>NC_092766.1:18693243-20125743 GCF_047496795.1 Chiloscyllium punctatum
ACAGTCTGGGCAATTAGGGTATAGGAAATAAATGCTGGCCTATCAGTGATGTGCACATCCCATGAATTATTTAAAAGGGAAATGCCATTTTGCATCCCTGCCAAAAATTTTATTTAGCACAACTGATTGTTGGAAGAAAGTGAAATGTGTTTTGTATTCGTTCAGGAACATTGGAGTCGCTGGCTCAGCCAGACTTCATGGCCTAAAATGGAAAAGTTTTGCGAAGGAGGTGCTGAACTGCATTCTTGAACAGTTGCAATCAGTTTGCTGTCAGTGCATCTGCAAATGGGAAAAGGAGTGAGTTCAATTATTTTCATTCAGTGACTGTGAAGGACTAGCGATATATTTCTGAGTTAGTTTTGGGAATGGTTTGAAGGGGAACTTCCATGAGTTATTAACATGTGCATGCTGCCCTTGTCCATCATGAATGAGGGTTTGGTTAGTTCCATCAGAGGAACGTCAGTGAATTTCTGCATCACATTTTGCTAGATTGTTCACTGTTGCTACTGTGTAATATTGTAGAAAGTGTTTTGGGATGTTGTGCTAAAGAGACATGCTGCTTTGTCTTGCAGAGTCTGTACCCGCTTCTTGGGTATTTCTGAAGTTGCACACTTTCAGACAATTGGATTGCACTCCATTACCCCTTACGTGTATCTACAACATGTCGAATAAGCAGAACAGATTCAGTGGATGAGGTACTCTCTGTCGTACTTTTTAACACCATTGACAAATACATTATATAGGTAAGGAGTCGAAATCAGTTTCCTGCACTGTTAATTACAAGGCTGTTCATAGGGAGGGATTCATGAAGGTAATGCAATTGAATATCAAAGTGTGACGAGTAAATTCTATACCGTTAGAGACAAAAGCTTCCTGGGACTTCTCTTGTACAAATGCAGCCTTTTGCAGCCTTTTATAGCAGTGAAAAAAGGTCTAATGGTGAGTACA
Source organism: Chiloscyllium punctatum (assembly GCF_047496795.1). Lineage (NCBI taxonomy): Eukaryota > Metazoa > Chordata > Chondrichthyes > Orectolobiformes > Hemiscylliidae > Chiloscyllium > Chiloscyllium punctatum. The sequence continues at coordinate 18,694,192 of NC_092766.1, forward strand.
TGAATTTCCGAATTGATATGAGGAAGGTGGTATTCAAAAAGAATTTGTAATTTGGAAGTCTGAATTCCTCTAATTTATTTCGATATTCCATCGAAAACCATTGCTGGTATATTGAAATATTTAAACGGTGATGGATGAAATGGGCAACACTGAGGAATTGCTGAATATCCACAAATTGTTCTTACATTTCAATGATAGTGAAGGTTTCTCATTTTTTTCCACAGATCATCGACGCTCGCTCCATATTTGCTGTAGATGTGACGATCTGATGGGACAGAGAAACCTGCCGGCATTTTTGAAGCATAATACGATGTCTAGAAGAATACTGTCTCTGTTTTTGGCCCTCTTGTGCAACAAAAAATGTTTATCTCTTCATTTATAATTCAGATGAAGACCATTTCCTCACTTTCCATCAGTGTCCATCCATAGATGATTAAAGCAAAGTTCCCAAAATCAAACAGTTGAAAAGTCGAGTATGAATATTTTTTCACCCTGAAAAAGATACCTATTAACGAATACACTCTGTATCATACATTTCTGCTGATATTGTATTTTCCTTTCTGCTATCACAACCATTCCATTATCTATGACTTTCCACATAAACCTGCGGTGTGGCAATGCATCAAATGCTTTTTGAAATTTCGTGTGCACCAAGCTAGCAATGCTTTGTGTTATTTGTCACGGGCACGTAATTGGAGTTTTTAAAATTGTGGACTTCAATGAGAACGAAATATAATGCAATGTTTATATAACTATAAAATATAAATATAAATATAAATGTTTACATAAACATAAAATATAAATATAAATATAAAACAATGTTAGGTAAGGATTGCTCCATTGTTAGACAGCAAGTAACCTTAGAGTCGTGGCAAGCATCGTTTAAGAACTTTTGAAGAAGGAGAAATTGAAGTTTAAGTTATAGACGAAATGGTGCAAATGGTATGTGGATGAATAAGCTTTGATTGTCAAAAATCAGTTGATTGGTCTATGGATTATAATCCAATTATAGATGACAAAGATCTTTTGCTGGCTGACGTCTGTGAGATTAGTTTTCATGTAACAGAACAACTTATACTGGGAACAATAAGTGATCAGATCTTTTTCAGATTATGGTTTCACCTTTGGACGACTGCCTGAGTGGAGTTTACACATTCTCCTTCTGTCTGCGTGTGTTTCTTGTAGATGCTCCACTTTCCTGTAACAGTTCAAAGATGTACAGTTTACCTGGATTGTCCATAGTGTTCTGGGATATGCACGCAAATTGGATTAACGACAGGCAATGCAGGATTATAGGCTAGAAGAGTGGTTCTGGGTGAGATGTTCTTCGGACGGTCGGTGTGGACTCGATGGGCCGAATGGCGTGCTTCTCAACCCTAAGCATTCTATGATGTTTTCACCTCTCAATCTTTCCCTCACAGATTTGTTCCTTTACATGCTTCTCACTCCACGACATAATTATATTCTCATAATTGCTTAGCCGTAACCAAACGGATTCTGTTACTGAACTATCTGAAACATTATCTTTCTCAAGTTCTGCAATACACCTTCTAACCAGCAATGACATTCTTCTTCCATTTTCATTCTTGACAATCCTTTTCTGAGCACCAACTTTAATTTTCCTATCTTGATGAACTCTAAACTCTCCTATTCGAGAGATTTGCTGTTTTGTAATGGCTAAGTTATATTGCACTAACTTTGGATCTTATGCCAGTTGGTTTTCCGAACCGTTGTTGAGCAACGTTTCCAAGCCATGGCTGATCCACATTTCTAGTTTTACTTTTGCACCAACCAGAAATGACTAATCGTTATAATTTTGAACATTTTCTGACTCCATGAACATTTCTGTCATGTCATGGTCGTCGCAAAACAATTTTCCATGAATTATTGTATAATTTTCATTGTATAATACCACTCCAGGATTTTTTGGTCTCTAGTTTATTCCTCAATATATTGGGTTCAAATAATCACCTACCTTCTCCAGGAAATCCTCCCCTACAGTAGTATTGGTAGCAAGTTTTGTTCAAACTATGTATAGGTTAATTACAGTTTTCCATTTATTGTATGTCTCTCTAATTTCTTGCTGAGTACTTTCCCTGACATCTGCCACTTCTTTGGGTACTATAGACAACGCATAGCAAATTGTTCTGCCCTCAGGTGTTTCCAATCGACATTCACACACAATTGGACATCATATAATTATTTTTGAGACCAGTATTCTTCCTCAGCATTAAATTTGATCATGGCCTTCTTCAGCATTTAAAGAATTGCAAACGAGCTGAACATGATGCAATATCAGCAAACGTCCTCCGTGTTGACCTGAATATGGAGAGTGGTTCATTGATAAAGCAGCTGAAGATGGTTTGACATTACCCAGAGGAACAATTGCAATGGGGCCCGTGGAGCTTACATTACTGATCTCCAAGAAACACAGCCATCTTCTTGTGTGTCATGAATGACTCCAAACGCCCGTCAATGTTCTCCATAATTCCCATACATTCCAGTTTTCTTTGGTCGTCTAGAAGTGACATTTTACCAAATGCGATCTTGCTGTCAATGGTCGTCAGTCTCACGTCACCTGTGCAAAATTAATCATTTTTGTCCATGTTTTAATCAAGGCTGTAATGAGATCAGGAGCTGAGGCTTCCTGTCCAAAAGCAAACGGGCGTCAGACGGCAGGTTACTTAAAAGTAGATGCTACTTGATAGCAGGACTAATCACACATTCCATTACTTCACTGAAGATCGACAGCAGACTGATGGGGCCGTAATATATACACGAGTAAAGTTTCCCACAATGTCATATCCTTGTAAGTGTTCTTGAGCAACTTGTCTTGAGAATCTGAAAGTTCTGGTGCATAAGTCGTTGCCACTATTGCAGGACCGATAGCCTTACACCAGTTTATAGATAGATAAGATTATTTTTATAGATTTCCTATCTGTGTGGAAACAGACCCTTCGGCCCAACCAGTCCACACGACCCTTCGAAGAGTAGCCCATTTTCCGCTGACTAATCCATCTAGGATAATGGGCAATTTAGCATGGCCAATTCACCTGGCTTGCACATATTTACACTGTGGGAGGAAAGCCATGTAGACACAGGGCGAATATACAAACGCCACATAGATAGTCTGTCTAAGGTTGGACTCGAACCTGGGACGCTGGCACTGTAAGGCAGCAGCTCTAACCACTGAGCCACCGTGCCACTTCATAAGAGTGAGCACATCTGTTAATTAAACCGAACACCCATACAAGCTCACCATGCCTCGTAATCTGTTAAAATACAAGTGACAGAGAACTTGCAAATATTAATATTTAAAGAAAATGATATCAAATTATTCATTAACTTTAAAAGTGAACATTAAATGACAAATATTTACAACTGTAAGCACTCTTTACTGATTATTATCTGCCTCCAATTCTATATCAATAAAATAAAACACTGGTAGTCGTCTCTGGTATCATTTTTCTTTCAGCTTCACGCCTACCCGGGTCATCTTTTTTCTTTTTTTTACTGTGAAGATCTTTCATATGAAAAGGTACTTTTTATCGAGAGTGCTTTGCTGGCAGTTACTCTGTTGATGGCAGTTACTCTGTCTGATTTTCGAAGTACCTCTTTTTTATACCCCCAACATTGGATCGTCTCATTGTTTCGAGGTTGGAAAACAATAAATTGAAGTCCAATTAAATTTTATTATCCTGGACATAACTTCAACTGATTGGATAATTTCAAATTGTTGTCGAAACAGCAACCAACTCTGTTATCTGTTTCATAGCCAAATGTTGCATACTTCAATTTTCCAGTACAATCTGGGACTGCTTGCTCATCATATGACAGGTGCTAGTAAGCTCTCAGTGCAAAACAGCATTCCTTCTCGCCTAAAGATACAGTACACGTTCTAAATTTCATAACCATATTGCGTGAGGTGAAACAAAATTGTTGAGGTTTGGCATTTGTGATGCTGGGGATCACTGGAAAGGTGTGAGTTGGATCATCCATTTGGCATTTCCTGCAGAACATTAAGAATGCTTCAACCTTATCTTTGGCATTGATTCACGATGCCCTTCCGTCATTCAGGATGTTTTTTTTTAATGGAGCGTCCTCTTCTGGTATTGTTGTAAAAACATCCACCTTCATTCATCGCCTTTTTAAAGCAGAACTGCAGAACCTACGTCCATTGGGTGTTGGGTGGCATAGCTTTTAAGTACCGAAGCACTTTCTCCTCAAAATGAACCACCCAGTCACTTTTTGTTCATCTGTAACATTACCACTGTCGTCTCACAACATTTGGATTGCACCATTTAGTAATATGACAAACAATAATGAATCCAGTACTTATGATCATCGTGGAAAGCCACTGGGCACAGAACCTGACTCATAAGAGGAACCTTCTGTCAGTACCCTCTGTATCGTGCAACTAAGTTAATTTCAATTGAATTAGCCAAGTTACCCTGGATCTCATGAGGTTTTGCCTTCTCTGTCAGATCCCATTTGGGACTTTGTCCAAAACTTGCGGAAGTACCTGCAACCTACATTGATTACCCTACAATCAATGACACAGTTGGTCAACTCATCTAAAAATTCAAACAATTCGTTCGGCATAACCTCCCTCTGACAAAACCATGCCGACTGTTCCAGATAAAACCTTGTCTCTTTAAATAGAGAATTGAATTGCCACTCTTGCTCCTTCTTGAACCTAGTCTCTGTTATGGCAACAACATAGCAATTCCACAATTTTATCTACTTTACTCCTAATAATCAGAGTATTTAATTAATGGCAATCCAGCCTCGCCTTTTTCCCTCGAGACAACACAGAGCTGAACGTGCTTTGCTTGGTTCGTTTTCAACATCATTCTGCGTTGCTACTGAACTAATGCACCGTGTCCCTTGCCCCTTCTGACCTAATTTAACCTCGTCGCAGTTGAACGAGAAAACCCTCTCCCAAGGATATTAGTCTGTTTCAGGTAAAAATACTTTCAATCCCCAGAAATTAGCGCAGTGATCCAGAAATCTGAAATTCTCTATCCTGTACCTAACTTGAATGATGACTTCAAGTGCTCTATATTTCTATTTCTGTTACAGTTTGTTCTTCTCTATCGACTCTGTCAAGTCCCTTCAGAAACCTAAGCAATTCAATGCAATCACTGCTCATTCTGCGCATCAGTAATCAATAAAAACCTAAACTGGCTAGATATATTTGTTAGGTTAACTCCATCATTGCATAAGTCAGCGTATTGAGTGTCTTTTAAACTGTTTCCAATGCCAGTATATACATTCATTACATTCACACTTTATATTGCACTCCAGGTGCGACTTCACAGACCACTGTACTGTTGTTCTTCCTTTCTTTGACAGACTCCAAGAGTCAGTGATGAATTTCTTCCATTCCAGGGCGTGGCTTTTGTTGTGACTGAATGGTCCATCCTTTGAACTGCAAGATCTACCATAAGTAGGGCCATTGTGTTTGATGATAGGGAGGGGGATGTCCTCGATACCGTGAACTCTATCTGTTGCTTGAGCTTAGCTTTCATCTAGTCGTCTTGGTGGTCAACCCTTTGTGGATGCTTCTTATGCAGTCTGTATAATACAGAGCAAGTGATTTCCATATATCAGTAAGGATGTTGAATTTGTTTAGGGTTGCGCTTGGGGCACTCATAGCTTTTTCTCTGCCCATACAGTGATCATTTACCCTTGTGAAACTCGGAGCAGAGCTTTTTGGACTTGCAGAAAATATGCTTCAGCTGGTCGTGCACTGACGAATGCCTTGATACTAGACCAGTGGCATAGGAAATGATGCTCATGCTGTTATATATATCCTGCCAATGGATTTGCAGGGATCTAAAAAGGTTTCTCTATGGATAATTCTCCAGGTTTTTGAGATTTCTGACCGACAAGACAAATGTTTTCATGCATACAGGATGTAGGAACAATGTGTGCTCTGTAAACCATGAGCCTGGTGCTGTGTTTGATTTCTCAGACTTTGAATATTCTTCTTCAGACGTCGAAAGACTGCACTGACGCTTTGAAGGCAATGTTGGATTTCATCGCAAATGTTTGTTCACACTGAGAGGAGCCTCCCGAGGTATGGGAAATAATTAACATTATCCCCGGGCTCGCCATGAATTTTGATGGTCAGGAACACAGTGCTGTTGGCAAAAAGCTGGCTGGTAGATGTTTTCCAGATGTTTAGTCTAAGGCCCATTAACTCATATGTCTTGATGAATGCTTTGTCAATAGTTTGTAGCGTTGAGTGTGTCCACGTCAATGCTGTCTGTGTTCTGCAGCTCAATACAGAATTCTTCATGGTTTTGTTCCTGACATCTCTACATCGAAGTTCGAACCGTTCTATCCTCGTGCTGTGGAATATTCACCCCCTCCCTCCTGGTGGGGGTCGTCATGGAGTTGTGATGGAGTGCTGCGGTGTGGAAGGTGGTGAAGAACGTTGGTGTGATGACAAATTCCTTAAACCGAGTTTGCAGAAGGATCACGTCTTTGTTTGATCTCTTTATGAAGATCATGGCTTTCATGTCATTGTGGACCAGGAAGAAAACACTGACACATTTCCGCCATAAGTTGAATTTTTGTAAGATATTTCACAATGGTTTGCAGTCAAAGGTATTTGTGAGATCAAATAAGGATGTGAAAGGAGTTTGGTATTGTTACCTGCACTCTGTTTTGATCTGGTGCGCTCTTAAATGATTATCCATTGAGTCTCTTGACAGATGGAAGCTGCGTCGAGAATCAGAAAGGAACTCTTCAATCACTGGAAGGTTGTTATTGAGGGAGGATTCTCGTGGCGACCGTTAGATTACTTACAGTGTGGAAACAGGCCCTTCGGCTCAACAAGTCCACACCACCCCGCTGAAGCGTAACCCACCCATACCCCTACATCTACGCCTTACCTAACACTACGGGCAATTTAGCATGGCTAATTCACCTGACCGGCACATCTTTGGACTGTGGGAGGAAACCCACACAGACACGGGGAGAGCGTGCAAACTCCACACAGTCAGTCAGGCAGGAATTGAACCCGGGTCTCTGGCCCTGTGAGGCAGCAGAGCTAACCACTGGGCCACCGTGCCGCCCATGTCTCGGTAATTTCCTCATTCTTATCTGTATCCGTTGTTGAATATGGGCAGAACTACCACATGCATGATAACTTCCAGCATTCTTTTTGTTCCTCTTCCAAGGCAAAAGTAAAGAAGTTCGTGGATTCATGTCAAAAGTGCCTCTCCGCTGTAGTTTGGTACGTCAGCGGGGATTCCATCTGCAGCAGCGACATTACTGTTTTTCACCTTTCAGATGGTTTTTTCAACCTCACGCTAGGTTGGAGTGTGCTGAAATAGTGATGGGTAGTGTGTTGTGGGATAGCATCGAGAGCAATTACTCCAAAGGCTGTGTCTTGGTTGGGGAGATCCTTGAAGTTCTCTCTCAAATGGCTTTGTCCTGTTCGTTTTTGATCAGCCAATCTTTGCGTATAGCTGTCTGTTTGTTAGATCCCTGAGTACTTGAACGATAGATGACTGTGATTTTGCTGATGAATCAATGCACGTCTTGGTTTTGGGTTGTTGCTGAGACTCCTTCGCTCTTTCCAGTCACCGCCTATTCTTTAGATCACGGATCCCTTCATTGCATCACGGCCTCCATTGCTCATAGGCTTGATCTCTCTGGCTCTCAGAAGTGCCCCGTACTTTTGAAAGACTCTCGAAAAAGAGATCAAATTTGAATGTGACTTCTGTATTACCTGATGCACCTTAGTGAAGACTTCATCTTTAGTCATTCAACTTTGTATTCCCTGATCTGAATCATGCTGTACTCACATTCTGCATTTTGCATTTATCTCTTCTAACAATCAAGCGGACATTTATCTTGACAGGGACTGTCTTCTACCCATTCCATAAAATGCTCAATAATGACGAAAGGACACGTTCCTCCTCGAATCAGTAGGAGAGGTATTGCGAAATCTATTTTTTTTTACTTGCTCATAGAACCTTTGCTCAGGGATAATGCGACATAGGGACATTGATTCTTCTTCCTGGGTTATTTTAAACACATGGTTGATACCATTTTGCTGTCTATCATCCTATTCTTTGTCACCACAAGCATCTTTCTATTCTCCGCCAACCTGGCTTCCCTTCCATTGCATCATTTTTGAGGGTACGTTGAGGTTATGTTGCTTTCCTCTCTTCACCAGATGCTCTCAGCACATTTTAACAGTACTTGATTTCCCGATTGAGTTTTCATCCAATTCTGCATACCTGTGCAAGAATACCATGTTTAATTTCTCAAAAGTAGTAGTCAATCCTGCTGCCTGTTCAAAGGGTCTCTGTTCTTACCTGTCTCATTCAACTATTAGTTAATTTGATGCTATTTGCTCACTTCTGATGTCCATGGAAACTTATCACATCTACTTGGATGATGGTGAAACATCTTCCTCTAATTTTGTTTAACTCTGTCTCAGACAATTTATATCCTTCTCCTAAGGTTATATGCTCCCTGCATTTCCGTTAGCATATAACACTGTGAAAACCTAAAGGTTTATTAATTTGCTGTAAAGATTAAGCTTGTTTTGGCCTATTGTACGATAACTGAAGATTCATTGACTTCCCTCCATCACATCTGCAATAGTGCTCGTGTTAAAATTTGAATGGTCACTGTCTATCTGTGCTGCGATTGATATCTACAAATTAATTCGTTAAATAACACGCTCTCAGAGAAATTGTTGGTAATTCTAAATAAAAAGTTTTGACATATATTTCTATAATCATCTGAACTTCAAGGTCCATACCTTTTTTTTACATCTGCACTGGACTTGTGATATTCATTATTATTCGCATCAACATTCCTCAACTCTTAATTGCTCCAAAACTGAGTTCTCAGAGAGAGCCCTAACAGACTAGAAACATTAAGTCTGTTTCTCCTTTAACAGATGCTACGAGGCTAGTTGACCCAACATTCTCTGCTTAGGTAGATTATAGCTTATCTTCTGATCGAGGCTTCATGCTATTATCATTCGAAATTATAGATAAGCTTCAGATAAGTTTCACCATTCAATGACAAATTATTGCACGTTTTAAAAGATAAATAAAATACTTTTTCCTGATTGCAGATCTTTGCTCAATCGTTCCCTTTTGGTTTTGGACATTTCACAGATCGCACCTGTGCCAGAAACAGATCATAGAAGGGTTTCAAATTACTTTGTTCCGTACACTTTTAGGAATGTTTTGTATCCATTGAAATTACTTTTGGACCATTTCTATGCGTTGCTTGGTTTTTCCTCCCTTCATTGCCTGTCAGGAATTCTGGGTGCCTTCCAAAACTCCTGGCGACTTTTTAAGATCGCCTGATACTGCTTCATGTATTATAGGCCTACCCAAGTGGCCTTTATTTTTCTCAACTACATGGCTCCAACCTCCATGTTTCAATAATGTTTCATTCATTGTATGACTTCATTGTACAACTTTCTCTGTTCCCGCACTCACCAGCATGTATACATACGCTTGCCCTGTGTCCTCCTTCAGCCTCTTATATCTCTTTCACACATTTGACACATGGCAGTCTGTTCTGTTTTGAGGTGGAAGACTAAAATGTACTCATTCAACTGCATTATTGTTTCAGGTATGTGATACAAAATCCTGCAATTATGCCAAATGCTATCACAAAATTTGACAAATTGGTAGAGGATTTCCAAGAAACAGTTCAATGTATACACAGCGCATCAGGCTCCACTGAGAGTAAAATTGATTCTGCTGGTTTGCATTACGGTCCAAACTTTATACAAATCGGTATGGCATAACTGTTATAATTTCCATACTTCTTTGTCCAGGAACTTACGTTGTCTGCCTTTTTCTAATCGTTTTATACATGTATTGTCTGTTTTTGAACAAAAAGCAGGACCATCACGCTGCATTCATGCTATTAGTCTCGATTGTACGTGTGTTTCAGTTGTTGCTCAGTTTTAAAATATCTGTGGATGTCTTGTGCTCCCCTATGTTTAGTAGTCCTGACAATATGACGAATGATACCAGCTTTAGCCATACAAGCACGTTAATATCCTTCCTGTGTTAGAGCTATTTGTGACTACTGGTGACTGGATGATATAACTTTAGTTTATAACGTGATAAAGATCATCCCGAAACAGGTTAATTAATTCTGAGTAAAGAGATAATGAAAATATTAAGGACATAATCGCTATTGTAGATGGGAAAATACGTCATATGTTTGTTATGGCAGAAATACATTTATCTAAATATTATTTTGCATGCATCAGGGATACTTTTTCTCTCACGCGCGAGAATGCAAAATGTTGTGTCGTTAAACCATGTTTAAGAAATTGGGATAAAATTTGCATTGGAATCAAACAAGTTGATTTATGATGTCGCGAGGAAGAAGTGGTAAGCCTGACAATTGCAATCATTTAGAAATCAGCGAAGAAAGATCTAATATTTGTTCATGAAAGGGAAATGTCAAACTGTCTGAAAACAAACGAGAAACATAAATGTTGAAGTTCCAAGCAATTGTTTTGGAATCATAAGAGGAAGCGATTAACATTGGTAAACATGGGCTGTTGTATGTGCAAGTGAGAGAATTTACAATGGAAGTGGTGCAGAACGAACAGCTCACAAAGTACATGTCTTCACAGCTGACGAGTGAGAATCCTTTCTCAAGTTTTGTTGGTCAAGAGTATTATTATGTCGAGGAACTAAACGGCATTAACATTGGTGAAGAGATCACTGCAATAATGTTAACTGAACTGACAGTTGGTAAATTTCCTATATGAGACAAGTTTCATCACAGTGCTCAAGTGAAATGCTGAATGCATTTGGTGTTTGTCATTTGTAACAAATCAAAAACTACAGATAATAAATCATAATCTTATAGGGTTAGAGAATTATCGTAGGAAATGCTTAATAATCTATATTAAAGTTCGCAGTAAATTAATGTTTCAGCATAGGGTTTGAATGTTTCTGAGAGGAACATATATTCTGTCGAGATTGAATGACTTTCTCGCATCAGAAACTGACAGAAATACAGCATCAAAGAGATACATTATGATCAAATTCCTGCAGTGTGGAAGTAGACCCTTTAGCCCATCGAGTGTACCCTGACCTTACAAAGATCCTCCCCCTCTCATATAATCACATATTTCACATGGCTAACCCATCTAAACTGACCATCCCTGGCCACCATGGCCAATCCAATTAATATACACATCTTTGCACTGTGAAAGGGAACTAGACCACCAGGAGGAAACTGATCGAATGTGCAAATTCCAAACAGTCACAGAAGAGTGGAATCGAAGTTAGGTTCTTTGCACAGAGATGCAGCAGCGCTAAGCACTGAACTACTGTGCCACTCTGATAGTTTAAGCAACATACATTGTTATTATGCAACGAAAATAAGGGTAGAACCTATCACTCATATAGAGTTGCCTTCAAGCTGAAAAGATGACCTATCTCTCACAGAACTGAAATAAATTATGTCACCAGTTCATAAAAAAAGTAATCTCGTGACCATGTTCGATAATCTGCATTTGCAAAACATACAAATGTGGTTTTAACATTCGGATCATAGAAAATATTTCCAGAATATACAATCTCAGAGTCAGATAATCTTCCGATCCATTATATCTATGCCAGTTCCAAAAATAACGATCCAACTCGTCGCATTCATCAACCCTACCTGTTTAAATCCTCTAGATTCATTACTTTCAAGTACATATTAAGCTTTGTTGTGAAGTCTCATTTTGTATCCAGCTCCACCATTCGCCCACCCAACGAATTTCTAATCCTAATAACTGTCTGAGTAAAACGTTTTCCCCTCATCCCATTTGATAGGTATCTTGCTGCGCAACTGCATGCTTAGTTAAAAACAATATAACTGAGTGCTGTTCTTCAGGTGTGAACTTACCAGTACAGTTATAGTAAGAATATATATACTGCTTCCTTTATTGAAGAAGGAAAGGTTGAACCAATACTGTTGTTGAAAGAAACCTATTTCCAATATACACAACATGTTCAATGAACGACAAATAGTTTATTATTACTTCCTTTTTGAACAATTTTCAGGAGAGCTGTCTCAATAATTGAAGCTACAGCAGATACTTTTTCAACCGATTCTCTGATTGACCATAATTTGGTTATCGTAATTTCACTTTTCACTTCTGTTCAGGCGACTTTGCACCATTGTTCTTCATAATGTGTGCCACATGCTTCCAGTATAATTTATATCCTCTGTTAATTGTCCACATTCTGTCCAGGCATTTATTTTAGTTTTTCTGGAACTAATGTTTTATTTCTGATAGTTGCAAATTTATCATTATATGTTGAATTATTATGTTATTAGTACGCCTCACTTCCTCTTCTGCTGTTTGATAGCCCACACTTCCTCCAGAAATCCGACTGAATCTAATCACATCTCTAGTCCTTTGTTGACCAGATGCAGTGCAAAGTCCGAAATAAATGTACGGAAACTCCTCCCCCGCCCGCAATCACCCAGGCCACCCAGAAATTAATACGACCTTCAGATCCCTAGAAACTCTTTGTGTTCACTTAATGGAAGTCTTTGATAAATTCTGCATTCAAAGTTTGGAAACGCAAAGATCTGCTTCTGCGGTGTATAACCAATAAATTAACTTAATGAACAATGTGACTGGATATTTGCCTGCACTCTTGATTTGCTCTCTGAACTCAGATATGTCTAAACAATAAATGAGTGTATTTGTAGAACAACAATTGTTTTGGAACATAGACGGACCTTCTGCAAATATGATAAAAGAATAATAATCGAAGTGATACACAAGATCAAATGATGAACATTGTCGAGGTGCCAGATAATTTGAAGAGTAACATCAGAGATTTCTGTCTGCTTTAAGCTGCATTTCATTTTGATTTTCTCCCTTGGTCTGGTACTTGAGAGTATTGCAGACCTGACTTTCAACTAAAATATGCCTGACTGTCCGAACATTGAAGATTAGAATGAAGCCAACTGGAACCATGGGGTTAAAAAGCATGTTAAACCAGTCAAATCAAATCCATCTTTGTCTCCGTGTAAAAACTTTGTTTATCCCTCCAGCCCCATGGAACATTATCGATTATCCATTCAGGTTCAAAAATGATATCTGTCGGGATGCTTTTAACACAGAACAGAATCCTCGTTGTTACTTGGATCAAAGTTGCAATTTTTTTTGTCAGTATTGATTTTTAATGCTCTAGCAAGATATGGCAACAAATCGATCAAAAGTGAACAAAACAGTGAACCAAACAGAACAATCTCTGAATGCCCAAATCAGTGCAGCATTAACACTGTACACAAGACGATACTTAAGAAAGAATGTGGAAAATAATAATTTAATTGACGTGGTATGATCTCAGTAATAATGACTAGTAGATCCATCAGAAACATGCACATCAGATATTGGGTGGTGCTGATGGAGACGCCACATTTTCCACTGGAAAGAATTAAAATCATCACTAAATTAACTGCAAGAAAGATAAGGGAGGGCAGATTTGAAATTAAAAATGCAAGCACCCTTCATGTCTATCAGGGCTACGTGGTATATTACCGTTTATCTGGGAATATTGTTTTCACTTACAACAATGTCATTTATTTGATGTTGAAGAAAAGGAAGTTAGTCAAGAAAAGACAAGGGTTTACTCAGTGAGATCAAGGAGTGGAGCAAAACAGAAGTTGATTAAATGTATCACATGCAATATGAGTGAAATGTAGAGTTGTAGCAGAAAGTCTGAGCAACTCTTTGGCAATGGGAAGTGCAAAACTGAACTAGCAATAAAGTGGATTCACTGTTTTGATGTTATGTGAGTGGGAACAATGCATAGAAAGTAGTTACATATTAAGAAGTGCTGTAAAAAAGATAAGATCACAACTTGAATTCAGAACAGAAATTGGCCAAGTGACTTACACAGAAATATAACTTGCAAGCTTTGGAGCTCTGCTCCTTCCTCATGCATTCTATGATAGGGAGATATAAAACACAGTATGCATAAGAAAACAGTGAACAACTTCAAAACTAATCATTTAAGCAGTTAGGAGATAGACTGTTAATTAAAATATAAGATTCTGATTCCTAACAAGTCTTTGTCCCGAGAAACCTAAAGGTTTAATAAATGTACAGAAGTCATATCTCAGGTTTGACAATGCACTTTAGCTGTGAGGATCCGCATTTGAATCTGTCTATATTTTGAGCTGAAGTCCGATTTCATTTTTTTTGGCAGAAGATAATCTTGAATGAAATAATTCTCCCCAGCGTTTGTGAGTGTGATGGTATTATGATTTAGATAGAAAAGAATCATAAATGGAATGCCAAACCCCCGGGTTTGTGTTTAAGTGTGCGTGCGTGTGAATACCTGTGAGAGCGAGCGAGAGTGTGTGGGCATGTGTGAGAGATAGTATGACTCTGTGTGCGTATGTGAGAGAGGGTTTGTGTGCATTTCAGAGAGCATGTGTGTGTGTGTGTGCGTGTGTGTGTATGTGTGTTTGCGTGTAGGACGCTGTCAACCATGATTTTGGGTTCATGTCATACTACAGGTAAAACGTATACTCCTGCACACAGACTCACCCACACTCTCATATATTACACAGACCTTCTCCCACACATAGAAATTCACACATGTGCATACCACTCGCATATATACACACACATACACAAACTCACACTCATTCAAATGGATACAATCACGCTCTCTCAAATGCAAAGACACACACCATCTCTCTCAGTCAAACACACCCTCACTCTCTCACACACAAACACACACACTCTCACGCATGCATGCACGCACTCTGTCTCTCGCACAACACTCTCCCACACACTTTCTCCCTCTGTCTCTCACTCACACACACAGAAACTAGGGGGACAATACAGGAAACTATTTGATTCAACGTTCTTCTCTGTCAACACACACACACACACATGCTGGTTAGAAGTCATTTCATATTGATGCATTTAAGTAGAAAGGCGTACTACGTTATCATATTTCACTTTTTATAAACGCATTCAAAACACAAGAGGCACCTAGTTTTATCCATAAAATAAGTTGATGAAATTCGAAGGCATCACAAATGATGTTCAAGGCGAACATTCAGAATTGTTCTGCTTTGACATATTTTTAATAGTACATGATCATTACGTTCAAATATTACATTATAGCTCATGATTTCACATTAAGTGCACTTCGACAAGGACAGAAAAAAACCATCTCATACTTGGCCACTAAAGCTAAGCTTATTCTTTCACTACTGATGCATTATCAGTGCAGTTCTGCACAGAGTAATATCCCTGAAATACAATCAATAGCAAGCCAGATTATAGCCAGATTCACGAAAAACATTCAAAGTAAAGCTTAGCATGTAGAAAGCATATGCAGAATTTGACGTAAACAATTGGCACAGGTATGCTTGAACGTTTGTAACGAATAAGAAGACAGCCAATCTCATTGTAACCGTGGCCATTGATGAAGATGCAGCGAACCAAATCTCAACTTCTTGTATTTTGACTTTCAACTCTGGAGGACATGGCTCTTCAACTAAAAAATGAGCAAGTTATTTCATAAAATGCAATGAAAGGAGTGTCTCTTTCAGGCCTTGATTTGTAGAATTCTTGTACCAATAATAAAACAAATCAGTTTATCCTTTCTTTGTTCTACTGGTTCTACTAAATCACAGTTAAGTTGCTTTTCAACGTTTGTTGATCAATACAGTAAATCCCCTAACCATCTATGGAATATCATTATAATTTTATCCGAATCAATTTAGTCACCAAGAAGTCTTATTCCTTTCAAACACAAACAGCACTTGTTCAATAATTATTCATAATGAGTATACTCCAGTCATACAAATCTATCATTAATGTTCCTTTATACCCTTCTCAGTGAAATCATATACTTTGTATAATGTGATCAGAATAGTGAGCAACATACTCACTTGTGGTAACTAGTGTTGTAGAACCATCCATCAAAATCTGAATGCGCTTGAGTTTCAATGCATTGTGTGAATTTTGAGAGCATTTCATATGCTTTCCTGGTAGTTAGGTAAGTTTAAGAGATACAAATTAAAATTTATTTTCAGCTAAGCCAAAGAGAAGTTGTAACATTTCAGCCAGGTAATGATATTTTGGAACCAGTGCCTACTTAAGTATAATCACTATATCAATATACAACATTGGCAACAATGCAATAAAATCGTAGACCAGCTCATGCAAAATATAAACAACAACAATAGTTCCTGCTCCTTACTAGGATCAATGACTGCGTTAAGCATTTTGTGGAATTTTTTGATTATTTCAAACATTTTCTGTGAGAACTAATCCTCTCTTCAGACTGCAAGTAATATCGTTGCATTCAAATCCGAGAATATACATTTCAAAAGCCACTATTTATATGCTGGAACAACTCCAGTGGCATCGTGAATTTGCAAAATTGACCAAATGGCGTTTTTCTTTTCGAAAACCGGGGGATTAATAAACAGATTGCTGAATTCTAGCTACATATCTGTTGTGATTAAACTTCGAAATTTAAGACGGAAATTCCTAAAGTGGAAAGTTCAATCTGTCTATGTAATACTATGTCTTAGTCTTCTGTCAGTAAGATCCCGTGGTTTTAATAAGGTATTCTTCCATTTTACAACACTGAAATAATTATAGAGTCATAGAGTTATAGCAATGTTCATCACAGAAACAGATCATTTGGTACAACTCATCCAGGCCGATCAGTTATCAATTTGATACCACTTGGCCTATATAATTCGAAACACTTCTTATTCATATACCCATCCTGATGCCTTTTAAATATTGTACCAGCTTCCTCTGGCAGCTCATTCCATACAAGCACCACCCTTTGCGTAAAAATGTTGCCCCTTAGATGCTTTTTAAGTATTGCCCTCTCACCCTAAATCTATACCCTCTAGTTCCTGTCACCCCCATCCCAGGGAAAAATTCTATGTCTGTTTACTCTATTCCTACCCCTCATGAGTTTATAAACCTCTCCAACCCTCGCAACATCCTTGGACATCTTTTCTGAATGCTTTCAAGTTTCACAACGTCCTTTGTACAGGAAGGAGACCAGAATTGCAAACATATTCCAAAAAGTAGCCTAACCAATGTCCTGTCCATCCACAACATGACCTCCCAAATCCTATAATTAATAATCTGACCAATAAAGGAAAACATAAGAGGGAACACATGGAATGTAGGGAGAACAGTCCATTGGATGCAGAACTCACTCGCAGATTGAAGACAGACTGTGGTGGTCAAGGGTTGCTTTTCTGCCTGGAGGCCTGTGACAAGTGATGCTGGGTCCACTGCTTGTCGTCATTTACACAAATGGTTTGGATATGAACATGGAGGTTCAGTTAGTAATTTTGCAGATGAGAACAAAATTGGAAGTGTAGTGGACAGCGAAGAAGGGTACCTCAGAACACGACGGGATCTTGATCAGATGGGCCAACGGGCCAAGGAGTGAGATAGAGTTAAATTTAAACTAATGTGAGGTCCCTAATTTTCAGTTCAAGTCAAGAGTCAAGAGTACCTTGATTAGTCATTTCTATCACATACAAATTGATACAGTAAAAATGAGACAGCATTCCTCCAGGACAAACGTGCGACATGGACAGCACAAATTACAGGATCATACACAGGGCAGCTTAAAGTGCATAAGAAGTGCAAAATGCGCAAGACAGCACAGTAATCCCTGACAAATCAAGACAAATTTGGAAGGACAAATCAGAGCGGAATTTATACGCTTAATGGTAAGGTCCTGGGGAGTCTAGCTGAACAAGCAGATCTTGGAATGTATGTTCATGCTTCGTTGAAAGTAGAGTCTCGGGTAGATAGATTGGCGAAGAAGTCATTTAGTGTGTTTGAATTGCTTGCGTCACTTCCCTTATCATCTAATTACTTAAATTGACAAAGTCTGAAAATCCCAGGTGGTCTCTTTCTTCAAAGACCGCAATTTTCCCTCCGACGTGGTCGACGATGTCCTCGAGCACATCTCCTCCACTTCCCAAACCTTCACCCTTGAACCCCACCTCTGCAATTGCAACAAGGGCAGACCCTCCTTGGTCCTCACCTTCCAGTCCAGCATACTCTGGATGCATCACTTCATCCTCCGCCACTTCTTCCACCTACAAACTTACCCCACCAAGAGGGATATATTTCCCTCCTCACCCCACCTCTGTTTCAGAGAGACCATGCTTTCTGCTACTCCCTTGTCAGATCCACACCACACTCCCAACCTTTTCCCTGCCAAAGCAATATATGCAAACATTGCACCTATACCTCCCCCCCTCACCTCCGTGCAAGGCTCCAAAACATCCTTCCTCATCTAACAGAAATTTACTTGTACTTCCACACACGTCACCTACTGTATCTGTTGTAACCCGTGTGGTCTCCTCTACATTGGGGAGGAAGGACACCAACTTGTGGATTATTTCAGAGAACATTTCTGGGACGCCTACACCAACCAAACTCCCCTCCCCCCCCCCGCCACTCCATCAAGGGCATCCAGGTCCTGTGTCTCCTCCATCGACAAACGCGAACCACCAGAAGCCTGGGAGAAGAATGCCTCAGTTTCCTCCTTCGGACCCTGCAACCACACGAGATCTATCTGGATGTCACCACTTTCCTCATTTCCCCTCTCCCCACCTTATCCCAGTCCCAAGCCTCCTCGACAACGCCCCCCTCACCTGTATCACTTCCAAATACTGTGTACCTCTGTCCAAACTGAATGATGAAATAGTCTTGTGGTAATGCACTTTAATAATACGACCACAAGCCATAGGGGAAGAGGTAGACCATTCAGCCCAACGAGTCGGCTCCACCATTCAACGAGATCATCCTGCCTTTACCTTGCCACCTTAAATTCCCTCGCTAACTTAAAATCTGTCTCTCTTAGTCATAATACATTTGTTGACCTTTCCTCGTCAGCCCTCTGCAGAAAAGTATTCCACATGCTGTCTTTCTTCCTGCGTATTCACTTCACCCTCTTCTCCAGCCTATCACATTCCCCCTCCTCCACTTTCATCTACTTATCCCATTCCCAGCTACCTTCTCCCCAGTCCCACCCTTCTCCCATTTGTATCTCAGCCTCCCGGCCCACAACCCTCCTTCTGGATGAAGAGCAAATTCCCAAAATGTTTATTATCCTTCTCCTTGGATGCTGCCTGTTTTGCTGTGTTTTTCAAACACCACAATCTCGACTCTGATCTCCAGCATCTGCAGTCTTCACTTTCTCCTACATTCTGAAAATAATGCAACCACATCCATAAGAATATAGACACTAAAATTAATGTAGTCTACGAAAAAATATTTGCTCAAAGCAACAGAGTCGAAATTAATTCAATGCATCTACTGAGTACAGCTATCTCAGATTATTGTAGATCAACAAACTCATCCATTTTTCAAAGCATGGTTATACATTTAAAATAGCATTATAACGCAATGTGGTAACTCCATTTGGTATATTTACATGAGATTCTAATAACATTGAAAACAAATGAAGTGCTTGAAACAACGAAAATCCTCAATGTAGTACAACCCTATCAAACAAATATATCAACTCAATGTAACAAGCATCCCGAAGTTGAGCTGTTGGAGACTCAGGTAGATCACAGGCATACTGGATTTTTCGTGCATTATGGAAGAAGATTAAGTTAAAACATTGAAATCTGCAATTTACAGAATATGAGTTGTTTAATTAAAAATAATGTTCAATTTGAACAATAACGTCTCATGGGAAAGCATATTGTAAAAAGAGAATTAAAAAGAGTACAAAGGTAATCTATCATAGAGCCGTGAAATTTTTTGAGTAAAGGGAATCTGTAAACAATGTAAAGGGAATCTGCAAAATATGTAGCCAATTGTTCTGAATATGAAAACAGAGAGTAAGTGCAATCGAGCAGATGGGCGAAGGGTGGCTTTTAGTAAGGGAGCATGGCGTAATCCACTGACATATTTAAAGGTCACATAAAAAGAGTATTAATAATTCTGCTAGAAAGCTTTCTTGGAGGCATATGATGCATTTCAAAATTTATTTACGCAGCATCACGACAGAACGTCAAATGAGCTTATAGATTTGTTGTAGAAGCAAGTTACGTTATGTCCATTAAAATAATTGGCGTTACTGTAAAAGACAAAGTCGAAGTATTTCTCGAATGTAAAACAATAGTTGAACATACTCAGCATGTAATACAAATGAGAAACAAAAATGAAACTTGCTATTGTTCAACAAGGTTGCAGTTTGTGAAGTGGTTGCTGAAACAGACAAAGATAATTCAGTGGATGTATTTTTGCCTGGTTTTTCAACACACCTTCTGTGAAATAATCGTTCATAGGACAATGAAACATTTCGAATAAAAGGAATCTGTAAACAATTGACATAATGTGTCGCTAGTTATTCTCAATACTAAAGCAGAGTGTAAGTGTAATACAGCATTGGGCAGAGAGTGGCTTTTAATAAAGGAGTGTGGTTTACCCATTGACTTTTAATAAAATTCATATTTTAGATTGGTAGTTTGAAATGTCATAAAGCGCAATACATAACCCATTAAGGATAGGATGTACTTTGTGAGTTAATGACGTGGATTACTGCACCATGTTGAGTGAACTGATCAAAAGAAACCGGATCCAGAATTGTTAAGTAAATTGCAAAGACAGAAAACGTGAGGAATAGCTTTTGTCAAGAATGGTAAGAAGTGGAATACTATTTAAACTAAAGGTAGTTCAGTGGTGAGAGATAACAGATGCATTCATGTGAACAAACCAAAAAAGCCTTACAAGCCAAATAAAGCATGAGTTTTACCTGTGGCGATAAAATCGAAAAGTAAAACTAAGTGTATCAAAATAAATCAGTTAACAATAATGTCATTGGGAGAACATTCCTTACTTTTCGTGTGTATAGAACCCGTTTCACTGTCATAGGGGAGGATGATATGAATAGTAGCGGTGCTCTTATGAGCAGGCTAAATTAACATACGCAACAGAATGAAATGCAGATTATGTTGACAAACGTAATGAGAAGTGCCGTGATTAGTTTTACTTGGGGCATGAAAGTCAACTTAGATTGTTCAATATAAGTTGTCATTCGATGCTGTATGTAGATATGATCGTAAATGTTATGGAAATCTTTCTTAAAATATAACATTGTCAATGAAATAGTTTCAAGCTAAATTCGTGGTGATTTCTATTTAAGCTTGTTTTTCCTTCTGTGATTTTGTATGTGAGAAAAGATCAGAAACGACAAACGTAGGTCACTTACAGTCAGAAGGTATGGAAACATGATGGGAACCACCAAATTACAAATGAACTAAACAAAATAACTTTGGTTCTCTCTTCACGATATTGAGTGCAATCCTCCAGGAATGTGAACAAACTAAGGGGCTGGTGATATGACGAAATTACAAGAAATTGGTATTTACATGAAAATTATGTTGGTGACGATAATGGCATAAAGATTATCCATTCACCACAACCGGATGTTCTGCATCCCAATGCACTGAAGGAAGACGACCTAGAAATATTGGAAACATTGGTGGCAATCTTCCAAAGTTTTTTATACTATGGTGAACACCCTATGGATCAGAGGGTGGCGAATGACATACAACGACTTAAAAGGGAGGAAGAGCAAATAAAATCCTCAAAATTGCAGACCAGTTAACTAAATGTAATTAGGAGAAAGATGTAAAACGAGTATTGGAAAAGATGTGACAATGGATCACTCAGGAAACATGAATGGGGTTTGGCATAGGCAAATCAAGTTGAATAGATTCACTGGAGGTATTTTGAGAATCCACCTAGTAAATTAAACAAGGGAGAGCAGATGTGCTGCTTTTGGATTTCCAGAATTCTGGTAATTTCTAACAGAAGTGATAAATGGACAAAACGAATGCACATGGGAGAATGGATAATATATTAGAGTTAGTCAGCAAACGCATGGCAGACACAGTACAACGTGACTAAATAAAACTCACTATGAAAAATGAACCACCGGGTGTTGTTTACATTGGGATACATAAAGAAATGGGAAGTGCAGACAGATCTCATTGTGCTTGAACACAATGAAAGTAGAGAGGCACATGCAACCAATAATTCAGAAAAACCGGGGTATTTTGGCACTCACTGCAAGATAATTGTGTTCAAATGTAACAACGTCTTAATGCAGTTATGAAAAACCTTGCTGAGACCAAAATTGGAGTCTTGTGTGCAGGTTTGGCCACTCCTTAAGGAACAATATTCCTGCATGGATGGTGCATAACATTGGCTCACTAGGCTTAAACCAGAGATGGCAAGATTATCCAATGAAGACGAGTATGCCAATATTCACTCGAATTTAGAAGGATGACGGGGGAATTTGATTTAAATGCTTAAAATTCTAAATAGGCTGCACAGCTTAGGCGCAGGTTATTTTTCCGATTTGGGGATGTTATAAAACCAAAAGGCAGCATCTCAGTTAACATGGTACAGCATTTAGGAATGAGATGAGGAAATAATTGTCCACTCACAGGGTAGTGAATTGATGAATTAGATTATGGCATTGAGATTGAGGATCAGTCAGAATTATATTGAATGAAGGAGCAAATTTGAGGGACAGAATGACCTACTCCTGTTCCGAGTTGCTGTGTTTCTATTTTGCATTAAGCAGTTGACGAAGTAAGAGTTAGAACGACATTAACTATCAATGTAATTTGAGCAAAATATATCAAATACTATTCAATATCTCCCAGTCACGTCTCTTGTCCATCCCACACTGAAAAAAGTAGCTCTAAATTATGGTGCCACAATTCTGGACCTACAGGAAATAAGATGCCCTCTGCCATAGGCAGTTTCTGTCAGCTGGCGTAGCTCTTTTTCGTCCCTTAACGTTTCTTCAGCCTAAGTGTTTCCTATTGTGTTTACAATTATATCAGTATCCTTGAAGCAAAGAATGCTTTGAAATACAAACCAAACATTTTTTCAACCTAACTGACAGATTGACTGTTGGAAAAACTCAGTAGTTTATGTGGAGAGAACAGCAGAGTTGATGTTTCATCTCTGGTATTACTATCCATCACGGCAATGTTTAACACACTTTGGCTTACCAATCAAGCTGTACACAAAAAAGCTTAAACATAAACAATAAAGCAAAACGTAAGAATGATTGATTGGAAAAAGAACTTGTACTTCAAAATTTTGCTACCTATGTAACCAGTTTTCAGCAGATGCAGACAGGCAACTCAACCTTTGAAATAATATCCTGGTGGTAACTTTAAACATAGATCTTTAAAAGTGCAGGAGAAGCCTATTTACCCCTTCAAGCCTGGCCTTCTGCTGAATGTAATCATTTCTTGTGATCCAACGCAGGTTTTACAGTCCCTGCGGTGGAAGGGGAAAGTGCCAGGATGGGAGGGTGGGTTGTAGGGGGGCGTGGACCTGACCAAGTAGTCACGGAGGGAACAGTCTTTGCGGAAGGCGGAAAGGGGTGGGGAGGGAAATATATCCCTGGTGGTGGGGTCTGTTTGGAGGTGGCAGAAATGTCGGCAGATGATTTGGTTTATGCGAAGGTTGGTAGGGAGGAAGGTGAGCACCAGGGGCGTTCTGTCCTTGTTATGGTTGGAGGGGTGGGGTCTGAGGGCGGAGCTGCAGGATGTAGACGAGATGCATTGGAGGGCATCTTTAACCACGTGGAAAGGGAAATTGCGGTCTCTAAAGAAGGAGGCCATCTGGTGTGTTTTGTGGTGGAACTGGTCCTCCTGGGAGCAGATCTGGCAGAGCCGGAGGAATTGGGAATACGGGATGGCATTTTTGCAAGAGGTAGGGTGGGAAGAGGTGTAATCCAGGTAGCTGTGGGAGTCGGTGGGTTTGTAAAAAATGTCAGTGTCAAGTCGGTCGTCATTAATGGAGATGGAGAGGTCTAGGAAGGGGAGAGAGGTGTCAGAGATGGTCCAGGTAAATTTAGGGTCAGGATGGAATGTGTTGGTGAAGTTGATGAATTGCTCAACCTTCTCGTGGGAGCACGAGGTGTCGGCAATGCAGCCATCAATGTAGCAGAGGAAGAAGTGGGGAGTGGTACCGGTGTAATTACGGAGGTTCAACTGCTCTACGTAGCCAACAAAGAGACAGGCATAGCTGGGGCCCATACGTGTGCACATGGCTACCCCTTTGGTCTGGAGGAAGTGGGAGGATTCAAAGTAGAAATTGTTAAGGGTGAGGACCAGTTTGGCCAAACGAATGAGAGTGTCGGTGGAAGGATACTGTTGGGGACGTCTGGAGAGGAAAAAACTAAGGGCTTGGAGAACTCCCCCTCCCACTCTGCCAAGGACATGGAGGTCCTGGGCCTCCTTCACCGCCGCTCCCTTTCTACCAGGCGCCTGGAGGAAGAACGCCTCCTCTTCCGCCTCGGAACACTTCAACCCCAGGGCATTAATGTGGATTTCAACAGTTTCCTCATTTCCCCTTCCCCCACCTCACCCTAGTTCTAAACTTCCAGCTCAGCACTCTCCCCATGACTTCTCCGGACTTGTCCTACCTGCCTATCTCCTTTTCCGCCTATCCACTCCACCCTCTCCTCCCTGACCTATCATCTTCATCCCTTCCCCACTCTATGCTACTTTCTCCCCACCCCACCCTCCTCTAGCTTATCTCTCCACGCTTCAGGCTCACTGCCTTTATTCTTGATGAAGGGCATTTGCCTGAAACGTCGATTTCAAAGCTCCTTGGATGCTGCCTGAACTGCTGTGCTCTTCGAGCACCACTAATCCAGAATATGATGTCTATGTGGATTACAATGGATGATTGAAAGCAATCTGCCAGATCGATAAAGTGATTAAATCACCAGATGGCACTTCAATATTAAGCAAGAATTAAAAAAACAAAAAGTCCTCTTACCTATGACAGTTATGCTGCAACTTGATGTTTATGCCGAGCATTCCTTGTCATATAAAGAACTTGAGTTTGGATCATTGAATATATATGTGGTTTTTTTAGAAGGCACATTGATTAGCAATAGGTTCAAATGTCATTGGTATTAAGAAAGGAAGTGGACTCAAGGTCAGATGAGCTTTTACAAGGAAATGAAGTCGATGGGCCTTGGTGTGGGGCAGAGGAACCTTCCGTATTTGCCGGTAGGAAGACGAAAATAGATATTGCATGAAGAAACATTTCATATGCTTGTCCGCCTTGAGAGAATCGAAGGTGAATAGCTAGTTAATTGGCATGCATGCAATTATAATGTGTTGTGATGTGGTCAGTTTTATCAAAGTATTTAAAGCGCCAGAAGGGTCAAGACAGTAAGCACAAACTTCAGAATAGATAGAATGATTTGGACGGTGCAAAACTAAAGTATATCATGTGATCGTGGTAAAGACCTGGAGCTCAATTCTTGACACGCTTATCGTGACAGAAAATAAAATCACACGTAAAAATTAATTGGACGAAATGTTGAATAAAAGTATGATACAGGGCAATGGAACAAAGACATGAATTTTGGCATGGGTTTAGTAAAAGTCTTTTTTCATTCAAATATGCATACAAATACTTCCTTCTTTTTTCCATTAGAATGTCGGATCCGCTGTAAAAGCCAAATCAGCATAGACAGTCTGAGGAAGGAAAAAAGAACCATTGTGATTGTGGAAATATATGGGTTGTATTCATTCATTTAATGCTCCGAACATCTAATCAATTAGATAACAACTGATTCTTAAAACTGCATATATGCAACTGTTTCTAATGAAAAGGCAACATTGTAAAAACGAAGGTGAATTATTTTTAGATTTCCACCGCCAAACGTGCGTCATTTTGTTCATAGAATCATAAAGGCATGCAGTACAGAGAAGGCCTTTATAACCCATCAAATTTGTATCATAAAAACTGTACAAGTTCTTATTTACTCCCATTTGCCTGATAACCTCGGACGTAATGAGTTCAAGTCCTTTTCATCCAAGTACTTTTAAAACTTTAACGTTTACCTGCCTCAACATTCACTACACCCCCCCCCCCCCACTCCCTGGCACAGAATTTCAGAACTATCATGCTCGCTGGGTGTTGCTCCCCCATTCAAAATTCCTTATGAATCTCCTGTCTTTCATGTAAAGTACACCCTTTTGATATTAACCCTCCAACTCAGGAGAATGGCTGACTTCTATCCACCCTATCTATGCACCTCATAATCAGGTATACCGCTACCAGGTTCCCCTCAAGTCATCTGTTGCAAAACAGAAAATAAGTCTATTCATTCCCTAGTCATAGCTAAATGCTCAAGACGAGGGCACATCTTGGGGCATCCCAAATGCACATCTTCCACTGCAATCACATCCTTCCCATTAAAAAGAACTGCACACAATGTCCAAGCTGGGCTCTAACCAAAGTTTTCTACATCTTCAAAAATATCCCCGATCTCTCAATCTATGTCATGACTAATAAGGGCAAGAGTCTGTACAATTTCAAAACTTACTTATTAGCCTGTTGTGACAACTTCAAGGATCTGTGGAGAAGTATCGCAAGACCTTTCTTCTGCTCTGATTTCAGCATGAGTCAGTACTCCCTTGTCTGTTACTCCTACCAAAGTATATCACCTCACATTCATCAGAGTTATATTCCAGCTGCCAATGATTTGCCCTACTGACAAATGCGCTTACATCCTCCTGCACCCTAACTGATTCTGCCTCACTGTCAACCACCTGACCAATCTTTGTGTCTTCCACAAAGTTAACTTTCATTCTCTGAACCCCATTCAGATTCTCATTTACATCGTTTATGTAGACATAACAAACAAGAAGACAGTCAAACTGATGGATATGGCACACAACTGTCACGGCCCTTCAGTCACACCTACAACCTTCGATCACCAGCCTGTGTCGCTTCTTTTGCATCAATTTACAAGTTATCCTGGACTACATGTGGTTTAATCGTATTTATCAGTTACCTCAGCTCCAGAACATAAACTCCCTAAACTTGTGTGTCCCTACCAACCCTCCAAAGAGAATAGCATCCAAACCGTGCTTTTCTCATGGCTAAGTCATGTAATCTATAAGTTCCTTAACTGTGGGTAACTTATCACGGCCAATGAGACTAAATTGCGCATCTTTGCACTATGGGAGGAAAGAGTCGAAAGAGTAGAAAAGAACTGCAGATCGGGCATCAGCTGAGGAGCTGTAGAGTCAGGTTTTGCACATAATCCCTTCATCAGGAATGGTAGCGGGCTGGGAAAAAGTGGGGGATGTGAGACTGGGTTGAATGTACCTTGGAAGGTGATAGGTAGATGCAGGGGGGTGGGGGGGGGTGATGGTGATAGGTCAGAGTGGAGGGTGGAGCGGACAAGTGAAAATCTAACCCTAGTACCTGGTACAGTGAGGCAGCTCTGCTAACCACTGAGTTACCATGCCACTCGAACATTTCTGACTGAGCATTACAGTGGAGTATCCTTGGCCCACCATCTTCAGCTACTTCTTCATGACTTTGTGACCATTATGAAGTTAGAAGTTAGAATATTTGCTCATGACATAACAAGATGCAGCAAATTTGCGACTCCTAAAACACTGAGGTTGTCCATGGCCAAGTGCAACAAGTCCTTGATAAAATTGACAAGTAACATTCATGCTACAACTATCTGGCATTTATCATCTCCAGAAGGAAACATACAGTCTTGAGATTCATATCATTACTATCATTGAACACCCACTATCACCATTCTGGGGATTTATCAATGACAAGAAAATAGGCTGCACTTGTCATATATTTACTGTGGCTAAAAGATCAAATCCAAAACCTAGAATCATGCATCGACTTTTACGCGACCTTCTCAGAAAAGCCTGTGCACGATCCACGAGGCACAAATTTTTAAATGCCAAAATTCTAACAATAGACGAAGAGCTGGACACTATCAATGCCAAAACATTCCATGTCATAGGTACACGAACCATAAAGAACTGGTTCCTCTAAAACGGCTAAGAGTGCAAGACGATAAAAAAAATGAGTAGGAGTAAGCCGTTCTGCTCCTAAAATTTGCTGCACCAGTTAGTAGGATGATGGCTGATCAGACATTCTTAACTTCCACATTTCTGTGTTTTCACAATAGCATTGCATTCCCCAAGTCATTAAGAATTTGTCTTCCTCATCGTAAATTTTGCATATTCTCCCTCCACAGCTCTGAGTTCAAAAAACTCATATCACATGAGGGACGAGAATTCTCATCATTTCGTTCTTAATTCTGAGATGATTCCCTCTGGCCCTAACCTCTCCCTTGAGGTCAACGTTCCTGTCAACATTTACCCCGTCAAGCCCTCAAAGCTCAGCATAGGCAGTGCGTTCTATCTACAAGCAGGTCTGCAACAAATAATACCGAAACACTTTATGCGGAATCTTTCCAATGCACAAACTCTATCATCTACAAGAAAAAAGGTAGCAGAAATATTGGAACGCTATTACTTGCAATTTCCCCTTCATCTCACTAAATCATTCATGCTTGGATTTATATCAACGTTTCTTTTGTGTTCCTCGTGCAGAATCCTTGGAATTTCTCCCGAATGGCGTGTGGGGTTCTCGACATGACGTGAACTTCAGCATGTTGGTGTCCTTTATCTTGCATTTCTTTTTAGCTCTTGCTCTTTTTCTTTAATCTTCGTTTTCTTTTCTAAATTCTGGACAATGCGGGAGAAAGAGAGACTTTTGGCTGCAACAGCAGGGACAGTAAAACAAAGACGAGACGGACACTGTTCCAAGGCAGCCCAGAATCTCCCAGCGAGAGAGGATCACGTCCCAAGCTGCATTTCCCGCCCTAGACTCTTAAGCAAGATCGTGGCTCCAAGTCCAAAGCTAGGCTCAGGTGCCTGGAGAGGGAGAAGTGGCGTTCTTAGCACAGTGCATCTGTCTCCTGGTATGGCAGTTTTGTTCCAGCATGGTGATCTTGTCCTGGCGTGGACGTTTTGTCCCTCTGTGGAGGTCATCTTCATCTTTGGCGTCCAGATGTTCCAACAGCCTGACAGGCAGTCTCGTCCAGGAGTGGTGATCTCGTCCAGGATTTGCAGTGAAGGGCTGGCATGGCAGTCTCCTTTGGTGGAGGCTTCTAGCCCAGTATTCCAGTGGCCCATCATGGCGATCATGTTTTGGAATTTTAGTCTCCTCACGCTTGCGACTTCAGATTATTCCATTGTTCCTGAATTGGCTTCTCCCCAGCCTAGGAGTCGTTAACTAAACTGTGATGAACTTTATCATAATTTTATGCTTTTCTTATTTTGTATGACTTCTGTCAGTGACGTAAATACCATGTTGGGGATACTTACAAGCATTTTCACCATATTTTCATATAAAAGTACACATGACAATACATTTCGGTTTCATTCTATTATATTCTATTTGGTGACTAAGCAAGCGATTCTCACAACGCTTGAAGAAATTGGAAAAAAATAGCAAAACAAAGGGTGCTTTCCAGTGTTCACTTTTAATATGCCTCTAGATTTCTGGAGTCTTAACCAATAAACATTAATTGATAAAGCCAAATAAAAGACATCTCACCAGTTTGAGTGAGGTGATGGCATGATGGTATTGTCACTCGACTATTACTCTGGACACAAATGTAATGTCCTGACTGAGTTCAAATTCCAACCCCACCCCCATGGCAGATTGTAGGATGTGAATTCAGTAAAACTCTGAAATGATGACAATGTATCCAACCCAATTGTTTGACAAATAACCCCTTGGTTCACTTCAAGAAGTGGGAAACACGCCACTGTCTGTCTCAATGTTGCTCAGGTGGAGGTGTTCGAGAGATTCTAGGTACTGTGAATAACTCTCACCAGAAGTCCAGTTACATCTCTGCAGTCAAGAAAGTTTACCAAATGCTTGTATTTCCTCAGAAGGTAAGGAAACCCGGCATGTCCGCAATGACCTTTACCGACTTTTATAAATGTACCATGGAGAACATTCTAAATGCACCATGGAGAATATTCTGTCACGATGCACTAAAGCTTGGCATGTCAACTGCTCTATCCAAGAACACAATGAGTGACATAGAATTGTGAACGGAGCGAGTTCATTGTGAAAAATAGTATTCCTTCCATTGACCTCATCTGTATTCCCCGTTGCCTCGCGAAAGTAGCCAACAAAATCAAAGACACCCCCACCCCGACCATTTTACTCTTGCGCTTTTTCACATGGACAGAAATGCAAAAACGTTTTAACAGTTACCAATCGACTCAAGAACAGCCTCTTCTTCCCTATTATCAGACTTACGAACAGATGTCGCATTTATTCGAGTCGGTCTGTCTCTGCACCTTCTCTGTAGTTGAAACATTATATTTTGAATTCTGTTCTGTTATCTTAATATACTTCTGAAAAGTATGATTTGTCTTGAGAGTGTTTAAAAGAATATTTTTCACTTTATCTCGGTACAAGTGACAGTACAAAATCGAATCAAATGAAAATATAATGCCGTTTAGAATTGAAAACATCCATCGTTACCTGATCTGGTTTATATGTGACTCCAGACTTACAGCAATGTGCGTGGCTCTTAACTGGCCTCTGGATAATAAATACTGGGCTAGCCAAGCATGTTTCCAGTGAAAGAATAATAAACAAAATTAAGGTCATTAGAAAGAAGAACTTGAAGCCCTTACCTCTTGTGTTTGTCTTGGCACAGCAGTTTTCCAGTTTCCTGATATAAAGAGAAACGGAATAGTTCATAAAATATGACTTCTATCAGGTTAATTTAAGTGCAAGAATTTTATAGCACAATAACACAAAGACAAGGATATAGAGCAGAATAGATTCACAGCACCAAAAAACATTCCATACCTGAATGGCGATTCCTGTATCTCCATCCCGTGACAATAGTCAATATAGCAAGGAGGAAAATAATCGCTAATGCACTCCCATAAAGATTTAAAAGGCAATTGTTATGCGGAGCTTCTGAAGAAAAAAAAATCAAGAGTTCTTAAAAGTATATAATCTGCACCAATACGCAGTTGTAGAAAACAGATGGAGACACACCGAAACGTAGCTGGCAATGGGGAGTAATTTCGTAGCCTGCTGGAAAAGGAATAAACAAGTAGAATAGAACATAGAACATAGAACAATACAGCACAGAACAGGCCCTTCGGCTCACGATGTTGTGCCGAACTTCTATCCTAGATTAAGCACCCTCCATGTACCTATCCAAATGCCGCTTAAAGGTCGCCAATGATTCTGACTCTACCACTCCCACGGCAGCGCATTCCATACCCCCACCACTCTCTGGGTAAAGAACCCACCCCTGACATCTCCCCATACCTTCCACCCTTCACCTTAAATTTATGTCCCCTTGTAACACTCTGTTGTACACGGGGAAAAAGTTTCTGACTGTCTACTCTATCTATTCCGCTGATCATCTTATAAACCTCTATCAAGTCACCCCTCATCCTTCGCCGTTCCAACGTGAAAAGGCCGAGAACTCTCAACCTATCCTCGTACGACCTATTCTCCATTCCAGGCAACATCCTGGTAAATCTTCTCTGCAACCTCTCCAAAGCTTCCACATCTTTCCTAAAGTGAGGCGACCAGAACTGCACACAGTACTCCAAATGTGGCCTAACCAATGTCCTGTACAGCTGCAACATCACTTCACGACTCTTGAATTCAATCCCTTTACTAATGAATGATAATACACCATAGGCCTTCTTACAAACTCTATCCACCTGAGTGGCAACTTTCAAAGATCAATGTACATAGACCCCAAGATCCCTCTGTTCCTCCACCTGACTAAGAACCCTACCATTAACCCTGTATTCCGCATTCTTATTTGTTCTTCCAAAATGGACAACCTCACACTTGGCAGGGTTGAACTCCATCTGCCACTCCTCAGCCCAGCTCTGCATCATATCTAGGTCCTTTTGCAAACGACAAATGCCCTCCTCACTGTCCACAACTCCACCTATCTTCGTATCATCTGCAAATTTACTGACCCACCCTTCGACTCCCTCATCCAAGTCATTAATAAAAATTACAAACAGCAGAGGACCCAGAACGGATCCCTGCGGAACTCCACTTGTAACCGGGCTCCAGGCTGAATATTTACCATCTACCACCACTCTCTGATTTCGACTGGTTAGCCAGTTTTCTATCCAATTGGCCAGATTCCCCTCTATCCCATGCCTCCTGACTTTCCGCATACGCCTACCATGGGGAACCTTATCAAA
Organism: Chiloscyllium punctatum; assembly: GCF_047496795.1. Taxonomy (NCBI): domain Eukaryota; kingdom Metazoa; phylum Chordata; class Chondrichthyes; order Orectolobiformes; family Hemiscylliidae; genus Chiloscyllium; species Chiloscyllium punctatum. The sequence goes on from NC_092766.1 coordinate 18,726,343, forward strand.
TGCCTTACTAAAATCCATGTACACTACATCCACTGCTCTACCCTCATCCACATGCTTGGTCACCTCCTCAAAGAATTCAATAAGACTTGTAAGGCAAGACCTACCCTTCACAAATCCGTGCTGGCTGTCCCTAATCAAGCAGTGTTTTTCCAGATACTCATAAATCCTATCCCTCAGTACCCTTTCCATTACTTTGCCTACCACAGAAGTAAGACTAACTGGCCTGTAATTCCCGGGGTTATCCCTATTCCCCTTTTTGAACAGGGGCACAACATTCGCTACTCTCCAATCCCCTGGTACCACCCCCGTTGACAGTGAAGACGAAAAGATCATTGCCAACGGTACTGCAATTTCCTCTCTTGCTTCCCACATAATCCTAGGATATATCACGTCAGGCCCGGGGGACTTGTCTATCCTCAAGTTGTTCAAAATGTCCAACACATCTTCCTTCCTAACAAGTATCTCTTCTAGCTTGCCAGTCCGTTTCACACTATCCTCTTCAACAATACGGTCCCTCTCGTTCGTAAATACTGAAGAGAAGTACTTGTTCAAGACCTCTCCTATCTCTTCCGACTCAATACACAATCTCCCACGACTGTCCTTGATCGGACCTACCCTCGTTCTCGTCATTCTCAGGTTTCTCACATACGCATAAAATGCCTTGGGGTTATCCTTGATCCTATCCGCCAAGGATTTTTCATGCCCTCTCTTAGCTCTCCTAATCCCTTTCTTCAGTTCCCTTCTGGCTATCCTGTATCCCTCCACTGCTCTGTCCTAACCCTGTTTCCTCAACCTTATGGATGCCTCCTTCTTCCTCTTTACTAGATATTCAACCTCCCTCGTCAACCAAGGCTCCCTCACACGACCATTTCTTTCCTGCCTGATAGGTACATACATATCAAGGACACGTCGTATCTGCTCCTTCCACCACATCCTTCCCTGACAGCCTATGCTCCCAACTCATGCTCCTCAAATCCTGTCTTCCAGCATCGTAATCTCCCTTCCCCCAATTGTAAAATCTACCTTGTAGTGCGCACCTATCTCTCTCCATAACCAAGGTGAAAGTCACAGAATTGTGGTCACCATCACCAAAATGTTCACCCACTAACAAGCCCATCACTTGTCCCGGTTCATTACCGAGTACCAAATCCAATATGGCCTCCCCTCTGGTTGGACAATCTACATACTGAGTTAGAAGAGCTTCCTGGACACACTGCACAAAGACCGCCCCATCCAATCTACTTGATCTAAAGAGCTTCCAATCAATATTTGGGAAGTTGAAGTCGCCCATGACTACGACCCTGTGGCTTCTGCACCTTTCCAAAATCTGTTTCCCAATCTGTTTCTCCACATCTCTGCTGCTATTGGGGGGCCTATAGTAAACACCCAACAAGGTGACTGCTCCTTTCCTATTTCTGACTTCAGCCCATACTACCTCCAAAGGCAGATCCCCCTCAACTTCCTTTCTGCAGCCGTTACACCATTTCTAATTAGCAATGCCACCCCCCTCCTTTTTTACCACCCTCCCTAATCTTACTGAAACATCTGTAACCAGGAACCTCCAACAGCCATTCCTGTCCCTCATCTATCCATGTTTCCGTGATGGCCACAACATCGTAGTCCCAGGTACCGATCCACGCCTTAAGTTCACCCACCTTATTTCTGATACTCCTTGCGTTGAAGAATGCTGGAAAGTGACTGTGGGATAGAAAACGCACATGAAGTGTGTGTGTGTGTGTGTGTGTGTGTGTGTGTGTGTCTGTGTGTGTTTGTGTGTGTATGTGTGTGTATTTGTGTGTGTGTGTGTTTGTATGTGTGTGTTTGTGTGTGTGCGTGTCAGAGACAACTAAATTATGCAAATATAATAAGATTAAAAAAAACACTGAAATCGTTGAAGTGTCCAGCAGCGAAGGAATTTGTAATATTCTCCATGTGTCACTGATTATTTGCTACACAAAGCCTAATTTTATTCCCTGCTCGGATTTTATCCTCAGTTACAAGCATTATTTGTGTCAAATCCAAATTCCACTTTGTCTCCTGGAGTGGATAACAGTCAACATTTCAGGGGGGAAATGCAAAACTTTTCACTTATAGTTCTATACTTTCGGCCTCACATTTTACTTCTCACAGATAATCCCTCGTGACCTTTTCAGAATATACCCCATTGTTTGTATACACTGACATGTGCAACAAGATATCATTGCAAGTTGGAAGTTCAAACACATATCACTGACTTTAAATTTTTAACTGTGCATTTGTTTTACTCGTCAATAAGGTAAAGTTTAAAGGAGATGAACGAGATGGGCAAAAAAGTTTGGTTTGACAGAGATGATGGCGAGTGCCTGGAATGCTTTGTCAGGGGAGGTGGTATAAGCAGACAACACCAAAGCTTAAGAGAAAAGTAGACAGACACATGATTCAGATGGGAATGGAGGGATATGGGCAATATACAGGTAGATGAGATTAGGTTAGAAAGGTATCATTTTTACACATATATGTTGGATCAAAGGGCTTATTATAGCGCTGTACTGTTCTACATTTCTACCATTGAAGACGGCTTCAGTTTCACAAATTGGTGCTCGTTATTGTTAAGAAGCTGCACCTCCGCAATTAATAATTCTCACAGCTACCAGGAAATTATAGGGCTGTGAGCCTCAAGTAGCTGATAGACAAATTATTGTAAAAGGTTCTCATGAGCACGATCGATAAGCATTTAGAAGCCAATCAACTTATTAGCAATAGACAGTAACGTTTTGTGCGGGGGAAGACGCGCCTTGCTAAGTTGATCGAGCTTTTTGAGCAGGTGACAAAGATGGCTGATGAGAGAACACTGGTTAATGTCTGCATGGACTTCATTGAAGCCTTCAACAAGATCCCTCATGACAGATTGGTGCATAAGGTGGGGTCGCATGTTATCGGGGTGGGCTGGCAAGATGTTACAGAACTGACATCGTATTAGAAGACAGAGTGTCGCTGTGGAAGGACGTTTTTTCGGAATGGAAGACTGTGACTCGTGCTGTTCCACAGGTTTCAGTGCTGGGACCTCTGATGTTCGTGATGTACAAAGATGATTTGGACAAAAACGTGGCTGGTATAATTAATTAGTTTGTGAACGATACAAACACTTCTGAAATTGTGGATAGTGGGGAGGATTGTCAGAGGATAGAGCAGGCTATAGAACAGTTGAAGGCATGGACAAAAATAGCAGATGGAGTTTAATTCGTACAAATACGAGTTGATGCATTTTGGAAGGTTATGTACAGGTGCAAATTATACACGGAATGGCAGTACCCTTAACTATATGTAATATGGAAGGAAATAGGCATGCTTTTCTTCATCAATCGGTGTATTGAATACAAGAGTTGGCAGGTCATGTTATAGTTGTATAAGACTTATTTCTGCCACATTTGGAATACCGCATAAATTCTGTTCACCACATTGCCAAAAGGATGTGGATGCTTTGGGGAGGGTGCAGAGGAGTTTCAAGCATGTTGCCTGGTATGGAGGGCACTGGTTGTGAAGAGAAGATCAGGATTTCTTTCACGAGAATTAAGGAGGTTGAAAGAGGCTTGATTGAGGCCTACAAAATCTTGAGAGGTGTAGACAGGGTGGATAGCAAGAAGCTTCTTCTAAGAGTGTGATCTAACTTAATGGGGTTCACGAGTTCAAGGCGAGAGGAGAAATGCTTCAGGGAGTAATGCATGGGAAGTTGTTTATGCAGAGGGTGATGGAGACAACGTATTTCCAGCGGAGGTGGTAGAGGCAGGCATGTTCGAATCATTTAAAATATATCAGAATCAGTACAGTGTGGAAACAGTCCTTTCAGGACCACAAGTACACACTAACCCTCCAAAGAGTAACCCACCCAGGCCCATTCCCTATCTTATATTTGCCCCTGACCAATTTCCCCAATTTACACATCCCTGAACATTATGGACAATTTATCATAACTAATTCACCTAACCAGCACATCTCGGATTGTGGGAGGAAACCAGAGCCCTGGAGGAAACCCATACAGACACGGGGAGAATATTCAAATTCCACTCAGGCAATCACCAAGGCTGGAATTGAGCCCAGGCCCGTGCTGCTATAAATCATTGGGCAGAGAGCAGAGCGATATAAATTCTTAGAAAATAGGCGACAAGTTGAGACAGAGGATCTAGAGGACTGAAGGGCCTGTTCCTGCACTGTAATTTTCTTTGTTCTTTGTTCCCGACTGAGCTAAATAGTATTTTTTAATGTTTTGCAAATGCCATGAAATACAGATACCATTCAAAGGCAGTAAGACTAAAGTCACAAAATGAAAGTTGCATTTCCCAACCTCAGTCGGCAAAATTTCAAATTAATTCATATCCTCCATTACAGAAGAATGTCAAACACAAACAAATGTCAATGATACAGAAAGTTAAACATCAGAAGCATTTGTGAATGAAAGTTACAAATTGTAAGATAATTAACCGTGAATACAAGGCAGCTTTTGTAATATTACATTTCGTATTCTTAATAATGCAGCTATAATTCGACCTTACAACAAAAATTGAAGTGACATTTAATCGTTACCTTTCTTTTGTGAAACACATTCAGAGATGAGAATTTCTTTTGAGTTGACTTCAGCTGAGCAACTGCAGACAGAATCATATTTCCAAGCTTCCATCGGCACTCTTATGTGGCTGATGATGCTGTATGCCCCGTCAGAGTCTATTGCCTCAGTAAGCATCGAACCCACAGCATTCCATGTGGAAGCATTCCAATGGATGGTGAGCGTTTTAGATTTGACATTTTGAACTAAACAAATCAATGGGACAACGTCCATCTGAAAAACGTCATTCCGTGGTGGGTATAACATCAGTATATTTGAGGGACCTGCTAAGATTGGGAGGAATGTTAGAATTAATATTCGATCATTATTCATAGGGTTTATGCTGTGCTATGTGAGTGGGTTTCAATTCTTACCCGCGATGTGCAATGTCGAGCCATTTCCAAAAATGAAAGCCGTTCCATATAATTTCCGAGCTGCGCAGTAATACTGACCAGAGTCATGCCTTTGAACATCTTCAATCACAAGAGAATAAATAGTTGCATCCATATTAATTTCACCCGAAAATCGTTGTTTTTGGGGGAAGTTTTTCCTCACAATATAAACAAGTTGTAGATATTCTCGCTGATGGTGTTTGTACCACAGAACAGCTCCACTTGCAAACCAACCCGTGTGGCAATGCAGTTTAATAGTACTTCCAACAGAAACACTCTGGATTGGTGGGGTCTGCAGGAAGACTGTCTCAGAGACAATAACTGAGAAAAAAAAGAACATCAACTTTGAAAAGACCAAAAAAATAAAAACCTTTAGCAGCATCTGGCTTAAAACTGAGCGAAGGATCATTGAAGTTTTAGAGCCATATTGTTTAATTCTACGACATGGTGAGACAAACAAAACGAGAATTTTAAAAAATAGAAGGAAAGAAAGAAGGAAAGAAAGAAAGAAGAAAAAGGAAGAAAGAAGAAAAGGAGGAAATGAAGACAGACAGAAAGAAAGATCAAATTTAACTGCAGAATAACCGTTGTATCTAATGAAACATCATATCAAACATAATCACTCTTGTAATCTCAGAAACGCAGCAGACAAATCTGCTGAACGGATAAGACCACAAAGGATTCTGCCATAAATTTAAGATAAATAGTTTTGATTGTTTTGGAGCAGCGATTATGGACAATGTCCATTGTCAATAAAACGACAGACCTTGTTTTCCCAATATTGGTCAGGAGTTGTGGAAATTTCTTCAATTTTGATTGATTTTTGATAATTTAGCTCTTCAACAGAATGTTGTTATTGTAAAATATTGCTACTTGATATTCTATGTGACCAAATTCTCAGCAATTTTACGACGGAAATATGAACATCTCACCTGGCAAAAGATGGAACAGTGCAAATCGAGTGAAAACATTCATTTTCAGATGCTGAGGTTGTTGCTGTCAGTTTCACAATAATTCTTTGCTTTCGTGAATATTGATCAGGAGACACCAACTTGTGAAGTGCACTGCTGTGGAAATTATTTGCTGCATTTAAAAATAGCTGCATGGAAACTAGAACACAGTGCAAATGATAGCTTTTAGTTTCCTGTTTACACGCTTTGTCCACACACAGATGCATATACAAAGGCCAACAGATAGAGAGAAAAATATAATTCTCAATATGTTGAGAGGCAGTTTCCGGTCCAACATAAGAATGAAAATGTTGCATAATGCTGAATTTAGCATTTTTAGTTCATCTTATATGTGGTCATGTTTTGATTTTGAAGTTTTCTCGCTCAAGCATGTATAGCCATTACTTGCAATAGCAAAATAGTGTTAGATTGTATAATAAAAGTTAAAAGCTTAGTCACTTCTTTCAACTAATGAATCTAATCTCATGCATGTTTTGGCTTCAGTTCATAGCATATCAACTCATACTCAATGGGTGGACATCTGGCTTCTGATACAGAAGTTTAAAGTTTCAGGCACCTTTTCAGGCACTCAAAAATCCAGAAAACATTGCTAATGCCAGCACAGGAGGAACAACATACCTTTCAGGTTACTTTATTTTTGGTGATGCATAACAAGGAGACACCATTTTATACTTATAGGTTGTTACAAAATACCATTCAACATTACTTTGGCCAAGAGCACGTGAAATTTCCCGAGTGTTTTTACGAACGTTTTCTGTCTCACAACGTTATCATGAAAATCTTGAGTTTTCACAAATTGCAGTTTGTTCGAACTTAAGCTGTAAAAACATATTGCTCAATTTATCGTATTCAGGCAGTGATGCCATTTTAATGCCACCATTGATAGTAGGATGCTTTGTGTTGACCATGATTATAAATCTTAATGTTGATTTACTACACGCCATGGTTAACACTGACCTGTTGTTGAGCATTAAACGTAAATGCTACCCGAGGTGATCATCATTTCATGGACAACTATTCTCTTTGCACACTTTTCCTTAATTACATACCAAGGCTCAGTTATCTTGGATTTGCTCAACTCTGCTCAGCTACATGTTTCGAAAATAGTCAGACATCCTTGCAGTGCATGGTTTCCAACAGGTTCCTGTCCTTTCAACTTGAATCAACAAAACTATCAGCACTGAACAAAGGAAGTTCCGATTCAATGTATATTTGCTTACATTTTGAGAGAGCTAATTGAAATATTTCAGTTGATGCATGTATGTTTTAATGAATGAGCTGGACTGTTCAAATTTGCATTTAGTTGAAATGTTCCACATTTTAAAGAGAAAGATTGTACCCTTTCAAATAAAGCTTAAATGCACTGATTAATAGATGCACCCCTTACTTTCAAAAGGAACTAGATTGCAAAAATATATGAATGTATCAAGTTCAGATTCGGAGGATTATATGAGTTTCTTTATGTTTTTATAGGATGTGAGTATCACTTGTCTGGGCAGCATCTACATCTCAGGGCAGAATCAAACACATTTCCATGGGTCTGGTGTTCACGTGCGGGCCAGCTGAGATAAGTACAGCAGACCTTCGCAAAACTTCGTCAATGTACGAGCTGGATTATCCAACAAGTGGCAATGGATTGTGTTGGCTAAATATTTATTCAGGTCAGTTCCACTACTTGCCAGTGACGGATTCAAACACGAATCTCCAGAACACCGTGGGCGGCACGGTGGCACAGTGGTTAGCACTGCTGCCTCACAGCGCCAGAGATCCGGGTTCAATTCCCGCCTCAGGCGACTAACTGTGTGGAGTTTGCACGTTCTCCCTGTGTCTGCGTGGGTTTCCTCCGGGTGCTCCGGTTTCCTCCCACAGTCCAAAGATGTGCAGGTCAGGTGAATTGGCCATGTGGAATTGCCCGTAGTGTTAGGTCAGGGGTATGGGTGGGTTGCGCTTCGGCGGGGAGGTGTGGACTTGTTGGGCCGAAGGGCCTGTTTCCACACTGTAAGTAATCTAAAAAATCCATTCATGGACTGTGAGTCTGGCGATAATATCATTAGGAAATTGTCTCTCATCCCTGAGACTTCTACATTTACACAGACACGATTAGTGCATTTTTCCCTTTGTCCCGACATGTGTATGGGGAATGCATATTTTATAAAGGGAATGAGGCAATGTCTTCGTAACCCCTCAGAATTTATTTCCTCCTGCATGGTGTGTACTTGAAATTGCTACTAATAGGCTTTTGTTAAAATTACGTGGCGATGAAAAAGTAGGATGGAGAGCATAATCGAATGGTAGAATAATCTCGCAACCTTCTTCATTTTCTATTCTATGAAAAATCCAGATTGTGTTACAGAACATTGCTTAAAAAACAAAACAATATTCAAAGCAACAAAGTTGGTAAATCACCCTATGTGGCAGAAGTCCTTAACATATTGCTTATTTGAACACCCCAGCAAAGAAAAAAAAGAACAAATTGAGAAAGGTTACCACATATTGTACTTATAAATGTGTGCATATTTTTTCATTTTGCACAGTACAAACAATACTTGTAGGAATACTTTCAGAATTAAAGAGTGAATTACATGCATCTTGATTGTGGTTTAAAAGAAACTTTAGGTGTGAAAGTATTTGTTCACGGGTACACATTTTCAATTGAAGAGAAATCAAAGACATAGTTTTGAAGCGATTGTTTTGTTTCCAACATCTTGAATTAAAGGAAAACAGTTTCAACTTTCATTTTTAATTAAGAAAAATAGTGTAACTTTTGACTTTGTTTCCTAATTTGCTGTTACATTTGATCTATTATAGGAACATCAGGACCTAGGAATCAAAAGAGGGTGTAGGAGATTCAGCCCTTCGATTATTTATATGTGAGTACCGGAATCAGCCCCAACTTCGATGCTATATCTGAGCAAGTGTTATATGAATGGGAAGAACTAACTCTGTTTTTCAGTCTATAAATGCAGTAGCATTCATTGATCAAAATACAAAAAAAAACTTCAGCACATCTCACTTAGAAATTATGCAGTTATGCTTTGTTGTGGTATCATTTCTCATAGCAATGCAGCCAATGATAAAGTTTTTTTAAAAAATTGAATTTGGTAAGGAATTCACAGATACAGAATTCATGGTCTATGTGGTGCACAGCTCAACGGTCAAAATGGAGCCATTCACCTGTAAAAATATTCCTCAAAATGAATGGAAATTGGCATTTCAAGAAATGCACCTCTGATTTTTTTGATATAAATTAAAAACAATATGACAAAAAAGTGCAGTAGTCAATGACGTTTACACTTATTTTTAATTATAACTTCATCCTAAAACGCATTGAATATAAAGTATGTATTTTTGAAGTTGCATATCAATAGCTGATAAATAAAGGAATATAGCTGATTTCAAAGCTGGTAAATTACACTAACTTACATGTGAGCACCATGTTGAAATGCTCGAATTGATGCTGTAACGTAGTTATAACGTATTCCTTATCAATTTATGAACAACATATAATATCGGAGTTTTCACATTGGATATATTTCACGGAGCACAACTGATGAATTGTTGTTCTTTCCTATTTAGCCACATAGTTAATAATGAGAGATTCAATTTATCAATGTTCATTTGTTAGATTGTAGCTAATAGTGAACGACAACAACTTTTTAAAATTGAACCTAAATGCAACATAGAACCAAAAATGCTTACAGCGTCCTTTCTTTAAAAAAAAAGTTATGCATTAATGTACTCTTAAGATAAAGTTACAGATATAATTAAATGGTATGCAACAATGATCAGAAGCATAAATATAATAATTTTTACAATAATTTCTCTATTCAAATAAATGTGACGGCTTAAAACAATTGTTTAGACCATTGCATGGATTCTATAGGTACATTAAATTATCAACTCTGGAAATATGTAATGGATTGGTTAGTTAACATTTTAGTTGATTCTAATCAAAATTCATCAGAAAGACTGATGAATCAGTAATATTCAAGTGATTCAAAATTGATATGGAAAATTATATCCTAATAGATGTAACTAACGTTAGTTAAACTCTGAAGAACAATGCTGAGAGAAGTAAAATTATTGTTAATGTTTCTAATATGCAGGTTAGTAATGTGAGTTTATTGTAAAACCGTTGAAGATGCCACACCCAGGACATACAGAGGCCAGGCTAATATTCTGGGAACACGACACAAAGCACACATTGTGGCTTATGTCATAATGCAAATCTATCATGACGGACTGGGACAGCATGCCGGAAATCAACAACAACCCCAACACGCAGTCCCGTAGTTACCACAGCAAGAAATATTTTAGAAGAAATATTCAAATCCCCAAACTGACAGATTTTCAGACCCAGGTTAAAATAATGTACCGAATGTTCTTGTACTGAATAACAGTCGCTTTTTATCACAGGTGATTCAAATCGAGGAACTGGTAAATAGTAAACGAAAATTAGGTAAACTGTACAATTTAAAAGTCAAAACACCTTTTAACAGCACCCTACCGACCACCTTCATAGAGAGAGATGCAGACAGACGAAAGCATCGAGAAAACCACACCCATGGCATGGGCAGAGAGAAAACAGACACAACACTATGCCTGTGTTCATTGCTGTGCTGGTTCTTGCTGTTCAATATCTTCTCCTTGAAGTTCATTTTCCTGTACAGTTCCACCAGTTTGGAAGTGGCACAGAGTATTTCCGTCACTTGTTAAGTGTCTGCGACATTTTCAATTTAAGGAAACATTGGTCTTCTTTTGTTTTAAAGTGGCTTACTGTAGAGATATTTCGCTTTTGGGTAAACACAAGATTACTTATTACTCTGCTGATCTGGCAAGCTAGCTTCTCTCTTGTTCAACTAAATGAGAATCAATCACTTTGCTGTTGTCAGGTAGAGGTCCTTTGTACATTTATCATTGATCTTTAGCTCACAAACAGTTCAGCTTCACTTATATCAAGCCCTTTCGAGTCCAATTCACCTGTACATGCGCTGATCCAGCGGGGGCACAAACAGACTTGAAAAATGGTAAAAAGAATCCCGTGATGTACTTCCTGTCGTACCTAATTTGCCTGATGCTGTCCTAACGTTTCAACCACTGCAGGCAACTCTCCAACCTGTGATCCCAGCACATCATTACCACAGGCAAATTGTACACCTGGAGACGAGCGTTTCAGTTGTACACCTATTACCTCTTCTACTCTTTCCACCAGACTTTCCAACCCCACGTATCCAATGACAGTTTTCTTTGTGCCATAAATTCCTCTTGTACCAATTTTCTGCCAATTGTCCTTCTGGTCTCCTCGACTCTCACCATCAAAAATTGACATTGTTATGTACCAGGCCAGAACCCCGCAACATATTTTCAAAAGTTAGCCGAGCGTAATAACTGTTTCTTATTTTAAAGGCAGATGTGAAGTACATATTCCAGTTGGGATGCAGTTGGTCAAACCTCTTGGCTTATTTGAAGACTGCAATTGAAACAGGAACAGAAGGGAATGGAAGTTAGTGTAACATAACTGTTGGAAAACTTAACTGATCAGACACAGGAACTACCCACTTAACTAAGGAACTACCCACTCCCGTAACAGACACGTTGGCAAAAATTAAATTTAGGCACGGGCAACTAGTGGCAGAAAAGATTTCAGAGACACATCAGTCAATAATCTGCTGAAGCTTGAAATCTTTAACTGGACTGCAGCATCTTCTGTGCAACAGCTAATCTAGCAGTTTCTCACTGTTACAACTAGAAGAAATCCGAACTGGGAGTACTGGCCACTACTCTGCCATTGTAAATTAGACATTTTGACACCTCTGTTGAAAAAAAATCAAGGACAAAATAACCTTGTTAAAGTGACAGCATGGTCAAAACATGCTCCTGTATCTCTGAAAACTTTATATTTGTTCACCTGTTCCTTCTGACGTATTTGAGCAAACCTTAGTCGTGCAGGTAAATGTTTGAAGGAGATGTTGCAGTTTCCTCTCAACCAATCCCTTATTCGATAGTACATTCCGTTCCAACGTTTTGGCTTCCATTGTGTTTTCCGTTACCACTTTAACAGAATACTGACTTAAACTGTTTTCCCACATCCATCTTCCCAGTGTTTTTTTGATTATGCCACCACTGCAACTAGTTTATTGCAGTGAAAACACCTAAGCTTTGTTACTTCTGTTTCCCCCACATGCGTTTCCTTGTTAACCTGTGACAAGTGTTTTTAATATTTTCAATGAGGTCTTGTTTCCCCTTACCAAATGAGGATTTCTCCTTTTCCGAATTTCTATCTCTCACAGACTGATGTTGATGACGGAAGCTAGATTATGATTTATTAACCAACTCATAATCCTGGGCCATTTCCACTGCTAATCTTCCCGTTTTATCTCTCTGCTCTTCCAAATGAGTTCTCACCACATTAGGAAGTGAATTCTTGAAGTCCTCCAAAATATTCGTTTCTCTCGGGCGTCGTATGCTTGATTTATTTACAGTTCCATTTTGAGTCGACTTTCCTCTTTATTTGCTAAAATCTTATTTCCTCCTCCCTCTGTTTCTGCTTTTCTTCTGTCTCTGATTTTCTTCTGCGACAGCCATCCGTTATTTTTCTTTTTCATCTGCTGGTGATATTATTTTCCCTCTGAAAAAAACTTAATTCAAAGTATGTCATTTCTTTTTCATGTTCAAGCTTCTTCATCTGCAATTGCATTCGAACCATTTGTAAAGATTCAAATGGTAATTCCAGCAATCATATGTGCCGAGCTATTGCTGCGATTCCTTGACATTTTCACGTGGACAAAGCTCGCCCCAACTCCAGGTGGTCTGCTCATTTTCACAGTTTTCACTTGTTCACCCTCATCCATCTATTTAGTCACCTTCTCAAAGAACTTAATAATGGTTGTGGGGCATGACCTTCACTTCACAAAAACGTGTTGACTATCTCTAATCAACTTTTTCATCTCTCTGTTCATCTGCACTACCAAGAATCTTGCCATTCACCCAAAGTTCTGCATTCCTGTTACTCCTTCCAAAGTGAACCACCTCAAACGTTTCTGCATCAAATTCCATTTTCCACCTCTCATCCCAGATCTGCATCTTATCTATGTCTTTATGAGCCTACAGCATCCTTTGTGACTATTCGCAACTCTACCGACCTGAGTGTCATTCGCAAATTTACTAAGCTATCCTTCTATGCCCACATCAAGGTCCTTTATATAAATGATACACAGTAGTGGACCCAAAACAGATCCCTGTTTTACCCCACCAGTAAATGAACTTCAGGAAGAATATTTCCTATCAACGGCCACCCTCTGTCTTCTGGCATCTAGCCAATCTCTGATCCAAACAGCTAAATTACCCTCACTCCCATGCCTCTGTATTTTGTGCAATAACATTATCAAACGCCTTCCTGAAATCCATATACACCACATCAACCACTTTACCCTCATCCATCTATTTAGTCACCTTCTCAAAGAACTTAATAATGGTTGTGGGGCATGACCTTCACTTCACAAAAACGTGTTGACTATCTCTAATCAACTTTTTCATCTCTCAATGAATATAAATCCGATCTCATACAACACTTTACAACATTTTACCCCCAGTCAAATTAAGGTTGACAGGTGTATAATTTCTAGGTTTGTCTCTACCCCCTTTGAACAAGAAAACAACATTTGCTATTCCCCAGTATCCTGGCACAATCCCTATCGGCATTGACGACAGAAATATCAAAGCCAAATACTTGGCAATCTCCTCCCTGGCTTCAGAGAGAATTTCACGATAAAGCCCATCTGCACCAGGCGGTTTACCTATGTTTACACTTTCCAGAATTGCTAACATCTCCTCCTTATGCACCTCAATCCTATCTAGCCTAGTAGCCTGTATCTCAGTATTCTCCTCTCATCACATTCTCTTTTTCTCATGTGAATATTGACGAAAAGTACTCATTTAGTGCTTCCCTATCTCCCCTGACTCTACATTCAACTTCCCACTAATACTCTTGATTGGCCGTAACCTTACTCTTTGTCATTGTTTTTTTCCTGATATACCTACAGAATGCCTTTGGGTTTTCCTTGATCCCATCCGCCAATGAATTCTCCCGTCCCCTCCTGGCTCTTCTTAGCGGTCTGCCCTGGCTAACTTGTAATTCTCAAGCGCCCTAACTGAACCTTTACATGTCATCCTAACGTAAGCCTTCTTCGTCCTCTTGACAAGAGATTCAACTTCCTTAGTAAACCACGGCTCCCATGCTCGACAACTTCCTTCCTTCCTGACAAGTACATACTTATCAACGACCCGCAATGATCCTTGAACAAGCTCCACATTTCGATTACCTCCAAGTCCGTTTCCTTAACCTCTTCTTTCCTGTTTTTAATCTCATCCCAGGAGAAAGTGAGGACTGCAGATACTGGAGATCAGAGCTGAAAATGTGTTGCTGGAAAAGTGCAGAAGATCAGGCAGCATCCAAGGAGCAGGAGAATCAGCCGGAACTTCGATTCTCCTGCTCCTTGGATGCTGCCTGACCTGCTCCGCTTTTCCAGCAACACATTTTCAGCTTTAATCTCAGCCCATACCACTTCAGTACAGGTGTCCTCGCACGTCCATTCTGCAACCAGAATTCTGTCCAAGACTAACAGTGCTACACCATCTCCTCTTTTACCATTTTCTCTGTTCTTACTGACACATAAAAATCCATGAAACTCCAATAACCATTCCTTTCCCTGCTCTCCCCATGTAGAAATGGCCACAGTATCTAAATCCCAGGTACCAAACCATGCTGCAGCTCACCCACCTTATTCCAGATGCTCCTGGCATTGCAGTATGCACACTCCAAACCAACTTCTTTCCTGCCGCTGTCTTGTTGCGGTCTTGAAATCTTAATTCTGACTTCACTACTCTTATCCTCCCGGAAGTCGAACTATAATTTCGGTTCCCATCCCCTTGCTGAATTAGTTTAAACCCAAATGAAGAGCATGAGCAAATTCCGCTCCCTCCCCCTAAGAACTTTGCTACCCCTCTGGTTCAAGTGAAAGCCTCCTATTTGTAGAGGTCCCATCAACCCAGAAAGAACACCAATTATCCAGGAATCCAGTTGTCCCCATTTCCTCGCTTTACTAGCGAGTGGCATGGGCAATAAATCCAAGGTAACAACTCTGTTTTTTTTTCTAGCGCTAAGCTTCCACCCTAGTCCCTTAAATGTTTGCTTTAAATTCCCATCTCTCTTCCTACCTATGTCATTGGTGCCTATGTGGACCACAACTTGAGGCGACTCCTGCTCCCCCGCAAAGATGACAAAAACATTATCAGAGACATCTTGAAGCATGTCTCCTGGGAGGCAACACGCCAAACGTGACTCTGTCTCGTTCCCACAGAACCTCCTGTCTGTCCCCCTAACTTTGGAGCCCCCAATGACCAACGTTCTGCTCCTCTTTCTCCTTCTCTTCTGAGCAACGGGGACAGACTCTGTGCCAGAGACCTGTGCCCAATTGCTTACCCTTGGTATGTCTTCTCCCCCAACAATATTCAAAACAGTATACTTGTTGTTGAGGGGAACGACCGCAAGTGATCCCTGCACTGCATATCTGTTCTCCTTCTTTCGCCTGATGGCAACCCATCTACCTTCTTCTATTACTTGAGTTGTGCCTACCTCAATGTAAGTCCTCTCAATAACCCCTCCGCCTCCCGAATGATCCAAAGTTCAACCAGCTACACCTCCATTTCCCTATCTCGGTTTTCGAGAAGCTGGAGTTGGGTGCACCTCACACAGATGCAGTCAGCAGAGACACTACTGGTGACCCATACCTCCCACATTTCTCAATAGGGACATTCAACTGCCCTAATCTCCATTCCCACAATTCTTAATTTCCAATGAGACAACTGAAAAATTAATAAAAAAAATTAAAGAAACCTGTCACCTTACCAATTGGTGCATAGAACCTTTTTTTGGTTAGAGGAGGAGGACGGGTGGGGGACACTACACGAGTAGTGTTTTGGGCAAAGCAGCCATTCAAATTTCAAGACTCACTTGCCCAGATCCTTTGTGCATGTACTTGAAGTTGCTGTTCAGACATCCAGTTTTACCCTAAGCACCGAAACATATCTTTAAAAGCAAACAAGTGACCATATCCCTAATTTTACAATTTTGTACACAGCAACTTCGCAACACCAGCTATTACACCCATTGAGGACCTACACTTTAACCTCTTGCCTAATTTCCTCTTTCTCTTCTCAGAACGTTGTCATTGTCTCTCTGTTCCTACATCCGTAGTACCTACGTGTACAACAACCTCCTGCTGGTCACTATCCTCTTTGAGAATAATCTGTACCTTCTCTAAGACATCCTTGACGCTGACAGCGGGGAGGCAACATGCTATGCTGATGTCTCGCTGTCGGTTAAAGAAACGTCTCTGTGTGCCTCTGACTGCAGAGTATCCTACCACAACTGATCGCTTTGAATCTTACGTGCCCCACGATGCAGTAGAGCCAGTTACTATCAGATACCAGGCCATTCATGCTGCGCTCTCCTGAGGGTCCATCATCACCTACATTTTCCAAAACAACATACTTGTTTGAGATGCGGAGAGTCACAGGAGACTCCTGCACTACTCACCTAACACTCCAAGCTTTCCTAGAGATAGGACGTCTACCCGACTGTATCTGCAGTTTTTATTACCTTCTTGAAACAGCCATCCATCACATCCCGTGGCTCCTGTACATTCCTCATTGCCTCTAACTGCCACTTCAACTGATCCACACAATCCGATAGGATTCTCAAACAAACTGCTACGACACAGAGGTAAACCCCTGTGTCAATTAAGCCAAAGGGTCAGAACATCTTACACTGCATCCCGCATTTAAAGAAAATAAAATGTATTTTTTAACTCTAAAGTGAACATTAATCAACAAGTATTCACAGCTTTAAGGCCCCCGTTCTCTTAGGTGCTTACTGTCTGTCCCCAACTCTAGAACAATATGGTGTTCCAGTGAAACACTTATTAATATTACATCAACTTAATTTCAAAACCATACAATAGCTGTCGTCTTCTATGACTTTCTTCTTGAGACTGAAATTCTCCCTGGGCCGTCTTCTTTCTCTTTACTGCTTACATGAAAAGATACCTTTGATTGAGAGCGTTTCCTAATTTATTGGAGAGAAGAAAGCTGGCTCTCCATAAATTTCTGTCTCGAAGGCAGTTTCAACAAGCAATTCACCTGAGAGATTGGGGACGTGCTGGTTTTTTTTTCGGTTATTAAGAGCCTAACATTCCCTGAGGCACCAGTCATTAAAACCTACAGCCTTTCACATTCTTTTCACCCTCTTGGGCTTCTTTATTCACTTGTGGTAAACTATTACCAGTGTGCTCTACTGTTGCTTTTGTATTGAAGGATCTCCTCTTCTTCCAATTTCTATTGTTCCCAAGGGTGAAATTCTTGTCGGAAGCTAAATTTCACCGTATGCACTAATGCATATTCATCTGCCATCTTTGCTGCTCTTCTCACTTACTGAAATTTCTGTTCATCCGCATGAAATCTTGTCATCTCTGGAAGTGAGTTTTTAAACTCCTCCAGCAGAATAATCTCTCTTAGACATTCGTACGCCTTATCTATTTTTAAGTAGACAAGCAGGAGTCTAGAAGAGGCAGCATAGGAGGCGGAGAAGTCGATGATTCTGATGCAACCCTTTTCGGGAATGGATATGAATGTAGGGCAAGCTGCAGATAAAAGGCTTGACGGGTGGAAGGTGGTGAAGTGGGTATATGTGAAACCAAATAGAGGGTGCAACCAGGTTGGTTGGTGGGAGGAATGCATCTGATTGGTAAAAGGAGGGGTGCAAGATGCTGGAGGGGCTGAGAAGTAAGTGTGGGGATGGGAAGGGAGGTTAATTGAAATTGGAGATCTCAATGAGGTGCTGTTTCTTCAGTTTGCAGTTTGGTTCATTGTGGCAATGGAGGAGGCCAAGGATGGTCATGTCAGAAACGGAATGAGAAGGGGAATTAAAATGGACAGTGACTGGGAGTTATGGTCAGCCCCTGCGGCCCTGGCTGAAATGCTCAGTGAACCATTCCTTATGTTTATGTTTGGTCTCCTTAATGTAGAAAATACCACATCGCGATCACAGTGATACCTCGGATGCTTGGAAGTGGAATGTCTCCACTTCCAAGTAGATGGTGCAGAGGCAGATGCATTGGGAGAACAGAGAAGAACAACATGCTGAGCGTTTTAATCAATTAACAGAGCGGTTCACCTCTGTGGGGTAGCAGATTGGAAGAGATGCAGGTGAACTTTTGTCTCACCATGTAGGAGTATTTGGGGCCTGAATGGAGGCGTACCAACAGATTTTGCATCTTTTCTGCTTGCAAGGGAAAGTACCTGGTGTTTCGGTGGGGGGGGGGGGGTGAATGTGGTTGGTGGGGAGAATGGGGAAAACCAAGGACTGTCAAAGGGAACGGTCCTTCTGAAGGCAATAAGGGGTGGGGAGGGGAAGATGTTCTTGGTGGTTAAGTCTAGTTGGAGTTCGTGAAGTGTTTATGCATGATGCATTGGATGTAGAGACCAGTGGGGTGGTAGGTGAGGAGCAGGGTGACTCTTTCTTTATTGCATTTGGGGTGGTTTAGAGCAGTGGAATCGGGAGTGGAAGTGGTGCGATGTACGGCTGTCTGCATGCCAGAGGGAGGAAAAACACATTGTTTCACTATGTTCTCCCAATTCCTCGGCCTCTGCCGTATTTCTCCGTCGAGGAGACATTCCACCCCCAACTATCCGAGGTGTCCACCTATTTGAACAACGTGTTTGACCTCCCTCTGTCATCCAGACAGCCCTCCACCGCATCCCCTCCGTTCCCCATTCGACTGCTCTATACCCCCTCCCAAACGCAAAAAAGAGAGAGTCCCTTTCTCATCACCTACCATCCCATCAGTCTCCGTCAATTCCAACTCGACTCCACCATTATTTTCGTTTGGTAGAAGTTTTTATGGATGATACGCTAGAGACTGGTGGGGTGGTGGGTGACAACAAGGGGTTTCTGTTTTTGTTGCGTTTGGTGGGGGTGGAGTTTAGAAGAGAGGAAGGGAGAATGGATGTGATGCAGTGGAGGGCTGCTTGGACTACAGGGGGAGGAAAAGCAGGGTTTTTCGAAAAAGGTGGACATCTGGGATGCTTGGAAGTGGAATGTCTCCACTTCCATGCAGATGGTGCAGAGGCAGATGCATTGGGAGAACAGAGAAGAACAACATGCTGAGCGTTTGAATCAATTAACAGAGCGGTTCACCTCTGTGGGGTAGCAGGTTGGGCGCACGGGTCCGACATTTGAACAATTTTAAGCAGATCCATTCAGGATTTAGGGCAGATCTGAACCGATGTGGTGGATGAAAGATCCTAGCATACATAAACATTGCCAAGTAGACTCCGAGAGCTTTAATTAAGACTTAGGTGAGAACTTTTGTTTAATTTTAGCTACCTGTGTTTTTTTCAAATTAAATGTGAGGGAAATGACTCTTAACATTGAGAAAGTTTTAAGACTTAAGAGTTCTTCGGAAACACTAACTCTGATTTCTCTCATAGATGTTGCTAGACTTTCTCAGGTTTTCCAACAATTTCTTTGTTTCTGATTATGGCATCGACCGTTCTTTCAGTTTTCGCATTCAGATCTATGTTCTTAAAGCTTAAAAAAAATCAACTGATCCCCAACTGCGATTAGTTCTGATAACGAGGTCTCTTCAAGGTCAGCCGTGATGTTTCACTTTTTGATTATTTTTCGTGGTCCGAATTCTGTTGTTCATAAATGCTGTGAGGTGCAGCATTTTGGAAAGGAAAATCAGGGCAGGGCTTATGGACATGATGGCGAGGTCTTGGCGAGTGCGCTGAACGAAAAGACCTTGGAGTGCAAGTTCATTGCTTTTGATAGTGGAGTCGCAGGAAGATTGGTTCTGAATAGCCCTGTCTGCACTGAATGAATCTATAAATCAGATCTGTCCCCACAACTAAAAAGGGGAATTTGCAGTTTACCTTGTGCTCAACAGAATGAAAAGTATCCAATAGTGAGGACTTCGTATAAATAACTCTGAAGCATTCTGGCACAAGCTGAGTTGCTCAGCACAACTAAGGAGGGGTTCGGAGTGGATACAATGCTTAACACGAATTGAAAGTCAACCAACAGATTGAGGTAGAAGTGACTGAGGTAGTTTTGTGAAGAAATCGGCACTATAAATACCTCTGAAGAGGGGACCGTGGAAGCACCCAAGCTCGCCAAATGCAATGTAATACATAGCATCCCACAACGTGCAGTTGTAAGATGTCTTCATACTCTTAGAGTATTCTTGGACATGCCGGTTCTCTCACAACAAGACTGGCGCATGGAGAACATGGTGATCAAACGGAAGAAGTTCTTCCTGTAGATGTCAGTAGTGAAGACAGGCTGAGAAGGTATTCATGCGAAGTCGAGACGGTCATCACAAGTGAGCAGATGATTGGTGAGGACCTTCTGCTTTTGATCAGGAAGGGCATCCAACATACGGTGACATTGAAAGATTAATGAGTATGATTCTTGGAGAAGTCAGCTCTATCATCACAATTGAGGTGGGGACCGTAGAGGACTGGTGCTCAACAGGAAGAAAAGCATTGAACAGAAGCAGCAATGAAAAATGCCTCTGGCTGATTCTGGGCGAAGTCGATTCGATCACCACAACGAAGGAAGGGTTCTGCGAAGGACCTGATGCTCAGTAGGAGGAAGTGTGTTCGGCAGACGATGATATTGAGAAGTTTGTTATTAGGATTCTTGGACAAGACCGGTTGGTCATCATAATTAAGTAGCTGATCGCAGAATTCCAGTGCTCAACAGGAGGACACGCAGAAAACAGAAAGTGATAGGCAAAACAGATTGTGGCGGATTTCATTGCAACTGATCGGGGAATTGCAGACAACCCTGTGCACAACAGGTAGATTAACATGCTACATCAGACGAGTGACTGAGTAGGTTTCAAAGAGATGTTGCTTCATGCAATCCATTTGTGGAGGCGATCACGATGGACTGTGCTCAACCGGAGGAACTGCTCTTAAATGTGGCAACAGTAATGAAAAGACCATGATGTCGATTATGGGAGAATTCACTATAATTGAAGAGGAGATCACGGAGAAGGCTTTGGTTAAAAGAATATTCTACAGAAGAGGATCGTGAAAGTGGCTAGATTAGATTACTTACAGTGTGGTAATACGCCATTTGACCCAACAAGTCTACTCCGAAGGGTATCCCACTCAGATTCACTTCCTTCTGAATAATGCAACTAACACTATGGGCAATTTAGAATGACTGCTTCTCCTAACCTGAACATCTTTGAAAGGAATCCCACACAAGCACATGGAGAATATGGAAACTCCACACAGTCACCAAAGACGGGCTTTGAACATTAGTCCCTGGTGATTTGAGGCAGCAGTGCAAACCACTGAGCCAGTATTCGACCCTTGCAGGAGAATGCTGGAAGCAGTCATATCGTTAACCAAAGCTAAGTAAGGTATTATGGTAGACATGTGGCTGAATTGGAGAAAGGCCACCATAAAATATTGTTAACCAGAAAAGTTTCGTGATTAAGGGCTTATTCCCGAAACGTCCACTCTCCTGCTCCTCAGATGTTGTCTGACTTGCTGTGCTTTTTCAGCACCACACATCTTGTGTGAGAAGATATTGGCGAGAATTCTTGGAGAAGTCATCTCAGTCACTGGAACTGCAGATGGAATCACAGAGGACCAAGTGCTTAATATCGCTCTTTCTGCTATAACGCCTGTATCATCAGAGGGAATTAGCCATAATGCATTTGACGAATTTTGCGCACTGTTTGGATCATACAAATTTTCTGCAGAATGTTTATATCGACTTTCTATAGCGATTTTCCATTGTGCAAGGCGCAAAGGGGCACAACTGTCATAGCATAGCAGAAATTTCTGAAGGGTATTCAGGGAGAAGTCAGCTTGCACATTACAAAAGAAGGGATTGCTAAGGAAATAGTGCTCAATGGCTGCTACTGTAGCCAAAAGTGGCAGGAGAGAAAATTGATCGAGAAAGATTCATCGAGAAATCATCTTATCTCATTAATATGGGTAATGGAAAAGGATCCATTATTTAACTGTGGAACACCACTTCGCAGAGGGCGACAATTATAAATGACGGAGGACGATTCTTGGAGAAGGCAATTGAAGATGATCACAGAGGACACGGTTGTCAAAAAGAGTAAGAATGTAAAACAGAGTGTGGAGGTGAAAACAGACGAAGGCGGATTCTGAGTGACCCACACTTGGTCAGCACAACTGAGACTGGATCGCATACGGTCAGATTTTGAACAGGAGAAAATGCATCCACCAGGGTGGCGTCTGGGAGATGTCTGCTCATTCACTACAAATAGGAATGGAATCACAGAGAAGCTGCTCGTCGACAGAAGGAAATGCATGCAATGGAGGAGAATAGTAACGGAGGAGAATTCTGAGAGAAGGCAGATCTGTAATTGCAAATGAATAAGGAGTCGTAGAAGAGCTCGTACTCAACAGAATTAAGGGCTCAGATATATGGTGGTGCTGAGAACTGACTGAGAGGAATTCTGGGTGAAAGAGGAAGCGTTTTCAACACGGGGCAATGTTGAAAGCAGACGGAGAAGAATGCTTGCAGATAACAGCAGTGAAAAATGATGGACGAGAATCTCCAGACATGCTATTCCACTCACAGCCGAGGGCATGGTGAAGGAACAGTATCCAATAGATGATCGTAGTCAGGCAGATTCTTGGCGATGTTGGCACGCTCACCACAACTGAGCAAGGGATCACGAGGGACTCGACGTTTAACAGAAGGATGAGCATCCAAGAGTGTGATATCGAGAAGTAACTCAGGAGAATACTTGGAGATGGCAGCTCGATCACCGTAGTGAGCAGAGAGTTGTTGAGAACTCGATGCTTAAAAGGTGGAAAAACATCCAGCAGACAGCGGCATGGAAAAGTGATTCAGGTGAACTTTTGGAGAAGGTCGCTCACTCACTACAACTGAGCAGGGAATCGCAAAGAGTCCAGTACTGACTGTAACCTCACTTATAGGTGGTGCACGTTAATTCTGTGGTTGTGTAATATTCGGCATCAAAACTGTGCACAAAGTGCTTACAGATTAAAATTAAGTTTTGTTCAAACAACAAACTCAACACATTACAAGGTATGCTGCATAATATTTGTCAATCGTCCATTGGATTATTGTAAAAAGCATATGAATTATATAATCCTCACTGGCGAAAGCAAAACAACAACAAAAAAAATCTAAACGGGTAAGCAGCAAATTAACTTAGACACATAAACATATTGAGTAGAGTTTTATATGTGTTTATTTATGAGAAGATATTTATAGAGCTGGAATGTACTACCCATCTACAACTTATCTGAACAATTTCTAACTGTATAAATTCCAGCTGTTGTGAATCTGTTGTCACTAAAGTACAGTTTGCGATGGTTCTGCTGACTCTTCATGAATGATAACCAAGCACCTCAGCACACTAACAGGATTATTCGACTAATTAAACGCCATTTTTTTTCAAATTCAATTTCGGACATAAAAATCAAATTAATTCTGGAATAATGCTTATAACAATTCATCTACGCAGGCATGCAACAACCTGAGAGAACGTACATAGATATAATATGGAAAGATCTTTTCCTTACCTTCATTAAACGTAATGAAGAACTGGAAATTTGCTATATGATCCGACTATGTTGTCAGAACAAATTTTAACAAGACTTCTCGGCAAGTTCTCAGCAGTAATGCGATCAAAGGCAAAACTTCCGTTGCAATTCAGAGATGGTGCAAGTTTGGACCCACATTTAATTAGTTTCAGAAGAAATTTTCATCAATCACTAAGTTGCTGTGTAACTTCGAGCTTGATTTGAATGGTCTCGGAGAGAACACCACTTGTCATTAGAAATGTTTATTAATGTTCTAAAATCGAATGAGAGATAAGAAGGATCAGTCTTCAAGCTGGAATGGAGCTCCAAGTTTGATAGTAGCAAATAATAAAATCAACAGGAAGATATAAAGTGTATGTTTCTTGTGGTAAAGAAAACAAATGGGAAATGGAATTAAATGTAAAAACTTTGCAAATTATTTCTAGGAAGTAGAGCAAGGTATGCAGAATAGTATGTAATTTCAATACAGGGATGGAATCTAAGGCGTGTTGAGGAACAGAAGTCCACGTGGCGCACAACAGATGATTTAGACAGGTGTGGGGAACTGGAGTTTATCTTTTCTCCTTTCCGCATATTACAAGGAGAGGAGATCGTTTGCTCTGGATATGGTATGGTGGAGCTTTCAGAATTTGAAGTTAGGCAAGGGAATATAACAATGATTGTGTATTTGATAGGTTAGGTGTGTTCCCCTTGGAACAACGGAGGCTGAATAATTGCATACAAGAAAGTACAGAGCAGGAATAGAGGAATAGGCCCTTTGGTCCACCATGTCTGCGCCGAGCATGTTGCCACTCTAAACTAATCCCACCTGCACGCTAATCTCTTCTAGATCAATAGCCCATCCTAATGCCTTTTAAACGTTGCTGTCATATCTGCTTCCTCCACCTTCACTAGCAAGGGTGTAGTGGTAGCCGAGAGGACAGCCTAGCGATATTCTCACTTGGCTGTTAGTCCTGATAACAGGAAATGCTTTGAGGGCAGGAACTCAAATTCTGCCGCAAATGATGGTGGAATTTGAATGCAACAAAAGTCTGCAATTAAGAATGTTATCGTGGTCGTGAATCCATTCTCTATTATTGAAAAATAACCCATCAGGTTCACATATTGCAGTGAGAAGAAATCTGCTATCCTTTCGTGGCCTGGCTTAAATGTGACATCAGACCAGCAGAAATGTGGTTGACTCGCAACTGCCCTCTCGGCAATTAGGGATAGGCAACAAATACTGGCCCAACCACCTAAGCTATCATTCTGTGATTGAATAAGGAAAAAGTATTTACTAATCTGTGTATTAAAATAAAAACTCAGCTGGTTTGTCATAATTATGCCATGTTATTGTGAAGTAAATCTGAATAAGTTACAAAATGTGTTGTAGAGATTAGGATTCAATGAGCAACATCTTAAACAGAACTGAATGATATGATACCTGCAAAGGTAATATATTCCACAGGAAAATTGTAGCAACTTGGTCCTCAATTCCTCATAAGCTGCTGAAGGCTCAAATTGAAATCCTATTTAAAATGTATTCAGATGACATCTTGAATAAACATACCATGCAGGAAATTTTCTGATTGAATACAGAAAATTTGACTCAGACTTAGAAACATTTCACCAATCGACATATGAATATGAATACTTTCCTCACTTTTCCATCAGAATGTTCGTTTTGCACTGAAGGCCAAGTAAGTATCGACAGTCTGCAGAAGAAAACAGGGACCATAATGACCATAAAAACAAAATGACCTTTTTTGTCCATTCAGCCCTTTATCTTCCATTCATTTGATCATAGTTGATCATTGTAGCTGTATATACATAGTTGTCTTCAATGGTAAGACGATATTTGAGGGAGGGCTTCAGATATTTGGACAATTGGACTGCATTCTGGGGAAGGTGGGACCTGTATAAACAGGACGGGTTGCACCTGAACCAGAAGGGCACCAATATCCTGGGGGGTAGGTTTGCTAGCACTCTTCGGGGGGGTTTAAACTAATTTGGCAGGGGGATGGGATCCGGACTTGTAGTCCAGCAAGTAAGCTAGCTGTGTGTCAGGATGTCCAAGACTGTAGGGAGGCTGTGGAGAAGGTAGCACTGACAGGGACTACTTACGGACACAGAGATGGGCTCAAGTGCGTATACTTCAATGCAAGGAGTATCAGAAATAAGGTGGGTGAACTTAAGGCATGGATCGGTACCTGGGACTACGATGTTGTAGCCATCACGGAAACATGGATAGATGAGGGACAGGAATGGCTGTTGGAGGTTCCTGGTTACAGATGTTTCAGTAAGATTAGGGAGGGTGGTAAAAAAGGAGGGGGGGTGGCATTGCTAATTAGAAATGGTATAACGGCTGCAGAAAGGAAGTTTGAGGGAGATCTGCCTCTGGAGGTAGTATGGGCTGAAGTCAGAAATAGGAAAGGTGCAGTCACCTTGTTGGGTGTTTATTATAGGCCCCCCAATAGCAGCAAAGATGTGGAGAAACAGATTGGGAAACAGATTTTGGAAAGGTGCAGAAGCCACAGGGTCGTAGTCATGGGCGACTTCAACTTCCCAAATATTGATTGGAAGCTCTTTAGATCAAGTAGATTGGATGGGGCGGTGTTTGTGCAGTGTGTCCAGGAAGCTTTTCTAACGCAGTATGTAGATTGTCCAACCAGAGGGGAGGCCATATTGGATTTGGTACTCGGTAACGAACCGGGACAAGTGGTGGGCTTGTTAGTGGGTGAACATTTTGGTGATGGCGACCACAATTCTGTCACTTTCACCTTGGTTATGGAGAGGGATAGGTGCACACAACAAGGAAGTTTTTACAATTGGGGGAAGGGAAATTACGATGCTGTAAGACAGGATTTGAGGAGCATACGTTGGGAGCATAGGCTGTCAGGGAAGGATGTGGTGGAAATGTGGGACTTTTTCAAGGAGCAGATACGACGTGTCCTTGATATGTATGTACCGATCAGGCAGGAAAGAAATGGTCGTGTGAGGGAGCCTTGGTTGACGAGGGAGGTTGAATGTCTAGTAAAGAGGAAGAAGGAGGCTTACATAAGGTTGAGGAAACAAGGTTCAGACAGAGCAGTGGAGGGATACAGGATAGCCAGAAGGGACCTGAAGAAAGGGATTAGGAGAGCTAAGAGAGGGCATGAAAAATCCCTGGCGGATAGGATCAAGGATAACCCCAAGGCATTCTATGCGTATGTGAGAAACCTGAGAATGACGAGAACGAGGGTAGGTCCGATCAAGGACAGTGGTGGGAGACTGTGTATTGAGTCGGAAGAGATAGGAGAGGTCTTGAACAAGTACTTCTCTTCAGTATTTACGAACGAGAGGGACTGTATTGTTGAAGAGGAGAGTGTGAAACGGACTGATAAGCTAGAAGAGATATCTGTTAGGAAGGAAGATGTGTTGGACATTTTGAACAACTTGAGGATAGACAAGTCCCCCGGGCCTGACGGGATATATCCTAGGATTATGTGGGAAGCAAGAGAGGAAATTGCAGTACCGTTGGCAATGATCTTCTCGTCTTCACTGGCAACGGGGGTGGTACCAGGGGACTGGAGAGTAGCGAATGTTGTGCCCCTGTTCAAAAAAGGGAATAGGGATAACCCCGGGAATTACAGGCCAGTTAGTCTTACTTCTGTGGTAGGCAAAGTAATGGAAAGGGTACTGAGGGATAGGATTTACGAGTATCTGGAACGGCACTGCTTGATTAGGGACAGCCAGCACGGATTTGTGAAGGGTAGGTCTTGCCTTACAAGTCTTATTGAATTCTTCGAGGAGGTGACCAAGCATGTGGATGAGGGTAGAGCAGTGGATGTAGTGTACATGGATTTTAGTAAGGCATTTGATAAGGTTCCCC
This sequence comes from Chiloscyllium punctatum, assembly GCF_047496795.1. Classification (NCBI taxonomy): domain Eukaryota; kingdom Metazoa; phylum Chordata; class Chondrichthyes; order Orectolobiformes; family Hemiscylliidae; genus Chiloscyllium; species Chiloscyllium punctatum. The sequence continues at coordinate 18,753,826 of NC_092766.1, forward strand.
ATGGTAGGCTTATGCGGAAAGTCAGGAGGCATGGGATAGAGGGAAATTTGGCCAATTGGATAGAAAACTGGCTAACCGGTCGAAGTCAGAGAGTGGTGGTAGATGGTAAATATTCAGCATGGAGTCCAGTTACAAGTGGAGTTCCGCAGGGATCAGTTCTGGGCCCTCTGCTGTTTGTAATTTTTATTAATGACTTAGATGAGGGAGTCGAAGGGTGGGTCAGTAAATTTGCAGATGATACAAAGATAGGTGGAGTTGTGGACAGTGAGGAGGGCTGTTGTCGGCTGCAGAGGGACTTAGATATGATGCAGAGCTGGGCTGAGGAGTGGCAGATGGAGTTCAACCCTGCCAAGTGTGAAGTTGTCCATTTTGGAAGAACAAATAAGAATGCGGAATACAGGGTTAATGGTAGGGTTCTTGGTCAGGTGGAGGAACAGAGGGATCTTGGGGTCTATGTACATAGATCTTTGAAGGTTGCCACTCAGGTGGATAGAGTTTGTAAGAAGGCCTATGGAGTATTATCGTTCATTAGCAGAGGGATTGAATTCAAGAGTCGTGAGGTGATGTTGCAGCTGTACAGGACTTTGGTTAGGCCACATTTGGAGTACTGTGTGCAGTTCTGGTCGCCTCACTTTAGGAAAGATGTGGAAGCTTTGGAGAGGGTGCAGAGAAGATTTACCAGGATGTTGCCTGGAATGGAGAGTAGGTCATACGAGGATAGGTTGAGAGTTCTCGGCCTTTTCTCGTTGGAACGGCGAAGGATGAGGGGTGACTTGATAGAGGTTTATAAGATGATCAGTGGAATAGATAGAGTAGACAGTCAGAAACTTTTTCCACGGGTACAACAGAGTGTTACAAGGGGACATAAATTTAAGGTGAAGGGTGGAAGGTATAGGGGAGATGTCAGGGGTGGGTTCTTCACCCAGAGAGTGGTGGGGGCATGGAATGCGCTGCCCGTGGGAGTGGTAGAGTCAGATTCATTGGCGACCTTTAAGCGGCATTTGGATAGGTACATGGATGGGTGCTTAATCTAGGATAGAAGTTCGGCACAACATCGTGGGCCGAAGGGCCTGTTCTGTGCTGTATTGTTCTATGTTCTATGTTCTATGATATTAAAAAAAAGAAGCAAAATGTTTCCTGGTGCAGGTTGGAAATGCCCTTCAACTAATCGTAGTCTTTACTGCCTAAAGTCAGTTGAATCTACATGAGCATCACTTTCCAACAGTTGGCCCATAGTTTTCAAAATAATGGTTTTTTTTTCAAGCGCTCATCCGAGTACTTTTTAAATGTTGTGTGATTACTACACAATTCCAGCATACATAGAACTCTGTCACAGTCTCTATGATTTTCTTCCCTCAAATGGCTTCTAAACCTCCTGAGTGACACGTATAAATTCTCTCCCCTGTCTTTTTTAAATTGAGTTGTCAATTCAATGGAACAGCTGCTCACTCTCCACCCTGTCCATGTCCCTCATAATCATATAGACCAGTGGCAGGACCCCCTTCAATTATATCTGATTCCACGCAATAGCCCGTGCTAATATATACTCCCATAACAGCTAAAGCTCACCATCACAGGCAACGCCGTCGGAAATTTCTGCTCCACCCTCTCCAATGCAATGACATCTTTATTATAGTGTGGTGAGCAGAACAATACAAAATGCTCCTAGCTGTGGCCTAACCAAAGTAGTATTCAGCACGAAAATAATGTCCTTGTTCTTATAATCTCTGCCTCGCCTAATAAAGTCAAGCACGTCGTATGTCTTAGTAAATGCCCTGTTAATCTGTGCTGCTACCTTCAGAGATCGGTGGTGAAGGATCCAAGATTTCTCTTTACCTTTCATTTTCAGAGTTCTGCTATTTATTGACCACTCAAACTCTATTTCTTATTGACCAACCCTTCTGATCAATCTTTATATATTTATCAGTGACCTAAGATTTTCTTCCTCACTGTCTATCACTCTGCCAATCTTTGTGTCATCCAAGAACGTACTTAACAGCCATCCATTGAAGATCGAGATCCCAGGAGGGACCGCTTGGTTTCACGATTGGTCAAAAGAATCTACAGGAATGCGATTTTCATAAAGTAAAGTTAACAGTTGAATTAAATAAGGCAGACTGGTGCAGTTTTATTCACCAACACAGAGGTTAAAGCTTCTGTGTTCCATGGTGAAATTGCGCAATTGCATTCGAAAATTAAACATTATTTATAGGTTTGTTTTAAGAGACAGCATAGCCTTAGTTACAAGAAGAGATCAATCAAATGTAATAAGGTGACAAGATTGACAGCAGGCTAATCCAATGATATTTCCTGGGAAATTGTTCTTATCTTACGTAAATCATCATCTAATACTTGCAGTTCAAGGTTAATTCGAGTGGTCAGTTAATGTCTTATAATTCGTTTTATGAAGACTCCATTGTCTGCTTTGTCTTCTATTTCAGCTAACTCAGCAAAGCAGAAATGCAGGTTCAAGTTGACAAATCATAACTTGAATCCATTTTGTTGTGTTATTTTAAAATGAAAACTCATTTTGTGGTTAATAAAAGCCCACATATACTCGTTGCTCCTGACAACAGCCTAAATTTAAATTTGAAATACTCACCATTATTGTATTTTTATTCATATTGTTTACGTAAACATCACCAACAAGAGTGAACCGAACACTGGTAACTGAGGTTCTCTAGCTCCACGTAAAGATTATTTTCTTGGTCTCTCCATTGACCTACTCTTTTGTTTCTTCTTTTTCGTTTTACATATTAGTAAAATATCTTGAAATCCACCAAAATCTGGATTGTCAGGTTTATTTTTATAAAAGCCTTCTGTATTCTTTGGTGATGACGTGCCTTAATGGATAGTACTGCAACCACTCAGCGTCACGGAGTTTGTACATTCTCCCCATGTCCGAGTGGGTTTGCTCCGGGTGCTCTGATTTCCTCCCACATAACAAAGGTGTGTAGATGAGGTGGTTTGGTGATGTTAAATTGCCCATAGTGTCCACTAACGTTCATGCTCTATTTGTTAACAATGGGAAATGCAAGGTTACAGGGAGAATTTAGGGGTTGGTGTTGGATTACATGCTTATTCGCAGGGGCAGTATGAACTCGACAGAAATTCTAGAGTTTTCTCCTAATTGCTTTCCTGACGTCCCCTGCAGTTTCTATACTTGTGTGGGGCACCACTGACTTACTCCTTTTGGTAGCTTTCACATAATTCTTCTTTGCTTTCTGTCCAGTCCCAATTCGTTCGAGACATGCACGAATTTCTGGGCATATGTTTGCGACATTTCACTCTAACGCTTTTTGTTAAACCGCTTCTTCTTGATGTAACCTCTAAAATTCTTGCTTCAAATATAAGTTTGTACATCATTGTACCAAAAACTGCAAAGGTGCAATCAGTTTGTCCCTTTGTAAATCCAACAATAATTTTTTCTTTTAATCATCACAACTAGGTCATGACTTTCTTTACTTTATACAAATAATTAAAAAATCATGTCAACTGTTCGAGTATCATTATCCCGGTTATCATTGCATGAAAGCATTATTCTGCAGTTTCGCTTTGTTCGGCATGGGGTGAGGCCCTTCAGACCAACTTGTTCAATGTGTCCAGTTTTCACAATTCATCTAGCCACATCTGCTTGCATTTAATCCATTTCCCTCCATACTTATTCCATCCATATATCTGCCCAAATGTTTCTTAAATGATGACATTGTATTCACTTGTACCTCAACATCTGGCAGCCCGTTTCAGGCACTCAACACCCTCTGTGAATTAATTAACCCTCTGGACTCTCTTCCCTCTCACGGTAAATCGATGCCATCTAGTTTGAACCTCACCTATTATGGGGAAATACTGTTGGTTATATAACTTATCGATACCTCTCATGATTTTATCGACCTCTATTTGATCACCCTTCATTGTTCCATGCTGCAGTGAGAAAAGTACCAAACGATCCAACTTCTCCTTATAACTCAATGCTTCCTGTCCAGATAGCATCCTAGTAAATCTTTTTCTGCAGTATTCTGAGTTTAATGATTTCCTTTCTAAAGTAGGGCGAACAGAATTGCACACAGTCCTCCAAATGTGATCTCAATAAAGTCATGTGCAGCTGCAATGACACTACACAACTCCTATACTCAGTTCTCTGGCGGATGAAAGCTAGCGTGCCTAAAGCCTTCTTCACCGCCCTGTCGACTTATGACCCAATTTTCAAGAAGCTATGAACCTGTATACCTGGATCTGTCTGTTCTATATCACGCCCCAGGGCTCTAACATTGACTGTGTATGTCCTTCCCTGGGTTGCCTTACAAAAATGCAACACTTAATCGTCCTCAGCACACTGGCCAAGTTGATCATGTTCTCTCTGCATTCCTGATACCCTTCATCACTCTCCATTATACCACTAATCTTGGTGTCATTCAGAAAAACTACTAACCATATCCCCTAAATTCTCTTTTAAATCATATATATTTCGAATAATAGTGGACCCAGCACGATCCTTATGGAAGAACGCTGATCACAGGCCTCCAGTCCGAAAACAACCCTCTACCACGACCCTCTGTCTTCTACCATCAAGCCAATTTTGTATTCATTTGGTTAGCTCTCCCTGGATTCTATGAGTTTTAAACTTACTCAAAAACCTATGTGTAGTACCTTGTCAAAGGCCTTGCTAAAATCCCTGTAGACAACACCTATCGCACTGCCCTCATTTACTTTCTTCATCACTTCTTCACAAAAAAATCAAATTCGTGAGACACAATTTCGCACGTACAAAGCCACAATGACTATCCCAAATGTGTTTTTACTTCTCCAAATGCTTGTAGATCCTGCCTATAAAGAATCCTCTCGAACAACATATCCACAACAAGCATTTGGCTGATACATCTGTAGTTCCCAGCCATTTCCCTGCAGCCTTCCTTAAATATTGGCACAGCATTAAGCACCCTTCAATCTTCAGGTGCTTAATCTGTCGCTGCCAATGATGCAAATATCTCTTCCAGGAGTTCTCTAGTTTCCTCCCTCGCTTGTCACAAGGTCCTGGCGTACATTTCATCAGGTCTGGGGGTTTTGTCTACTTTATGTGTATTAAGACGTCAAGCACCTTCTCTTCTGTAATGTAGACACTATTCAAAACATCATTACTTACCGATAGAAAGGGATGAATTCCCCATGTGGTGTAACTGACAGTCCGTGAAATGAAGCCCACATTTGACAGTACCTGGCAAGCAAGAGCACACCGACCCCTTCCTCCACCACCCCACAAAAAAAGAAACTGAGTCAATAGAATCAGTGGAGGAATTTCTCCACAATTTGGTGTCCTACCTTGCACAAGGGCAGTGATTGTGGTGCCTGGAAGTCGTTCATCTCAGCTGAAGGATATCTTTGAAGAAATTATTTAGAGTGTTCCTCTTGGCCAAACCACTTCAAGCTAGGGTTCATCATTTATTTTCTGGCCATCATGAAATCAGAAGTGGGAATATTTGCTGATTACTAAACAGTATTCAACAACATTTGAGACTTCTCAGATATACGGGAATCCATTCACAAATTCAGCAGGTCCATGGTGTTTTTGTTTGGTTTGAAAGGTGTCAAGTAACTTATGTGCCGCATAAACATCGGGCATAAATGATCTCTCGACAGAACGAATCTAACCATTCCTCCTTGAAATTTCACCCAACTTTCAGCATGCCGGGGTTTACCAATGCTAAGAACAGAAACTGTACGTATTGGGAACCTAGAGGTCTTCCATCGAGTAACTCACTTTCCACTTGCAAAATCCTGTCTATTGTCTACAAGACACAATTAAACAACGTGATATGGAATACTCCACTCTTGACAAAATTAGTTCCAACAATTTTTTCCATGGTTGACACCGTCCAAGCACAAAGCTGCCCGTGTTGTAAGCACCTGAACAACCGCTATTCAGTTCTTCCACTACTGATGCTCAGTAACAGAAATGTGTACGACCTACAAGGACCACTGCAAGAGTTCACCAAAGGCCTACAAGCAGCACCTTCCAAATCCAAATCAGCTAACATCTGGATAAACATAAGAAACACAGAAATGGAATCATGGCTACTAGCAATTTTCATTTCCAAGTCAAAATTGAATGTCGCTCGGTCAACATCTTGGAACAATCTCTATAATAGCATTGTGGAATTTTATAAACTAAATGGAATTCATCAGCTCAAGAAACGCAGTTTATTGCGGAATTTTCAAAGGTAATTACTCATGGGAAATAAATGCTTACAGAGCCAGAGACACTCACTTGAATGAATTGGAAAAAGAAAGTGGTTAACAATGCATTTTTGCATTTTGCTCTTTTAACAAGTCAGTACTTTGCTGTAATCATAAACAGTAAACGGTCAATTATAAAACCACTGAAAAGAAATCACAAATATTGACAACATTAAAAAAAATCAAGTGTATACTGCTTGTTTCTTTTCATGTGATCTGGCATCAGATTTCCAATTCCCTGTTATAAAGAGAAAGCTAATTGTTTATCGAATTTCACTATCACCAGATTAATTAACATCTAAAAAGTAAGCAGCACAGTAACTCAGACACAGTGATGCAGATGCCAATGGATTCAAAGCACCTGAATACATTCTATATCTGAATGTTGATTCCTGTAGTTCTCTCCTGTTGTAACACTTAAAGTAATGAGAAAAATCAGCAACAGCGAACTCCCATAAAAGTTTAAAATACATAAGCCAATGTCCTATTAAAGAAAACTAATGGAAACTCACACAAAAAAAAGTAGCTCGCAATGTTTAGTAATTTAGCAGGGTCACCTACAACTAGAGTAAATAAACAACAAGAGACTGTTAGAACGACAGAAAGGTAGATTGAGCCAGAAAATAAGAACGAGAAAGAGAGGGAGAAACATGCGCACATGCGCGCATACACATAAACACACACACTCTCTCTCACACATTCTCTCTCTCGCACACACACACACTCATACACTCTGTGGAGAGAAACCTGAAATAATAATCTGAGAGAGATTTACTCATGAAAATATTTAACGATTGCAGAATAACATGACCTTGAAATAATGGAATAATGGAACGGGAAGTAGATATCTGATGTATTGTTTGATTCCTTGCTTTTGAATGTTAATTCAATTGTCTAACGAGGATAACTTTTCAGGTGTATATTGGAATCTAATCCAAATTCAACCTGGCCTTCGTGAATGAACGGAACAAGATGTAATTGTACCATCTCTGTGTTTTGACCTGATATTTAGCTTCTCATCTGTCATGCCTCAAGTCCTTTTCTGAATATGACTCATAGCGACAGAAAAAATAGCTGCAATACATCCATTTGGGCTTTTTTCATCCATTTCTGGTGAACCTGACGTCGTGCCAAGCAAAAAGGGCATCACTATCTCAAAAATGGTCAGAGGTGTGTTCTGTTTTGGGAGGTTTGTGGTTGAAGGAATTCAATGCAAACATTCTTTCAGCAAATATAGATTTACTGATCGTAAGAAGTTTCATAAGCTTTGGAGCAAATTTGCATGGAACAAGAAAGACTACACTGGCTAAACAATGTATTTCTGAGATTTAATTCGCATGAAATGCAGACTGCTTTCTGAGACAAAAGAAAGTCGCAAAAAATACATTTTACAAACTTAGGCGACAAAGTTTCAAATTTCTACATCTTTTTCCATATAGAGGTATACCCAAGTGCAAAAGGAGCAGAAAAATCTAAACAGTACCTTTGTGAGCGACATAGAAGAAATAAACTAGCAGATAATTAGACCTAGTGATGAAGCAAAGAAGCATTTGAAATATCTGATCTCGTTTCATGAACCAGAAAGGAGAAAGTGAGGACTGCAGATGCTGGAGATCAGAGCTGAAAATGTGTTGCTGGAAAAGCGCAGCAGGTCAGGCAGCATCCAAGGAGCAGGAGAATCGACGTTTCGGGCATAAGCCCTGCTTAGATTCCTGAAGAAGGGTTCATGCCCGAAAAGTCGATTCTCCTGCTCCTTGGATGCTGCCTGACCTGCTGCGCTTTTCCAGCAACACATTTTCAACTTACGAACAAGAAACCCCACACCAGTATCTGAACTATGAATAAAGTGATATCAATAATTACCTCTCTTATGTGAAACTTTATCATTGATAAGAATATTTCTCAATTACACATGGACCAAAGACGTACATGCAGCACATTGATTCCAAGCTTCTTTTGGGCTCTAATAAGGCTGACAATGCTATATGCTTCAGTTTAGTCCATTATCGCAGTAGCCGTCCAGCTACGGCATTCCATGTGGCAACATTCGAACCAACAATAGGTGTATTTGATTTGGCATTTTCTCAAAGCAAACCAATTGGCCGGCTTCCAACGGTAAGAAAATCTTTCAATGGTTGTGACATATTATTATGATTGAGGAACCCGAAGAGAGTTGGGGGATCTGCAATTTATAATCACTGATTGTTCGTGGGTTTAGTGTCGATGAACTAAATGATTTCCAAGTCTTACCTGGTATGAACAATTTCGAATCATTTCCGAATATGAAAGGAGGTGCATAAAATTTCCGAGCTGCACACTAATATTGACCCGAATCATTTCTCTGCACACCTTGAATTACAAGTGAACAAACAGACGATTCAATGTTAATTTTTGCTGAGAATCTTTGATGTGGAGGAACGCTTCTTCTGACAATGTAAATGAGTTTCATATATTGTCACAGTTGCTGTTTGTATCAATGAACAACTGCCCTTTGAAGCCAACCCGTGTGGCAACCCAAATTCATGGTACTTCATACCAAAACAGTTTGGATAGATGGCGTTTGCGGGAAAACTTTTCCAGAGGCACCGACTGGGAAAACGCTTGACAGATTAAAGAAGTGGTGCAAAGTCGGAGGAAAAGAAAATAGGTAACTCCTGCCTGGAAAACAAGGAAGGATTATGGCGATTGTCAATTATAAGGTGGAATGCTGCAAAAGACAGAAAATTAGACAACGAAAATGTGAATGAAAAAAGTGAAAAAGTGAAATAATACTTCTTTGTGGTTTTTTAAGTATCATGTCAAACTTTGACGCTCTGGTAATCTAGGTACCAAGACAAATATACTTGCATGCAGAATAATTCCAAATATAGCATTGCTGTCAAATTAAGATTTTAAAAAACGCTTTTCGTTGTTCTACTACAGTGATGAAAAATATAACATGACAAGCCTCTGGTTTTCTCAAAGTCGACCAGGGATAATGAAAATCTTCCATTTTATCTGTGCTTTGAGAATTTGCTTCTTCAGCACAAAACTGATATTTCAGAACACAGCAGCTTAACATCCCACTTCAACATACTTCTCCACAATTTTATTGTGGAACTACCACCCCAATTAGCAGTTTAAAAAAAACATGTCAAAAGATGGAACAGTACAAATAGATGGAAAATGTTAATTGTCGGAGGTTGAGGCTGCCACTGTCAGTTTCACACTAACTATTTGTTTTTATGAAGCTCAGTCAGGAGACAAAAACTGGTAAGTGTGCAACTGTCAAAAATAAACAATAAAGGATGCATGGAAAAAATTCAGCAAAGTGCAACATATCGCTTTGGGTTTCCTGTTTACATAATAATCGTCCACACAGAGATATACCTGTAAAGGTCAACAGAGTAAAGAATATAATTCTCAATATATTCAGGAGGCTCTTTTTCGGTCCAACATAATAATGAAAATGCTGCATAATGCCCAGTTCTTACCGAGTTGATTTTTTTGTATGCGCGAAAATGGTTTGATTCTGAGGTTTGCTTTGTCTAGAATGGACAGATATTAATTGTAACTTGGAAAAAAGTGTACCCGATTCTATTGAAAATGCTCAAACTTCTGTATCTTGTTTCGATGATTGCTATAATCAGCATCCATCATGCTTTTTTTAAGCTTAGATTAATGAGCTATCAACTGGCCTTCAGAGAGCGATTATCTGGCTTGTATGAGGAAGCTCATACGTTCATGCGAATTTTCGAATATTTAATATTCAGCACTATCAGAGTCAAAACTGCATGAATCATATAAGTTCCATTTTATATTGTTTTAGACGAGACATTATAATGTGATTCATGTTGCTCTTTCAGTTTATTGCAAAACACTATCATTTGTCTCACGAAGAATAGGTGAAGTTTCCTACTTGCTTGAATAAAATGCTACCCTCTCACAGCATTTTCGAAAAACACTTGATATATTTAACAAATTACTGATTGTTAAAAATTGTTATGAATAAATGTTCTGTTCAATTAATCGCATTCAGATTGTGATGTCATTTCTAAACGTGCATCTTTCCAGCATTGGGTGACTGTCCCTGTGGAGTTTGAACATTTTGGTATTTCTGCGTGGTTTTCTGCCAGGTGCTTCCGTTTCCTCCCACAGTTCAAAGAAATGGAGGTTACATAAGATGGGGGACTGTATCTCGATAGGATGCTGGTGGAGAGTTGGCCATTACTCGATGTGCCGATTAGCCCCTTTCCGCACCCTCATGATTCTTTGAAATTGTTTGCACGATTCTCTGTGACATTCTTGATTCTAAAATCCATTCCCAATTTACTATATCCGAAAAGTGCATTAAATCTAAATATTATCTGCTGATTGTCATCACTTGATGTGCAACAATTCTTGCTGTACTTCTTGCATTATCTATATGCTTATTTATATTGATGTTAAGTTTGCTCATCTCTCTGCTCAGTCACAGTGCTAGAAAATGATTACATATTATTGTACTGATTGTTTTGCAACGATGCCCTTTCCTGTCAACAGCATTCAACAATAACTGCAGCTCTGAACAAAGCAAAAATTTTCAAATCTATTTATTTATATTTCGATGGGAATCTCTGAAGAGTTACGATGCTTATATAGTACATTAAAATGCATGAGACTGGATTGGTCATGCATTGGTTTTCCATCTTGAATTTGCACTTATCAGTAATGCTTCACATTTTAAAAGAAAAACTGCAACATTTTGAATAAAACCCAAATACGTTGTGCAATAGGCATTTCCTTAGTTCGAAAATGAACTAATTATTAAACGTATTTTAAACATTGAAGTTTCCTATGAATAGAATTATTTTTGATTTGCTTACGCATTCATTCACCAAATATCGGCATGATTTCCCCGGCCAGCGCAAAGGCAATGCACAATATTACTGTCTGGACTCAAATGTTGGCTGACCAGGTAACAATGGCAGATTTCGTGTCTCTAAGCGGTGTGCGCGAAGCTGCCATGGTGTTATTTAACAATGGAGACTCCAGAACATTAACTAATCAAAAGTCTCATGATAGAATTACTCAGCCATCGTCTCGTCACAAGGTAGCTTTCATTGCTATCAATTTCAATGCATGCACCACATATCGTTAGTGCTTTTTTCTGTTGATTCAACTGATTATGATAAATGAATATTTAATTATGTAAATTAAACATTGTCATCGAGATCCTCTCAGATAGCATTATCACCTGCTTGAAATTATCATCGAAAATCTTTTGGTAAAATTGTAGAATTAGAAAAGAAAGGCTGTCATCAAATGGAAGATATCCTAGTCTTTTTCTAAGCTGTGAAACCTCTAGATTATATTAATGAGCATCGTTAAAAAAAGGACAGAGCAACATTCTTAATTGTAAATGCGGTAAAACACCACATGAGGCACATATATTCAATATATTCTTTCTCTGAAAACTAAGGAAAAGCAACATATTCATTAACCTGTTATAATGCAAAATAAATAAAACAAGTAGAGAATACTGAACAACTGTTCAAATCATAAATGGTTGCATTTTCTCCAAACTATCGTTGGAATTAATGTTTACAGAGTTACCTTAAGAATTAAAAGGAGAATTTCGTGTATCCTGAATTGTTTAAAGGAAGAAAGTTTACGTATAAAAATCTACTTGCATTTGGTACCGTCGATTTGATGGAATATACAAGCATGAACAAAAAAAATTTGTTTTCATTTTTGGAGGCCAATTACACAATTAAGCACATTACTGGCGACGTTACATTTGCAATACTAATTCATGGAAGGACATTATACACCGGGGAAATATGCCAATCACACCATATTTCAAATTATTTGCTGAATGGTCAGCACAGCTACCTCACAGTGCCCTCAAGTGACTGAGTGCGTGGAATTTGCATGTTCTCCCCATCTTAAAATGGATTTGCTCTTTATTGTCCAGTTTCCTAGCACTGTCCAAAAGTCCTTAGGTGCTATGCTAATTTGTCCAAACGATCCAGAGTTTTGGAGGTAAAGTGGGTTAGCCAATGGTGGTGCGGTGTTTAAGGGACAGTGTACTCTGATCGGTGTGGCTGGGCTGTGATTCAGAGAGCCAGTGTTGAATCAATGGTCCGAATGGCCGCTGTAGAGATTCGACAATTAGTATAAACTTTGTTACCAGCAAAAAAAACATGAGCAGATAATTATTCAGATATGCATTTTTTGGGGGTTTATGTTTGCACCTTTGTATAAAAGACCAGTCAATATTTGGATTTGGTTGTGATTAGTTTCAAATATATTTCATTACTATTACATTTAAGTTGCTTGCAAATTCACAATTAAATAAGCACACAGTTAATGGTACACTTTCAATTAAAAATAAATCTGATGAATTGCTTTGAAATAAGATTTTTTGTCTTCCTTAAACCTACAAAATAGAATATATATTAATGAACTCGTTGCATTGTTGTTTTTCCTTACTTTTGAAAATACACGGGGTGCCTTGTGCTTTCTACATATTCACCTTCTGGAAAACTATGCCATGCTTCATAGGTTTGATTAATTGATAGAAAAATAGAGCAGTGCTTAACTCTGTTTGCTAATTATCTATTAAATTTTAGCTATTACGCAGACGTAGTGCTGAATTTAGCAATGCCTAAAAGGTTGTGTCTAAGAAAATATCATTGGACTGAAAGATTTATTTCTGCTTCTCAGGCCATGGATGCTTCAAAATATGCTATCACAATACAGGAAAACAAAATCCCGCAGATATATTCCAAACACAAGTGATAAAGTTTTAGTTAGTTGTGGTATGAATCCTCAGTATCAACAGAAAATGAAAAATTTCTTTGCTTTGGTTTGAAGTTGGAAAGTCGGTTAAAGATAGTCAATTTATCATCTATGAGGCGTAGTGTTCTCCCAAGTGGTTAAATCAGAATAAATAACGTATGCAGAGGTTGACGTGTTACTCAAGATTATTGAAATTAACATTTCAAGAATGGCACTTAAAAATAAACTTGTAATCAAAACGGATCCTCATAGAAAGTACACCAGCTGATGATTTTTAAAATCGATTTTTAATGCGTGGTTTCACAACATAAACACACTGACTGAATTTTGCATCTTTCAATTGTATTTGACAACATGTGAGCAAAGAAATAATATTGATACCAAAATTGAAACTGGACATTAGTTCACAAGTGAGCGTTCTGTTGTTTTGCGAGAATGCATGTTGCAATATTAATGCAGTCATTATTGCTAACGGATTTATGAACCGTGCGTGGAAAAATATGAATAACATATATCAAAAAAAAACATAATATGCAATGCATGATCAAAAAATAGCATTAACTTGCTCAACTAAACTAAACCTAATGGTTAAAAACGATATTGTCATATAATAAGGTTATATGTTAGACTTTAAATAGTAAATAACAAATAGAAATAAACATATTTCTTTCATTGAATATGAGTAAAATACAGGACCTTATACGCTAGTGATATCTTTTTCTGTCAAAATTAGTCTGGCCAAGAAGAAACAATAATAGAAATTTACAAACATTATTAACATGGTGAAAAAATGATTGGAAGCAGAAATTTAATAGGTTGGGTGATAGTCCATTACACAATAAATGTGACAGGTTTTGTTCATAAGTTCTATTACATGTATTCCACAGGTATGAGAAATTATTAACCCTGTTAATTCGAATAGCACAGTTGGGTTAGTAGTATTGAAAATTATTTAATTAAAAAAGAGAAAGATTTAGGAATAATTATCATTTAATTAATTCAAAGTCTTTCTGACAGGTTGCATGTAATTGGATGATAATTCAGGTAATTAAGCTTGGAAAAGAAAGTAGTGTGAGGAATGAAATCACCGTTAATATCCCTGTTATGTACGTAAAACGAGCTTATTGCTGGACTGGTAACCCACTTTCAGGTAACCCAGAGGCACAGGCAAATATTATGCAAACAAGATTCAAATATTATCTTCGCCTTTTGTGTGGTTCAGATCTTTCATGACCCACCAGAGTAGTGCACTGGAAAACATGGCCCTCCCCGCTACCCCCTCCCCCCCAGCCCAAACCACATTCCTGGAGTCATCATAAAAAATGCATGCATTTAAAATAAATTTCCAGCAGTCCCCAATCTACACGGCTCTCAGAGACCTAATTGAAACATAGAAGGTCCCTGCACCTAACGAGGATCAATATTTATTATGAGTGATACAATTTCAGCAATTTAGAAACAGTTCAATAGAATAATTAAAATGTACAGTTTGAACCTTTAGCTACCGATTAGAGTTTCGGATGCATATGGACAGACAGACTAATAATACCAGCAGAAAAAAAAGAAATAAATGTTACAGACAGAGAGAAAACCGGAAAGGAAGTCTCCAGTTTTTCAAAGTTAGCACAGCAACGTCAAAGTGCCAGCGACTTGGTTCAATTCCAGCTTTGTGTGAATATGTAATTGGAGTTTGTCTTCTCCCCATGTCTGTGTGGATTACGGCTGGTTGATCCAATTTCTTCCCATGGTCCAAAGATGTGCAGTGCAACTGGATTGGTCATGCCAAATTACCCAGTAATGCCTAGGCATGTGCAAGTTGGGTGGATTGAAATGGTAAATGAAAGATTATTGGAATGGGGTGTTGTGAGAGGGGAGGGTAGTAGGTCTGGGTGGGAGATTGTTTGGAGAATCGGTGAAGAATCGAAAGGGGTGAATTGCCTCTTTACCCCATGCCGGGATTTTATGATTCTGCGATGATACACAGTGACACCTGGAGATACTTAATTACACCCAATGTCACACAATGCCTCCCAGTGTCACTCAGTGATGCTCAGTTACACTCAATTTCACACAGTTACAAGCTTATGAATCAGAAATATTGCATTCGTCAGCTGAAACACATTTCGTTCTTTTTTTGTCTCTGGGAACTCAGCATGAAGCAGTTGCTAAGTTAAATTCAAACTCGAACGGCACAACGTTGTAGTAACTTTCACAGCTGCTTCACAATGGTTTGATCCTAGTCTCTGTATGGAGTGGATGTACGCCTGGTGCTCTGTTTTCCTTCTACTGTTTAAACATATGCAGGTTGGCGATGATACATTGTTGCGAAGTCTCCAGGGATATGTCAGTTAGTCATAGCAAATTCTTGGCATGAAGAGGATCTGGATATCTTTGGAAATGAAAACTAAAAGTGCGGAAAAGCCTCCAACTGCAGGAATTCTGTGACCTGCTGAACTGATACTTACTAATCCGAAAGTTTCTTCTTGACCTTCATTTGTCAGAACGATTCTATGTTTTGAAGAGCTACCACGTCAATGTTACAGTTCTGAAAAGTCTCAGCTATACCCAGTTCCCAGCTACAACTTGAGGGCTAATGAGAAATGGGCAGAAGTTCATCAAGTTGTATTGCTGGTCGTTTATGGAAAGCAGCTATTGTGGGTAGCACACGAGTTGCCAACAGGTACTCATTTGAGAGTAAGCAAAACTCAAAACAATATACACAAAAAAATTACTGGCCTGGACTGCATCAGGATGTACTTGAATATTGGCACACATTTCATGCTTTTCAGATATTTGGAAAATCTCAGACAGTGATAAACCAGCAAATGTCATACCCATTCCTTCATTTGAGGATCACTTCAGGAGAGTCTATTGATTGTGTAGGACCCCGAACAAAGTGGGAAGCAATATTTGCTGATCGGAATTGATGAATCCACTAGATTTTAAGAGATTATTCTATTATACAATATCATTGCTAAAAGGATTGCCGAGGACTTAGTCATTTTTTAAACTTGGTATGAATTAACCACAGAGGTAGTTTCAGATCAAGGGTCACATCTCACATCAAACTTATTCAGGGAATTTATAGATGGCTTATATATATATAAACTCAAATCCAACACATTCCATCTAGAATCGCAGGGAGCATCACAATGGTGGCAGTGAAATTGAAAGATCATTTTGAGAACTTTTAGTCAAGATAATCCAGACGATTTGGAGAAAGGAATTGAATTCGTTACTTTTGCACTTAGGGACCCATCAAATGAATATACCAAACTTACTCCATTTGAATTAACTTTTAGGCATGAGTGAGAGGACTACTGAAATTAATTAAGGAGAGATTGGTGAATCAGAGCTCAGAGACCATATATTTACAATGCACGTAAAATTTCAGGGAAGTATTAAATAGAATGGTTGAGTTGGCAAAACAAAATTTAGACGTCAGGCAATTTGCGATGAAACATGAAGCAAACACGAAATTATGCTTTCACTATTTCGGGATTTGTGATAAAGTTTTCGTGTTCCTTCCAATGACAGATGAATCTTTAACAGCAAGGCTTACTGGACCTTATCAAATCGAAAGGAGACTTTGTAATGTGAGTTTTTTAAGAACGCATATAGAAAGACATCTCACAGAGCCTGTCCTCTGAATTTGCTCGAGAAGCATTTTGGTAGCAAAGGAAAGCAAAAGCAAAACATGATTTCCAGGAAATTAAATATTCATCACCAGAAAAAATCCACAATTGAGGAGACCATGAACTTGGCGTTGGTGTGGCAACATTTCAACATTTATCTTGCCAGTAATGTCTCTGAGACAATTGTATACAATGATCATTACCCATTAACATTTTGGAGAAATTTAAAAGCAAACATTCCTGACTTTTGAATGGAATTTATTACTGAAGCCTTTCTCTTTGACAATTATGCACGTGGCAGAACAAGGAAACATAATTACCAATTTGTTATCGACAGACAGACGGAGGCATTCCATTACTGGAATAAATGGACACAAATAGACGGTTATTGAGGGAAACAACGTGTATGTCTCTTTGGATCACGTTTTCTCTGGAAGAACAGTGGGAGAAGGGTAGGAAGTTATAACTTTGAGAGAGATGGGATACAATCAGTCTCTAATAGTAAAATAGAACCATACTTGAATTCTTTCTGACATGCTACCCAAAAGTCGTTAATATGTGGAATAGATGAACAGAGATTTAGCGTTCCCTTGTGTAAAATCAGATTAGATAGCCAAATCATGACTTGTGAAATAACAGCGGGACTGATTGATAGAGTGTCAGTTCCAGGAATGCAGTTTGAACATGGAGATGATTTAGCAAGTTCCAAGGTGGGAGTGATATCCCTGCTTGTGGAGAAGCCAAAGGAAGATGAAATGAGGAAATGAAAGAAAAAAAACATGAAATAAGATACCATTGTCATAAGTCACAGCAAGAAGCAAAAGCGAAAGAGAAAGATGAAGGAGTTAAGGTTCAGTTAACTGAAACCCAGTTTGATGCAATGGTGCAAGAAAACCCTGAACAGGAAGAGGATCAGCAGAAGTGTTTAGTCGAGAAAAGCTAATGGACTTACAACAGAAAGACGAGAGAATAAGATATATATATATATAAAGATGCATGCTCAGAAAATGAATCAGAATTTGTTCCTGATGGTTATTATCAGAAAGATGGAATCCTAAGACGAAAATGAAGACCACGGCAGGTTAGCACAGAGAAGCAATCTATTGATTTTATTGGTGCTAGCTTACAGACAGGATTTGTGACAGGTAGCGCATGAATTACCAGTAGGCGGTAACATAGGTATGAGGAATATGGAACATAGAAAATTACAACGCAGTACAGGCCCTTCAGACATCGATGTTGTGCCAACCTGTGCGACCAATCTGAAACTCATTTATCCTACCCTATTCCATTTTCAATCATTTGTTTATCCAAAAACCATTTAAATCCCATTAAAATAGGCGAGTCAATGACTGTTGCTGGCAGTGTGTTCCACCCCCCTACTACTGTCTCAATAAATAAAAACTACTCATGACATCTGTCCGAAATCTATCACCCCGGAATTTAAAGGTATGTCCCCTCTGTTAACCATCACCATCATGGGAGAATAGGGTCCAACTGTCCACCCTATCTAACCCTCTGATTGTCTTATATGCCTCATTTAAGTCAACATTCAACTTTCCTGTGTCTAACAAAAGCAAACTCAAGCCTCTTAAGCTTTCCTCGTAAGACCTTCCCTGAATATCAGGCAACCTTCTAGTAAACCTCCACTGAACCCATTCCGAGGTTCCACATCTTTTCTTTCATGTTGTGACCAGAGCTGTATGCAAGACTCCAGCTGTGGCCACACTGGAGTTTTGTGCAGCTGCAGCACGAACGCGTGACTCCAGATCTCAACCTCTGTACCAATAAAAACTAACACACTGCATGCCTTCTTAACAACCCTATCAAACTTGATGGCAACTTTCTTGGATCTATGCAAATGGACACCGTGATCTGTCTGCTCATATATATGAAGAAAAATCCTACCATTAGCCAAAGTACTCTTTCCAATTGCTCCATCACACTTTTCTGCATTAAACTCCATTTGCCATCTCTCAGCCCAGCTCTGCAGGTTTGTAATGTCCCGTTGTAACTTGCAACATCGTTCGGCACTGTCCAGAAATTCACCAATCTCAGTGTCATCCATACATTTACTAACCCATCATTCTACGCCCTCTTCTAGGTCATTTATAAAGAATGACAAACAGCAGTGGCACATCATGAGTACCTGAACTCCAGGATGAACATTTCCCATCAACCACCGCCCTCTGTCTTTTTCCAGCAACCAAACTCTGATCCAAATCACCCTGAATCCCTTCCTCCACCTTTTGTGTAATAGCATACAGTGGGGAAAGTAACCAAACGCCTCACTGAAATCCATATACACCACTTCAAGTGTTTTACCCTCATCGACCTGTTTGGTCACCAACGACGTAAGCTAATGTACAAAAACATTTCTATTGACCTGGACTGCACAAAGAAGTAGTTAAATCTTGCCATCCATGTCATATGGCCCAAATGGTAGGTAAGCCACAGGCAGAAGTAAATGTTGCCCATTTAGAAGAGTGAGGTTTTGGAATTTCTTCTCTCAAATGTATTGAAACAGAGGACTGTTGACACTTCACAGTTAAGTATGTTCAAAACTTAGAAGAAAGGAATTTTAATCAGTAAGGGTATGAAGATTAAAAGGGAAACACTAAACAGTTGAGCATTATCACATCAGGTATGATCTTAATGAATGGTGGAGCAGACTGCACACGCTGAATGTCCTAATTTTGCTCGAAATCTTCTGAACCTATAGCCTAAAACGTCTCATGCTATTTGCAAAAAACCCCACAAATGCATGCAATTCAGCCCGTAATATCCATGACATAGTCAATACTGGGTAGGAACTCCATCGTGCCACACTTTCACTCTCCTCATTAATGTATCTTTTATGCCATACACTCGTTTCAATTTTTGACGTTTGCCCAGCAAATATGCACAGTATCCCAAGATATTCGACTAAAGTGCTCCTCGTAGTAACTAGTATACCATGTTTATGGAGACTGTGCGATTGCATGGAACGAGTGAAGTGTCCATCAATTGAATTGCATATGCTCATTCAGTTGGACATTAAACGGTGTAAATCTGTCATTAAAATTCCATCTCTCTCTGTGCGACTCTCCCAGTCTCACTGTCGATCTCTTATGCTTCTTAAGGGCTCATTTACAAACGGAACTGGTTTTTGTTTCACGTGACTCCGTGTCTTTTTTTTGTTTGTGATGTGAGACGTGCACTCTATCCATCGAGGGACATTATTGTAAATTAGGTACATATTAATAGTGAACAAGATAACTTCTTGTGCTTGTTCCAAGATTCAATCTATGGTTTGATAATCCACATTGAGTTTAAAGACCCAATTTAAAATTCTGTACATTTCTGCCATGTTCAATGTTAGAGCTAGCAAGAGATCTTTCGAGAGCGAGAGATAGAGACCACGACTTGAAATGTGTTGGGGAGAAAATTTCAAACAATGACAGGCCTATGAATTCCACAAACAAATCCGAGTAGGAATTATACACACAATGGTAAGTTCCTGAGAATGTACAAACAGGTTCATAGTTCCTTGAAATTGGAGTCACAGGTATATAGAATAATGAAGAATGCTTTCCTTTATTGGACAGCGCATTGAGTATAGGAATTGAAACGTCATGTCTTGGCGGTACAGGGCATTGGTTAGGCTATTTTGGGAATATTATCTACAATTCTGGTCTCACTCCTATCCGAAGGTAGGGTTTGGAGGACTTAACCTACAGGGAGAGGCTGAATAGTCTGAGGCAACTTTTCCTGAAACATCCGATGCTGAGGGGTGACCTTACAGAGGTTTATATAATCATGATGTGCATGGATATGGTAATAGACAGTATTTCCCTGGTTTGTCGGAGTCCAGATTGAGATAGCATAGGTTGAAGGTGAGAGTGGGGAAAAATGACAAGGGATGTAAGGGACAACCTTTTCACACATAGAGTGGTGTGTGTATGGAATAAGCTGCCAGTGTCAGTGTTTGAGGCTTGTACAGTTACAACACTTCAAAGGCATCTGCATGTGCATATGAATAGGAAAGGTTTTGAGGGATATGGACAAAGTGCTCGCAAGTGAGGCCAGATTAATCGAGCATATTTGGTCGGCTTGGACGTGTTGGACAGAAGTGTCTGTTTCTGTGCTGTACATGTCTATAGCTCAATGAATCTATCATGCACAACTTGTCGTGCACAGAGTCAAAGATCCCACATGCTTTTCATTTCAAATTAGAAGCAATGGCAGCGCTGACAAGTTGGTGGAAGTGAGATGAGACAGCCTCACTAATTGGTCTGTACAACGAATACTCGACTCCAATCACAGAGGTCGATTTCACACTTTACTGAATTGTACTTGTCCAGGTCGTTTTCTCCCTTGCTGAACTGATGTGAGAAGCAGACGATTGAATTCGTGGGTGACAAGTGATATCGCTGCCTGAAATTCGATCATTTATCCTGCCTCGGGTGCTGTATCTCGTCTGTCAATCTTTACCCTCCGCCAATACTCCTTCTTCCACTATAGCTCGATAGTCATTTGTGCCATTCATGTGATATAAAATTATGGTACGATATTTTATTATTGGAAGCTATACTTTAGCTGCTCTCAGTTTTTATTACTGATTATTTGAATAATTACTGTCCATGGATATCTCATTGCCGTCTTGAACTGCTCTCTGAACTTTGTCTGAGTCAGGCCATAAATAAACGTGTTCATACAGCAACTTAATTCCACCAACATGATTCCAATCTCTTGAAATACATACAAAGAGTTATTGTACATTTCGGTATTAATTCCCACAATGATAAAATAAAATATGTATATAACATATGTAAGCCACAGAAGTATGAAGCAGCCAGATATTGCAAAGAGTAAAATCACTGATTTCCTTCTGTTCTCCATCTCTTCGTCAATGTGTTTCCCTCCCTTTTTTTGACCCCTGAGCCCCTCACGGACCTGACTGGTCCCCAATATATATCTGACTGTCAGAGTGTTGAGCAATATAATTAGTACATATGGGACCAGTGGACATGAAACCGTTTGAATCCACTCAAATGCCACCCACTCGGGAGCCATGTAGTCGCTAGCCTTTTCTTTACAGAACCAGGAAACATTGTCGATTATCTCTCCTGGTTCAAACTTAAAGAAGACAGGAATATCCTTCAGACAGAGCAGAATAGATGTTGATGATAAGACCACAGCTGAAGTCCTCCCAGTGCAATATTTTGTTTTCAGATTCTGGCAGCAAATAGCCACAAATCGATCAAAGAAGAAAGTGACAGTGAACCAGACAGAGAAGTCAGTTGTCATATATAACAGCACCATAATAGTACTACATACCGGTGTTATTTCCAGGAAGGAGCCAGGAAAATAGAAATAAAATTGTTGATATAGAACGACTGCAGTGATAATGAATAGCAAGTCTGCTGTCACCATTGCTATCAGGTAACGGTTCGTACATTTGGAGAGACCACATTTTCCTCGAGTCAAAATCACAATTGCCACCAGATTAACTGCAAAAGAGAAAACAAGCATGTGCGTGTGTGATATTTTTGAATTAACATTTATATTTCCTCCGTGCTTGATATGCTGAGTTCGAATTTATTCATTAATTCCTAATCTGATTATTCATCAAAATGGAAAGGTTCCAGCCATTTTAAAATGGGCACTGTAATGGATCGCAGTGAAGACAGAATTGTTCATCTGATAATTAAATTAATAAGGTCTGACAGCAAGGCTAACGACTCCAGGAATGTCAAAGTAAGTATTATGGTATAAAAATTTAAATTGTTATCGAAGATTTTGGCAGTAGAGATAACGCACAGTTAATATTTCAAATCCAATAACCCTGCTTCAGAAGGAAAATGCTGACAAAGTAATTGTCACAAGCGAAAAGAATGGTAACTCATGCATTTTCAATTAAAGGATTAATAACACAGAGCCTCAGATGACAAGTCGTTGTGTTATAATGTGTGTTTTGTTAATGCAAATTCGCTGTAATCTGATTGATGTACTAAGGACACTGCTCATAAAGTGCAAAGTTTAAAAGCATGTACTGGAGATAACACAATCCAGACCCCATTGCATGGTGTTGCTATTACACGATTTTCTTTGACACGGGATTGAATGAGAACAGAAGTAGAAAAAGCGACTGTACTGCCCTTGCGACATGAGAAAATAAGTCACTGTGCTAGTTGTGTGAATTTAATTTCAACTTGCTTCAGCAATTGCAAACTTGGGCTAGCATCAACATTTAATGTAAAATAAAGTCGCCATCTCATGAACTGATGAATTTCTTTTCGAGGGAAATCTGCGACTCGCCCCTGCCTTCATATTGAGTAGGCATAGGATAATGTAGTTGACCCTATTAGCCATTAAATTATGCCTAGTAAGACGTTAAAATGTACAACCTTACACGCCCTAACTTCTGGAAAGAAATCGCTGGTATTCTCCAGATTACCTCCAGGAGGTTGCTGTGAATGTTCCAGTAGAAAAACTTGAATTGAATAGCTTCCCAAAGAGGTTTCCACTGTTTAGTTTGTAGAGAGCCATTCGAAGAGATATGTAATACAGCTTAGGTTCGATCAATATACTTTTGTAAAAGGCAAAGGAGACTGGGACTTCCAAAAGCAACATAAAGTAGACACTTTTGGAACCAAGCCTTAAAGGTAGAATAAAACAGTAGGAAGAAAGTACAACCAAGTAACACCTGAACACATCGGCAGATAGGCTTCCAGTCATGGAATTGATAAATAGGAAGACAACTGTAAAATTAACTAAACATTTGTTGTCGTCGAAAATCATATATAAAAAGACAGAAAAAATTAGAACGAACTTGAAAAAGGTGAAACATTGAAAGCATGGTTTGAAATTTTGAAAACTGAGTTTCAAAATGAACATTTTTAAATTGCAGAAATGTAGAATATTGGTTTTCATCAGTCAATGCTCTCAACATTACAAATGTACATGATTGTTACAGTGCAGAAATGCACTATTATGCCCTTTGTGTCTGCATTGTATTTCTAATTAAACTATTCTGTAGCCGTGTATTGGACCAGACCAGGCACACTCAAAGTGTTTTGAGATGGTAACCTCAATGTACTTTAAATGTAGATGTAAAGTGCGCGTCCCAAATGAAATTCGACTGGTCAAATTATTCGATGTTATACAAAATGCTATTTTAACATATAACAAAAGGATGAAGAAGTTAACTTTATTGGGTAACTTAGCAGAATTATATGCGCAATTGTGGGTGGCACAGTGGCACAGTGGTCCGCACTGCTGCCTCACAGCGCCAGAGACCTGGTTTCAATTCCAGCCTCAGGCGACTGACTGTGTGAAGTTTGCATATTCTCTCCATATCTGCATAGGTTTCCTCCCACAGTCCCAAAATGTGCAGGTTAGGTGAATTGGCTATGCTAAATTGCCCGTAGTGTTAGGTGTAGGGGAACGGGTCTGGGTGGGTTGCACTTTGGCGGGTCAGTGTGGACTTGTTGGGCTGAAGGGCCTGTTTCCACACTGAATGTAATCTAGAACGCACAAGAAACAAATCAGGATAAAACTTTGCTAGATTAACAGCCAGAAAATATTTAATGACGCTTCCAAGCTTTTCGAAATTTCAGGAGTAACTGCTGCTGAATACCAATGCCAAAAACTAAGCATCAGAAATCCTTGTCTGTGAGAGCTGGCTGCACCACATTTAAAAAAAAACGAAGCCAATGGCCTTAAACTGTTTACCTGATGGGCCTTCACTGTCAGCTCTGCTCCTCTGCCTTAAAGCCTCTTTTTAAAAATGCCAAAATAAACTTTGTAAAGCCACACCATCGATACAGCTGTTATTCTCTTGCCCACTTCCCATTGAAACATACATCATCGTTAAATTACTTTACAGTGTGGAAACAGGCCCTTCGGCCCAACAAGTCCATACCGACCTGCCACCCACTCCCCTACGCTTACCCCTTTACCTAACACTACGGGCAATTTAGCATTGCCAATTCACTTGACCTGCACATCTTTGTGACTGTGGGAGGAAACCGGACCACCCGGAGGAAACCCCCTCATCACGGGGAGAATGTGCAAACTCCACACAGTCAATCATCTGAGGCGGGAATTGAACCCGGGTCTCTATCGCTGTGAGGCATCAATGCTAACCACTGTGCCACTGTGCCACCGTGCCGTCTTGTAACAATCCTATTCAGCTGATACCTCCTGCCTGATCCATGTTGCAAATAATGTGTTTTATGCCACAAAAATCCATTGCATGCAAAAGCCATTTGCTAATATTAGTTTTAGCTTTGTTGCTTTATAATTTAATTCTTCATTATATTCCTCAAGATTCATTTCTGAATCGGAATAGGATTTTAAAATGTAAAACAGCTGGCCTAACGTCTGATGATTTCGAATATCTCGCTGAAATAGTTTTTCTGTCCCCTCGTCCATGTGTGACAGTGATGCTCGTTTAATAAGGTTTTCTTTCAGAAGGGTCGTAAAAGACACAGACTCCAAAAAGTGCACGTTGAAGGGTTTTAGGGCCAATTTGATTATAGCTAAAAGGTTATGCCTCAGGCAGAAGTCTTTCAAGTAAAAAAAAATCTTGGACAATGGAAGGAGAGTGGCAAGTTCTCCCAGTTCAACTTTACTCTGGCTTCATTTGTTTTATTTTTGGCAGTCTGGCTATTCACTACAAGCAGTCACGCAGTTGAAAAGCTGCTGGATCCAAAGAAACAGGCCCGTGATGATCCTCTCTCTGACTGCTCTCTTGTAAGACCCTGTGTTTGATTTTATCTTTTGTGTCGAGGCCTTTTTATGAGGATTGTTAAAGTATTTGGGATTAATTTGGGATGATCTGTTCGGTTTTCAGATAGTTTAAGTTATTCAGTATTCTGTTCTCTTTTGTTTGTGTTTCATTTGATAATCTTGTCAAGAAATTCTGTATTGCTTTAAATTAAATGGTTTGAGTGATAGCATCCCTCCTAGAATAGTTGCGTTACACTTGCTTAAAATACGAACAGAGATAGCGTCTGGGCGACTTTCTTGAAATGCTTAAAAGGGGTCTGGCCTGGTCCATAATGCATTCTATCCTTAGAATTGAAATTCCTCATCATTGAAATATAATCAGAAAACTCCTCTATCCAAGAACTCCTTCCTAATGAACAGGACAAACCTTTGCAGCTAAGGCATTATATCTATCCAGACTCCGTACCAGGTACAAAAATTTCATGACCATGAGACCTCACAACATCTTCCAGAAATACTCTATCTGAACGGTCAGAACAGAGATTGCAATTATTTAGGAAGAAGACAGAATTTGTGCTATTTTTCAGGGAAGGAATTGTGAAGGTTTAGCAATTAACCATGAATACTTATGGAATGTTATATTTTATTGCAAGAAAGCAAAATGCAAGAGAAAGGGGTTTATTTGGCAAAGGTGAGATCACATCTGGGGCATTGTGCACAAGTGGCAGTTACCATGATTGTGGAAGCATGACAATGAATTGGAAACAGTTCAGTGCAGCGTCACTGGACTCTTACCTGGAATGAACGAATTTTCAGTCAAGGTCTGGACCTTCCGACGCTTACAGGATTCATACGGAGTGAGTTAGACCTTATGGGTCCCCGGGGGCAATTGTCTGCGTGGGGTCGGAAAGTTTGGTCCATAGTTAAACCCAAATCGAACTATTTTGCTAATTCTAAAGATATGGTCTGTTCCGGTCCTTCTAAACGCCTGAGCAAATTTGGAAATTATCTTCAAAACGTCGATCCTCCTCAGCGTTTTTAAGAGCCATTTCTCTCACTTTTAATTTAACCAACCATAAGTAACTAAACTTAAAGAAATTGTCTCACCTACGTTCTATTTTTAGATGGAGGAAACTGATCAGTTCGTATATAAATCTACTGGGTTCTTTCGTACCACAAATCTGTTCAAATCTGTCCAATACTCAGACTGGATCTGTCTAAACCTGTCGAACTCCTGGACCAGAGCCCCCAAACTGTAATGGCACGGCGGTGACTCCTTCTCTTAGTTAAACCAAACAACGAGAAAAGCTCATCTCTCTTCGGAATCTGTTAAAGGATGAATGATAGAGAAGCCCCAACTTCCAGTATTAAAAACAGTACTCTTTAACTCTAAAAGTGAACGTTAAGTTGCAACTGTTTCGCACTCAATTTCTCCTTACTACTTACTGCATTTTATCTGCCTCTAACTCTATAACAATATATTGTTCCAATAAAAACCTCTATTGCAATTGCATCAAATTAATTTCAAAACCCTATAGTGCCTTTCGTCTTCAGTGTCTGTTTCTCTGAGTGTCGATCTCACTTGGTCGTCTTTGGTCTTTTGCTGCAAAGGTATTTCAGATCAAAAAGATACCTTTGATAAAGAGTGTTTTGTTAACAGTTACTCTGACAATGGCAGTTGATTGCTCTCCCTGGCTGACTCTCTAACCGAAGCATCGGATCGTCTCATTGGTTTGACGTTGTCAAAAACAATATATTCAAACTTGAGTGAGGTTTAGTATCCTGGGACAAAGTTTACAGGATTAGTTAGATTCTAATGGTGCTCAAATCAACTGAGGTATCTAGCTTGCAGTCAAATGTTAGCATTTTCAATTTTCCAGTACACTGTGAGACTGCTCATCAGTCACAAAACAGGTGCTTGCGAGAATGCCATGTGAAATGGCTTTCACTCTCTCTTAACAGTACAGGACATGCCTACAACTTTATAAAAAGACAGAAATTACAACAGTTTTCTCTAACTTAGAAAATTGTGAGTTTTTAGGACTCCTTTCCTCAAAAGGCATTGAATGCAAATAATTGTTCAATTGGTCAATCAGATGAGGATTAGAGCTGCTTAGCCAACCAAAGGAAACATATACCTAAATTTGAAGCTGGTTCGACTGGGTTTTTTGGCCCAGAAGCAGATTGCTACTTTGGAAACTGCAAGTCATGATTATTTGGTTTTATGGTCCGTCATTAATCTCCAGTTATGACTTGTTGAAAGTCATGAGTAAAGAATTAAGCCTACAAAAAACACTCGAGAGATCTGTGAAAGCTGTTTGCATTGTCTAGCAACTTCAGAATTCAAGCAAATTTCCATCTTCTTTGCTTATAATGAAACTCTTCGCATTTTACGATGGTTTGCAAATCATTGTTTAGCGGTTATAGAACTATCAACATTGGTTCCTTTTTAAAAACATTTACCACTTAACTGTGTCCCTGTGTGCGTTTAGATTGTGTTTAGCTCACTTGTGTTGTGAAGAGGTTTACATTTTTTTAAAGCTTTAAACTTGATTTCCAAAACCAGTGATATTTAATGATCGGTTTTCATCAATTGAGCAATCTTGAAGTTTGTCAAATGTTTGAAATTATCTGTTGCGACTTCGGTGTTAACAAGTCTCACTTTCAGATTTTATTCAGGTTAAAGTTTGACCATGGGTACCCACATTTGGTACAAGTAGGTTTGTGGAATACGTGGACAATTCCTTGTCCAGCCCTACTTGGGACCCACCTACAATTGTTTCTCTGGTGCATCGCTGACTTCATTGTTCAGCTTCCCTCTCTAATCGGAAATTGCAAAAGTTTATCAATTAAATTACCAATTTTTAAACTGCCGTTGCTTTCACCTCATCCTTCTCTACTAATTCCATCCTTTTGCCTATATCTGAAAATAGGCTGCATACCGATATCCACTACAAACTCGCTGACTCCAACATTACTTGGAGTATAAGCCCTCAACCTGCTTTCTGCAAAGAATCCTTCCATTTCTCTCATTTTATCCATTTCCATCGCATTGTTCCGGCAATGCAAGATTCAAAAGCGGTCACCAAAACGTTCACTTCTTTAAAAATCTTAGAAACCCATCATTATGTTCGAAAGAATTCTCAACTGTGTCCAACCTATTTCCGTCAATTCTGCCTTCACGACTTCTCTCCCCTTCCACAGTGACAGCAACTAGTCGTTATGTACCACAACAGTAGCACCCACAAGGATCATTAGTGACCATTTCTGCCACGTCTTGCCACCACCAGGCACATATTCACCTCTCTCCCATTTCAGCAAGGACCCTTCCAGTTGGACAACTTGGCTCACTCATCCTCCCATGTCTACCACACCACACGTCATAATTCTCATGCATTCAAAGAAGTTGTCACATCTGACAATTTACTTTCACGATTCAAAACCGCTGGCTCACCGTAAAGGTGAAGCAGCAATTTACTTGGACTTCACTCAATGAATCTATGTACATGGCCTCTTGTACCCTGGAGACATGAAACTGCAACTGGAGCCTGCTTTCCTGATTCTTTCCTAACCACCGTGCTTCCTGGCCAGCACGTCTCTCTCAGGCTTGTTGCATTGCTCCAGCGAAGCTCAGCATAAACTGGAAGAATAACATTTTTTTGGATTGGGGAGCCAGCAGTCTTCCTGACCCAAAATAAAGAAAATGATTTTGGGACCTGAGCATTTCCTTACCCTTCCCCAGTCACATCAGACCTAGCCATCACTTGGGGTGCTGCCACAAAAATAAAATCATTGCTCGGCATTAATCGTGTCCATTCACAATTTTCGATTCTCCCAGGTGGACAATTATCCATCCCTTTGTCTGCCAAACTGCGGTTATCTCTCTGTTTTTTCTACGTCTTAATCTATCATTTAATCTTACCTCGTCCATCCATCTCATCGTCTACTTATATAAACAATATTTACCTCATTGCAATGCGTTCTGTCGAAGATCACTGGACCTGAAAGGTTAATATGCTTTTTCTTCACATGTGTTCCTAAAACAGCTGCTTTTTGCCCCCAGCAGTTTCTGTTATTCTTAACAATTCTGTTTTCGTCTTCCTTGTTAACCCTGGGTTTTGAAAGTAAACAGATTGATAACGTGCATCTGACAGTCTCTGTGATGGCTTCTCGATTAAGCAGTGCAAAAATTTCAATTAAATAGAATAATTTGAAAATTCATGGCCTCTGTCATTTACACAGAGTTATATTGAATATTTACACTAGAAAAATGCGACAGAACTAATTTGGCTTAAAGCGATGTTTTGACTATTCACATGTCTGGCAAGGGGTAGCTTGCAACGCGAGATATCATAGAATGAAAAAAGAAGAAATGCAAAGATTTACAGAACTACAATGATCATAGGCACCTACCTGGAATGCCAACGACAGAGATCATTATGTAGTATATTTTCCTGATACTGCGAAATGCATCCATGTTTTTCTTCAGTATATGATCTGCCCACTTGTGCTCCCGTCAGTCTCACTAAACTCAAAACTTAGGCGCTACTCACAAAATTTATACCCTGCGATATTTCCGTGGAGACATTGACGCTTCTGCAATTACTACAACTTATATTGTCGAAAACAAATGAGGAAAAAGCTCAGAAGTCCGTGTTAAATGTGCGCGGTGGGAGAGAAGGGAGCATATTTTGAAAACATATTGAGTAATGACATCATCATGACTGAAAACATTGGAACACTTTCTATTTCCCTGAGTAATCATGTTCTTCTTTCATCACCGTATCAAAGTCTCTGTAAATAATAAGGTTTTGCAAATCATTTTTCACTTCTGTGAATTTTGCGTGAATAAAATGCAAAGTTGAAAAGCAACCTCAGACCTGCGTGACAGCAATTCGAAATTGCCAAGGTGAGGCATAATCTCAGGCCTATTCCATAGCAGTTCTGAATATGGATATCATATTTAGGGCTGATAATGCAATTACAAATTTATATTCCGAAACAATGTATGTAGTTTCTCAAAATAGCATGGACCTCCCAAAGTGCAGCCCAGCAAACTAATGCAGTTCCTCAAATCAATGATGTTCCTCAGCATAATGCAATTCATGAAGCTAATATAGAGACAAACTAAATCTCTCCTTCATAATTCACCAGATGTGTGCATCAATGAAAGTATCTGGATTCTAATTATTTGCCTTAAAATGCGATGTCTTACAAATGGTATTGTGAATCAGAGCAATCCAATGTTCCATGTGTACGTGCAAACAGTGTATAGGCTGCTCAATGTTTGAAGTTTGGAAATCGCAGGTAGTTTTGTCATTTCAGAGTATGAAACCCCAAATCAGCAAGTGCAGCTTCCTTTTCAATACTTACTGTTGAAGAGAGCTTTGCTGTCTCAGTACATCAATGGAGCAACAGCGCTTCAAAAGTGGACAACGTGATGATAGTGGCAAAACATGCAAATCATGGACGATCCATTTGTTCTCGTTATTGTTTTCAGTGATGGTGTTCCAGGTTGGGTATTCTGAGAAGTGAATTCTGAGAAGCTTTTGTAAGTATCTGGATTCAATTTAGCAAAGTATGCAACATTGTCGTGAGCATGCTTCGTTGTGAAGGAAGTGAAAGCTGAATCGAGTTGATGCGTTCCAACTCAGCAGGCTGATTTTTACAGGAGGCTATCAAGCTTTTCGTGCATTGGTGTGTTGTGCTGATCTCGGCAAGGAGGTAATATTTCAACAGACTCGAGACTGAAGGGTTGGTGGACAGGCATCAGTGATCAAGGGGGTGAATCACTCAGTCTTATTCCTAACATTTGACTTATACACTACCTTAAGATTGAAACACGTGGTTCTGGGCTCTCACTTATTTTCGAGAACCACGTTTCGACATCTACCTGGTTTAATCCGAACAGAATTGTCTAGATTTCCGTGAGATCCCGTCTCAGGCGACTGACTGTGTGGAGTTTGCACGTTCTCCCCGTGTCTGCGTGGGTTTCTTCCGGGTGCTCCGGTTTCCTCCCACAGTCTAAAGATGTGCAGGTCAGGTGAATTGGCCGTGTTAAATTGCCCGTAGTGTTAGGTAAGAGGTAAATGTAGGGGTATGGGTGGGTTGCACTTCAGCGGGTCGGTGTGGATTGTTGGGCCGAAGGGCCTGTTTCCACACTGTAATCTAATCTAATCTAATCTAATCTAATCTAATCCAATCTAATCTAATCTCTCTTCGGTTTTCTGAACTCGAGCGATTATCGTCATAAAGTATCCAAAATCTCCTCATATGTCTTCCCGCCATCCACAGAATCAGTCTGGTGAATCTTCCTTGTACTAGTTCAGCAAACATCCTCCATTTATTTGAACAGTTATGCACACAATACTCCAGGTGTGGTTTTAACAATGCCCTGTAGAGTTGTAGCAAAACATCTCTGCTCAATAATTCCGAAGCTTTCGCTATGGAGACAAACATTCCACTTGTTTCCTTCACCGCCTCCTGGACGTGCATGCTTACTGTTTGAACGTCCTCCTTCTTTCCCAAATCTGTCACCATTCAGATACTATATATTCTACCTTTTATTTGGCAAGCAATGTGAATGTGAGTCAGAGTCGTAAAGCACAGCAACGGACCCCTCTCCAACCAGACCATGCCGACTATAACGAAATAAATCTCACCTGACTACGCTTTTCCCATATGCCTCCAAACATTTCTTATACAGGTACTTATCTAAATGTGTTTTAAACATTGTAACGAGACTCGCATCCATCACTTGTTCTGGAAGTTCATTCCACACACCAACCACTCTCTGTGTGAAGAAATTGCTCCTCGTGTATTTTCATTTATTCACTTTCCAATGCACCTGTCATGTGTTTTCCCACTTAGTTAAATTTTGAAAGTCACATTGAAGCTTCAACACATCCTATTCACAGTATTTACTCCCACCCAGGTTTGTGACATCTGCAGATTTGTAAATATGATGCTTAGTTTCCTCATCCATGTTTGGAAGAAAAGTCTCCAAAGAGTTCAGGAATCGACTAAGAAGCATAGAATGCCTACAGTATGGAAACAGGCACTTCAGCCCAGCAAGTCCACACTGAACTTCCGAAGAGTAATCCATCCAGACAAATTCCCATTACTCACTATTCTACATTTAATGGTGACTAATGTACCTAACCAACGCATACCTGAACACTATGGCAATTTGAGTTGCCTAATTCACCTACCTGGCATATCTGTGGAAGGAAACCGGAGCACCCAGAGAAACACACCCTGACACTGGGGATATGAGCAATCTCTACACCGACAGTAGCTCGATGGTGGAATCAAACCCGGTTCTCTGGCGCTGTGAGGCAGCAGTGCTAACTACCGAGCTACCGTGCCGCCCCGACTTTCTGTGACAAAACTAGTGTTTTTGAGCTGGTTGCTACATCTTTAGTGTAAATTGATAATGCTCAGAGTTTCCTTGTTATAGTTGACAAATCTTTGTCACTATTGCTGCAATATTTTTAGCGCCC
Organism: Chiloscyllium punctatum; assembly: GCF_047496795.1. Classification (NCBI taxonomy): domain Eukaryota; kingdom Metazoa; phylum Chordata; class Chondrichthyes; order Orectolobiformes; family Hemiscylliidae; genus Chiloscyllium; species Chiloscyllium punctatum. The sequence continues at coordinate 18,786,674 of NC_092766.1, forward strand.
ATATCTTTTGCAATATGTACTATCTTTAGTCATTTATTGATTTTACGTGAAATGAATTAAATTGCTTGAAGTCTGAAAGTTGTGATGCTTCGCAAATCAGCATGAGACCTAATTTAATTATCAACTAGGGATGTATACATAAACCCTGAAAAATTATGCACCTTTCCGTTTTGTTGTGATGTACTTGGCTTCCTCATTGTATAATTTTGGATTTTCTCCATCATTCAGAATTGGATGTGCAGTGGGTCCTGGTTTGCTTTTAACTATATATTGCCCGCTGCTTCCATCGTTTGGCATGCATGGAATCTTCCGTTGTACTTTCACCAAACGTATATAACATTAACCATCTGACTGGTGCTTCTCCTGACATGATAACCTGCATTTGGTCTGGAATTCCCAGCTTGTTGCTAATTGCAAAGCGCGAAGTGTGCTGCTTATGAGGTTATACATTGTGGTTGAACACATTTCCATACTACTGGTGACTCAACGATAATCAGCTTGGGTTTAGTTCGGGAAATTTCGCTCCTTAACTTATTGCACCCTATACTGAAGCTTATGTGAGTTTCAGGGATGACGTGACTGTCATTGGCCTTGACATCATCGCCACTTTTTCTTCAGAATAACAGTGATGAACATTAACCTATAAGGAATCAAGGAAAGCGAGACATAAAATTCTCCTCTCATTAGAGTCAAATATTTTCCGAAGAAAATATGTTGCAATTGTTGGAAATCAGTCACCTGAGCTCCATAATTTTGTCTGCATTATTCCTCACGATAGAGTCTCGATCCAAGCTACGTCCATGAAGTCCAATAATTCACTTCCTCCATCCGAAGATCCAAAATGTCAATGCTCAATTCTTATTGCTGAATGTTTAGCTGCATTCACAATTTATCTGGTCGTGACGAATTCCTTCTCAAATATTTTCTTCCTATTCATGTACTTCATTATCCAGATTTGAGCTGACATGCAACAAGGAACAATTTTGCTACACACGTGCCAGTTCAGGATAAATTTCTAACGATCTCCAACAAGAGGAATCTAATCAGATCCCTACTCAAATTCACTTGAATTCAAATCACTGAAATTACTAATATCAACACCATTGAACAAAAATTTAAATGGAATAGCGATATCAATACTAAGACTTAAGAAATTACCCGACTCTTTCAAAATTGTAGTGAATAACACAATTCCTGAATCCTCAAAGCCAATACATTATCTAAATGTTTGATTGTTTGATTGTCACATGTACCGACTTAAAGTGAAAAGCTTTGTTTATGAGCAGTATAAGCAGATGATAGTAAGCAAGAATCTGCAAATCATCAAAAGATTTAGACAGTGGCATACAGGTTACATTGTACAGGGTGTGCACTAGGCGAGATCAACATTAGCAAGATCAGCACGTTTTGAGGCTAGACAATCTATTCATCAGTTTAACACGGCTGGGAAGAAGCTGTTCCTTATCGTGGTGGTCAGTGTGGTTAGGCTTCTGTATCTTCTATCTGATGGAAGAGTTGTAGGAGATCATAGTCGTGGTGCAACGGAACTTTGTTGAAGTTGGAAGTCTATGCCACCGGCACAAGTCAGCAGTGTTGGCTTTCCTGTGAGAATGAGAGTCCAACAATAATCATGACACTATCCAAGGCAAAGAAGTCCCTTGATTTTCACCTAGTCGATAGTATTTACTGCCTCAAACCCCAATGGGCAGTGGCACCGGGATGCACCATTTGCAATATACACTACAGTTATTCTTGTAAACCCACGATCATTATCATCTACAACGGCAGGGGAACAGTTCCATGGGTATAAGACAATCCAGAAGGTTTTCTTCAAACCAAGCAGGAAGCCAAACTTGCCATGTGTTACCTTTCTAGAGTCATACAGCACAGAAACTCCCGCCTGTCCAATCAATCCATGGTGATCATAATCCCAAACTAAACTAGCCCTACCTAGTGGTAGAGGGGGTGATGGTAGCGTCACTTAAGATATATCCAGTCTGATACATGATTGGGCAAGGAGTAAAAGGATACAAATCCTTCAAAAATAGGTGACAGGTTTAGATACAGGATCTGGATAGGCACAGATTTGGAGGTCCGAATAGCCTGTTCCTGTGCTGCAATTTATTTTTGTCGTTTTCATCTTCCTCCTCCTGGCCCATATTCCTCCAAACGTTTCGTAATCGGGTACTTCTGCAAATGTCTTTTCAATGTTGTAACTGTGCCCATATTCAACACTGTCTCAGGAAGTCATTTCACATATAAACCAACCTTCCATTTATCTTTTTCGAAATTCTGGAAGCATTATGTGCACCTAAACCAAATTGACTGCAGCTGGTCAAGACGATATCTCACCAAGAGAGTTTCAAAATCAACTTGTGGTAGAAAATATATGTCCCCAAATCCAGTCCCAGCTGTTTTCCACGCGATTCCGATTTGAGGAATCCGTCATAGACTAGCGCACCTATTAACTTCACAAGGTCTTTCGACCATTGATAAGGCACATATCAGGAACACGATGGACTAATAACTACTTTCACGAATGCTTGTCGAAATAACAACATGCCAAAAAATGATATCATCCAGAATAAAGCAACCAGCATGATTGTCTCTCATTCACAACTAGTCATCATTATACAACTGACAGAGAGCTGAAACAGTGCATGATTTCTACATATGCTTTACATAAATTCAGCGAGTGTGCTTAGAAAGCACTTTCCAAACCGACGACAGTCACCTTCCAGAGAAACGAAGAGAAGTAGGGACGTGCAAACAACAGCACTTGCAATAACTTTCGTGTTGGGTATATTTCTCATCGTATGAACTATTAGTGGAAATGTATTCATTGAATACATTGACGGTTAAAATCCTTGATTGAGTTAAGGGCGAGAAGTTTGATTGCAGAATCAAAGCTAAACCAGAACTTAGGAGTCATACGACACCAGGTTCTAGTCAATCTGAAATCACAAAATTTCAGAGTTCTGTTCTTCCATCAGGTGAAGTGGAAGGAAGCACAAGCACAGAACTGACAGGCGTACAGATCACGAGACAGTACACATGTGGAGTGTCGATGTGCTAAATAACACATTTTGCAGATGATCAGAAGTGTCAGACAGGATGAGTAAAGTGTCAACAGCTGACTGGCAAGTGAAGGTATTATATTGATCTGATTAATTGAGGCAGAGAGATAACTACAAAAAGTAATAAAAATAAGATAGTGCTGGAGACATACCCAATGGCTGGAATAACACGATGGGCATAAGAGTCACATGCTGAGTGTCTACTCAAAGTAACAGGTAATCCAGAACTAGCTAAAGTAGTGGGATTCATAACAAACTATTGAGGTAGTAGTATCGAAAAAAATGGTAACACAAATTTTACAAACACAGAAGAGTATGTAGAGTTACATACAGTGTGACATGAATCTAAGAGCACAGCTGAGGCCGTTTCTCATGCCTATGGAACTTGATTATCAGATTTTCCTCGGCGGTTCTGCATTGTTGTGTCTCTTGAAGGCTGCTTTAGGGGCAATCCATTCACACCATTTGTACCATTTCTTGATCTCTCCGTCAAATGTTCCGTGCCTGTGTGTTTCTCTCCACTTTCTGCAGAGAAGCAGCGCTCTGAAAGCTTCTGAGTTAAAACAAACCTGCTGGGCTGTAACTAGGTGTCATATGACTTATGACCTCGACCTCCCCAGAACTCTTCCACACCAAACCAGAAGTTACTGAGTGAATGAGTAGCTCAAGAGGCTACATTCCGTGTGTTTTCTATCATTCGTGTGCTCTTATTGGAAAAATAAAATACAAAAGAAAGATGTGCTGAAAATTTTGAAAAGCAAAGGATAAATAAGTCCCCTGCACCAGAAGGGATATACCTAAGGTTACTATGCGAAGTGAGGGAAGGGATTGCTGAACATTTTGTGATAATCTCTGCATCCTCACTTTCCCCTAGAGGAGTGCCAGATGAATGAAGTGGGGCCAATGTTATCCCTTGTTCAATACAAGGAATAGGTATAACCCTGTAAATGGCAGACCAGTCAGTCTTACGTCAGTGATGGGCAAATTATTGCAGAGGATTCTGAGAGACAGGATTTTTGCATACTTGAGAAACTATAGTCTGATCAGAGATCGTCAGCATGGATTTGTGAGAGACAAATCACACCTCACAAGCCTTACTGAATTCTTTGCGGATGTAACAAAACACATTGACGAAAGTATGGTAGTTGATGTGATGTACACGGATTTTAGGACGGCTTTTGGGAAGGTTCCCATGGTAGGTTCATTCAAAAAGTTGGGATGCAGGGAGATTTGGCTGTCTGCATACAGAATTGGCTGGCCCATAGAAGAGTGAGGGTGGTAGCAGATGGAAGGTATTCAGCCTGGAGCTGGGTGACCAGTGGTGTTCTGTAGTGATCTGTTCTGAGACCTCTGCTCTTTGTAATTTTTATGATTGACTTGGATGATGAAGTGGAAGGGTCGATCGTAATTTGACGATAACGCAGACGACGTTGGAGTTGTGGAGAGTATGGAGGGCTGTTGTAGGTTGCAATGGGACAATGATAGATGTAGAACTGGGCTGACAAGTGGCAGATGGATTTCAAACTGGAAAAGTGTGAGGTGATTCATTTGGGAAGGTCAAACTTGAATACAAATTGCAGTTTTAAAGTTAGAATTCATTGCAGAGTTGAGGCACAGAGGGATCATGGGGTCCACGTCCTTAGATTCCCTCAAAGTTGCCACCCAAGTTGCTAGCATTGAGAAGAAGACAAATGGTGTGTAGGTTTTCATTAACAGGGGATTGAGTTCAAGAGCAGTGAGGTCGTGGTGCAGCTCTTTAGAGTACTGGTTAGACCACGCTTGAAATATCGTGTTCAGTTCTGGTTTCCTCATTACAGAAATGATGTGGACGTTTTAGAGAAAATGCAGAGGAGATTTACAAGGATGCTGCCTGGAATGGAGACCATGTCTTATGAGGAAAGTTTGAGAGAGTTGAGGCTTTTCTTATTGGAAAGAAGAAGACTGAGAGGTGACTTGATAGAATTGTACAAAATGATGAGAGGCATACATAGAGTGAACAGTCAGAGAAGAATAGAATGAAATAATAAACATCTAACACGAGAAACAATTGATGTTTAATGCTTGAACTGAGGCTAACAAAATATTTTCCTGAATTTCTTTGTCTAGTAATTATGTTTTTTTTCTTTTGGTTACATCTTTGTTCGCTTGTGTGAGTGGGGATTTTTAAAAAAGTAGAGAAGTTATAGAATCAACTTGCTACATTGTGCTGTTTCTTGAAAACAGTTTGAATACTCCAAATGTTGTATGCATTCCTTGATAGTTCAAAATACCAGTTGTGCATATTCTTTGTGTATCTGTGTAGTTTGGTCTGCAGTAGACACTGCCTATAATTTGTAATGACACTTCATCAATATTAATTCCAATTATGCCATATAGACTTAGATCGTGAAAGAGACATAGGGGAAGAGATGTAGTTTTCATTTTGATGCCGCACACTAGATTTTCATAATGGCCCTCCACAATCTAACAACAAATTGTTGGCTCTTTTGTACTTCAGACCTTTTATAGTTAAGTTGGAACTTAATTATTTGTTTGTCTCACTAATTTTCTGAACGCAAAATCCAAGTTATCAAGTCATGACTTGGAAATTTCAATTTTTATTGATACATTTGTTTTTGTATTGTTAAACGTTCTACGTGAGAATTTGTTTTTGTACTACCAACATTTCCTTATAATACGTGCCTAGTTGCACGATGAGATGAACAAAGTCGATTCCTCTTTTGGAGCTCTGTGTGATTGCCTCCGATTCCTCCTCAGGATGTCATATTTAAAGGTTCAACCACGTGGAGCATTTCGACCTTGAACATCAATGTGACCTTCCTCTATTAGTTCACAGTTTCAAATATATTGCTGTTGGTCTGGAGTCAAATGTAAACCAGACCAAGTAAGGATCATAGATCTTCTTCTCAAAAGAAGCGTTCATGAACCAGATTGAAGCTTATGTCAACATGCATTGGTTACATTGTCATTACACTACAGCCTATCATGATTGGATTCGATCCCATGTCCTCAGAAAATTAGCTTCGGCTCCTGGATCACTAGCTCAGTGACATTATCAATAGGTCACTACTTCGCACATTTAATGAAATTGCAGTCACTCTTGGATGTAAAACTGAGTTTGAAACATAATAATTCAGGGAAGGATTTATTGAAAAACAAAGGAAAGTGAAAAATCTCTATGCAAAAGGTAAAATTTCAGTCACGAATTCTAGCTGTGAGCCTATTCTTCTGGTTCCAAGCATACACATTTGGCATTAGTATGTATCAAACTATATTGGCACAGAATATCATTGATGGATATTTGCTTTAAATGTCGCTTAATAACGTATTTTACTTCTTTCTGAATGCGAAATAAAAACAGGAGATGTAGATGAACATTCCATATCTTGCTTTGTTCGATGACATCGTGTTTTTTTTTCACATTAGATTGTCTGTTCCACTGTAAATGCAAGGTCCGCATAAAGAGTCTAAGGGAGAAAACATATAATATCAATAACCAAAGCAAATAGGAATTGCTTGTTTTCGTTGATCCTTATCCCTGACACTTGGACACTTGTCAATTAATCTGTATATCCATATAGAAAAAATGGCATAGGGTCCCGTGTTATAGTCGTAAATCACTGGGTCTGGAAGAGAAAATCTGCTTTCAGGTCCCATGTACACCACACATGTGTCTGAACATGGTGTTTTAAGCAAATAATAAGAAGTTCACTAATTCCTCTGAAGCAAATTTTCGAGTGACAGAGCTACAGAGCATACAAATAACGCCCTTCCGTTAATTGATTCTATGCCAGTAAAAAACAAACAATTCTAATTTTCCCAGTCCCATTTACCAACATGTGCCTCTTGGAATTGTATACCTTGGTACTGCAAGTGCACTTCTTAGCAAGTAAAATGTTGTGAAGATGTGTATCTCAGCCAGACTTATAGGTGCTAAAGTATAGATTATCGCCTCACTGTATCTGATAAAAGGTAAAATCCTTCACCCAACTCTGAACTTGCTGCCTCTTCTTTGAAATCTATATTCCCCGTCATTTGTTTGTCCACGAAGGGGAAAAGGTTTCTTCCCACCATACTGTCTAGTCCCCTCATTGCGTTTGACTTCATAATCATTCAACTTCTCGATATCCTCTGTTTGAAGGAAAGCAAACATTGTCTATCAAACCTCTCTTCATAATTGAGGTAAAAATATGATTTTGGAACATGATTGGTAAGTAACGAATAGTATTTGCTTTAGTCCAAGTATTCCAAATACAAAGTTTAACTGCCTCATTCAACATATTTGATTGTGTTGAGTTAAAATGTCTATATACAAAACGGTGTCAAATTGAAAGCGAAATGACTATCGTTTAATGTACTGCACCCAGCTACAGATATGTACCACTTCTCTTTGTAACAGATCAAACATTGTAGAATCCTTATCAGAACTAAACACTCTATTTTCCTTCGTTACACACAGAAACATTATTCAGATTTTTGCACAATTCAGCAAAATTGCAAATAAGGAGAATTCATACCAATGTTTTCAGCTATAGTTGTGGGACCAAAACTTACACAACGCTGCAGTGTGGCATTCATTGTGATTTTATTTTTAGGGAGATTCGGAGTAACAACAATCTGTCTGAAGTGTTATTTCCCAACATCTAATAAGAATGACAGTCTCCCTGCACTCACCTCCTTTTGTTTGTCACGATGTCTCGAATCTGACAAGTAATAATTCTTGGCTCTGTCACCTAATGCAAAGGGAAATATCAGCATTTGTAATTTGCAGAATGAAATGCGTCTGCTACCGTTTAAAAACAGCAACAACAACAAAAAATAATCCAACTGCAATGTGTATGATTTCTATTAAAACACAGGGACACCACTTCTTACCTGCGAGTTGATTTGTGCAGCTCCATCTAGAATGTGTAGTTGATAAGATAAGGAGCAGAATCATTATAATAGAAGTTCCACAAAGCACGAAAAGGCAAATGTTACGTCCTGGTTCTGAAGAAGTACAAATGATAACATTAAAAGTTCCATCACTTGAGCTATCACACAATGGCAGAAAGTTTAGGGAAAGCCATGAACATCATTTTGAAACAATGAGTGATTGTAATTTATTAAGTCTCCACAGGATTCCTCAACAGTATTCTTATGACACAAACCATCAAAGTTTTTTTCTGAAATTGATTTCAGTTGCCACAAGTCTTGAAGTACCCATTTGAACGGATTGGCAAAGTATGATGCTCATCTGCTGAACGTGTTTGAAACTAATGTCAGTAAATGTCATTAACTTTCCATCATCAAAGTTTACAAATGATCAAAAATGTCTTCTCGATCTTGGATTAAACATTAAAATTCACACAACGCCAGATTATAGTGCAACAATTTTATTTGGAAATACTAGCATTCGAGGTGTTGCTTCTTCCTCAAGTATTCAGAAGGTATAACATCAGAAGACGCAATAGTTATAGCTAAATGAGTACAGTGTCATGGAGAAATAATGATACATTAAACAATTTTAGATCAAGTCTTTTACCTTTTATTATAGGATGTGTTGGTTTATACTCTTTGATACACAAATCCCAGAGCCTCTTTTAAATTACATTTTAATAGCATGATACTGTGAACTTTTGCTATAAATTCTGACTTATGATTCCGCCCCCACACAAGTTACCTGATGAAGGAGCAGCGCTCTGAAAGCCAGTATTTCCAAATAAACCTGTTTGAGTATAACCTGGTGTTGTGTGTTTTTTATCATTGTCCACCCTAGTCGAACATCTTCCCCGATAAATCTTGGATTTAATGAAATGACTCCCATTACATGAAGGTCGAAAGCTTACATGTCTAATGAAAGTATCTACTTCTTCTCTATTTGACAAATTCTTAGATCGATTCACTTTTGCAAGGAAGATTAAGGAAATCAGACCCCGGCATTAATTTAAGCCAATGGAGGGTAACAGTGATTCGAACGTTTGGGTTCACAAATTAATAAATATATTGATATTGCGATAGGAAGTGCAGATTAGTAATCACTAACTTCCAGTTGGAGATCATTCAAATTACGAGGAGCAGAAGCTGCCAAGCATCTCGGGACCACATAGCTTAATTCACATGTTGGGTACTGGAAAAATAAATTCGGATTAAAATGTTAAATAGGTGAAAAGTAAAGAACAGTCTTCAATTAATGAATATTTTACCAGAAAGTTGCTTCCTACAAAATAATGTCGGAAGGAAACTATGGCAAATAAAAAGTGGTGTGAAACATCGCAGAAATGCCTGGCATCGAAGTCACGTTTAGAGACAGGGACTTGACAGACTCAGGTAAGAAATCACAGCAAATATTATGCTAAACTGAATAGTGCTTGACAGAATGAAGTGCAAGATGTTAACGAAAAACAGCTGAGTTTGCAAGAAATAGAATAGTATATCTTTCTCTTCTGCTTTTATGATACATTTTTGAAAATTTTGGTATTGAGATTTTTTGCAGTAAACTTAGAAAAATGCTGGATTTTCCTGTCATTCATCAAAATTGGTCAGGTGAAGTCGTGAATGTACCTTCTCTGTATATACTTGCGTGCATGGTTTAAGAAAATGCACTTACGACTTTTGAGGTTGAGTGTTCGACACACAAACATAACTGCAATCAGTGTGCTTAGTTTGAACAATCAATATGCCACCTCAAAACTGGTGAGAATAGCTTATTTACCACCCAAAGTTAGTGCAACAAGTTGACACAAAGACGAGGTCATTATTAATGGATTGAAAGGAGTAATGAGTATGGTAAGTGTTGAGAAGAGAACTCTCACTAAATACGCCTATGTGTTTGCAGAATTCGCACAGAAAATTTATGTATGTAAAATCCATGCTGCTTGTATTCACGCAGGGGCTGAAATAAAGAAGCACGCTGTTGATATCCATGTTGAGTACAATGACATTTTTAAAAAGTGTATAGTAAGGAAAGTGGTATAAAATAAACAGACCTACAGTAGTTGAAACGTTTTGGAGTGCTGCATTGAAATTTAATGGCAGACAACTATCAAAATAACATAGAGAATGTTGAAAGAGAGCACACAGTATCTTGAAACATAAGGATAAAAATGAATAATGATTATCTCTACGTTATATTTGCAAAAGTTCAGGGAATATAATGCTGAAAAAGAAATTACCATTGCTGGTGGAAACAAACGTTGATTCAAAGATGTTAAAAGAAATAACAGCTGAGTTTGCAAGAAATCAAGTACACTCCTGCGTAATGAATTACAACAGCACTGGAATGAGAAAGATTGATCGTTTAACAAAAAATGCTCGGACCGTGAATATCAGGAGCTGTATTCCGTGGGTATTTCGAAAGTCATTAAATTAGACAAGTCCCCAGGGCCTGGTGTTATCCCCGGTTACTGAAGAAGGCAAGGGAAATGCTTGCTGAGAGCTTGACAAAGATCTTTATATCCTCTTTATCGAAAGGCGAGGTACCATAGGACAATCAAATACCCTGGATTAATCCTTCGTTCAAGAAGGGAAACTAGGATAACCCAGGAAGTTGTCGTCTGCTGTGCCTTAAGTCAGAGGTAGGGAAATTATTGGAGAAGATTGTTAGAAAGAGGAACTGTTGTAGATTGAAGTAAAATGAACTTATTTGGGATAGACAGAATGGCTTTATGCAGTGTACTTCCTGTCTTTAAAACTTGATATGTTTTTGTTTGAACAAGTGACAAAAGGCATTGATTATGGTAGGATAGTGGATTTTATCCACACGGACCTTTCCAAAACAATTGAGAAGGTTCCTCCTGCTACGTTAGTCAAGAAGGTCAAATAGGATCCAATCATAGTTAGTTTGCAATTCGTCAATAAAAATAAAAGCCTTGACCACAGAAAACAGGGGGTAGCTGCGGAGGGGTGACTGGTGATGTTCTACAAGGCTCATTGCTGAGTGTTCTGTTGTTTGTAGATGATTTGGATGAAAGTGTCAGTGGTTTGATTAGTGATGTTGTGGAAGATGCAGAAGTTGTTAAATTGTGGGTGTTAAGGAAGGATATATAAGAATGCAGCAGGATATGGTTCCACTGGAGGTTGGATAGAGAAATGGCAGACGGAGTTTAATACAAAGTAATGTGAGGTGATGCATTTTGAGATTTCAAATGATGGATGAAAATATACTGTAAATGGCCAGAACCCTCAGAACATTGATACACAGAGGGATCTTGGGTTTCTTGTCTATGGTTCGCTGAAAATTACATATCAAATGGATAAGATAGAAAAGAAAGCACTCGGCATCCTCGATTCATCGTCGGGGAATTGATTACAAAAGTTGACATATCATGCTGCAACTGTATAAGACGTCTATCAGGTCACAGACATTTGAATTACTGTGTGTAGATATAGTCTCCAAAAACACAAGAACGACGTGAAGACTCTGGAGACTGGACAGAGGAGATATAACAGAATTTGGCTGGATTGGAGTGCATTAACTATAAGGAGAGGTTGCACAATCTATGATTTTATTAGAGTGTCAGTGGTATTCAGTCGATATGATAGACTATACAAAGCTATGAGGGGAATAGGTCGGGTAAATTGTCGGAGTCTTTTTCAAAGAGTTCAAATTAAAAAATAAGAGCAGTGGATGCAAGCATATACAGAGGTGGATTGTTAAAAGGAGATGAGTGAGGCAGGTTTTGTACACAAAATGTATTAGTTTCCTGGAACGCATTGCCAGGTGAAGTGGGAGAAGCAAATACTGCAGCAAAGTTAAAGAGACATTTAGACAGACAAATGAACAGGACAGAAACTGTTTACATGCTACGTGCAAGCATATGGAATTAGTTTAGAATATCATTTTAGTCGGCACAGATATGGTGGGCTGAAGTGTCTGTGAAAGAATCATCGAGTCAGGGAGACCCATAGCAAGGAGACAGCCTCTTTCGCCTAAACTGATCCTTACTGCCCAAACCGTACATTCACGATATTATTTGTCATTTCCTGTTCTATGATCTAAGTGCATGATTGGTTTCCAAAAGAGATTCTTAAAATAAATGAGTTAGAAGATTCTGCAATATATTACAATATCGTGCATTTCTGTTTGCTGTACAATTGTATAATAATAATAAAGTGTTTTGAGTATTATAAATAGGTTGCAAAAACAAATATCTTGTTCAGAAGGAGAAAGATTCAGAAGCAGGTAGGTATCCTGCAGAAATCAATGTTTAGCAGTTGAAGAAAGTGCTATTACTCTCAGCATTGGATATCGATTTGTGGACAGGATTTACTCAAGATAGTGAGAAGTTAGAACATGATGCTGCGCTGAACTCCGGTTTTCCTGCTAAAGAAAAATGTCGTTAAACTTGAAAGGATGCAGAAATGATTATCAGGATGTTGCCGGGACTGGAGAGCTGAACGAGAGGGAGAGGCTGAACAAGCTGTGGTTAATTTACATGGAGCATCACAGGCTTAGAGGTGGCATTATAGAAGCTTCAACAATCATGAAAAGCATAGGCAGGGTGAATAGCTATGTTTTGTATCCCATGGTAGTCCAAAGCTAGAGGGCTAAGATTTAAAGTGAAAAGGGCAAGGTTTTAAGGGACCTGAGGGGCACTTTTCACGAAGAGGGTATTTCATGTATGGAAGGAGTTTCTATAGGATGTGGTGGAGGTTGACAATGTTTAAGAATATTTTAAAGGCATCTGGATGGGTACACGAATCGGAAGGGTTTAGAGGGTAGATATGCCCTCCCAACCTTTCTAATTCTGGAGCTACTGTACTCGTTCATTCCAAATGACTATACCTTTACTTACTCATGCGTGCAATTGCATTGATTGAGAAATTCCAACCTTTAAGGTCCTGCTTTTTAATCTGCAATCTAGCTACCTAAATTCAGTTGAAGTGGTCCCTGTAATTGAAATGTAGACTCTCTTTTCAATCCACAGATGCTGCCAGAACTGTTGATTAGCTCCAGTAGTTTATGTTATTGCTTCAGATTTCTAGCATCTGCAGTTCGCTGTTTGGTTTTAGCAGTTTTCTTATTGTTAGTTTCTCCCCAGCAATAGGTTAGCTTAACTGGCAGGATGACTGATTTGCGATGCAGAATGACAACGCTGAGTCATTTAAATTCCAGTATTGGTGAGTTTAGCATGAATATCCCATCTTCTGAACATCTCCCTTGGTTACAATCTGGTGACCCTCATGCTTATCGAGCAACAGCCATCTCTGTCTATGAAGAGAGTGGTCGTATTATCCTCTCGAGCTGTGGTTGTTTTACCTTACGTTGTATTGTTGTTATTGCATTAGGTAGCTGTAATCTCGGAACAAATCTAGCAGTTTATACTCATCCGAAATGCATAACAGAAAAGTAAAGATTAGATTTAACGTCGCAATGGAGACTCCTTGGCAGCAAAAAAAGAGACACATACCGCATACATTGATAGTGGGAGACATTGTATTAACAGGTGATAAGTGTTCTGTTATGGCAAAAATCAATCATGCTCCACGTTCATATGTCAGCTTGATTATGACGTGGATGATATAATCTCCTTAATGAGGAGAGGATATACTTGTAACATAGAAAGTTGATGAGGCTCATACTGGAGTCGGTCAGAATATCACACGAGGAAAGATTGTTTACAGTGAAGGATGATGCTACTCCTTTAACAATGTTATGTTGCCCTTGCCTTTTTTTCAGCGGGGTCACAGCCTCCGAAAGTCTAAATTGGAGGGATTCACGGCAAATTTGATTACAGCTAACAAAGAGTGCCTTATGCAAAAGTTTTTCAAGTTTGTAAAAACAAAAACTTGTACAATGAAAGAGAGGTGACCAGTTCTCCCATCTCTGCTTCACTCTGCTTTGGTTTGCACAGTAGCATTTTGAAGCTGCTGAACCCAAAGAAGCAGGTCCATGCTAACAATCTCTCTGACTTCTGTCCTGTAAGACCCTGTGTTTTCTTTTGCCTCTTCTACCAATGGGTGTTTATGGGGATATTTCAAGTATTTGGAACAGCAGCATAAAGTTGGGATCATGTTTTGGTTTTTTTGGATAGGTTCGGTGCTTTTGGTTTTTGTTCTCTTTTGTTTGGGTTTCCTGCGGCACTCATAGAAATAAGTTCTGCCGAGTTCCAACTGAGTGGTTTGAATAGCTGCATTACTCCTCCGAAATCCAGGTTACACCTTCTTAAAATCATTAGCAAAGTTAGGGTGTTGGTGATGTTCTTGGAATATTGTGAGACAGTCTGACGTGGTATAGAACAGATTAGACGCTCATCTGATATTTGTTGTATAGTTCCAAATTGTGATTAGGGTTGCTGGGCTCGAAGGCAGCGAATGGTAGTTGTTAATGTCTTTTATTCCGGGTATTGAATTCATTTGGTTTTAAATAGTCCTTGGAATTGCAATGACTCTCTCAGTTACCAAGAGTTTTCTGGGGTGCAAGTAACCTTGGGGGTTTTACAAAAGTTGATTAAAATTAAGCTGCTGAAATTAGCAGACAACTTAGAGTTGGAGATGCCTCCTTCTGTGAGGAAAGCGGAGATGATTACAGCAACAATTTGCTACAAAATGCAATCAGAATCTTTAGAGGTGGTGAAAATTCAGTTGAAATGAGGCAAATTAAAAGCAGAGGAAAGAGATAAGGAACAAATTTCTTTGGCAGAACAAAACGGAAGATAGAAGAGGAAAGGAAGAAAATGAGGGAGTTTGAATTTCAGAAATTGGCATTTGAACAGAAAGTCAGTTGAAAAGAATGAAAGTGAAGGTGGAAGGTAAGCATTTTGTGGAATTCAATGAAGATGAGCAAGACCACGGTACCCAAAGGCTTGTTGAAAAACTTTTCAAATATATTCAAGCATTGCACAAACTTGATGACAAGGACGTGGACAACTTTTTCAACTCACGTGAAAAGGTGGCTAAACAAATGCGTTGGTTAGTGACCATGTGGGTTTCGTTTATCCAAACAAAATGCATAAAGAGATCTGGTGAGTATTCGCATCACTATCAACAGAGATATCTGGAGCAGATGAGGATGTGAAATAAAAAACATATTAAGTGCCAGCTTGTGCCAGAAGTCTACGGATAACATTTCATGAATCTAAGAGTGACTGTTCAATCCAAAACTGAGTTTGAAAGGATCAAAAGATCTAATTTGACTAGGTGGACAAGGACATTAAAAATGGAGCAAACTGATGACGCTGTCAGAGAGAATTACTTTGGAGGAGTTCAAAAATTCACTTTCTGATGTTTTCAGAACTTACATGGAAGAGCAGAGAGTTTACACGCCAAATTCACAGCTGAAATATGCGATGATTATGAGTTGGTTCAAAATTAAAATTTGGCTTCCAGAATCAATTTCAATCCATTAGAGATAGAAATTGGGGAAAACAGAAATGCTCGCGTCGAACGGGGAAGGTAGCTCTCCGTGAAGAGCATAAGGATATCTGACCACATGTTAAAAAGGAAACCCTTGAAGGGAAAAAAGAAGTTAAAAAGCTCCAGTAATGTCACTGCAATAAACTAGGCCACGTGAAATCACAGTGGTGGTCAATTAGGAAAAGCACTGGGAGGGCAAATGTAGGAAAACAGGATAAGACAATGAACTTTGCTGGAGTGCTAATGGAAAGCACAGTGGAAGGTAGAAAGCCATACCAAAACGGACAACCTGGTCGAAGGTTGATTAATGAGGAAGAGCCAGATTTTATTAAACCAGATAACTGTGAAAGTAAAGATTACTTCTATAGGCCAAGAGCAGCAGTAAAGATACACCATGTTTGAAGATGCAGTATCTTCTCAATCTGTGATGCTGAAAGATGTGGAGATATGTACCTCGGAAGGACTACCGCCAGAAAAGACACTAGTAACAGAAATTCACGCTGAGAAAAGATGCACTTAATGATGTAATGTCACTATAAACTGTCCAATGGAAAAGTCATGGTAGAAGTCCTAGACAACTCTCAGCTCCAGTTTGTATTTGCTAATGACGCAGCTGGATCACAGGTAGGAGTGTTGCCTACTTTGGTTAAAAAGCCAAAGGCAACTGAACTAGTGCCGGACCGATATGGAAATTTTCCTCATTGTGTGGTATTGAGATCACAAAGTCACCAATTGAATGTTGAAGTGGATTTAACAGAGATACTGTTTGAAACACACCAGGGCCAGATAGCTGACAAAGACAAATATTGTTAGATTAGATTACTTACAGTGTGAAAACAGGCCCTTCAACCCAACAAGTCCACACCGACCCGCCAAAGCACAACACACTCCCCTACGTTTGACCCCTTCACCTAACGCTACGA
Source organism: Chiloscyllium punctatum (assembly GCF_047496795.1). Classification (NCBI taxonomy): domain Eukaryota; kingdom Metazoa; phylum Chordata; class Chondrichthyes; order Orectolobiformes; family Hemiscylliidae; genus Chiloscyllium; species Chiloscyllium punctatum. Next base: position 18,803,010 of record NC_092766.1, read on the forward strand.
GCAATTTAGCATGGCCAATCCACCTAACCTGCGCATTTTTGGACTGTGGGAGGAAACCGGAGCACCCAGAGGAAACCCACGCAGACACGGGAGAATGCGCAACCTCCACATGGTCAGTCGCCTGAGGCGGGAATTGAGCCCGTGTCTCTGGCAATATGAGGCAACAGTGCTAACCACTGTGTCACCGTGCCGCCCAGATACGTTAACAGAGTCACAGCAGAAAGCTGAAAAATTTCAGCAATTGTATCCAAAGACATGCACAGAAAAAATAATCCGAATGCATGCCTGCATGTTTTTATCTTAACTGTTACATCTTAATCATATATTCTGGAAGATGAGAAATGGGCAGAAGTTCATCAATTGTATTGCCAGCGAGTTATGGAAAGGAGGCAGTGCAAGTGGGGCATGAGCTGTCACTAGGGTGCTATTTATGAATGAGAAAATCTCAACTAAAATACAGCGACAATTTTCCTGTCCTGGACTGCACACGCACGTAATTGACCTCTTCCACGCGTGTCGTGAATGTCAGGGATTTGGAAAACAAATGGCGATAATAAAACCCGCACATTTATAAACTATTCCTGCATGGAGGAAGATTCATTCACAAGACTGTTATTGATTGCATAAAACTCTTACCTCAAACAAAACGTGTGAATCAGTATTTGTTAACATCAATGGATGTGCCTACTAGACTTCCAGAGGCCATTCCATTATGCAATTTCACAGCAAAAAGATTTGTAGAGGAGTTACTGAATTTTCTCATTAGATACGGATTTCCCACAGAGATATAATTATATTAAAGGTCAAACTTTACATCAAAATTATTCAACGAATTTATGAACAACTGAGGAATAAAACAGTTCAAATCCATCCAGAACCGCATGGAGCGCGAGAAATGTGGCATGAGCCATTAAACAGTGAGAGATTATAGTCAAGACTATCAGATGATTGGGATAAGGGAATCCCACTATTTGCAATCAAAGTAATCGACCAAATTCAGTCCAGTTGAGTTAGTTTTTTGGTATGAAGTGACAGGAAAACTGAAACTGAAAAGGAGAAATTGGTAATTCAGAATTCAGAGACCACACATTGGACTATGTGTCAAACTTTCATGAATGATTAAATAGAGCGGGGGAGTTGTCTAGACAATTTTTAAAGGTACAGCAGAATACAATGAAACCTGATGCAGACAAGAAATAAGAAATTCACAACTATGTGATCGGCAGTCATGTTATTTTACTTCCAGTGATAGGTGAACCTTTAAAAGCAAGGTTTCATTGATTTCATTAAGTGAAAAGGAAATTGATTGCGGTGAACTATTTGATGGTGACTCCAGACAGAAAGAAATCTCACAGAGTGTGTGATGTGACTATGCCCAAAAAGTATTTTGACAGCGAGGTAAAGCAAAATGAGACTGTGTTATAGAACAATACAGCACAGAACAGGCCCTTCGGCCCACGATGTTGTGCCGAACCTCTATCCTAGATTAAGCAGCCATCCATGTACCTATCCAAATGCCGCTTAAAGGTGGCCAATGATTCTGACTCTACCACTCCCACGAGCAGTTCATTCCATGCCCCCACCACTCTCTGGGTAAAGAACCCACCCCTGACATCTCCCCTATACCTTCCACCCTTCACCTTAAATTTATGTCCCCTTGTAACACTCTGTTGTACTGGGGAAAAAGATTCTGACTGTCTACTCTATCTATTCCTCTGATCATCTTATAAACCTCTATCAAGTCACCCCTCATTCTTCGCCGTTCCAATGAGAAAAGGCCGAGAACTCTCAACCTATCCTCATACGACCTATTCTCCATTCCAGGCAACATCCTGGTAAATCTTCTCTGCACACTCTCCAAAGCTTCCACACCTTTCCTAAAGTGAGGCGACCAGAACTGCACACAGTACACCAAATGTGTCCGAACCAAAGTCCTGTACAGCTGCAACATCACTTCACGACTCTTGAATTCAATCCCTCTGCTAATGAACGATAATACACCATAGGCCTTCTTACAAACTCTATTCACCTGAGTGGCAACTTTCAAAGATCTATGTACATAGACCCCAATATCCCTCTGTTCCTCCACCTGACTAAGAACCCTACCATTAACCCTGTATTCCGCATTCTTATTTGTTCTTCGAAAATGGACAACCTCACACTTGGCAGGGTTGAACTCCATTTACCACTCCTCAGCCCAGCTCTGCATCATATCTAAGTCCCTTTGCAAACGACAAATGCCCTCCTGACTGTCCACAACTCCACCTATCTTCGTATCATCTGCAAATTTACTGACCCACCCTTCGACTCCCTCATCCAAGTCATTAATAAAAATTACAAACAGCAGAGGACCTAGAACTGATCCCTGCGGAACTGCACTTGTAACTGGGCTCCAGGCAGAATAGTTACCATCTACCACCACTCTCTGACTTCGACCGGTTAGCCAGTTTTCTATCCAATTGGCCAAATTTCCCTCTATCCCATGCCTCCTGACTTTCCGCATAAGCCTACCATGGGGAACCTTATCAAATGCCTTACTAAAATCCATGCACACTACATCCACTGCTCTACCCTCATCCACATGCTTGGTCACCTCCTCGAAGAATTCAATAAGACTTGTAAGGCAAGACCTACCCTTCACAAATCCTTGCTGGCTATCCCTAATCAAGCAGTATCTTTCCAGATACTCATAAATCCTATCCCTCTGTACCCTTTCCATTACTTTGCCTACCACAGAAGTAAGACTAACTGGCCTGTAATTCCCGGGGTTATCCCTATTCCCTTTTTTGAACGGGAGCACAACATTCGCTACTCTCCAGTCCCCTGATACCACCCCCGTTGACAGTGAAGACGAGAAGATGATTGCCAACGTTATTGCAATTTCCTCTCTTGCTTCCCACATAATCCTAGGATATGTCCCGTCAGGCCCGGGGGGACTTGTCTATCCTCAAGTTGTTCAAAATGTCCAACACATCGTCCTTCCTAACAAGTATCTCTTCTAGCTTACCAGTCCGTTTCACACTCTCCTCTTCAACAATACGGTTCCTCTCATTCGTAAATACTGAAGAGAAGTACTTGTTCAAGATCTCTCCTATCTCTTCCGACTCAATACACAATCTCCCACTACTGTCCTTGATCGGACCTGCCCGCGTTCTCGTCATTCTCAGGTTTTTCACATACGCATAAAATGCCTTGGGGTTATCCTTGATCCTATCCGCCAAGGATTTTTCATGCCCTCTCTTTGCTCTCCTAATCCCTTTCTTCAGGTCCCTTCTGGCTATCCTGTATCCCTCCACTGCTCTGTCTGAACCCTGTTTCCTCAACATTATGTAAGCCTCCTTCTTCCTCTTTACTAGACATTCAACCTCCCTCGTCAACCAAGGCTCCCTCACACGACCATTTCTTTCCTGCCTGATAGGTACATACATATCAAGACAGAGTTAATAACCAAGTCAAGAGGACTCTGAATTCGGCATTCCTCAAATTAAATTGGAAAGTGAGGAGGTTGTCAAAAGTTAGGATAAATTATTGAGTTACCTTCCCGAAAAAAATCGAAATGTCCTGAGAGAGTTATTACTATCACATGGGTAGGTATGTGGAAATAAGATGGGCAGTACTAAGCTAATTATGCATGATATCGATCCAGGAAGCGCAGTTCTGATTAAGCAAAATCCTTACAGGCATTAGACTGTAAAGTTGGCACAGATTGAATGTACGGTCGAAGGTGACATAATCGGTGACAGCTACAATGACTGGAGTTCACACATTGCAATTTTGCCAAAACCAAGTGGCACTAAATGGTTATGTGTGGACTGTCGCAAAGTAAATGCAGTTTGAAAGATTGATGTATGCATGATACCCCGATTGGAAGAGAAGGAGGGGTAAGCAACATATATTTCTAACTTGGATTGGCACAGAGAATACTATCAGGTACCTTCGTTCGAAAGGATGAAGTCAATTTCGGATATTATAGCGCCGAATGGACTGTATCAGTTTAAATGCATGTTCTTTTGTATGAAAAATGCGCCAGCACCGCTTTAGAGATTAATCAATGCTGGATTACCCTATGGTGCCGTATATATGGATGTCCTGGTGATTTTTGGTCATTCATGGAAGGAAAATTTGAAACATTTATCAGACTTGTTTGATCGACTTCGGGAGGCAGGCTTAGTGATAAAGCTGTGTGAACTCCAGTCATTGTAACTGTCACCGATTATGTCACCTTCGACCGTACGTTCAATCTGTGCCAACTTTACAGTCTAATGCCTGTAAGGATTTTGCTTAATCAGAACAGCGCTTCCTGGATTGAATTTGCTAAAACCCAAGTAACCTTCCTAGGCCATGTTATTGGACGTAGACAAATGGCCCCCCTGAATTCAAAATCAAAGGTGATTGGGGAGTTTTCATTACCATTAGCAAAAATGAAACAATCCTACAGTTCCTGGATTTCAGTGAGTTTTGTCAAAACTTTGTACAGAATTTTAGCAGTGTGGCCTCTCCATTCACTGAATTGCTAAAAAAAAGCAATATATTTCAGTGGACAGCAGACTGTCAGAAGGTGTTGGACAGCCTGAAAGCTGCGTTAACCACTCCCCCAGAATTAGCCACATCTAATTACGCAAAACAATTCAAGTTGGCTATCGATGCAAGTACAGTGGGCGTCGTTGCTGTACTCTCACAGGAAGACAAGAAGATAGAAAGACATGTCGGGTATTTCTCCAGGAAGTTGAACATTCGTCACAAGAAATTGTCGACAGTTGAGATGGAGGCCTTGAGCTTGGTGTCGGAGTTACAACATTTCAATATTTCTGTTACTAGTAATGCATGTGAGACAATCATGTACACTGACCATAACCAATTGAAGTTTATGGAGAAATTGAAGGTCAAAAATGCCAGACATTTTAGATGGAGCTTCTTGTTACAGCCATTCAATTTGAAAATTGTGCATGTGGGAAGAGGAGAAAGCGTGATTGCTGACGAAATGTCGAGACTTTAATGAGAAACAGAATTGTTCAGTGGGAGAAGTACAGCAGACGGAACAGAATGAAGTTGTGCATGTTTCCATGTTTACAGTCAATGTAATGAATATGTATGTTGTACGGTAAGAACAATTTAAGGTTCAGCAGTTCTAAAATGAAGCCATCTTTGGATATTGATTGTTCTTACTTTTTTTGGGGGGATTGGCGTGTATTGCGATGTTGCTTCTTTAACAAGGTTATGTTGCCTTTGTTTTTTTTATTCACGGAGGTTGTAAAATACACAGATTCCAAAAAGTCTATGTTGAAAGGTTTTAGGGCCAATTCGATTATCGCGAACAGGTACTTTGTCAGGCAAAATACTTTCAAAGTTTAAAAATATCTTCTACAATGAAAAGGCAGTGACCAGCTCTCCCAACTCTCCTTAACTCTGATTTGGTTTGGTTTTAGCACAGCAGTGATTTGAAGCTGCTCGATCCAAGGAAGCAGATCCACGCTGACCCTTTCTCTCACTTCTCTCCTGTAAGACTCTGTGTTTGATATTACATTTGTACCAAGGGGTATTCATCGGGGTTCTTATAAGTATTTGGAACAGCAGCATTAAATTGTGATAATCTGTAGGGCTTTCGGACATGTTAGGTTATTCTGAATTCTGTTCCCTTTTATTTGTATTTCATTCAGCAGATTTGTAAATAAATTCTGTTTTCTTTTAAAAAAATAACTTGGTTTGATCATCTGCATCACACCTGAAAAACCCACATTACACTTAAGTAAAACCACTTGAAAAGTTAGGGTCTGGGCCAACCTTCTTGAAATGTTTTGAGGTTGTCTGACCTCGTCCATGACAAATGGAACTGTATTGAATGAGTTCAGAAGAATGACTGATCTACAATAATGCCCTAGGCAAAGTATACGAAGTAAAAGTGTTTCCCCTGTTTATTTACACCTACAACAGGGGTCAAAGTCTGAGTATAGGGTATAGGATATTAAGATAGCGATTATGATGCAGTTCTTCCTGGACTTTAACAATCAACTAGTTAAATACTCTACCAGGGATGAGTCTGAACGTTGGATCACAAAGAATACGTTTGATCGATGTATTCTTTTAAATATTCAAGCCAGCAAGAAGTACAGAGAGGATGTGGGAAAATGGTGAAGAGATAGATGATTAGCCTTTATCTTACTTGGTCAAAGAACAGACATATCTGACCCAGAAGCGTAAGGTTTTTATATTGGATATCAGGCCATAACTGAGAAATGATCGAATGTTATGTAAAAGAATAACACCATCACATCGACTACCCATGGCCTTAAACCAAAAATGAATTGGCGACTGTTCCAGTTAATTAAAGACGGGAAAAATGATCAGACTTCAATTACACTACATTACTTTTGTCCATCTTAGGGGATAATGCCAACATTAATCTATGAACAACTGGCACTATTGAAACACTCCACACGTGACATCGAACTAGAAGACATTTGCAGACAGGAAAGTGAAAGGCAATGATTAGGAATGGGGCCAAATGAAAATGCCAGAATTTAGCTTGGAATTGGTTAATTAGATGACAATGTGGCAAACAAATGGATGATGATACTGTCTTTTCCTGCATTCCTCAGACTTGTTTAGATTAAGAGTTGTACATTCTTAATTAAATTATCAACCTTGATTAAATTATCAACTTGAAACTCCTGTGGTATATTATTCGATGTAACCACAGCAGTGCAATTATCATTTTACATATTTATTTTAAGAATGAATATGAAATCAAAAGAATGTCACGACACCGGGTTACAGTCCAATGCGTTTATTTGGGGTAGGGATTTACATATTGATAAATCTAAACCTGCGCCTTCAATCGAATTGATTAAAGACTTAATAGCCATCTATGTATGGACAATACATTCACGAAAGTTATATGACCTTTTGATCTTTTATTATACATTATGTGTCCGATGTATTTCATTAGCCGCCTGATGAAAGAGCGGCAGGGTTGGGGGGGGCGGGGGGTGAAGGAGGGGGGTGGTGGCTCCAAAAGTTTGCAGTATCAAGTAAACCTTTTGAACACTAATCCGATGTCGTCGGATATTTGACCTTGTCCACCCTAGTCCAACACCATTCCCTCACGTAATGGATATAAATGAACTGGTGAATGTTGAAAATGATTTGCTAAGTGGAATCGGGCATATAATACTTTGCAATTGTCTGACTGGGATTTTTGTTTTCTTTCCGGAATTGAAAACAGTTTTGTGATTTTGGCAGAGTTCTTCAGATTATTTATGAACTATTATTTAATAGGAACTAATAAGGAAAGATCTTTCCATGTTTAAATCTGCCCAAATCTCGACTCCAATGCATGTACATCAGTTACAAAGGTAACCAATAAGGATCTTTTCGGAAATTTTCTTTACTCACGTGGAGCTTAAAATGTACACATCTCGAGAACAACATTAATTAGAGGAACAAGCACTGAATCACCAAAAAGTAACACAAACGGATAAAAAGAAAAGTAAGGGAAAAATAGCCATTGATTGTGAAGATAATTCCGAAATATTTGTCAGAAGTTTTCACAGAGCAGGACCGCAGAATTGATCTGTTTGTTGAAATCTGTTGTTTTAGAATTTTGGACGCGTTGGAATAGACAAAGCCACAGAGATGTAGGGTGAAAAAACGCCATGAGCAGGATTTTTAATTTAATCTTTGAAAGTATAAAAAGAACCTTGCCTTCAACTGTGCACGTGTGTCCTAGATGCACAGATGAATGCAACCATTTAGAAAGGAAGATAAACGCTACAGAATGGCAAGAAAGTAAATGAAATGATAATTGGTCATTAACATTGAAAGAAAGCGATTTTTGATATACAAGCAGCTGTTACTAATATTCAAATATTTCATCGGAATTAAATAAAAAACAAACTGATAACATAAGTTGTTACCTGTCCGATGTGAGTAATTTTCACTGATAAGATTTACAGTTGAGTTGATTTGAATTGAGCAAGTACATTCAAACCAATTGCTGTGCTTGTTTGCTTTGAATCTGATTTGACTGCTGACACTGTAAACCCCGGCAAGAATTATTACTTCGGTATCACGCCATTCCTCGTTATTCTGTGATGAAACATTCCAGCGAATGGTGAGATAATTAGTGGGCACGCTGCTCACAAAGCACATCAATCTGATACCTTGCTGTGAATGAATTTCATCTGATGGTGAATGCAAGAGTGTTATGGTTGGCGAACCTGCAGAGATTTGTATGTAAGACATATGTAAAATCAATATAAATATATGTGCATTTACAGTAAAGTGATATAAAACAAGTTTCATTCTTACCTAAAATAAATAATTCAGATCCATTACCAAATATGAAGGGTGTTCCACTAAATGTCTTGGCAGCACAGTAGTAAATGCCTGAATCATTTCTTTGAATATCATCAATTACAAGAGTATAAGTAGTCTCTTCTTCATTAATCTCTCCTGAAAATCTTCCATTGTTACGGATAAGCTTTATCACGGTGAAAACGAGTTGTATATGTTTTCCTGGCTGATATTTATACCAGTGAACAGCTCCAGCTGTGAGCCATCCGGTGTGGCAATGCATTTTACATGTACTTCCAATTGAGGCGGTTTGAATGATTGGAGTCTGCGGGTACACTGCCTGAGAGACAATAACTGAAAAACAGGATATGTCATGTGAATTTCTTGTGAAATAGGAAATTATGAACAATTATAGATCAAAATCTTCCGGACAATTAAGACTGCCTTCAGTGTTGTTTATCTTGTATACGTGGAAATGTGGTTGTCCCCCTTTCACACCACAAGATTCCACAAATAAAAGGACGATGAAAGAATCAGCTAATCTCGTTTTGTGATATCACTGAAAGATGCATATTGTCTTTAGGCGGTGTAGTGCTTTCAAACGTGCCTGACATATTAGAACATTTGACCTAATTGTAATAGATTAACAACAGTCAAGTTTTTAACACAATGTTAGTATTAAACACTGACAGTCAGAACTTGCCGCATGATATTTTTTTTCCCGTGATTTTAAACCACAAATAGGCCATCAATATATAGAAAATAATCTTACCTGGCAATAGATGGAAAAGTTCAAGCAGAGTAAAGAGGATCATTGTCTGCAACCAACTTATTGCTTTAAATTTCACACTGGCGTTCCGTTTTTCTGCTTTATTGTTCACTCGATCTACTGCAGAACATTCACGCAAGACACAGATGAGAAAGTGTTACGTTCTCAAAAAAATGATCGGATGGAAATTGAGCCATGATGTAAATGATAATTGTGGTTTTCCTGTTTACGCATTAACTGCACACACAGAATTGTGCCACAAAATAACATTAAAGTTTAGTTTGATAACGCATTAGAAAAGGTGTGTGGTCCAGAATAATAAAAATAAATTACAAATTAATGACATCAATGTTTGTGCTATTTTGAATGCTGCTTTCACCTTAGCCTTGACCTCAATGAATCATTTAAGAAATACGCAATTGAAGCAGTTTTAATAAAGATGAATGATATAGTACAAGTTCATTTACTATTCCAGTAATATGTGAATTTCTACTTCCCGTTTGCTTTTCTGAGTTAGCACTCACGGAGAAGCCATCAGAACTCCTATTATGCTTCATATCAAAACACAATGCCCAATGTAGAGATAAGAACACCAATTTTAGGATGTTTCCACTGTCTGAACTGGAAGAGTTGTCTGAGAGATTAAGATAAGGTACAGTCACATCCGATCTGGTCGTTTTAATATGTCACAGAAAGTGAAGGAGAGTTTCCACAATGGACTGGACAAAACAACATTGTACCATTACAACAATACGGGTAAGGTCCTGTCATACGAACTTGATTTGTTTGAGAAGGTGACGAATGTGATCACTGAGGGTAAAGCAATGGAAGTTGTCGACATGGATTTTTGTAAGGCTCTTGACAAGGTCTCGTATGTTCGGCTCATCATAAGATTAAAATGCATGGGATCCACGGTGACTTGGCTATATAGATTCAAGATGTGCTTTCCTCTAGAAGGTAGAGGGTAATGGTAGAAGTGTGCTTTTATTTCTGGCTGGACGTCTGTGATTGGTGGTGTTCTGCAGGGATTCATACTGGAAAAATGTAATGGGTGAACTACTAAATTTAAAGATGATTTAAAAAAAGTCAGACCTGCAGTAGATAATGTAAAAGGTTGTCAAAGTATGCAGTGGGACATAGATCAGTTGCAGATAACGATGGAGCCATGGCTGATGGAGATGACCCCGGGTGAGTACGAGGTGCTGCACTTTGGAAGATCAGATGTTAAGGACCCTAAATAGCTTTGATATATATAGGGATCTTTGGATTGAAGTCCATTGCTCTCTGAAAATGGTCAGGCAAGAGGATAGAGTGGTAAAGAAGGCATATGTCATGCTTGCCTGTATTGGTCGGGGAATTCAGTACAAGAGTCAGGAAATCATGTTGTTCTTCATAAGTCTTGTTAGGGCACACTTATTTTCTTGCGTGCAGTTCTGTATGTATATTTCAGGTAGTATATGAAGGCTTTGTGGAGGATGCAGAAGAGGTTGGCCAGGATGTTGACTGAATTAGAGCGAGTTGACTGAAGTAGAGACTCGTAAGACAAGGGTTGTTTTTTTTTCTGGTGTTGCGGAAGCTCAGGGGAGACTTGATAGAAGTCTGTAATATTACGAGGTGCATAGACAGGTTTGACGTTCAGAATATTTTTTTCTCAAAGTTGACATGTCGAACATTGAGGGGGGTAAGTTCAAAAGAGTTTTGAGGGGCACGTTCATTTTTATACAGACAGTGTAGGAGTATGGAACACTCTGCTAGGGATGGTGGAGGTGGAAGATATGTAGAGATCCATAAGGGAGCTTAAAGTAAGTATATGAACATGCAAGGAATAGAGAGATATGGAACAAAGGCAGGCTAGTTTAATTTGGCGTCAAGTTTGACACAACATCATGGATACAAGGGCCCATGCTGTCCAATCTATGTTCCATGTTCAATGTAACAACAGCAAAAAAAGGATAATAATTCATTTTAATTTGTCCGAGGTCACCTGGAAAAATTCCTCTCTTGTATTCAGGGACGCATATTTGATGAATAATCATGCATTAAATCGAAAAAGAAAATGTGTGTTTGTCTGGTTAAGTTCATTTCCCGCTCTCTATTGCACGGATCCAGAAGGTGGCCAAAAGCAGCCACAGTGCATGCAGAAAAGTTACCCCTTCGCCTCAAGATATACTAGGTAAAATGGCACGTTTTAAGAAAGATGAACAATAAGTGATGCGAGCCATTTTAAGTTACTCACTTGGAAACGCTGCATAAGTAATATCCTCCACACATTGTACAGTCGTCACTAACATTTCTTCCTGATGGAATGAACAATCGCTAAGATCATAGATTTAAAATAAGGAGCAAAATGTTTCGTGGAGATGTGAGAGAAATAGCTTTACTCACACAGAGAACTGTACGAACTGGGAACTTTTCTCACTGGAGCTGAAAAGGTTGACGGGTGACGTTTCAGAGGTTTGTAAAATCATGATGGGGGCAGATAAGCTGAATAGCAAATGTCTTTTCACGGAAGAAAGGAAGTTCAAAGGTAACGGGCATAATTTTAAGGTGAGAGAAGAAAGATTTTAAAGGGTCTTGAAGGATAGTTATTTTTCACACACATGATGGTTCATTTGTGGAATGAACTGCCAGAAGAATTGTTAGATGTAGGTATAAGTGCAACATTTGCAATTCATTTGAATTGGTACTTGAACATAATGCTTTTGAGGGATATGGTCCATGTGCAGGCAAATACGACGAATTTAGTTAGTCGACTCTGGTCAGCAATATGGCATTGGAAACAAAGGATATGCTTTGATGCTCCATGGTTCTATGGTACTATGAAATACTATATCAACGCTCTCATGGATGACAACACTTTAAAATCCAAATGATCTTCCCTTTTTTACAACTGTACACTTTCGAAATGTCTAGTTCATTCTTACACATCATTAAGCAGCAACGTTTTACAATAGATACCTGTGGAATGATATTTTAAACTTCCCTTCAATGTGACAAGCACTATTCCGCACTCTTCCATTTCCTGCCGTGCAGTGTATGTTGTATATTGGTTCATTTTGACTCTTTTATTCCATGACGTCGAACTCTGTCCACAAGCACTTTGGTGCCACTTCATCAAAAAAATTTTTAAAAAGCTTTGTTTACATATGTATCAAGGGCAATAAATTAGCAATACTGTTCTCTGTGGTATTCTATGAGACACCGCTTTCAGTCAAACCTACTACACTCTGTCTCCTGCCAATAACCTAAGTTTTCATCCAACTTTCAAACTTACCTTGGATCCATGATTTAACAGTGTCCCATGTGGGAACTGGGTCGAGGCTTTGCTGGAAATCACAAGAATGCATCAGAAATTAGAAGCCCTTCACAAGGCTATGATGACTGTCTCGTGCTACCTTAATTCTCTCTAAGCGTCTATTTATTTATTATGCATTGGAGTCTCCATCACTTTCCCCGACTGATTTCAGGCTGACACATGCGTAGTTACCTGGGCCATCTTTGCCTCCGGCTTAAAGAAGGGCAACATACTTGCAATCCTCTAGTTCCCATATGTGAATCCTGTATTGTAAGAGGCCTGGAAGATTTCTGCTTATGGTTTCAAAATTTTCTCCCTACCTCTGTCAGCAATTAAGGAGCCAGTACTGGGGACTTCCATACCGAGAGTCCTGCCTGTCTTCTTCTCTCCTTTTTTTTAATGCTTAACCATGTTGCTGAATTGCTGAGCACCCATTTTTAAACGGGGCCATTGTCACCATTTTCCAATTTGGTAAGAGCAAAAGTAATCAATTAGTACCTCTGCTGTACCCTTTAATTCAACCAGCAGCTGATTGGCTTGTTCCTCGTGGTCCCTCGCTATCCTTCACTAATCATTCACCTTTAAGAGGTTTGAAGTATATTTAACTTTTTTTTAGCACAGGGTGCCATCTTTTCTCGTGCTTCCTCATATCTTCATTTATTGCAGCCTTTGCGTGTTCTGAATGACAAACAAATGCATTCCTGATTTCTAATTGCTATTATCATTATGATATGCATTGCATGCATTCTTTATCTTCCTTATTTTCTCATCAACACCATCAGGTAACCAAGATATCTAGGGCGCTTGCCATTTGAATGCAGAACTGGCTAGAAGTGAGAAGACAGAGGGTGGTGGTGGACGGTTGCTTTTCAGACTTGAAGCCTGTGACCAGTGGTGTGTCACAAGGATCATTGCTGCATCCGCTGCTTTTCATCATTTATAAAAATGATAAGGATGTGAACGTAGGAGATACAGTTGGTAAGTTTTTAGATGACAACAAAATTGGAGGTATTGTGAACACGGAAGAAGTTTACCTCAGAGTAAAACGGGATCTTGTTCAGATAGGGAATCGGTTGAGGAGTGAAGCAGGGAGTTTAATTAAGATAAATACGAAGTGTTACATTTTGGAAAAGCAAATCAGAGCAGGACTTATACACGTAATGATACAGTCTTCAGGAGTTTTGCTGAACAAAGAGACCTGAGAGTGCAGGTTCATAGTTCCTTAAAAGTAGAGTCAGAGTTGGAGTAGTGAAGAAGGCATTTGGTATGCTTTCCTGTATTAGTCAGTGCATTGATTATAGTATTTGGAGGTAATGTAGTGGCTGTACAGGATATTGATTAGGCCACTTTTGGAATATTGAGTTCACTTCTGGTCTCCTTCCTGTTGGAAGGATGTTGTGAAACTTGGAAGGGTTCAGAAAATATTTACAAGGGTTGGAGTATTTGAGTGAGAAGGGAGGCTGTATAGGCTGGGGCTGCTTTGCCTGGAGCGTTGGAGTTTGAAGGGTGACATTATACAGGTTTGTAAAATCATGAGGGATATGGATAGGATCAATAGACAAAGACTTTTCCGTGGTGCGAGTGAGTCCAGAACCAGAATGAATAGTTTTAGTTTAGAGCAGAAGGATATAAAAGGGACCTAAGGGTCAACTATTTCACGCAGTGGGTCGTGCATCTATGGAATGAGCTGCCAGAGGAAGTGGTGAAGGCTGGTACAGTTACAGCAGTTTAGACGATTCTCGAATGGGTTTATGAATAGGAAGGGTTTGGATGGATACAGGACAAGTGCTGGCAAGTGGTACTACATTATGTTCGGATATCATGTTGACATTGACTAATTGGACCAAAGACCTTGTTTCCGGGTTGTCCATCTCTATGACTCTATGCTTGAATAAACCATATTTTATTCTCATTGTTATGTACTTAGATTGCTGGCTATTCTTTATGCTTTTGAATGTCTACTAGTTTTCCTCCATTTGCTAGAGAGAGAAAGAGAGACAGAGAGAGAGGGGGCGGGAGGATCATTGCTTGTTTGAGGATTGGACAAGTAGTTGAGTAATTGGTTCCTAGTTTTAAGGTGTAATTGGTAAGATTCGCTGTAGCAGGACAATTTGGAATCAAAGAAAGCTTCCTTTGCAATGTGTGGGATAATCAAGGACACTTCCAGTGTCCATGGTGAACTTTGATGCAGGAAATGAGGAAATGTGGTCAAGTGAAGCTCCTTAATACATGCAACCTTTGCAGCTGCTGGTGAAATTATTATGGAGCATCATTGGTATCACGTTTCGGAAGCTTGTCACATTCCAAGTAAAGGTTACACAGGCAGAAAAGGGTTATGTATCCACCAGGAAGATGAACCAGACTGAGCTGATTGTGGAAATGTCTCCTGTGGCCAAACTCTTCGCAAATACTACACTATTTTGGAAAATGTTTTGGGGTGGTGTTTGGCCTCTCAGGCGAAAGCTCTCAGACTATTTGTGGCACCATGGTTGATTCTATTGTATGGCAGATGAGAAAAAAAAACTGTCAGAGAGTTTTGTTGAGAGCGGACTGTATTGTAAGAGGAACAGAAAGACAGTCTGCGATTGCCTTCCCGGTGCTGAGATCAGGTTGTCTCAGAGCAGCTGTTGTGCCTTCTAGAGGGAAACCGTGAACAGGCAGCAGTGGTCGTACATGTCAGTATGAATGCCATGATTAGAAAAATGAAATACGCTTCTCCAGCACAAATTTACAGAGTAGGGTACTGGATGAAAGGGGGAGAATATGGTGTTTGGAGACTTGGGACGACCTTCCGTGTTACCTGCTACAGAATGCAGAAAGAGAAAGATAAGTCAGATGTGTGAAAGTGATGGTGTTGGAGTGAAGGATTTCAATTTCTGGGTCATTGAGGCAAGTTTGCATTTGGTCGAACCCGCAGAAGCTGGACAGGTTTCACACGGACCAAAATAAAGATAGAACAAAGAACAGTACAACACGTGAACAGGCTCTGTGGATTTACCAATTCTGCATTGACACATGAACATCCTTTTAAAGCACAAAAATCTTTTTGCTTCTATTCCACGACACTTTATGCTTCTGTCAATATACCTCTTTAACGTTGCCATTATGAAGCACATCCTTGAGCATTTCACACTCGGTTTAAAATAAAGCTTGCCTCTGAAATCTCCATTAAGCTGTTCCCCTTTTACTTCAAACGCATGTTCCCTCGTGATTACATTTTATCCTGGGAAAAAGACTGCATATCCATTCGATCCATGCCTATGATAATTTTGCCAAATTTTACAATCACTCCTCAGCCTCCGACTTCCAAATGAAAACAAATTAGGTTAGTGTAATTCGATTTTTCCACATAGTTATTGTCCTCTATAGTAGGTAAATTCTGGTTAACCTTTTCTCTACCTTCTCCAAAGCCGCCACATCCTTCTGTTTGTGTGGCCTAACTAATATTTTTTACTGACACAATGTGACTTGTTGCTTTTTGTACTTTATGAAGGCTAGCATTCATATGCTTTCTTGACCACCTTGTCCCAACAAAGCTAAATGGCCAACTTGTGTTCCCATTTTAAGGAACGAGAAACATGTTTTATATTTAATGCTACAAGAAGTACCACCATTTACTGCACGTTTCGCTCCTTTATTCTATCTTTAAAATACAAGACCTCACATTTGTCTGGATTAAATTACTACTGTTATTGCTCTACCCAAGTCTCCTGCTGTCGTACAAACAAATAGCTTCAATATTCACTCTGGAATGTTTGCTCCTGCTGTTGTGAAGGACTCAAACAGATCTAGCAGAGGAATGGACTTTCGAGGATATTTAAAATCAGGAGCAAGGTCCTGTCTGATAACCAATAAATGTTCGGACAATCCAAGAGGTGGGCAAGACATGGGTGGGATAAGGCACATGAGAGATCCAGGAAGCTAAGTTGCAACTATTTTAATAGAAGAAGATGACATACTCCTGGGCTTGTCTTTAGTGCTTTCATGCTAGCTTCGGTATTACTACTTCGTTAGAGGTGTTCCGACTGAAGACAAATATGCCCCATGAGTTATGAAAACATTTCACAACACAGAATTGTATGAAGAAACAAAATTTACACTACCACATATTAGCAGGTACAGTGAAAGAAGACCAACCATGATGTTCATAAGTAAGGTAAAAGTTCGGGAGAAAGAGGCAATACGTTTTCTGATTGAAGTTAGATTTTGTGCCAACATGTTTAAATGTCCGTTTGGCTGGAGGAGAAGAAACAAAAATGAGATTTCTAGCGAGGCCAGAATTGAAGTAGAATAGACTCCTTGAATATCTGATGGGTACTTTAGATGGAATGGCAAGCTATTCATAAAATATTTCATGAATTTGCAGAATTATGTACGGTTTACGAGCTTTTGAAGTTCATGGAGTGATAAAGGATGACAGGGAATTGCTGAATTGAAAACAAAAGCAAGACAATTGAGGAGTTGAAAGGAAAGGTGAAAATTGACACCATTTTCTGGATGGGGCCTCACTTACACAGTCGCAGAATCATAAAGCTGTACAGCATGGAAACAGACTCTTCAGTGTAACGGGTCCATGCTGACCAGATATCCTGAATTAAACTTGCCCTATTTTCCAGCATTGGCCCCATGACACTCTAAACCCGACGGAGCTATATACCCATCTAGAGGACCTTCAAATTTTGTAATTCCAATACCTTCCACCACTTCCTCTGGCAGCTTATTCCATGCACACACTACCATCTGTGTGAAAACATTGCGCCTCAGGTCCCTTTCAAATCTTTCCCCCTCACCTTAACCTATGCCTCGTAGCTTTGTATTCACCGCATCCCACGAAAACGTTCTTGGATATTTACCCTACTTATGACCCTCATGATTTCACAAGCTTTTACAATGTTACCCCTTCAGCCTCCAAAGTTTCATACAAAATGGACCTAGCCTACTCAACTTCGCCCTATGGCTTCTATCTTCTAACGCTGGCAAAATCCTTGTCAGTCTTTTCTGAACCATTTCAGAGTTCACAACATCCCTCATATGGAGGGACCAGAATTGAATGCAAAATCCAAAAAGTAGCCTTACCAATGTCCTAGCCAAGCAAATCATGATCTCCCAACTCCTATACTCAATGCACCAAGCAATAAAGGCGACCATACTATTCACCGTGTTGATTATCCTGTCTACTGGCAATTCGACTTCCAAGGAACTATGAAGCTGGATACCTTCCCCCAGCTCAAACACTACCATTTATTTCTCAGTCCCCTTGACCCACAGGGCTCACTCCTGATGAAAGACGTATAATCGAAACTTCGATTCTTCTGCTCCTCAGATGCTGCCTGACAGGCTGTGCTTTTTCAGTGGTACATTTTTGAATTCTGATCCCTCGCATCTGCAGTCCTTACTTTTTCCGAGTTCATTATATCCTTACCGCAAAGCCTTTACCAAGGATGCCTACTTTGAAGAAGTTCTCCTCCCTTGACAAGAATCTCAGAGAGTCTCTTTCACATTGCGTCACACAGGTCATGCCCTTGACTCTGAAGCTCTTCAGCCACTTCCTGAAGCAGACTCGCTACCACAACAACATCTCTTTCCTCACAGCTCGCCTACAGAACCGACTGATCCTACAGGGACCCCGGATCGCATTCAGACCATTGCAATTTGGACCTGATCAGGACAACCAAAACCGACAACAAATCCAAAGTATCAAGAAACGGTTCTCCTTCTGGAAAATTGTAAATGAGAGCATGAGAACACTTAAGTAGAGATTTAACAAATAGGAACTATTTGCTCGTGTCCCTCAGGGAAATGCATCTACTGTTCTTGGTTGATCTGGATTACATATTTTCCAGGAACACGAACATGCAGATGTTCGCTATGTTTTATAGTTGCTGCCAAGAAAAAAAAATTCTTATATGCATGAAACATCTACAAATGAAAGTAAAGAGATAGAACAGACTTTTCTGCTTTGGCAATGAAAGCAGAACTTATAACAGATAATCTACCTTTACTGCCACTGCAAATTCGACTTGAAACTCTTGGCACATGTGTCAACATTGGGAGAGTTGCCCTACAGTCTTCTTAAGGAACAGCCAGAGCTCTTCATACGCAGAGAATCATGCTGGTACATATACATTCCGAATCATCACCATCACTAACACTGATTATATCCTGTCACCGCACAGCATAAATTCAGCAGAGATGGAAGTCTCTGGTTTTATGGTCTGTGGGAGTTGCCCTGAGAATCAAAGATTTTTTCTTCTTTTATTCGCTTGTGAGACGTGCAAATGTCTGGTATAACAACACTTATTGCAAACCACTAGTTGACATTGTGAAGGTAGTGGTAAGCTGCTTTTTCCAACTACTTCACTCCATGTGTTGGAGGTAGACACACAATAGCATTGGAGGATGAGTCCAGAGATACTGAAGGCTCGATAAAATGTTTCCATGTCAGGATGCATTTCTTGGAGGGAAACTCGCAGTTAGGTTTGTTTCCAAATATTCTGCTGCCTTTGTACTTCTAGGTGGACGTGGTTGTGGATTTGAAAGCTGCTTTCTAAGGATCGTTAGTGAAATTATGTTCTGTTATATTATACGGTACACGTTACTGCTATTAAGCATTGAGCGTGGAGAGAGTGGATGTTTGTGGATGCAATACCAGTCAAGATCGTTGCTTTGTTCTGGATGATGTCAAGCTTCTCGACAGCTTCTCTTTGTTGTTGGAAATGCAATCCTCCACGTAAGAAGAGCTTACCCCATCGAGTCCTGTAGATATTTGGCAGGTATTGGGCAGTCAGGAGGTAATTGACTCATTGCAGCATTTCGATCTTATGGCTTGCTGTTGTAGCTAGTGTATTTAAATGGCGACTTCAGCTGATGCCTGGTCAATCCAGATTGTCTCTGAAATGTCGCCTGGAATTTGTGTGGTTTGAAAAATCTTTGGCACAAGTCATCTCAAGACCGGATATTGCCCAGATTTCTTGTATTTGAATGCCTGTATTTGAATTCCGTATCTGAGGAGTTGCAGATGTTGCTGAGCATTTTGGAATCACTGGAGAAACATCTTCACTTTTGATGAAGGGAGTGTCATCAATGTAGTATCTGAAGATGTTTGATAATGGGACATTACTCTCAGCAACTTCTGGAGAGATATCCTGGAGCTGAGATGACTGTCTTTCAGCAACCATAAACAACTGCTTCTGTGCCATGTATGACTCCAACCACGGAAGGTTTATCCCCAATGCCCATCGATTCCAGTTTTGCCACACTCAGCCAAATACGACCTGGATGTCAATGGCTGCCGGCCACACCTCTTAGGGACTTGTGACATCTTTATGTGGCGATATAAAAATGCTCGATTATCACCTATTGATATGTCCACTTTCAGTCCATCCCCAGTTGTAAGTTATAGAATAATTACTCCTCCATGGTGAACAACAATTGCAATAAAAATATAATGGGCATTGGCACAGAAGACAACTCCGGCTGCATGGCAAATTGTTGAACGCTAATTCAATACACATTGCAGAACAGAATTCAAGGAGGAAGACAACCACGTGATGAATGAAATTCACACTTCCTTAAACCGCAACATAGTAACAGAAGTTTGAAATTAAATGCCGCAAACCTGGCTGGACCATTCTTCGTCATTGATGAACATTAGAAGATAGAACATAGAACAATACAGCGCAGAACAGGCCCTTCAGCATTCGACATTGCACTGACCTGTGAACTAATCTAAGAACATCCCCCTACACTAGTTCATCATCATCCATGTGCTTATACAAGGATTATTTAAATCTCCCTAATGTGGCTGAGTTAACTTCATTGTCAGGCAGGGCATTCTATGGCCTTACATCTCTCTGAGTAAAGAACCTCCCATGACATCTTCGTTAAATATACCACCCCTCAAGTAATGTCATCAACCGATGAAAAAGACTTTTACTGTCTACTCTATATAATCCATTGATCATCTTATCCGTCTCTATCAAATCCCCTCTGAACATTCTTTTTAATGAGGACAGACTCAAGTCTCTCATACGACCTTCCCTCCAGACCAGGCGACATCCTAGTGAATCTACTCTGCACCTTTTCCATTGCTTCCGCATTCTTCCTGTAATGGGACGACTAGATTAGTATGCAATATTATTGATTAGATTAGATTCCCTACAGTGTGGAAACAGGGCCTTCAGCCCAACAGATCCACACCGACCCTCCAGGGAGTAGCCCACCCAGACCCATTTCCCTCTAACTGATGCACCTAACACTAAGGGAAATTTAGCATGGCCAATTCACCTGACCTGCACATCTTTGGACTTTGGGAGGAAACTGGAGCATCCAGAGGAAACCCACGCAGACACGGGGTGAATGTGCAAATTTCAGACAGACAGTTGCCCAAGGCTGGAATAGAACCTGGGACGCTGGAGCTGTGAGACAGCAGTACGAATCACTGAATCACCATGCCACTCGCTCGCAGTCTTCTGTACATTTTGTAGAGTTGTAGCATGACATTACAGCCGTCGAACTCAATAAAACCTAACACAATGTACGCCTTCTAAACAGCACTATCAAACTGGATGGCAACTTTCAGGAATCTATGTACATGGACACCAAGATTCCACTGCACATACACACTACCAAGAATCTTTCCATTGATCCAGTATTCTGCCTTCCTTTTATTCTTCCCAACGTGAATCACCTCACATTTAGCTGCGATGAACTCAATTTACCACCTATCAGCCCAATTCTGCCGATTATTCAAATCATCTTGCAATCTGCAACATTCTTCCACACTGTCCACCATTCCACCGACTTTAGTGTCATCATGCTTACGCATTCCCCTTATGCCTGCGTCGAAGTCATCTGTGAAAATGACAAAGAGCCGTGGTGTGTAATGGAAAATTATCCATTTACTGTGAAATCAATTATCCATTTACTGTGAAATTTGAAAGAGAACGCTTTTATTTAACTTAATGCTGTGTAAGTTAAACAATACTTTGTTGCAAGCCTGTAGTCAGCTAATCTCTGTTTGAATGCTGTAAACATTCAACTCGACCTTGCAATACTCGAACTCAGTGAAAGCTAAAGAACTATTATGTCTAAGACCAGCAAGTGTCTGTACCATGCTAAGGCACTACTTTACATTAAGGCATCTCGTATTTGTGTACTGGAGTCACTTCTGCAGAATTAAAAATTAAGGTCCTATCTTTGATCTTGCTAATAGTTGAGTCAAGTCGATTTAATTTCCACGACATGTGCAAAATTGTTGTTTGCTCGATGAGTATAAATCCTATCTCTTATAATCCTTTCCAAATTTGTTCCTACAATGGACGTAAGGCTCACTGGTCTATAATTACCTGGGTGATCTCTACTGCCCTTCTGGAACAAGGGCACAACATTTGCATTACTCCGTACTCTGGCACGAAACCTATATAAAATGACGTCTCAAAGATCAAAGCTAAAACTCCAACTCCTCCTTAGCTTCCCAGAGAATCTTCGGATAAATCCTATCCGGATCACGGGACTTGTTTACTTTTGTTCCTGACAGAATTATGTATTAGGCAAAACTTTCAGAAGCTGTTTCGGGGCAGATGTTCGGAGGTAATGGAGTGGCTGGAACATTGGCAGCCTTTGGGAATGAGATAACAAGAATACAGAGAAAGTACACTCCTGTTAGGGTGATGAGAAAGATTGCTTTGTATAGGGAATGCTGGATGATTTGGTTAAGAAAAAGAAGAAAACATATGTAAGCTATAGACAGGATAGATCGAGTGAATACTTGCAGTTGTATAAGACTCTGGTTCGGCCGCATCTGGAATATTGTGTGCAGTTTTGGTCGCCATACTATAGGAAGGACGTGGAGGCACTGGAACGGGTGCAGAGGAAGTTTACCAGGATGTTGCCTGGTATGGTAGGAAAATCCTATGAGGAAAGGCTGAGGCACTTGGGGTTGTTTTCATTGGAGAAAAGAAGGTTTAGGGGTGATTTGATAGAGGTGTACAAGATGATTAGGGGGTTAGATCGGGTTGACAGTGAGAACCTTTTTCCACGTATGGAGTCAGCTATTACAAGGGGGCATAGCTTTAAATTAAGGGGGGGTAGATATAGGACTGATGTTAGGGGTAGGTTCTTCACTCAGCGAGTCGTAAGTTCATGGAATGCCCTGCCAGTAGCAGTGGTGGACTCTCCCTCTTTATGGGTATTTAAGCGGGCATTGGATAGGTATATGGAGGATAGTGGGTGAGTGTAGGTTAGGTGGGCTTTGATCGGCGCAACATCGAGGGCTGAAGGGCCTGTACTGCGCTGTATTCTTCTATGTTCTATGTAAGAATATAAAGGCAGTAGGAGTATATCTAAGAGGGAAATCAGCAGGGCAAAAAGGGGTCCTGAGATAGCTTTGGCGAATAGAATTAAGGACGATCCAAAGGGTTTTTACAAAGACATTAAGGACAAGCGGTTAACTGGGGAGTGAATATGGCCCCTCAATAATCAGCAAGGCTGCCTTTGTGTGAAGCCACAGAAAATGGGGGAGATACTTTACGAGTATTTTGCATTAGCATGACTATGGAAAAGGATATGGAAAATATAGAATGTAGGGAAATAGATAGTGACACCTTACAAAGTGTCCATATTACAGAGGAGGAAGTACCGGATGTCTTGAAACGCATAAATGCGGATAGATCCACAGGACCTAATGAGGTGTACCCTAGAACTCTGTGGGAATCTAGAGAAGTGATTGCTGGACCTCTTGCTGAGACATCAATTGTCACAGGTGAGGTGTCGAAAGACTATAGGTTGTGTAACGTGGTGCCACTGTTTAAGAAGGGTGGTAAGGACAAGCAACTATAGGCAGTGAGCCTGACGACGGTGGTGGGCAGGTTGTTGGAGGGAATCCTGAAGGACAGGATGTACAGGTATCTGGAAAGGCAAGGACTGATTCAGGATAGTCAACATAGCTTTTGCGCGGGGGAAATCCTGTCTCACAAAGTTGATTGAGTTTTTTGAAGAAATAACAAAGAGGATTGATGAGGGCAGAACGGTAGACATGTTCTATATGGACTTCAGTAAGGAGTTAGACAAGGTTCCCCATGGGAGACTGATCTCACGGAATACAGGGAGAATTAGCCATTTGAATACAGGCCTGGCTGCAAGATAGAAAACAGAGGGTGGTGGTGGAGGGTTGTTTTTTAAGACTGGAGGCCTGTGACCATTGGAGTTCCACAAGGATCAGTACTGGATCCACTACTTTTTGTCATTTATATAAATGATTTCGATGGGAGCATAAGAGGTACAGTCAGTAAGTTTGCAGATGACACCAAATTTGGAGGTGTAGTGGACAGCGAAGAGGGTTACCTCATATTAGAACAGGATCTTGATCAGGTGGGCCAGTTGGGCTGAGAAGTGGCAGATGGAGTTTAATTCAGATAAATGCGACATGCTGCATATTGGGAAAGCAAATCTTAGCAGAAGTTCTACACTTAATGATAAGGTCCTAGGGAGTGTTGCTGAACACAGAGACCTTGGAGTGCAGCTTCATAGCTCATTGAAAGTGGAGTCGCAGGTAGATAGGATAGTGAAGAAGGCGTTTGGTATACTTTCGTTTACTGGTCAGAGTATCGAGGACAGGAGTTGGGAGGTCATGTTGCTGCTGCATAGCACATTGGTTCGGCCACTGTTGGAATATTGCGTGCAATTCTCGTCTCCTTTCTATTGGAACGATGTTGTGAAACTTGAAAGGATTTAGAAAAGATTTACAAGGATGTTGCCAGGGTTGGAGGATTTGAGCGACAGGGGGAGGCTGAACAGGCTGCGGTTGTTTTTCCTGGAGCATAATTGGTTGAGGGGTGACCTTATAGAGGTTTAAAAAATAATAACGGACATGGTATGGTAAATAGGCAAAGTCTTTTTCCTGGAGTGGGGGCGTCCAGAAGTAGAGGGCATAGTTTTAAGGTGAGAGGGGAAAGACATAAATGAGACCTAAGGGACAACATTTTCACGCACATGTTGGGAATGAGCTGCCAGGGGCTGGTGCAAGCTCGTACAATTGCATCATTTAAAAGTTATTTGGATGGGTTTGGAAGAATATGGGCCGGGTGCTGGCAGGTGGGTCTAGATTGGGTTGGGAAATCTAGTCAGCATGGACGTGTTGGACCGAAGTGTCTGTTTTCATGCTGTACATCCCTATGAATCTATGACTCTGATGGATAACACGTTTTCCTACTAACCTCGATCCTTTCTACTCTAATATCTCGTATCTCATTCTTCTCCTCTACAATACTCTCCTTTTCCTGAGTGATGAGAAATATTCATTTAACATCTCTCCGAATTCCACAAGGTTCATGCACAACTTCTCACTTCTGTCTTTGACTGACCCTATTTCTACCCTAGTCATGCTTTTATTCGTCACGTATCGAAAGCTTTAAGCTTCTCCTTCATTCTACCTGCTAAATACTGCCTGTGTCCTCTCTTTTCTCTTCCTAACTCTTCTTTTAAATCCTTCGTAGATACTCTGTAACCTTCAATCGCCTCATCTGAACCATCTCATCTCATCGTCACAAAAGCATTCTTGTTCCGCTTAACAAGAGATGCAATTTCTGTCGTAAATCACAGATACCTCACATTATTACTTCCTCCCTGCCTGACAGGGACACACCGACTAAGGACACACAATATCTGTTCCTTAAACCAGCTCTACATTTCGATTGTCCCCATTCCCTGCATTTTGCTCCCTCATTCTATGCCTCCTATGTCTTGCCTAATCGCATTATCATTGTCTTGCCCCATCGATAAATTTTGCCCTGCGGCATGTACAAATCCCTTTCCATCGCTAAACTAAACGTAGCAAAATTATGGTCACTTTCTCCAATGTACTCACCTATCACTAAATCAAACACCTGGCCTGGTTCATTTCCATCCAGATGCAGTGTGGCCTCCCCTCTTGTCAGCCCTTCAACACACTGTGCCAGGAAACCCTTCTGCACATTTTGCACCAAAACTGATCCAACCGACTTACCAGAGTTATTACATTTCCAGTCAATGTTGGGAAAGTTCAAGCCCCCATAATGGCCACCCTGTCCCTTTCGCTCCTCCCTAAAATAATTTTGTCAATTCTCTCATCGATATCCCTGGAAATCTTCCGAGGCCCACAAAAAACTCGCAGCAGTGTGATCTCTCCTCTCCTGTTTCTATCCTTCCCCCATACTAGCTCTGTAGACGAGACCTCATCAAAAGTTCTTGCAGCCACCGTTATACTGTCCTTGACTAAGTAGTCCACACCTCCCCTTCTTCTACCACCTGCCCTGTTTTTAATGAAAAATCTAAACCCTGAAACCTGTAACATTTATTCCTGACTCTGCTATATCCATGTCTCCGAAATTGCCACAACATCGAAGTCCCAGGTGGCTATCCATGCTGCAAGCTCACCAACCTGATTTGGGATACGTCTGGCGTTGAAGTA
This sequence comes from Chiloscyllium punctatum, assembly GCF_047496795.1. Classification (NCBI taxonomy): domain Eukaryota; kingdom Metazoa; phylum Chordata; class Chondrichthyes; order Orectolobiformes; family Hemiscylliidae; genus Chiloscyllium; species Chiloscyllium punctatum. The sequence continues at coordinate 18,828,813 of NC_092766.1, forward strand.
TACACACTTCAAACCTGCTTGCTGTCTGCCAGCACATTCCTGTGATAGTGAAATACTGTCCATGTCCTCCCTACTCTCATTCTTCTGTGCACTGGAACTACTTCTTAGGTTCCCATCGCCCTGCTGAGCGACTTTAAAACCATCCGAGTAGCTCCAGCTCGTCTGGATGTTCGTGCTCTTCTGTTTCAATTAAGACCATCCTGTTTGTCGAGGTTCCAACTTCCCCAGAATGCGCCCGAATTATCCATGCACCCTACCCTATCTCCTGCACCTTCCTGGCAACCACGTGTTCAGCTGATACTTCTCAACAAGGCTGATTTAATGTTTCCATTTTTGATTTACTGAATCCGCAATTTGTTGTTATTTTCCATCCACTCTGACCAAAGTCTAGCAAGTTCATATTCTGTTGCTATCGATCTCTGCATATTTTCTGCAATATGCCCTGATACTTTATCCTGCTTCACAGTTAGTTCTTCAGTTAGTATAAAGTATCCTTAAAGCTGTAATAAGGTCACATAAAGAGCTCAGTCTCGTTCAACATTAACAGGATCTTTTCACTTCTGAACTATCCCAGATGCATTGTTCGACGAACTCACGCACCATTATTTCAGTCATGCATTCCTCTGTGTATCTTTCTTTTTCCAGACTTGCATTCAAATGGTAATGTAGGTGATCTGACGATTAAAATACATAATATATTATTTATTAAAATCAAACCTAGCTGAATTATATCATACATGAAGTATTGCATCCATCATCCTAGTTATGCCTGATATAACAACAGCTGCGAAGTGTCTTCGAGTGCAAACATGACATCTCCATGAAGATCCCGGTTTCATGGACACTCCACGGTCGGGCCAAGTGCAGCTCGTTTGCGAAACCGACACTTCATGTAAAAGATGATACTTGCAAAACAATTCATCTTCAGATCATGGGAACATCTTGGAGATCCCAGCCACGAAAGGTCTGGATGGATCATTTTCAAATTGCCCCCTTCCTCAAATACTAATTAATAACTTAGTTAATTTTAGTAACACTTATAAATATTGGAAAATTTGCTTTTAATTTTCGTCATATCATCAACCAGAAATTTGGCGTTCTCACTAATGATTTGCAGAAAAATGCAAACAGTTATAAAATGTTTAAATGAAGGTAAATGGCATTTATTTCGAAAGGGATACAGTGAAACTTCAGGCCGGAGCTGAAGAAACTATAGAAGTCACAAATGAGGGCGCAGCTCGAGTATTGCATACAGTCTTGTTCCATTTCTTTGAGGAGGCAAGCAGTCGAGGTGGGGCTAGTGTTCAAGGTGGCTCATGAATTTGTATTATAAAAAAAGACTGGATAGTTTAAGCCTATACTCACCCGAGTTTACAAGAATGAGAGGAAAATTAATTGACGTATAGGAGACATTAAAGGGGATTAAGAGACGTGGTTTGGATAACCCCCCCTGTGGAGCAATCCAGAATAAGGAATCATTGGTATGGAGTGGCAGATTTACAACACAGAACATGAGGAATTGACTTTCTCAATGAGTCGTGAATCTGCAATAAAATATTACTTCTAATTGTGGTGGAATTCGGTCCACAGAATAAATTTAAGGCGAAAATATACAAAATTCTAATTATTGCTGTGTTGATGATTTAAGGTTTCTCTGAAAATCTGTAGCTTGGGTTTTGGTGGAATTTTTTTGTTTCGCCGGACTGGTTGATTTATCTGCAAACATTCTCTGTCCCAACTTGGTGCAATATTCCGTGCTGTATAGCCACAAAATGAAGCGCCATTGTTAGTATCTGCTCATAATTTATATAGCTCTGTGGTCAAGGCAAGTAGTTCTAATTACAGTTGTAGAACACAGAACATAAACCACAACAGTGCATTACATACCCTTCAGGCCTCGATGTTGCACCAACCTGTGAAACCAATTTGAAGCCCACTGAAGCTACATTATTCCATTCTTGTCCATATGCCTATCCAAATGACCATTTAAATGCTATAAACGTTGGTGAGACTACTACTGCTGCAGGCAGCGCGATCCACACCCTGCTACTCTCTAGGTAAAGAAACTACCTCTGATATCTGTCATATATCTATCACCCCTCAATTTAAAGTGAAGTCCTCTCGTGCTTGCCATCACCATCTGAGGAAAAAGGCTCTCACTCTCCACCAATCTCACTCTCTGATTATCTTACATGTCTCTAGTAAATTACCACCCAACCTTCTCCATAACGAAAAACAGCCGCAAGTCCTTTCTCGACGATAATAAATTCTATCTCTTATAATGCTTTCCAATACTTTACCCACAACTGAAGTAAGGCTAACTGTTCTGTAATTACCAGGGTTGCCTCTACTCCCTTTCTTGAACAAGGAAACAACATTTGCCACCCTCCATTCTTCTAGCACTGTTCCTTGGGACAATGATGACATAAATATCAAAGACAAAGGCTCGGCAATCTCCTCACTCGCTTCCCAGATAATCCTAGGAGAAATCTGATCTATCCCAGGGGACGTACCTATTTCCACACTTTCCAGAATTGCTAACACCTTCGCCGTGTGAACCTCAAGCCCATCTGGTCCAGTAGCCTGTACCTCAGTACTCTCCTCGACAACATTGTCTTTCTCTCGCGTGAATACTGACGAAAAGTATTCATTTTTGCCCTTCCCTATCTCCTCTAACTCCACGCACCACTTCCCACAACAGCCTTGGTTGGCTGTAATCTTACTCTAGTCATTATTTCACTTCTGATATACCTGAAGAAAGCCTTAGGGTTTTCCTTGATCCTATCCATCAACGACGTCTCATTTTCCTTCCTGCTCTCTTTTTAGGTCGTTCCTGGTTAACTTGTAACTCTCAAACGCCGCAACGGAACCATCACATCTCATCCTAGCAGACGTCATCTTCTTCCCTTTGAGAAGAGATTTAACTTGCTTAGTAAACCACAGCTCCTGCGATCGACAACTTCCTCTCTGCCTGACAGGTACATTACTTACCAAGGACTTGCAGTAGCTGTTCCTTGAATACGCTCCACATTTCAATTGCGCCCATCCCCTTCAGTTTCCTTGCTCACCCTATGCATCTGAGACCTTTTCTAATCGCATTGTAATTTCTTTTCCTCCAGCTGAAGCTCTTGCCATGCAGTATATACCTAGATCTTTCCACTACTAATGCAAACATAACCAATTTGTGGCTACTATCACCAAAGTGCTCATCTATCTCCAAATCTAATACCTAACTGCATTCATTACCCAGTACCAAATCTAATGTAGTCTCACCCGTTGCTGTCCAGTCTATATACTGTGCCAGGTAACTCTACTGCACACGTTGAACAAAAACTGATCCATCTCATGTATTCCCAGTCAATATTTGGAAAGTTAAACTCCCCATAGAGCAATTACAATCTCACTCTTGTTCCTATCAAGGATAATCTTTGCCGTCCTATCCTGTACATCTCTGGAACTGTTCAGAGGCCGATAGAAAACACTCAGCAGGGTGATCTTCCCTTTACTGCATCTAACCTCAGCCCATACTACCTCAGTAGATGAGTCCTCAATCGTCCTTTCTACAACTGTAGTAATGACCTTGATTAACAATGTAATACCCAATTTTTGGAACATTTTTGCTGGTCTTATGGAAACATCCAAATCACGGAACCTGCAATAGCCATTTTCTGTCCCTGCTCCTGCTGAATTAGTTTAAACCCAGCCGAAGAGCATTAGCAAATTCCCCCTGAACCCCAATATATTGGTACCCCTCTGGTTCGGTTGTGTGCAATAGTTGCCTGTAGATGAGCTCTTTTTCAACATATGTGTTTTTGGAAACACAGGATGAAGATCAGACCTCCAAGAATTCCCGAACTTATTTATGTATTGCGTATTTCCATATCATAATGTTGGCCCGGTTGAATTCGTGCCCTTCATTGTCAACGTGCATTGAAATGAGGGAAAACTGTTCTTGTCGTTTCGTTGCAATCTGATGCTCATGTATTCTGGTGCGATTTCCTTCTCGTTTGATGTGTGATGTTTCTGGCAGTTGCTGCATAGTGTTTTGTATATCACATTCGTCTGCATGTTGTGGGCAGGTGGTCGTTTGTCGAGCATTGTAGCTGGCTAAGTGTGACTGTTGGTTTGTGTGCTGTTATTATTCCCAGAGTGCGTAGGAATCCAATAGTTAGACGAATTTTAAAAGTAATTGTTTCAGCTTCTACAAACCCTCAGCCTCCGATGTATCAGGTAAAATGACCCAGCTTATTCAGCCTGTCCCTGTAGGTCAAATCCTTCAAGCTTTGTAACATTGTTGTAAATCTTTTCTGAACACTTTTAAGTTTCACAACATCCTCCCTATTGGGAGATCAGCTTTGCATGCAGTATTCCAAACTTGGCTTAACCAATGTCTTGTACAACTGCAAAATGACTTCCCAACTCCTATACTCTCTGCACTGACAAGATAGGCAAGCATTCCAAACACCTTCACTCTCCTGTCTACTTGGGATTCCACTTTCATCGAATTATGAACCTGCATTTAAAGGTCACTTCTAGAAAATATAAACTTTTTAAATTCAGGTTTAGTCTAGCTTACTGAACAGAGTAAATTCTCGTGGTTTCTTTTTCTATTCCATTCCCATCGCCAAGCTGTTAAATTTATAGACAATCAATCATGTCGTTTATAGCTGGCAAATGGCCTTTGTCATCCGTAATTGGTCGCTCGTTAAAAGATCAATCAACTACTCTTCAACAATCAAATCTCTATCTGAAAACAGAAAATCTTCCCTTCACTTCGTCTGCAACTGAGGGGACAAATGTTGCTTCTTTAAATGGCTGTTCAAATAATGCTCAGCACGAGTGTAGGAATACTTGCTTTTCGAAAGAGGCCAGCATTGTTTCGTTGATTCCAGAGTTTTTTTTTCATTTTAGTGTACACGTTTTGAAATGCACCCCCAAAGCTTCCAACAGTGCCTATAAGTGGAGTTACCCTCAAGAAAACGAACGACAATTTCAATACGTGTTTTACTGCAATGACTCCTTCCACTTATTTAACCACATACAAACTTATAATTTTATTAACCTTTAACTTCTTTAGAAATTTTAGTTTAGAGAATGTATTGGCAATTATATTAACTTTTCCACGAACATGAGTATTCAATGCTTTTAGATTAGATCACGTACAGTGTGGAAACAGGCCCTTCGGCACGACAAGTCCACAGTGACCCGCCGAAGCACACCCACCTAGACCCATTCCTCCACATTTACCCCTGCACCTAACACTAGGGGCAATTTAGCGTGGCCAACTCACCTAACCTGCACATTTTTGGACTGTGGGAGGAAACAGGAGCACCTGGAGGAAATCTATGCAGGCACAGGGAGAATGTGCAAACTCCACACAGACAGTCGCCTGAGGAGGAGAGTTGAACCCGGGTCTCTGGCGCTGTGAGGCAGCAGTACTAACCACTGTGCCACCGCGCCGCTTTAAAGAAAGATTTCTGCAAATGACTCAATCTCATCATCTTATATTCCAAAAAATAATGTTTTCAAGGAAGGCAGCGGATAAGTGCTTGTGAAAGGCTATATATGGAGATACAGAAATGTCTAATTGGAGCAGGGAATCCGTGGTCAGCAGTCAATGAAATGAAGCATGCAGGTACAACAGGCGTTCAAGGAGGCAAAATAGTTTTGTGGGCTTCATTGTGGGAAGAGTTCAGTACAGGAGCAGGGAAATCTTGCTGCAGGTCTTTCAGACCTTGTTGAGAGCACACCGAGATGTTGCTTTGAAATGTTGGTCTCGTTGTTCGAGGATGGGTGTTCTTGTTGTAGAGGAACAGCAGCAACTGTTTATTCGATTGGTTTATGAGACGGCAAGCCTGACAGCAAAGAGATTTTCACTCGTTTAGAATTATATCTGTTAAAATTCAGAAGAATGAAGGGAGCTAGCACAAGCAATAGTACAGCATAGGAACTCGTCCTTCAGCCTTCAAGCCTGTATCGACACATGACAACTTTCTAAACCAAAACATTTTTGTCTCTATGCCGTTACCATCCTTATTTTTTCCATTCTATTCATGTGTCTGTCAAGATTTCTATTAAACATTCCAATTATTTTATCTTCTAACACGTCCTGTAGTAGAAAAGTCTGAGCACTTCCCAGATTTTGTGTAAAAAACCTTACTTCTTACATCTTTTTTAACTTTCCCATTTTATCTTAAACCTATATAACCAACAATTGACACTTCTATCCTCTCAATAAAACACCGACTATCGATTTTATTCATAGAACATAGAACATAGAACATTACAGCGCAGTACAGGCCCTTCGGCCCTCGATGTTGCGCCGATCAAAGCACACCTAACCTACACTAAGCCACTATCCTCCATATACCTATCCAATGCCCGCTTAAATACCCATAAAGAGGGAGAGTCCACTATTGCTACTGGCAGGGCATTCCATGAACTTACGGCTCGCTGAGTGAAGAACCTATCCCTAACATCAGTCCTATATCTACCCCCCCTTAATTTAAAGCTATGCCCCCTTGTAATAGCTGACTCCAGACGTGGAAAAAGGTTCTCACTGTCAACTCTATCTAACCCCCTAATCATCTTGTACACCTCTATCAAGTCACCCCTAAACCTTCTTTTCTCCAATGAAAACAACCCCAAGTGCCTCAGCCTTTCCTCATAGGATCTTCCTACCATACCAGGCAACATCCTGGTAAACTTCCTCTGCACCCGTTCCAGTGCCTCCACATCCTTCCTATAGTATGGCGACCAAAACTGCACACAATATTCCAGATGCGGCCGCACCAGAGTCTAATACAACTGCAGCATGACCTCAGGACTCCGGAACTCAATTCCTCTACCAATAAAAGCCAGTACGCCATATGCCTTCTTAATAGCACTATTTACCTGGGTGGCAACTTTGAGAGATCTGTGTACATGGACACCAAGATCCCTCTGCTCTTCCACACTACCAAGTATCCGACCATTAGCCCAGTACCCCATCTTTTCATTACTCTTACCAAAGTGAATCACCTCACACTTAGCTACATTGAACTCCATTTGCCACCTTTCTGCCCAGCTCTGCAGCTTCTCTATATCCAGCTGTAACCTGCCACATCCTTCCTCACTGTCTACAACTCCTCCGACTTTCGTATCATCTGCAAACTTGCTCACCCAACCTTCTAACCCTTCCTCCAGGTCATTTATAAAAATGACAAACAGCAATGGTCCCAAAACAGATCCTTGCGGAACACCGCTAGTGACGGCACTCCAAGATGAACCTTTGCCATCAACTACTACCGTCTGTCTTCTTCCAGCCAGCCAATTCCCAATCCAAACCTCCAACTCACCCTCAATGCCATATCTCCGTATTTTCTGCAGTAGCCTACCATGGGGGACCTTATCAAACGCCTTACTAAAATCCATATATACCACATCTACCGCTTTCCCCTCATCTACCTCCTTAGTCACCTTCTCAAAGAATTCAATAAGGTTTGTGAGGCACGACCTGCCCTTCACAAAACCATGCTGACTATCCTTGATCACATTATTCTTATCCAGATGTGCATAAATCCTATCCCTTACAATTCTCTCTAAGACTTTGCCTACAACAGAAGTGATACTCACTGGCCTATAGTTACTAGGATTATCCCTACTCCCCTTCTTGAACAAGGGAACCACGTTTGCTAGCCTCCAGTCCTCTGGCACTACTCCTGTAGACAAAGAGGACACAAAAATCAAGGCCAATGGCTCTGCAATCTCCTCCACTGCTTCCCAGAGAATCCTAGGATAAATGCCATCAGGCTCAAGGGACTTATCTATTTTCACCCTTGCCAGAATTTCCAACACCTCTTCTCTACATATCTCAAAGCCATCCATTCTACTTATTCGTGCCTCAGTATACATATCGACAACAATGTCCTGTTCCTGAGTGAATACTGACGAAAAGTATTCATTCAGTGCCTCCCCAATCTCTTCAGCCTCCACACGCAGCTTCCCATTACTATCCTTGATTGGACCTATTCCTACCCTAGTCATTCTTTTATTCCTAACTTACCTATAGAAAGCCTTAGGGTTTTCCCTAATCCTACCAACTAAGGACCTTTCATGTCCCCTCCTTGCTGCTCTTAGCTCTCTCTTCAGGTCCTTCCGGGCTACCTTATAACTCTCAATCGCCCCTATTGAACCTTCACGCCTCATCTTTACAACGGCCGCCCTCTTCCATTTAACAAGGGATTCCAATTCCTTATTAAACCACGGCTCCCTCACACGACCCTTTCCTCCCTGTCTGGTAGGTATGTACTTATCAAGGACACTCAATAGTTGCTCCTTGAACAAGTTCCACATATCAATTACGCTCTTGCCTTCGAATCTACTTTTCCAATCCACACATCCTAAGTCATGCCTCAACGCATCATACTTTCCCTGCCCCCAGCTATAACTCTTGCCCTGTAGTACACACTTATCCCTCTCCATCACGAGTGTAAAAATCACCGAATTGTGGTCACTGTCCCCAAAGTGCTCACCTACCTCTAGTTCTAATACCTGGCCTGGTTCGTTACCCAGAACCAAATCCAGTATGGCCTCACCTCTTGTTGGCTTATCTACATATTGTGTCAGGAAACTCTCCTGCACACATTGCACAAACACTGACCCATCTAACGAACTGGAGCTATAGCTTTCCCAATCAATATCAGGAAAGTTAAAGTCTCCCATAACAATCACCCTATTACTGTCACTCTTCTCCTGAATCATCTTCACAATCCTTTCTTCAACGATTCTAGGACTATTAGGAGGCCTGTAAAAGACTCCTAACAGGGTGACCTCACCTCTCGTATTCCTAACCTCAACCCAAACTACCTCAGATGGCAAATCTTCGTCCATCTTCCTTTCCACCGCTGTAATACTATCTTTGACAAGCAAAGCCACACCCCCCCTCTTTTACCCCCACCTCTGACCCTACTAAAACATTTAAACCCTGGAACCTGCAACAGCCAATCCTGTCTCGCATTATATCTCGCAATCATATCTCGCATTATTGTGTTAAACTCAGCCTTTGGCCTTCAAGTGAAAACCAACTCAATCTCTTTTTTTTCCCAATCTCTCCTCATTGCAAATTTCATAGAGAATTAGAAAATTCCGTACACTAAACAGGAAGATGTTCTTGGTGACAGCTGAGAGTCCAGAATAAGGGCTCAGAGTCCATCAACGCACGCAAGCCATTCAGCACCAAGCTGAGAAAACAATTCTTTATGCAGAGAGTAATGAACCTCTGGAATTGCTACCACAGAAAGCAGTCAAAATCATTGTATAAATTCAAGGAGAAAACAGATAGACTATCTGGGGCTGAAGGGATCAAAGAAAATCAAGACAAAAGTGGAAACAAACTATTGAGTTCGATTGTTGGTTATAATGAATGGTGAAACAAACGGAAAGGATCACGTGGTCTGCACCTGACTCTTTTTTCCCTCGACGTTTCTAAGTTCTTTAAATGGTTATTTTCAGATAAATAAACAGAACAAGTAAAGTCTACCGTTGATGACAATAAGAAAACACAGGCGAAGTTCTGAATAAACTGAATAAGTCTGGCAGTGACTTTGGAGAGAGACGTTGTGTTAATGTTTCGGAGCTGAAAAATGTGTTGCTGGAAAAACGCAGCAGTTCAGGCAGCATCAAAGGAACAGGAGAATCGACGATTCGGGCATAAGCCTAACTTCAGGAATCCTTCAGGAAACATTCTTCGTGTTAATGTTTCGGGCCTACTGTGTATCGTTCTTTGAAATTAACTCTTTCACTCTCTGTGGACGCTGCCTGATGTGCTGATGTACTTCAGTGCTTTCCATATTTTCATTTTGTTGTTTACAGGTATCTTACCTCCGATATTGTTTACTTATCACTAAGCTAATTTCAAAAATGTCGTGAACTATGTTCACTTATTTAGTACTTTGCTAATAATATCACAGAATGATAGAATTTTATCCTACAGAAGGAGGCTATGTGGCCCAATGCGTCTCTAACAGTTTCTAACAAAGCAACCCAGGTAGCCCCATTCTTTTTTATTCCTTTTTTTCTAAGCCCTCGAAATTCACCACTATTAAATATATACACAGCTGTCTTTGAAAGCTCCTATGGAAGCCACCTCCAACACACTCCCAGCCAGTCCATTCCAAATCATAGTAAATATCTCAGTAAATAAATTACTCCTCGTCTCAATCCTAGTTCTCTTGCTGACAATCATGAAATTGTTACTTTATTTGCTGAAAGGCCAACCAGTGGACGTCGAAAACCTTTATTTTCTGTATTCAAAATGTTGATAGTTTTAAACACATCAACTGTTTATCTTCGCTGCTCCAAAGAGAACAAGATCAATTTCATGAATTTTTCTTTGTATCCAAAAACTTCTTCTTGGTAACATGCTGGTAAATACCTTTACACTGCCTCCAGAATTGTAAAATTCTTCCTTAAATAAGTTGCCCAATACTGAGCATTATACTCGAAATGCGATCTGACCAGTGACTTGCAGAGGGCAGTATCCTTTACTTCATAATCACAGCCTCTATTTATAAACTCAACGTTTCATAAGCCTTCCATTTCAATTGTTTCAGCTTTTCTGAACACATCTATTGAATTATGGACTTGAAACCTGAGTTCTCTTTGCTCGTCTACCACGCTCAAATTTCAACCATTGAGCCTTTATTTTATCTTTTTCATGCTTCTTCTATCAACATGGATTACCTCTCAGAACTTTATGTTGAAAGTCATCTGCCATGTTTCTCAACGATATCCTGAAGCCTCTCAGAATCATCCTCACACTTTGCTCCTTTCCTTAGCTTAGTATGACTTGCAAATTTAGCAAATGTTCCCTCAACACTCCATTGTCCCGAAAGTTATTTACGTAAGTCAGTAAAAGCAAAGGGCTGAAAATGTGTTGCTGGAAAAGCGCAGCAGTTCAGGCAGCATCCAAGGAGCAGGAGAATCGACGTTTCGGGCATGAGCCCTTCTTCAGGAAAGAAGAAGGGCTCATGCCCGAAACGTCGATTCTCCTGCTCCTTGGATGCTGCCTGACCTGCTGCGCTTTTCAAGCAACACATTTTCAGCTCTGATCTCCAATATCTGCAGTCCTCACTTTCTCCTAGTAAAAGCAAAGGCACTGGCATTCATCCCCGAGGAACACTGCGTTAAATCCATCCTCACTCTGTGTATTTCGCACCTATATCTATCTTTTCGCCAACTTCAAATCCACTGTGGCAAAGCTAAACAATCCCATCATTTCTAAACTACTGACCAACCTGCCAGATCTCACCACATTCAACTTTTTCTGAAAGACCAAATAAGCAAGATCCGCAGGATGACACTTTTGTAATCCCTATGTCAGCCTCGCCAAAGAACTCAATTAAATTTGTGAGACATAACCTACTCCTGCTGGTCATAGTCTTTGACAGATGTCAATTTATCTCATCTCCAAGTGAGTGCTTATCTTATGTCCCATTATGGCTTCTATTAATTTTCCCACTATTGATGTCAAACTATGGTAATCCTTTGCCATTTTATTTAATAATGACCTCACATTTGAATTCCTCTCGTCTCACAGAACCAATTCTGTGTTCAGAGACGGCTTGAAAATTTCTAGCAACAGCTGTGCAATTTGCTTCATCACTACCCGCAGCAATCTTATATGCTATCCATTGGGCATGCTGACTTTCCTATCTGGAATGTTGTAGCCTTTGTTGCATCTCTTCCTTTGTTATTGCTAAGCCGCTCAGTTGTTCAACACCAATTTTTCAATTAAGCCATTGTCACCGTCTTTTAATTTCGTAAAGACTGTTACAACATATTAATTTGGTACGTCTTCCATGCCTATTGCTGAACTGAGCATGTTACCCTGCTTGTTCCTTATGTGACCTTCCCTATCTTTTTTTTGTGGGAAAGAAAAACAAAAAGACGACCAGAATACATTTTCATGCATTGTTTTTGCCAATTATTTACACCAGAAAATAGCGTTGGATTAAGTAATGCACCTTGCTCTCTGGTATGATGGAAGAGTATGAGGGAAGATTTCGTCGGTTTGGTTACTAAGTGTACAGTCACTGAACAGTAGTACCTTTTTCTTGTCCATAATGCATTTGACTTTGTTGGATGAGAGGAGTAAATAATTTATCTTGGTTTCCTTTCAAATTAAGTCATTTTCTCTTTATAAAATATAGATTATCACTCGAATCCAGTTTTATTGCAATTCTGAGACAACAAAGAGGAACAAAAAATATTGAAGGAATGCCAGGCAATCTCTGCTTAAGAGACAAGTGTCAATAAATAGTTGTACAAATATATGAGTTAAAAGTAATATTAAATCGGAAATAATTGACAAGAAGGAGTACACTGCAATTGGTTAATACAGAGACGACATCTGCGGCGATATGGAGAACACCTGTGTTTTATGTAACATGTAAAATGTGCAGTGTTTTATTAAATCACTTTATACTGGATTGGTTTATCGAACTAAACAACTTGCATAAGCAGGGAGATGTTGAGGTGTCTACAAAACTTATATTAATTGTTTATACAGAAGAGAGAGAGCTAGATAGATACGTAGATAGATGGATAGAGACACAAATACATGATAAATAGAGAGATTACAGAGATAGGAACAATAGATGCTTTTCTTAAGATCTTGCAAAGCACTTTGGTATGGTGTTGTTTCGGTTGGAAGTGGGGTGTGGGTTGGGGCAGATGACATCGAATTTGGCATACGAAGAAAACTATTCCTCAAGCACTCATCAAAACACAAGTTTCTTGGAAGCATCTTGTAGTTCTAGACATCATTGACACATAACTGACATTAATTTAAGATATGCAGAAGAAAAGTTTGTCTAATTGAACGTGAGAATGCCGCTAATGGAACATGACATTATAAAATGTTAATTACCAGTTCCTTTATATAAAATATGTAAACCTGCATTATTGGTCGTATGATAGGCTGTTCAGTACGGCAGCAATCCAGGTGAGCCATCAGCAGCCAAAAACAGAAAAGCTCAGCAGCTCTGGCTGCATCTGAAGAGAAATCATGGTAACGTTTCAGATTGCCTTCCTCAGAACATGAGGAGACGTTGTCATCAGATTTGCATGGCAATTCTTCTACAAGTGGGGAATGAAGAAAGTTACGATGTTGCTGAAATCAAATATGGAAAGTGGAAATATATAGTATATTATAATTGGAAAAACATGTTTCAAAATTAACTCCTCATAGTTTTCTTCCCTCCTCAATGATCCAAACGAAATAGTCGAGATCTGTATGTCTAAACATTTAGGACATATCATTACTTCGACAGTAATTACATATTTCACAGCATTTCACTGCCATTTCAAAGAGCCCAGTACAACTTATTTTCCAAGAGGATGCACATAAGTAAAATTTATGCCGAGCATGAGAGAGGTACCAATGTGCCAGCAGATGCTTAGCTGAGCAAATTATGTGAACTTCAATCATTTAACCAAACATTAGCAAGTCTTACTGAGAAATTATCTCATCTCAAAATTATCTAAAGCAATGATCATTAACGTTAATATAAGATTTATTTTGGCTGTGTAAATTTACACCATTGCGCATTGATGTGTAAAAAGTGATATGATAGAGCATCTGATGGAGAAATTAGTAAAGTAATATTGGAGAAAAATGTGGAGACACACACACACAGACACAACACACACACACACAGACACACACACACACACACACACACACACTTCAGCCACAAGAAAATCGATAGACTGTAAATTGTTTGTTCAGATGTTTTAACGTGGAAGCAAAACGAGTTGCCAAATTAAGTGCTTCGACAAAGCATTGGAAAGTACAACTGGAGGATAAAATGAGGGCAGAAAATTGAACAGATTTTATGCTTCACTAAAGTTGCGCACTGGAAATACCTATAAATTGGAAATTGATAAATAAGTCACAACTCAAGAATACTGCAATTACCAACACAGAAGAACTGAATGATTTATTAGAGCTGTGAGTTTACAAGTCCAGAAATATTGATGGATTATATTTATATTCAAAAAAGACATAGCCAGTGAAATTGTTGATGTGTTGTCGTGAATATCACAAAAGAATAGAATAGAGTCTTTAAAGGAAACATTATATGAGGATGTATAATTTAAGTAACAGTGGGAGGAGGTGGAATTTTTGTTGGATACTACTGATCAGCTTTTCACTTGACATGAAAACAGTTGTCGAGGAAAGGAAGAGGGTTTCAGAGAAGCACCAAGTGAAGGTGAGAGCATCGTCAAAAACGAAAATGAAATATATAAACACTTCTCAGTCTGGAAGATAGAACTAAGTAGGACTGATGTTGTCATTGATGCACGAGAGAGAGAGAGTTGTCCGTGGGGTCTGAACTAGGATTGGAACAAGGAATGTTCTATGCGTTCTAGAAAGAAGGGCATAACTGGGTCCCATGCGGGTAGACATGGCCACACAGTTGTTCTAACGAAAGTGGATGGAGTTTAACGAGTAGTTGTTCAAAGTGAGGAAGAACAGTGCCAGGCAAAGGTGAATAGTGGTGGACGAGGAATGTCCAGGCATTCCTTCCAGCATATGTGTGTGTGTGTGTGTGTGTGTGTGTGTGTATGTATACGCGTGCAAGCATGCGTCTGTGGAGGGTGGGGTTGGGTTTATTGCGTTGGTGCATGTGGGATTGTTGGACAGAGAAAGGCACGTCCACGTCCATGGTAGAAAGGCGGCGCTGGAACACGTGAACTCATAATTCTGAAGCTGACATGAAGTTTTAGAAGGATCACCGGTGTAGTTGGTAAAGGATTGTAAAAAAAGTGAAAAGAAAATCGTGTCGACGTTGAAAATGATCAATTTTGTGGGGCAGGAGTCAACAGAAACAATGAGTCTGCCTGGACAGTCCCATTTGTGGATCTTGTGAAGTATATTTAAGTGGGCTTTGCAGGGTTGGGAGAATGTGAGACTGAAAGCATTTAAGGGAGATCACCAGATGAAATGAAATTAATGGTGTTTGTGGACACAATATGTTACGAATAGGCTAAAAATCTGACAATTCGATTCAATGTTTGAAAATTGGGAAATTGGCAGAAACAACAAACAGAATCATATTATGAAAATTGTGAAACGTTACACAGCTCTGAGATGTAGAGAGATCTGTCTGTCCTAGTACACGGATCACAAAAGGTTTGTATGCAGATTCAACAAATAATCCATCGAGCTAAAAGATTTTTTGGATTGTTGTGAGGGGAATCATCGTATCTAACACTCTCAAAGAAAAGAATACGAAATCTCTCAATAAATAATAGAGTACATATGCACAGCACGTAGAGCCAAAACATTTGAAACAACATTCAGAAGTTTTATACACAACATTAGCACTTCAATTGAAAAACATCTGCACATCGGGAATTTATTTGGGTGACTTCATTAAAGTCGCCTTTGGTTAAATGTTCTTTACTGTTTAATGTAGTACATATTGGCTGACTGGATGATGATTTTTCAATGATATTTTTATTCACTTCTGAATGCCGTTTGAATTCGCATCAATTCTGTGCAATTGAAAAGTATTATGCCAAATTTCGGTCTCAACTTCAACTTTATGTACAATTGTACAGCATATTTCCGAATTTATTTTTATTAAAATCAGATTTAAAGCTAGCCAGACCTACATTATCCTTAACTACGGGAGTGCAGCTGATAGCTGTTAAGTTGTGAACATTTGACTTAACATCTTAATTATTTTCAATAGTATGTAGTGAATTTTAAACAGCTTTCCTTCTCATCCCTTGAAATGCTGTCCCTGCTCACACAAAAGCTGTGAACAGAACATAGCATTCTTATATGTTGTGAATACCATAGTCTATTGAAATGCATATGAGGACTTACAGAATTAAATTTGTCATGCTGTTTCGAAGTATGTTTTCAAAAGTGTGATAAACACTGATTACCAGTATGAGGGATTGCACTGTCAATGCCCGACATATTCCCACCCTATATCACAAGCTAATATGAGAAAGAACGTCTTGAACTTGTTTACTCGCTTAAACTCTGTTTTGGATGAAGGACATAAAATAATTATATTGTTGTGATCTATTCTATTTAAATCAATAACCCGAGATATGATGTATGAACACAACAATGGACAATGATTTTGGTAAAATAGAAAATATTCTACACTTTTTCTTTGGTGGATAATTTTGAATTTTAGCAAATAATAGAGTGGCACTTAACTTGCTGAAGTGTTCTTAAACCGATGAAAATGTCTTGTTATTCAGATATTCTAAAATTGTGGTTGAAAACGAAAATAGCCACTGAAAAATTCAAATATGATCTCAGAATAGCAAAGCACATGATTTCATCACCTACTTCTTTGTTCTCAATTGTAACGTGAAGAAGGGAAAGAACGAATGTGTAAGAGGGCAGACCTAGGACACCATGACTGGAATGAGTGACTGATGTGCTGTCAGAAGCTCATTCTTGTGGCAAAACTGCATGGTGTGATTGCTCAGTTCAGGTGAAAAGCTGCAGATTTTGAGAGCTGGTAGGGAGGGGCAGTTCCTGTTGAAGGAACATGACTGAGATACTACAGACTTTGCTACAATACAGATGGCAGAATGAGATATGCTGATAGTCAATATTGAAAGGACTTGTATTATCAAAAGGGGTAAACTGGAGGAGAAATTTACTGAAGCATCTTAGGTTCAATGTTGGTAACATTTTCCAGTGATAGATTATCAATAAAAATGGGATATTTCACTGACAAAAGTCTGGGAACTGCTGCACTATTTGGTATAAAGCAATGATGTGACAGCATGCTGAAGAGTTTGCTGTCTTTTTGGTGAAAAACGAGTTTGACCAATTTGCGATTTCACAAATATTTCCTGAAATGATGACCTAGAAAATTTATTTTTCACGTGCAAGACATTATACAGAACACCCATACTATTGTTGCAGAAATGCACGCGGGGATTATGACCCGATCACATGATTACACAAAAGGAGTAACTGGTTAAGTTGAGATGTGAGTTTTTGCGCCCAGGGAATGTTCGAAATTTGGAATACACGATCTCAAAGGGATGTGGAGACAGGTATTTTTGTAATATTTAAAAAAAACACCTGCATAAACATTTAAAATTCCAGGATTAGTAGAACAAGTGCAGACATATGGGATTAGTGGAAATTGATATTTGTTAAATATTGATCAGAATAGACATGCTGAGTTGAAGGGACTGTTTCTAGGCTGTATGAGCACTGAAGATAATGTGATGGCGTGCTAGTTGAATATCTCACTTGAAGTTCTAAAGCCCGAAGTGTGAACCATTTGTTCAGTACCGAGATTGAAAGAGTTTTCTACTTCCGCTTGTATTGTCTGCATTGGGACCTTCTGCCTGATGGGAGAGATTGATGCCTGCAGATTGACGAAGATATGCAGAAAACTAGATAAGAGACAGGCGATTTTTATGCTCCATGTGAAACAATTGCTAACTTTGAAAATACGTGGATGATTACATCTTTTTCTCGTCTGATACTGTCTATAGAGTCAACAATTGTGTCTAGGGATTGCTTCCATTAAAAGAGAAAAAGTTAAAACATCATCTCGACTAACCTGTTCAGCTCACAGCAAAGACACATTCGGGGATATCTGTCAATATCGGTTACACTGATCGTTTTTGCTTCGTTTTCATCTGCAGTTGCAGCACAGACCAACTCTTTGTGAAAAAACAACTTGAATTGATGACCTTTTGCAAAAAGAATAGTGTGTGGGCTTTTCATGCGAAAACAGGAAACCCACACTGACTATTTTATCGTGCTCTATTTTCCATACAGTTATTTTGAAAAGCATGTTTCGCAACCCTGAGTTTCACAAATGTTGCAACACAGAGAGAGCACATTATACAGCAGATGTAAGTCTTTGTGTGAAACAACACAGAAGAATTACAGTCACAGGCAAGGAGTTTTTTTTCAACTCTTTGTGCATTTTAGAATCTCTATCCAGATTAAGGATTCTATAAATGTTAATTATTTTGAAAATACACAAACTCGCATAAGCTAATCATGGTTTATATATCTTGAAACATATGGAGTTATTGAGGGTTTTGACAACGCAATATCTGAGAGAATGCTTCCTCTCACAAGAGGTTGTAGGACTGGAGAGCAGGTTTGGTTGGGTTTAAGTGACGGTTGCGTTGTGTTTTCGCTAGACCATCAATCCAAAGACCATATGGTGTCCTGAGAACCTCGGTTCAAATCATACCATGGCAGATAGTGGAATTGAAATTCAATAAAGAACTGGGATTAAGTATCTAACGATGAGCTCAAAACAGTTCCCGATTGTGGAGAAGCACATCAGATTTGCAGCTTTTAAGAAAGGAAATGTGCCATCATTACCTGATCTGGCCAGCATGTGACTCTGGACCCACAATGATTTGATTGATTCTGGGCAGTAGGGGTTGACAATAAATATTGGCTGCACCAGAGACATCGACATCCCGTGAATGATTTGTTTTTAAAAGCGTAGATTAAGCAATGAGCAAATTGAAGTACGTGTAATGACGTTTGATAAGGAAGTGGAACAACGGACAGCTCAATAATCTTTGAATCTCGACAGTGTGGAAGCAGGCCCTTCGGCCCAACACGTCCAAGCTGATCTTCTGAAGAGTAATGTTTAAGCAGACACATGAAAATACATTGGAGGGAGTGATATTTACCATGTACAATTGTGTGAGAACAGTAAGAATAGCATCGTGTTCAGAACACACATGGTGGTCCAAGGAGCCTGTTCCTGTGTGTAATTGCTCTGTGTTCTCAAAACACTGCCTACAAGTCTCACAGCAGTCTGACTTGCAGCATTATTAACTCGCCCTTTTTAGTATCTCTGCTCAAACCGTAGATACTGAAGGCACTGTGCCTATATCTAACCTGTTCGAGTACAAGGGTTCATAAAGGTAGCCTGCCACCATTTACTCAACGGCCATTGTTGGAGGCCAAAAAGTGTACGATAGCTATTTATCCTTGCATTGGATAAAATGCATATGCATGGGGAGTCAATGGCCTACTGGTTTCTTAGCTGGCCTGCTTAATGAAAGACCCAGGTAATATTCTAAGCACGCAGGTTCGAATCCTGCTATGGCAGATGAGAAAATTTGAAGTCAATGAATATGTAGAATTAAAGATCGTCTGGCTATTATCAATTCATTGTGTGGAAATCCTATCTGGATCACTAAGGTCCTTTAGCGAAAGAAATCTGCCATCCTTACTTTGTCTAGTCTACCTGTGACTCCAGGCCCACAGCAATATGTTTGGCTCTTAACTGCCATCTGGGCAATTAGCGAAGGGCAATAAATGCTGGCCTAGCCAGTGATGTCCCCGTCCCATGAGAGCAAATAAAAAGCCGAAAGAAAACAATTGCTGTTCCTCCACCTTGTACTGAACTTTGATGGAAGAATGCTGAATGCCCAATATGGAAATGCTGGCTATGGAAGACAGAAAGAGAGTTGAACGAGAGATTTTGGTGTGCATGCCCATAAGCCCCTGAAAGAGGAAACACAAGAGGGTGGCATGATGAAGAAGGCAGACGATATTATTGCCTTCATCCCTCAGGGCAAATCATGCTGAAATTGGTTAAGACGTAAGTAGACTATGTTGAGTATTGTGTGCATTTCTGTTCATCAAACGGTACGAACGATGTGAAAACTTTTAAGAGGTTAAACAGGACATTACTTGGATTGGAGTGAATTGGCTATAAGGAGAGTTTAGAAAGCTTGAATTGTTTTTGCGAACACAATAGTGACTGAGGGGCGACCTGATAGCAGTATATGAAGTAAAGCGGGGCAAGAATTGGGTGGATAGCTGGAGTCTTTTTTTCGAAGGGATTAGATGTCAATTTATCGGAGGCAAATGTTTGGAGTGAGAGGAGAAATGTTTAAGGAGATGTGAAAGGCAAGTATTTTTTTTAAAACTCAGGTTATGGGAGATGCCTGGATAGTAGTGCCAGGGAAGGTTGAAGACACATACACAATAGCAATGTTTAAGACCCTCTCTCACTAGTATCCTTACATACAGATAAGGAAGGACACCACTTCGACTTGGACAACACATCCATTCCAGAACAAGCCAAACAGAGACACACACGAGAATTCCTAGAAGCATGGTTTTCCAACTGGAAATCTATCAACAAATACATCGGGTTAGACCCTATCTCACAACCCCTGAGAAAAAGAACAGGAAATGACATCCCCACAGGAAAGACCTCACCACAGGAAATGACATCACCAACCCAAAGAAGCCAAAACATATAAATAGAAAGCCTGAATCAGCCCAGAGGCCCACTGAAGATGTTAACTAGTATGGTAACAAATCGTCTGGAAATGAAACTTCCAGATCAGCGAGCAAACCTACATCCACAACCACAGCCTGAAGAACACATCTTCTTAAAACTCACTAAAGAATCACTTTTAAGGAGAAAAGGACAAGATACACCTCTGAGAAAGACATTGTTGATTTTAATGGCTTCAGTTTTAAAAGCTTTAGTCTCACCCAAGTAGGATATTGTAATACATATGTATTACAGTGACTCCTGATACACCACAGTTTCCAGGTTTTTCACAGGCTTTTTAAACACAGTAGCCAGCACTGACACCAATAATCTATAGAATTTCGCTGAGAACTCCTCTATTATCCTATCACCACATCACTACCTTTCAGCGGCATCTCCAACCTTACTTTATATAATGGTACACTTCTCTTATCATCGTCTCATTCTATATATGACCACTCTTTTCTCTTAATGTCATATCTTCTCATCTCTCACCATCACAGATTGAATTGCTCCTGCATATCTGCATATCTTAACATTAAAATTTGTTTGCCTGCTCTTCTTTGGCATGAGAGTAAGCCTTACCCACGTAAGTAAATTCTTTAAAGAGAGCTGCCACTTTCTTCCCAAACATCTCTCCAGATCAGGTTGTACACGTTTTTGCAGCCTTTTGACTTCAACAGTGTATTCCTTTTCACTTCAACAAAAGTCTTTGGTTTGTCGTGTTTTCCCACACTCGTCTTCCCAGTGTTGGTTTTTCTAAACCACTGACATGCGACTTCTTGTTGCCTACTTTATTACAATGAGCTAATTTACTTCTCTTTTCAGCACATGGATTTCCTTACTAGCACATGGTAAACTATCTTTACTATCTTCAATGAGATATTACTTTTCCTTAACACGGGAGGACTTTTCTTTTCCACAAATTCTATCTCTCATAGATTGATTCTGACCAGAAACTCTACTTTATGAAATAACTCATGACCATACGATAATCTAGAATTCTTTACTCTGCTCTTCTCCATGATTTCTGAGCACCTCAGGAATTGAATTTTGATCTCCTCCAAAATAATCGTCTCTCCACAAGTAACATGTTTATTGTTTCATTGCCTTTATTATTTGATCCTTTGAAACTTAATACATGTTTGACCAGGGTCCCACCTTAGGTGCATGAAACGTTTTCTGTAGGCTTCTGGTACTTAGCTCATATGCACCGAAGATGGCATTTTTCACTTCATTATACTCCCCAGGCAACTTCTTTGTCAGTAATGAAAATGCCTCTCAATCATTTTCATTTGGTATCAGCAATGCCTACATGGTCACTGAAATTGGCGGCTTCTTGTTCCCTACTTTATTACAATGAGCTAATTGCTCAAATGAAATTCTCATGAAATTTCTCAAATTAAATGTAAAAAATTCCGATATTATTTTGGTTGGACTTATGCATCAATTCACATATTTAAACAGATCCAAAGCTGATCTCTACCTTCGATGTCATTTCTCTGCACCACCGTTCCGCTGTTTCACCTCTATTACCACAATTTTAAGTCGACTTTGAGTTATCAGTTCCAAACTTTCGAGGTCAAAAACCGTCTATTTCTACTTTTCTCATCCAACTTTCTAGATCTCTCTGCTCGGGTCCTCCTTTCTTTTCCTAATTCTAACTGTTTCGTTTCCTGATCATGTTCATTTTGCTCCAGTTACAATTTCATTTGAGCCATTTTCAAAGATTCGGATGGCATCCCTGGTTCTTGAATATGCTATACGACTGCCACAATTATCTCCACTTTCTTCACAGATACACAGGACACCAACTTCAGCTTGTTTGCCATTTTATAATGCTTTGCCTTGCATACTTCTTGCAAAACTCCTGAGGTCACTTCTTCCAGCCCCAAGAAACTCTTAGTGACCGAAAGACCCATTATTACACAGGATACATCTGTTTAAATGCACCGAATTCAATATCTGAAGTTAAAAAAAACACTAACCCTCATTATTCATTGCTTTTGACTCCAACAGTCCTAAACCAAGCCTGGAATTACTGATTTTGGTCCCAACAAGAGCCCCAATGTATTACGGACAAGGTCAAGACCCCTAACAAATAATATCGAAGGCAACCTAGACTCTAACTTCACGAATGTAAAGAGAAGTGCAAGGTGTTACGATCCTGATGCAATTCGATTTAAAGCCTCTCATTGTTTAAAAAAATTAAAAAAAACTAAAATGCACCTCTTAAAACCATCACAGTAGTGACTTGGAAAGATATGACTATTCCTTCACTCTCACAGTGTCAGGATCCATAATTTCCTCACAAACGTCACTGTGGGTCAACCAACTGCTCGTGGTTGCAGCAGTTCAAGAAGGTAGTTCGCTCCCTCTATCATCAGGGCACCAGCAGATGGCAATAAATACTGGCCCACCAGTGACGGCCATGCCCCGGGATTGAATAATAATAAAACATCCAGCCATTTTCTTTTGCTTGGTTCTGCTTGTCCTTCCTATGAGACTTACTTGAGTTAATATGAAGTTTCTCCTCAATCACTCCATATTTTGACATACTGCTCCGTTTCCTAAGTGCCATTACATCGATTTAAGTTCATTGAAGGCGAATTAGAACATCTCACTGAAAATATGTTGATACCGCTCAACATTAGGATTAACCCATCCATCTTGTGGAAGTCCAACGGACTCTGGATTAGGTTTAAGAATGCAGATTTGTGCATCCCTCCTTCCAATATGACCTTCTTAGCCATGTGTTAAAGTGCATTGCCTTCCTATTTTCGGCCTTACTAGCACGAGTTACAAGGAGTCATTCCAAGACTAAAACCCTCAAAGTGCTGCTTTTCACCTTCCTACACGACTCCATGAATACCCTTTGTAGACCATTCCTCTCATTTTGCTTCTGTCTTTTGAACAAAGAAACAACCATGAGCCCTGCCTGCTCATCTTCCCTTCTTAGAATATCCCGTACATGTTTCAAGTCATCCTTAATTTTCCCACAGCCAAGTAACACATTATTTTCGAGTCTAACACATGGCCACAGAAACGCCTATCTGTGCCGCTGACTGTATGATCCCCTATCACTGCTGCTCACCTACACTTACACCGTTCTTGGTATATTACAGTTTCAATCCTGGTATCACTGATATGACTTTCTTTTCCCTGTATGTCTATTGCTTTTACACCCTCCCACTCATATCCAAAATAGTATATCTGTTTCAAAGAAGAATGGCTGCAAAGGAATCTAACACTCTCTCACCATGCCTCCTTGTCTTCTCTATCAGGTTCGCCCTTCTGGAAGACGGAGCACATAACTAAACGTACGATTCATGCCGTTATCAGACTCCTGGATACTCCATAGTCATTCTGTCCGCAGCTCCAGGCATAAATAAAGAACTGCAGCAGAACACGCTTCCTGAATGCATGGTTAAATTGGACAGTGCAGATTTCCCTGATTTGTCACTTAATGTATCAGGAGCATTCTACAGGTGAAAGTGGGTATTACAGATGCTGGAGATTAGAGTCAAGATTAGAGTAGTGCTGGAAAAGCACAGTAGGTCAGGGAGCATACAAGGAGCAGGATAAACGGCGTTTTGTACAAAAGCTGTTCGTCAGGAATGACGCTGGGAGCCTCCAGGGTGAAGAGATAAATGAGAGTGGGATGGGGCTGTGGGGAAGATAGTTGAGAGTGCAATAGGTGGATGGAGGTGGGAGTAAACATGATAAGTCGGAGAGGAGGATGGAGTGGACAGGTGGAGCGGAAAATGAATTGGCGGGACAGGTCATGAGGACGATGCTGCGCTGGAAGGTTGGAATTAGGGTAATAGTGGGCGGAGTAAAAATGAGGAAACTGGTGAAGTTCACATTGATGCCATGGGTTTGAAAGGTTCTAAGGCAGAAGATGAGGCGTTCATCCTCCAGGAGTCGGGTGGAAAGAGAGTGGCGATGGTGGAGGCCCGGGACAAGCATTCCCTTGGCAGAGTGGGAGAAGGAGTTGAAATGTTCGACCACGGGGTGGTAGGGTTGATTGTTGCGGGTTTCCAGACATGTTCTCTGAAGTGCTCTGCAAGTAGGTGCCCAGTCACTCTAATGTAGAGCAGGCCATATCGGGAACAACGGATGCAGTAAATGATAAACATGGAAGTGCAGGTGAAACTTTGATGGATGTGGAAGGCTCGTTTGGGGCCTTGTACAGATTTGAGGGGGGAGGGTTTGCAATTCCTGCAGTGGCAGTGGAAGGTGCCGGGAGTGGAGAGTGTTCTACATTTCCGAGTTCTTTCGCCATCTTGTGTCTTATCAACTAAAGACAATAAAACAATTGGCAAGCTTACTCATTATTGACCAAAATTAGGCTACTCACTTTCCTTCTCTTTTCCTCTTGTACTATGAAAACGTAAACCCTTCGAACTGATCATCAAACCAAGGAACCCTTTATCTATCACAATGCTTCCATCTAGTACAATCTCTTGTTCCAAGGCACCTTTCAGCAAACACATCTAAATGTTTATCAAATAAACTTTCTCCATTTACGAGAGTAACACCACAGTTTGAACAAAAAGTTCAAAAGAAATTTTAAAGAACATGGACATTTTAACTGACGTAAACTCACCATCTCACAGCTGTTGCAACTTCCAGACAATTAACTTCCAACACACCTAGTTGCAAGTAAATAGCCCTCTGACCTGAAGAGCACAACATCTAATATGATAGTAATGTCTGCTAGATAAACTAAGCATGTCGAATAGCACGTCTGCATGGAGAAATTGACTTAAGTCACATTGACCACGAGTACTGATGCTATTAAATTTGCCAAGTCTCTCCAATGCTGTCTTTTCTTATTGTTTCAGATTTCCTGAATCGTTAGTGTACAACGTAAGTTGTTGCACTCCCAAAACTAACCTCTTCAATACTTATTTGCAGCGCATCATTACTTGTCAGCAGCCACACTGATAAAGACATCTGCACCCCTGCACTCTGATTTTTGCCTGTCAGCCAATCATGTTTCCAGACAAACAACGTGCACTTTATTCATGGGCTCTTGTCTTATTCAGCACCTTCCTGTGAAGCATCTTGTCCTAGGCCTTCTGGAAGTGCAAATTGATCACGTCCATTGCCTCTCCCTTGTCTAACTTACGTCCTCACAGAATTCTAACAGCTGTATCAGGCATGCACCCCCTCCCACCGCCTTGAGGAATCCAAGCTGACTCAGCCCTATTTAATATGCACTTCAAAGTACTCGACGTTCTTAACAATTGAACATTAAAGTTATCAACAACCGAGGTGAGCCTAAACAAATCATAATTAGCTGTCTTCAGCCTTGTTCCCTTATTCAACACAGGTGTTGTAATATCTGTATTCCGGTCCTCAGAGATGTACCATATCCAAGCGATTCCTGAAAAATCACTACTAATGTATGCTTCAGGACTCTGCGATGTAGGTTGTCTGGTTCGGGCCATCAATCTACTTTTAGACATTACAGCCTGACCAGAACATTCTCCGATTGAAGGTCATGACACTTACCTCTGCTCCAGACTCTATTGACGTTATGGTAAGCTACTCATATATTCTACCATAAAAGTGGACATAGTGCAACTTTTCAGTACCTCTTTCATTTCTGTTGCTAATTTTTCAGAAGTGTAATGTACACTGCTGTCTGCCTCTTACCATTTATTTGATGAAAATAATCTCTTGCAATTTCCTTTCATATTAAGAGTTAAATGACCATCATATTTCAGATTCTACAGCCTTATCGTTTTTAAAATTATCCTGTGCTGAGTTTTCAAGGCCTCTGAATCTTCTGCATGTTTTGAAAACCTTTGACTCACTTAGTTTACCATTAGTCCTCATCAAATTGCATGCTTTTCCTCTGTATTGCATGGTTTCTCTCATTTCCCTTGTCATAGACATTATACAGCTCAGAAATAGACCTGTTGGATCAACCAATCCATGCTGAACATAAGCTATAACTAAACGAGTTCCACCTGTTTGCGTGAAGGCCAACATGCCTTCAAAATCATTTTTCATTCGTGTACTTATCCAAATGTGTTTTGAACATTGTAACTGTGCCCGCATCCATCACTTCCACTGGGAGTTCGTTCCACGCACGAACGATTCTCTGTGGAAAAAAAACTGTCTGTCATGTTTTTTCTTAAATCTTTCTCCTCTCGCCTGAAAAGATATGCTGACTAGTCTGAAAACACGCACTACGTGGAAAAAAAACGGCATTCATCTTGTCTATATGCCTCTTTATGGACCTCTATAAGATCATCCCTCAATCTCCTACATCTATCCTGTCAGATATTGTTGGCTCACATTCATAGAACTATAGAATCATGGAGTCCTACAGTACGGAGGCAGCGCGAAGTGTCGATGGAATCATTGGAAGGAAAGCTGAGTTTCGTGATGGACTGGGCTTCTTTCACCACTCTGTGATTTTTTTCTGTGATGGTGGGCCTAATCGTAGTAATACCAAGTTGTGATGTTTGGATGGGATGCTTTATTTGGAATATCGATACAAATTGTCAAAATTCAAGTGGACGTGCCGAATTTCGTTCGTGTTTTGAGGCAGCAGAGCCGTTGATGTGCTTTTTTGATTCAACATGAAAGGGCAGGGATAGATTGTTGTTGATATTTGCTCCTGGCAATGAGAAGATCTCTGTTTGATACTTCTGATTAATCCAAATCTGATTAATTCTGTCCTCAAAATTGTTTCCAGTCGTCATCACTGATGCAAGACTGGACATTCTGTACAATACTGATTTTTCTCTTGTTCCCTTCTGAAATTCCATTACCACAAGTGCTGTTCTGTCATCATCTGTCTCGTTCCTGTGTCCAGACAGTTTTTTTTTGTTACATAAGTGCCACTGCTATTTCCTCTGTGACAACTTGATAAACATTTCATTTGACGTGAGACCTTCATTTACTTTCAAGCTGTCAGAAGAAGAATCTCTTCTTTCCTATGATAATTTCAGGCAGTCTTTCTGATTGTTTTACTTGTATTGTCTCTCTCGCTAGTGAACATCTACTAAATGTATTCATTTAGAAGTTTACCAACATCCTCTGGATCTCCGTACAAATTACCATTGTGTTCCTTAATGAGTCCTTCTCTTTCCCTCGTCATCTTTTTTTTTCATTTAATGTGTGTGTGTGTGTGTGTGTGTGTGTGTGTGTGTGTGTGTGTGTGTGTGTATACATGTGTGTTTCAACACAACCACGGGAGCTACTGTCTTATTGGACAGAAACGAGGAGTGGTGATTTAACATGAGGGCCACCAGACCTCAGGCGAGGGAAGAGATTGACAAAGAGAGTCTTTCATGGACACCTCAAACCACTAACTGGAATTGAGCCATGCTTTTGGCATCACACTACTCTGGAAACCAAGAATCCAGCCAACTGAGCTCAACCGATTCAGTAAATGTGAGTGTGCATCAAATTAGGATTTGGCTTGACTGGCCCTACCAGTATTGTTATATTTTCATAGTCACTCTCTTAATCGTCGTTTCCAGTTTACTTTGGCACTTCGTATACTCTTCGAGGGCGTCTGCTGTTTTGAGTCGGTATTTGACAGAAGCCTTCCTTTATCTCTGAATAGAAAGCTGTGTCAACCTCGATATCCATAGCTCATAAGATTTGATGGTGCCATCTTTTTTTCTTTATTGAGCCATAATTATGCTGTGCTCTTCCTTTGTTTTTCTCTAAAATAACAACAGTTATGAAGTTGATTTACTTGAACGTACCTGCTATGAGTCTGATATGGCAAACAGACATGATCTAACTAAAATCAGCTTCACTCCACTTCTGAACTTTGATTTCAAACCCCTACCTGTCGCTTTCCATAACAATCTTAAATCTTACTGCGTTCTGGTTACTAACTGTTAAGTATTCGCCCTTTGTTACTTCAACAACTTACCCTTCTTCATATCTCCTAATCTTTCACGATTACATCTTTATTTGCTCCTATGCTTTTTTTTTACCTACTCCTGGCATTTGAGAGTAAAGCTTACTCTCGGAAGGAAATTTCTTAAAGATGTCTGACAGTTTCTTCTCAACGAGCCCCTGACCAGTTGTACGTTCTGTTGCAGGTTTTACGTTCCACTGTGCTTTCCTTTTCCATATCAAAAAACTCACTGGTTCATCCCGTCTTCGAACATTAGCTTTTACTAAACCACCGAAACTGCGACTTCATGTGGCGTACTTAATTGCAGAGAAAATACCCCCCTTCCAAAAACAAGGTGACAAAAACCGAACACAATACTCCAAGTGCGGTCTCATCAACTTTCTGTCAGACTGCAACATAACCTGCCAAATTTTATGCTTCATGCCCTGACTGAGGAAGGCTAATGTGCCATAATTCTTCTTCACTACCTGTCGATCTGTGACTCCACGTTTAGAGACCTACGCACCTGAACTCCAAGTTTCCTCTGTTCTATTTTGCTCCTTAAGCCCTACCATTCATCATGAAAATCCGAACTTGATTTGATTTTCCAACGTACAAGATTTCCCACTTATCTATATTAAACTCAATTTGCCATTTCTCAGCCCACTTTCCCAGCTGATCAAATCCTGCTGCAATTTCTGAGAACCTTCCTCACTGTCCTCATTTCCTGCTATTTTAGTGCCTTCTGCAAAATTGCTAATCATGCCTTTTGCATTCTCATTCAAATCATTGAACAAAAGGCAAATAGCAATAAGCCCATCACACCACCTTGATGCACTCCATTAGTCAAAATCCTCCAATCCTTCCACTATTTTTGCTTCCTATCATCAAGCCAAAAGTGTATCAAATTTGTCAGGTCTACCTGGATTCTATGTGATCGGCCTTCCAGAGCACTCTGTCATGTGCAGCTTTATTAAAGATATAACTGAAATTTTTGTAGACTAAGTCTACAACCCTGCTCCCATCAATCTTCTTTTTCACTTCATCATAGACGTCTAACAAACTTGTGTGGTGCGATCTCCACGCACAAAACCCTGCTGATATCTCCTAATCCAACCCTGTCTTTCCAAATGCAAGTGAACCTTATCTGATATAATCTTTTCAAGTAACGACCTTACAACAGATGTTAGAATTACTGGTCTATAGATCCAGTTTTTTCTTTGCAACTATTCCTGAATAAGTGCACAACATTCACTACTCTCTGCTCTTCCAGGACCTCACCCGTGGTTAACGATGGTGGGTCAAATTGTCCTGACTTAAAACAAAACACACTTCGTTCATCTTTATTTGTTTTATCGACTTAGCTCTATTGGAATACCTTACAGATTAAGAGATAGAGTGCATATTCTGAACTAACAATTCCAATATCGTAATATCCCCGAAACAGACGCTTGGCAAAAGATGAAAGTGAAAACAGATTGTCCCACATGCAGGGCACAGAGCAGGCAATAATCCCCCAGAGTTGGTCTGTCACCAAAAGAAGGAAGCAATAGCCTCCACCTCTTCAATCCCCAAAAGCATATGCTAAGATCAAAAATTAAAATTCATTATTCTATGGGCGCTCAAAACACTCCTCTTCAGCCTGCTTGTATTGTACCAACATCAAAATAAAGCCTCACAACCTCTTTACTCTTGTGGCTCTGATGGACTCAAACATACCTAGGAGAAAATAATCCCTTGAATCAACAGCATCATCACAGTTAGTAACTGTCAGCATCCAACTAAGCTTTTGGTTCGTATACAAATTCAATTCAGCTCTTACATGGAGTCGAAATTTGAAGAAACAAAAATTTTTCATTGAGATGGTGAAATGTTCAACTCATTCCTATATGCCTGACAAAGGCAGAATTCCTCAACACAATTGCAAAAATATTTAAATTCACGCTCACAATGCCAAGACATACAAGGATATGGGCCATGTTCATGACTAGGATAGTTATCTTGTTGTTTCTGTCTGTCTAGGCTACGATGAACCTAACGGCCTTTTTCTGTTCTGCCTGAATTCTACGATGCCATGACTACTCTCAGCAACTGGAGTATCTATCCATCACATGTTGATGTTTATATTAACCCTCCAAACAAAGTTGATCAGGCCTGAACTGCGCTGAATGTTCTTGATCGTTGTTCAGAGGAGGTCCTTTTTTGAAAGTCAATCTTAGGTTGACACTTGGTTTTTTTTGATGCATAGATCCTGAATCTTTTCGCCTTGTGGAGATTTCTGTAGTTATCAGAATTTTGCAAGATATGCTTAGTAACTTGTGACTCAAATCCCTTATGATTGGAGATTGATGTCATGATTTTTCTGTCTTTAGTTCAGGAACATTTGCAAACACGGCATCCCATCTCCATTGTTCTTGGCTTTGTGTCAAAATCTTGCTGATCACAATAGTTTCCTGTCTCTTCAGAGAATGTTTTGTTCATCTCAATCGATCTTGTTGAACTGCAGCCACAGCTTTTTCACGTGTCTTACGCTATTCCTTAGGTAAATTCCATAATTTTGAATTGTCCCAGCATGCTATGTGGGCAAAACCTTGGCAGCACAATGCACCACTACACTCAACAAAATCAAATACCCCACTGGTCAATACGGGATGCAAGGATGTAGTTGGGGCCTCACAGGTGATTTTTCAACATCATAGAATACTATTGTTCCGTTCTTTTAATAATCTGCACTCTGATGTGAAGAACTTTACCCTGTTTTCTCTCGTCTGTAAGGGTTACAGCAAACTTCCTTTCTCCCAATGTTCTAAGATTGGCACTGACCAGGTTTTGAACGTTAGTTCACACAGCAACAGCGAAATTGTCCACAAGCATGTTCCATATTTTAGGAGCGACCTTAGAAAAAGGGTATTAAGAAGGATTTTGTATGAATCATTCTGATTGTCATTCATCAGTCCTAACTACTTTCCATTCTGAACTAGGAGGACATAATTGAAAGTAAGACTACATTTGGAAAGTGGGAGGATATATAAAGTAGTACAATGAGAATTTCTCGATGAGCAAGGATGATAAGTCCAGAGAACGATGGATGTCGGGGAATATTAAGGGCTTCTTAAAGGAGAAGAAGGAAGAATATGTTAAGTACAGAGCATTAAAATGTGGGAAGCTATTCAAAAGTACAGAGTTTTCTCGTGGACACATAAGAAAGTAATTAGGGGTGCAAACATGAACTATGACATATGTTGGGCACATAAGATTCAGAAAACACCAAGGTATTTTTGAGTATATTAAGCTTAAGAGTATTACCAGGGAAAGTGAGATCGTTTAGAGACAAGAGGAGAAAGCTGTTTCTCATGTCACAGGATGTGGGTTAGATATTAACTGAATATTTCTCAACTGCATTTCTGAAGAAAAAATGCCGTGGGTATATCAGTTGGATGCTGAGATCCTTGAGCATGTTAAGAGTACTAAGGAAAATATGTTAGATGGTGCAAGGAGGTTGGCCATGTGGATCGTGTTTAGTATACGATCACTGGTATGAGGTGTGCACCTACACCAATCTGGGAGCCCTGAGTGTCAGATATAAACAGGAATCTCAGACAGTGTCCTCAACATAGCGCATGGTGCTGGGCTAGCTCCTTAGCGTTCAAGTTTTGTGCTTGTTTAAATACAGAATGGCTTCGAGATGGCATGCCATCCTCTGTGTAGCCATTTCATTTGTTTTAGCGCACATAAAGGCGAATTAATTCACAGGCTTGATGAGATGTATCCCACGATGCTATTGGAGGCAGGTGAATAGATTTCTACGGTTCTCGCCCAGATGTGTAATACTTCCCTCACCATAGACGAAGTGCCAGATGATTGAGTTGATTTGTTTAAGAAGGACAACAGAATTTGACCAGTTAATTACGGTAAGTCTGATATCAAAGGTGAAAACTTATTGTACAGGATGAATATATATTTGGAGAATCAGGGATGATTCACTAACAGTCAGCATTGATTGTGAGAGAAGGTGTCTGACTAATATAATGGTGCTGTTTTCTTGGAACAGTTGTCCAAGTATATTGAAGAGGGTATTGCAGTTGATAGGATTTGCATGGACTTCAATGAGGCCTTCGACAAGGTTTCACATAGAAGTCTGGTACGAAAGATAAGAGCTGAGAGGGTCCAAAGCTAGTTGACAAACTGGTCCAAATGTGGCTTGCATCGTGAGATGGTGGATCTTTTCTTTTCTAATATTAAGTAATTGGCGTTCAGCCTCTCGATGTTTACTGGAATGTAGGCGACTTGAATGGGAGTGTAGATATTATATTCCCTCAGTTTGCAGATGACACGAAAGTTGGTCATTGATGGTGAAGAGGGTGGTAACAGGCAAAAATCTGGTATTGTTCACTGTTAAATTATGCAGCACAATGGAAGATTCAATTCAATCCTGAAAAGTGCGAGGTGATTCATTTTGAAAGGTATCATAATGGAAGTATGTATGCAGTCAATTTTAGTTTATTTTTCAAGGGAGAACTGAGGAGAAAAGTGGAGCTTATGTCCAAAAACCAAACCCACCTATTAACACAGGTAGACAGGATGGCGAAGAAGGATTGGAGAGTACTTTCCTTTATTAGCTGCGTGTAGAATATAGGAGCAAGAAAATCTGGCTATTACTTTAGGCAAGAGAAGAACCTGATTGCATCGAAGAGTGTGCAGAGTAGGTTCACTCGGATGTTATCCCGGGTGAAAAGTCTCATTTACGATGACAGAGTGGGTAGAATGTGTGTATAATCTTCGGAACAGTGAAGACTGGTGTGGGGGAGGGGTGGGGGGCAGGGGGTAGCTGAGGGAATCGAGATGCAATGAGGGGAATCTCTTTGAGGTATACACATTATGAGAACATTTTTAAAAGGGAGATTCTTTTCCTCATGGCGGACGTGAGAAGGTTTAAAGGGCATATGTTTACTGTGAAATGTAAGTGATTCAGAAGGAATCAGAGGAAATTCTATTCACCCCGAGGATCACAACGAAATGAACTCAGTACCTGAGAGGATGATATATGCAGGTATTCTCATAACATTTGAGAAGCATCTGAACGAACACATAAGATACAGGTTTTAGAAAGCTATGGACAAACTATCGGTGAATGGGATTCTAGTGTTTAATATTATTGGTCGGCAGAGGCATGATGGGGCAAAGGCCTGCATATATCACATATGACGACACAAGAATTAGTTATTATTGAAAGATTATGGAAGATTTCCAACCACACATTGAAGCCTGCTGTACATTCAGAATTACTTATCGTATTTTTTCATCTTTGAACAAATTTTGAGTTAACGACTCATCACCTCCTCTATTCTTGTTTCATATATGTCTGCAAGACGTTGGATTGACACTATGCTAATGAATCAGTTGTTCTAGACTTCATCCAATACTTCCTTTGTCAATGTATTGTTTAAGTGCAAAATCTACAGTCTCGTATAATCCGTTTCAAAGCATTAAACACATTATCTTCCTCCATATCTTTCATCTTTCATCCGTTTCCATCAATGTTTACACTCGGTACAGAACAGAAACTAATGGAATGGAAGGGGTTAACTTAAGCTGTTTGTTCAGTGATTGTAATTAATACCAATTTCCTCACCACTCAATTGTGCCACCAGAGGATTAGAGATTCTATGAATAGGTGAGACACTTCAAACTGGTATTATATCGTGAAAGCTCAGTGTTAAACTCCATTATTGACAAAGACCATGGGCTCTAAAGAAATAAAGATTGGAATGTGATGGCGAGAAAATAAAACATTTCAACAATGCATCCAAATCTGAACATGACAGTGTGGAATCTGACAACATTGAATCAAAATCTGAGTGCATTGGGATTGAATTTTACAAAAATGGACAGGAGCTTTTCCTATTGGTTGCACTATATCTCTGCAACTTATGATTGGATAAAAATAACTGACCGGATCTATTTCGTATTGAAGTTGACTCAAACGATTTATTATCCCTTTCTCGCTATTGTTGGTGTTCCAAGTAAGTCTCTCTTTTGGTTATTAATTCCTTACCCACATTTAGTTACAATACCACGACAGGACTTTGTACTGTGATTACTCTAGTTTATGATAAGTCCTTGAAACTTTCCAGCTGGCATTTATGTATGCAATTTTTGTACCCCTTATCATCTTGCATTGTAACTTTTTCGGTAAAACTACATGCGTTTTGTTGCTTTGTCTGTTTTCACGTTGTCAATATGAACGTTTTTTGCTTGGCTTCGTGATAAAATTTAGTACCTTCCAACTCGCTTCCATCTCAGATTCTGGTAACGTGTGGGACTGAGCCAGTTCACATTAAATATTCCAGACCTTGTCAATCCTGATCTGACTGCGAGCATCATACCTCCTTTAGCATTAGTCCCGTTTGTTAGGAATGGCTTATTTGCAATATTCGTAATCATTGGTTTGAATCTTGCTTCTTCAATTATTATCAATGCTGCATCAACTTCTTATAATACACTATTTGTTTCCTTTTAATTATTCATTATATTCATTTCCTTTAAACGTTAATACCTTCCCCATCATTGTTTACCCAGTAGAGATTCTGAGACCTGTGGAATCACTGGGGCAGGCATGACGAACTTCACATGTAGCACATTTCGAATGATGCTCTGATAGTTGCTATCGAGATAATGTCTCTCCATCCACGTGGGGATGACTGTTGTAGCAGTTTGAATGGTATTTTGCAAAATGGCTATCATCTCGTTTCTTGAACATAACCATACATTTAGCGACGCGAAGTGACATATTGTCACTTTAAAGTGCTTGTGGTTTGCAGTTAAAGAGACTTTGATTTGCTTTTGCTATTGTCAAACTAGTGTGGTCCGGTGCTTGTGTTGGCTTATGAATGAATCTATTCCATATTTTGAAGTAGATCAGACGATTACTGATATATTTCTGTTGAAAGTATGGAGATCTTTGTCGCAACGCAGATGACCAAAAAAGAAAGGGGATTCTTTGTAAAGCTAGCGATTGGGTTCTCTCGATTTCCAGACCGAGTTTTAAAAACGTACTTTTCTGATGAACACGAAATTGATAAACATTTGGCGCATTAATTTCTGATTTGCAGGAAGAATTGAATCTAAGACCTCGATATTTTGCATTGCCACAATGAGAATTCATGCTGAATCATTTTGCAGCATGCTGCATTAGTAGATGAAACTGGTTGATTCTGCTGAATTAATATGTGCTTGACTTGGGTTGGGATATCGTTTGCATAAGGAACAGAAAAGTGCTTGCCTAATAAAACATATTCAGGACCTTTTTAGATTAAGTTAGCAAAAGTAGATAACATAAAAGTAGCTAGGTACACAATACACATAGTCATTGTAATGAGGTGAGCGAGGTCGACTTCATAGAATATGATCCATGATTGGGACTGTTAATCTTGTTCAATCAGAGTGTCCTGGCTGACAGATGAAAACAGGAGTCGCGGGCATCCTGTTCTCTCTGAGAGTTAGAACTGGGTAACTGGGTCTCTGTGAAGGATTCTCCCCAAGGGTGACTTGCTGACGGGATAACGGTTTCTGTGGAGGTATTTTAAATATTTTATGTGACCAATAAGACAATAGCATGCGAGAGAGAGTGCACGTCTGAAATATTAGTCACAACCTTAACATGTGTACGACCTGGAAAAAAAAAGTGATAAAGTTGTGATTTATAATGGCAGATGATCGTGTAAGAAGGACGCATTCAAGCAGCATCCACTGAAGCAAAATGTATTAGACAGTATTAAACAAAATGTATTAAACTTTAGTGAACAGGAGAGATTTCTTTCAAAGATTTACAAAAATAACATGTTTAGGATTGTAGCATGGACGACAACGGTGGGCGGCACGGTGGCACAGTGGTTAGCACTGCTGCCTCACTGCGCCGGAGATCCGGGTTCAATTCCCGCCTCAGGCGACTGACTGTGTGGAGTTTGCACGTTCTCCCCGTGTCTGCGTGGGTTTCCTCCGGGTGCTCCAGTTTCCTCCGACGGTCCAAAGAATGTGCAGGTCGGGTGAATTGGCCATGCTAAATTGCCCGTAGTGTTAGGTAAGGGGTAGATGTAGATGTAGATGTAGGGGTATGGGTGGGTTACGCTTCGGCGGGGCGGTGTGGACTTGTTGGGCCGAAGGGCCTGTTTCCACACTGTAAGTAATCTAATCTAAACAACGTTTGATGGAATGCACAGCTTGCCTGACAAAGCTGACCAAGAAGAAAATATGGTGATGATATAATTACAAGTGAAACATTTGAAAACAAAATACGAACAGTATAAACCAGGCAGCAATACGTTATGGTTAATTATAAATCAATTTCAGTTGAAGGAAATTGACAAAGCTTGGAAATAGGATATGAAAAGTTAAGCGAAAATAAATCCTACCTCCGAATATCACATATTTTCTGAAGGGGACAGGCCAAATATAATACATATAAGAATTTAGTGCTCGATTGCAAGGAAAAAAAAGATGGGACGGTGGTGGTGGTCAGGATAAAGGAGCTACCATGTGAAGAGCAGTTTGAAAGTTTATAATTGACAATGTTGGGACATCATATAATCCAGTGAATATTCGAATCTGGAAACACTTGATTCTAGTCCTATTCCTTGTGTTGAGCGATTTGAAACTCTTCTTTCATAGTTTTATATGCTATCTGAGCCAGTGCCGTCACATTTTAAGGTTTACATGTGTGTTCACTACAGTTTCCTCTCTTAGTAAAAATGGAAAAAATAGTTTGCAAGTGCATTGCCTGTATTTTCTATGAAGATGCATCATGTACGTTACTTTGTTCTGACAGGTACGTTCCCATAGAATTGAGAACTGATGAATCTTGGGTTCAAAAATTTCCTTTATCTAATTATTAACATTTCAGAATTCCATGCAAGGGTTTTTTTTAGTAAATGAAACTACGTCCCTTCTTTAGCTAATGGACACGTGATGGTATCATTTTCAAAGTAACATAAAGAAAGATGGTGAAGTATCCAAAACCGTTTAGTTTTTCAATGAAATCGTAGCTGATCTGCTTTTGTTTTGAACACAACTTTCACGTGTATTCCCCCGACGTTTTATTTACTGCCTATCAAACGTTTATTCAAATCTGCTTCATAGACTTTCGATGGCCTCGTGCTAACTTCGGAAGACAGTTCAAAAGTCTTATAGTCACTGTCCTGAAAGATTGATCCCTAAGTGTAAAACAGACTCACCACCCCCATGCCGACAAGAAAAAATGTCGGATCAATGTGTAACATGTGAAGATTATTTATAATCCCTGAGAGTTCACCTAATTCACATACCCCTTCTAGATTCAGTAGAAGCAACCCCAACCTGTGTAAACTGTTCTTAGGGGGGAAATAATCAATCTCTTTAACTTACTCAGAATGCCTCCATTGCATTTATAAGATTGCACAAATAAGTAATACATTGCTCCAGACGTGGCGCCATAATGTTTAGTTATTCTGAAACAGAACAGCAATGCACTTCATAACCATTTCCTCTGGTAACAATCCCAGAACATATAACTATTCTTGATTAGATGCTGTACTTGCATACTAACGCATCTCTGATATACCCTGTGGAAGATCCAAGTTGCACTGGTGGTCTGAAGTTTTGATCCCTGCTTCATTTAGGCAACTGAAATGACTTGTCAATCTCGAAAATATCAGAATTGCCTTATTGTAGCATTTCACATAATTCTTTATTTTCCCTCCCCCTGCCGTTAACCTAAAATCCCATGCAGGTTCATAAGTTCGTTAATGCAATGTCTTATAATTTTTATGTGCGGGATACATTCTCAAAATTCATTAGGAAAACATAGAATATCTCACATGCAATACCAAGAACTAAACAATAAACGGTACTAGTCTTGAAATTCACATTTGGTGCATCAAGTCTGCTGGCTGTGTTAAAGCACATTGTGATAAGTAAACAGCCTGACATGTTCTGTTATGGTGAAATTTTCTCCACTCATTAAGTCTCTGATATTGTTTCTCCATGTAGAGCATGCGTGACAGGCTTAATTTATCCCTTCAAGCTTCTCTGTTTTTGTCACAAGTCCTATCTAATCTACACCTGTATTTGTCGTTGAATTCGGAGAATATGAGTTGGGAATGAGTCGAGGAGGAATCCTGTGTGGCTATTACGTGAGTTAAGGCCTCAGAAACATGCGTTTAATTTCTACTAGGTGTTTTACTGTGCAAAGGAAAAGATGAACAAGTTTCTGAGAGTTAGTGCTCAGCTTCAGGAAGTTAGAAATCGTAACACTGAAGACAATCAGTGATGTCAGTCTTGAAGAATTCATTTCAAAACAATATCGAGTTGCAACATGAGAGGAGGAAGCCAAACAAATACCTACCATAATATTTCGTGAAAGGCAGCAGAGAAACTGACATGGATATATCAAGTGTTCACAATGAAGCAACAATGGAATAAAAGTTCTGAGACCAAACCAGGGGCTTATATCGAGAAAACAAATAACGTCTATGAGTGCTAATAGCGATTGTCATCGATGTCTGCAGCACAAAAAATGCCATTCCAATAATTGTGCTTGCACCAGCAAACGCAATTACCTACCTATTATGATCTCATTTTCCAGTGTTTGGATTGTCGCCTTGCATGCCTTGTTTATGCAATTTTACATCCAAAAAATTCTTAAACATTCTTCAAGGTTCCGCATCAACCACCTTAACACAAAGTGAATTTCGGATTCCCACTAACCTCGAGTTATTTTTTGTCCTCGCATCTGCTGTGAAAGCCCTGCCTCTTAATGTACGTCTAAGACCACTGGTCATCGATTCCACCAACACGCGGACACTTTACTGCCTGTTTACGGATATATGTGTCTCATAATTTTATGTCTTCTCAGTCTCAACTCAATCTCGTCTGCCCCAAGGGAAATAAATCCAAACAATCCAGTTTTGCTTCAAAATTAAAATTCTCGAGCCTGGATACTTTCGTTGTAAGTCTCCACTGCACCTTTTCTAATGCACTCGCACCCCTCTTATGATGCAGATTCCAGAACTGCACACAATACTCTAGCTACTCTTGAAAGTAAGGGAGACCTCAAATTTAATAAACATGGGTAAGTAGATGGGTGAAGTGTAAAATGCTAAAAATGCATTTGACATTAAAAGCTTGAAATCGTGGATCGCAAACTATTGTGTCAGACAGACAAAACTAATTTTCCATTTGTTGGTGACTGACATGAGTACCAGGTAAAATGGTTTTGTGCGGTTGACATTCACGGTATTGGGAAGGTGTTCAGGCTTGCTTTTGTGAGTGTAACACAGGTAGGAAACTTGTTGTGCTTTCGAACTATAGGTGAGCATCTGCGAACAAAAATATGACAGGTTGTGCTAAACTAAGGAACAAGTGATGTTATGGATTAGAGCAAACCCCCTCGACGACTCAGTTCCTTCCTTTTTTTGCAGGTAAGTGCAAGGCGCTGCGTTATAGATGCGATCCGATTGGTTAATCTACTAAACTTTAAGCAAATCACACTTTGTTCCAACAACACAGTTAAATACACGTAAAAAGTAATCAGCCTTACAGTAACTCTATCGAAATACTTACAAAATACTTAACAATACCATGGGTCAGTGTGAGACCGACTTTGCCTAATTTCAAAAACAAATCAAATCTTTCCATCTGCTTTCCATGGAACAGACACTAATACACTCTTCCAGAGAAACAGGAGAGAACAAACCACTCTTAAAGATATCTGTCTCAAAGGGAAGAGAGACATCGATTCTCTCATTAAATGACAAGCAGACTGTATCAGGTATGGATTTGCTTCATACATTTAAGAGTGAATCGATTAGCACAACTTGCATACAATTTTAATCTGCACATAGACTGGAAAATAACAGAAGAGAAAACATAAACTATACGAGAAGTATATTTAAGATATTCACAGTAGTTTCCTTTAATGGGACATTCTGGATTCAGCTGGAGAACAGGCATGAATAATTATGAGTAGAAAATACATAATTCTGTGGGTGGTCATTCGGGAGACTGTAGACAGTACGTAAAGCAAAACAAAAATGACAGACTAAACCATAACCCAGAGAGAATAATTACATATAGTTGAAAGCTAGGCAGTGCTGATGCAGATTGGTAATTATAGCTTTATGAGATGTATAACAATAAATTATCAAAACAAACGTTGTTCCTATTTAAAAAGTGAGAGCGGTGAATTCATGATGTAAAACTATGAGTCGACAGGTGATTTAAATATTAGATTAAAATCCCTACAATGTGGAAATAGGCCCTTTGGCCCAACAAGTCCATACCGACTGAGCCACCGTGCCATCCCAAAGATTAAGCAGGCATTTTGCATTAGTCTTTACGTAATAGGAGTAACATCCTAGAAATTGTTTCAAATCAAGTAATGAAGAGCCAGAGGAACTCGAAAAGTTGGTAAGCTGAAGTGAAGTAGTACTGAACAAATGAATGGAGCTGTGGGCTAACAATTTCGTCGGTAGTCTTCGATGTCAAATAAATTGCATGCTGAGATATATTGACAGGAATGCGAGAGTGTGGGGGAATGGGCCTTTGGTTTCTTTCTCCATTCGATGGAATGGCCTGCCAAAATAATCGGGGCGTCAGCATTTTGTATTTGTATCAACTTCCTCGCAGAAGGTTTCCTATATATATTTCCAATTTTATTGGTGAAAGATACCTTGCTTGAATAGAAAGTTGGAAAGAGGACATATGATGACTACAGATGGATGTATTAAAATTGATTGGGAAATAACTAACAAAAAGCAGAAAAGTATGATGCTGGACCACGTAAAAATGTCCATATTGCCAGGAGAAATAAATGCATAATAACTAATTCTTTTGTAAATTCAACATCTTTAACGAGTCCTCAAAACCTGAGACAATCCATGTCCAAATACTGCAAAGATGGGACAATAACCAAGACTGAACGACCAAGTATCAAGTGACATTTGTGCCACGTCACTGTTGGGGAAAGACGATGTGTAACGGCCACTATTCAAGAGAAGGAGGTGCTGTTCGTCTTTAAAACATGTATAAACGTGGTTAAATCCCCGGAACCCGATCAGATGTATCACAGAACTCTGTGGACATTGATTGCTTGGCCTCTTGCAAGGACGTTTGTATCATTAATCGCCATGGACAATTTGACAGAAGACTGGAGGCTGGCTGACATGGTGCCATTATTTCAGAATGGTCTTAAGTAAAAGTTGGGAATTATAGACCAGAGAGTGTGACGTCAGTTTAGTTGGAGAGGAATCTGAGGGGCATGAAATTGGCGTGAACTTGGAATGGCAAGGACTGATTATGGATAGTCAAAGTATGTTTTTGCAACCGAAATCGTATATAATGAACATGACAGATTGTTTTGAAATTACAAACAAGATCAATGAAGGCAGAGCAGTGTTTCTTGTCTATGTGGCATTCAGCAAGGCGTTTGACAATGTTCTGTATGGTAGAGCAGTTAGCAAGGTTCTATCCCTGGAATGCAGGGATAGCTAGCTATTTGGAAACAAACTTTATCTTGAAGTTAGGAGACAGAGGGTAGTGATGGAGTGTTTCTTTCTGGGCCAGTGTCCTGTGACCAGTGGTGTGCTGCAAGGATCGGTGCAGGGACAGTGAATAAGGCAGAGCATAAGAGTGCATTGAGGATTGCAGATGCTGTAAAGTCAGAGTCAATGAAATGTAGAGCTGAAAAATGCACTGCATGTCAAGCAGCTTCAGAAGAGCTGGAGAGTCGACATTTCTGGCAGGATGAAGTCCTGATGAAGTGTCCTTTCTGAAACATCGGCTGTCCAGCTCCTCTATGCTGCTTGACCTGCTGTGCTTTTTGCAACTCCACGTTTCGTCGCATCAGAGATTTAGGTGGCCTTGATCAGTTGGTCCAATGGGCCAAGAAGTGGCAGATGAGTTGAAATTTAGATAGATATGAGGTATTGCCTTTTGACAAGGCAAATCAGCGCAGGGTACATACACTTAATAACAAGGTCCTGAGTAGTGTTGCCAAACAAGGAGACCTTGGAGTATAGGTTCCCAGTTCCTCGAAATTGGAGTCGCAGGTAAGCAGGTTATTGAAGAAGGTGTTTGGTATGCTTGCTTTAATTGGCCAGTGTATATGTTTCGGAGTTGGTATCGCATGTTGTGGCTGTACAGAATATCGGTTTGGTCACTTTTGGAATGCTGCATTCAGTTCTGATGTCCCCACCACAAGAAATATGTTGCAAAATTTGAAAGGGTTCCGAAAGTATTTAAAATGTTGTTGCTGGTATTGTATATTTTGAGCGACAGGGAGAGGCTAAGTTGGCTGGGGCGATTTTCCCTGGAGTATCAGAGGCTGAAGGGTATTTGTTTTGTGTTTAGTAGAATTCTGAGAGTATTGATGGAGTGAATAGTCAAATTTTTATGTTTCCAAGGAAGAATAGTCCCGGAGTAGGTGTCATACGTTTAAATGCGAAAGGAGAACGATTTACATGGAAACTAAGGGCAACCGTTTCATGCAGAGGGTTGTTCGTATATGGAATGAACTGCCAGCTAAAGTTGTGGAGCTTGATAAAGTTACAACATTTAAAAGACATCTGATGTATACATGATCAGAGGAAAGAGGGATCTGTGCCAACTGCTGGCAAATGCGACTAGAGTAATTAGGGATATCTGTTCAGCATGGACGAGTTGGATTCAGGGTCTATATCTGTGCTGGACAGCTCTATGACTCTATGATTCTCTGTCTAGTACAATATTGAAGCTAAATATTCACATTCAATTGCATGTCCACTTTTGCA
The DNA here is from genome assembly GCF_047496795.1 of Chiloscyllium punctatum. Taxonomy (NCBI): domain Eukaryota; kingdom Metazoa; phylum Chordata; class Chondrichthyes; order Orectolobiformes; family Hemiscylliidae; genus Chiloscyllium; species Chiloscyllium punctatum. The sequence goes on from NC_092766.1 coordinate 18,871,799, forward strand.
TTCCCCAGTATCAACACGCTGAGGTTAATCTTTGACCAGAAAAAACAATCTGGAGCAGTCATTTAAATACTCGGGCTACAAGAGAATCTCAGGGATTGGGAATATCAGAGCAAGGTGTCCGTTAGCTGGGCGTCTCTTTTGCAATGTCGTGTGACACCCTCAAATTTGCCTGAATTCCCATAATATCTGAGAGTTTAATGCAGGACTCTTTAGTTCCAGCCCTCATCTGAGATGTGGTGCCACTAAGATTAAGGCACCGTGCATTGTCACTCTCTAATCAGAGAACATCCCTATGGTCTGGTAAGATTAAGGAGACTTATCTACCTAAACTAAAGCTGAGATGCAGAGATATCTGCCTGTCATGCAGTCACATAAATCTACACGGGTCACGTCCTTTAATCACAAATACTTTATTTTCAACAACAGAAAAACATCAGAAAAGCATTATTAAGTATGACTTGTGAGCAAATTTGAGAATTAACGTATGAATGCTGCATTTCATTTTAAATTATGCACAGATCAGACCACATCTGAGGAATAGTTTTGTGTTATGTTACTTATTTTTCGAAGCACATAAATGCTATTTTATTGCTGCATCGAAAATTCATAGGAGTATAAATGCGAGGTTTGCGTTATTATTGGATATCTTCTGCCTCTATATATTACAGTGACAAGATTCGAATACTCTATCTGAAAGCTCTGATTGGTGTAGATTTTATAAATATGTTTTGACTTGTGGTGTCATATTGAATTAGATATCATTATTCAAATATAATCATGCTTAATTTAGGATAGAAATAAGGAAATTATTTTGTGCCCAAGTCACCTTCAAGAGTTTCTCAAATGTGCCTGTTCTCATATCTTTTTCACAATATCGATTAGGAAATAAATCTTGAATATTTAGAGTTGGATGGTCTCAAAGAGTATAAGTAATGGTACAGCAGCGACATAGGCTGATTGGACCACGAAAACTGTGCAACACAAAGTGTCTTCCTAAAGTAAACACATTGGCGATGTGCAGTGTTTCTACTGATATTTAATACCTGCAAATAAATCTGTCAAGACGGCTCTTTAACGTTGACATTGTATCTGCTGGCATCATCATCTCTGACAGCGCATTCCATGCACTTAACTACCTCGGTTCAAACTATAAAAATATGCCTCTGCCATGTCCTTAATATCCCCCTTTAACTTTAAATCTATGCTCCGATGTAATTGACATTGCTGTCAGTGTGTGTCATAGTTTTATATTAGATTCCGTACAATGTACAATCAGGTTATTTCGTTGAATAAATGCACACCGACTTTCCGAAGAGTAACCCACCCAGATCCACTTCCATCTGCCTAATACAACGAACACTATGGGCAATTTATCATGGTCAATGCACACGAACTGCACATCTTTGGATTGTTGGAGGAAACCCACGTCGACATGGGGAGAATGTGCAAAATTAACACACACAGTCGTCCGAGGCTAGAATCAAAGCAAAGTCCATGGCAGTATGAGGCTGCAGTGTTAACCACTGAGCCACCGTGCCACCCAATTTTTGTATTCTTCTATCGGGTTATTCATCATGTTTCGAAGGGGAAGGGAATCAAACCAAGTTTTTCCAATCTCATCGATAGCTAATACCTTTCAAAACAGACAACATCCTAGTTAACCGTTCAGCTACACTCTTCAAGCATGACACATTTTTGGTATGGTGGCTGCCAGAATAAGACATAATATTTGAAATATGACCAAACTGAAGTTTTATGCATTCATGATGTAATTTGCCAATTTTTACACTCTGATCAAAAACCAACGCGTGTCATGTGCCTTCTTAACCATCGTATCCACCTGGGTTATCACTTTCAGCATACTGTAGATTTGATTCTCCTGGATCCTATTTACATTAATGCTAAAAGGGATTCTGCACATCATCTGCATCCGTCTGTCCTGTATTAAATCTTTTAAAATGCATCGCTTTGCACTTACACTGCTTAAACTACATCTTCTATTTATCCATCAAAGTCTCGATCTTCATTATGTCCTGCTTTGTCCGCTCGCAATTTTCTCACTGTCTGCAATTCTGCAAATTTTGTGCCATTCACCAATGTATGAATCAGGCCACCTTATTTCTCCTCCCATTAATTCATCCATCTATCTGCCTGTCTGTCTGTCATTTATCTATCTATCTATCTATCTATCTATCTATCTATCTATCTATCTATCTATCTATCTATCTATCTATCTATCTATCTATCTATCTATCTATCTATCTATCTATCTATCTATCTATCTATCTATCTATCTATCTATCTATCTATCTATCTATCTATCTATCTAACTATCTATTTATTACAGATTTCTTGGGTCCCTGAACTGATGGATGTGGAGCAACCTGGTCATACCTCTCCAGACATAAAAATATCCATCCACCGCTACTCTCTGTCTATTATGATTAATTCAGTGCTGTCTTCACCTTACAGTTCAGCTTGGATCCTACCTGACTTTGCCTTTTGTATCAGCCTGCCATGAGGGATATTGTCAAAAGGCTTGCAAACGTCGATGCAGCCAACACCTATTGCCCTGCCCTCATCAATCATGTTTTCATTTCCTCATCAGAAGAGGGGAAATAAACGTGGGCAATATTACGGCAGAGAGAAGTGAATACGACAACGTTGATATATTTGTGCGGATCAGAGTGGTTCAGTGCATCAGAACGAGACTTAGTACGCGTTCTATGGGAAAAAAAAGGACTAAGCAAGCCTCTGTCATCTGAGGCCTGACGACTTCTGCTTAGTAATGTGAATCGTCTAATTTCAGCAACATAAGACAGTTTGGTAAACACGATTTCGGTATTACATTTTCATGAAATAACTCTTATTACATATTTCAACAACACTTAGAAACAGCGAAGTGAGACTGTAGATAAATGTGGCATTGCGGTGATGCACATAATATCAAATCGACTTTGAGCACATCTACTAATAAACGAATTCTTGCTTCTTCAGTTGGATTCGTAAGATCAACCTTACTTTTCTTCTGACTTTACATTAGTGAATAATGTCATGATAATCCAGATTCGAGGTAGATGGTTGGTTCTCCCGACACTGTACCGCCTGCATATTTGCAGGAGAAAATATCGTGAATCAGAACGACACCACAGCATATCCCTCTGATTGGTTTGCCAAGGGTCAGTGGCTTCGCTCATGCATGATTGAGAGGTGGAGGAGCGGCAACCTGTTCTGACTGATACCGTCGTATTCCTGAGTTCCCATCATTCACCTCCCTCCACTAACCTATTTGGTCATAATGACCTTCATGTGTGTCACTACTAATATTTGTAATAACCTGTTTGAGCCAACATCAGGCATTATGAGTTATTTGCTGTCGTGTTCGCTGCTCAAGCAGAAATTACATTGCAGCCCATTCACACTATTGTTCAGGTTGACTCCCCCTCCACTTATCTTTGAAGACGTGAAGCAAATCGTTGCACATGTGATTAAGCATTTATAAGCCAATGTAGCCCATCTATCTTTCACACAATGGAACACAAGCTTGGAATTTTCCGGTCAAAAATCATTCTGTGAATTACTTGTTGTTAAATTGATGTTCATTTTCAATAGATTACCCTCAGAATGGATATTGTGCTGATCCTGGTACCTGTCGGGAAATCGATCAAAGCTCGCATGAACAATGTGTTGTCGCTGTCCATGCTGGTGCTTGCCTAACTAATTGTGTGTGTCCTACCAGAGTGTATGTATTATCTGTTTAAAGAAGCAGTTCCCTCTACACTGTTCGCAACATTACTATAGCCCTCCTGTCATGCAAACCAATGTAAAGAGAGAAAAGCATTTCAACGTTTTTGAAACTTTTCTGTCGGAGTGGGATGCCAGCTGAATATTTTATCTTCCACTCACTATTGCAACATTCTACTTATATGGACTTACATTCTGGACTTCTTCCTCCAAGCCTTTAGAGTTTTGATATCATTCCATTCCAGAAAACATGGTCAATATATCAACAGCAGAGACTCGTGCAGGCAGTTGAAATTTCATTTTTTCATTTTGTGATCCCATGGCTTGCCTTAATAATTGTTAAAGACTTGAAAGAACAGAACAGAAATAATTGTGCATATTCTATGGATGCCTGTTTGTATCCTGTCTGCTTACATGACGTTTCACCGATTCAGCCACAAAGAAGTATGCAAACTGACTTCTTGAATGAAGTATTTAATATTTGCATACATTTGTGGCAGGCTAATGTTTCGTTTACAAGCACTACCATTGAATCACATCCCTTTGGGCCACGACCAACAACGCCACATTTAATCTCAGAACGACTCTCAACTCACAATCAAATCATCACCATAATCAACTGCATCCATTGTTGTAACATTTACTATTAATCTAAATCTTATCTCATCTTCCGTTGAATTCTTCATTATTGCTCTTGTGTTACCACTAGACTTCTCTATTCAAACACAATCTAGCCTTGTATCGGACATTCGACCCCTGTATGCTTCATGCAATCGTGAGCTGTTGTGTCTTTATGTCGTTTACCTCAGTCAGCTATTTTGTTGTGATTATCTTTTATTTAGATTCACAGTCGAACAGCATTTAGACTTCGACAAACTAATCGCTCTTTCGAATGACCTCATGTGTCAGTACTTCCCCTTGATTTCTTCCCCTTCCTTTAAAGCAATTCGAGTTGTTGTAATACAATAACAGCATAATATAATTATTTCTTGTGTCTGTTGTATTTTAAGGACTCAGGAATGTTGGGAAAAATTACACAGACAGGAACAGAGTTAACTTTTCAGATTAGAAACTTTCCATCAGCATCTGTAGTCTGGGATCTCTCTTGATATCCACATTATCACAAACGTTTATGTCGTTTGATCTACGTTGGGTTCAATACTCCACAAGATGTGACAACACAATTAAAAATCTAAGTAGCTGTTAAGTCGTATTGTTAAACTTGTTCGAACTGTAAAGTATAATTCACTTTTTTTTATTTTCCCTTCCTTCCAGTTAACATATTGACGATTATGATTCTATCTCGGGAACGTTGTGGTCTCTCCAAATGTGTGACTCGTTATTTGGTTGTCATGGCACTGGCAGATCTACTGGTCGTTATCTTTGACCTGATATTAAGACACATTCCCATAGTTTATAAGGAACAATTTATTTTTGTGAAATCTATCCACGTATGTAATATCCATGCCGTTCTGCTTTATGCAGCCACTGACTGTTCAGTCTGGTTCACCGTCACATTCACCTTTGATCGTTTTGTGGCAATTTGTTGGCAGAAGCTGAAAAGTAAATATTGTACACAGAGAAATGCATCGATAGTTCTAGTAGCCTTGACTATGTTGATCTGTTTAAAGAATGTGTTTTGGTATTTTATGTTAACAAGTCACTATTGGCTGTGGAATGACCCCTGGTTTTGCAAAGTGACTCTGGATGTTCAGATGTCTCGGATCTGGGGATCAATCGAGTCCCTGCATCACGTTATAACCCCAGTTGTCCCATTTGTCTTGATCCTGCTGCTCAATGCATTAACCGTTCGATACATTTTAGTGCAGAACAGAACACGCAGGAGACTCCAGGCTCATCGATGTGGGGTCTCTGATAGAGACCCAGAGATGGAAACACGAAGGAAATATATATTTTTATTGTTTTTTATATCAGGAAATTTCGTCCTGTTATGGGCAGTGTTTATGGTATTTTCTATATGGAGGCGGATGTGGGATCTGGGTCAATCAACTGTATGGATGGATTTTTTTGTGCTGGAATTGGCTTTCATGCTGCAGCTCCTAAGTTGTTGCACAAATACAATGATATATGTGTTCATACAAACGAAATTTAGAAAGCATTTGAAAAATATCATTGCATATCCTTTTACTCCCATCCTACAATTCGCTCAGTCTGTGAAAAAGTGAATCACTGCATCTCATCTTTTCTTCTTCTGTTACATTTAAGTTTGGGAAGATGTCATTCTGTACAATTACAAGTCGCGGCATACCCTATTCACCTTGTTTAAATGGAACTGGATCACGACCGGTTTGCTGAAGCCACTGACCATGGGCAACAACAGATTGAGGGAAGGTTTGATTCGCACGATGATAACCATTCGAAAGCTTTGATTGTCTCGCATTGCAATGGCCATTGAGAATTCAACATCTATTCCAGCTGATGAAAGTCAATCTGGTTGTTACTTTTTATACTGGTAGGTGCGTGGATATCACTTGCTTAGTCACAGTGTGTGAGAAGCAAATATTTTTCAATTCCTCCTTGAAGCAATGAACAATTTTGAGGCTTACTTTGCATTATGAAAGAGAGGATATTGATGAAATTGTAAACACACTGACAGGGAACAGGTTGGCCTATCGACACTCTGAGGAAGGAACAGGGATTTTATGTTTGACATTGTGACATGAAGAGTTCTTTCTCTAAATGTTGCATTTGGAACTGGCTAAAGCTTGGTCAGGCGTGCGTCAGGCAGAGGAGAAGCTGTTTGTTCCGTCTGTTAAAGGTCAAGTTTGAAGCAGGGTTGTTCTCCATGATGTGTGTTGAGGCCGTTTGAGTATTACAAGGAAACAGAGTTGGGCATGTCCCATCCGGACACGAAACAACAGAGTATCTGCCAGTTAGCAATGTGTCGGTTGTAGCATGGTCTGGATCGTCCAAATGGTTTTTGTGTACTCGTTGCACAGACAGTCATCATTATGTTAAATTGCTTAAGGACTTGATTCAATATTGATGTTGGAATGCGAATTGACCTGTAGTATGTTTCGCTTGGGCGAGTGTACACAACACTGAGTGAAATTGTTTGGGAATTTCATGCCACCATGGTGGGAAGTAAGTGAAGATGACTGAGATGTTCTCAAAGTTGTTGCTGACTGCAGACAGACTGAAATTTGTTCGGAATAAAGTGTTAACTTTTCTGTGATATATTCTGGCCTCCCCAGTGGCGAGGTATGGAATCACATTAATCCATATAATGATCTTACAAAATTTAATAAAATCCTGAGGAACATGGATGGGGGAATAACCAACGCCATTTGCCTGAGTGAGGGACATTCTAAAATTAAAGGTCATATATTTAATGGGACAGGGGAAAGATTTAAAGGGCGTGAAGTGTAATTCTTTTTCACACAGGGAGTGGTGTGTGAGAGAAACTATTTGGCAGAGGAAGTAGTGGAGGCGGGTACAATTACTACATTTAAAAGTCACCTTGACCGGTACATGAATAGAAAGGGTTTAGAGGAATATGTGCCAAATGCTGCTAAATGGGAACGTATCAATATCAGATGTCTGGTCGGCGCTATCCAGTGGAACTGAATAATCTGTTTCCCTGCTATATGATTTTATGACTCGATGACCCATCTCAGAAGCTTTCAGACTATAAAACCATAAGATAAAGATAAAAAGCCGGCTATTCAACCCATAGAATATGCTCTATCACTCAATGAGTTCACGACTGAGTTAATAATCCGCAAATCCATTTGACTGCTTTCCTCGTATAAGCCTTGATTGCATTTCTGATTAAAAGTCTAGCGACCTCACTCTTGTATATTCTAAACGATCTAGCCATAACAGCCCTCTTTGAGAAAGAAGTTCATAGTTCTGTAAAACTCCAAGAGGAGAAATTCCCAACAGCTATGTCTTTTTCTCAGGTAATGGCGTCCTCGACTCCCTCAACCAGAGAAAAATGCATCTTACCAATGTAATCGGTGCCCCATAGAAAGCACCCTATTCTGATGGATTACAGTTAGGTATCGCAGGAAGACTGCTCAAGTTTTCAACAAATTTGAGAGGATTATGAATGCACCCCTGTCCATCACGAAAATCACATTTCCTTCCATTTGCTCCTTTTACATTTCCCGTTACCTTCGGAATCCAACCAACATAATTGAAGACCCCGGTTATATTCTTCTTCACCCTCTCCCATCAGGCAGAAGATGTAGAAGTTTGAAAACATGTGCCAACAGTTTTATGAACAGCTTCTTCACCGTTGTTTTCGAGCTTTTGAAACGATGTTTCATTTTTAAAGTTTTTTTCGCTCTTTGCATCTGTAGCCCGAAATTCTGCATTCTATTCTATAACTCTGATCTGCGTACGCTTATTCCAATTTGCTTGGATAGCACACAAAAGAATACCTTTCATTGTACTTCACTACATGACAATAATCAAATCTAACTGTATCAAAACTTGGATTGTTAGTTTATAATTTTGTGTTTACCGTGCAGATGAATTAATGAACCCAAATGAAGCTAGCAATAATATATTGGCACAAAACACATATTGAGCCAGAGAATGAAACATTGGCATTATGACATAAGTAAAAATTGAAAAGAACTGTTAGTGCCGTAAATCAGAGACAAAAATAGAAATTGCTGAAAACCATTCAGGATCATCAGAAGTTAACATTTCAACTCGTGTCACATTTCTTCAGCAGAGTCCACTATAGAAGGGTCATTCAACCCAAAACATTAGCTCTGACTTCTCTTCACAAATGGTGCCAGGTCTGCTGAGCTTTATCCAGCAATATCTAATTTGAACAATATTACACCGGGTCAGTATGTTTGAAAGTCTAATTTCAGGCGCCACAAATATAACCATTCATGCTATTATATTTACTTCAACAACATCTTGGAAAATTCCCAAACTTACTGAAATGTCATCTCTATTACCACATCGAAGACCTGTCACTTTGACTGGCGAAGTTGGAAGCATTATCATTAATATGCATGATAATCACGTACAAGATAATCAGAGGGTTAGATAGGGTGGACAGGGAGAACCTCTTTCGAAGTATGGAAACGGCAAACACGAGGAGACACAAATTTAAAGTGAGGGGAGATAAGTGTAAGACAGATGTCAGAGGTAGTTTCTTTACTCAGAGCGTAGTTAGGGTATGGAATGCTTTGCTTACATCGGTAGTAGATTCACCAAGTTTAAGTGCATTTTAATCGTCATTAGACAGGTATATGGACGTGCATGGAATAGTGTAGGTGGGATGGGCTTCAGATTTGAATGACAGGGCGGCGCAACATCGAGGGCTGAATGGCCTGTACTGCGCTGTAATGTTTTATGTTCTATCTTCTATGAAAGTTTGCTTAACGGTGGAACTTTGGGATTGTGGAGGATTTTCAACTTGGCCAGAATTGGTGCAGAACTGAGTTCCTTTAAAATAATCTATGACTACATCTTGTGCAACGATAGACCAAAAAAACGGCGCTGGTTCAGATAGTCAGGTTTAAGAGGGAAATAAACACTTTGCAAGTGCTTAAGTTAGATGATTAGCCACAAAGTTGACAGGGTTGCATATATTGGGAATTTTGGACATGAATATAAACTAGAAACTTGAAATGTCGGTTAGCAGCCTTTTATTTCAAAAGTACAAGGAAATTGGAACTGTGTGGCATTGTTTTGCTGGCCCTGAATATAAGGCAATAGTCAGAAACACTCGCCCGATGCTGCTTTGAGGAAAAAGAAAGTAAAACTAACTCACCATAAACCATTTCAGAATTAGTTTAAGTAATTTGTCAAAGAACCAAGAGAAGAGTAGGAGTTTCTGGGAATCAAACTCACAGACATAGACGCCTGTAACTGCACAAGTAACGTAAGGTCTAAAGAAAGGAACACTAAAAATACAAGCACAACATCTTAAATAATCAGGGCACGGAAACTGGCCAAAAAGCAAGGTACATTGAGAATACCTGAGGGAGACACGCAGTGACAACTTTGCCTGGAGACAGGTTCTTACAAGAGGCTAACATAGTTAATTGAGAACTAGGGAGGCACCAGAGCACATTAGCACGTGTCAAACGGCAATTCAGCATTTCCAGACATATGAATCACCCATAGATATAATGAACAGTCGTGCCTGAATAAAACAAAAAAGTCCAGGTGCATATTCCCCGCCCAAAAGCAGATTATCAGGCCCCAGCGCCGGCACATCAAAAAGTTCATCGTTAGTAAGCCATCAAAAGCCATTATCAAATTTAAAGAGGTTCAAAACAATCTCTGTCCCGGATTAATCAAGTCTTTGGAAAATTCGAGAAACTAGCAGGAAGGTAGAATAACCTGGCCTTGTCAGGTTTTGGGGGAACACCCACTTCTCAGCGTACCTTGAGGCATACCTGGACGCAGCAAAGACCTCAGCAGCTTGGCCACCGAAGAGAGAAAGAAAGAGAGAAAAGAGAAGAGTAAGGAATTTGATGAACCAATGAAAACTGCGAGTGTCTGGAAAGTTGTGAGAGGAAGGCATAGTTGCAAATGGGGTTGTTAACAATAAAACTGTGAAATTTTAATTCTCACTAATGTTGCCTTTGAATAAATTTGAGACCAGCTTAATTTACTGCGGCTTGTGGTGTGTAGTCATTTCCCTGGTACAGGAAAAGTACGTAGGTAAATTAATTTCTCACCAAACGGTGAAGGAGTCCGCTGGGTCATGGAGACACTCTGTTTTGGATAATTTTTGGAAGACTTTTTTTAAAAGGCCTCCATTCCAATTGAATCTTAAGATCCTCCGAATCCAAGTTAACAACCTCTATCGATCTCTTCCACGGCTAGACTGAGCTGGTTGTTAAGAGGACAGCTGCTCCACGTGAAGATCAATGTATAAATTGAGACATGAGCAAAGAGCGCGATTGAAGAATAAACCAGGTATCTTAAACTGCGACAGACAAATCAAGAACTAGTTGTGCACACAATATAAAGTTTTAGAATATAGAACATAGGCCCTTTGGTCCTCGATGTTGCACCAACCTGTGAAACCAATGTGAAGCCCATCTCACCTACACTATTCCATTTCCATCCATATTTTTATCCAATGACCACTTAAATGTCCTTAAAGTTGGCGAGTCTACTATTGTTGCAGACAGTGCATTCCACACCCTGACTACCCTCTGAGTAAGAAACCACCTCTGACATTTGTCCTAAAACTACCACCCCTCAGTTTAATGTTCTGTCCCCTCGTGCTAGCCATTACCATCTGAATATAAAGGCTCTCACTGTCTACCAATGTAACCCTCTGATAATGTTATATGTTTATATTAAGTCACCTCTCAACCTTCTTCTCTCTAACGAAAGTAATGTCAAATCTCTCAGCCTTTCCTTATAAGACCTTTCCTGTGTACCAGGAAATATCCTAGTAAATCTCCTCTGAATCCTTTCCAAGACTTCTGCATCCTTCGTATAATGTGGTGACCAGAACTGCCCGCAGTACTCCAAATACAGCTACAGGAGAGTTTTATACAGCTGCAGCATGACCTCATGTCTCTGAAGCTCAATCCCTCTGCTAATAAAAACGAACGCACCATATGCCTTCTTAACAACCCTATCAACCTGGGTGTCAACTTTCAGATATCTATGTAAGTAGACACCAATATCGCTCTTTTCTTCTACAATAACAATAATCTTACCACTAACTGACACGCTGCATTCCTGTCACTCCTTCCATAGTGAATCTTCTCGCACGTTTTAGCATTAAACGCAATTTGCCACCTTTCCGGCAAGCTGTTCAGTTTATTGATGTCCCTCTGAAACCTACAACATACTTTGGCATAGTCCACAACTTTACCAAACTTAGTGTTATCCGCAAATTTACTAAGGCATGTTTTTTACACCCTCATCCAAGTTATTTATAACAATGACAAACAGCAGTTACACCAAAACAGATCCTTGCAGTACACCACTAGTAACTGAACTCCAGGATGAACATTTCCCATTAACCACCACAGTCTGTCTTCTTTCAGCTCGCCAAATTCTGATCCAAACCGCGAAATCACTCTCAATTCCATGGCTCCGTACTTTGTGCAATAGTCTATCGTGGGAAACATTATTGAACGCCTCACTGAAATCCATATGCGCCACATCAACAGCTTTACCGTCATCCACCTGTTGGTCACATTTTCAAAGAACTTAATAAGGCTTGAGAGGTATGACCGACCATTCACAAAACCGTGTTTAGTATTCTGAACAAATTATCCCTTTCCAGATGATTATAAATCCTATATGTTATAACCTTTCCCAACACTTTACCCACAACTGAGGTAAGGCACACGGGTTTATAATTACCAGCTTTGTCGCTGTTCCCTTTCTTGAGCAAGAGGACAACATTTGTTATCCTCCAGTCTTCTGGCACTATTCTTGTAGACAATGACAACACAAAGATAATGCTTCAAGTAAATTAGATTAGAGATAAATCTTTTATTATGACAAAATGATCCCAACCCCTCACCTGGTAGGATATCTTGAGAGAATATCTGTTTTAAAAATAGTCCAAATGAGCAGGGTTGTTTAGTAAGTAGGACTAGTCTTGGACTGAAGGCTCCCTAGCACAGGAGCTAAGGTGAGCATCCCATCAAGAACGAGGGAAGCAAGTTGGAAAGCTCTGGCCAGAGATTGGTGCCATCTGCAATTTGGAAGGCGCCGGGTTAGCAGTTGAGATCTGTTCACTTCAGAATAGTGGCAGACAAGTTTAAGTCTCGAGCACTTAAATAACACAGAGAATAGAACGCTCCAGGAGCATCTAATCCACATCGGAGAGTTCCAGTCTCAAATTTTAAACAGCAAATTACTGCAGATGCTGGAGTCTGCATTGAAAACAACAAATACTGGAGATCACAGCGGGTCAGACAACATCCATTGAGAGAGAACAACCCGACATTTTGAGGCTTGATGACACTTCATCAGACTTCCACAAATTTGAAAGAGCCTATTGTGGTGAGAATAGGGGCATTTAGGACCACGAGGCATCTTTTGCACAGAGAAGCTGAAAGTAGCTGTAAAGATCGTCCATGCCTGGAAAACGTAACAGTTCAATTCAGGCGCCAGGATGGAGCATGCAAAGTGACAGAAAGAAAAACAATCCCTTGTGAAACAGGTCGACACTCAGAATGGGATAACGTGTGGCATCAGGTCATAAACTCCCAGAGAGTTAGTAAGAGCCTCCACACTGACACATCCACACCCAATCGATGTGGCACAGGTGGGACTCCACTGCATTTCTTCTGGGTGACTGCACCTTGAGCCCCTACCCCCAACTTGTAATTGAAACCAGAGCCCATGATTATTGTCGTCACCTAGTATAAACCAGCTGGTTATCACACAACAAATGCAACACCCATTCTAACCAGCCAGCTTGATATTGCTAATAAGGTGACTCTATTTAATTCCACTTGAGACCTTTTTTTATGATAAGTCCGTTAAAGGCAGACTGGAAGTCAATAATCTAACCAAATCAATAACCATGTGCCTTAATCTAGTGGTCCATTCAACCTTAGCCAAAAACCAACAACGAAAAAGGAGGACCCTTGACAAGATGAAGGTGGAGATCCTTACCACTAACAGCAGGGTAGGAGAGCAGCCTTAAAGCGCTACAGAACTGCTGACATCAAGGGGAACACCCAATCAGCTAGCCCTGGAGATGCTTGGTTCAACATATTCATGTTTTCAGGTACACGACCCACACCTCTCTTAGGAAAGAACAACGGAATAACTCCTTCCAAAATCTTGTCTCCCATACCTCAGAAAGAGGGAGAGATTCATGCAGCATATTCAAACCCTCTGACGCCTTCTGTAATGAGGCTGGTCTTCTGTAAATTGATTTTGACACACGAAATGGACTTAAAGTTTCAGCAAACATCGGGAAAATCTGTCCGCATGAGCACTACCCTGACTTCTTAGACCCCACCACCAAGTTGAAGGAACGATTGAGCGAAGCCTTCTTCACATGGAGTCTCATGTCCCCCAAAGACCTGAACTCCACAAAACGGACTCCTGACCCAAGGAAAAATCAAGGATTAAGATGAGCAACAAATCGGCATTCTGTGCCACATCGATGGTAAATGGGTTGGAGGATATCAGACAGTCCAGTAAATGGAAAGTCCCAAATGTGAACAAGCAGGCCATACCATCATGTATTTGTCCCGATGCTTCTTGAACACTTCTATTATATCTGGTTCCAGTACCTCGTCTGGCAACGTACTTCAAGCAGTCACCCTGCTTTGCGCCAAAAACATGCCATGTACTTGTCTCTGAACTGCCTTCCGACGACCCCACTGCCACCCCACGAACCCTGGAACTGTGTCCCCTCGTAATTGACCCCGCTACTCTTGGAAGAAAAACCTCATACTTTCCAAAGATGCATGCCATTTACATTCTTATCAATTTCTTTTCCGTTGCCCCTCAACCACCTGCGTTCGAGTGAAAAGAAAACCAGTCTATCTAATCTACTTTCATAGCTAAAATCCCTCACATCAGGGAGCATGAGAGCAAACCTTTTCTGTCCCCTCTCCAGAGCATCCACATCGTTCCGTTAGTGTGTGTGAAATATTCTAAGTCTGGTAGTCTGATGAACAGAACTGTATGCAATAATTCAAGTGTGGCCTCACAATGTTTGATCATACTGCAGCTTTGTTTGCTTATCCTTATGTTTAACGCCCCTTCTAATGAAGGAAAGATGCCATAGACCTGTTTTTACTACCTTATCTACCTGTGGCTGCCATCTTCACTGATCTGTGGACCTGCACATTCACATCCCTCTACACATCAATACTCCTAAGGGTTTTGCCATTCAGCGTGTGATTTCCAGCTTTATTTGACAGTCCAAAATGCATCACCTGACATATGTCCAGATTAAACTCCATCTGCTATTTTCCTGCACATGCCTCCTTGCTGCATTCTCTGACAATCCTCCTCACTATTCACAACTCTACCAATCTTTGTAACAACTGCAAAATTGCAAATTAGACCAGCCACATTTTCCTGCAAATCGTTTACGTAGGTCATGAACAATGAAGGTTCCAGTACTGATCCCTGCAGAACACCAGTCATAAACTTTCATTTCGAAAAGTATCCTTCCAATGATGCCCACTATATTCTATGATTGAGTCAATTCTGTATCCATCTTGAAAGCCTACCTCTGATGCCATGTGACTTCACGTTTTGTGACATTCTTCCATGAGGTACATTTTCAAAAGCTTTGCTGGCGTCCATGTAGGCAATATCAACTACTTTTCCATCATCAATCATCTTTGTCAACTGCTCAAATACCACGATCAAGTTAGAGGGGCACGAATTCCCCTGCATAAAAGCAAGCCAATAAGTCCATTTGTTGTCAAACGTGCACAGATCTTGTACATCAGAATCTTTTCCAATGATTTCCCTGTCATATACTTGAGGCTCACAATAATTAATTCAGTAATGCGTGATGCAGATGGAGGAAACAACATCCTTATTGACCTAATACTTCAATGAAGTTGCAGGTTCAAAAAGCGATTGAATACTTGCATAAAGACAAAGTAATCGAAGTGAGTAGCAGGAACTAGAGATCACTCATAGTAATGGTGCCATAACTAGATGGTCCCCAAAGATAATATGTGGACCATCGCAAAGTCAAGCTATTGAAAAGTCTGATTCACATCGTATTCCACATTTGTATCAAGATTGTATCGAAAATTGGGAAAAACAACTTATATTTCTATTTTGGACTCTGTCAGAAGATATTGGCAAGAACCTTCATCTGGAAGAGTAAAATCAATACATATTTTGTGACAGTAAAGTTAAAAACAGAATTGGGAATTTGAGTGTGGACCCTGTGGAGATTGGAGATGTGCTAAACGAATATTTATCATCGGAATTCACTCAGGGAAAGGAGAATGTTGTAGAGGAGAAGGATGAGGTGCGAGATATTAGACGTCAAAAGATCGAAATTAGTTATGAACAGGTGATATCAATTCTCGAACGAGTGAAAGCAGGCAAAAGTCCCCTGGGCCGTATGGGATTTAACCGAGGATTCTCTGGGAAGCTAGGTAGGAGATAGAAGAGCCTTTGGCTTTGATATTTGAGTCGTCATTTTCTACAGGTTTATTGCCAGAGGTCTGGAGGATTGCAAATGTTGTGCCCTTGTTCAAGAAGGGCAGTAGAGATGACTGAGGTAATTATAGACCAGTAAGCCTTATTTCAGTTGTAGGAAAGGTTTTGGAAACGATTATAAGAAATAAGATTTATAATCATCTAGGAAGCAACAATTTGATTTCATATAGCCAACATGGTTTTGTCAAGGGCAGGTCGTGTCTCACAAACCTCATTGAGTTTTTTGAGAAGGTGACCAAGTATGTCGATGAGGGTAGGACAGTTGACGTTATGAACATGGACTTCAGGAAAGCCTTTGATTAGGTTCCACATGGTAGGCTCTTGAAGAAAATGCAGAGGCATGGAATTGAGGGCGATTTAGCAGTTTGGATTAGAAACTGACTTCCTGAAAGAAGGCAGCGAGTGGTGATTGATGGAAAATATTCATCTTGGAGTCTGGTTATTATCTGTCTTGGATCTGTTTTGTGACCAGTGCTGTTTGTCATTTTTATAAATGACTTAGACGCAGGCTTAGGTGAATGGATTAGGAAATTTGCAGACGACAAAAAAGTCGGTGGAGTAGTGGACAGTTTGGAACAATATTACAGGTTGCAGGCGGACTTGGATAAACTGCAGAATTGGACTGCGAGGTGGCAAATGGAATTCAATGCAGCTAAATGTGAGGGAAATGAAATAGGAAGGCAGAGTATTGGGTCAATGGAAGGATTCTTGGCCGTGTGAATGTGCAGAGCGATCTTGGAGTCCATGTCCATAGATCCCTGAAAGTTACCACCCAGGTCGATAGTACTGTTAGGAAGACATACAGTGTGTTAGGTTTTTTTTGGTAAAGGGATTGAGTTCCAGTGCCGCAATATCATGCTGCAACTATGCGAAATGATAATGCGGCCACACTTGGAATATTATGTACAGTTCTGGTCGCAATATTTCGGGAAGGATGTGGAAGCATTGGAACAGGTGCAGAGGAGATTTACCAGGATGTTGCCTGGTCTGAAAGGAACGTCTTATGAGGAAAGAATGAGAGACTTGGTACTGTTCTAATTCGAAAGAAAAAGGCCAAGAGGGGATTTGATAGAGACATGCCAGATTATCAGAAGATTAGATAGGGTAGACAGTGGAAGTCTTTTTTTCTGAGGATGATGGCGTCAGCTTGTACGAGGGGTCATATCAACAAACTGATAGATTTAAGACAGATGTCAGACGCAGGTTCTTCACGCAGAGAGCGGTAAGGGCGTGGAATGCCTTACCTGCTATTGTATTCAACTCAACCATATTAGGGAGATTTTAAAAAAATCCTTAAATAAGCATATGGATGATGATAGAATAGTGTAGGGGTACGAGCTGAGAATAGTTCACTGGTCAGTGCGACATCGAAGGCTGAAGGTCCTGTTCTGCGCTATATTGTTCGATGTTCTACGTTCTATGAATGAACTATGCCAATCTGAATTCATGCCATTTGGTCTGAAGAATGTGCCAACTGCATTTCAGAGACTAACCAATGTGGTCATTTGTGGATCACCCAATTGTATGATATTTATTGATGAACTGGTGAATTTTAATCACACATGGAGAGATCATTCGCAGCATTTATTGGAATTACCATCAACGTCGGGAGATAGGCTTGCTTTTAAATCTGACTAATAAGGAATTCATGGAAGTCACTTTCCTGGATCATGTTACATGCACATATGGCCCCACGGAATGTGAAAGCAAATAATATTTGGGAGTTAACAATACCATGGATGAAGAGAACAGTACTGTGATTTTTGTATTGGGTTGGTTGTATTGGAAATTCATAACAAATTTTAGCAGTGTGGTTGCTCCACTGACTGACTTATTGAAGAAGTGCAGAAACTTTCAGTGTACGGCAGACTGTCAGATGTCATTTGACAATCTGAATACTGTGTAAACCACTGCCCTAGTATTAGCCATACCTAATTATGGAAAGCTATTCAATGTGGCTTTCTGTGTGAGTGATGTTGATCTTGTTGCTGTACTCTTCCGAGAAGACAACAAGAAGACAGAAAGGTTGATTGAGTATTTTGTTCCAGAAAATTGAATACACATTGAATACAACCGAAATATTGCACGATTGAGAAGAAATACTTGTACTTCACACTGGCGCTCCAACATTTCAACATGTGTATTGCAAGCAGTGTGACTGAAAGAATTGCAGACACTGATCACAACCCATTATATTATTTTGGAATTGATTAAGCACAACTTTTCCAGATTGTTTAGATGGTGCACATTATTGAACCCATTCCACATGAAAAATATACACGTAGCAGAATGAGAAAGCGTAATTGTTAATCCATTGTCGTGGCTTGAATGAAGAATAAACAGAGGCGTCCAGTGGCAGGAATAAACAGACTGAATTAGAATGTATTAGTGCATGCGTGCATGCTTTAGAGTCAATGTAATGCATATGTATTGTAACGCACAAATACACTAAGATGAAGGCTTTAAAAATGGAACAAGCTATGGTTCATTTTCTTTCAGGGGACTGGGGACCTGTGCCGGTGATGTCACTTTCAGAAGTTATTTTTCACTGGTATTTATGTTCAGAGAGTTTGTAAAGGCAGAGTTGACGAAATTACTACTGGAGAGGGTGCACGTCAACAGTCAGATGTGGCCTTTAGATTTTTTGAAAGTTATTTGTAACAAGGGAAGGGACGTGGCCAGTTCTCAACGTTCAGTTTATTCAGTTTTTCTAGTTGTAGCAGGCAAAAGCTGTTTGGATCCCAGAAGAGTTGGAACTTAAGTAAACCAATTCCTAGCTGCCATATTTTTCTGAAATCTTTTTTGATGTTCTTTCCATCCAGATTGGGGAATTGCACATAAGAATCTCTGTCTGCACTTATCTTTTTGCCAAGGGGTGTGCCTATGGTAATTTCCATTATTGGAACAGTTAATTAGTAATGGGTACTCTATCTGCTATTTGGTTAAAATTTCCGATACTTAAGTAATTCTAACTTACTCTTTGTTTTATTTTTGTTTTGACCATAATGCTAAACTAAATTGGAATTTGCTGAACGCTGAGTTGTTTGACCAGTTAATACACCTGGAACATTCACACTGTTTCTAAATTTAAAATAAGAAAAGCTAGGGTCCTGGCTACCTTCTTAAAATGACTTGAGGGGGTCTGTTTTGGTCAGTAGCGGTAAAAGCCTTGGTATTCTCCTTTACCTTGTTTGCTAATGTGTTCTGATTACTCCCTTTAACCCTTTTAATTCCTTGCTTAAAAGTCTTTCTACTTCCTGTGTATACTCCAAGGGCGTCATCAGTTCCCATCTTTGCAGGCCTTACTTACGCTTCCTTTATTCTTTTTGTCCAAGGTTAACCTAACTTGTCACACCTACCCTACTTTTTCGCTAGAACGTTGATCTCCTGACCTTTTAAGAATTGCTGTTTGAAGGATTCCTATATCTTCAATGTGGATTTACCCTCAACTAGCTGCCTCCAATCAAATTTCTCCAGTTCCTGCATAGTGTTGTTTGCCTTGCATCAATTTATCAACGTCATCCCGAGGATTGCTGTTATCCCTGTTCATGTGTACATTAAAACTCATGGTATTATGTTCAGTACTCCTGAAATGCTCTCCCACTGAAACTTCACTCAGCTGGCTGTCTGCATTTCCCAAATCTCCATCCAATATAACCCGTCCCCTCTTTGGACTATTTGCGTACTGTGTCAAGATTCCCTCCTGAATGGTCCTGACAAATTCTGCTGCATCCAAGCCTCGTGCACAAAGTGAGTCCAGGTCAATATAGGGGAAGTGATAATCACGCACCACAACAAGCCTGCTGTTTTTCACATGTTTCCAACAGTCGTCGACATATTCTCTCCTTCATCCCTTCCCTCCCCAACCCCGATTGCTGGGTGGTCTGCAGTATGCACACAGCATTGTGATTTCATATTTCCCATTCCTGAGTTCTACCCATTTCCTTTATGGGTTCTCTATCCTTCCTCGGCACAAGTGTGAGACACCTCTTGGAAAGAGATGGAGCTCCCCTCCCTCTGTTAGATCCCTACTATCACACCAGGAACTTCTAAATCGTGAGACATTAAGCTGCCAGTCTTTTAAATCTTTCAACCATCTTCCAGATTCACAAAAATGCAAAAAATTCAAAATGACAATCAAAGCTAGGAAGTATTTATGTTTCAAAATAATCGATTAGTTGTAAAGAGTTCGAACCATAGATTCTGAATAGTGTGGAAGTTGGCCATTTGATCTATTGATCCACTTCAACCAAACGAAGGGTATCCTGCGCAGACACAGCTAATTCCTATAACCAAGGATTTCACATTGCTAATCCATATAACCTGAACAAAAGACAATTCTGCGTGGCCAATAGACATAACCTGCATATCGTTGGGCTGCAGAAGTAAACTGGAGCACCCGGACGTAACCCAATGCGAACACAGGGAGAATGTGCAACATCAACACAGACAATCACTCAAGGATGGAATTCAACATAGTCCACGGTCTCTCTGAGGCCGTGCTAACCCAATGTTAGAGTCAATTACAGTTAAGACTGTGAAAGTTTAAATTTTAGCATCAAATTCTTCGAAACAACTGGAAGCCACTTCTTTTGTTGCTGCCCCGTGCTGCGTAGTATTTTTCCTGTTACAGGCAATAGTACCTGGGTAAATTAAGTTCATGAATACTGGCCGAGTCGTCGGCAAGTCTTAAAGACACTCTTTCCTCGACAACACCGAAACGATGACGTCAAGTGAAATTTAGCTCTCCCTTTTTCTCTCAGTGAGTGGAAATTCAACAGCATTCAAACATGTTGCAAACAGGTTGTGCTGCTAACGGAAACCAAAATGTATATCAAACTGACTAGCAGAAAAATTAATGATTGTTTCTGTAGATAAAACACAAAAGATCAATAAAAAAAGAGCTGTGGAAATGTCACCTCATTTCCAATCTGTAATGTATGCTCTGATTATGCGAATATAATCCTTATAGCTTTTGTTATGAAGTTTGAGGCATGGACTCTACTGTTAAGAGGGAATGAAAGCTGGCAAGCCTATTGTGTGACTGACTGCAAGCACAGAATGTCCTGGATAGTTTGAAGATGTAACATTTGAGATGTAACTCAGGTACTGAGTTGTGACACAACAACTCGAATTGAGTCAATCAATTTAAATCATGCCCCAAGATACTAAAATACAATCGAAATGGAATTTGACCATTTTGGCGGCATTAAACCAGTTTGATGATCGGATGTTTCAGGGATAAAAGTCAGGCATTTTGACCATTTAGCCAGAGAGGCAAAGAGCACCAATACAGACTGATTGCAAACCCACTCTCTGAAAGGTTCCTTTATCATTTAACAACCTGTGAAGCAGAATTTCGAATAAAAGAAGACAGGAAGAGAGAACGAGAATATTGACAGATAACTGGTTTTGAAACTTGATTTTTTAAACTTAATCTGTGGATTAATCAGTATATTATTGTAGAGTGGGAGGTAGATAAATCGTTCGGGACACCACCCACGCCCTCCACCTCCTCCATGATTTTCACTTCCCCGGTCCCAACGCCTTATCTTCATCATGGACATCCAGTCCATATACACCTCTATCTCCCATCACGAAGGACTCAAAGCCCTCCGCTTCTTCCTTTGACGTTGTACCAATCAGTACCCTTCCACCGACACCCTCCTTCGACTGACTGAACTGTTCCTCACCCTAACTTCTCTTTCCAATCCTGCCACTTCCTCCAAACCAAGAGTAGCCATTGGCACCCTCATGGGCCCCAGCTATGCCTGCCTCTTTGTAGGATATGTGGAACAGTCCATCATCCACAGCTACACTGGCACCACACCCGACCTTTTCATCCGCTGTATCGATGACTGTACCGGCGCTGTCTCGTGTTCCCACGAGGAGGTTGAACAGTTCATCCACTTTACCAACACCTTCCACCCCGACCTCAAATTAACCTGGACCGTCTCAGACTCCTCCCTCCCCTTCCTAGACCTTTCCATTTCTATCTCGGACGACTGAATCAACACGGACATTTACTATAAACTGACCAAATCCCACAGCTACCTAGACTACACCTCCTCCCACCCTGCCCCCTGTAAAAACGCCATCCCATATTCCCAATTCCTTTGTCTCTGCCGCATCTGCTCCCAGGAGGACCAGTTCCAATACTGTCCAAGCCAGACGGCCTCCTTCTTGAAAGACCGCAATTTCCCACCAGACGTGATCGACGATGCTCTCCACCACATCTCCTCCACTTCCCGCTCCTCCGCCCTTGAGCCCCACCCCACAAATCGCCACCAGGACAGAACCCCACTGGTCCTCACCTACCACCCGACAAACCTCCATGCACATCGTATCATTCGTCTTCATTTCCAGCACCTCCAAACTGACCCCACCACCAGGGATATTTTTCCCTCCCCTCCACTATCAGCGTTCCGAAAAGACGACTCCATCCGTGACTCCCTCATCAGGTCCACACCCCCCACCAACCCAACTTCCACTCCCGGCACCTTCCCCTGAAACCGCAAGAAATGCAAAACTTGCGCCTACACCTCCCCTCTTACTTCCCTCCAAGGCCCCAAGGGATCCTTCCATATCCGCCACAAATTCAACTGCACCTCCACACACATCATTTCCTGCATCTGCTGCACCCAATGAGCCCTCCTCTATATTGGGGAGACAGGCCGCCTACTTGCAGAACATTTCAGAGAACACCTCTGGGACACCCGGACCAAACAACCCTACCACCCCGTGGATCAACACTTCAATTCCCCCTCACACTCCACCAAGGACTCCTCCATCTCCAGACCATATCAGCACGACGGTTGGAGGAAGAGCGCCTCATCTTCCGCCTAGAAACCCTCCAATCACAAGGGATGAACTCAGATTTCTCCAGTTTCCTCATTTCCCCTCTCCCAACCTTGTCTCAGTCAAATCCCTCGAACTCAGCACCGCCTTCCTAACCTGCAATCCTCTTCCTGACCTCTCCGCCCCCACCCCCACTCTGGCCTATCACCCTCACCTTGACCTCCTTCCACCTATTGCATTTCCAACGCCCCTCCCCCAATTCCTCCTCCCTACCTTTTATCTTCGCCTGCTGGACACATTTTCCTCATTCCTGAAGAAGGGCTGATGCCCGAAACGTCGATTCTCCTGCTCCTTGGATGCTGCCTGACCTGCTGCGCTTTTCCAGCAACACATTTTCAGCTCTGATCTCCAGCATCTGCAGTCCTCACTTTCCCCTAGTTTTAGATAAAGATAGGTTAAAGATAGGTTTAACAGTGAAGTTAGTTGCAGATTAATTTTCTCTTTTTAGTGTTAAAGAATGAAGTGTTTTATATTTAATTAGTAGAATTTGGGTAGTACTTTGTCACTCATATTTTAACAGATTACGAGGTGAGGTTAGGTTTACTGTGTGTCTCATTTAAATTAGCAGAATTGCTTATCCCGTACCAGTTTGGGGGCTCAGGTCCGTGATTTGGCCAGGTTTCGACAGATCCAGTCTGAGATTTGAACAAATTCTGCAGATTTAAGCATTTACTGCCGAGTGTTCCAGATCTTTAAATAAAATGTAAGTGAGACAATTTGTTTAATTTATGTTACTTGTGATGGGTGAACTAAAGAGAATAAAAAAGTTCTGAAAATTGTTAATGAGGTTCTGCGGTTTGAAGATGATTTGTACATTTGCCAAGGAAGTTTAGAAAGAAAGAAAAATGCTTACTTTTCGAATTATCAAATAGGTTAGAATTGGGATTAACCAAGGACAAAAGTAAACTGAAATTTTAAGGGAATTACTGCTGGGTCGGCGAAAGAGACAAGTGCAGTAGATTTAGAAAAGAAAATCTTAAATTACAATTGAAGAAAATGAAGTTAGAAAGTAAACAAAGAGAGAAAGAGGAAAGAGAGGGAAAGAGAAAGAGAAAGCGAGAGAGAGGGAAGCAAGAGAAAGAGAGGAAAAAGAAGGAGATAGAAGGTTCTTAGCTGAGAAAAGAGAGAGAAGAAAGAGAGAGAGAGAAAAGAAAGATACATTTTGAGAGAGGTTGAGCTTCAGAAATTGCGCCTTGTTAGGTAAGTCCAATTAAGAGTATGGAGATTAAGTGAGATAGTAGTGAGATATACAAGTATGTTTAGCACTGCCAAGTTTGGATGAGACGGATGTTGAAGCCTTCTTTATTTCATTTGAAAAATTAGCAAGGCAGATTGAGTGGTCGAGGACTTGTGGGTAATGGTAGTTCAGACTAAACTGATAAGCAGATCTCGTGAGGTATTTGCAGCGCTGTTAAATCAGGGGTCAGGAGAAATATTGATGACGTCAAACAAGCTATTTTAAGAGCTTATGAATTAGTAACAGAAGCGTATAGACAGTGTTTCAGAACATAAAGAAGGATCCAGATCAGACATATTTTGCGTTCGAAAGAATTAAACATAGTAATTGTGATAGATGGGTATGGTCCTTAAAATAGATAAGATCTTTGAGGATCTGAGAGAGTTTATTCTGCTGGAGGAGTTCAAAACGTCAGCCTCAGCGATGATAAGAATTCACGTGGATGAACAGAAAATTGAGGAAGTGAGAGGAGCAACAGCGATGGCAGATGAATACGCATTTGTGCATAAGACAAATTTCTGGCAGGAATTTTATCCTGTGACGGGAGGGAGTTGGGAGATGGGGCGAACCTACAATACCAAACAAACAGTAGAGAACACGGGTAAGTGTTTATGGCAGCTTAAAAAAGTACAATAGGGTGATTTTCCTCAGCTGTTTCCATTGTGGTAAATTGGGGCATGTTCATTCACTGTGCTGATCGTTAAAGAAAAACACTTTGGGAAACGATATGGTAAAAGATGCTCAGCCAGTGGCATCAGTGAAATTAATAAAGGAGAGTCGAGGAGCTGCAGGAGACTGCACAGCCTAGGCAGAAGCTGAGTGTGTAGTTGGAACACAATCGCTATAAATAAAATTGCATCTGTGGGTAAATTTCACTCAGAAACAACAGGGAGAAAACGGCAGAAGTTATAATTTTGAGAGATACAGTATCCATCCAGTTTCAAACAGTAAGCAATGAAGGAATTTCCACTCCATCTGAACTGTTAAATGAGAGAGTGGTAGTTTGTAGGATAGATGGACAGAAGTCGAACGTTCCCCTATATAAGTTCAGGTTGAACTGACAATTCAAGACTGGGGAACAAACAGTGGAAGTGATTCATAGAATGTTAGTTCTACGAATCCAGTTTGTTCTTGGGATTGATTTAGCAGGTTCTAAGATGGTAGTGACATTTCTTGGTATGGAGAAGCCCAAGGAAGAAAAGAAAATTGATGAGTACAAAAAAAGTCCTGGTATTTTCCGGACTGTGCAGTTAAAGAAAACATGATCCCACTGTCATAAGTCACAGCACAAAACAAAAACTAAAGAGAAAGATAAAGGAGTTGAGGTTCAGTTAGTGGACATCCTGTTTGATGTAACAGTGCAGCAAAAACCTGAACAGGCAGAGGATCAGAGAGCAGTGCTTACTCCTGAAAAGCTGACGAACTTGCGACAGAAAGACAAGACATTAAAAGATATGTATGTTGAGGTGTGCTCAGAAAAGGACGAGGAGAGTAGGCCTAATTGGTATACAAGGTAGACAAGGTATACAAGATAATGAGAGGCACAGATAGAGTCGATAGCCAGAGACGATTTCCCAGGACAAAAATGACTAACACGAAAGGTCATAGTTTTAAGCTGGTTGGAGGAAAGTATAGAGGGGATGTCAGAGGCAGTTTTTTTTACACAGAGAGTTGTGAGAGCATGGAATGCGTTGCCAGCAGCAGTTTTGGAGGCAGGGTCATTGGGGACATTTAAGAGACTCCTGAACGTGCATATGGTCACAGACATTTGAGTGTGCATACAAGAGGATCAGTGTTCGGCACAACATCGTGGGCTGAAGGGCCAGTTCTGTGCTGTACTGGTCAATGTTCTATATTCTGAAAGGAGGCAGACAGTATTCCTGGGTATTCGCATTTGAAAGATAGAAACTTCAGATTAAAGTGAGATCATGGTAGTTTAGTGCACGGGAGAAATGGGCCAAAATGCACCAGCTTGTGTTGCCGGTAGCATACAAGCAAGAAGTGTTATGGAAGCACATTTACTTCCTGTAGGAGGTCACCGAGGTGTACAGAAGACTTAGACTAAGGTACAAAAATATTCATATTGGCCTGGAATGCTGAGGATGTGGTTAACTTTTGCTGTACATGTCTTGCATTCAAAGTGGTAGATAGGCCACAGGCAGTAATACAACCAGCACATTTGCTGCCAATTCCCTCATTCAAACAACCTTGTGCGTGGGTTATAATTGTGTAGGTTCCCTCCTGAGAACTAAAATTGGTAACCAATACTTGGTAAAAAAAAAATGGATGTGTCGGCCAGATTTCTGGAGACATGTCCAATACAGAGTATGAGGCAAAAAGTGTGGTAGAGCATTTCTTACTTTTCTTCACATGGTATGGGTTACGCAGAGAGATTGAGTCAAACCAAGGTTCTAATTTTACTTGTAAGTTGTTTCAGGAAATCATGGTTAGCTTAGCTGTACAACACTTCAAATCGTGTGTGTATCATCTCGAATCCTGGGGTACTTTAGAAAGATGGCAACCGACCTGAAGACCATGTTGAAAGCATTCGGTCAGCATTGCCAAAGTCATTGGGATTAAGGTATCCCATTCGTATTGTTTGCCATCAGAGATGCCCCAGACGAATCTACTCAGTTTACTCCCTTTGATTTAATATTCAGACATAAGGTGAGAGGCCGTTTGAAATTACTTAAAGAGAAATTAACAGAACCAAAGTCGGAGATCTCACATAAGGGTATGTATTGGAGCTGAGGGAGAGATTAAATCACGTTAGTGAATTCGCTAAACAGCACATAAAGAGGGCATAACATCGAATGAAGAGGGTGTCAGATAGACACTCTGAGATTCGGATGTTTTCCTGTGGGGATGACGTATTAGTATTGTTACCAGTGGTATAAGATCCTATCAAGCCAAGTTGAGTGATCCTTATCAAGTTGAGAAAAAGTTGAGTCAGGTGGACTATCTAGTTAAGTTGTCAGATGGGAAAAATTATTTATCAGGTATTTCATCTGAACATGTTGAAATATTCGTATATTGGTGAAAACGAACTCGAGAAACAGATGTTAGCTTCGGCCCTGAAGCGTGAGGAATAAAATCCAGATTCTGTACCTCAAAAAATGTTAAACAATGAGGAAGTCCTTGTGCAGTGGGGCAGATTATTAAACTATCTGTCTCAAAAGGAAAGAACGCAGTTGAAAGGTTTGTTACAGCAGTCTGAGGACACGTGCAGGAATAAAATAGGGAGGACTAATGATGTCGTGCATGATGTAGACGTAGAGAACGCGGTTCCAATAAATAAAAACAAAAAAAAACAAACCCTTTCAAAGTTATATTGTTCCGGAAGGAAGTGGAGGTGATGCTCAACAAAGACAACTTTGAACTGTGTCAAAGTGCGTGGAGTTCGCTGATTATCTTAATTCCCACACCTGACAGGACGAGACAATTTTGTGTGGATTATTTTAAGATCAACGCCATAACAAAATCGAAATCATGCTAAATTTCGAGATTACAGGACAGTAGAGAGGCAGTTGAACAAGCCAGGTACATCACAAAGTTGGACTTACTGCGTGGTTATTGGCAGGTACTTGTATCGGACAAAGTGAAAGACATTTCTGCGTTTCTTACTCCAGATAGGCTTTATTAATTCAAAGTGGTACCCTTTGGAATGAAGAACACACCCACCACATTCTAAAGACTCAAGAGTAGAGTTGTACCTGGATTAACACACTCTGCAGTCTATCTCGAAGAGGTAGTTTTCTTTAGTGAGTCCTGGGAAGATCATATGGCACAATTGACAGGTCTCCTTGCATGGTGGCACAAAGTAAAACTGGTAATAAATTTAAACAAAACTGAATTCGCAAAAGTAGAAGTGCCACTCTTGGAACATAACATCTGTATTGGAAGTTTGACACCATGGAACGCAAAGGTGAAGGCCATCGAGGAATTTTCATGACAAACCTTGAAAATAAAAGTGCTCCGAGTTTTGGGACTAAGCGGTTTCTATTGAATTTTTTTTTCCGTACCACCTGATTAAGGAGCAGTGCTCCAAAGGCTAGTACTTCCAAATAAACCTTGTGTGGATTATGACCTGCCACAGTGTGATTTTTAACTTTATTCCAAACTTCAATATTTTAATGTTTTGTTGAAATATTTGCTGAAGAAGAACACAAAATTTCGGTTGCAGAACAATGCCAGGAAGCCTTTGACAACTTACAAGCAATATATACTGGCACACTATTTTGAGCGGCACAAAAAATCCTGAAATCCTTCAAAGTTACCATCGATGACATTGGTCTTGGTGTTATACTGCAAACGGATGGTGATGATTGTATACAACAGCAGTTGGTTACTTTTCTAAGAAACTTAATACCAACCAGAAAAATATACTGTACGTTCGAGAAAGATCTAGTAAGTTAGGTACTAGCCTTAAAACACGAAGTGTATGTCAAAGATGGATGTATGGACAGATCACAATCCTCTTACATTCTTGAAACAGTTTAAAGATAAGAATATGAAACTGTTTTATTGGAGTCTTATGTTAAAGACTATTAATTTACAAATCGTACATGTTGCGATTGGAAGAATGCAGTAAATGTAGTGTTATCATGGACTTAACTTAGAAAGTATCTATCTATCTATCTACCTACCTTTCTATCTATCTATCTATCTATCTGTCTGTCTATCTATCTAT
Organism: Chiloscyllium punctatum; assembly: GCF_047496795.1. Lineage (NCBI taxonomy): Eukaryota > Metazoa > Chordata > Chondrichthyes > Orectolobiformes > Hemiscylliidae > Chiloscyllium > Chiloscyllium punctatum. The sequence continues at coordinate 18,900,460 of NC_092766.1, forward strand.
CTATCTATCTATCTATCTATCTATCTATCTATCTATCTATCTATCTATCTATCTATCTATCTATCTATCTATCTATCTATCTATCTATCTATCTATCTATCTATCTATCTATCTATCTATCTATCTATCTATCTATCTATCTATCTATCTATCTATCTATCTACCTATCTATCTGTCTATCCATCTACCTATCTGTCTGTCTATCTATCTATCTGTCTATCTATCTATCTATCTGTCTATCTGTCTATCTATCTATCTATCTATCTATCTATCTATCTATCTATCTATCTATCTATCTATCTATCTATCTATCTATCTATCTATCTATCTATCTATCTATCTATCTTTCTATCGATCGATCTATCTATCGATCTATCTATCTATCGATCTATCTATCTATCTATCGATCTATCTATCTATCTATCTATCTATCTATCTATCTATCTATCTATCTATCTATCTATCTATCTATCTATCTGTCTGTCTGGCTATCTATCTATCTATCTATCTATCTATCTATCTATCTATCTATCTATCTATCTATCTATCTATCTATCTATCTATCTATCTATCCATCCATCCATCCATCTAATCATCCATCTATCCATCCATACATCTATAAATTCATCCATCTATCTGTCTGCGGAATGATAAAATATGATGTGAAGAAATATAGTGGTCATTTATGAAATGTTTAGGCAGTGGATCAAAGTCAAAAATTCGAATCTTTACTCATGTCAGGATAGAGAACAATAAGAGAAAAATATCGCATCGCGTCAGGGCCCTCGAGCAAACATGCATGTGCTGAACATTATATTAATCTAAATTAATCCCATCTGCCAACACATGGTCTGTATCCCTTTATTGTCTGCCATGTTTCCAGGATGCTTTAATAAGAGTTACAGACTTAAAATGTAGTTTGACGAATGATGCCAGTAGATTCACCACGAGAAAGTATCAGCTTCATCCTGTCTGGGCAGCATGTACCAATGGAAATATTGGCATTTGCTTCAGAAATAATTACCTCCATTAATAGCTGAGAACTAGCATACTGATATGTTGGATTTTCAAAATAAATTATTAACATCAGTTGACTTTGTGAAATAAAAACTTAAACGCTCTTTGTTAATCTTAGAATGCCAATTTATAGCTCCATAAATGATAAATCCAATCTCTTCTGCGTGTCGATTTTCAGAGATTACATTAAGAATTTATCAGACCATCACATTGGGTCACGCATATAAAGATGGCTATTTACTCTTATAAAAAAACAAATCTCTTCCAAAGTTGCGAACATGAAAATTGAAAGTATTTAACTGCCACCACACCCACTCCAAAAAGGCTAACAAAAAACTGCAGTCACAGACAAAGTGTTTCAATGAGAAATAAACAGAAATTCATTCGAACGTGTTAATAAACTGTTTCATTCATTACATACTTTCTAACATAAATGCTTAACTCAAACCAGAACTCAACTGTATCTTTTACCACGGTGACTATATTCTTCCATACAGGTTTGTACATGTCACTAATCTATTTACTATTTATTGAATTTGTGGTATTCGCCTCAATTAACATATATGACCCCTTACAACATATTAAAAAAATATGAACTCAATTCTAAAATCTCTTTCTTCGTATCTGTCTCTGGAATTGTGCAGTAGTTTATTATCAAATGTGCATACATGTACCAATCACTCTGATTTAGCCCAAACATGCACACTTTTCCAGATACAATTCTTCAAAACATGTCAAATTCTTAATTGTCGATCTCTGCTAACCTAGCAATCTACCTACTCGACAGGACGAGGTCAGGCTTTTGGCACAGTGATTTTCATTAGTCAGGACATTGAGTATAGAAGTTAAGAAGTTTTTTTGCAGTTGAAGCAATCGTTGATGACGCCGTAATTGGGGTATTGTGTTCCCTTCGTGATTGGAAGGATGTTATTAAACTGCAAATAATGCAGAAGATACCAACAAGAATTTTGCCGGGACTCACCAGTCTAATTTACAGGGGGAGGTTGGACTTCTTTATTCTTTCAGAGCATAGGAGAGTAAGACGGTAACTTGTAAATTTGAATAAGACCATGATATCAGGTGAATGTAACCGAGGGAAATCGAGGACTTGAACACATACGTTTAAGGTTAGAGTGGCAAAAAAAGGGAATGTGAGGGACAAAACTGTTACACAGTGTGTGGACATGCACAAAACATTTTAACATAGTTTCGAATGCTGAGTGGTAATGTGTTGGTTCTGTGTTTTTACGTCAGTAAACCAGATCTGTTCATTGGAATCCCAAAAAAGTAAACAATTTGTTCGGCCTTCTTTTATTTAAGGTTTAAACGATTTAAGCAGCAGAATAGGAGGGGGAAGCTCCCAGAGAACCAAAGTTTGTGGTTTTAGTTTTACTGTGGTATTTGGTGCTGGATCATGATTCAACCTACAGTGCATCACTTCCCTGTTTCTGTCTCAGAGTTTTCTCTTGATAACTTTGCTCCTCTTGATAGTTGCCTGTGAACCAATCTGGTTTTCTAAACTTGCATTTTTGCAAAGGGTATATTCAGGGGATGTTACGAAATTGGAACATTTGCAATTTAGTATTTACATATTCCATTAATCTGCCACGTTTTCCAATAGAGTTAATATTCAAGTTTCTGCTTTCTTTTGTTGTATTTTGAATATAGTGTATAAATAAGGTATGTTTTGACTAACGTTGACGAATTTGACTAATCCAATTTTATCCGGAGTGCAACAGCTTTATCATACAAAACTGCTGGAGTTCAGACGACGTAATAAATTATATTTGAGGGCGTTGGCTTGGTTCAAAGGAAGTTGGGGACTCTTGTCGTTACAAAAGTCTCTAATTCCATGTTGTTTTGGGATTGCTGGACTGAATAGTAGTGAGTGGTGAGTGTTCGTCTTTTAAAGATGTACATTTCGTGGTTTGAAATTGGTTGGTTTTATCCAGGTCTATCTTGTGTAGTAATTGCTCTTTCAGTCACTAAGTGATACTTGGGGGTTGAAGAAATCACTTCTAGAGTTTTTGAAGGTGAACAAGGCAAAGCTTACCAAATTGGAAAGCAAGGGTTTACTGTGTCTGTGAGGAAAGTGAAGGTAATTGTGGCAATGACTCAGAATTTACAGTTGCCAGGAATGCTCCGTGAATCTTTGGAAATACCCAAAACTGACGTGAATTTGAAGCAGTCCTAACAAGAAAATGCAACGAAACAGTTTGAATTACAACTAAAAGGAGAGAAAGAAGAATGGCAAGTAAGGCCCTAGGAGAGCAAAGTGAGAAAGAGAGACGAAAGGGAGAAAGTGAAAAGCTTTGAACTTCAAAGGTTAGAACTGAAAAATTGAAGTCGACAGGAAATGGCAGAGGTAGAGGTGAAAGATAGGAGTAGTGATGAGAACAGTGATGAAGAGCAATCCCATCGTAGTCAAATGCCTTCAGGCGATCTGTTTAAATATGTCCAAGCATGGCTTAATTTCGTGGAGAGGGATGCTGAAGCCGTTTTTAAAATTTCATTTGAACAAGTGGCTAAACAAACGAAATCGCCAACGACTATGTGGGTATTGTTGATCAAAACAAAATTGGCCACGAGAGCCAGTGAAGTATTTTGCTTACTATCAGTGAACGTGTCTGGTGTATGTCAGGAGGTGAAAACAAATCTCAAATGCATGTAAGCTGGGATCAGAAACGCTTAGGCAACGATGCAGGTACCTAGGAAGGGAATCTGGTCAGAGGTACATTAAGTTTTTTAAAAATAAAACAAATTAATTGTGACAAATAAATTTAAAAGAAAACCTGCCTCGTGAATGTGCGGAGTGCAAACTGAGCAAGAGGGCATATGGGACTGGTGATGAAGTGAAATAACGTATTTGTGCGGTTTGCATTACCTGAAGAGGTACTTAGGTTGTGTCTCCCATTCATCCTTCCTCTTCCAACCAAAAATACGGTTCTGTGCACCGGATTAGGAAGGTAACTAGATTATTTTTTATTGTTTGTTTTTCAACAGACTCTTTGGGAATTTAGAATAGTAGGAATAGAAGTTAAGGCAATGAAATGCTCCTAATACAGGGAAGTAAGAGTCACTACTGGTGTCTTTGCTGACATCGTCAATCGGAAGTGCCTCCAACGCCAGCTCCTTAAAAACCATGTTCGGGAATTTCAGATCATTCAGGAGGCAGAGGTTATTGAGAAGAGTTACAGGCAACATGCCACAAACAGGTACAAGAAAGAAAGGTAGATGGGTTGCAGTCAGGGATTGGAATGGCAACCAGCAGACAATGCAGGGATCCCCTGTAGATGTTCCCCACAATAACAAGTTTTCCGTTTTAGATACTGTTCGTGGGGATGACTTACTGGGGTAAGCTATGGGGTAAAGGTCTCTGGAACATAGTCTGTCCCAGTTGCTCAGCATGGAAGGGCAAGAGGAGCCCAGCATTAGTCGTTGGGGAATCCATATTCAGGTGGAGTGATAGGAGGTTCTGCCAGAACGAGAGAAACTCACATTTGGTGCGTTGCCTCCCAGGTGCCAGGGATCATGATGTCTCCGATTGTGTGTTTGGGATCCTTGCGGGGGAGGGGGAGCATCAGCAAGTCTTGGTCCACAGAGCCACTGACAACATAGAACTGAGAAGGGAATGCAGATTCAAGGCAGAAATTCAGCGAGTGAAGTTGGAAGATTAGAACTAGACCAAAAAGAGTTAATATCTGCTAAGTTACTCCTGTTACGTGCGAGCAAGGTGAGGAACAGGGACCGAGCAAATTTGAACATGTGACTACAGGGATGGTGCATGAGGGAGGATTTCGGATACCTGGGTAATTGGGGATCATTCTGGGGTCTGTGGGTTCTCCACATACTGAGGGTCTGCACCTGAACCAGAGGGGTACCAATATCTGGGGTGGGGATGGCGGAGAGATTTGCTGATGTTTTCAAGAGGGTTTAAATTAATTCAGGAAGTGGATGAGAACCTAAATGATAGTTTCAGTGTCTAGGACGTTGAGTGAAGTGAGTTCAGAAGTAAGGTTTCAGGGTCGCTAGAGTGCAACAGAAGCAGGAAGTGTTTGGAGAAAATATAGTGAATCACCAGGAGCTAACTCTGTTAAAGTGATCTTCCATTCTAGACTAACCTGCTAGACATTTTGCTATTCCATCTATTACAATAGTCTCCCGTCTCAAGCTGACTCTACTAACTACGAATTAGATATTTTAACGTCATGTCCCAAATAGTTATGGTCCCAATCCCGTCATATTAACACATAACAGAGGAACTTGCTTTATTCCTTGTATTATCGCATCTCACCACAGTGACATTTTCGTCTCAACTTTACAATGCTAATTGGTGTAAGAGCATCCACTATTCTTTTCCCATCCTGCATTCCACAGACCCCTTGCAACAAACTGCCAGTGGTCTTCATGGTTTAACCCTTCCCATGCTTTCATGTTCTTAATTTTCCATATTCCCTCTTTGAGACCTACTGATCTCACCTAGAGAAACAAGACAAATAATGTAGGTCCCAACACGGACGAAATAATTTTCGATGTCTGAGACTTGAAGGGTTCTTCGTCCATTGCTGGGGTCTCTTGTGACAAAATTCTGTCCTCCAATAACCAGAACAGGAAAAAAGACCCAAGATCCTTCACAATCTAGGACCCGCGTGTTCTTCAGAAGTATCATCGATGTCCCCATGTGGACATATTTGTTGCACTGTGGCGGTTGTTAGATCATAATAGTAGAGTGGTGCGGCCCCGTTAGAGGAGTAAACACTTCCTAGGGTAGTTGAAATGACCACAAGTTGCCATGTTGTGACACAAACTAAAAAGGATTTAATAAAAGGTTAAGCACAACAAGGCGATAACAAGGAAAACCGCACCTAAAATAAGACCAATCTTGACAAACCATGCTCCCCAACATTACACAAGCTCCTCCTTTTTCTGCCAGTATCCAATCGACGGCCTGTCTGTTTTGCTATGTCATTTTGGCAGTCGCATCCAATTGTTCTCCCAAGGCCACAAGGGCATCGTCAGTATAATTGATAAGTCTCTGCTAGTTTTAAGAAACGTAATTAATCCAATCAGTATTCTTGCTAACCCTATCACTTGGATTAGAGATTCCCAGCCCTCAGCAATCTCTTTACGGGCCTTAATTTCATTAGAAATACCTCTTGGCTGTCCTATGCTATCAATTCGAATTGTCAGATCAGGGACATACCATCGCTTAGTGACACAGCATCAAGCTGCGCATGTGACAATATAACTACCTCGTATAGGAGCATTACACTGGCACAGCTGCCACTCCAGTCAGTGAGCAGCATTGGCCGAAACCCTAATTTCTTACCACAAAACCACCAAGTATTTGACAGTGGGATGCATTGAGAATTTAAAACAGCCCAAATGTGGTGACCACCTCTAGTTCAATCGTATTCCCGCAAATACACTTAAAATAGCCTACTGGTATGGATCAATTTCACTTAAAGCTTTCAAAACACAACCCTTCCCGTATCCTGACAGCAGCCACGGGGGACATGTAATTAGTCTTACTTGTGGACCACGGGGTATTATAGCCACACCACCATTGGAGTTGCTGCCTGACCACGTCATCCTGCTGATAGAACATAGAGGCCTGAAGTAGGAGGCAGCAAAATGATGCGACATCGAGGGCCGAAGGCCTTGTGCTGAACTGCAAATGTTATATGTTCGAAGTGTAAGACATTGCTAAAAAAAACAAATACGTGATGCTCCTAGAGATTGGATTGTTTTGGAGCAGTTGACAAAAACATTCTCTGAAGTTGTGAGAATTCGTGTGGAAGAGTAGAGATTTAATAATGAAACATTAGCACCGAAAATGGCAAATAACTATGATTTGGTTCAAAAATCATAGTTTTGCTTGTGACATCAATTTCAACCCGTGGGGATGGAAACTGGGGAAATAAATGTTTTCAGTTGGAAAGGAAAAGGGGATCTTATTGGAAACAAGAAAAAAAGTGTTCCAAACGGTAAAATGTCAATCCATGAATGGAACAGAGAATTAAATATGCTTAGTTTTTATTCACGGCAATGAAGTAGGCCTTATGCAGTCACAGTGTTCATGGTTTTGCAAAGGCAGTGGAAAGACGGAGGCGAGAAAACAGGACAGATCATTGAATTTTGTTGAAGTGGTAAAGTAATGCACAGAAGATATGTAAAAGCTGGCAAAGAATGTTAAACTTGATCTTGCGTCGTTTGAAAATAATGTAGCAGATCTCTTTAAATAATTTAATTGCGAGGTTATGTTTTGCCACAAATGCCAAGAGAAGTCGGTAATGAAATTAAAATCTTAACCGATGTGACAACGTCTTAGTCTTGGAAGGTGAGAGATGAAGTGATACATAATTCAGAATGAGCATTATGAGTAAAGGTGGTAATATGTGTAATTCATGATGAGAAGAGCAATATTCCATTATGCAATGCAAGATTGGGGATTACAGTAAAAAGTGGAGACTAGGTCGGAGGAAAAATGGAAAAATTCTTTGTTCGAGAAATGCAGGTTTTCCTGAGTAATAATGTAGCTGGATCACAGGGTGTATGTGGTGTCTTCTGTGGTTGAGAAGATAGTGAAAAATCAGGCAACGAATGGATATCAGGAAGCATATACGGTATCTTTCCTGACTATATGGCAACAAGCCCACAAAGCCAAAGTTTGAAGTGGGAGAAAAAAAAGATAAAGATAATGAAATTGGAGTTCAATTATCAGTGACTTTGTTTGATCAAATAATTGAGAAAAGCAGCAAGAAAGGTCAGACGATGAAGTGGATAACTTCAATTGAGAGAAGTTAGCTGAATCACAGCCAGAAGATTAAGAAGTATAGCGGTTGTATCACAAATTGTCCGCAGAAGAAGAACTGGAGAGTAGAACAGAATCTTTCTATGCTAAAAATTACATTTTGATGAGGAAATGGAAACAATCGCATATTTAGGTAGATTGAGAAACGGGCAAAATATCATCAAGTTGGATTACTGTTGGTTTCCGAACGGAGGTGTTGCCAGTGGCACATTAATTACCAACAGAAGGTCATTTGGAAGTAAGGAAAACTCATGCAAAATATAAAATCATTTTTAATTACATGAATTGCGTAAGGATGTAGTTGAATTGTGCCGGACATCTCATACTTGTCAGGTGAGTAGATGCCATTGCACAATGAGAAAATCAGCACGCTGAAAAACCATCTGTGCATTTAAGAAAACAGTATAAATGGTCTTATTAATCGTGTCGGATGTCTACATTAAAACAATGAGTGGGCACCAGTATTTGCTGACCATAATGGAGGTGTACTTGATTTCTCCAGGCGATTTCATGACTCCGTATCATAGCAACAAGAATTGGAAGAAAAGTTACTCGATTTCTTGTCCTAAATGCGGACTACCCACAGATCATGGGTCAAATTTTGAATCAAAGTTATTCCAAAAAGTAACTGAAAGCGTATTAATAAAACAAATCAAGTCCATTGCTCTCCACCCAAAATCATGGGGAGCATTCAAACGGTTGCATCCAACTTTCAATTCCATGTTGAGGGTTCGAAGTCACGATTATCTAGGGAGTTGGATAAAGAATTCATTTTTTTCATTTTCTATTTAGAGGTTGATATAATATATCAACTAGTTTCTGAGCACGACGTGAGAGGACTACTGAAATTAATTAAGGAGCGATTTGTGAGTCAGAGTTCATAAACCATACATTTGGATTGTGTATCAAGTTTTACAGAAAAATTAAATAGAGCGTATGAGTTGGCAAGTTAAGGTTTGAAAGTAGCACAGTGTGTGATGAAACAGGAAGGAGACTAGAAATCAAACATTGGCAGTTTTACTGGTACTAGTGTTACTATTCATGTAGGTGAAACTTTAAAGGTGAAACTTTAAAGTAAAGGTTTAGTCGGCCTTATGAAATTCAAATGACATTGACTAGGGTAAACTATTTGATAAGAATATAAGATGGAAAGCTGTGTGTCAGGTCAAAGTGCTCAAAATGTGTGTTGACAGGCAAGTAGACCAAATGTGTGTTCTTGGTTATATGGGCCGGATGCTGGCAGGGAGCACTAGGTTGTGTTGGGATATCTGGTCGGCATGGATGGGTTGGACCGAAGGGTCTATGACTATGACTCTAAGGTCAGGTGATTGTGATTTGGACAAATATCAAATTAAATAGGACAATGGGGAATTTTGGAAGATTGTAGTGACAAGATGGAACGAGCAATGTTTCAAATTTTGACTTATTTGGAAACAGTGATAGAAATTTCGGTTTTCATAACACTGAATGTACTCACCATTTTACAGTCATGGCATTAATGGTTAAAAAAAAGCGACAACCCAATTTCAAGGAGTAACCAGTAAATTCATTTCAACATTACCAGATGATGTACATTGACGATTTGGTGATACTTACTATCAAATTGAAGGACGATTTGAAGCTTCTATCAGAATTATTCAATTCAACCGGTGATTTTGCAGAAGTCCAAGTCACCTTCCTGGGCCATGTCATCGTACATTGTGACGGAGCTGTCACATTTAAAAGGTTATTTTCTCCTGGCATTTTTAGAAGAGAAGTTGTAACGGCAGAGGTGGAGGTGGGCACTGCAGATGCTGGACATTAGAGTCAAAATTAGAGTGGTGCTGGAAAAGCAAAGCAGGTCAGGCAGCATCCAAGGATCAGGCAAATCAACGTTTCATTCAAAAGCCCTTCATCACGAATGTGGCCTCATTCCTGATGAATGACTTTTGTCCAAAGGGGAGAGGGCAATTCTCATAAACCAGGCTTTCTAGTTTCATTTTCTGTCATCGTCAGAAGCTCTTTGGGGACCCAGGATTCGGAGAATGATTCTTAACTGCTACTTTCTGCGAAATCTCTGTTGATGCTGGTTTCGCCTGGATTGGAGAATTGCATGCAAGAATCGTTGTGTGATATTATCACTTTGCCAAGTGCTGTGTTTTAGGGATGTAACTGAATTGGAACATTCAATTAGTTAGAAGTGCTGTATATATTGTTCGGTTAACTTTTGCACTTGTTGATATATTCTAAATTCTTCTTACTTTTGATTGTAGTTAATTTACAACATTTGAATAAATAAAGTTCTGCTTAACGTCTCATTTAAGACCATATGATAAGACCAATCTTATCATATGCATTTCACATTTACCTATGAAATAAGGAAATGAAAGTGTCAAGGCTACGTTCTTAAAATGTTTCGAGGAGTTTGCTCTGCTCCATAAAAACACGAACAAATGGTTCCTCAGGTTGTGAAAGGAAAGTTATTTCAAAGTTTTCTGTACCATGGGAAGTGCCAAAAATAGCTGAAATTGAGTAGTTTTTTTTAAAAGTAGAGTTTTGTACTGAATTATAGCATTGTGGTTGCTTTACTGCCTGACTATTTGTTTGGCCAAACTGGTCCTCACCCTTAACAATTTCACCTTTGAATCCTCCCACTTCCTGCAAACCAAAGGCATAGCCATGGGCACACGTATGGGCCCCAGCTATGCCTGTCTCTTTGTTGGCTATGTAGAACAGTTGATCTTCCGTAATTAAACCGGCACCACTCCCCACCTCTTCCTCCGCTACATTGATAACTGCATTGGCGCCACCTCGTGCTCCTGCGAGGAGGTTGAGCAATTCATCAACTTCACCAACACATTCCACCCTGACCTTAAATTTACCTGGACCATATCTGAAACCTCGCTCCCCTTCCTGGACCTCTCCATCTCCATTAATGACGAACGACTTGACACTGACATTTTTTACAAACCCACCGACTCCCACAGCTACCTGGATTACACCTCTTCCCACCCTATCTCTTGCAAAAATGCTATCCCGTATTCCCAATTTCTCCGCTTCCGCCGTATCTGCTCCCAGGAGGACCAGTTCCACAATAGAACACACCAGAAGACCTCCTTCTTTGGAGACCGCAATTTCCCTTCCCACGTGGTTAAAGATGCCCTCCAACGCATCTCGTCCACATCCCACACCTCTGCCCTCAAACCCCACCCCACCAACCGTATCAAGGACAGAACACCCCTGGTGCTCACCTTCCACCCTACAAACCTTCGGATAAACCAAATCATCTGCCGACGTTTTCGCCACCTCCAAAAAGACCCCACCATCAGGGATATATTTCCCTCCCCACCCCTTTCCACCTTCCACAAAGACCGTTCCCTCCGCGACTACCTGGTCAGGTCCACACCCCCCTACTACCCGCCCTCCCATTCTGGCACTTTCCCCTGCCACCGCGGGAACTGTAAAACTTGTTCCCACACCTCCTCCCTCACCTCTATCCAAGGCCCTAAAGGCGCCTTCCACATCCATCAAAGTTTTACCTGCACATCCACTAATATCATTTATTGTATCCGTTGCTCCCGATGTTGTCTCCTCTACATTGGGGAGACTGGGCGCGTCTCAGCAGAGCGCTTTAGGGAACATCTCCGAGACACCCGCACCAATCAACCAAACCGCCTCTTGGCCCAACATTTCAACTCCCCCTCCCACTCTGCCGAGGACATGGAGGTCCTGGGCCTCCTTGACCGCCGCTCCCTCACCACCAGACGCCTGGAGGAAGAACGCCTCATCTTCCGCCTCGGAACACTTCAACCCAGGGCATCAATGTGGACTTCAACAGCTTCCTCATTTCCCCTTCCCCCACCTCATCCTTGTTTCAAACATCCAGCTCAGCACACTCTCCTTGACTGGTCCGGACTTGTCGAACCTGCCTATCTCCTTTTCCACCTATCCACTCCACCCTCTCCTCCTTGACCTGTCACCTTCATCTCCTCCCCCACTCACCCATTGTACTCCATGCTACTCTCTCCCCACCCCCAACCTCCTCTAGCTTATCTCTCCATGTTTCAGGCTCACTGCCTTTATTCCTGATGAAGGGCTTTTGGCCTAAACGTCGATTTCGCTGCTCGTTGGATGCTGCCTGAACTGCTGTGCTCTTCCAGCACCACTAATCCAGTACTAAATTATGTAAAGCCATTCAAAGTGTCAGTCATTGTGAGTCATGATGCTTTCTGTGTTCTACTCTTGTAAGCTGAGAATGAAAATATTGGAAGACCTATCGGGTAATTTGCACAGAACATTTAATCATCATCGACACAAATATTCCATGATTGAGAAGAAATCTTTGTGCTTGGTAATGTCATTGTAATTTGTCAACATTTATAATGCTAGTCATGTGTCTGAGACAATTATATACACTAGAAATAACCACTTGAGTGCTTTTGGGAAGAAAAAGGATTTAATTTCCATACTATTTGCATGAAACCTATTTTCGCCATCATTCAATTTGAAAGCTGCACACATGGCAGAACGAGGGAACATAATTTTCGATTCATTGCCATGACTTTGATTAAAGAAGACAGAGGCGTTTGCTGGTGGGGGAAAAAAAAACGAACTGTAATGGACTGAAGTATCAAAGTTTTGCATGTTTACAGTTAATGTAAGTATATTAAAATTCGCTAAGGACGTGAGACCAGTTTTTAAAAAATGAAACCGTATTTGTATATTACATGGAGCATAGAACATAGAAAATTACAGTACAGCACCTTCGGCTCACGATGTTGTGACGACCTGTGGAGTAAGTCGGAAGCCTATCTCCACTTTATTCTGTTTACATTATCATATTCCATAAGTTTGCCTAATGACTATTTTGATGCCTTTAAAGTTGACGAGTCCAGTACTGTTGCAGGCATTGCATTCTACGCTCCTATTATGCTCGGAGTAAAGAAACTACCTCTGCATCTGACCTATATCTAACTCCCCTCAATTTTATGCTATGCCTCTCCTGTTAGCCATCACCATCCGAGGGAAAAGGCTCTCATTGTCCGCCGTATATCACCCTTTCATTATCTGAAATGTCTCAAATAAATCTCCTCTCAACATTCTCTCTAACGAAAACAGCGTTAAGTCTCTCAGCCTTTTCTCATCGGGCCTTCTCTCCATAATAGGCATGATCCTCGTAAATCTCCACTTTCCAAAGATTCCACATTCTTCCTCTAGTGCGGTCACTAGAAATGTATGCAATACTCCAAGTCCGGCCGCACCAGAGTTTTGTACATCTGCAGAATGCCCTAGTGACTCCAAAACAGAATCCTTCTACTAATAAATTTCATACACGTTATGCCTGATTAACAATTCTATCAACCTCAGGGATCTATTTACATTAACACTGAGATCTCTCTGCTCTTCTGCACGAGCAAGAATCTTACCATTAACCCATTAAACTGCATTCCACTTACTCCTTCCAAGTGAATCGCCTCACATTTTTACGCATTACACTCCATTTGTCACCTCTCAGCCCAGCTCTGCAGGAAATCTACGTCCCTCTGTAACCTGCAACATCCTTCATCTCTGTCTACAACTCCACTGAACTTTGTTTTATTCGCAAACTTACTAACCCATCCTTCTACGCCCTCATTTAGGTCATTTATAAAATCACAAACAGCAGTGGCCTCAAAACAGATCCTTGCGGTAGACCACCATTAACTGAACTCCAGCATGAACATTTCCCAGCAACCACCACAGTCTGCATCTTTCAGCCAGCCAATTTCAGATCCAAACCGTGAAATCAGACTCAAACCCAAGCCTCCGTATTTTGTGGAATCGCCTACCATGGGGAACCTTATCAAACACCTCACTGAAATCTATATGCACCAAGTCAACTGCGTTACCCTCATCCACTTCTTAACATTTCAAATCACTCAGCAAGGCATGTGAGGCACGACCTACCCTTCACAAAACCGTGCTGACCAACTCTAATCAACTTATTCCTCTCTAGTTGATTGTAAATCCTATCTCTTTTACCCTTTTCCAACGCTTTACCCACAACCAAAGTAAGGCTCACTTATCTATAATTACCAGGATTGTCTCTGCTCCCCTCCTTGAACAAGGGGACAACATTAGTTATTCTCCAGTTTTCGAGCTGTAATCCTGTAGACAATGACAACATAAAGATCAAAGCCAAAGACTCCAAAATTTCCTGTCTGGCTTCTGAGAGAAACGGCAATAAATCCCCTCCAGCCAAGGAGACTTCTCTCCTTTCACACTTTCCAGGATTGCGGACATATCCACCTTGTGAATCTCAATCCTGTCAATTCTAGAAGTCTGTGTCTCAGTAATTTTCTCAACAGCATTGTCTTTTTCCCGTGTGAACACTGCTAAAAATCTTTCATTTGACACTTCACCTATCTACTCGGATTCCACCCGCAACTTCCCACGATCCTTGATTGGCCCTAATCTTTCTCGAGTCGTTCTTTTATTTTAGTTATATCTGTAGAAAGCGTTATTTTGTTCGTGATCCCATTTGCCAACGACTTCTCATATCATCACCTGGCTCTTCTTAACTCTCTTTTTAAGTATTTCCTTGATAACGTGTAACTCTCAAGCGCCCTAACTGAACCTTCACTTTTCTTCCTAACATCAGTCTTCTTCGCCCACTTGACAAGAGATTCATCTTCTTTAGTAAACCACGGCTCACTCACCCGGCCATTTCCACCCTGCCTGACGTTTACATAATTTATGAGGATATGCAGGAGCTGCTTCTTAAAAAAGCTCCAAGTTTCAATTTTGTCCATTCTCTATTGTTTCCTTCCCCATCCGATGCATCCTAAATAGTGCCTAATCGCATTATAATTGTCTTTCCACCAGCAATACCTTTTGAACTGCCTGTCTCTGTCTATTGCTAAAGTTAGCATAACCGAATTATGCTCACTTTGACCAATTTGCTCACTTACCTGGAAATATAACCCCTAGCCAGGTTCATTACCCAGCAGAAAATCCAGCATCACCTCGCCCCTTGTTGGCTTGTTCACCTATTGCTCCGAGGGGCTCAGCGGATCCGAATCCGAAACTTTAACTCAGATTTCTCCCAACAGATGCTGTCAGAACTCTTGAACTTATTCAGAAATTCCTTTTTGTTGCTGATTTACATAACCATCACTTTTGTTTGCTTTTCAGTTTGGTTTTTTTTTAAATAGTGAATGAGTGGCTCTATTTTGGCTTGATGTGGCATGTTTTTTTCTTTTTCTTTTGAAGAAATGTTGACACAGAGGTGCCGAACATCCTGCTGAGTACCAATAAAGTAAACAGGAGTAAGACCTTGTATTTGTTTCAAAGGTGGAACATTGGAAACAGCCTGAATTGTTCAGAACCACACCTTTGTCATCTTGCTTTCTGCAGTTTCTGTAATATTCAAGCTGAATGTGGAAGATCTTGTTCCTCTCTGTGACCGCTAAAAGCTGAGATCCCCTTCCTGCTACGTGTGAGACTATCGATTTTCCTGGATTTGTCTTCGCCAACAGTGTGTTTGGGATGCTCCTACCGTGGAACAGTTCATAAGTTGTCATTAAAATGGTTGACACTCAAATATGTATCTATACATACGTACGTGATCATTGAGCGTTTGAGCAGTTTAACAAATCGAATTGTTTCTGTAATGAAACGCTTTGCATTCATTTTTAAAGTAAGAAAATGTTAGGTTTATGCTATCTTCTTACAATTTTTTCGAGGGTGTTTGTGATGTTATATAACAATGTTATCGATTTGCTTTTGACTTTTACGTCCTAACACTTGCACGCCATATTCAGTCAAAGGTGTCCGGGTCCCGTAATTAATTTCATTGTGTTCCTCTTTCAGTATGTTAACGAGAATATTTTTTCATTTCTTCCTTTCTTTCAGATGGCTAATACGAGGAGACATAGCTTGATATTGAGGGGTGATAGATTTAGGGCAGATATTAGGGGTAGGTTCTTCACTCAGACTGTGGTAGGGCCGTGGAGCGGTCTGTCTGCAACAATAGTAGACTCACCAATGTTAAGGGTATTTAAATGACCATTGGACACACGAATGGATCATAATGGAACGGTATTGGCTAGAATGGTATCAGATCATTTTCAAAAGTTGGCGCAACATCGAGGGCCTAAGGTTCTGTGCTTTGGTGTAACGTTGTATGTTCTCTGTCTTGGTATGCAATTTTCAAATTGTCACATGTACCGATGCCACTTTGGATTCTTCCACACTTGCCCTCTGACTCGATCCCTTCTTTGCGATCTCTCACGTTACTATGAAGTATTTACTGAATTACTACAACCATGTGCAAATTTTATAGCTACAGTGTTGCTTGAGCACCACCAAAACTATTTCATCATTACATTAATGATGTCAGTAGTGCTGGTATCAGCTCTCAAGCGCAATGGAACAAAATCTTCAGTTTTGATCGAATATCCAT
Source organism: Chiloscyllium punctatum (assembly GCF_047496795.1). Lineage (NCBI taxonomy): Eukaryota > Metazoa > Chordata > Chondrichthyes > Orectolobiformes > Hemiscylliidae > Chiloscyllium > Chiloscyllium punctatum. Next base: position 18,916,713 of record NC_092766.1, read on the forward strand.
CATTCTCCTACACGTGGACAATCCCACCTTTCAATCCTCTTCCTTGACTTCACGGATTCCATGACTTAGGATGGAGATCCAAGACAAACCTCACAACACCCACAGTTAACTGTGCTATACTTCGCCACATGTTGCCTCCTGAAAAATCTTTTCTTTGCTATTTTCTTGAGTCTTTCATTTGTACTGCATCTTTTCTGATGACACATCTTTCCAATGACCTCTCGATTTTTTATCTCTCAACACATAGTGCTCACGTGCTGCCATTTTTAATAAGGACAGAATCGTGTTTTCCGCAGATCCGGCAATTCTGGTCTCACACCTACTCTCCCTCCCAAAGTAGTAACTTTCTCCTGTCTTCAATTTCCACACCACGTCGCTTTGAGTCGAATGATCATTTTCCACCATTTGCAGCATACCCAGTTGATTCACCATCAAACTCATTTACACCTTTAGTCCAGTGACGTCATTCAGATGTCGCAAAACAGATCCTTTCGTCACACAAATCGTAACCAGAATCCAGGCTGAATGCTTACAATCAATCACTACTCGCTGCCTTCTTTCAGAAAGCCAGTTTCTAATCCAAACTACTAAATCACCCTCGATCCCATGCCTCAGCATTTTCTCCAATAGCCTACCATGTGGAACTTTACCAAAGGCATTACTGAAGTCCATATACACCACGTTAACTGTCCTGCCCTCATCTTCATGCTTGGTCACCTTCTCAAAAAACTCAATGAGGTTTGTGAGATACGACCTGCCCTTGCCAAAACAATGTTGACTCTCTGAAATCAAAATGTTGCTTGCTAGATGATTATAAATCTTATCGCTTATAATCTTTTCCGAAACCTTTCCTACAATAGAAGTAAAGCTTTGGTCCATAAGTGCCTGGGTCATCTCTGCTGCGCTTCTTGAACAAGGGTACAGCATTTGCAATCCTCCAGACCTCTGGTACTAAACCTGTAGAAAATGACGACCCAAATATCAAAGCCAAAGGCTCTGCTATCCCGTCGCTCGGTTTCCAGAAATTCCTCGGATAAATGTTTGGAACTTTGTTGCGTCTATTATTACATATTGCGTTCAACAAGCTTACAGCATGACACTTGTACTCCTTTTTTCTTAAATGACAACATCCCCTCGTAATCGCTCCGTGATGTTCATTTTCTTTTTTACTTTGCCTTTTCAGACTTGAACATTTAATTCATTTCATAACTCATACGCACACATAATCTTAGCTTCGAAGTTTTACCAGTGTTTTTTCTTTTGGTCTGGTCACCTTCAAAATCTGCCCAACTCACTTGTCCTCTCCCTCTGTCGTCAGCACAAAAATAAATAATCAATCTCTTTTGTTACTGAAGGATAACCGTATCGAACTCGAAATGTTAGTTCTGTTTCTCTCACCACAAATGCGGTAAGACGTGTGATGTTTCTACACCGTTAAAAATGAAGAAGAGTATTTGAAAGATATGGTATCTAATATTTTAAATGCTGTCCCCATCAATCGCCAAGGCAAAGGCAGCAGCGTATTAATAGCAAATGAAGCAAAATCTTGCTTAGACTATTTAGCAGAATTTTTCCAAAACTTTTCTCTCCTTTGTTGGATGAAGCTAAACTGCACTGTTGATGGGGTGGGGTGTGGGGGGAGGGGTTCGGTGGTGGGTGGGAGGGGGGCTGTTAGTAACAATATGGTCACAATAAAATTACTTTCATGTTAAAGTAGAAATATGTGTTAAAGTCATTCTTCCATTGCAATGACCTCAACATTTTGGCACTTCCCTTTCATGGAATATGTTCTTTATTTTCAGCACAAGAACTGATATGCTAAAATAAACTAACTTCTGATGGTTATCTCTTAAAACTATTTTAGTCAGTTCCTCAATGGAAATGATACATTTATCTAGACTACTGAGCGTACAAGCAATACCAACATACCTGGATGAATATTAATAATATGAAAAAAAAACAGTGGTCAGTAGCGGCTGCATTACTTCTATTTTGGAATGTTCTTGGTCAGACTGATTATTTGTAATGACATATGCATATATATATTATATAGGGCAGCGATGACACAATTCTCATCAAGTGGAACTTCAGCCGTCATTTTGTCACTTCTTCTTCTGAATACGTCCTCCACTTTATGCTTTTGGGATTCATAACACAGAGCGGAGAGAATATTCATTTCATTATTACTGAATAAAGTCTCTTATTGACTTCAGAACAGGAAAAAAACAAAAGCCATTGGATGTGTTCTTCAATTCATGAATGTGTGTCCCATCAGACCGTTGAGTCTACAGTGAATGCTAAATGAGCATAGACAGTCTATGGAAGAAATCAGATATCATTAGTCACATATACATCTGGCTGCCATAAGCGTTGATTTGTTACTTCTGTCATATATAACCATTACGTTAGATTTTACATTCACATACCCGTAATGATTTCCAATTCAACGACTATCTCAAGTTTTTTTTCATAAAATTGGCGAGCGGTTTACAAATCTCCACTCCCTCAGATGTGTTAGTTATAAAGTTCATAGCAGTTTATCCCATTGATACCCACCAGCGCAGAATTGAAAATGGCTTCTTGCTAACCAGGGATAACAAGTTACCTGCCTCTACTACCCTTCCAAGAAGCGCATTTCAGTTCTTTTTTGTCTGCAAATCCTCTCGACAACTTGAATATTTCGCCTTAAAATTAGGCCCATTGTTATTGATTCTTCAATTAAGGGGGAAACTGCCTTTCCACCGTAATCATTCTGCTCATTATCTTATGCACCTTAATCAAGACTCCCTTCAGTCTTGTCCAGTCTAAAAGAAATGAGAGACGATTCAGTCTCTCTTTATAGCGATACTACTGCATCTCTGTAACATCCTGGTGAATCTCCACTTCACCCCAGCAGTGCCATCACATCCATAGGTTATGTCGAGTGAAGTTTACACGGGGAGAAAAAGTAATGAGTGACCCTTAAACAAAGTAGGAGAATAGTGGAGGAAGTGTAGTAGTCCACTGTGACCATTGGACTGTCAAACGTAAATACCATCATTGATACTGTTGGGTGAAGGCCACTCTGGAGAAAACAGCAGATGCTACCTCATGAATGCTTGACTAAAGAAATGATGTGTCAGGCAGGAGTTTCGATTCTTGAGGCATTGGCACTGTTTCTGAGGAAGGTGGGACCTGTAAAACCTGATGGGCTGTACCTGGTCAGAGTTGCGAAAGTACCCTGGCAGGGGTTTTCTCTAGTTCCGTTTAGTGAGGGATTCAACCTAACATGATGTGAATATGGGAATCAAAGCATAGGATTAGATGTGTCTGATTCAGATCATAAAACGCGAGTTAGAATGTTGGTTTGTGATGGAGACAGCGGCTCAGAGAGACAAAGAAACGATAATTTTAAAACGACGAGCAAAGTGATTCAGTTGTTTATACGACAATACAATACTCAACTAAGGCAGATACACTAATGGCATAGGAGAGCATATGGAAGCATGGTGCATTTGCTATCATCGAAAATTGGCTAAAAGAACGGCAAAAGTGACCACTTAGTATGCCTGGTCATACATTTTTAAAGTAGAATAGTGTGGATGATCAAAAGGAGAGGAGATACATCATTCCTGGTTAAAGAATCAACGTATGATAAACGAAACGGGTTAAGAAACAAGGCATTATGGATTAACTTTTGGAATTTAAAAATAAGGGGCAGTTACACAACTGGAGTGTACAACGGACCCGAAATAGTGAGAGGAAGAGAGATGAACATATATTTAGACAACGTTTGCCCTTCGGTATAACATTTCAATAACAGTAGAAGACAATTAACTACCCCAATTCCAACGAGAGTTCAGACAATATACGGTGCATTGAGATTGAAAAAAAAATCATGAACTGTTTCTAAATAAAACATTTTTTTAAAAAAGAGGCAGTATGTGTCAATGCCATCGAAATGAGAGATTTCGCAAGTTTTAGCCACGAGAGATGAAGATAGGCAAGTGAGCGAGCATCTGACAGTGGTCAACTGTTGGAAATAGTGATCACAATTCAGTTACATTTTACTTTTAAAGGATCGATTTAAACCAGGAATCAACGATTAAAACTGTATGAAGGAGAACTTAGTGAAACCGAGAAGTGATTTGGCTGATTGCACTGAGCAGGACTGCTAATCGATAAATCAGTGATGAACCCTTTGGAAGCAGTATTTAGTGAGATCTATTGGAAGCGAAGCAGACATAGTCCTTCAAAAAATAAGGATAGTACTGCCAAATCTGTACCAGAATCTTTATTTTAAAAAGAACAGAGAAAGACTAAGCAGAAAAATAAACTTATGATATTCACGAAACAAAATCTCAATGCTGCAGAAAACCTACAGTAACATCGAAATACCGGGGTTGAGTTTTGAAAAATGACAAGATGGAGAACGGGAAAAACTGTGCAGTATCCGATACTCCTTGTTGAGATATTTACAGTGCTGAAACAGATTTGCTCGAATTCTAGGAGCAAAAAAATTTCTATTTTATACGCTTTCCATTGTTTTGTAACTTTGAGGAAAACAAGGTCAAACCAACGTCACTTTAAAAGAGGAGGAAGGGAGACAAAGAAGTGACACCATAGTGGGAAGTGAACTAACGGAGAAAGAAATCTATATTGTTATCTGACCCAGGGGTAAACCTTCACGGCTGCTGCCTTTGCTGTTTTATTTCAAGGTCCTCTACACATTGGAGTTCATGTAAGAAAAATAAACGAACAGTGAAATTGAAAGCTATCCTTGGAGAAACCTGTGTGGAGATCACAGCTGAGGCTCAACTAAATGGCGAGATTTTTTGGAAATCTGCAATTGCGAGTAGAGTGGTTTCTTTATAATTCTATTGACATCGGTCTCTTGTTCAAACGTTAAAAACGTTAAAAAAAATGTTGATCGGCGCAACATCGAGGGCCGAAGGGCCTGTACTGCGCCTTATTCTTCTATGTTCTATGTTCTATAACTCAAAACATAGCTGGTAATTTAGCCTGGAGAAGTGTTTTTACAGGAGTAAGACTGTAATTTTTTTTCTGGATCTGTACATTGCCAAGATGCAAGGATGACCTTTAGTAAAGTGATGTGCACTTCTGTCGGATGTGAAAGATTAAGGCGCGTTTCCATGATACTGATAATTATATATCCATAAAGCGTATGTGGTTGACAATCCAATCAGTTTCCATGCATCTGTCGGATCAGCAGTTAGTGGCAATCAGGAATTTACACAGTTGTACATGTGATGAATTGCAGTTGCAGGAAGGAAGATAAACTGAAGATCAGTTCAGATAGATGGGTGACCTCCAGGAAAGACAGGAAAGTGAGGCAAGTCGTGTAAGATTCTGCTGTGGCTGTCCACATCTCAAACCACTATGCTGTTTTGGAAAACGGAGGGTGTGATGAAATCACGGGAATATAACACTGATAGCCAGATACCGAGACTGGCTGCAATGTAACGAGTGGTAATTCAGGTTTGAAACAGTCGGCTGTGACAGTGGACTCTCTCGTCAGATGTGTAGGCAGACGTGTCTCCAACTGACACTGACACATCAGAATGGTGTTTTGGCTACCTGGTAGCAGGATCAAGGATAACTTGGAGAGGGTGCAGAATATTCTCAACTGTGAGAGAAACTAGTAAGCGGTTGCTGCACATATCGTAACCAATGACATTAGAAGAGCGAAAGACAGGATTCTGAGGAGAATCAAGGGAGTTAGGCAGGAATATTAAAAGGAGGTCCTCGAAGACGGTAACACCTGGATTCTCCCAGTGCCAAAAGCTTTTTGGGTTAGGAATTGGACGATAGAGCAGATGAATGCGTCGCTGAGAAGGTGGTCCAGGAAAGAAGCATGAACATTTTTTTGGATAACTTAAATCTCTTCTGAGATAGGAGTGATTTGTATAAGAAAGATACATTGCAACTGAGTTGGAAGGGGACTAATATGCTGGCGGGGTGAATTGCATAGAGCTACTCGGGATGATTTAAAATAGGAAGCGGTGAGATCAGGGAGATAGTGAGGAAAGGGATCAGTCTGAGATTGATGCAGTTGGGAAAAACTCAGTTGAGTAAGTCAAACAGTCAGAGCAGACAGGAACAAAGCCGACAACGTGGTAGGACTGATAAATTAAACTGTATTTATTTCAGAAAGGTTGAACAGGCAAGACAGATGAACTGAGTGTTTTGTTGTGAACATGGGACTGGGCTATCATAGTAATTGTAGAGATATGGTTCAGGGAAGGACAGAACTGGCAGCTGTATGTTCCAGGATGCTGATACAAGGGGAAGGATAGCAAATGGAGCAGGAGAGGAGGGTTCTTTTGATAAAGGATAACACTATGACTGTACTGAGCGCGGATATTCCCGGGAATATGTACAGTAATGTTATTTGTGTGGAACTGAACAATAAGAAAACGATGTTAAGCTTATTGGGATTGTGTAACAGACCTCCCCATAGTCAGTGGGAAAACGAAAACATTTGTAAAGATGTCTCAGTAATCGTTGAGAAGAGGGGGATGGTATGGTAGGGGATATTAATATTTGAAGCATCGACCAGCTCTGCCGCAATGCTAAGGGCTTAGAGAGAGAAAAAAAAATGTTTGTGTGCACAAGTAATTTATGATGTGGATGCATCTACTCCAGAAGTTGCAAAATACGTCCTATTCTTGGTGAGTAATGCAATGCAGATGACTAAGATATCAGTAGTGCAGAGCTTTGTGGCCGGAGACCATAATTCGATTAGTTTTAAAATAGATTTGATTTTTAAAATTAATGCTTTAAGTTGGAAGAAGGCCAATTTTGACGACATTACGCTGGAACTTTCAAAAGTAGTTTGGGCAGATGTTCCCAGATAAAGGATCAAATGGAAAATTAGTATCATTTAACATTGAAACAATGGGAGTCAAGAGATAGTATTTTCCTGTTAAGGTAAAGGGAAAGACTGGTAGGAGTAGTCAATCCTGGATTCCTAGAGAATTTGAGGTTTTGGTAAGTAATAAGAAAGAAGCATATGTCATGTGTGCACAGCAGGGAAATCGCGGGAAAAGTCCAAAGACAGTCGGACTATACCTAAGAGGAAAATCAGGAGGGCATAAAAGGGACATGAAAAAGCTTTGGCAAATAGAGTTAAGAAGAATCCAAAGGCATTCTGCAAATGCATTAATGATAATGGGGTAACTAGGCAGAAAAGAGGATCCCTTTAAGTTCAAAAATGGCCGCCTAATTGTGCAACTGCAGGAGACAGGTAAGATCCTAAATCAATATTTTGCATCAGCGTTTACTGTGGAGAAATATCTGGGAGATATAGAACTTGGGGAAGTAAATACCGACATCTTGGAAAAAATTGCAAAGGAGCAGGTGCTGGACGTCTTAAAACCCAAAAAGATGGATATATCCACGGGACCTAATCAGGTGTACCATTAGACTCTGAGCGAAGCGAGGGAATGGATAACAGGGCCCATTTGTGGAGTTTCTTTTATCATCAATAACTACAGGTGAGGTGCTGGAAGACTGGGTGTTGGCTAATGTTGTGCCACTATTTTAGAAAAGTGTTAAGGAACAGTTAGTGAATTATTGACTGGTCAGCCTGATATATTTGGTGGAAAAGTTGTTGCAGGGAATCCTGAGGTACAAGATATGAATGTATTTCGAAAAGCAAGGACTGAGTAAAGATGGACAACGTGGCTTTGATAGTGGGAAATCGTGTCTCACTAACTGAACTCTATTTTTTTGAAGAAATAACAAGAGGGGATTGCTGAGGGAAGAGAGGTGGATGTGATCGATATCAACTTCAGTTCGCTCTATTTCAAGATTCTGCATGTCGCTTAGTTTGCAAGTTTAGATCATTGGATTCCAGGGAGAACAAGCTATTTGGATGCAGAACTGGTCCAAAGGGAGAAATCAGAGGGTAAGGTGAAGGATTATTTTTCATCTGAAGGACAGTGACCAGTAATGTGCAACAAAGATCTATGTCGTGTCCACTGATATTTTCATTTAAATAACTGATTTGAGTGTTAACATAAGAGGTCGGGTTATGAAGTTTGCAGATGACACTGCAATTGGCAGTGAAGAGGATCACATGGGCTAATTGGTGGAGGAGTGACAGATGTCTCCAATTTAGATAAATGTGAAGTGCTACATTTGGAAAGGCAAATCAGGGGAGGACATATAGATTTGATGGTAAGGTCCTGGCGAGTATTTCTGAACAAAGAGACCTGGGAGTGCAGGTGCATAGTTTCTCGAAAGTGGAGTCACAGACAGATATGATGGTGAAGACGCTAGTTTCCTGCCCTTCATTAATCAGGGCATTGAGTATAGGAGTTGAGAGGTCATGTTACGGCCGTACAGGACATTGGTTTAGCCAGTTTTGGAGTATTGCACGCTATCCTGGTCTCTCCCGCCCCACCCTACCCCCGCACTACCCCCATAGAAAGAATGTAGTGAGACTAGAAATAGTTCAGAAAAGATTCATAACAGTGCTGTCAGATATGTATGATTTTTGCGAAAGAGAGAGGCTGGATGGGCTGGGGCAATTTTCATTGAAGCATCGGAGGCTGAGGGTGGACGTGGAGGAGTTTATAAAGTCATGAGTGGCATGGATGGATACAATAGAAAAAAAAATCCTCGAGTTGGGGAAGTGCCAAACTAGAGGACATTGGTTTAAGGTGAGAGAGGCAAGATATGAATGGGTCCAAATGGAGGGCAACTTTTTCACGTACGGAGTGTTGCATATATGGAATGACGTGCTGGAGGAAGTGGTGGAGGCTGGTATGATTACAACATTCAAAAATAATCTGGATATGTGTATGAATATGAATGGTTCAGAAGGATAATGGCCAAATTCTGGCAAATTGGATTACATTTTTATAGGATAACTGCTCGATATGATCGAAATGCAGGAAATGATCTATTTACCTATGGTGTATGACTCTGGTTCAATGACACTATATCAAAGAGAGCACAAAAAATAATAGCAAGCAAGATAACAGAAAACTGAAAGATATCTCACTCGTATTTAAGGAGCAAAATGATAGTTAAAGAAAAAGGGGTTCCTTCCTGAGTTAAAGAAGGAAATTATGCGCAGAAGCAGAGATACACAGATAAAAAATAAATGTTTTTTTGCCTTACAAAGCAAAGGGATGATGTAAATGTCGCATTCCAAAGCAAACAGTGTGGATATTGGACAAATAATCGCAAGGTTAGACGAATCCTTATTCTTGGAAATGGATAAGTCGCCAGAGTGGGATGAATTGCACTGAAACATATTGAAGGTAAGGGAGGAAAACCAGATGCTATGAGCATTATTTTCCAATCCTCACGAGATACATGTGACGTGTCAGAGGACAGAGTGAATGCAAATATGAGTCTGCAGTCGAAAACCTGTCCAAATGTGATGTCAACCTATTGTGGGCCAATTTTCTTACTTTGGTGGCAGGCATTTTTTTTACAATCCTGGGAGATTAGATGAACTGTCACTTAGAATACCATGAACGAGTCAGGGATAATCAGGATGGGTTTATGCGACGGAAGGTTACACCTTACAAATTTAATTGAATTCGTTGTGGAAGTGACAAGAGATCGATGAGGATCGTCCAGTGTCCGTTGTGCATATGGATTTCAGTAAGGCAGTTGACATGGTTTCATTTGGCAGAATGGTCAAGCAAGCAAAAGCCAAAGGGATACAGGCTAATGTGCCGAATTAGATCCCCTGTTGACTTACTAACTGGGAATAAAAAATAATGATTAAATGTAACCCTTGTGAATGGAAAGCTGTTTCAAGTACTGTTCACCAGGGCTCAGTGATGGGACCACTGTTGGGTTTTGTTTGAGTTATTATGCGATTGGTTGGTTTCAGTCCAAAGGGAAGTGACAGTTGGAGGCCATGAATGAATTGAGGCCAAATCTGATAAGTGTGAAGTAACGTAATTAGGGACATCAAGCAGTAAAATAGAATGTACTATAAATGGGAACATGTTAAAAGATGTTGTTGAATTGAGAAAACCTTACGTGCATGTGCACAGATCCCTACAGGTAACAGTGCAAGCAGATGAGTTTCCAACAAAGGCATGTTGGGGCACAAATGGCCTTAGTGGTATTATCGATAGACTATTAACTTGGAGACATAGAAAATGTTCTGGGGACGTGCATTCGAATTCCATCTTGACGGATGGTGGACTTTAAGTCCAACATTAAATCTGGAATTCTGAGTTTAATGATGATTTTTCTTTCTGAAAATCGACAATAGTGTCCTAATCATCTGGTTCATGAATGTCCATTGGGGAAGGAAACCTGTTATCCTTACCTTGTCTAACTTAGTTGCCTCTTAACTGTCCTCTAGAAAATGACTCGACAATTAATACTGGCCTTGACAGCGATGTTCACTTCCCATGAGTGAATTTAAGAAAATAAAATATGCAATTGTCTTTTCATTAGCAGAGGCATAGAATATAAACGTTTGAATATAATGATGAGATTGCGTAAGATCGTCATCGCCACATGACAGGAAGAACATAATTACTTTGGAGAGAGGGCAGAGAAGATTTACTGGAATTTTGCCATCGCTTGGAAATTATAGTTACGAGGAAAGGTTGGAATTATATCTCTTGGAACAGAGAAGGCTGCTATCCAGCTGTCCTTCTGACGTACCTGCGTTTATCTCACAATAAATAAGACCTTTTTGCTCAATATTGGTTGATATTTGAACCAACCATCAACCATCAACCAACCAGCAGGCGACTGACTGTGTGGAGTTTGCACATTCTCCCCGTGTCTGCGTGGGTTTCCTCCGGGTGCTCCGGTTTCCTCCCACAGTCCAAAGATGTGCAGGTCAGGTGAATTGGCTATCCTAAATTGCCCGTAGTGTAGATAAGGGGTAGATGTAGGGGTATGGGTGGGTTGCGCTTCGGCGGGGCGGTGTGGACTTGTTGGGCCGAAGGGCCTGTTTCCACACTGTAAGTAATCTAATCTAATCTAATCTAATCTAATCTAATCTAATCTAATCTATTTTTAACCCTTCCTTAATTCCTGACGTGTTCACACGTTGATCATATTTATTCCCAACAATAATATTCAAAGCACTATCATCTGCTCTTAGAATTTTGAACATAGAACATAAGAACATGATAGCACAGAACAGGCCCTTTGGTCTTCGATATTGCGCCGACTTTTACAATGAATCTGAAGCCTATCTATCCTGCACTATTCCATTTTCTTCCATATGTTTACCCAATGACAATTCAAAGACTCTAAAGTTGCTCTTTCAGGCAATGCATTCAACGTTCCCACTACTCCCTGAGTAAGCAAACTACGCCTGATATCAGTCCTTTATCTATCAACGACCAGGATTGTAAACAATACTCCAAGTGTGGCCGCACTAGAGTTTTGTACAGCTGCAGCATGATCTCGTGACTCAGACGCTCAATCTCTCTACAAGTAAAAGCTAACACACCATACGCCTTCTTAACACCCCTATTAACTTGGATGGTAACTTTCAGGGATATATGTACATGTGCACCGAGATCTCTCTGCTCTTCTACTCTACTAAGAATCTACCCAATACCCCAGTAAACTTTATTCCTGTTACGCCTTACGAAATGAATCGCCTCACACTTTACCATTTTAAATTACATTTGTCACCTCACAGTACAGTTCTGCAGCTTACCTATGCCCCTCTGTAACCCACAAATTCCTTCAGGACTACCACAACTCCACCAACTTTAGTGTCTTCCGTAAATTTACTAACTTGTCCTTCCAAGCCCTCGTCGAGGCCATTCAGGACATTACAAACAGCAGTGACCCAAAATAGATCTTTTGCTTTACACCGCTAGTAATTGAACTCAGCAATGAACATTTCCCGCCAATAACAGCATATTATTTTCCAGCTAGCCAATTTCTTATCCAAACCGTTAAATCACCCTCAATCCCATGCCTCCATATTTTGTGCCATAGGCTACAGTTGGGGACACTAGCAAACGCCTTACTGAAATCCATGTACACCACATCAAATAGTTGACCCTCATCCACTTGTTTGGTCACCTTTTCAAAGAACACAGTAAGGTTTGTGGGGCACTACCTACCCTTCACAAAACTGTGTTGACTATCCCGAATCAATTTAGTCCTCTCGTGATGATTATAAATCCTATGTCTGATATCCTTTTCCAAACTTTTACTCACAACTGAAGTAAAGCTCACTGGTCTATAACTGCTATCAATCTGTCATCGTTGAATGCAGTATTCCTTTTGTATTTACTTATAACCTTCTACTTAATTATCCACGTGTATACCTTCTGCAGATTTAATTTCGACCAAAATGTTAAACAGTAATCTTTTGTATTGTTCACACTGAGATCTTTAGAATTATTCATTCATCTTCATCATCTGTCTTAAACATTCTTTATCAAGCCAAAGTAATTCAAGTACACTTGTAGAGAGAGAAAAAAAGCTCATGCATTTACCTGCTGCTCTGGATTACGTGGTCTAGCATCTGTGGATGATTCTTTCCCGCAGTTACCTGAAGCAAAGAAAGAAAATTAGCATTTAAAATGATATAAACCTGACTGTTCCTTTCTCATTTTGACGATTCTATGGCTAAAAGCGACATATGTTTTAAAAAGTGGTTTTGAAGTGGAGGTTTCAGCTGTCCATTGAAAACTCCTCAACAGCTTTTAAATGTTTTTTTTTCAGATTTGAACAGTAGACCCAAATTGACTGGATGTGATTAAAATTAAACAGCACCAGGAGTTTTAGTTACAAATTTCAGCACTTGTTGCTGGGATCTCAGCAGGGTTGAAAGCTGCAGCACATCTGACACTGCTATACTGTCTGAGAGTTTTCCTCAGCTGGACTTGCCTTGACACAAATGCAACTTTTTTCAGAATTTTTTTTCTGAATTTGAATTTGTCAAGGGCGTGCTTATGGTGTGTTAATATATTAGATCAGCAAATTCGCAACGCTTACTGTACCTACACCTTTGTTTAATATTTCGATAAATTCGCAGCTAAGACAACCTTTTCTTATGTATTCTTTCTTTCATGTGGTTGTATTTTACCTATCTTGTACGAATAAAGTCCGTTTTGCTCAACGTGGAGTAGTTTGAACAAACGAATTGCTCCTGGAATGCAGCATCTTACACTTGACTTTTAACGAACAGGAAGTTAGAGTCTAAGGTACCATCTTATATTTTGAAGGGCTTTGGTCTGGTCCATAACAGTAATCAATCTGCTCATACACACGATTTCTGACTAATTTGAAAACGGCAGCACTGTTGGAGTGAGTGATTTTAACTTCTCCTATATTGACTGGGACTCATGACATGCTTGGGGCTTGGATGAGGCAACACTTGTAAGGACCATTCAGGAGGTATTCCTGATGTAACATGTAAAAAGCCCAAGCAGGAAAGGGCCGTATTGGACCAGGTTTAGGGAAATACAGACGGCTACTTGAGTGAAGTTTCACTACCAGAGCATTTCAGAATCAATCGCCATAATACCGTGTGTTTTAAGAAACTCATGGATGGGAATAACAGCAGACCCCGGGTGATGGTGTTAAATTTGGGGACATTGTACTACAACGGTTCTGGGCAGGTAGTGGAGAATTTTGATTGGAGGTGGCTGTTCGAGGGTACATCCAAATTGTACACGTCGGAGTATTTCAGATAGTAGTTGATAAGACTTCAGGAGCGGACTACCAGAGATGATACGACGTTGGTCAGAAAGTAAAAGGTAACATACATAAGGTCTAGGAGGATGGGAACTGCCGAAACCCTTGAAATGCATAAGGAAAGAACTTAAACACGGAATTGGATGGGTGAAAAGGGGTGATGAAACATTGTTGGCAAACATGATTGAGGAGACTCTGAAGGCCTTTTACACATACATAAAAAGCAAGAGGGCATCCAGGGAAAGGGTTGGCCCTCTGAATGGCAAAGTTGTAAATGCATGTGTGGAGCCAGAAGAGGAGGTGTTTGTATTCACCAATGAGAATGAATTGATGGAGCATGATGAAAGTGAGGGGAGTGCCGAGTGTTCAAGTGAAGCTGCTATTAAAAATGAAGAGGTGTTGTGCGTCTTAAAACGTATTAAGGTAGATAAGTCCATGATGCAATCCTTCCAAGAATATTAATGAAGGCAAGAGATGAAATTGCTGGGGCATTAACATACATCTTTGTATCGTCTTTGAACAAAGGTGAGGTCCCAAAGGACTGGAGAGTAGACAACATTGTCCCTTTGATTCAGAAAGGTAGCCACGATAATTCTAGAAATTCCAGTCCTATGAGTCTCGTGTCGGCAATCAGTAAGGTATTCGGAAATATTCTGAGGGAGAAGGACCTATTAGTGATGAACAGCACGGTTTTGAGTGGGGGAGGTCATGCAACACTAATTTCATCGCTTTTTTGAAGGCATGACGAAGATGATTGATGAGGGATGAGCAATTCATGTTGCCAACATAGACTTCATTAATGCTTTTGACAACGTACCTAATGGCAGGCTGGTACAAAACGTGAGGTCATATGATATCGGGGTGAGCTGGCAAGATTGATACAGAACTGGCGTAGACAGAGGAAACAGAGGTAGAAATGGTGTGATGGTTTTCTGAATGGAGGTCTGTGCTAGCAGTGAGCCACAGGGGTTAGTGTGGGCACCTCTACTGTTCGTGATCTACATAAATGTTTTGGAGAAAAATGCAAACGGTCAAATTAGTAAGCTTTTGGTCGACAAAAAGATTGTTGAGGTTGTGTAGAGTGAGGAGAATTGTCAGAGGATAAAGCAAGATATAGATCACTTGGAGGCATCACCAGAAAAATGGTGGAAGGAGTTCAATCTGGACAAATGTGAGGTGACGCATTTTGGAAGGTCAAATACAGGTGGAAACTATAGAGTGATTGGCAGAACTTTTAGGAGTACTGATATACGGAGGGATCTCTACGTCCGGGTCAACAGATCACTGAAGTTGATATCGCAGGCAGATAAGGTAGTTTTAAAAAGGCGTATGGGATGCTTGCATTCATTGGAAAGGCTTTGAGTATGAAGATTGACAAGTTATGCTACAGCTTTTTAGAACAATAGTTAGGCAACACTTGGAATATTTGTACAGGTCTTTTCACCACACGACCAGAATGATGCGGATGCTTTGGAGACGGTAGAGAAAAGGTTGACTAGAATGCTGCCTGGTACGGGGATTTTAGCTATGATGAGATGTTGGCTCGACTGGAAGGTACAAGTTTGAGGGATGGCAGAGTAGAAGTTTAATCGATTCTGAATTGCATAGATAGAGTGGAAAGTATAAAGATTTTTCTCATGGTAGAGGGTTCAATTACTAGAGGATACAGGTGCAAGATGTGAGATGCAGGGAAAGTTTAAAACAGACGTGTGAGGCAACTGTTTCACTGAAAAGGTGGTGAGTGCTCGGAACACGTTCCCAGAGGAGGTGGTGGAATCAGACACAAAGGCAACAATCAAGAAACACCTGGAAGAATATATGAGCAGGAAGGGACTAGAGAGTTATTGCTGTTTTAAGTGAAGACATTTTTAGCATGGAAGGGCAAAACGCGGCAGGCTTGGAGTGCCGAATGGCTTCTTTCTGTGCTGTACTGTTCTTTATACATTTGAGGTCGGCCCGCCTTGCTCCCGGGTCTTCCAGGCCTGGGTTGAGGACAGTCACACTGCACCACAACAGGGCAGGCTTGTTTCAGCTAATGAACTTAAACATCAAATAAACAATGAAAATGTATTTGAGGTATGTGAGATGATGTCGTTACAGCACCAATCGGCACATCCTACCTGAATAACATTTCTTGTAAATCCAACTTGTGGCAGCTAACATCAGGAGAGGGAGCATTATCATCAATGAATTCCAGTAATACATTAAATGACAATTGAAACGTTGGGGCTCTGAAGAAGACAGAGAAACCGTTAAAAATTCAGAATTGAATTATCAGTTACTTAAAGACTCACCATTCCAATTCAAAGTAAGAGAGAATAGGGAAACCAAATTACCCTTGTCAGAATCTCCAAAAGCCCAGAAACTAAATTAAATATTAAACACCCAGATTAAATGTAAAATAATGGAAAGACAGAATGAATCGAGAAGAGTGGAAAGATAAATGTGAAAAGAAACAGTATGGAATAATGTTACTTTGGAATCATTGAAGTGTCAGATGCTGATTGAAGCTATTAACTCCTTCAAATTTCTTTCCACATAAATGCAAAATCAAAACAATTACTCTAAACCCTCTACATATGTTTCTACATATACATATCCAATGTACAATTTCATCCGTCCCCTTGAAGGAAATTTCTCAACCATTCCACCAACGATGCAAGTTAATATTTATCCATTTCCAAAAGCTTATTGCTTCTTCCCTGTCTTCTAACTTCTGGTCCGTGTTCTCAGATTTAGCTTGTAGCAGTCAACAAATTGTTTCTACGTCAATATGTTCGAAGACACTGTACTGTTCATTTCAGCAATTTTATGCAAGTTAAATCTTCTTCAATCATATAACGAACCATGCAGCCATGACTGTCAATAAGTGCTCTGTTAAATATATTGCATGCTACTTTCATAAATCGATAATAATCTTTTGAATTAAATCGCGTTTATAAATAATTGTCACTTGCATATCTTTGTGGAAAAACGACACTTATCATAACCTCATTAAAATATCACACATCTATAATTATGGAAATGGTGTTTTTGTTCTTCCATGTTGATCAAGCTATTTCAAAAGTGTCATTTTGTCGAAGAGATTTAGGAAGTTACACTGAATCTGTAAAATGATTAACTTTCAGGGCAGAAGAATAGAGTGATTTTTCACCACGAGTAGAAAACAAACAGTTAAAAAAAGAAGTTCACGCAGTTTAACAACTATATTGAAAGGAAATGAATTAAAATACACCTTCGAACTCACATTAATACTAAGTAATCGATTCATGGAGTCAGCCAAGAGAACGTTCATTTGATCAAACTCACGAAGTGACGAACAGGACTGTTTTTGATGTTCAAGAGCTTATTTAAGCTCTGCAGAATAGTGAAACAAATCCTTCTATGAGCCCAGAATATAATGGTTTAGCCAATCTAAACGAATGAAAAATCTCGTCCCCTCGAACAAAGGGGGAAAAAAAGTGGTGTTCTGATAGAGGGTTGTTACCTCTAATCGTGGTTGTTAAATAAAATGTATTTGGAAGATGTTTCAACTATTGAGGAAAAATGAACCTAGAAGAGATTGTGTCTATTGTTCCCCCATTGCGGTTATAGGAGTGGAAAATGTAGTAAGGAAGAAATACAGAATCTTGCCTTCGTTAGTCAGGGGTTGAGTAGAAAACAATTGGCACGTCATGTTACAACTGTATAAATCATTAGTGAGGCCACATTGGAAGTACTATACGCAATTATGATAGGCTTTGGAGAGGATGCAGGAGAAATTTTCCAGGGCATTACTTAGGTTGGAGTGCATTAGCTCCAAAGGAATGTTGGCCAAGATTTAATATTTTGCTTTGTTTTGCAGGAGCAATGTTGGTCGACGAGTAACCTGATAGAATTATGCAACATTATAAGAGACATAAATAGGTTGGATAGTCTGAGTCTCTTTCCTGGAAGTGTCAAATTCTCGGGGGAATAATCTTAATAAAATGACGGAAAGTGAAATGGCATGGGTGAGGAAAGTGTTTTGCTAAATGTGATACGTGCCTGAAATGCATAACCACACGACGTGGTTGAATCAGAAACGTTCGCAAAGTTTAAGAGACATTTATATGGATGGATGAACAGGCAGAGAATAAAGACATGTGGAAAATCAGCAGACATTTGGTAAAATCGTAGGATCGTAGCACCTGCACATCTTTGGATTGTAAGAGGAAACTGGAGCACCTGGTGGAAAAAAATGCAACCGTGGGGAGAATGTATGAACTCCAAACAGATAATCACGCCTGGCTGGAAGCGAACCATTGGTGGCACGGTGGCACATTGGTTAGCACTGCTGTTTCAGAGCGCCAGAGACCCAGGTTCAATTCCCGCCTCAGGTGACTCTCTGTGTGGAGTTTGCACATTCTCCCCGTGTCTGCGTGGGTTTTTCCGGGTGCTCCGGTTTCCTCCCACAAACCAGAAATATGCAGGTTAGGTGAATTGGCCGTCCTAAATTGTCTATAGTGTTAGGTGAAGGGGTAAATGTAGGGGATTAGGTCTTGGTGGGTTGTGCTTCTGCGGGTCGATGTGGACTTGTTGGCCCGAAGAGCCTGTTCCCACACTGTAAGTAGTCTAATCTAAGTAGTATAGGTTCTGGCCCTCTGAAAAAGTAATGCTAGATTAGTTTAAAATACAATCATGGTCAATGCAGACATGAGCGTGAATGGCTTATTCTTGTGTTGTACTGTTCTGTTTCATGTTCTAATATCATGGTGTCACTCCAGTATCCGAATCCGGATTTGAGGTGACAACTTCTGTCCTCAGACAGCGCTCAGCATTTCGAAATGTGTACAGAGTATTAGGCATCAGGTATTTTAAGTGCATTTTGGAATATAAAATATCTGGACTTGGGTTTGTGGTGATGACACTACTAAAATTTTGCCAGGGTGATATTTGTGTAGAACAGGAATAATGGCGTTTTTCTGTCGTGTCAAATCATCGGTTTCCAGAATGGAATTTGTTTCGAAATTCAGCTACATTTTTTAAATACAGCTTTATTTTTCCAATTTTAATCTGTGAAAGCAAGGAGTTATTTCCTTTACCTTACTATACACGAATGGACTGCTCAAATAGATTCAGGGTATTATTCATACAGCTAAACAGTGTGACATTGACTAATGCAATCAATGAAAGTCCAAATGATCAGAGGCAGATATAAAAAAGGAGCAGATTATGCATTATCAATAAACATCATCTATTTCAACATTTACCTCTCCTATAGGAGATAGTTTCACTGGTAAGAATTTCTTCTGAGTTGATTTGAACTGAGCAAGCGATGCAAGCTCCGTGTTTCCATGTTTCTGCTGGGACTCTGAAGTGACTTATGATACCGTATTCTCCAGTAGAGATAATTGTCCCCGAATACGTCCAAGCCTTGTTATCCCTTGTGGAAATATTCCAGCCGATGGGAAATGAATCAGAGAACACGTTGTTTACTAAGCATACCAATGTGATAGCTTCCATGTGAAAAATTTCATCCAATGGTGATGATAAGAGAAAGACAGTTGGGGAACCTGTTGAGTTGGAGAGGCATCACAGAATCACAAAATTGTTATAACATTGAGCAGGAGCATTCTCCCTATTGTGCCTGCATGGGCTCCTTAAACGAGCATCATACTCTTATTCGAATGCTCTTGATTCATTTTCTTTCTGTATGTCTTCGGCACACTATTTCCATTTAAAAAAAATCCAATGTTCCTACAAATGCCTCAACTGAAATTCCCTCACCACATTTAAAGCCACTGCATTGCATAGCCTAACTACTTGCTGAGTGAAATAAAGCTGACTTTCCACAACACTGTTGTTTATATTGAAATTATTCCCGATCGTCCACGTTCCTTTCAACAGCAGGAAAAGACTCTCCTCCTCTACTCTAGAAGCTGCTCATGATTTTGAAAACATCGATCAAGTCTCCTCTCATCTTTCTTTTCGCCAAAGAGAACAACCCTACTTCCTTATTTTTATCAATATATTTGAAACCTGTCATTCCTGGATACATTCTTGTAAATCTTTTCTGCCCTATAGCCAGTGTTCAGTATTCTCAGATATAATGTAACACCCACAATATTACAAAACATGCTAGCTGATATCTAGCACATCTTTTGAAACTTCAACATCTCCTTGCTCTTCGGCCCTTTGCTCCAATTAATACAGCCAAGGGCACAGTATTCTTCATCGACTGCTCTCTCTGCACTGGACCTGTCACCTTCAATGATGTGAGCACATACATACCGAGGTTCCCCTGTTCCTTCTCCACTTTAGCATTGTACCATCTACTTTATTGTGTATTTCAAAATTCTTCCCACCGACGTGACTCAACTCACACTTCTTTGCATCGAACCTAATATATATCACCTATCCATTCAATCCACTACCTTGTCAAATACCTTTTTGTTGTCATCCTTACAGCTTACGATTCTGTCTGACTTCTTACAGTGACAAATAAATCCTCTGCTATCACCATCGCCAGGGACAACATCCACTTCTTCCATAAATATATAGCGCATTCATTTAACATCTCAGCTGTGATCCCGCTTCAATGTATAAATCACCTTGTGGACTCGAATCTTCCATTTACCACTCATACTTGCATCTACCAATCCGATGATTTGCGATTCCCTCTTCTGTTACCTATTATTGTTGTATTGGAAGTACTTTTCCTTGTCTTATTTGCTTTTTCAATTCCCCTCTAAACCTGCATTGTTGTTGTTGGATGTTAATGTTAATAATGCCTCGTACCTGTCATAAGCACGATTCTTTTCTGTTTAATTTTAGTTTCTATCTCCTTTATTATCCAGGGAACTCATAACTTGTTTCTCCTATCATCTCGTTTAAAAAATGTCTTGACTGTACCTGATCCATGTCCGTTTTGTTGGAGACAAGGCACTATCATGGATAGAAGATTGGTTGACTGGAAGAAGGCAGAGTGGAAAGATAAACCAATCTTCACTTTAAGAAAAATAATTTGATTATACCTGATCCATCTCTGATTTAAAGGAAGAAAGGCACTGACGGATAGAGGATTGGCTGGCTGGAACAAGGCAGAGAGGAAGGATAACGTGATCTTTTTTTCAGGATGGCAGTCGGTGACTAGTGGAGTTCCAAAGGCGTTAGTGTTGGGACCACAACCGTTCACATTAAACATTAACGATGTGGTCGTTGGAAGTGAATGTGTTGTTGCTATATTCGTAAATGAAACAAAGCTAAGTGAAAATACAGGTAGTGTTCGGGAAGCAGGCAGTTTCAAATAAAAGAATTTTAACATGTGAGGCACTTGTGCAGATAAGTGGCAGATTAAATACAATGTGGAAAAGTGTGAGGTTATCTACTATTTTCTAAGTGTGGAAGGCTTTAGAAACTAGGGTTCAAAGTGACTTATGAGTACTCGTTCAGAATTCTGTCAAGATTAACCTCTCGGTTGGGTTGGCAGTTAGGATGGCAAATGCAAAGTTGTATTTCATTCCAAGATGACGAGAAAACAAGAGCAAAAATGTGCTGCTTAGGCTGTAGAATGCTCTGGTAGACCGCATTTTGAATTCTGTGAGCAGTATTAGGCCTTATGCCTAAGGAAACATGGGCGATTTTGCTCCTGTATCTTACAGTCTTATTGATTTTTTTTTGTTTTCACCAAACATTTGTTCCAGCCAATTGTGCACAACTCTGCTTTTGCCCCATTGATGTTAACTACTCCTCGAACTGATTTTGTTCTCACTTTGGCTTGTACCAACTTGTTTCCTATCACCATACTGAAATGTATAATACAAAGGCCATTGTCTACAAAGTAATTGCCCAAAGGCAAATTTGCCCACCTCATTTCCAAGGACCACAATTGACAATGCTTCATGCTCCTTTTTTGCTTGGCAAAGACTATTTTAGGAATCTGTCCTGAATTCAGTACACTAAATCCTGCTCCTCATTGTGCCATTAATGACCAGAATCCATTTGTCTATTAAAGTCTTCAGTTACAACCATTCATAAGTCCTGGAAACTTCCTGCAGATTTCCTTCACGAGGTGATTAACATTTCACTACACTAATTGATGGACTCGTTCTATTGTCATTCTTTCACTCGATTTTGGTTGTTGACCTCTCTGAGACAGCACTGAACTGCATTAGATTCGATTCCATACAGTGTGGAAACAGGCCATTTGGCCTAATATGTCCACATCAAACTTCCGAAGACTAACCCGCCCAGATCATTCGCCTACATTTACCACTGACTAGTTCACCTAACAAATGTGGACATTTTAGCGTGTCCAATTCTCCTAACTGTACATCTTTTGGATTGTGGGAGAAAACCGGAACACCAAGAGGAAAACCACCAGACATGGAGAATGTGCAAACTCCACACAGACAGTCGCCCGCGGTGGGAATCAAAAGCAGGTCCCTGGCGCTGTGAGGCAGCAGTGCTAACCATTGAATCACTGTGCCACCCTAAGTACCCAGCTAAACATATTGTTGTACTCCTCCTTGTGGCTGTCATTTTCTATCTTCTTTTGCATACACAGAGGAATATTTAGAATAAGTCTTTCCCGACTTCAGTCAGAGCTCTGTCATTGTAACAATATTATGGTCCTACATGGCAATCATGCCTGTAGCTCCCAAATATTGTTAGCGATTTGCCAAGCATGTTAGTTCTATTTTGGACGTCATTAATTTCTCCAGTTTTCAGTCTTCGCGCATTAACTTGGAACTCTCTATGCAAGAGCCACCCTTAATCTCAAGCGAATGTAAACCCAAGAATTCTCTTCAACTATTCGCTTCTCTTTCTCTTACCAATACCAATTTAGGGACAATTGCTCTCAGTAACATTCCACAAGAAATTTTGTCCTAGCTCTGTTCAAATTCAACCATCACCTGTACAATTTGCCATCAGCCATAATTCATTCCCAGTGTTCCAGGAATCTGAAGTCCTGCATCATCTGTGCAACTGACATTCATCTATCTTGTCATCCTAATTATTTGTTCACTTACACACTGCACTGGAGTGATCTTGAGACTGCTGGTGGCAATGCAAAATTATAGTCCAACAGTCCTCGTTATTGATGGTGAAACGAGTAAACCATTCTTAATCCTACCTGTTATAAGCAATTTCGATCCGTTTCCCATTTTGTTGGCGACTCCATAAAATTCCCTGGCTGCACAGTAATATTGACCTGAATCATTTCTTTGAACATTCTGAATCACAAGCGTATATATTTTCGAGTCATCGTTGACTTTTCCAGAAAATCTTCCATTTGGAGGAAAGTGTTTACGCACTCTGTAAACGAGTTGTAGATATTCTCGTTGCTGTTGTTTGTACCAGTGAACACCTCCACTCGCATACCAATCAACGTGGCAATTCAGCATTACAGTGGTTCCAACGGCAGCTGTTTGTAAAGGAGGAGTCTGATGGAGGATTTTCTCAGCAGCAGTAACTATTAAAACAGAACATTTCACAAGGAATGCAGGCTAAGCAAAAATGGAACTAATCAAGGAAAATCTGAATGGAGTGAAAGCAGGAAGGGAGGAAATAACTGCATTTATTATTTTAATCGAAGAAAATTGGCAGCCAAATTTGCTCAATGGACTTTTCTTTTGCAAAAAACAATTGTTTTATAAACATATAATCTATATTCATCATTTAGTAGAGAGACGTCCAGAGTACTGCGTAGAGTCATCAGTATATTTGTTTTCTTAATCCCAATAGTATACATTAGATGTTGACCCTTGGTTAATTTTATACATAGCCAATAATTCAGTTGTTCCACATGGTACTAATATTATAGTCAAAGTGACTTTACGTTCAACAAGATGGAACTTCCTGTTGCCTTTACCATGAAAATTATCTGTAATAAAAGTATGAAAGTCTAACCTGACACAAGACAGAAAAGTGTACTGATGCATGAGATATTCATTGTTTTCACACGACGTTCTTGCTGTGATCTGTCTGATTTTTTCTACCCTGATATTCAGCTTTCATGAAATGTAGAAACGTCAAAACTGTCTTGCGTTTGCAAATAGCTGAATGGAAACAGTACAGCAATGCAAAGGATCACTTTGGGTTTCCTGTTTACACAATAAACGTCCACATTCAACTGTTTCTGCAAAGGTCAGTTGATTCCTTAATATGTGAGAAACGTAGTTTGTGGTATAGGTTGAGAACAAAAATAGCTGTTTTATATAGGCAAAAGAGAAGTGGCCTGATACTAAACAATTTGTATTGGTCCACAATATAGCCATTTACAGACGAGAGCATGTGCAAAGAAAATCATACCGTTTTGTAACAAAGCAGCATCGGTATTTCGATAATCCTTCACTCAGAACACTGACTGCTTCTTTCCATTTTGGATCTTTATTCCCTAATCTGGTGTCAACTGTTACTCAGCAGATAGAAGATTAACCTAGCAGGTAAAATATCATAGCTTAATGCGTCCCTCCAGAATTTTAAACACAGTGAAAAAGACGGTTGCAGTGTACATTGTACAGGTGTACTGCACATATCAAAGTATTATTTCAGTGGGACAGTAAACCGGTACCGCGTATTTGACCTTTCAGTTATCGTAAAATGTTACACTGGGACTATGTTTTCAAAACCAGGATGAAGATGATTACACCAGTAAATGTAAACAAAAGCAAGTTAATATTTCATGAATGACATAGGTGTGATCTGAAATTTTCCACCTGTCAGAAAGGGAAAGATAATGTTAACAAGATAAATAATTGCGTAATAATTTGGTATTCTTTTTTAAAAAAAGGAAACAAATTATAAGATATTATGTCGTGATCAAAAATGGGCAATAGTCAAAATTAATTCAGCTGTGCACATATTGGTTTAGCATGAGTCTGAAAATTTCATTTTGTGCTTCCCCCATCCTTCCACATGCATCAAGCACTGTAATTCAGTCAACTGACAATTTAAATCTTCATCAATACCCTATTCGATGCAAACCTGCAT
Organism: Chiloscyllium punctatum; assembly: GCF_047496795.1. Classification (NCBI taxonomy): domain Eukaryota; kingdom Metazoa; phylum Chordata; class Chondrichthyes; order Orectolobiformes; family Hemiscylliidae; genus Chiloscyllium; species Chiloscyllium punctatum. Next base: position 18,941,328 of record NC_092766.1, read on the forward strand.
GACCATTTCCTTTCACAATTACATACCATGTCATTAATGTATAGACAGCACAAACCGTTCCATTCGTTGGACGGTAATCTACCAATTTATTTCTCCCAATCACGTCTCACCAATCTTCAGCCACTCCCATCTTTCTTTGAAACATTGCCATTTATCTACGCATGATTCCTCACTCGATATTTTTTCCAATCCTTACCACTTTCAGCGCCAAATCACTTCAACCATTGGTGAGGCTGATTTTGAAACTCCACTTATCAGCGCCTACCCATTATTCACAATAACTGCACAAGCACCAGTCTTTCCAACTTTACCGATTGCATAATTTCGGTTTGTTCTTCACAATTGCTTTATTTTTTAATTGCTTCACCCATTCTACTTTGTATTGTGAAAGTGGACCTCAGCCTCATTCCTCATCTTACAAAACCAACTTTACTGAGAAAGTACATATGAACTCATTTACAATGTGAGTGTGAATGAACGCCAGTTTGGTGAGGATATGAAAAGTGAAATAGTGGAGCGATGCTGGAAGGAGTTAATGTATGAGAAGTGCAGATGGGCTAATGTTGAGTTGCAATATATATGGATAATCTGAGGAATTGGGAAGAGGTGATGGCACATTGTCATCATTCATCAACAATAAGATCAGACACTCAGATAATTTTCCATCTTTCAAGTCCTGTCATGGTAGATGGCAGAATTTGAAATCTTGACACTGAAACCATTTGTCAGTTGTCAGGAAACACCCAGCTTGCAAATGTCCTTCACGGTAGGACATTTACCAACATCAGGGAGAAAGTGAGGACTACAGATGCTGGAGATCAGAGCTGAAAATGTATTGCTAGAAAAGCGCAGCAGGTCAGGCAGCATCTGAGGAGCAGGAGAATCGACGTTTCGGGCATGAGCCCTTCATCAGGAATGAAGAGAGCGTGCCGAGCAGGCTAAGACAAAAGTTAGAGAGGAGGGACTTGGGGGAGGGGCGTTGGAAATGTGATAGGTGGAAGGAGGTTAAGGTGAGGGTGATAGGCCGGAATGTGGGTGGGTGCGGAGAGGTCAGGAAGAAGATTGCAGGTGAGGAAGGTGGTGATGAGTTCGAGGGTTGGGACTGAGACGTGGTGGGGGGAGGGGAAATGAGGAAACTGGAGAAATCTGAGTTCATCCCTTGTGGTTGGAGGGTTCCTAGGTGGAAGGTGAGGCGTTCTTAATCCAGCCGTCATGTTGCTATGGTCCGGCGATGGAGGAGTCCAAGGACCTGCATGTCGTTTGTGGAGTGGGAGGGGGAGTTGAAATGTTGAGCGACGGGGTGGTTTGGTTGTTTGGTCCGGGTGTCCCAGAGGTATTCTCTGAAACGTTCCGCAAGTAGGCGGCCTGTCTCCCCAGTATAGAGGAGGTCACATTGGGTGCAGCGGACGCAGTAAATGATGTGTGTGGAGGTGCAGGTGAATATGTGGCGGATATGGAAGGATCCCATGGGGTTTTGGAGGGAAGTAAGAAGTAAGGTGTGGGTGCAAGTTTTGCAATTCTTGTGGTTGCTGGGGAAGGTGCTGTGAGTTGAGGTTGGGTTTGTGCAGAGTGTGGACCTGACTAGGGAGTCACGGAGGGAATGGTCTTTTCGGAACGCTGATAGGGGAGGAGAGGTAAATATATCCCTGGTAGTGGGGTCCGTTTGGAGGTGGCGGAAATGATGACGTATGATATGATGTATATGGAGGTTGGTGGGGTGGTAGGTGAGCACCAGTGGGGTTCTGTCCTAGTGGCGATTGGAGGGGCGGGGCTCAAGGGCGGAGGAGCGGGAAGCGGAGGAGATGCGGTGGGGGGAAATTGTGGTCTTTGAAGAAGGAGGCCATCTAGGTTGTTCGATATTGGAACTTTACCAACATCACCTGGTTTTGCCCTGCATGTGACTCTGGACACGCAACAATTTGATTGACTATCCACCGCCCTCTGAAATGGCCAAACAATTCACATACCTGCATCAATTGTTTTAAATTTTCAGCAAAGAAATGAAACCAGATGTAACCTGGCATTGATCCAGTTCGGGAGGACAAAGGAGGATTGGGCGCTGTTCACTTACAAAGTATTCCTTACGATCATCTGGTGGACAATGGCAAAATTAGAGGAGGTTTTTTCACAGACTACTCAAGCATCAGTATTTACAGAAGGACAGGGAATATATAGAATGTGGGGAATAGATGGTGTCATCTTGAAAAAATGTCCATATTACTTGAGACGAGGTGCGGGATGTTTTGAAATGCACAAAAGTGCATAAATCCCCAGGACCTGATCAGGTATACCCTAGAATTCTGTGTGAAGTAAGGCACATGTTTCCTGGTCACACGTGATGTGCCAGAAGATCGAAGGTTGGCTAACGTAATTTTAAGCAGTTGGTAAGGAAAAGCCCAAGAACTATAGTCCAGTGAGCGTCACGTTGGTGGTGGGCAAGTTGTTCGAGGGAATCCTGTGGGGCAGGATTTGCATGCAGTTGGAAAGACAAGGACCGAATAAGGATAGTCAGCATAACTTTGTGTGTGGGTATCATGTCTTGTGAACTTGATTTAGCTTTTTCAAGAAGTAATGAAGAGGATTGATGAGGGCACAGCGGTGGACGTGATCGATAAGGTTTCTCGTGGAAGACTGTTTAGCAAAGTTTGATCTGATGGAATACATGGAGAACTAACCATTTAGATACAGAGCCGCCTCGAAAGTAGAAGACAGTCGATCGTGGTGGAGGATTGCTTTTCAGTCTGGAGGCATGTGCCTAATGAAGGGCCACAAGGATCGGTGCTCGATCCAGTAATATTTCAGCATTGGATGAGAGTATTAGAGGTATTGTTAGCAAGCGTACAGATGTCACCAAAACTTTAGATGCAATAGTCAAGCAAGAAGATTCACTCAGAGCACAACAGCATCTTAATCAGATGGACCAATGGGCTGAAGAGTTGCAGAGAGCGTTTAATTTAGATACGTATGTAGTGCTGCATTTTGCAAAAGCAAATAAGGGCAGGACTTATGCACTTAATGGTAAGGTCCTGGGGAGTGTTGCTGAACAAAGGAACATTGGAGTGCACGTTCATACTTCCTTTAAAATGGAGTCGCTGCGAGATAGGATAGGGAAGAAGGCATTTGGTATGCTTTCCTTTATTGGTCAGAGCATTCAGTAGAGAAGTTGGAGGTCATGTTGTGGCGGGACAGGACCATTGGGTAGGCTACTTATGGAATATTGTGTGCAATTTTGTTCTCCTTCCTATCGCAAGGATGTTGTGAAATCTGAAAGGGTTCAGAAAATATTAACAAGGATGTTGGCAGATTTGGAGATTTGAGCGAACCGGAGAGGCTGAATAAGCTGGGACTGTTCTCCCTGAAACGTCTGAGGCTGAAGAGTGACTTCATAGAGGTTCATAAAATCATGAGAGGCATGGATAGAATAAATAGACAAGGTCTCTTCTTTCGGGTGGGAAAATTCAGAACTAGAGGGCAGAGGTTCAGGGTGAGAGCGGAAAGATTTAAAAGGGACCTAAGGGGCAAAAGTTTTCACGCAAAGCGTAGTGTGGAAATGGAATGAACTGCCAGAGGAAGTGTTGGAGGTTGTTACAAAGAAAACATTGAAAAAGCCATCTGTACGCATATATGAATAAGAAGGGTTTTCAGGGATATAGGCCAAGCGCTGGTAAATGTGGTTAGATTAGGTTGGGATATCTTGTCAGCATGGACAGGTTAGTGAAGTGTCTGTTTCTGTGCTGGTCGTCTGTATGAATCCATGACTCTCTAACAGCCCGAAATAGTCATCCACACAGAATTACATCTGACTATATCCCAGATGCCACCTTTACAATATTGCCTGTGTCACTCTGTGAGATTGGCAATGACGATTCGCTCCCATAGTACAGAAGCCACGTGCCATCCAACTCATCTTCACTCCTGTAAATAGTGAAATCGCGATTCACCACTTGCTCTGGAGAAGTGTGAAACACCTGATTCAATACTTGGCTGACAAACCACTTTTTTAAACAGTGATTGCTATCGTCCTGACAATGTCATTTACTGTAAGGAATTCACTCTTGTTTTTTTTTTACAACACCATCGTTTTTCGTCTGAACTGCGAAATTATATAACATACATCTTGCATTCATGTCCAGATCCTTAATGTATTCCTCAAGCATCAGAGGACAGACCACCAAACTCTCTAATACGTCACTGAACAGAGGTTTCCTGTCACAGGAACACACATTGACCATCACTCACTGCATCCTGCCTAATTAAGTCTGATAAGGATCCAATTGCCAATTGTCCAACATCCTAGAGATTCTTAACTACGTTCCAGTCTGTCATGTTAAGTCTTGTTGATGGCATCTCTGGAGCTGGTGTACACTACAGCATCTATATAGCCCTCATATGTGCAACTGTTAATCTCCTCAAAAATTCAATCAGCATTGTGATACAGCACTTCCTCTACCAAACCATATTTCAATCGTTGCCTTATCATTGAATCTTCAAAAGCAGATTAAGTACATGTCCCTTCGATACTTCCTAATATCTGTTGCATTCCATTCTAAAACCATAAATAGCTATTTTCTTTTATTGCTACTTTCTTCTTTAACATTGCAGCCCCTTCCTAATTCCTATAGCATGGTTTGCTAGATAGTTTGGGAGAAGATTTGTAGCTCGGTTGCTCATTGTTGTGGTTCTGTTCGCCGACCTGGGAATTTGTGTTGCAAACGTTTCATCCCCTGTCTCGGTGACATCCTCAGTGCTTGGGACCCTCCTGTGAAGCGCTTCTGTGATGTTTCCTCCGGCATTTATAGTGGCTTGTCTCTGCCGCTTCCGGTTGTCAGTTCCAGCTGTCAGTTGCAGTGGCCAGTATATTGGGCCCAATGTAATGGCCACTGCAGCGGACAGCTGGAACTGACAACTGGAAGCGGCAGAGACAAACCACCACAAATGCCAGAGGAAAGATCACAGATGTGCTTCACAGGAGGCTCCCAAGCACTGAGGATGTCACCTCGACAGGGGACGAAGCGTTTGCAACAGAAATTCCCAGCTTGGCGAACAGAACCACAACAGTGGTTTGCTGCAGTGCAACCCATACAAACATATTTTTGAAACTTCATGTAATACCTCTGCCGCCAAACATAATTTGACAATTTCATACCTAATGGTCCATACGATTTCCCTGTGATCTCTTCCATTTACTTATGAACTGCATTTACATTTTCCTTTCATTCGCCATTCATAGAGCACCTGGAATAAGGTGGGTCAACATCCAGCATGGGTTTTGACCTGAGACTTTGATGTTTCGCAATTTCAAAGACATGGATAGAGCAGGGATAGGAACGGTTGTTGCAGGTTCCGGGATTGAGATATTTCAGTAAGAGCAGAGAAGATGATAAAAGAGGGGGACTTCAGGCATTGTTCGTCAAGGACACTATTAAGGTGGCAGAAAAGACTTTTGAGGACTCGTCTACTGAGGTAGTATGAACTGAGGTTAAGAAACAGGTTAGAAATAGAAGTCACTCTGCCGGGAGCTTTCTTTCGGCATCCGAATAGTTCCAGAGATGTACAGGAAAGTATAGCAAAGCTGAGTCTGGTTATGAGTGAGAGTAACAGGGTAGGTGTTATGAGGGATGTTAACTTCCAAATATTGACAGGAAATGCAATAGTTAGAGTACTTTAATGGTCAGTTTTTGTCTGATGCATGCAGGAGAGCTTCCTGACAGAGGAAGAAGGGGTAAGGCCACATTGGATTTGGTACTGTGGAGTGAACCCGGCCACGTGTTAGATTCGTATGTTGGTGAGCGCTTTTGGGACAATGACCACAATTGGATTTTGTTTGTTTTAGCGACAGAAAGGGACATGAATATACCATAGGCCAAGAGTTATAGCTGTGGGAAAGGCAATTATGATGCAATTAGGATTTTATTCCGGATGCAGAGAATGGGGAATGAAACAGCAGGGGATGGGCAGAATTGAAATATGGAGCTTATTCAAGGAACAACTACTGCATGTCCTTGATAAGTATGTACCTGTCAAGCAGGGAGGAATTGGTCGAGTGAAAGAGCCATGTTTTACTAAAGAAGTTAAATCTCTTGTCAAGAGGAAGAGGAAGGTTAAGAAGTGAAGGTTCACTTATGGCACTTGAGCATTGCATGTTAACCAGGAAAGCTGAGACGAACCAGGAGACGCCATGGAAAAGTCATTGGCAGATAGGATCAAGGAATCCCCTAAAGCTTTCTATATGTGTATCAAGAATAAAAGAATGACTAGTGTAATATTAGGGTCAAGCAAGGACAGTAGTGCAAAGTTGTGTGTGGAGTCAGTGGAGATAGCAGAAGCGCTAAATTGATAATTTTTAGTCAGTGTTCATACTGGTAAAAGAAAATGTTGCCGAGGGGAATATTGAAATGCATTCTAATAGACTAGATCGGATTGAGGTTTAGAAAAAGAAGTGCCAGGAAAGTGTGAAAATACTTAAGTCCATTGGGCCAAATGGGATTTATCCTAGGATTCTATGTGAAGCCAGGGAGGAGGTTGCAGAGCCATTGCCTATGATCTGCTTTCCGTTATTGTCTACGAGAATAGTGCCAGAAGACCAGAGGATAACAAGTGGTGTCCCCATGTGGTGTATATGTATTTCAGTAAGGTGTTTGAAAAGGCTTCACACAATAGGCAATTGCACCAAATACGGAGGCATGGGACTGAGGGTGATTTATCGTTTTCAATCAGACATTGGCTAACAGAAAGAAGACAGAGAGTTATGGTTGATGGAAATGTTCATCTTTGAGTTCAGTTACTAGTGGTGTACGGTGAGGGTCTGTTTTGGGGTCACTGCTGTTTGTCATTTTAATAAATTGTGTGAATGAGGATGTAGAGCGATGGGTTAGTACATTTGCGGTTGACACTCAGTTCAGTGAAGCTGTGGAACGTGCTGAATGATGTTTGAGGTTACAAAGGGGCATAGATAAGCTGCACAACTGGACTGAGAATTGGCAAATGGAGTTAAATGCGGAACAGTGTGAGGTGATTCACTTAGGAATGAACAAGAGTGGAATGAACAATGTGGGTCACGTTTTCTCTGGAAGAACAGTGGGAGAAGGGTAGGAAGTTATAACTTTGAGAGAGATGGGATACAATCTAATTGTAAAATATAACCATACTTGAATTCTTTCTGACATGCGACCCAGAAGTCATTAATATGTGGAATAGATGAACAGAGATTTAGCGTTCCCTTGTGTAAAATCATATTAGATAGCCAAATCAGGTCTTGTGAAATAACAGCGGGACTGATTGATAGAGTGTCAGTTCCAGGAATGCAGTTTGAACATGGAGGTGATTTAGCAAGTTCCAAGGTGGGAGTGACATCCCTGTTTGTGGAGAAGCCAAGGGAAGATGAAATGAGGAAATGAAAGAAAAACAAACATGAAATGTTTGGACGTAATAAGATACCATTGTCATAAGTCACAGCAAGAAGCAAAAGCGAAAGAGAAAGATGAAGGAGTTAAGGTTCAGTTAACTGAAACCCGGTTTGATGCAATGGTGCAAGAAAAATCTGAAAAGGAAGAGGATCAGCAGAAGTGTTTAGTCGAGAAAAGCTAATGGACTTACAACGGAAAGACGAGTCAATAAGATATATATAGAGATGCATGCTCAGAAAATGAATCAGAATTTGTTCCTGATGGTTATTATCATAAAGATGGAATCCTAAGACGAAAATGAAGACCACGGCAGGTTAGCACAGAGAAGCAATCTATAGATTTTATTGGTGCTAACTTACAGACAGGATGTGTTACAGGTAGCACATGAATTATCAGTAGGCGGTAACATAGGTATGAGGAATGTGGAACAAAGAAAATTACAGCGCAGTACAGGCCCTTCAGAAATCGATGTTGTGCCAAACTGTGTGACCAACCTGAAACTCGTTTATCCTACCTATTCCATTTTCAATCATTTGTTTATACAAAAACCATTTAAATCCCATTAAAATAGGCGAGTCTATGACTGTTGCTGGCAGTGTGTTCCACGCCTTTCTACTGTCTCAATAAATAAAAACTACTAATGACATCTGTCCGAAATCTATCACTCCGGAATTTAAAGGTATGTCCCCTCTGTTAACCATCACCATCATGGGAAAATGGGGTCCCACTGTCCGCCCTATCTAACCCTCTGATTGTCTTATATGCCTCATTTAAGTCAACATTCAACTTTCCTGTGTCTAACAAAAGCAACCTCAAGCCTCTTAAGCTTTCCTCATAAGACCTTCCCTGAATATCAGGCAACCTTCTCGTAAACCTCCACTGAACCCATTCCGAGTTTCCACATCTTTTCTTTTATGTTGTGACCAGAGCTGTATGCAAGACTCCAACTGTGGCCACACTGGGGTTTCGCGCAGCTGCAGCATGACCGCATGACTCCAGATCTCAATCTCTGTTCCAATAAAAGCTAACACACTGCTTGCCTTCTGAACAACCCTATCAAACTTGATGGCAACTGTCTTGGATCTATGAAAATGTACACCGTGATCTGTCTGCTCATCTATATGAAGGAAAATCCTACCATTAGCCAAAGTACTCTTTCCTATTGCTCCATCACACTTTTCTGCATTAAACTCCATTTGCCATCTCTCAGCCCAGCTCTGTAGGTTTGTAATGTCCCGTTGGAACCTGCAACATCGTTCGGCACTGTCCAGAACTTCACCAATCTCAGTGTCATCCATTTTTATCCTAACCCATCCTTCTACGCCCTCTTCCAGGTCATTTATAAAGAATGACAAACAGCAGTGGCACATCATGAGTACCTGAACTCCAGGATGAACATTTCCCATCAACCACCGCCCTCTGTCTTTTTCCAGCAGCCAAACTCTGATCCAAATAGCTATATCACCCTGAATTCCTTCCTCCACATTTTGTGTAAGTGCATACAGTGGGGAAAGTAATCAAACGCCTCACTGAAACACATATACAACACTTCAAGTGTTTTACCCTCATCGACCTGTTTGGTCACCAACGACGTAAGCTAATGTACAAAAACATTTCTATTGACCTGGACTGCACAAAGAAGTGGTTAAATCTTGCCATCCATGCCATATGGCCCAAATGGCAGGTAAGCCACAGGCAGAAGTAAATGTTGCTCATTTAGAAGAGTGATGTTTTGGAATTTCTTCTCTCAAATGTATTGAAACAGAGGACTGTTGACACTTCACAGTTAAGTATGTTCAAAACTTAGAAGAAAGGAATTTTAATCAGTAAGGGTATGAAGATTAAAAGGGAAACACTAAACAGATGAGCATTATCACATCAGGTATGATCTTAATGAATGGTGGAGAAGACTGCACATGCTGAATGTCCTAATTTTGCTCGAAATCTTCTGACCTTATAGCCTAAAAAGTCTCATGCTATTTGCAAAAAAACCCCACAAATGCATGCAATTCAGCTCGATATTCAATACTGGGTAGGAACACTCTCCTCATTAATGTATCTTTTATGCCATACACTCGTTTCAATTTTTGAAGTTTGCCCATCAAATATGCACAGTATCCCAAGATATTCGACTAAAGTGCTCCTCGTAGTAACTGGTATACCATGTTTATGGACACTGTGCGATTGCATGGAACGAGTGAAGTGTACATCAATTGAATTGCATAAGCTCATTCAGTTGGATATTAAACTGTGTAAATCTGTCATTAAAACTCCATCTCTCTCTGTGCGACTCTCCCAGTCTCACTGTCGATCTCTTGTGCTTCTTAAGGGCTCATTTACAAACGGAACTGGCTTTTGTTTCACGTGACTCCGTGTCTTTTTTTTTGTTTGTGATGTGAGACGTGCACTGTATCCATAGAGGGACATTATTGTAAATTAGGTACATATTAATAGTGAACAAGATAACTTCTTGTGCTTGTTCCAAGATCCAATCTATGGTTTGATAAACCACATTGACTTTAAAGCCCCAATTTAAAATTCTGTACATTTCCGCCATGTTCAATGTTGGAGGGAGCAAGAGATCTTTCTAGAGCGAGAGATAGGGACCACGATTTGAAATGTGTTGGGGAGAAAATTTCAAAAAATGACAGGCCTATGAATTCCACAAACAAATCCGAGTAGGAATTATACACATAATGGTAAGTTTTTGAGAAGGTACAAACAGGTTCATAGTTCCTTGAAATTGGAGTCACAGGTATATCGGATAATGAAGAATGCTTTCCTTAATTGGACAGCGCATTGAGTATAGGAATTGAAACGTCATGTGTTGGCGGTACAGGGCATTGATTCGGCTATTTTTGGAATATTATCTACAATTCTGGTCTCACTCCTATCCGAAGGTAGGGTTTGGAGGACTGAACTTACAGGGAGAGGCTGAATTGTCTGAGGCAACTTTCCCTGTGACATCCGATGCTGAGGGGTGACCTTACAGAGGTTTATATAATCATGATGTGCATGGATATGGTAAATAGACAGTATTGTCCCTGGTTTGTCGGAGTCCAGATCGAGATAGCAGAGGTTTAAGGTGAGAGCGGGGAAAAATTACAAGGGATGTAAGGGACAACCTTTTCACAAATAGAGTGGTGTGTGTATGGAATAAGCTGCCAGTGTAAGTGTTTGAGGCTTATACAGTTACAACACTTCAAAGGCATCTGCATGTGCATATGAATAGGAAAGGTTTTGAGGGATATGGACAAAGTGCTCGCAAGTGAGGCCAGATTAATCTAGCATATTTGGTCGGCTTGGACATGTTGGACAGAAGTGTCTGTTTCTGTGCTGTACATGTCTATAGCTCAATGAATCTATAATGCACAACTTGTCGTGCACAGAGTCAAAGATCCCACAAGCTTTTCATTTCAAATTAGAAGCAATGGCAGCGCTGACAAGTTGGTGGAAGTGAGATGAGACAGACTCACTAATTGGTCTGTGCAACGAATACTCGACTCCAATCACAGAAGTCGATTTTACACTTTGCTGAATTTTACTTGTCCAGGTCGTTTTCTCCCTTGCTGAACTGATGTGAGAAGCAGACGATTGAATTGGTGGGTGACTAGTGATATCGCTGCCTGAAATTCGATCATTTATCCTGCCTCGGGTGCTGTGTCTCGTCGGTCAATCTTTACCCTCCGCCAATACTCCTTCTTCCACTATAGCTCGATAATCATTTGTGCCATTCATGTGATATAAAATTATGGTTCGATATTTTATTCTTGGAAGCTATACTTTAGCTGCTCTCAGTTTTTATTACTGATTATTTGAATAATTACTGTACACGGATATCTCATTGCCGTCTTGAACTGCTCTCTGAACTTTGTCTGAGTCAGGCCATAAATAAACGTGTTCATACAGCAACTTAATTCCACCAACATGATTCCAACCTCTTGAAATACATACAAAGAGTTATTGTACATTTCGGTATTAATTCCCACAATGATAAAATAAAATATGTATATAACATATGTAAGCCACAGAAGTATGAAGCAGCCAGATATTGCAAAGAGTAAAATCACTGATTTCCTTCTGTTCTCCATCTCTTCGTCAATGTGTTTCCCTCCCTTTTTTTGACCCCTGAGTCCCTCACGAACCTGACTGGTCACCAATATATATCTGACTGTCAGAGTGTTGAGCAATATAATTAGAACATATGGAACCAGTGGACATGAAACCGTTTGAATCCACTCAAATGCCACCCACTCGGGAGCCATGTAGTAGCTAGCCTTTTCTTTACAGTACCAGGAAACATTGTCGATTATCTCTCCTGGTTCAAACTTAAAGAAGACAGGAATGTCCTTCAAACAGAGCAGAATGGATGTTGATGATAAGACCACAGCTGAAGTCCTCCCAGTGCAATATTTTGTTTTGAGATTCTGGCAGCAAATAGCCACAAATCGATCAAAGGAGAAAGTGACAGTGAACCAGACAGAGAAGTCAGTTGTCATATATAACAGCACCATAATAGTACTACATACCGGTGTTATTTCCAGGAAGGAGCCAGGAAAATAGGAAGAAAATTGTTGATATAGAACGACTGCAGTGATAATGAATAGCAAGTCTGCTGTCACCATTGCTATCAGGTAACGGTTCGTACATTTGGAGAGACCACATTTTCCTCGAGTCAAAATCACAATTGCCACCAGATTAACTGCAAAAGAGAAAACAAGCATGTGCATGTGTGATATTTGTAAATTAACATTTATATTTCCTCCGTGCTTGATATGCTGAGTTCGAATTTATTCATTAATTCCTAATCGGATTATTCATCAAATGGAAAGGTCCCAGCCATTTTAAAATTGGCACTGTAATGTACGCAGTGAAGACAGAATTGTTCATCTGATAATTAAATTAATAAGGTCTGACAGCAAGGCTAACGACTCCAGGAATATCAAAGTAAGTATTATGGTATAAAAATTTAAATTGTTATCAAAGTTTTTGGCAGTAGAGATAACGCACAGTTAATATTTCAAATCCAATAACCCTGCTTCAGAAGGAAAATGCTGACAAAGTAATTGTCACAAGCGAAAAGAATGGTAACTCATGCATTTTCAATCAAAGGATTAATAACACAGAGCTTCAGATGACAAGTCGTTGTGTTATAATGTGTGTTTTGTTAATGCAAATTCGCTGTAATCTGATTGATGTACTAAGGACACTGCTTATTAAGTGCAAAGTTTAAAAGCATGTACTGGAGATAACACAATCCAGACCCCATTGCATGGTGTTGCTATTACACGATTTTCTTTAACACGGGATTGAATGAGAACAGAAGTAGAAGAAACGACTGTACTGCCCTTGCGACATGTGAAAATAAGTCACTGTGCTAGTTGTGTGAATTTAATTTCAACTTGCTTCAGCAATTGCAAACTTGGGCTAGCATCAACTTTTAATGTAAAATAAACACACCATCTCATGAACTGAAGAATTTTTTTCGAGGGAAATCTGCGACTCGCCCCTGCCTTCATATTGAGGAGACATAGGATAATGTAGTTGACCCTATTAGCCATTACATTATGCCTAGTAAGACGTTAAAATGTACAACCTTACACGCCCTAACTTCTGGAAAGAAATCCCCGGTACTCTCCAGATTACCTCCAGGAGGTTACTGTGAATGGTCCAGTAGAAAAACTTGAATTGAATAGCTTCCCAAAGAGGTTTCCACTGTTTAGTTTGTAGAGAGCCATTCGAAGAGATATGTAATACAGCTTAGGTTCGATTAATATACTTTTGTAAAAGGCAAAGGAGACTGAGACTTCAAACAAATAGACACTTGGATTTCAAGACAGGATTTCAGACGATTCCAAAAGCAACATAAAGTAGACACTTTTGGAACCAAGCCATAATGGTAGAATAAAACAGTAGGAAGAAAGTACAACCAAGTAACACCTGAATAAATCATCAGATAGGTTTCCAGTCATGGAATTGAAAAATAGGAAGACAACTGTAAAATTAACTAAACATTTGTTGTCGTCGAATATCATATATAAAAAGACAGAAAAAATTAGAACGAACTTGAAAAAGGTGAATCATTGAAAGCATGGTGTGAAATTTTGAAAACTGAGATTCAAAATGAACATTTTTAAATTGCAGAAATGTAGAATATTGGTTTTCATCAGTCAATGCACTCAACATTACAAATGTACATGATTGTTTCAGCGCAGAAATGCACTATTATTCCCTTTGTCTCTGCATTGTATTTCTAATTAAACTATTCCGTAGCTGTGTATTGGACCAGACCAGGCACACTCAAAATGATTTGAGATGGTACTTTAAAGGTAGATGTAAAGTGCGCATCCCAAATGAAATTCGACTGGTCAAAGTATTCGATGTTATACAAAATGCTATTTTAACATATAACAAAAGGATGAAGAAGTTAACTTTATTGGGTAACTTAACAGAATTATATGTGCAATTGTGGGTGGCACAGTGGCCCAGTGGTCCGCACTGCTGCCTCACAGCGCCAGAGACCTGGTTTCAATTCCAGCCTCAGGCGACTGACTGTGTGGTGTTTGCATATTCTCCCCATATCTGTTTAGGTTTCCTCCCACAGTCCCAAAATGTGCAGGTTAGGTGAATTGGCTATGCTAAATTGACCGTAATGTTAGGTGTAGGGGAACGGGTCTGGGTGGGTTGCACTTTGGCGGGTCAGTGTGGACTTGTTGGGCTGAAGGGCCTGTTTCCACACGGCATATAATCTAACACGCACAAGAAACAAATCAGGATAAAACTTTGCGAGATTAACAGCCAGAAAATATTTATTGACGCTTCCAAGCTTTTCGAAATTTCAGTAGTAACTACTGCTGAATACCAATGCCAAAAACTAAGCATCAGAAATCCTTGTCTGTGAGAGCTGGCTGCACCACATTTAAAAAAAAACGAAGCCAATGGCCTTAAACTGTTTACTTGATGGGCCTTCACTATCAGCTCTGCTCCTCTGCCTTAAAGCCTCTTTTTAAAAATGCCAAAATAAACTTTGTAAAGCCACACCATCGATACAGCTGTTATTCTCTTGCCCACTTCTCATTGAAACATACATCATGCATTGTCTTGTAACAATCCTATTCAGCTGATACCTTCTGCCTGATCCATGTTGCTAAATAATGTGTTTTATGTCACAAAAATCCATTGCATGCAAAACCTATTTGCACATATTAGTTTTAGCTTTGTTGCTTTATAATTTAATTCGTCATTATTTTCCTCAACATTCATTTCTGAATTGGAATAGGATTTTAAAATGTAAAACAGCTGGCCTAACGTCTGATGATTTCGAATATCTCGCTGAAATAGATTTTCTGTCCCCTGGTCCATGTGTGACAGTGCTGCTCGTTTAATAAGGTTTTCTTTCAGAAGGGTCGTAAAAGACACAGACTCCAAAAAGTGCACGTTGAAGGGTTTTAGGACCAATTTGATTATAGCTAACATACTTGGACAATGGAAGGAGAGTGGCAAGTTCTCCCAGTTCAACTTTACTCTGGCTTCATTTGTTTTTTTTTGGCAGTCTGGCTATTCACTACAAGCAGTCACGCAGTTGAAAAGCTGCTGTATCCAAAGAAACAGGCCCGTGATGATCCTCTCTCTGACTGCTCTCTTGTAAGACCCGTGTTTGATTTTATCTTTTGTGTGGAGGCCTTTTTATGAGGATTGTTAAAGTATTTGGGATTAATTTGGGATGATCTGTTCGGTTTTCAGATAGTTTAAGTTATTCAGTATTCTGTTCTCTTTTGTTTGTGTTTCATTTGATAATCTTGTCAAGAAATTCTGTTTTGCTTAAAATTAAATGGTTTGAGTTAGCATCCCTCCTAGAATATTTGCGTTACACTTGCTTAAAATACGAACAAAGATAGCGTCTGGGCGACTTTCTTGAAATGCGTTAAAGGGGTCTGGCCTGATCCATAATGCATTCTATCCTTAGAATTGAAATTCCTCATCATTGAAATATAATCAGAAAACTCTTCTATCCAAGAACTCCTTCCGAAAGAATCGGACAAACCTTTGCAGCTAAGGCATTATATCTATCCAGTCTCCGTACCAGGTACAAAAATTCCATGATCATGAGACCTCACAACATCTTCCAGAAATACTCTATCTGAACGGTCAGAACAGAGATTGCAATTATTTCGGAAGAAGACAGAATTTGTGCTATTTTTCAGGGAAGGAATTGTGAAGGTTTAGCAATTAACCATGAAAACTTATAGAATGTTATATTTTATTGCAAGCATAACAAAATGCAAGAGAAAGGGGTTTATTTGGCAAAGGTGAGATCACATCTGGAGTATTATACACAAGTGGCAGTTACCCTGATTGTGGAGGCATGACAATGAATTGGAAACAGTTCAGTGCAGCGTCACTGGACTCTTACCTGGAATGAACGAATTTTCAGTCAAGGTCTGGACCTTCCGACGCTTACAGGATTCTTACGGAGTGAGTTAGACCTTATGGGTCCCCGGGGGCAATTGTCTGCGTGGTGTCGGAAAGTTTGGTACATAGTTAAACCCAAATCGAACTATTTTGCTAATTCTAAAGATATGGTCTGTTCCTGTCCTTCGAAACGCCTCAGCAAATTTGGAAATTATCTTCAAAACGTAGATCCTGCTCAGCGTTTTTAAGAGCCATTTCTCTCACTTTTAATTTAACCAACCATAAGTAACTACACTTAAAGAAATTGTCTCACCTCCGTTCTATTTTTCGATGGAGGAAACTGATCAGTTCGTATTTAAATCTACTGGGTTCTTTCGTACCACAAATCTGTTCAAATCTGTCCAATACTCAGACTGGATCTGTCTAAACCTGTCTAAATCCTGGACCGGAGCCCCCAAACTGTAATGGCACGGCGGTGACTCCTTCTGTTAGTTAAACCAAACAACGAGAAATGCTCATCTCTTTTCGGAATCTGTTAAAGGATGAATGATAGAGAAGCCCCAACTTCCAGTATTAAAAACAGTACTCTTTAACTCTAAAAGTGAACGTTAAATAGCAACTGTTTCGCACTCAAAGTCTCCTTACTACTAACTGCATTTTATCTGCCTCTAACTCTATAACAATATATTGTTCCAATAAAAAACTCGATTGCAATTGCATCAAATTAATTTCAAAACCCTACAGTGCCTTTCGTCTTCAGTGTCTGTTTCTCTGAGTGTAGATCTCACTTGGTCGTCTTTGGTCTTTTGCTGCAAAGGTGTTTCAAATCAAAAAGATACCTTTGATAAAGAGTGTTGTGTTAACAGTTACTCTGACAATGGCAGTTGATCGCTCTCCCTGGCTAACTCTCAAAACGTTGTTTTCTTTCTAACCGAAGCATAGGATCGTCTCATTGGTTTGACGTTGTCAAAAACAATATATTCAAACTTGAGTAAGGTTTAGTATCCTGGGACAAAGTTTAAACTGATTGGTTAGATTCGAATGGTAGTCAAAACAACTGAGGTATCTAGTTTGCAGTCAAATGTTAGCATTTTCAATTTTCCAGTACACTGTCAGACTGCTCATCAGTCACAAAACAGGTGCTTGCGAGCATGCCATGTGAAATGGCTTTCACTCTCTCTTAACAGTACAGGACACGCCTTCAACTTTATAACAAGACAGAAATTACAACAGTTTTCTCTAACTTAGAACATTGTGAGGTTTTAGAGCTCCTTTCCTCAAAAGGCATTGAATGCAAATAATTGTTCAATTGGTCAATCAGATGAGGATTAGAGCGCCTTAGCCAACCAAAGGAAACATATACCTAAATTTGAAGCTGGTTCGACTGGGTTTTTTGGCCCAGAGGCAGATTGCTACTTTGGAAACTGCAAGTCATGATTATTTGGTTTTATGGTCTGTCATTAATCTCCAGTTATGACTTGTTGAAAGTCATGAGTAAAGAATTAAGCCTACAAAAAACACTCGAGAGATCTGTGAAAGCTGTTTGCATTGTCTAGCAACTTCAGAATTCAAGCAAAATTCCATCTTCTTTGCTTATAATGTAACTCTTCGCATTTTACGATGGTTTGCAACTCATTGTTTAGCGGTTTTTGAACTATCAACATTGGTTCCTTTTTTAAAACATTTACCACTTAACTGTGTCCCTGTGTGCGTTTAGATTGTGTTTAGCTCACTTGTGTTGTGAAGAGGTTTACATTGTTTTAAAGCTTTAAACTTGGTTTCCAAAACCTGTTATATTTAATGATCGGTTTTCATCAAATGAGCAATCTTGAAGTTTGTCAAATGTTTGAAATTGTCTCTTGCGACTTCGGTGTTAACAAGTCTCACTTTCAGATTTTATTCAGGTTAAGGTTTGACCATGGGTACCCACATTTGGTACAAGTAGTTTTGTGGAATACGTGGACAATTCCTTGTCCAGCCCTACTTGGGACCCACCTACAATTGTTTCTCTGGTGCATCGCTGACATCATTGTTCAGCTTCCCTCTCTAATCGGAAATTGCAAAAGTTTATCAATTAAATTACCAATTTTCAAACTGCTGTCGCTTTCACCGCATCCTTCTCTACCAATTCCATCCTTTTGCCTATATCTGAAGATAGGCTGCATACCGATATCAACTACGAACTCGCTGACTCCAACATTACTTGGAGTATAAGCCCTCAACCTGCTTTCTGTAAAGAATCCTTCCATTTCTCTCATTTTCTCCATTTCCATCGCATTGTTCTAGGAATGCAAGATTCAAAAGCGGTCACCAAAAAGTTCACTTTTTTAAATCTCAGAAACCCATCATTATGTTCGAAAGAATTCTCAACTGTGTCCAACCTATTTCCGTCAATTCTGCCTTCACAACTTCTCTCCCCTTCCACAGTGACAGCAACTAGTCGTTATGTACCACGACAGTAGCATCCACAAGGATCATTAGTAACCATTTCTGCCACGTCTTGCCACCACCAGGCACATATTCACCTCCCTCCCATTTCAGCCTTCTGCAAGGACCCTTCCAGTTGGACAACTTGGCTCACTCATCCTCCCATGTCTATCACACAACACGTCATAATTCTCATGCATTCAAAGAAGTTGTCACATCTGACAATTTACATTCACGATTTAAAACCGCTGGCTCATCGTCAAGGTGAAGCAGCAATTTACTTGGACTTCACTCAATGAATCAATGTACATGGCCTCTTGTACCCTGGAGACATGAAACTGCAACTGGAGCCTGCTTTCCTGATTCTTGCCAAACCACCGTGCTTCCTGGCCAGCACGTCTCTCTCAGGCTTGTTGCATTGCTCCAGCGAAGCTCAGCATAAACTGGAAGAATAACATTTTTTTTTGGATTGGGGAGCCAGCGGTCTTCCTGACTCAAAATAAAGAAAATGATTTTGGGACCTGAGCATTTTCTTAACCTTCCCCAGTCACATCAGACATAGCCATCACTTGGGGTGCCGCCACAAAAATAAACTCATTGCTCGGCATTAATCGTGTCCATTCACAATTTTCGATTCTCCCAGGTGGACCATTATCCATCCCGTTGTCTGCCAAACTGCGGTTCTCTCTCTGTTTTTCCTACGTCTTAAACTATCATTTAATCTTACCTCATCCATCCATCTCATCGTCTACTTATATAAACAATATTTACCTCATTGCAATGCGTTCTGTCGAAGATCACTGGACCTGAAAGGTTAATATGCTTTTTCTTCACATATATTCCTAAAACAGTTGCTTTTTGCCCACAGCAGTTTCTGTTATTCTTAACAATTCTGTTTTCGTCTTGCTTGTTAACCCTGGATTGTGACAGTAAACAGATTGATAACGTGCATCTGACAGTCTCTGTGATGGCTTCTCGATTAAGCAGTGCAAAAATTTCAATTAAATAGAATAATTTGAAAATTCATGGCCTCTGTCATTTACACAGAGTTATATTGAATATTTACACAAGAAAAATGCGACAGAACTAATTTGGCTTAAATCGATGTTTCGACTATTCACATGTCTGGCAAGGGTTAGCTTGCAACGCTATATATCACAGAATGAAAAAAGAAGAAATGCAAAGATTTACAGAACTACAATGATCATAGGCACCTACCTGGAATGCCAACGACAGAGATCATTATGTAGTATATTTTCCTGATACTGTGAAATGCATCCATGTTTTTCTTCAGTATATGATCTGCCCACTTCTGCTCCCGTCAGTCTCACTAAACTCAAAACTAAGGCGCTACTCACATACCATTTAATTTATACCCTGTGTTATTTCCGTGGAGACATTGACGCTTCTGCAATTACTACAAATTATATTGACGAAAGCAAATGAGCAAAAAGCTCAGACGTCCGTGTAAAATGTGCGCGGTGGGAGAGAACGGAGTATATTTTGAAAACATATTGAGTAATGGCATCATCATCACTGAAAAATTTGGAACACTTTCTATTTCCCTGAGTAATCATGTTCTTCTTTCATCACCGTATCAAAGTCTCTGTAAATAATAAGGTTTTGTTAATCATTTTTCACTTCTGTGAATTTTGCGCGATTAAAATGCAAAGTTGAAATGCAACCTCAGGCCTGCGTGACAGCAATTCGAAATTGCCAAGGTGAGGCACAATCTCAGGCCTATTCCATAGCAGTTCTGAATATGGATATTTTATTTAGGGCTGATAATGCAATTACAAATTTATATTCCGAAACAATGTATGTAGTTTCTCAAAATAGCATGGACTTCCCAAAGTACAGCCCAGCAAACTAATGCAGTTCCTCAAATCAATGATGTTCCTCACCATAATGCAATTCATGAAGCTAATATAGAGACAAACTAAATCTCTCCTTCATAATTCAATCAGATGTGAGCATCAATGAAGTTATCTGGATTCTATTTATTTGCCTTAAAATGCGATGTCTTACAAATGGCATCGTGAATCAGAACAATCCAATGTTCCATGTGTACGTGCAAACAGTGTATAGGCTGCTCAATGTTTGAAGTTTGGAAATCGCAGGTAGTTTTGTCATTTCAGAGTGTGAAACCCCAAATCAGCAAGTGCAGCTTCCTTTTCAATACTTACTGTTGAAGAGAGCTTTGCTGTCTCAGTACATCAATGGAGCAACAGCGCTTCAAAAGTGGACAACGTGATGATAGTGGCAAAACATGCAAATCATGGACGATCCATTTGTTCTCGTTATTGTTTTTGGTGATGGTGTTCCAGGTTGGATATTCTGAGAAGTGAATTCTGAGAAGCTTTTGTAAGTATCTGGATTCAATTTAGCAAAGTATGTAACATTGTCGTGAGCATGCTTCGTTGTGAAGGAAGTGAAAGGCGAATCGAGTTGATGCGTTCCAACTCAGCAGGCTGATTTTTACAGGAGGCTATCAAGCTTTTCGTGCATTGGTGTGTTGTGCTGATCTCGGCAAGGTGGTAATATTTCAACAGACTCGAGACTGAGGGGTTGGTGGACAGGCATCAGTGATCAAGGGGGTGAATCACTCAGTATTATTCCTAACATTTGACTTATACACTACCTTAAGATTGAAACACGTGGTTCTGTGCTCTCACTTATTTTCGAGAACCGCGTCTCTACATCTACCTGGTTTAATCCGAACAGAATTGTCTGGATTTCCGTGAGATCCCGTCTCAGGCGACTGACTGTGTGGAGTTTGCACGTTCTCCCCGTGTCTGCGTGGGTTTCCTCCGGGTGCTCCGGTTTCCTCCCACAGTCTAAAGATGTGCAGGTCAGGTGAATTGGCCGTGTTAAATTGCCCGTAGTGTTAGGTAAGGGGTAAATGTAGGGGTATGGGTGGGTTGCGCTTCAGCGGGTCGGTGCGGACTTGTTGGGCCGAAGGGCCTGTTTCCACAGTGTAATCTAATCTAATCTAATCTAATCTAATCTAATCCAATCTAATCTAATCTCTCTTCGGTTTTCTGAACTCGAGCGATTATCGTCATAAAGTATCCAATATCTCCTCATATGTCTTCCCGCCATCCACAGAATCAGTCTGGTGAATCTTCCTTGTACTAGTTCAGCAAACATCCTCCATTTATTGGAATAGTTATGCACACAATACTCCAGGTGTGGTTTTAACAATGCCCTGCAGAGTTGTAGTAAAACATCTCTGCTCAATAATTCCGAAGCTTTCGCTATGGAGACAAACATTCCACTTGTTTCCTTCACCGCCTCCTGGACGTGCATGCTTACTGTTTGAACGTCCTCCTTCTTTCCCAAATCTGTCACCATTCAGATACTATATATTCTACCTTTTATTTGGCAAGCAATGTGAATGTGAGTCAGAGTCGTAAAGCACAGAAACGGACCCCTCTCCAACCAGTCCATGCCGACTATAACGAAATAAATCTCACCTGACTACGCTTTTCCCATATGCCTCCAAACATTTCTTATACAGGTACTTATCTAAATGTGTTTTAAACATTGTAACGAGACTCGCATCCATCACTTGTTCTGGAAGTTCATTCCACACACCAACAACTCTCTGTGTGAAGAAATTGCTCCTCGTGTATTTTCATTTATTCACTTTCCAATGCACCTGTCATGTGTTTTCCCACTTAGTTAACTTTTGAAAATCACATTGAAGCTTCAACACATCCTATTCACAGTATTTACTCCCACCCAGGTTTGTGACATCTGCAGATTTGTAAATATGATGCTTAGTTTCCTCATCCATGTTTGGAAGAAAAGTCTCCAAAGAGTTCAGGAATCGACTAAGAAGCATAGAATGCCTACAGTATGGAAACAGGCACTTCAGCCCAGCAAGTCCACACTGAACTTCCGAAGAGTAATCCATCCAGACAAATTCCCCTTCCTCACTATTCTACTTTTAATCCTGACGAATGTACCTAACCAACGCATCCCTGAACACTATGGCAATTTGAGTTGCCTAAATCACCTACCTGGCATATCTGTGGAAGGACACCGGAGCACCCAGAGAAACACACCCTGACACTGGGGATATGAGCAATCTCTACACCGACAGTAGCTCGACGGTGGAATCAAACCCGGCTCTCTGGCGCTGTGAGGCAGCAGTGCTAACTACCGAGCTACTGTGCCGCCCCGACTTTCTGTGACAAAACTAGTGTTTTTGAGCTGGTTGCTACATCTTAAGTGTAAATTGATAATGCTCAGAGTTTCCTTGTTATAGTTGACAAATCTTTGTCACTATTGCTGCAATATTTTTAGCGCCCATATCTTTTGCAATATGTACTATCTTTAGTCATTTATTGATTTTACGTGAAATGAATTAAATTGCTTGAAGTCTGAAAGTTGTGATGCTTCGCAAATCAGCATGAGACCTAATTTAATTATCAACTAGGGATGTATACATAAACCCTGAAAAATTATGCACCTTTCCGTTTTATTGTGATGTACTTGGCTTCCTCATTGTATAATTTTGGATTTTCTCCATCATTCAGAATTGGATGTGCAGTGGGTCCTGGTTTGCTTTTAACAATATATTGCCCGCTGCTTCCATCGTTTGGCATGCATGGAATCTTCTGTTGTACTTTCACCAAACGTATATAACATTAACCATCTGACTGGTGCTGCGCCTGACATGCTAACCTGCATTTGGAGTGGAATTCCCAGCTTGTTGCTAATTGCAAAGCGGGAAGTGTGCTGCTTATGAGGTTATACATTGTGGTTGAACACATTTCCATACTACTGGTGACTCAACGATAATCAGCTTGGGTTTAGTTCGGGAAATTTCGCTCCTTACCTTATTGCACCCTATACTGAAGCTTATGTGAGTTTCAGGGATGACGTGACTGTCATTGGCCTTGACATCATCGCCACTTTTTCTTCAGAATAACAGTGATAAACATTAACCTATAAGGAATCAAGGAAAGCGAGACATAAAATTCTCCTCTCATTAGAGTCAAATATTTTCCGAAGAAAATAGGTTGCACTTGTTGGAAATCAGTCACCTGAGCTCCATAATTTTGTCTGCATTATTCCTCACGGTAGAGTCTCGATTCAAGCTACGTCCATGAAGTCCAATAATTCACTTCCTCCATCTGAAGATCCAAAATGTCAATGCTCAATTCTTATTGCTGAATGTTCAGCTGCATTCACAATTTATCTGGTCGTGAAGACTTCCTTCTCAAATATTTTCTTCCGATTCATGTACTTCATTATCCAGATTTGAGCTGACATGCAACAAGGAACAATTTTGCTACACACGTACCAGTTCAGGATAAACCTCTAACGATCTCCAACAAGAGGAATCTAATCAGATCCCTACTCAAATTCACTTGAATTTACATACTGAAATTACTAATATCAACACCATTGAACAAAAATTTAAATGGAACAGCGATATCAATACTAAGACTTAAGAAATTACCCGACTCTTTCAATCCTGTAGTGAATAACACAATTCCTGAATCCTCAAAGCCAATACATTATCTAATTGTTTGATTGTTTGATTGTCACATGTACCGACTTAAATTGAAAAGCTTTGTTTATGAGCAGTATAAGCAGATGATAGTAAGCAAGAATCTGCAAATCACCAAAAGATTTAGACAGTGGCATACAGGTTACATTGTACAGGGTGTGCACTAGGCGAGATCAACATTAGCAAGATCAGCACGTTTTGAGGCTAGACAATCGATTCATCAGTTTAACACGGCTGGGAAGAAGCTGTTCCTGATCGTGGTGGTCAGTGTGTTTAGGCTTCTGTATCTTCTATCTGATGGAAGAGTTGTAGGAGATCATAATCGTGGTGCAACGGAACTTTGCTGAAGTTGGAAGTCTATGCCACCGGCACAAGTCAGCAGTGTTGGCTTTCCTGTGAGAATGAGAGTCCAACAATAATCATGACACTATCCAAGGCAAAGAAGTCCCTTGATTTTCACCTATTCGATAGTATTTACTGCCTCAAACCCTAATGGGCAGTGGCATCAGGATGCACCATTTGCAATATACACTACTGTTATTCTTGTAAACCCACGATCATTATCATCTAGAACGGCAGGGTAACAGTTCATTGGGTATAAGACAATCCGTAAGGTTTTCTTCAAACCAAGCAGGAAGCCAAAATTGTCATGTGTTACCTTTCTCGAGTCATACAGCACAGAAACTCCCGCCTGTCCAATCAATCCATGGTGATCATAATCCCAAACTAAACTAGCCCTACCTAGTGGTAGAGGGGGTGACGGTAGCGTCATTTAAGATATATCCAGTCTGATACATGATTGGGCAAGGAGCAAAGGGATACAAATCCTTCAAAAATAGGTGACAGGTTTAGATATAGGATCTGGATAGGCACAGATTTGGAGGTCCGAAGAGCCTGTTCCTGTGCTGCAATTTATTTTTGTTGTTTTCATCTTTCTCCTCCTGGCCCATATTCCTCCAAACGTTTCGTAATCCGGTACTTCTGCAAATGTCTTTTCAATGTTGTAATTGTGCCCATATTCAACACTGCCTCAGGAAGTCATTTCACATATAAACCAACCTTCCATTTATCTTTTTCGAAATTCTGGAAGCATTATGTGCACCTAAACCAAATTGACTGCAGCTGGTCAAGACGATATCTCACCAAGAGAGTTTCAAAATCAACGTGTGGTAGAAAATATATGTCCTCAAATCCAGTCCCAGCTGTTTTCCACGCAATTCCGATTTGAGGAATCCTTCATAGACGAGCGCACCTATTAAATTCACAAGGTCTTTCGAACATTTATAAGGCACATATCAGGAACACGATGGACTAATAACTACTTTCACGACTGCTTGTCGAAATAACAACATGCCAAAAAATGATATCATCCAGAATAAAGCAACCAGCATGATTGTCTCTCTTTCACAACTAGTCATCATTATACAACTGACAGAGAGCTGAAACAGTGCATGATTTCTACATATGCTTGACATAAATTCAGCGAGTGTGCTTAGAAAGCACTTTCCAAACCGACGACAGTCACCTTCCAGAGAAACGAAGAGAAGTAGGGACGTGCAAACAACAGCACTTGCAATAACTTTCGTGTTGGGTATATTTCTCATCGTATGAACTATTACTGCAAATGTATTCATTGAATACATTGACGGTTAAAATCCTTGATTGAGTTAAGGGCGAGAAGTTTGATTGCAGAATCAAAGCTAAACCAGAACTTAGGAGTCATACGACACCAGGTTCAAGTCAATCTGAAATCACAAAATTTCAGAGTTCTTGTGAGAGGCGATTTTGGTTCAAACAATTGAGATGTGCATGACCCTAAAGACTAAGGGGAATAGAGCCATAGGGGTGGGGTAAAACAGGCTTCTCTATAATAAAGGACAAGACATGCTTCTTTTGTAAGAACATTTTGTACACTCAAAAGTGGGATAATTTAAATTGTGCAAATGCTGACATTTTGTGAGCAGAGTAAAAAAACAAGTCCTTGATTGATGAGACCACTAACTCTGACAGAGAAGAATAAGTCCTTGACTGATAAGACTACAGGATAGAAAAACAACTCGAAAGACATCTGCTACAGATTGATAAGACCACTAACACAGACAGAGAAGAATAAGTCCTTGACTGATAAGACTACAGGGTAGAAAAAACAACTCGGGAGACATCTGCTGCAGACTTTGTGACAAGGGTGCAGAATGGAAAAATACTGATGGTTTAGAATGTGAACCTCGTGACTCTTTAGAGCCAAAGAGGGGAGGGACTTGTGCTGTATATAATGAGAAACTTTGTAAGCCTCAGTGCGCCTTTTTCTCAGAAGGGTGCCCCACTCTGCAGACTTGCTAATAAAACTTTGTTTTCCTGAATTTGTCTAGAGCGATTATTAAGAAGCGATTTTCGTTTCGAACAGTTGTGTTCTTCCATCAGGTGAAGTGAAAGGAAGCACAAGCACAGAACTGACAGGCGTACAGATCACGAGACAGTACAAATGTGGAGTGTCGATGTGCTAAATAACACATTTTGCAGATGATCAGAAGTGTGAGACAGGATGAGTAAAGTGTCAACAGCTGACTGGCAAGTGAAGGTATTATATTGATCTGATTAGTTGAGGCAGAGAGATAACTACAAAAACTAATAAAAATAAGATAGTGCTGGAGACATACCCAATGGCTGGAATAACACGATGGGCATAAGAGTCACATGCTGAGTGTCTACCCAAAGTAACAGGTAATCCAGAACTCGCTAAAGTAGTGGGATTCATAACAAACTATTGAGGTGGTAGTATCGAAAAAAATGGTAACACAAATTTTACAAATACAGAAGTGTATGTAGAGTTACCTACAGTGTGACATGAATCTAAGAGCACAGCTGAGGCCGTTTCTCATGCCTATGGAACTTGATTATCAGATTTTCCTCGGCGATTCTGCATTGTTGTGTCTCTTGAAGGCTGCTTTAGGGGCAATCCATTCACACCATTTGTACCATTTCTTGATCTCTCCGCCAAAAGTTCCGTGCCTGTGTGTTTCTCTCCACTTTCTGCAGAGATGCAGCGCTCTGAAAGCTTCTGAGTTAAAACAAACCTGCTGGACTGTAACTAGGTGTCATATGACTTATGACCTTGTCCTCCCCAGAACTCTTCCACACCAAACCAGAAGTTACTGAGTGAATGAGTAGCTCAAGAGGCTACATTCCGTGTGTTTTCTATCATTTGTGTGCTCTTATTGGAAAAATAAAATACAAAAGAAAGGTGTGCTGAAAATTTTGAAAAGCAAAGGATAAATAAGTCCCCTGCACCAGAAGGGATATACCCAAGGTTACTATGCGAAGTGAGGGAAGGGATTGCTGAACATTTGGTGATAATCTCTGCATCCTCACTTTCCCCTAGAGGAGTGCCAGATGAATGAAGTGGGGCCAATGTTATCCCTTGTTCAGTACACGGAATAGGGATAACCCTGTAAATGGCTGACCAGTCAGTCTTACGTCAGTGATGGGCAAATTATTGCAGAGGATTCGGAGAGACAGGATTTATGCATACTTGAGAAACTATAGTCTGATCAGAGATCGTCAGCATGGATTTGTGAGAGACAAATCACACCTCACAAGCCTTACTGAATTCTTTGCGGATGTAACAAAACACATTGACGAAAGTATGGTAGTTGATGTGATGTACACGGATTTTAGGACGGCTTTTGGGAAGGTTCCCATGGTAGGTTCATTCAAAAAGTAGGGATGCATGGGACGCAGGGAGATTTGGCTGTCTGCACAGAATTGGCTGGCCCATAGAAGAGTGAGGGTGGTAGCAGCCAGGAGCTGGGTGACTAGTGGTGTTCTGTCGTGATCTGTTCTGAGACCTCTGCTCTTTGTAATTTTTATGATTGACTTGGATGATGAAGTGGAAGGGTCTATCGTAATTTGACGATACCACAGAGGACGTTGGAGTCGTGGAGAATGTGGAGGGCTGTTGTAGGTTGCAATGGGACAATGATAGATGTAGAACTGGGCTGACAAGTGGCAGATGGATTTCAAACTGGAAAAGTGTGTAAGTGATTCATTTGGGAAGGTCAAACTTGAATACAAATTGCAGTTTTAAAGGCAGAATTCATTGCAGAGTTGAGGCACAGAGGGATCATGGGCTCCACGTCCATAGATTCCCTCAAAGTTGCCACCCAAGTTGGTAGTATTGTGAAGAAGACAAATGGTGTGTCGGTTTTCATTAACAGGGGATTGAGTTCAAGAGCCGTGAGGTTGTGCTGCAGCTCTTTAGAGTACTGGTTAGACCACGCTTGAAATATTGTGTTCAGTTCTGGTTTCCTCATTGCAGAAATGATGTGGACGTTTTAGAGAAAATGCAGAGGAGATTTACAAGGATGCTGCCTGGAATAGAGACCATGTCTTATGAGGAAAGTTTGAGAGAGTTGAGGCTTTTCTTATTGGAAAGAAGAAGACTGAGAGGCGACTTGATAGAATTGTACAAAATGATGAGAGGCATACATAGAGTGAACAGTCAGAGAAGAATAGAATGAAATAATAAACATCTAACACGAGAAACAATTGATGTTTAATGCTTGAACTGAGGCTAACAAAATATTTTCCTGAATTTCTTTGTGTAGCAATTATGTTTTTTTTTCTTTTGGTTACATCTTTGTTCGCTTGTGTGAGTGGGGATTTTTACAAAAGTAGAGAAGTTATAGAATCAACTTGCTACATTGTGCTGTTTCTTGAAAACAGTTTGAATACTCCAAATGCTGTATGCATTCCTTGTTAGTTCAAAATACTTGTTGTGCATATTCTTTGTGTATCTGTGTAGCTTGGTCTGCAGTAGACACTGCCGATAATTTGTAATGACACTTCATCAATATTAATTCCAATTATGCCATATAGACTTAGATCGTGAAAGAGACATAGGGGAAGAGATGTAGTTTTCATTTTGATGCCGCACGTTAGATTTTCATAATGGCCTTCCACAATCTAACAACAAATTGTTGGCTCTTTTGAACTTCAGACCTTTTATAGTTAAGTTGGAACTTAATTATTTGTTTGTCTCACTAATTTACTGAACGCAAAATCCAAGTTATCACGTCATGACTTGGAAATTTCAATTTTTATTGATACATTTGTTTTTGTATTGTTAAATGTTCTACGTGAGAATTTGTTTTTGTACTACCAACATTTCCTTATAATACGTGCCTAGTTGCACAATGAGATGAACAAAGTCGATTCCTCTTTCGGAGCTCTGTGTGATTGCCTCCGATTCCTCATCAGGATGTCATCTTTAAAGTTTCAACCACGTGGAGCATTTCGACCTTGAACATCAATGTGACCTTCCTCTATTAGTTCACAGTTTCAAATAGATTGCTGTTGGTCTGGAGTCAAATGTAAACCAGACCAAATAAGGAAGATAGATCTTCTTCTCAAAAGAAGCGTTCATGAACCAGATTGATGCTTATGTCAACATGCATTGATTGCATTGTCATTACACTACAGCCTATCATGATTGGATTCGATCCCATGTCCTCAGAAAATTAGCTTCGGCTCCTGGATCACTAGCTCAGTGACATTATCAATAGGTCACTACTTCGCACATTTAATGAAATTGCAGTCACTCTTGGATGTAAAACTGAGTTTGAAACATAATAATTCAGGGAAGGATTTATTGAAAAACAAAGGAAAGTGAAAAATCTCTATGCAAAAGGTAAAATTTCAGTCACGAATTCTAGCTGTGAGCCTATTCTTCTGGTTCCATGCATACACATTTGGCATTAGTATGTATCAAACTATATTGGCACAGAATAACATTGATTGATATTTGCTTTAAATGTCGCTTAATAACGTATTTTACTTCTTTCTGAATGCGAAATAAAAACAGGAGATGTAGATGAACATTCCATATCTTGCTTTGTTCGATGACATCGTGTTTTTTTTTCACATTAGATTGTCTGTTCTGCTGTAAATGCAAGGTCCGCATAAAGAGTCTAAGGGAGAAAACATATAATATCAATAACCAAAGCAAATAGGAATTGCTTGTTTTCGTTGATCCTTATCCCTGACACTTGGACATTTGTCAATTAATCTGTATATCCATATATATATAATGGCATAGGGTCCCGTGTTATAGTCGTAAATCACTGGGTCTGGGAGAGAAAATCTGCTTTCAGGTCCCATGTACACCACACATGTGTCTGAACATGATGTTTTAAGCAAATAATAAGAAGTTCACTAATTCCTCTGAAGCAAATTTTCGAGTGACAGGGCTACAGAGCACACAAATAACGCCCTTCCGTTAAATGATTCTATGCCAGTAAAAAACAAACAATTCTAATTTTCCCAGTCCCATTTACCAACATGTGCCTCTTGGATTTCTATACCTTGGTACTGCAAATGCACTTCTTAGCAATTCTCATGTTGTGAAGATGTGTATCTCAGCCAGACTTATAGGTGCTAAAGTATAGATTATCGCCTCACTGTATCTGATAAAAGGTAAAATCCTTCACCCAACTCTGAACTTGCTGCCTCTTCTTTGAAATCTATGTTCCCCGTCAATTGTTTGTCCACGAAGGGGAAAAGGTTTCTTCCCATCCATACTGTCTAGTCCCCTCATTGCCTTTGACTTCATTAGCATTCAACTTCTCGATATCCTCTGTTTGAAGGAAAGCGAACATTGTCTATCAAACCTCTCTTCATAATTGAGGTAAAAATATGATTTTGGAACATGATTGGTAAGGAACGAATAGTATTTGCTTTAGTCCAGGTATTTCAAATACAAAGTTTACCTGCCTCGTTCAACATATTTGATTGTGTTGAGTTAAAATGTCTATATACAAAACGGTGTCAAATTGAAAACCAAATGACTATCGTTTAATGTACTGCACCCAGCTACAGATATTATATTAGATTACTTACAGCGTAGAAACAGGCCCTTCGGCCCAACAAGTCCACACGGACCCGCCGAAGCGTAACCCACCCATTCCCCTACATTTACCCCTTTACCTAACACTATGGGCAATTTAGCATGGCCAATTCACCTGGCCTGCACATCTTTGGACTGTGGGAGGAAACCGGAGCACCCGGAGGAAACCCACGCAGACACGGGGAGAACGTGCAAACTCCACACAGTCAGTCGCCTGAGGCGGGAATTGAACCCGGGTCTCTGGCGCTGTGAGGCAGCAGTGCTAACCACTGTGCCACCGTGCCGCCCACCACTTCTACCACTTCTCTTTGTAACAGATCAAACATTGTAGAATCCTGATCAGAATTAAACACTCTATTTTCCTTCGTTACACACAGAAACATTATTCAGATTTTTGCACATTTCAGCAAAATTACAAATAAGGAGAATTCATACCAATGTTTTCAGCTATAGTTGTGGGACCAAAACTTACACAACGCTGCAGTGTGGCATTCATTGTGATTTTATTTTTAGGGAGATTCGGAGTAGCAACAATCTGTCTGAAGTGTTATTTCCCAACATGTAATAAGAATGACAGTCTCCCTGCACTCACCTCCTTTTGTTTGTCACGATGTCTCGAATCTGACAAGTAATAATTCTTGGCTCTGTCACCTAATGCAAAGGGAAATATCAGCATTTGTAATTTGCAGAATGAAATGCGTCTGCTGCCGTTTAAAAACAGCAACAACAACAACAAAAAAATCCAACTGCAATGTGTATGATTTCTATTAAAAACACAGGGACACCACTTCTTACCTGCGAGTTGATTTGTGCAGCTCCATCTGGAATGTGTAGTTGATAAGATAAGGAGCAGAATCATTATAATAGAAGTTCCACAAAGCAAGAAAAGGCAAATGTTACGTCCTGGTTCTGAAGAAGTACAAATGATAACATTAAAAGTTCCATCACTTGAGCTATCACACAATGGCAGAAAGTTTAGGGAAAGCCATGAACATCATTTTGAAATAATGAGTGATTGTAACTTATTAAGTCTCCACAGGATTCGTCAAGAGTATTCTTATGACACAAACCATCAAACTTTTTTTCTGCAATTGATTTCAGTTGCCACAAGTCTTGAAGTACCCATTTGTACGGATTGGCAAAGTATGATGCTCATCTGCTGAACGTGTTTGAAACTAATGTCAGTAAATGTCATTAACTTTCCATCATCAAAGTTTATAAATGATCAAAAATGTCTTCTCGATCTTGGATTAAACATTAAAATTCACACAACGCCAGATTATAGTGCAACAATTTTATTTGGAAATACTAGCATTCGAGGTGTTGCTTCTTCCTCAAGTATTCATAAGGTATAATATCATAAGACGCAATAGTTATAGCTAAATGAGTACAGTGTCATGGAGAAATAATGATACATTAAACAACTTTAGATCAAGTCTTTTACCTTTTATTATAGGGTGTGTTGGTTTATACTCTTTGATACACAAATCCCAGAGCCTCTTTTAAATTACATTTTAATAGCATGACACTGTGAACTTTTGCTATAAATTCTGTCTTATGATTCCGCCCCCACACTAGTTACCTGATGAAGGAGCAGCGCTCAGAAAGCCAGTATTTCCAAATAAACCTGTTTGAGTATAACCTGGTGTTGTGTGTTTTTTATCATTGTCCACCCTCGTCGAACATCTTCCCCGATAAGTCTTGGATTTAATGAAATGACTCCCATTACATGAAGGTCGAAAGCTTACATGTCTAATGAAAGTATCTACTTCTTCTCTATTTGACAAATTCTTAGATCGATTCACTTTTGCAAGGAAGATTAAGGAAATCAGACCCCGGCATTAATTTAAGCCAATGGAGGGTAACAGTGATTCGAACGTTTGGGTTCACAAAGTAATAAATATATTGATATTGCGATAGGAAGTGCAGATTAGTAATCACTGATTTCCAGTTGGAGAACATTCAAATTACGAGGAGCAGAAGCTGCCAAGCATCTCAGGACCACAAAGCTTAATTCACCTGTTGGGTACTGAAAAAATAAATTCGGATTAAAATGTTAAATAGGTGAAAAGTAAAGAACAGTCTTCAATTAATGAATATTTTACCAGAAAGTTGCTTCCTACAAAATAATGTCGGAAGGAAACTGTGGCAAAAAAAAAGTGGTGTGAAACATCGCAGAAATGCCTGGCATCGAAGTAACGTTTAGAGACAGGGACTTGACAGACTCAGGTAAGAAATCGCAGCAAATATTATGCTAAACTGAATACTGCTTGACAGAATGAAGTGCAAGATGTTACCGAAATTCGCAGGTGAAATAGAATTGGATATCTTTCTCTTCTGCTTTTATGATACATTTTTGAAATTTTGGTAATGAGATTTTTTGCAGTAAACTTAGAAAAATACTGGATTTTCCTGTCATTCATCAAAATTGGTCAGGTGAAGTAGTGAATGTACCTTCTCTGTATATGCTTGCGTGCATGGTAAAATAAAATGCACTTACGACTTTTGAGGTTGAGTGTTCGACACACAAACATAATTATAACTGCAGTCAGTGTGCTTAGTTTGAACAATCAGTACGCCACCGCAAAGCTGGTGAGAATAGCTATTTACCACCCAAAGTTAGTGCAACAAGTTGACACAAAGACGAGGTCATTATTAATGTATTGAAAGGAGTAATGAGTATGGTAAGTGTTGAGAAGAGAAGTCTCACTAAATACGCCTATGTGTTTGCAGAATTCGCACAGAAAATTTATGTATGTAAAATCCATGCTGCTTGTATTCACGCAGGGGCTGAAATAAAGAAGCACGCTGTTGATATCCATGTTGAGTACAATGAAATTTTTAAGAAGTGTATAGTAAGGAAAGTGGTATAAAAGAAACAGAGCTACAGTAGTTGAAACGTTTTGGAGTGCTGCATTGAAAATTTAAAGGCAGACAACTATCAAAATAACGTAGAGAATGTTGAAAGAGAGCACACAGTATCTTGAACATAAGGATAAAAATGAGTAATGATTATCACTACGTTATATTTGCAAAAGTGCAGGGAATATAACGCTGAAAAAGAAATTACCATTGCTGGTGGAAACAAACGTTTATTCAAAGATGTTTGAAGAAATAACAGCTGAGTTTGCGAGAAATCAAGTACTCTCCTGCGTAATGAATTACAACAGCACTGGAATGAGAAAGATTGATCGTTTAACAAAAATGCTCGGACCGTGAATATAAGGAGCTGTATTCCGTGGGTATTTCGAAAGTCATTAATTAGACAAGTCCCCAGGGCCTGGTGCTATCCCAGCTTACTGAAGAAGGCAAGGGAAATGCTTGCTGAGACCTTGACAGAGATCTTTATATCCTCTTTATCGAAAGGCGAGGTACCATAGGACAATCAAATACCCTGGATTAATCCTTCGTTCAAGAAGGGAAACTAGGATAACCCAGGAAGTTGTCGTCTGCTGTGCCTTAAGTCAGAGGTAGGGAAATTATTGGAGAAGATTGTTAGAAAGAGGAACTGTTGTAGATTGAAGTAAAATGAACTTATTTGGGATAGACAGAATGGCTTTTTGCAGTGGACTTCCTGTCTTTAAAACTTGATATGTTTTTGTTTGAACAAGTGACAAAAGGCATTGATGATGGTGGATTTTATCTACACGGACCTTTCCAAAACATTTGAGAAGGTTCCTCCTGCTACGTTAGTCAAGAAGGTCAAATAGGATCCAATCATAGTTAGTTTGCAATTATTCAATAAAAATAAAAGCCTTGACCACAGAAAATAGGGGGTAGCTGCGGAGGGGTGACTGGTGATGTGCTACAAGTCTCATTGCTGAGTGTTCTGTTGTTTTGAGATGATTTTGATGAAAGTGTCAGTGGTTTGATTAGTGAGGTTGTGGAATGCAGAAGTTGTTAAATTGTGGGTATTAAGGAAGGATATATAAGAATGCAGCAGGATATGGTTCCACTGGAGGCTGGATTGAGAAATGCCAGACGGAGTTTAATACAAAGTAATGTGAGGTGATGCATTTTGAGATTTCAAATGATGGATGAAAATATACTGTAAATGGCCAGAACCCTCAGAAGATTGATACACAGATGAATCTTTGCTCGCTGAAAATTACATATCAAATGGATAAGATAGAAAAGAAGGCACTCCGCATCCTCGCTTCATCGTCGGGGAATTGAATAGAAAAGTTAACATATCATGCTGCAACTGTATAAGACGTCTATCAGGTCACAGACATTTGAATTACTGTGTGTAGATTTGGTCTCCAAAAACAGAAGAATGACGGGAAGACTCTGGAGACTGGACAGAGGAGATTTAACAGCTATGGGAATTTTCCTCATTGTGTGGTATTGAGATCACAAAGTCACCAGTTGAATGTTGAAGTGGATTTAACAGAGACACTGTTTGAAACACACCAGGGCCAGATAGCTGAAAAAGACAAATATTTTTAGATTAGATTACTTACAGTG
This sequence comes from Chiloscyllium punctatum, assembly GCF_047496795.1. Classification (NCBI taxonomy): domain Eukaryota; kingdom Metazoa; phylum Chordata; class Chondrichthyes; order Orectolobiformes; family Hemiscylliidae; genus Chiloscyllium; species Chiloscyllium punctatum. The sequence goes on from NC_092766.1 coordinate 18,976,465, forward strand.
AGAAAACAGGCCCTTCAGCCCAACAAGTCCACACCGACCCGCCAAAGCACAACACACTCCCCTACGTTTGACCCCTTCACCTAACGCTACGAGCAATTTAGCATGGCCAATCCACCTAACCTGCGCATTTTTGGACTGTGGGAGGAAACCGGAGCACCCAGAGGAAACCCACGCAGACACGGGGAGAATGCGCAACCTCCACATGGTCAGTCGCCTGAGGCGGGAATTGAGCCCGTGTCTCTGGCAATATGAGGCAACAGTGCTAACCACGGTGTCACCGTGCCGCCCAGATACGTTAACAGAGTCACAGCAGAAAGCTGAAAAATTTCAGCAATTGTATCTAAAGACATGCACAGAAAAAATAATCCGAATGCATGCCTGCATGTTTTTATCTTAACAGTTACATCTTAATCATATATTCTGGAAGATGAGAAATGGGCAGAAGTTCATCAATTGTATTGCCAGCGAGTTATGGAAAGGAGGCAGTGCAAGTGGGGCATGAGCTGCCACTAGGGTGCTATTTATGAATGAGAAAATCTCAACTAAAATACAGCGACAATTTTCCTGTCCTAGACTGCACACGCACGTAATTGACCTCTTCCACGCGTGTCATGAATGTCAGGTATTTGGAAAACAAATGGCGATAATAAAACCCGCACATTTACAAACTATTCCTGCATGGAGGAAGACTCATTCACAAGACTGTTATTGATTGCATAAAACTCTTACCTCAAACAAAAAGTGTGAATCAGTATTTGTTAACATCAATGGATGTGCCTACTAGACTTCCAGAGGCCATTCCATTATGCAATTTCACAGCAAAAAGATTTGTAGAGGAGTTACTGAATTTTCTCATTAGATACGGATTTCCCACAGAGATATAATTATATTAAAGGTCAAACTTTATATCAAAATTATTCAACGAATTTATGAACAACTGAGGAATAAAACAGTTCAAATCCATCCAGAACCGCATGGAGCGCGAGAAACGTGGCATAAGCCATTAAACAGTGAGGGATTATAGTCAGGACGATCATCTTGATAAGGGAATCCCACTATTTGTCATCAAAGTAATCGACCAAATTCAGTCCAGTTGAGTTAGTTTTTTGGCCTGAAGTGACAGGAAAACTGAAACTGTAAAGGAGAAATTGGTAATTCAGAATTCAGAGACCACACATTGGACTATGTGTCAAACTTTCATGAATGATTAAATAGAGCGGGGGAGTTGTCTAGACAATTTTTAAAGGTACAGCAGAATACAATGAAACGTGATGCAGACAAGAAATAAGAAATTCACAACTATGTGATCGGCAGTCATGTTATTTTACTTCCAGTGATAGGTGAACCTTTAAAAGCAAGGTTTCATTGATTTCATTAAGTGAAAAGGAAATTGATTGCGGTGAACTATTTGATGGTGACTCCAGACAGAAAGAAATCTCACAGAGTGTGTGATGTGACTATGCCCAAAAAGTATTTTGACAGCGAGGTAAAGCAAAATGAGACTGTGTTATAGAACAATACAGCACAGAACAGGCCCTTCGGCCCACGATGTTGTGCCGAACCTCTATCCTAGATTAAGCAGCCATCCATGTACCTATCCAAATGCCGCTTAAAGGTGGCCAATGATTCTGACTCTACCACTCCCACGAGCAGTGCATTCCATGCCCCCACCACTCTCTGGGTAAAGAACCCACCCCTGACATCTCCCCTATACCTTCCACCCTTCACCTTAAATTTATGTCCCCTTGTAACACTCTGTTGTACTGGGGAAAAAGATTCTGACTGTCTACTCTATCTATTCCTCTGATCATCTTATTAACCTCTATCAAGTCACCCCTCATTCTTCGCCGTTCCAATGAGAAAAGGCCAAGAACTCTCAACCTATCCTCATACGACCTATTCTCCATTCCAGGCAACATCCTGGTAAATCTTCTCTGCACACTCTCCAAAGCTTCCACACCTTTCCTAAAGTGAGGCGACCAGAACTGCACACAGTACACCAAATGTGGCCTAACCAAAGTTCTGTACAGCTGCAACATCACTTCACGACTCTTGAATTCAATCCCTCTGCTAATGAACGATAATACACCATAGGCCTTCTTACAAACTCTATTCACCTGAGTCGCAACTTTCAAAGATCTATGTACATAGACCCCAAGATCCCTCTGTTCCTCCACCTGACTAAGAACCCTACCATTAACCCTGTATTCCGCATTCTTATTTGTTCTTCCAAAATGGACAACCTCACACTTGGCAGGGTTGAACTCCATTTGCCACTCCTCAGCCCATCTCTGCATCATATCTAAGTCCCTTTGCAAACGACAAATGCCCTCCTGACTGTCCACAACTCCATCTATCTTCGTATCATCTGCAAATTTACTGACCCACCCTTCGACTCCCTCATCCAAGTCATTAATAAAAATTACAAACAGCAGAGGACCCAGAACAGATCCCTGCGGAACTCCACTTGTAACTGGGCTCCAGGCAGAACAGTTACCATCTACCACCACTCTCTGACTTCGACCGGTTAGCCAGTTTTCTATCCAATTGGCCAAATATCCCTCTATCCCATGCCTCCTGACTTTCCGCATAAGCCTAGCATGGGGAACCTTATCAAATGCCTTACTAAAATCCATGCACACTACATCCACTGCTCTACCCTCATCCACATGCTTGGTCACCTCCTCGAAGAATTCAATAAGACTTGTAAGGCAAGACCTACCCTTCACAAATCCTTGCTGGCTATCCCTAATCAAGCAGTATCTTTCTAGATACTCATAAATCCTATCCCTCTGTACGCTTTCCATTACTTTGCCTACCACAGAAGTAAGACTAACTGGCCTGTAATTCCCGGGGTTATCCCTATTCCCTTTTTTGAACGGGGGCACAACATTCGCTACTCTCCAGTCCCCTGATACCACCCCCGTTGACAGTGAAGACGAGAAGATGATTGCCAACGTTATTGCAATTTCCTCTCTTGCTTCCCACATAATCCTAGGATATGTCCCGTCAGGCCCGGGGGGACTTGTCTATCGTCAAGTTGTTCAAAATGTCCAACACATCGTCCTTCCTAACAAGTATCTCTTCTAGCTTACCAGTCCGTTTCACGCTCTCCTCTTCAACAATACGGTTCCTCTCATTCGTAAATACTGAAGAGAAGTACTTGTTCAAGATCTCTCCTATCTCTTCCGACTCAATACACAATCTCCCACTACTGTCCTTGATCGGACCTACCCGCGTTCTCGTCATTCTCAGGTTTCTCACATACGCATAAAATGCCTTGGGGTTATCCTTGATCCTATCCGTCAAGGATTTTTCATGCCCTCTCTTTGCTCTCCTAATCCCTTTCTTCAGGTCCCTTCTGGCTATCCTGTATCCCTCCACTGCTCTGTATGAACCCTGTTTCCTCAACATTATGTAAGCCTCCTTCTTCCTCTTTACTAGACATTCAACCTCCCTCGTCAACCAAGGCTCCCTCACACGACCATTTCTTTCCTGCCTGATAGGTACATACATATCAAGACAGAGTTAATAACCAAGTCAAGAGGACTCTGAATTCGGCATTCCTCAAATTAAATTGGAAAGTGAGGAGGTTGTCAAAAATTAGGATAAATTATTGAGTTACCTTCCCGAAAAAAATCGAAATGTCCTGAGAGAGTTATTACTATCATATGGGTAGGTATGTGGAAATAAGATGGGCAGTACTAAGCTAATTATGCATGATATCGATCCAGGAAGCGCTGTTCTGATTAAGCAAAATCCTTACAGGCATTAGACTGTAAAGTTGGCACAGATTTAATGTACGGTCGAAGGTGACATAATCGGTGACAGTTACAATGACTGGAGTTCACACATTGCAATTTTGCCAAAACCAAGTGGCACTAAATGGTTATGTGTGGACTGTCGCAAAGTAAATGCAGTTTGAAAGATTGATGTATGCATGATTCCCCGATTGGAAGAGAAGGAGGGGTAAGCAACATATATTTCTAACTTGGATTGGCACAGAGAATACTATCAGATACCTTCGTTCGAAAGGATGAAGTCAATTTCGGATATTATAGCGCCGAATGGACTGTATCAGTTTAAATGCATGTTCTTTTGTATGAAAAATGCGCCAGCACCGCTTTAGAGATTAATCAATGCTGGATTACCCTATGGTGCCGTATATATGGATGACCTGGTGATTTTTGGTCATTCATGGAAGGAAAATTTGAAACATTTATCAGACTTGTTTGATCGACTTCGGGAGGCAGGCTTAGTGATAAAGCTGTGTGAACTCCAGTCATTGTAACTGTCACCGATTATGTCACCTTCGACCGTACGTTCAATCTGTGCCAACTTTACAGTCTAATGCCTGTAAGGATTTTGCTTAATCAGAACAGCGCTTCCTGGATTGAATTTGCTAAAACCCAAGTAACGTTCCGAGGCCATGTTATTGGACGTAGACAAATGGCCCCCCTGAATTCAAAATCAAAGGTGATTGGGGAGTTTTCATTACCATTAGCAAAAATGAAACAATCCTACAGTTCCTGGATTTCAGTGAGTTTTGTCAAAACTTTGTACAGAATTTTAGCAGTGTGGCCTCTCCATTCACTGAATTGCTAAAGAAAAGCAATATATTTCAGTGGACAGCAGACTGTCAGAAGGTGTTGGACAGCCTGAAAGCTGCGTTAACCACTCCCCCAGAATTAGCCACATCTAATTACGCAAAACAATTCAAGTTGGCTATCGATGCAAGTACAGTGGGCGTCGTTGCTGTACTCTCACAGGAAGACAAGAAGATAGAAAGACATGTTGGGTATTTCTCCAGGAAGTTGAACATTCGTCACAAGAAATTGTCGACAGTTGAGATGGAGGCCTTGAGCTTGGTGTCGGAGTTACAACATTTCAATATTTCTGTTACTAGTAATGCATGTGAGATAATCATGTACACTGACCATAACCAATTGAAGTTTATGGAGAAATTGAAGGTCAAAAATGCCAGACATTTTAGATGGAGCTTCTTGTTACAGCCATTCAATTTGAAAATTGTGCATGTGGGAAGAGGAGAAAGCGTGATTGCTGACGAAATGTCGAGACTTTAATGAGAAACAGAATTGTTCAGTGGGAGAAGTACAGCAGACGGAACAGAATGAAGTTGTGCATGTTTCCATGTTTACAGTCAATGTAATGAATATGTATGTTGTACGGTAATAACAATTTAAGGTTCAGCAGTTCTAAAATGAAGCCATCTTTGGATATTGATTGTTCTTACTTTTTTTGGGGGGATTGGCGTGTATTGCGATGTTGCTTCTTTAACAAGGTTATGTTGCCTTTGTTTTTTTTATTCACGGAGGTTGTAAAATACACAGATTCCAAAAAGTCTATGTTGAAAGGTTTTAGGGCCAATTCGATTATCGCGAACAGGTACTTTGTCAGGCAAAATACTTTCAAAGTTTAAAAATATCTTGTACAATGAAAAGGCAGTGACCAGTTCTCCCAACTCTACTTAACTCTGATTTGGTTTGGTTTTAGCACAGCAGTGATTTGAAGCTGCTCGATCCAAGGAAGCAGATCCACGCTGACCCTTTCTCTCACTTCTCTCCTGTAAGACTCTGTGTTTGATATTACATTTGTACCAAGGGGTATTCATCGGGGTTCTTATAAGTATTTGGAACAGCAGCATTAAATTGTGATAATCTGTAGGGCTTTCGGACATGTTAGGTTATGCTGAATTCTGTTCCCTTTTATTTGTATTTCATTCAGCAGATTTGTAAATAAATTCTGTTTTCTTTTAAAAAAATAACTTGGTTTGATCATCTGCATCACACCTGAAAAACCCACATTACACTTAAGTAAAACCACTTGAAAAGTTAGGGTCTGGGCCAACCTTCTTGAAATGTTTTGAGGTTGTCTGACCTCGTCCATGACAAATGGAACTGTATTGAATGAGTTCAGAAGAATGACTGATCTACAATAAAAATCGGAGAGTCTAAGAGCCCCAGGCAAAGTATACGAAGTAAAAGTGTTTCCCATGTTTATTTACACCTACAACAGGGGTCAAAGTCTGAGTATAGGGTATAGGATATTAAGATAGCGATTATGATGCAGTTCTTCCTGGACTTTAACAATCAACTAGTTAAATACTCTACCAGGGATGAGTCTGAACGTTGGATCACAAAGAATACGTTTGATCGATGTATTCTTTTAAATATTCAAGCCAGCAAGAAGTACAGAGAGGATGTGGGAAAATGGTGAAGAGATAGATGATTAGCCTTTATCTTACTTGGTCAAAGAACAGACATATCTGACCCAGAAGCGTAAGGTTTTTATATTGGATATCAGGCCATAACTGAGAAATGATCGAATGTTATGTAAAAGAATAACACCATCACATCGACTACCCATGGCCTTAAACCAAAAATGAATTGGCGACTGTTCCAGTTAATTAAAGACGGGAAAAATGATCAGACTTCAATTACACTACATTACTTTTGTCCATCTTTGGGGATAATGCCAACATTAATCTATGAACAACTGGCACTATTGAAACACTCCACACGTGACATAGAAGTAGAAGACATTTGCAGACAGGAAAGTGAAAGGCAATGATTAGGAATGGGGCCAAATGAAAATGCCAGAATTTAGCTTGGAATTGGTTAATTAGATGACAATGTGGCAAACAAATGGATGATGATACTGTCTTTTCCTGCATTCCTCGGACTTGTTTAGATTAAGAGTTGTACATTCTCTCCCTGCGTTTGTTTGATTAAATTATCAACCTTGATTAAATTATCAACTTGAAACTCCTGTGGTATATTATTCGATGTAACCACAGCAGTGCAATTATCATTTTACATATTTATTTTAAGAATGAATATGAAATCAAAAGAATGTCACGACACCGGGTTACAGTCCAATGCGTTTATTTGGGGTAGGGATTTACATATTGATAAATCTAAACTTGCGCCTTCAATCGAATTGATTAAAGACTTAATAGCCATCTATGTATGGACAATACATTCACGAAAGTTATATGACCTTTTGATCTTTTATTATACATTATGTGTCCGATGTATTTCATTAGCCGCCTGATGAAAGAGCGGGAGGGTTGGGGGGGGGGGGGCGGGGGGTGAAGGAGGGGGCTGGTGGCTCCAAAAGTTTGCAGTATCAAGTAAACCTTTTGAACACTAATCCGATGTCGTCGGATATTTGACCTTGTCCACCCTAGTCCAACACCATTCCCTCACGTAATGGATATAAATGAACTGGTGAATGTTGAAAATGATTTGCTAAGTGGAATCGGGCATATAATACTTTGCAATTGTCTGACTGGGATTTTTGTTTTCTTTCCGGAATTGAAAACAGTTTTGTGATTTTGGCAGAGTTCTTCAGATTATTTATGAACTATTATTTAATAGGAACTAATAAGGAAAGATCTTTCCATGTTTAAATCTGCCCAAACCTCGACTCCAATGCATGTACATCAGTTACAAAGGTAACCAATAAGGATCTTTTCAGAAATTTTCTTTACTCACGTGGAGCTTAAAATGTACACATCTCTAGAACAACATTAATTAGAGGAACAAGCACTGAATCACCAAAAAGTAACACAAACGGATAAAAAGAAAAGTAAGGGAAAAATAGCCATTGATTGTGAAGATAATTCCGAAATATTTGTCAGAAGTTTTCACAAAGCAGGACCGCAGAATTGATCTGTTTGTTGAAATCTGTTGTTTTAGAATTTTGGACGCGTTGGAATAGACAAAGCCACAGAGATGTAGGGTGAAAAAACGCCATGAGCAGGATTTTTAATTTAATCTTTGAAAGTATAAAAAGAACCTTGCCTTCAACTGTGCACGTGTGTCCTAGATGCACAGATGAATGCAACCATTTAGAAAGGAAGATAAACGCTACAGAAAGGCAAGAAAGTAAATGAAATGATAATTGGTCATTAACATTGAAAGAAAGCGATTTTTGATATACAAGCAGCTGTTACTAATATTCAAATATCTCATCGGAATTAAATAAAAAACAAACTGATAACATAAGTTGTTACCTGTCCGATGTGAGTAATTTTCACTGATAAGATTTACAGTTGAGTTGATTTGAATTGAGCAAGTACATTCAAACCAATTGCTGTGCTTGTTTGCTTTGAATCTGATTTGACTGCTGACACTGTAAACCCCGGCAAGAATTATTACTTCGGTATCACGCCATTCCTCGTTATTCTGTGATGAAACATTCCAGCGAATGGTGAGATAATTAGTGGGCACGCTGCTCACAAAGCACATCAATCTGATACCTTGCTGTGAATGAATTTCATCTGATGGTGAATGCAAGAGTGTTATGGTTGGCGAACCTGCAGAGATTTGTATGTAAGACATATGTAAAATCAATATAAATATATGTGCATTTACAGTAAAGTGATATAAAACAAGTTTCATTCTTACCTAAAATAAATAATTCAGATCCATTACCAAATATGAAGGGTGTTCCACGAAATGTCCTAGCAGCACAGTAGTAAATGCCTGAATCATTTCTTTGAATATCATCAATTACAAGAGTATAAGTAGTCTCTTCTTCATTAATCTCTCCTGAAAATTTTCCATTGTTACGGATAAGCTTTATCACGGTGAAAACGAGTTGTATATGTTTTCCTGGCTGATATTTATACCAGTGAACAACTCCAGCTGTGAGCCATCCGGTGTGGCAATGCATCTTACATGTACTTCCAATTGAGGCGGTTTGAATGATTGGAGTCTGCGGGTACACTGCCTGAGAGACAATAACTGAAAAACAGGATATGTCATGTGAATTTCTTGTGAAATAGGAAATTATGAACAATTATAGATCAAAATCTTCCGGACAATTAAGACTGTCTTCAGCGTTGTTTATCTTGCATACGTGGAAATGTGGTTGTCCCCCTTTCACACCACAAGATTCCACAAATAAAAGGACGATGAAAGAATCAGCTAATCTCGTTTTGTGATATTACTGAAAGATGCATATTGTCTTTAGACGGTGTTGTGGTTTCAAACGTGCCTGACATATTAGAACATTTGACCTAATTGTAATAGATTAACAACAGTCAAGTTTTTAACACAATGTTAGTATTAAACACTGACAGTCAGAACTTGCCGCATGATTTTTTTTTCCCGTGATTTTAAACCACAAATAGGCCATCAATATATAGAAAATAATCTTACCTGGCAATAGATGGAAAAGTTCAAGCAGAGTAAAGAGGATCATTGTCTGCGACCAACTTATTGCTTTAAATTTCACACTGGCGTTCCGTTTTTCTGCTTTATTGTTCACTCGATCTAGAGCAGAACATTCACGTAAGACACAGATGAGAAAGTGTTACGTTCTCAAAAAAATGATCGGATGGAAATTGAGCCATGATGTAAATGATAATTGTGGGTTTCCTGTTTACGCATTAACTGCACACACAGAATTGTGCCTCAAAATAACATGAAAGTTTAGTTTGATAACGCATTAGAAAAGGTGTGTGGTCCAGAATAATAAAAATAAATTACAAATTAATGACATCAATGTTTGTGCTATTTTGAATGCTGCTTTCACATTCGCCTTGACTTCAATGAATCATTTAAGAAATACGCAATTGAAGCAGTTTTAATAAAGATGAATGATATAGTACAAGTTCATTTACTATTCCAGTAATATGTGAATTTCTACTTCCCGTTTGCTTTTCTGAGTTAGCACTCACGGAGAAGCCATCAGAACTCCTATTATGCTTCATATCAAAACACAATGCCCAATGTAGAGATAAGAACACCAATTTTAGGATGTTTCCACTGTCTGAACTGGAAGAGTTGTCTGAGAGATTAAGATAAGGTACAGTCACATCCGATCTGGTCGTTTTAATATGTCACAGAAAGTGAAGGAGAGTTTCCACAATGGACTGGACAAAACAACATTGTACCATTACAACAATACGGGTAAGGTCCTGTCATACGAACTTGATTTGTTTGAGAAGGTGACGAATGTGATCACTGAGGGTAAAGCAATGGAAGTTGTCGACATGGATTTTTGAAAGGCTCTTGACAAGGTCTCGTATGTTCGGCTCATCATAAGATTAAAATGCATGGGATCCACGGTGACTTGGCTACATTGATTCAAGATGTGCTTTCCTCTAGAAGGTAGAGGGTAATGGTAGAAGTGTGCTTTTATTTCTGGCTGGACGTCTGTGATTGGTGGCGTTCTGCAGGGATTCATACTGGAAAAATGTAATGGGTGAACTACTAAATTTAAAGATGATTTAAAAAAAGTCAGACCTGCAGTAGATAATGTAAAAGGTTGTCAAAGTATGCAGTGGGACATAGATCAGTTGCAGATAACGATGGAGCCATGGCTGATGGAGATGACCCCGGGTGAGTACGAGGTGCTGCACTTTGGAAGATCAGATGTTAAGGACCCTAAATAGCTTTGATATATATAGGGATCTTTGGATTGAAGTCCATTGCTCTCTGAAAATGGTCAGGCAAGAGGATAGAGTGGTAAAGAAGGCATATGTCATGCTTGCCTGTATTGGTCGGGGCATTCAGTACAAGAGTCAGGAAATCATGTTGTTCTTCATAAGTCTTGTTAGGGCACACTTATTTTCTTGCGTGCAGTTCTGTATGTATATTTCAGGAAGTATATGAAGGCTTTGTGGAGGATGCAGAAGAGGTTGGCCAGGATGTTGACTGAATTAGAGCGAGTTGACTGAAGTAGAGACTTGTAAAACAAGGGTTGTTTTTTTTTTCTGGTGATGCGGAAGCTAAGGGGAGACTTGATAGAAGTCTGTAATATTATGAGGTGCATAGACAGGTTTGACGTTCAGAATATTTTTTTCTCAAAGTTGACATGTCGAACATTGAGGGGGGTAAGTTCAAAAGAGTTTTGAGGGGCACGTTCATTTTTATACAGACAGTGTAGGAGTATGGAACACTCTGCTAGGGATGGTGGAGGTGGAAGATATGTAGAGATCCATAAGGGAGCTTAAAGTAAGTATATGAACATGCAAGGAATAGAGAGATATGGAACAAAGGCAGGCTAGTTTAATTTGGCGTCAAGTTTGACACAACATCATGGATACAAGGGCCCATGCTGTCCAATCTATGTTCCATGTTCAATGTAACAACAGCAAAAAAAGGATAATAATTCATTTTAATTTGTCCGAGTTCACCTGGAAAAATTCCTCTCTTGTATTCAGGGACGCATATTTGATGAATAATCATGCATTAAATCGAAAAAGAAAATGTGTGTTTGTCTGGTTAAGTTCATTTCCCGCTCTCTATTGCACGGATCCAGAAGGTGGCCAAAAGCAGCCACAGTGCATGCAGAAAAGTTACCCCTTCGCCTCAAGATATACTAGGTAAAATGGCACGTTTTAAGAAAGATGAACAATAAGTGATGCGAGCCATTTTAAGTTACTCACTTGGAAACGCTGCATAAGTAATATCCTCCACACATTGTACAGTCGTCACTAACATTTCTTCCTGATGGAATGAACAATCGCTAAGATCATAGATTTAAAATAAGGAGCAAAATGTTTCGTGGAGATGTGAGAGAAATAGCTTTACTCACACAGAGAACTGTACGAACTGGGAACTTTTCTCACTGGAGCTGAAAAGGTTGACGGGTGACGTTTCAGAGGTTTGTAAAATCATGACGGGGGCAGATAAGCTGAATAGCAGATGTCTTTTCCCGGGAGAAAGGAAGTTCAAAGGTAACGGGCATAATTTTAAGGTGAGAGAAGAAAGATTTTAAAGGGTCTTGAAGGATAGTTATTTTTTACACACATGATGGTTCATTTGTGGAATGAACTGCCAGAAGAATTGTTAGATGTAGGTATAAGTGCAACATTTGCAATTCATTTGAATTGGTACTTGAACATAATGCTTTTGAGGGATATGGTCCATGTGCAGGCAAATACGACGAATTTAGTCAGTCGACTCTGGTCAGCAATATGGCATTGGAAACAAAGGATATGCTTTGATGCTCCATGGTTCTATGGTACTATGAAATACTATATCAACGCTCTCATGGATGACAACACTTTAAAATCCAAATCATCTTCCCTTTTTTACAACTGTACACTTTCGAAAAATCTAGTTCATTCTTACACATCATTAAGCAGCAACGTTTTACAATAGTTACCTGTGGAATGATATTTTAAACTTTCCTTCAATGTGACAAGCACTATTCCGCACTGTTCCATTTCCTGCCGTGCAGTGTATGTTGTGTATTGGTTCATTTTGACTCTTTTATTCCATGACGTCGAACTCTGTCCACAAGCACTTTGGTGCCACTTCATAGAAAAAAAATTAAAAGCTTTGTTTACATATGTATCAAGGGCAATAAATTAGCAATACTGTTCTCTGTGGTACTCTATGAGACACCGCTTTCAGTCAAACCTACTACACTCTGTCTCCTGCCAATAACCTAAGTTTTCAGCCAACTTTCAAACTTACCTTGGATCCATGATTTAACAGTGTCCCATCTGGGAACTGGGTCGAGGCTTTGCTGGAAATCACAAGAATGCATCAGAAATTACCAGCCCTTCACAAGGCAATGATGACTGTCTCGTGCTACCTTAATTCTCTCTAAGCGTCTATTTATTTATTATGCATTGGAGTCTCCATCACTTTCCCCGGCTGATTTCAGGCTGACACATGCGTAGTTACCTGGGCCATCTTTGCCTCCGGCTTAAAGAAGGGCAACATACTTGCAACCCTCTAGTTACCATATATGAATCCTGTATTCTCAGAGTCCTGGAAGATTTCTGCTTATGGTTTCACAATTTTCTCCCTATCTCTGTCAGCAATTAAGGAGCCAGTACTGGGGACTTCCATACCTAAAGTCCTGCCTGTCTTCTTCTCTCCTTTTTTTTAATGCTTAACCATATTGCTGAATTGCTGAGCACCCATTTTTAAACGGGGCCATTGTCACCATTTTCCAATTTGGTAAGAGCAAAAGTAATCAATTAGTACCTCTGCTGTACTCTTTAATTCAACCAGCAGCTGATTGGCTTGTTCCTCGTGATCCCTCGCTATCCTTCACTAATCATTCACCTTTAAGAGGTTTGAAGTATATTTATCTTTTTTTTAGCACAGGGTGCCATCTTTTCTCGTGCTTCCTCATATCTTCATTTATTGCAGTCTTTGCGTGTTCTGAATGACAAACAAATGTATTCCTGATTTCTAATTGCTATTATCATTATGATATGCGTTGCATGCATTCTTTATCTTCCTTATTTTCTCATCAACACCATCAGGTAACCAAGATATTCTAGGGCGCTTGCCATTTGAATGCAGAACTGGCTAGAAGTGAGAAGACAGAGGGTGGTGGTGGACGGTTGCTTTTCAGACTGGAAGCCTGTGACCAGTGGTGTGTCACAAGGATCATTGCTGCATCCGCTGCTTTTCATCATTTATAAAAATGATAAGGATGTGAACGTAGGAGATACAGTTGGTAAGTTTTTAGATGACAACAAAATTGGAGGTATTGTGAACACGGAAGAAGTTTACCTCAGAGTAAAACGGGATCTTGTTCAGATAGGGAATCGGTTGAGGAGTGAAGCAGGGAGTTTAATTAAGATAAATACGAAGTGTTACATTTTGGAAAAGCAAATCAGAGCAGGACTTATACACGTAATGATACAGTCTTCAGGAGTTTTGCTGAACAAAGAGACCTGAGAGTGCAGGTTCATAGTTCCTTAAAAGTAGAGTCAGAGTTGGAGTAGTGAAGAAGGCATTTGGTATGCTTTCCTGTATTAGTCAGTGCATTGATTATAGTATTTGGAGGTAATGTAGTGGCTGTACAGGATATTGATTAGGCCACTTTTGGAATATTGAGTTCACTTCTGGTCTCCTTCCTGTTGGAAGGATGTTGTGAAACTTGGAAGGGTTCAGAAAATATTTACAAGGATGTTGTCAGGGTTGGAGTATTTGAGTGAGAAGGGAGGCTGTATAGGCTGGGGCTGCTTTGCCTGGAGCGTTGGAGTTTGAAGGGTGACATTATACAGGTTTGTAAAATCATGAGGGATATGGATAGGATCAATAGACAAAGACTTTTCCGTGGTGCGAGTGAGTCCAGAACCAGAATGAATAGTTTTAGTTTAGAGCAGAAGGATATAAAAGGGACCTAAGGGTCAACTATTTCACGCAGTGGGTCGTGCATCTATGGAATGAGCTGCCAGAGGAAGTGGTGAAGGCTGGTACAGTTACAGCAGTTTAGACGATTCTCGAATTGGTTTATGAATAGGAAGGGTTTGGATGGATACAGGACAAGTGCTGGCAAGTGGTACTACATTATGTTCGGATATCATGTTGACATTGACTAATTGGACCAAAGACCTTGATTCCGGGTTGTCCATCTCTATGACTCTATGCTTGAATAAACCATATTTTATTCTCATTGTTATGTACTTAGATTGCTGGCTATTCTTCATGCTTTTGAATGTCTACTAGTTTTCCTCCATTTGCTAGAGAGAGAAAGAGAGAGAGAGAGAGAGAGGGGGCGGGGGTATCATTGCTTGTTTGAGGATTGGACAAGTAGTTGAGTAATTGGTTCCTAGTTTTAAGGTGTAATTGGTAAGATTCGCTGTAGCAGGACAATTTGGAATCATAGAAAGCTTCCTTTGCAATGTGTGGGATAATCAAGGACACTTCCAGTGTCCATGGTGAACTTTGATGCAGGAAATGAGGAAATGTGGTCAAGTGAAGCTCCTTAATACATGCAACCTTTGCAGCTGCTGGTGAAATTATTATGGAGCATCATTGGTATCACGTTTCGGAAGCTTGTCACATTCCAAGTAAAGGTTACACAGGCAGAAAAGGGTTATGTATCCACCAGGAAGATGAACCAGACTGAGCTGATTGTGGAAATGTCTCCTGTGGCCAAACTCTTCGCAAATACTACACTATTTTGGAAAATGTTTTGGGGTGGTGTTTGGCCTCTGAGGCGAAAGCTCTCAGACTATTTGTGGCACCATGGTTGATTCTATTGTATGGCAGATGAGAAAAAAAAACTGTCAGAGAGTTTTGTTGAGAGCGGACTGTATTGTAAGAGGAACAGAAAGACAGTCTGCGATTGCCTTCCCGGTGCTGAGATCAGGATGTCTCAGAGCAGCTGTTGTGCCTTCTAGAGGGAAACCGTGAACAGGCAGCAGTGGTCGTACATGTCAGTATGAATGCCATGATTAGAAAAATGAAATACGCTTCTCCAGCACAAATTTACAGGGGAGGGTACTGGATGAAAGGGGGAGAATATGGTGTTTGGAGCCTTGGGACGACATTCCATGTTACCTGCTACAGAATACAGGAAGAGAAAGATAAGTCAGATGTGTGAAAGTGATGGTGTTGGAGTGAAGGATTTCAATTTCTGGGTCATTGAGGCAAGTTTGCATTTGGTCGAACCCGCAGAAGCTGGACAGGTTTCACATGGACCAAAATAAAGATAGAACAAAGAACAGTACAACACGTGAACAGGCTCTGTGGGTTTACCAATTCTGCATTGACACATGAACATCCTTTTAAAGCACAAAAATCTTTTTGCTTCTATTCCACGACACTTTATGCTTCTGTCAATATACCTCTTTAACGTTGCCATTATGAAGCACATCCTTGAGCATTTAACACTCGGTTTAAAATAAAGCTTGCCTCTCAAATCTCCATTAAGCTTTTCCCTTTTTACTTAAAACGCATGTTCCCTCGTGATTACATTTTATCCTGGGAAAAAGACTGCAGATCCATTGGATCCATGCCTATGATAATTTTGCCAAATTTTACAATCACTCCTCAGCCTCCGACTTCCAAATGAAAACAAATTAGGTTAGTGTAATTCGATTTTTCCACATAGTTATTGTCCTCTATAGTAGGTAAATTCTGGTTAACCTTTTCTCTACCTTCTCCAAAGCCGCCACATCCTTCTGTTTGTGTGGCCTAACTAATATTTTTTACCGACACACTGTGACTTGTTGCTTTTTGTACTTTATGAAGGCTAGCATTCATACGCTTTCTTGACCACCTTGTCCCAACAAAGCTAAATGGCCAACTTGTGTTCCCATTTTAAGGAACGAGAAACATATTTTATATTTAATGCTACAAGAAGTACCACCATTTACTGCACGTTTCGCTCCTGTATTCGATCTTTAAAATACAAGACCTCACATTTGTCTGGATTAAATTACTACTGTTATTGCTCTACCCAAGTCTCCTGCTGTCGTACAAACAAATAGCTTCAATATTCACTCTGGAATGTTTGCTCCTGCTGTTGTGAAGGACTCAAACAGATCTAGCAGAGGAATGGACTATAGAGGATATTTAAAATCAGGAGCATGGTCCTGTCTGATAACCAATAAATGTTCGGACAATCCAAGAGGTGGGCAAGACATGGGTGGGATAAGGCACATGAGAGATCCAGGAAGCTAATTTGCAACTATTTTAATAGAAGAAGATGACATACTCCTGGGCTTGTCTTTAGTGCTTTCATGCTAGCTTCGGTATTACTACTTCGTTAGAGGTGTTCCGACTGAAGACAAATATGCCCCTTGAGTTATGAAAACATTTCACAACACAGAATTGTATGAATAAACAAAATTTACACTACCACATGTTAGCAGGTACAGTGAAAGCAGACCAACCATGATGTTAATAAGTAAGGTAAAAGTTCGGGAGAAAGAGGCAATACGTTTTCTGATTGAAGTTAGATTTTGTGCCGACATGTTTAAATGTCCGTTTGGCTGGAGGAGAAGAAACAAAAATGAGATTTCTAGCGAGGCCAGAATTGAAGTAGAATAGACTCCTTGAATATCTGATGGGTACTTTAGATGGAATGGCAAGCTATTCATAAAATATTTCATGAATTTGCAGAATTATGTATGATTTACGAGCTTTTGAAGTTCATGGAGTGATAAAGGATGACAGGGAATTGCTGAATTGAAAACAAAAGCAAGACAATTGAGGAGTTGAAAGGAAAGGTGAAAATTGACACCATTTTCTGGATGGGGAAAATACTGCCAGCAAGTTTATTAATGAACACAATTTGGTTGGTGGGCTTCACTTACTCAGTCGCAGAATCATAAAGCTGTACAGCATGGAAACAGACTCTTCAGTGTAACGGGTCCATGCTGACCAGATATCCTGAATTAAACTTGCCTTATTTTCCAGCATTGGCCCAATGACACTCTAAACCCGACGGAGCTATATACCCATCCAGAGGACCTTCAAATTTTGTAATTCCAATACCTTCCACCACTTCCTCTGGCAGCTCATTCCATGCACACACTACCATCTGTGTGAAAACATTGCGCCTCAGGTCCCTTTCAAATCTTTCCCCTCTCAGCTCAACCTATGCCTCGTAGCTTTGTATTCACCCCATCCTAGGAAAACGTTCTTGGATATTTACCCTACTTATGACCCTCATGATTTCACAAGCTTCTACAATGTTACCCCTTCAGCCTCCAAAGTTTCATACAAAATGGACCTAGCCTACTCAACTTCGCCCTATGGCTTCTATCTTCCAACGCTGGCAAAATCCTTGTCAGTCTTTTCTGAACCATTTCAGAGTTCACAACATCCCTCATATGGAGGGACCAGAATTGAATGCAGTATCCAAAAAGTAGCCTTACCAATTTCCGAGCCAAGCAAATCATGATCTCCCAACTCCTATACTCAATGCAACAAGCAATAAAGGCGACCATACTATTCACCATGTTGATTATCCTGTCTACTGGCAATTCGACTTCCAAGGAACTATGAAGCTGGATTCCTTTCCCCAGCTCCAACACTACCATTTATTTCTCAGTCCCCTTGGCCCACAGGCCTCACTCCTGATGAAAGACCTATACTCGAAACTTCGATTCTTCTGCTCCTCAGATGCTGCCTGACAGGCTGTGCTTTTTCAGTGGTACATTTTTGATCCCTCGCATCTGCAGTCCTTACTTTCTCAGAGTTCATTATATCCTTACCGAAAAGCACTTTCCAAGGATGCCTACTTTGAAGAAGTTCTCCTCCCTTGACAAGATCTCAGAGAGTCTTTTTCACATTGCATCCCACAGGTCATGGCCTTGACTCTGAAGCTCTTCAGCCACTTTCTGAAGCAGACTCGCTACCACAACAACATCTCTTTCCTCACAGCTCGCCTACAGAACCGACTGATCCTATAGGGACCCCAGATCGCATTCAGACCATTGCAATTTGGACCTGATCAGGACAACCAAAACCGACAACAAATCCAAAGTCTCCAGAAACGGTTCTCCTTCCGGAAAATTGTAAATGAGAGTATGAGAACACTTAAGTAGAGATTTAACAAATAGGAACTATTTGCTCGTGTCCCTCACAGAAATGCATCTACTGTTCTTGGTTGATCTGGATTACATATTTTCCAGGAACACGAACATGCAGATTATTCTTTGCTATGTTTTATAGTTGCTGCCAAGAAAAAAAAAATCTTATATGCATGAAACATCTACAAATGACAGTAAAGAGATAGAACAGACTTTTCTGCTTTGGTTATGAAAGCAGAACTTCTAACAGATAATGTACCTTTAGCGCCGCTGCAAATTCGACTTGAAAATCTTGGCACATGTGTCAACATTGGGAGAGTTGCCCTACAGTCTTCTTAAGGAACAGCCAGAGCTCTTCATACTCAGAGAATCATGCTGGTACATATACATTCCGAATCATCACCATCACTAACATTGGTTATATCCTGTCACCGCACAGCATAAATTCAGCAGAGATGGAAGTCTCTTGTTTTTGTAGTCTGTGGGAGTTGCCCTGAGAATCAACGTTTTTTTCTTCTTTTATTCGCTTGTGAGACGTGCACATGTCTGGTATTACAGCACTTATTGCACACCACTAGTTGACATTGTGAAGGTAGTGGTAAGCTGCCTTTTCCAACTACTTCACTCCATGTGTTGTAGGTAGACACACAATAGAATTGGAGGATGAGTCCAGAGATACTGAAGGCTCGATAAAATGTTTCCATGTCAGGATGGTTGTGGATTTGAAAGCAGCTTTCTAAGGATCGTTAGTGAAATTATGTTCTGTTATATTACATAGTACACGTTACTGCTATGAAGCATTGAGCGTGGAGAGAGTGGATGTTTGTGGATGCAATACCAGTCAAGATCGTTGCTTTGTTCTGGATGATGTCAAGCTTCTCGATAGCTTCTCTTTGTTGTTGGAAATGCAATCCTCCACGTAAGAAAAGCTTCCTCCATCGAGCCCTGTAGATATTTGGCAGGTATTGGACAGTCAGGAGGGAATTTACTCATTGCAGCATTTCTATCTTATGGCTTGCTGTTGTAGCTAGTGTATTTAAATGGCGACTTCAGCTGATGCCTGGTCAATCCAGATTGTCTCTGGAATGTCGCCTGGAATCGAACCAAAGGCTGGAATCGAACCTGGAACGCTGGAGCTGTGAGACAGCAGTACGAATCACTGAATCACCATGCCACTCGCTCGCAGTCTTCTGTGCATTTTGTGGAGTTGCAGCATGACATTACAGCTCTCGAACTCAATAAAACCTAACACAATGTACGCCTTCTAAACAGCACTATCAAACTGGATGGCAACTTTCAGGAATCTATGTAAATGGACACCAAGATTCCACCGCACATACACACTACCAAGAATCTTTCCATTGATCGAGTATTCTGCCTTCCTTTTATTCTTCCCAACGTGAATCACCTCACATTTAGCTGCGTTGAACTCCATTTACCACCTATCAGCCCAATTCTGCCGATTATTCAAATCATCTTGCAATCTGCAACATTCTTCCACACTGTCCACCATTCCACCGACTTTAGTGTCATCATGCTAACGCATTCCCCTTATACCTGCGTCTAAGTCATCTGTGAAAATGACAAAGAGCCGTGGTGTGTAATGGAAAATTATCCATTTACTGTGAAATCAATTATCCATTTACTGTGAAATTTGAAAGAGAACGCTTTTATTTAACTTAATGCTGTGTAAGCTAAACAATACCTTGTTGCAAGCCTGTAGTCAGCTAATCTCTGTTTGAATGCTGTAAACATTCAACTCGACCTTGCAATACTCGAACTCAGTGAAAGCTAAAGAACTATTATGTCTAAGACCAGCAAGTGTCTGTACCATGCTAAGGCACTCCTTTACATTAAGGCATCTAGTATTTGTGTACTGGAGTCACTTCTGCAGAATTAAAAATAAAGGTCCTATCTTTGATCTTGCTAATAGTTGAGTCAAGTCGATTTAATTTCCACGACATGTGCAAAATTGTTGTTTGCTCGATGAGTATAAATCCTATCTCTTATAATCCTTTCCAAATTTGTTCCTACAACGGACGGAAGGCTCACTGGTCTATAATTACCTGGGTCATCTCTACTGCCCTTCTGGAGCAAGGGCACAACATCTGCATTACTCCGTACTCTGGCACTAAACCTATATAAAATGACGTCTCAAAGATCAAAGCTAAAACTCCAATTCCTCCCTAGCTTCCCAGGGAATCTTCGGATAAATCCTATCAGGACCACGGGACTTGTCTACTTTTGTTCCTGACAGAATTATGTATTAGGCAAAACTTTCAAAAGCTGTTTGGGGGCAGATGTTCGTAGGTAATGGAGCGGCTGGAACATTGGCAGCCTTTGGGAATGAGATAAGAAGAATACAGAGAAAGTACATTCCTGTTCGGGTGATGAGAAAGATTGGTTTGTATAGGGAATGCTGGATGATTTGGTTAAGAAAAAGAAGAAAACATATGTAAACCGTAGACAGGATAGATCGAGTGAATCCTTAGAAGAATATAAACGCAGTAGGAGTATATCTAAGAGGGAAATCAGCAGGGCAAAAAGGGGTCCTGAGATAGCTTTGGCGAATATAATTAAGGACGATCCAAAGGGTTTTTATAAAAGACAATTAAGGACAAGCGGTTAACTGGGGAGTGAATATGGCCCCTCAAAGATCAGCAAGGCTGCCTTTGTGTGAAGCCACAGAAAATGGGGAAGATACTTTACGAGTATTTTGCATTAGCATGACTATGGAAAAGGATATGGAAGATATAGAATGTAGGGAAATAGATAGTGATACCTTACAAAGTGTCCATATTACAGAGGAGGAAGTACCGGATGTGTTGAAACGCATAAATGCGGATAGATCCACAGGAACTAATCAGGTGTACCCTAGAACTCTGTGGGAAGCGAGAGAAGTGATTGCTGGACCTCTTGCTGAAACATCAATTGTCACAGGTGAGGTGTCAGAAGACTATAGGTTGTGTAACGTGGTGCCACTGTTTAAGAAGGGTGGTAAGGACAAGCAACTATAAACCAGTGAGCCTGACGACGGTGGTGGGCAGGTTGTTGGAGGGAATCCTGAGGGACAGGATGTACAGGTATCTGGAAAGGCAAGGACTGATTCGGGATAGTCAACATAGCTTTTGCGCGGGGGAAATCCTGTCTCACAAACTTGATTGAGTTTTTTGAAGAAGTAACAAAGAGGATTGATGAGGGCAGAATGGTAGATATGTTCTATATGGACTTCAGTAAGGAGTTAGACATGGTTCCCCATGGGAGACTGATCAGCAAGTTTAGATCTCACGGAATACAGGGAGAATTAGCCATTTGAATACAGGCCTGGCTGAAAGGTAGAAAACAGAGGGTGGTGGTCGAGGGCTGTTTTTTAAGACTGGAGGCCTGTGACCATTGGAGTGCCACAAGGATCAGTGCTGGATCCACTACTTTTTGTCATTTATATAAATGATTTCGATGGGAGCATAAGAGGTACATTCGTAAGTTTGCAGATGACACCAAAATTGGAGGTGTATTGGACAGCGAAGAGGGTTACCTCATATTACAACAGGATCTTGATCAGGTGGGCCAGTTGGGCTGAGAAGTGGCAGATGGAGTTTAATTCAGATAAATGAGACATGTTGCATATTGGGAAAGCAAATCTTAGCAGAAGTTCTACACTTAATGATAAGGTCCTAGGGACTGTTGCTGAACACAGAGACCTTGGAGTGCAGCTTCATAGCTCATTGAAAGTGGAGTCGCAGGTAGATAGGATAGTGAAGAAGGCGTTTGGTATACTTTCGTTTACTGGTCAGAGTAATGAGGACAGGAGTTGGGAGGTCATTTTGCTGCTGCATAGCACATTGGTTCGGCCACTGTTGAAATATTGCGTGCAATTCTCGTCTCCTTTCTATTGGAACGATGTTGTGAAACTTGAAAGGATTTAGAAAAGATTTACAAGGATGTTGCCAGGGTTGGAGGATTTGAGCTACAGGGAGAGGCTGAACAGGCTGCGGTTGTTTTCCCTGGAGCATAATTGGTTGAGGGGTGACCTTATAGAGGTTTAAAAAATAATAACGGACATGGACATGGTAAATAGGCAAAGTCTTTTTCCTGGAGTGGGGGCGTCCAGAACTAGAGGGCATAGGTTTAAGGTGAGAGGGGAAAGACATAAATGAGACCTAAGGGGCAACATTTTCACACACGTGTAGGGAATGAGCTGCCGGGGCTGGTGCAAGCTCGTACAATTGCATCATTTAAAAGTTATTTGCATGGGTATATGAATAGAAAGGGTTTGGAAGAATATGGGCTGGGTGCTGGCAGGTGGGACCAGATTGGGTTGGGAAATCTAGTCAGCATGGACGTGTTGGACCGAAGTGTCTGCTTTCATGCTGTACATCCCTGTGACTCTATGACTCTGATGGATAACACCTCTTCCTACTAACCTCGATCCTTTCTAGTCTAATATCTCGTATCTCATTCTTCTCCTCTACTATACTCTCCTTTTCCTGAGTGATGAGAAATATTCATTTAGCATCTCTCCGATCTCCACAGGGTTCATGCACAACTTCTCACTTCGGTCTTTGACTGACCCTATTTCTACCCTAATCATGCTTTTATTCGTCACTGAGAGAAAGCTTGATGTTTCTCCTTCATTCTACCTGCTAAAGACTGCCTGTGTCCTCTCTTTGCTCTTCCTAACTAGGGCGGCACGGTGGCCCAGTGGTTAGCACTGCTGCCTCACAGCGGCAGAGACTCGGGTTCAATTCCCGCCTCAGGCGACTGACTGTGTAGAGTTTGCACATTCTCCCCGTGTCTGCGTGGGTTTCCTCCGGGTGCCCCGGTTTCCTCCCACAGTACAAAGATGTGCATGTCAGGTGAATTGGCCATGCTAAATTGCCCGTTAGGTTAGGGGTATGGGTGGATTGCGCTTCGGTGTGGCCTTGTTGGGCCGAAGGGCCTGGTTCCACACTGTAAGTAATCTAATCTCACTATTCTTTTTAATCCTTCGAAGATAGGTGGAGTTGTGGGCAGCGAGGAGGGCTGTTGTCGGCTGCAGAGGGACTTAGATATGATGCAGAGCTGGGCTGAGGAGTGGCAGATGGAGTTCAACCCTGCCAAGTGTGAGGTTGTCCATTTTGGAAGAACAAATAAGAACGCGGAATACAGGGTTAATGGTAGGGTTCTTGGGGTCTATGTACATAGATCTTTGAAGGTTGCCACTCAGGTGGATAGAGTTTGTAAGAAGGCCTATGGAGTATTATCGTTCATTAGCAGAGGGATTGAATTCAAGAGTCGTGAAGTGATGTTGCAGCTGTACAGGACTTTGGTTAGGCCACAGTTGGAGTACTGTGTGCAGTTCTGGTCGCCTCACTTTAGGAAAGATGTGGAAGCTTTGGAGAGGGTGCAGAGAAGATTTACCAGGATGTTGCCTGGAATGGAGAGTAGGTCGTACGAGGATAGGTTGAGAGTTCTCGGCCTTTTCTCATTGGAACGGCGAAGGATGAGGGGTGACTTGATAGAGGTTTGTAAGATGATCAGAGGAATAGATAGAGGTGACAGTCAGAAACTTTTTCCCCGGGTACAACAGAGTGTTACAAGGGGACATAAATTTAAGGTGAAGGGTGGAAGGTATAGGGGAGATGTCAGGGGTGGGTTCTTTACCCAGAGAGTGGTGGGGGCATGGAATGCGCTGCCCGTGGGAGTGGTAGAGTCAGAATCATTGGCGACCTTTAAGCGGCATTTGGATAGGTACATGGATGGGTGCTTAATCTAGGTTAGAAGTTCGGCACAACATCGTGGGCCGAAAGGCCTGTTCTGTGCTGTATTGTTCTATGTTCTATAATCTGTAACCTTCAATCGCCTCATCTGAACCATCTCATCTCATCGTCACAAAAGCATTCTTCTTCCGCTTAACATGAGATGCAATTTCTGTCGTAAATCACAGATACCTCACATTATTACTTCCTCCATGCCTGAACAGGGACACACCTACTAAGGACACACAATATCTGTTCCCTAAACTAGCTCGATTGTTCCCATTCCCTGCATTTTGCTACCTCATTCTATGCCTCCTCTGTCTTGCCTAATCGCATTATGATTGTCCTTGCCCCATCGATAAATTTTGCCCTGCGGCATGTACAAATCCCTTTCCATCGCTAAACTAAACGTAGCAAAATTATGGTCACTTTCTCCAATGTACTCACCTATCACTAAATCAAACACCTGGCCTGGTTCATTTCCATCCAGATGCAGTGTGGACTCCCCTCTTGTCAGCCCTTCAACACACTGTGCCAGGAAACCCTCCTGCACATTTTGCACCAAAACTGATCCATCCGACTTACCAGAGTTATAACATTTCCAGTCAATGTTGGGAAAGTTCAAGCCCCCATAATGACCACCCTGTCCCTTTCGCTCCTTCCTAAAATCATTTTGTCAATTCTCTCATCGATATCCCTGGAAATCTTCTGAGGCCTACAAAAAACTCGCAGCAGTGTGATCTCTCCTCTCCTGTTTCTAACCTTCCCCCATACTAGCTCTGTAGACGAGTCCTCATCAAAAGTTCTTGCAGCCACCGTTATACAGTCCTTGACTAAGCAGTCCACACCTCCCCGTCTTTTACCACCTGCCCTGTTCTTAATGAAAAATCTAAACCCTGAAACCTGTAGCATTTATTCATGACTCTGCTCTGTCCATGTCTCCGAAATTGCCACAACATCGAAGTCCCAGGTGGCTATCCATGCTGCAAGCTCACCTACCTGATTTGGGATACTTCTGGCGTTGAAGTATACACACTTCAAACCTGCTTGCTGTCTGCCAGCACATTCCTGTGATCGTGAAATGCTGTCCATGTCGTCCCTACTCTCATTCTCCTGTGCACTGGAACTACTTCTTAGGTTGCCATCTCCCTGCTAAGCGACTTTAATACCATCCGAGTATCTCCAGCTCGTCTGGATGACAGTGCTCTTCTGTTTCAAGTGAATACCATCCTGTTTGTAGAGGTTCCACCTTCCCCAGAATGCGCCCGAATTATCCATGCACCCTACCCTATCTCCTGCATCTTCCTGGCAACCACATGTTCAGCTGATATCTGTCAACAAGGCTGATTTAATGTTTTCATTTTTGATTTACCGAATCCACAATTTGTTGTTATTTTCCATCCACTCTGACCAAAGTCTAGCAAGTTCATATTTTGTTGCTATCGATCTCTGCATATTTTCTGCAATATGCCCTGATACTTTATCCTGCTTCACATAATTCTCTTCAGTTAGTATAAAGTATCCTTAAAGCTGTAATAAGGTCACATAAAGAGCTCAGTCTAGTTCAACATTAACAGGATCTTTTCACTTCTGAACTATCCCAGATGCATTGTTCTAAGAACTCACGCACCATTATTTCAGTCATGCATTCCTCTGTGTATCTTTCTTTTTCCAGACTTGCATTCAAATGGCAATGTAGGTGATCTGACGATTAAAATAAGTAATGTATTATTTATTAAAATCAAACCGAGCTGAATTATATCATACTTGAAGTATTGCATCCATCATCCTAGTTATGCCTGATATAACAACAGCTACGAAGTGTCTTCGAGTGTAAACGTGATATCTCCATGAAGATCCCGGTTTCATGGACTCTCCACGGTAGGGCTCGGTTCCGATACCGACACTTCATGTAAAAGGTGATACTTGCAAAACAATTCATTCTTCAGATCATGGGAACATCTTGGAGATCCCAGCCACGAAAGGTCTGGATGGATTATTTTAAAATTGCCCCCTTCCTCAAATACTAATTAATAACTTAGTTAATTTTAGTAACACTTATAAATATTGGAAAATTTGCTTTTAATTTTCGTCATATCACCAACCAGAAATTTGGCGTTCTCACTAATGATTTGCAGAAAAATGCAAACAGTTATAAAATGTTTTAATGAAGGTAAATGGCATTTATTTCGAAAGGGATACAGTGAAATTTCAGGCTGGAGCTGAAGAAACTATAGAAGGCACGAATGAGGGCGCAGCTCGAGTATTGCATACAGTCTTGTTCCATTTCAATGAGGAGGCAAGCAGTCGAGGTGGGGCTAGTGTTCAAGGTGGCTCATGAATTTGTATTATAAAGAAAGACTGGATAGTTTAAGCCTATACTCACCCGAGTTTACAAGAATGAGAGGAAAATTAATTGACGTATATGAGACATTAAAAGGGATTAAGAGACGTGGTTTGGATAACTCCCCTTATGGAGCAATCCAGAATAAGGAATCATTGGTTTGGAGTGGCAGATTTACAACACAGAACATGAGGAATTGACTTTCTCAATGAGTCGTGAATCTGTAATAAAATATTACTTCCAATTGTGGTGGAATTCGGGCCATAGAATAAATTTAAGGCGAAAATATACAAATTTCTAATTATTGCTGTGTTGATGATTTAAGGTTTCTCTGAAAATCTGTAGCTTGAGTTTTGGTGGAATTTGTTTGTTTCGCCGGACTGGTTGATTTTTCTGCAAACATACTATGTCCCAACTTGGTGCAATATTCCGTGCTGTATAGCCACAAAATGAAGCGCCATTGTTATTTTCTGCTCATAATTTATATAGCTCTGTTGGTCAAGGCAAGTGGTTCTAATTACAGTTGTAGAACACAGAACATAAAACACAACCGTGCATTACATACCCTTCAGGCCTCGATGTTGCACCAACCTGTGAAACCAATCTGAAGCCCACCTCAGCTACATTATTCCATTCTCGTCCATATGCCTATCCAAATGACCATTTAAACACTATAAAGGTTGGTGAGACTGCTACTGCTGCAGGCAGCGCGATCCACACCCTGCTACTCTCTAGGTAAAGAAACTACCTCTGATATCTGTCATATATCTATCACCCCTCAATTTAAAGTGAAGTCCTCTCGTGCTTGCCATCCCCATCTGAGGAAAAAGGCTCTCACTCTCCACCAATCTCACTCTCTGATTATCTTACATGTCTCTATTAAATTACCACCCAACCTTCTCCCTAACGAAAAACAGCCGCAAGTCCTTTCTCGACGATAATAAATCCTATCTCTTATAATGCTTTCCAATACTTTACCCACAACTGAAGTAAGGCTAACTGTTCTGTAATTACCAGGGTTGCCTCTACTACCTTTCTTGAACAAGGAAACAACATTTGCCACCCTCCATTCTTCTAGCACTATTCCTTGGGACAATGATGACATAAATATCAAAGACAAAGGCTCGTCAATCTCCTCACTCGCTTCCCAGATAATCCTCGGATAAATCTGATCTATCCCAAGGGACTTGCCTATTTCCACACTTTCCAGAATTGCTAACACCTTCGCCGTGTGAACCTCAAGCCCATCTGGTCCAGTAGCCTGTACCTCAGTATTCTCCTCGACAACATTGTCTTTCTCTCGCGTGAATACTGACGAAAAGTATTCATTTTTGCCCTTCCCTATCTCCTCTAACTCCACGCACCACTTCCCACAACAGCCTTGTTTGGCCGTAATCTTACTCTAGTCATTATTTCACTTCTGATATACCTGAAGAAAGCCTTAGGGTTTTCCTTGATCCTATCCATCAACGACGTCTCATTTTCCTTCCTGCTCTCTTTTTAGGTCGTTCCTGGTTAACTTGTAACTCTCAAACGCCACAACGGAACCTTCACATCTCATCGTAGCAGACGTCATCTTCTTCCTTTTGAGAAGAGATTTAACTTCCTTAGTAAACCACAGCTCTTGCGATCGACAACTTCCTCTCTGCCTGACAGGTACATTAGTTACCAAGGATTTGCAGTAGCTGTTCCTTGAATACGCTCCACATTTCAATTGCGCCCATCCCCTTCAGTTTCCTTGCTCACCCTATGCATCCGAGACCTTTTCTAATCGCATTGTAATTTCTTTTCCTCCAGCTGTAGCTCTTGCCATGCAGTATATACCTAGATCTTTCCACTACTAATGCAAACATAACCAATTTGTGGCTACTATCACCAAAGTGCTCATCTATCTCCAAATCTAATACCTAACTGCATTCATTACCCAGTACCAAATCTAATGTAGTCTCACCCGTTGCTGTCCAGTCTATATACTGTGCCAGGTAACTCTACTGCACACGTTGAACAAAAACTGATCCATCTCATGTATTCCCAGTCAATATTTGGAAAGTTAAACTCCCCATAGAGCAATTACAATCTCACTCTTGTTCCTATCAAGGATAATCTTTGCCGTCCTATCCTGTACATCTCTGGAACTGTTCAGAGGCCGATAGAAAACACTCAGCAGGGTGATCTTCCCTTTACTGCATCTAACCTCAGCCCATACTACCTCAGTAGATGAGTCCTCAATCGTCCTTTCTACAACTGTAGTAATGACCTTGATTAACAATGTAATACCCAAGTTTTGGAACATTTTTGCTGGTCTTATGGAAACATCCAAATCACGGAACCTGCAATAGCCATTTTCTGTCCCTGCTCCTGCTGAATTAGTTTAAACCCAGCCGAAGAGCATTAGCAAATTCCCCCTGAACCCCAATATATTGGTACCCCTCTGGTTCGGTTGTGTGCAATAGTTGCCTGTAGATGAGCTCTTTTTCAACATATGTGTTTTTGGAAACACAGGATGAAGATCAGACCTCCAAGAATTATCGAACTTATTTATGTATTGCGTATTTCCATATCATAATGTTGGCCCGGTTGAATTCGTGCCCTTCATTGTCAACGTGCATTGAAATGAGGGAAAACTGTTCTTGTCGTTTCGTTGCAATCTGATGCGCATGTATTCTGGTGCGATTTCCTTCTCGTTTGATGTGTGATGTTTCTGGCAGTTGCTGCATAGTGTTTTGTATATCACATTCGTCTGCATGTTGTGGGCAGGTGGTCGTTTGTCGAGCATTGTAGCTGGCTAAGTGTGACTGTTGGTTTGTGTGCTGTTATTATTCCCAGAGTGCGTAGGAATCCAATAGTTAGACGAATTTTAAAAGTAATTGTTTCAGCTTCTACAAACCCTCAGCCTCCGATGTATCAGGAAAAATGACCCAGCTTATTCAGCCTGTCCCTGTAGGTCAAATCCTTCAAGCTTTGTAACATTGTTGTAAATCTTTTCTGAACACTTTTAAGTTTCACAACATCCTCCCTATTGGGAGATCAGCTTTGCATGCAGTATTCCAAACTTGGCTTAACCAATGTCTTGTACAACTGCAAAATGACTTCCCAACTCCTATACTCTCTGCACTGACAAGATAGGCAAGCATTCCAAACACCTTCACTCTCCTGTCTACTTGGGATTCCACTTTCATCGAATTATGAACCTGCATTTAAAGGTCACTTCTAGAAAATATAAACTTTTTAAATTCAGGTTTAGTCTAGCTTACTGAACAGAGTAAATTCTCGTGGTTTCTTTTTCTATTCCATTCCCATCGCCAAGCTGTTAAATTTATAGACAATCAATCATGTCGTTTATAGCTGGCAAATGGCCTTTGTCATCCGTAATTGGTCGCTCGTTAAAAGATCAATCAACTACTCTTCAACAATCAAATCTCTATCTGAAAACAGAAAATCTTCCCTTCACTTCGTCTGCAACTGAGGGGACAAATGTTGCTTCTTTAAATGGCTGTTCAAATAATGCTCAGCACGAGTGTAGGAATACTTGCTTTTCGAAAGAGGCCAGCATTGTTTCGTTGATTCCAGAGTTTTTTTTTCATTTTAGTGTACACGTTTTGAAATGCACCCCCAAAGCTTCCAACAGTGCCTATAAGTGGAGTTACCCTCAAGAAAACGAACGACAATTTCAATACGTGTTTTACTGCAATGACTCCTTCCACTTATTTAACCACACACAAACTTATAATTTTATTAACCTTTAACTTCTTTAGAAATTTTAGTTTAGAGAATGTATTGGCAATTATATTAACTTTTCCACGAACATGAGTATTCAATGCTTTTAGATTAGATCACGTACAGTGTGGAAACAGGCCCTTCGGCACGACAAGTCCACAGTGACCCGCCGAAGCACACCCACCTAGACCCATTCCTCCACATTTACCCCTGCAGCTAACACTAGGGGCAATTTAGCATGGCCAACTCACCTAACCTGCACATTTTTGGACTGTGGGAGGAAACAGGAGCACCTGGAGGAAATCCATGCAGGCACAGGGAGAATGTGCAAACTCCACACAGACAGTCGCCTGAGGAGGAGAGTTGAACCCGGGTCTCTGGCGCTGTGAGGCAGCAGTACTAACCACTGTGCCACCGCGCCGCTTTAAAGAAAGATTTCTGCAAATGACTCAATCTCATCGTCTTATATTCCAAAAAATAATGTTTTCAAGGAAGGCAGAGGATAAGTGCTTGTGAAAGGCTATATATGGAGATACAGAAATGTCTAATTGGAGCAGGGAATCCGTGGTCAGCAGTCAATGAAATGAAGCATGCAGGTACAACAGGCGTTCAAGGAGGCAAA
Organism: Chiloscyllium punctatum; assembly: GCF_047496795.1. NCBI lineage: Eukaryota > Metazoa > Chordata > Chondrichthyes > Orectolobiformes > Hemiscylliidae > Chiloscyllium > Chiloscyllium punctatum. The sequence continues at coordinate 19,007,160 of NC_092766.1, forward strand.
ATAGTTTTGTGGGCTTCATTGTGGGAAGAGTTCAGTACAGGAGCAGGGAAATCTTGCTGCAGGTCTTTCAGACCTTGTTGAGAGCACACCGAGATGTTGCTTTGAAATGTTGGTCTCGTTGTTCGAGGATGGGTGTTCTTGTTATAGAGGAACAGCAGCAACTGTTTATTCGATTGGTTTATGAGACGGCAAGCCTGACAGCAAAGAGATTTTCACTCGTTTAGAATTATATCTGTTAAAATTCAGAAGAATGAAGGAAGCTAGCACAAGCAATCGTACAGCATAGGAACTCGTCCTTCAGCCTTCAAGCCTGTATCGACACATGACGACTTTCTAAACCAAAACATTTTTGTCTCTATGCCGTTACCATCCTTATTTTTTCCATTCTATTCATGTGTCTGTCAAGATTTCTATTAAACATTCCAATTATTTTATCTTCTAACACGTCCTGTAGTAGAAACGTCTGAGCACTTCCCAGATTTTGTGTAAAAAACCTTACTTCTTACATCTTTTTTACCTTTCCCATTTTATCTTAAACCTATATAACCAACAATTGACATTTCTATCCTCTCAATAAAACACCGACTATCGATTTTATTCATAGAACATAGAACATAGAACATTACAGCGCAGTACAGGCCCTTCGGCCCTCGATGTTGCGCCGATCAAAGCACACCTAACCTACACTAAGCCACTATCCTCCATATACCTATCCAATGCCCGCTTAAATACCCATAAAGAGGGAGAGTCCACTACTGCTACTGGCAGGGCATTCCATGAACTTACGGCTCGCTGAGTGAAGAACCTACCCCTAACATCAGTCCTATATCTACCCCCCCTTAATTTAAAGCTATGCCCCCTTGTAATAGCTGACTCCATACGTGGAAAAAGGTTCTCACTGTCAACTCTATCTAACCCCCTAATCATCTTGTACACCTCTATCAAGTCACCCCTAAACCTTCTTTTCTCCAATGAAAACAACCCCAAGTGCCTCAGCCTTTCCTCATAGGATCTTCCTACCATACCAGGCAACATCCTGGTAAACTTCCTCTGCACCCGTTCCAGTGCCTCCACATCCTTCCTATAGTATGGCGACCAAAACTGCACACAATATTCCAGATGCGGCCGCACCAGAGTCTTATACAACTGCAGCATGACCTCAGGACTCCGGAACTCAATTCCTCTACCAATAAAAGCCAGTACGCCATATGCCTTCTTAATAGCACTATTTACCTGGGTGGCAACTTTGAGAGATCTGTGTACATGGACACCAAGATCCCTCTGCTCTTCCACACTTCCAAGTATCCGACCATTAGCCCAGTACCCCATCTTTTTATTACTCTTACCAAAGTGAATCACCTCACACTTAGCTACATTGAACTCCATTTGCCACCTTTCTGCCCAGCTCTGCAGCTTCTCTATATCCCGCTGTAACCTGCCACATCCTTCCTCACTGTCTACAACTCCTCCGACTTTCGTATCATCTGCAAACTTGCTCACCCAACCTTCTAACCCTTCCTCCAGGTCATTTATAAAAATGACAAACAGCAATGGTCCCAAAACAGATCCTTGCGGAACACCGCTAGTGACGGCACTCCAAGATGAACCTTTGCCATCAACTACTACCCTCTGTCTTCTTCCAGCCAGCCAATTCCTAATCCAAACCTCCAACTCACCCTCAATGCCATATCTCTGTATTTTCTGCAGTAGCCTACCATGGGGGACCTTATCAAACGCCTTACTAAAATCCATATATACCACATCTACCGCTTTCCCCTCATCTACCTCCTTAGTCACCTTCTCAAAGAATTCAATAAGGTTTGTGAGGCACGACCTGCCCTTCACAAAACCATGCTGACTATCCTTGATCACATTATTCTTATCCAGATGTGCATAAATCCTATCCCTTACAATTCTCTCTAAGACTTTGCCCACAACAGAAGTGATACTCACTGGCCTATAGTTACTAGGATTATCCCTACTCCCCTTCTTGAACAAGGGAACCACGTTTGCTAGCCTCCAGTCCTCTGGCACGACTCCTGTAGACAAAGAGGACACAAAAATCAAGGCCAATGGCTCTGCAATCTCCTCCATTGCTTCCCAGAGAATCCTAGGATAAATGCCATCAGGCCCAAGGGACTTATCTATTTTCACCCTTGCCAGAATTTCCAACACCTCTTCTCTACATATCTCAAAGCCATCCATTCTACTTATTCGTGCCTCAGTATTCATATCGACAACAATGTCCTGTTCCTGAGTGAATACTGACGAAAAGTATTCATTCAGTGCCTCCCCAATCTTTTCAGCCTCCACACGCAGCTTCCCATTACTATCCTTGATTGGACCTATTCCTACCCTAGTCATTCTTTTATTCCTAACATACCTATAGAAAGCCTTAGGGTTTTCCCTAATCCTACCAACTAAGGACCTTTCATGTCCCCTCCTTGCTGCTCTTAGCTCTCTCTTCAGGTCCTTCCGGGCTACCTTATAACTCTCAATCGCCCCTATTGAACCTTCACGCCTCATCTTTACAAAGGCCGCCCTCTTCCATTTAACAAGGGATTCCAATTCCTTATTAAACCACGGCTCCCTCACACGACCCTTTCCTCCCTGTCTGATAGGTACGTACTTATCAAGGACACTCAATAGTTGCTCCTTGAACAAGTTCCACATATCAATTACGCTCTTGCCTTCGAATCTACTTTTCCAATCCACACATCCTAAGTCATGCCTCAACGCATCATACTTTCCCTGCCCCCAGCTATAACTCTTGCCCTGTAGTACACACTTATCCCTCTCCATCACGAGTGTAAAAATCACCGAATTGTGGTCACTGTCCCCAAATTGCTCACCTACCTCTAGTTCTAATACCTGGCCTGGTTCGTTACCCAGAACCAAATCCAGTATGGCCTCACCTCTTGTTGGCTTATCTACATATTGTGTCAGGAAACTCTCCTGCACACATTGCACAAACACTGACCCATCTAACGAATTGGAGCTATAGCTTTCCCAATCAATATCAGGAAAGTTAAAGTCTCCCATAACAATCACCCTATTACTGTCACTCTTCTCCTGAATCATCTTCACAATCCTTTCTTCAACGATTCTAGGACTATTAGGAGGCCTGTAAAAGACTCCTAACAGGGTGACCTCACCTCTCGTATTCCTAACCTCAACCCAAACTACCTCAGATGGCAAATCTTCGTCCATCTTCCTTTCCACCGCTGTAATACTATCTTTGACAAGCAAAGCCACACCCCCCCCTCTTTTACCCCCACCTCTGACCCTACTAAAACATTTAAACCCTGGAACCTGCAACAGCCAATCCTGTCTCGCATTATATCTCGCAATCATATCTCGCATTATTGTGTTAAACTCAGCCTTTGGCCTTCAAGTGAAAACCAACTCAATCTCTTTTTTTTCCCAATCTCTCCTCATTGCAAATTTCATAGAGAATTAGAAAATTCCGTATACTAAACAGGAAGATGTTCTTGGTGACAGCTGAGAGTCCAGAATAAGGGCTCAGAGTCCATCAACGCACGCAAGCCATTCAGCACCAAGCTGAGAAAACAATTCTTTATGCAGAGAGTAATGAACCTCTGGAATTGCTACCACAGAAAGCAGTCAAAATCATTGTATAAATTCAAGGAGAAAACAGATAGACTATCTGGGGCTGAAGGGATCAAAGAACATCAAGACAAAAGTGGAAACAAACTATTGAGTTCGATTGTTGGTTATAATGAATGGTGAAACAAACGGAAAGGATCACGTGGTCTGCACCTGACTCTTTTTTTCCCTCGATGTTTCTAAGTTCTTTAAATGGTTATTTTCAGATAAATAAACAGAACAAGTAAAGTCTACCGTTGATGACAATAAGAAAACACAGGCGAAGTTCTGAATAAACTGAATAAGTCTGGCAGTGACTTTGGAGAGAGACGTTGTGTTAATGTTTCGGAGCTGAAAAATGTGTTGCTGGAAAAACGCAGCAGTTCAGGCAGCATCAAAGGAACAGGAGAATCGACGATTCGGGCATAAGCCTAACTTCAGGAATCCTTCAGGAAACATTCTTCATGTTAATGTTTCGGGCCTACTGTGTATCGTTCTTTGAAATTAACTCTTTCACTCTCTGTGGACGCTGCCTGATGTGCTGATGTACTTCAGTGCTTTCCATATTTTCATTTTGTTGTTTACAGGTATCTTACCTCTGATATTGTTTACTTATCACTAAGCTAATTTCAAAAATGTCGTGAACTATGTTCACTTATTGAGTACTTTGCTAATAATATCACAGAATGATAGAATTTTATCCTACAGAAGGAGGCTATGTGGCCCAATGCGTCTCTAACAGTTTCTAACAAAGCAACCCAGGTAGCCCCATTCTTTTTTATTCCTTTTTTTCTAAGCCCTCGAAATTTACCACTATTAAATATATACACAGCTGTCTTTGAAAGCTCCTATGGAAGCCACCTCCAACACACTCCCAGCCAGTCCATTCCAAATCATAGTAAATATCTCAGTAAATAAATTACTCCTCGTCTCAATCCTAGTTCTCTTGCTGACAATCATGAAATTGTTACTTTATTTGCTGAAAGGCCAACCAGTGGACGTCGAAAACCTTTATTTTCTGTATTCAAAATGTTGATAGTTTTAAACACATCAACTGTTTATCTTCGCTGCTCCAAAGAGAACAAGATCAATTTCATGAATTTTTCTTTGTATCCAAAAACTTCTTCTTGGTAACATGCTGGTAAATACCCTTTACACTGCCTCCAGAATTGTAAAATTCTTCCTTAAATAAGTTGCCCAATACTGAGCATTATACTCGAAATGCGATCTGACCAGTGACTTGTAGAGAGCAGTATCCTTTACTTCATAATCACAGCCTCTATTTATAAACTCAACGTTTCATAAGCCTTCCATTTCAATTGTTTCAGCTTTTCTGAACACATCTATTGAATTATGCACTTGAAACCTGAGTTCTCTTTGCTCGTCTACCACGCTCAAATTTCAACCATTGAGCCTTTATTTTATCTTTTTCATGCTTCTTCTATCAACATGGATTACCTCTCAGAACTTTATGTTGAAAGTCATCTGCCATGTTTCTCAACGATATCCTGAAGCCTCTCAGAATCATCCTCACACTTTGCTCCTTTCCTTAGCTTAGTATGACTTGCAAATTTAGCAAATGTTCCCTCAACACTCCATTGTCCCGAAAGTTATTTACGTAAGTCAGTAAAAGCAAAGGGCTGAAAATGTGTTGCTGGAAAAGCGCAGCAGTTCAGGCAGCATCCAAGGAGCAGGAGAATCGACGTTTCGGGCATGAGCCCTTCTTCAGGAAAGAAGAACGGCTCATGCCCGAAACGTCGATTCTCCTGCTCCTTGGATGCTGCCTGACCTGCTGCGCTTTTCCAGCAACACATTTTCAGCTCTGATCTCCAATATCTGCAGTCCTCACTTTCTCCTAGTAAAAGCAAAGGCACTGGCATTCATCCCCGAGGAACACTGCGTTAAATTCATCCTCACTCTGTGTATTTCGCACCTATATATATTATCTGTTACCTATCTTTTCGCCAAATTCAAATCCACTGTGCCAAAGCTAAACAATCCCATCATTTCTAAACTACTGACCAACCTGCCAGATCTCACCACATTCAACTTTTTCTGAAAGACCAAAGAAGCAAGATCCGCAGGATGACACTTTTGTAATCCCTATGTCAGCCTCGCCAAAGAACTCAATTAAATTTGTGAGACATAACCTACTCCTGCTGGTCATAGTCTTTGACAGATGTCAATTTATCTCATCTCCAAGTGAGTGCTTATCTTATGTCCCATTATGGCTTCTATTAATTTTCCCACTATTGATGTCAAACTATGGTAATCCTTTGCCATTTTATTTAATAATGACCTCACATTTGAATTCCTCTCGTCTCACAGTACCAATTCTGTGTTCAGAGACGGCTTGAAAATTTCTAGCAACAGCTGTGCAATTTGCTTCATCACTACCCGCAGCAATCTTATATGCTATCCATTGGGCATGCTGACTTTCCTATCTGGAATGCTGTAGCCTTTGTTGCATCTCTTCCTTTGTAATTGCTAAGCCGCTCAGTTGTTCAACACCAATTTTTCAATTAAGCCATTGTCACCGTCTTTTAATTTCGTAAAGACTGTTACAACATATTAATTTGGTACGTCTTCCATGCCTATTGCTGAACTGAGCATGTTACCCTGCTTGTTCCCAATGTGACCTTCCCTATCTTTTTTTTTGTGGGAAAGAAAAACAAAAAGACGACCAGAATACATTTTCATGCATTGTTTTTGCCAATTATTTACACCAGAAAATAGCGTTGGATTAAGTAATGCACCTTGCTATCTGGTATGATGGAAGAGTATGAGGGAAGATTTAGTCGGTTTGGTTACTAAGTGTACAGTCACTGAACAGTAGTACCTTTTTCTTGTCCATAATGCATTTGACTTTGTTTGATGAGAGGAGTAAATAATTTATCTTGGTTTCCTTTCAAATTAAGTCATTTTCTCTTTATAAAATATAGATTATCACTCGAATCCAGTTTTATTGCAATTCTGAGACAACAAAGAGGAACAAAAAATATTGAAGGAATGCCAGGCAATCTCTGCTTAAGAGACAAGTGTCAATAAATAGTTGTACAAATATATGAGTTAAAAGTAATATTAAATAGGAAATAATTGACAAGAAGGAGTACACTGCAATTGGTTAATACAGAGACGACATCTGCGGCGATATGGAGAACACCTGTGTTTTATGTAACATGTAAAATGTGCAGTGTTTTATTAAATCACTTTATACTGGATTGGTTTATCGAACTAAACAACTTGCATAAGCAGGGAGATGTTGAGGTGTCTACAAAACTTATATTAATTGTTTATACAGAAGAGAGAGAGCTAGATAGATACGTAGATAGATGGATAGAGACACAAATACATGATAAATAGAGAGATTACAGAGATAGGAACAATAGATGCTTTTCTTAAGATCTTGCAAAGCACTGTGGTATGGTGTTGTTTCGGTTGGAAGTGGGGTGTGGGTGGGGGCAGATGACATCGAATTTGGCATACGAAGAAAACTATTCCTCAAGCACTCATCAAAACACAAGTTTCTTGGAAGAATCTTGTAGTTCTAGACATCATTGACACATAACTGACATTAATTTAAGATATGAAGAAGAAAAATTTGTCTAATTGAACGTGAGAATGCCGCTAATGGAACATGACATTATAAAATGTTAATTACCAGTTCCTTGATATAAAATATGTAAACCTGCATTATTGGTCGTATGATAGGCTGTTCTGTACGGCAGCAATCCAGGTGAGCCATCAGCAGCCAAAAACAGAAAAGCTCAGCAGCTCTGGCTGCATCTGAAGAGAAATCATGGCAACGTTTCAGATTGCCTTCCTCAGAACATGAGGAGACGTTGTCATCAGATTTGCATGGCAATTCTTCTACACGTGGGGAATGAAGAAAGTTACGATGTTGCTGAAATCAAATATGGAAAGTGGAAATATATAGTATATTATAATTGGAAAAACATGTTTCAAAATTAACTCCTCATAGTTTTCTTCCCTCCTCAATGATCCAAACGAAATAGTCGAGACCTGTATGTCTAAACATTTAGGACATATCATTACTTCGACAGTAAGTACATATTTCACAGCATTTCACTGCCATTTCAAAGAGCCCAGTACAACTTATTTTCCAAGAGGATGCACATAAGTAAAATTTATGCCGAGCATGAGAGAGGTACCAATGTGCCAGCAGATGCTTAGCTGAGCAAATTATGTGAACTTCAATCATTTAACCAAACATTAGCAAGTCTTACTGAGAAATTATCTCATCTCAAAATTATCTAAAGCAATGATCATTAACGTTAATATAAGATTTATTTTGGCTGTGTCAATTTACACCATTGCGCATTGATGTGTAAAAAGTGATATGATAGAGCATCTGATGGAGAAATTAGTAAAGTAATATTGGAGAAAAATGTGGAGACACACACACACAGACACAACACACACACATACACACACAGACACACACACACACACACACACGCACACACACACTTCAGCCACAAGAAAATCGATAGACTGTAAATTGTTTGTTCAGATGTTTTAACGTGGAAGCAAAACGAGTTGCCAAATTAAGTGCTTCGACAGAGCATTGGAAAGTACAACTGGAGGATAAAATGAGGGCAGAAAATTGAACAGATTTTATGCTTCACTAAAGTTGCGCACTGGAAATACCTATAAATTGGAAATTGATAAATAAGTCACAACTCAAGAATACTGCAATTACCAACACAGAAGAACTGAATGATTTATTAGAGCTGTGAGTTTACAAGTCCAGAAATATTGATGGATTATATTTATATTCCAAAAAGACATAGCCAGTGAAATTGTTGATGTGTTGTCGTGAATATCACAAAAGAATAGAATAGACTCTTTAAAGGAAACATTATATGAGGATGTATAATTTAAGTAACAGTGGGAGGAGGTGGATTTTTTGTTGGATACTACTGATCAGCTTTTCACTTGACATGAAAACAGTTGTCGAGGAAAGAAAGAGGGTTTCAGAGAAGCACCAAGTGAAGTTGAGAGCATCGTCAAAAACGAAAATGAAATATATAAACACTTCTCAGTCTGGAAGACAGAACTAAGTAGGACTGATGTTGTCATTGATGCACGAGAGAGAGAGAGTTGTCCGTGGGGTCTGAACTAGGAATGGAACAAGGAATGTTCTATGCGTTCTAGAAAGAAGTGCATAACTGGGTCCCATGCGGGTAGACATGGCCACACAGTTGTTCTAACGAAAGTGGTTGGAGTTTAACGAGTAGTTGTTCAAAGTGAGGAAGAACAGTGCCAGGCAAAGGTGAATAGTGGTGGACGAGGAATGTCCAGGCATTCCTTCCAGCATATGTGCGTGTGTGTGTGTATGTATACGCGTGCAAGCATGCGTCTGTGGGGGGTGGGGTTGGGTTGGTTGCGTTGGTGCATGTGGGATTGTTGGACAGAGAAAGGCACGTCCACGTCCATGGTAGAAAGGCGGCGCTGGAACACGTGGACTCATAATTCTGAAGCTGACATGAAGTTTTAGAAGGATCACAGGTGTAGTTGGTAAAGGATTGTAAAAAAAGTGAAAAGAAAATCGTGTCGACGTGGAAAATGATCAATTTTGTGGGGCAGGAGTCAACAGAAACAATGAGTCTGCCTGGACAGTCCCATTTGTGGATTTTGTGAAGTATATTTAAGTGGGCTTTGCAGGGTTGGGAGAATGTGAGACTGAAAGCATTTAAGGGAGATCACCAGATGAAATGAAATTAATGATGTTTGTGGACACAATATGTTACGAATAGGCTAAAAATCTGACAATTCGATTCAATGTTTGAAAATTGGGAAATTGGCAGAAACAACAAACAGAATCATATTATGAAAATTGTGAAACGTTACACAGCTCTGAGATGTAGAGAGATCTGTCTGTCCTAGTACACGGATCACAAAAGGTTTGCATGCAGATTCAACAAATAATTCAGCGAGCTAAAAGATTTTTTTGGATTGTTGTGAGGGGAATCATCATATCTAACACTCTCAAAGAAAAGAATACGAAATCTCTCAATAAATAATAGAGTAGATATGCACAGCACGTAGAGCCAAAACATTTGAAACAACATTCAGAAGTTTTATACACAACATTAGCACTTCAATTGAAAAACATCTGCACATCGGGAATTTATTTGGGCGACTTCATTAAAGTCGCCTTTGGTTAAATGTTCTTATAGTTTACTGTTTAATGTAGTACATATTGGCTGACTGGATGATGATTTTTCAATGATATTTTTATTCACTTCTGAATGCCGTTTGAATTCGCATCAATTCTGTGCAATTGAAAAGTATTATGCCAAATTTCGGTCTCAACTTCAACTTTATGTGCAATTGTACAGCATATTTCCGAATTTATTTTTATTAAAATCAGATTTAAAGCTAGCCAGACCTACATTATCCTTAACTACGGGAGTGCAGCTGATAGCTGTTAAGTTGTGAATATTTGACTTAACATCTTAATTATTTTCAATAGTATGTAGTGAATTTTAAACAGCTTTCCTTCTCATCACTTGAAATGCTGTCCCTGCTCACACAAAAGCTGTGAACAGAACATAGCATTCTTATATGTTGTGAATACCATAGTCTATTGAAATGCATATGAGGACTTACAGAATTAAATTTGTCATGCTGCTTCGAAGTATGTTTTCAAAAGTGTGATAAACACTGATTACCAGTATGAGGGATTGCACTGTCAATGCCCGACATATTCCCACCCTATATCACAAGCTAATATGAGAAAGAACGTCTTGAACTTGTTTACTCGCTTAAACTCTGTTTTGGATGAAGGACATAAAATAATTATATTGTTGTGATCTATTCTATTTAAATCAATAACCCGAGATATGATGTATGAACACAACAATGGACAATGATTTTGGTAAAATAGAAAATATTCTACACTTTTTCTTTGGTGGATAATTTTGAATTTTAGCAAACAATAGAGTGGCACTTAACTTGCTGAAGTGTTCTTAAACCGATGAAAATGTCTTGTTATTCAGATATTCTAAAATTGTGGTTTGACAACGAAAATAGCCACTGAAAAATTCAAATATGAACTCAGAATAGCAAAGCACATGATTTCATCACCGACTTCTTTGTTCTCAATTGTAACGTGAAGAAGGGAAAGAACGAATGTGTAAGAGGGCAGACCTAGGACACCATGACTGGAATGAGTGACTGATGTGCTGTCAGAAGCTCATTCTTGTGGCAAAACTGCATGGTGTGATTGCTCAGTTCAGGTGAAAAGCTGCAGATTTTGAGAGCTGGTAGGGAGGGGCAGTTCCTGTTGAAGGAACATGACTGAGATACTACAGACTTTGCTACAATACAGATGGCAGAATGAGATATGCTGATAGTCAATATTGAAAGGACTTGTATTATCAAAAGGGGTAAACTGGAGGAGAAATTTACTGAAGCATCTTAGGTTCAATGTTGGTAACATTTTCCAGTGATAGATTATCAATAAAAATGGGATATTTCACTGACAAAAGTCTGGGAACTGCTGCACTATTTGGTGTAAAGCAATGATGTGATAGCATGCTGAAGAGTCTGCTGTCTTTTTGGTGCAAAACGAGCTTGACCAATTTGCTATTTCACAAATATTTCCTGAAATGATGACCTAGAAAATTTATTTTTCACGTGCAAGACATTATACAGAACACCCATACTATTGTTGCAGAAATGCACGCGGGGATTATGACCCGATCACATGATTACACAAAAGGAGTAACTGGTTAAGTTGAGATGTGAGTTTTTGCGCCCAGGGAATGTTCGAAATTTGGAATACACGATCTCAAAGGGATGTGGAGACAGGTATTCTTGTAATATTTAAAAAAAGCACCTGCATAAACATTTAAAATTCCAGGATTAGTAGAACAAGTGCAGACATATGGGATTAGTGGAAATTGATATTTGTTAAATATTGATCAGAATAGACATGCTGAGTTGAAGGGACTGTTTCTAGGCTGTATGAGCACTGAAGATAATGTGATGGCGTGCTAGTTGAATATCTCACTTGAAGTTCTAAAGCCCGAAGTGTGAACCATTTGTTCAGTACCGAGATTGAAAGAGTTTTCTACTTCCGCTTGTATTGTCTGCATTGGGACCTTCTGCCTGATGGGAGAGATTGATGCCTGCAGATTGACGAAGATATGCAGAAAACGAGATAAGAGACAGGCGATTTTTATGCTCCATGTGAAACAATTGCTAACTTTATAAATACGTGGATGATTACATCTTTTTCTCGTCTGATACTGTCTATAGAGTCAACAATTGTGTCTAGGGATTGCTTCCATTAAAAGAGAAAAAGTTAAAACATCATCTCGACTAACCTGTTCAGCTCACAGCAAAGACACATTCGGGGATATCTGTCAATATCGGTTACACTGATCGTTTTTGCTTCGTTTTCATCTGCAGTTGCAGCACAGACCAACTCTTTGTGAAAAAACAACTTGAATTGATGACCTTTTGCAAAAAGAATAGTGTGTGGGCTTTTCATGCGAAAACAGGAAACCCACACTGACTATTTTATCGTGCTCTATTTTCCATACAGTTATTTTGAAAAGCATGTTTCGCAACCCTGAGTTTCACAAATGTTGCAACACAGAGAGAGCACATTATACAGCAGATGTAAGTCTTTGTGTGAAACAACACAGAAGAATTACAGTCACAGGCAAGGAGTTTTTTTTCAACTCTTTGTGCATTTTAGAATCTCTATCCAGATTAAGGATTCTATAAATGTTAATTATTTTGAAAATACACAAACTCGCATAAGCTAATCATGGTTTATATATCTTGAAACATATGGAGTTATTGAGGGTTTTGACAACGCAATATCTGAGAGAATGCTTCCTCTCACAAGAGGTTGTAGGACTGGAGAGCAGGTTTGGTTGGGTTTAAGTGACGGTTGCGTTGTGTTTTCGCTAGACCATCAATCCAAAGACCATATGGTGTCCTGAGAACCTCGGTTCAAATCATACCATGGCAGATAGTGGAATTGAAATTCAATAAAGAACTGGGATTAAGTATCTAACGATGAGCTCAAAACAGTTCCCGATTGTGGAGAAGCACATCAGATTTGCAGCTTTTAAGAAAGGAAATGTGCCATCATTACCTGATCTGGCCAGCATGTGACTCTGGACCCACAATGATTTGATTGATTCTGGGCAGTAGGGGTTGACAATAAATATTGGCTGCACCAGAGACATCGACATCCCGTGAATGATTTGTTTTTAAAAGCGTAGATTAAGCAATGAGCAAATTGAAGTACGTGTAATGACGTTTGATAAGGAAGTGGAACAACGGACAGCTCAATAATCTTTGAATCTCGACAGTGTGGAAGCAGGCCCTTCGGCCCAACACGTCCAAGCTGATCTTCTGAAGAGTAATGTTTAAGCAGACACATGAAAATACATTGGAGGGAGTGATATTTACCATGTACAATTGTGTGAGAACAGTAAGAATAGCATCGTGTTCAGAACACACATGGTGGTCCAAGGAGCCTGTTCCTGTGTGTAATTGCTCTGTGTTCTCAAAACACTGCCTACAAGTCTCACAGCAGTCTGACTTGCAGCATTATTAACTCGCCCTTTTTAGTATCTCTGCTCAAACCGTAGATACTGAAGGCACTGTGCCTATATCTAACCTGTTCGAGTACAAGGGTTCATAAAGGTAGCCTGCCACCATTTACTCAACGGCCATTGTTGGAGGCCAAAAAGTGTACGATAGCTATTTATCCTTGCATTGGATAAAATGCATATGCATGGGGAGTCAATGGCCTACTGGTTTCTTAGCTGGCCTGCTTAATGAAAGACCCAGGTAATATTCTAAGCACGCAGGTTCGAATCCTGCTATGGCAGATGAGAAAATTTGAAGTCAATGAATATGTAGAATTAAAGATCGTCTGGCTATTATCAATTCATTGTGTGGAAATCCTATCTGGATCACTAAGGTCCTTTAGCGAAAGAAATCTGCCATCCTTACTTTGTCTAGTCTACCTGTGACTCCAGGCCCACAGCAATATGTTTGGCTCTTAACTGCCATCTGGGCAATTAGCGAAGGGCAATAAATGCTGGCCTAGCCAGTGATGTCCCCGTCCCATGAGAGCAAATAAAAAGCCGAAAGAAAACAATTGCTGTTCCTCCACCTTGTACTGAACTTTGATGGAAGAATGCTGAATGCCCAATATGGAAATGCTGGCTATGGAAGACAGAAAGAGAGTTGAACGAGAGATTTTGGTGTGCATGTCCATAAGCCCCTGAAAGAGGAAACACAAGAGGGTGGCATGATGAAGAATGCAGACGATATTATTGCCTTCATCCCTCAGGGCAAATCATGCTGAAATTGGTTAAGACGTAAGTAGACTATGTTGAGTATTGTGTGCATTTCTGTTCATCAAACGGTACGAACGATGTGAAAACTTTTAAGAGGTTAAACAGGACATTACTTGGATTGGAGTGAATTGGCTATAAGGAGAGTTTAGAAAGCTTGAATTGTTTTTGCGAACACAATAGTGACTGAGGGGAGACCTGATAGCAGTATATGAAGTAAAGCGGGGCAAGAATTGGGTGGATAGCTGGAGTCTTTTTTTCGAAGGGATTAGATGTCAATTTATCGGAGGCAAATGCTTGGAGTGAGAGGAGAAATGTTTAAGGAGATGTGAAAGGCAAGTATTTTTTTTAAAACTCAGGTTATGGGAGATGCCTGGATAGTAGTGCCAGGGAAGGTTGAAGACACATACACAATAGCAATGTTTAAGACCCTCTCTCACTAGTATCCTTACATACAGATAAGGAAGGACACCACTTCGACTTGGACAACACATCCATTCCAGAACAAGCCAAACAGAGACACACACGAGAATTCCTAGAAGCATGGTTTTCCAACTGGAAATCTATCAACAAATACATCGGGTTAGACCCTATCTCACAACCCCTGAGAAAAAGTACAGGAAATGACATCCCCACAGGAAAGACCTCACCACAGGAAATGACATCACCAACCCAAAGAAGCCAAAACATATAAATAGAAAGCCTGAATCAGCCCAGAGGCCCACTGAAGATGTTAACTAGTATGGTAACAAATCGTCTGGAAATGAAACTTCCAGATCAGCGAGCAAACCTACATCCACAACCACAGCCTGAAGAACACATCTTCTTAAAACTCACTAAAGAATCACTTTTAAGGAGAAAAGGACAAGATACACCTCTGAGAAAGACATTGTAGATTTTAATGGCTTCAGTTTTAAAAGCTTTAGTCTCACCCAAGTAGGATATTGTAATACATATGTATTACAGTGACTCCTGATACACCACAGTTTCCAGGTTTTTCACAGGCTTTTTAAACACAGTAGCCAGCACTGACACCAATAATCTATAGAATTTCGCTGAGAACTCCTCTATTATCCTATCACCACATCACTACCTTTCAGCGGCCTCTCCAACCTTACGTTATATAATGGTACACTTCTCTTCTCATCGTCTCATTCTATATATGACCACTCTTTTCTCTTAATCTCATATCTTCTCATCTCTCACCATCACAGATTGAATTGCTCCTGCATATCTGCATATCTTAACATTAAAATTTGTTTGCCTGCTCTTCTTTGGCATGAGAGTAAGCCTTACCCACGTAAGTAAATTCTTTAAAGAGAGCTGCCACTTTCTTCCCAAACATCTCTCCAGATCAGGTTGTACACGTTTTTGCAGCCTTTTGACTTCAACAGTGTTTTCCTTTTCACTTCAACAAAAGTCTTTGGTTTGTCGTGTTTTCCCACACTCGTCTTCCCAGTGTTGGTTTTTCTAAACCACTGACATGCGACTTCTTGTTGCCTACTTTATTACAATGAGCTAATTTACTTCTCTTTTCAGCACATGGATTTCCTTACTAGCACATGGTAAACTATCTTTACTATCTTCAATGAGATATTACTTTTCCTTAACACGGGAGGACTTTTCTTTTCCACAAATTCTATCTCTCATAGATTGATTCTGACCAGAAACTCTACTTTATGAAATAACTCATGACCATACGATAATCTAGAAGTCTTTACTCTGCTCTTCTACATGATTTCTGAGCACCTCAGGAATTGAATTTTGATCTCCTCCAAAATAATCGTCTCTCCACAAGTAACATGTTTATTGTTTCATTGCCTTTATTATTTGATCCTTTGAAACTTAATACATGTTTGACCAGGGTCCCACCTTAGGTTCATGAAACGTTTTCTGTAGGCTTCTGGTACTTAGCTCATATGCACCGAAGATGGAATTTTTCACTTCATTATACTCCCCAGGCAACTTCTTTGTCAGTAATGAAAATGCCTCTCAATCATTTTCATTTGGTATCAGCAATGCCTACATGGTCACTGAAATTGGCGGCTTCTTGTTCCCTACTTTATTACAATGAGCTAATTGCTCAAATGAAATTCTCATGAAATTTCTCAAATTAAATGTAAAAATTTCCGATATTATTTTGGTTGGACTTATGCATCAATTCACATATTAAAACAGATCCAAAGCTGATCTCTACCTTCGATGTCATTTCTCTGCACCACCGTTCCGCTGTTTCACCTCTATTACCACAATTTTAAGTCGACTTTGAGTTATCAGTTCCAAACTTTCGAGGTCAAAAACCGTCTATTTCTACTTTTCTCATCCAACTTTCTAGATCTCTCTGCTCGGGTCCTCCTTTCTTTTCCTAATTCTAACTGTTTCGTTTCCTGATCATGTTCATTTTGCTCCAGTTACAATTTCATTTGAGCCATTTTCAAAGATTCGGATGGCATCCCTGGTTCTTGAATATGCTATACGACTGCCACAATTATCTCCACTTTCTTCACAGATACACAGGACACCAACTTCAGCTTGTTTGCCATTTTATAATGCTTTGCCTTGCATACTTCTTGCAAAACTCCTGAGGTCACTTCTTCCAGCCCCAAGAAACTCTTAGTGACCGAAAGACCCATTATTACACAGGATACATCTGTTTAAATGCACCGAATTCAATATCTGAAGTTAAAAAAAACACTAACCCTCATTATTCATTGCTTTTGACTCCAACAGTCCTAAACCAAGCCTGGAATTACTGATTTTGGTCCCAACAAGAGCCCCAATGTATTACGGACAAGGTCAAGACCCCTAACAAATAATATCGAAGGCAACCTAGACTCTAACTTCACGAATGTAAAGAGAAGTGCAAGGTGTTACGATCCTGATGCAATTCGATTTAAAGCCTCTCATTGTTTAAAAAAATTTTAAAAAAACTAAAATGCACCTCTTAAAACCATCACAGTAGTGACTTGGAAAGATATGACTATTCCTTCACTCTCACAGTGTCAGGATCCATAATTTCCTCACAAACGTCACTGTGGGACAACCAACTGCTCGTGGTTGCAGCAGTTCAAGAAGGTAGTTCGCTCCCTCTATCATCAGGGCACCAGCAGATGGCAATAAATACTGGCCCACCAGTGACGGCCATGCCCCGGGATTGAATAATAATAAAACATCCAGCCATTTTCTTTTGCTTGGTTCTGCTTGTCCTTCCTATTAGACTTACTTGAGTTAATATGAAGTTTCTCCTCAATCACTCCATATTTTGACATACTGCTCCGTTTCCTAAGTGCCATTACATCGATTTAAGTTCATTGAAGGCGAATTAGAACATCTCACTGAAAATATGTTGATACCGCTCAACATTAGGATTAACCCATCCATCTTGTGGAAGTCCAACGGACTCTGGATTAGGTTTAAGAATGCAGATTTGTGCATCCCTCCTTCCAATATGACCTTCTTAGCCATGTGTTAAAGTGCATTGCCTTCCTATTTTCGGCCTTACTAGCACGAGTTACAAGGAGTCATTCCAAGACTAAAACCCTCAAAGTGCTGCTTTTCACCTTCCTACACGACTCCATGAATACCCTTTGTAGACCATTCCTCTCATTTTGCTTCTGTCTTTTGAACAAAGAAACAACCATGAGCCCTGCCTGCTCATCTTCCCTTCTTAGAATATCCCGTACATGTTTCAAGTCATCCTTAATTTTCCCACAGCCAAGTAACACATTATTTTCGAGTCTAACACATGGCCACAGAAACGCCTATCTGTGCCGCTGACTGTATGATCCCCTATCACTGCTGCTCACCTACACTTACACCGTTCTTGGTATATTACAGTTTCAATCCTGGTATCACTGATATGACTTTCTTTTCCCTGTATGTCTATTGCTCTTACACCCTCCCACTCATATCCAAAATAGTATATCTGTTTCAAAGAAGAATGGCTGCAAAGGAATCTAACACTGTCTCACCATGCCTCCTTGTCTTCTCTATCAGGTTCGCCCTTCTGGAAGACGGAGCACATAACTAAACGTACGATTCACGCCGTTATCAGACTCCTGGATACTCCATAGTCATTCTGTCCGCAGCTCCAGGCATAAATAAAGAACTGCAGCAGAACACGCTTCCTGAATGCATGGTTAAATTGGACAGTGCAGATTTCCCTGATTTGTCACTTAATGTATCAGGAGCATTCTACAGGTGAAAGTGGGTATTACAGATGCTGGAGATTAGAGTCAAGATTAGAGTAGTGCTGGAAAAGCACAGTAGGTCAGGGAGCATACAAGGAGCAGGATAAACGGCGTTTTTGACAAAAGCTGTTCGTCAGGAATGACGCTGGGAGCCTCCAGGGTGAAGAGATAAATGGGAGTGGGATGGGGCTGTGGGGAAGATAGTTGAGAGTGCAATAGGTGGACGGAGGTGGGAGTAAACATGATAAGTCGGAGAGGAGGATGGAGTGGACAGGTGGACCGGAAAATGAATTGGCGGGACAGGTCATGAGGACGGTGCTGCGCTGGAAGGTTGGAATTAGGGTAATAGTGGGCGGAGTAAAAATGAGGAAACTGGTGAAGTTCACATTGATGCGATGGGTTTGAAAGGTTCTAAGGCAGAAGATGAGGCGTTCATCCTCCAGGAGTCGGGTGGAAAGAGAGTGGCGATGGTGGAGGCCCGGGACTTGCATTCCCTTGGCAGAGTGGGAGAAGGAGTTGAAATGTTCGACCACGGGGTGGTAGGGTTGATTGTTGCGGGTTTCCAGACATGTTCTCTGAAGTGCTCTGCAAGTAGGTGCCCAGTCACTCTAATGTAGAGCAGGCCATATCGGGAACAACGGATGCAGTAAATGATAAACATGGAAGTGCAGGTGAAACTTTGATGGATGTGGAAGGCTCGTTTGGGGCCTTGTACAGATTTGAGGGGGGAGGGTTTGCAATTCCTGCAGTGGCAGTGGAAGGTGCCGGGAGTGGAGAGTGTTCTACATTTCCGAGTTCTTTCGCCATCTTGTGTCTTATCAACTAAAGACAATAAAACAATTGGCAAGCTTACTCATTATTGACCAAAATTAGGCTACTCACTTTCCTTCTCTTTTCCTCTTGTACTATGAAAACGTAAACCCTTCGAACTGATCATCAAACCAAGGAACCCTTTATCTATCACAATGCTTCCATCTAGTACAATCTCTTGTTCCAAGGCACCTTTCAGCAAACACATCTAAATGTTTATCAAATAAACTTTCTCCATTTACGAGAGTAACACCACAGTTTGAACAAAAAGTTCAAAAGAAATTTTAAAGAACATGGACATTTTAACTGACGTAAACTCACCATCTCACAGCTGTTGCAACTTCCAGACAATTAACTTCCAACACACCTAGTTGCAAGTAAATAGCCCTCTGACCTGAAGAGCACAACATCTAATATGATAGTAATGTCTGCTAGATAAACTAAGCATGTCGAATAGCACGTCTGCATGGAGAAATTGACTTAAGTCACATTGACCACGAGTACTGATGCTATTAAATTTGCCAAGTCTCTCCAATGCTGTCTTTTCTTATTGTTTCAGATTTCCTGAATCGTTAGTGTACAACGTAAGTTGTTGCACTCCCAAAACTAACCTCTTCAATACTTATTTGCAGCGCATCATTACTTGTCAGCAGCCACACTGATAAAGACATCTGCACCCCTGCACTCTGATTTTTGCCTGTCAGCCAATCATGTTTCCAGACAAACAACGTGCACTTTATTCATGGGCTCTTGTCTTATTCAGCACCTTCCTGTGAAGCATCTTGTCCTAGGCCTTCTGGAAGTGCAAATTGATCACGTCCATTGCCTCTCCCTTGTCTAACTTACGTCCTCACAGAATTCTAACAGCTGTATCAGGCATGCACCCCCTCCCACCGCCTTGAGGAATCCAAGCTGACTCAGCCCTATTTAATATGCACTTCAAAGTACTCGACGTTCTTAACAATTGAACATTAAAGTTATCAACAACCGAGGTGAGCCTAAACAAATCATAATTAGCTGTCTTCAGCCTTGTTCCCTTATTCAACACAGGTGTTGTAATATCTGTATTCCGGTCCTCAGAGATGTACCATATCCAAGCGATTCCTGAAAAATCACTACTAATGTATGCTTCAGGACTCTGCGATGTAGGTTGTCTGGTTCGGGCCATCAATCTACTTTTAGACATTACAGCCTGACCAGAACATTCTCCGATTGAAGGTCATGACACTTACCTCTGCTCCAGACTCTATTGACGTTATGGTAAGCTACTCATATATTCTACCATAAAAGTGGACATAGTGCAACTTTTCAGTACCTCTTTCATTTCTGTTGCTAATTTTTCAGAAGTGTAATGTACACTGCTGTCTGCCTCTTACCATTTATTTGATGAAAATAATCTCTTGCAATTTCCTTTCATATTAAGAGTTAAATGACCATCATATTTCAGATTCTACAGCCTTATCGTTTTTAAAATTATCCTGTGCTGAGTTTTCAAGGCCTCTGAATCTTCTGCATGTTTTGAAAACCTTTGACTCACTTAGTTTACCATTAGTCCTCATCAAATTGCATGCTTTTCCTCTGTATTGCATGGTTTCTCTCATTTCCCTTGTCATAGACATTATACAGCTCAGAAATAGACCTGTTGGATCAACCAATCCATGCTGAACATAAGCTATAACTAAACGAGTTCCACCTGTTTGCGTGAAGGCCAACATGCCTTCAAAATCATTTTTCATTCGTGTACTTATCCAAATGTGTTTTGAACATTGTAACTGTGCCCGCATCCATCACTTCCACTGGGAGTTCGTTCCACGCACGAACGATTCTCTGTGGAAAAAAAACTGTCTGTCATGTTTTTTCTTAAATCTTTCTCCTCTCGCCTGAAAAGATATGCTCACTAGTCTTGAAATCACGCACTACGTGGAAAAAAAACGGCATTCATCTTGTCTATATGCCTCTTTATGGACCTCTATAAGATCATCCCTCAATCTCCTACATCTATCCTGTCAGATATTGTTGGCTCACATTCATAGAACTATAGAATCATGGAGTCCTACAGTACGGAGGCAGCGCGTAGTGTCGATGGAATCATTGGAAGGAAAGCTGATTTTCGTGATGGACTGGGCTTCTTTCACCACTCTGTGATTTTTTTCTGTGATGGTGGGCCTAATCGTAGTAATACCAAGTTGTGATGTTTGGATGGGATGCTTTATTTGGAATATCGATACAAATTGTCAAAATTCAAGTGGACGTGCCGAATTTCGTTCGTGTTTTGAGGCAGCAGAGCCGTTGATGTGCTTTTTTGATTCAACATGAAAGGGCAGGGATAGATTGTTGTTGATATTTGCTCCTGGCAATGAGAAGATCTCTGTTTGATACTTCTGATTAATCCAAATCTGATTAATTCTGTCCTCAAAATTGTTTCCAGTCGTCATCACTGATGCAAGACTGGACATTCTGTACAATACTGATTTTTCTCTTGTTCCCTTCTGAAATTCCATTACCACAAGTGCTGTTCTGTCATCATCTGTCTCGTTCCTGTGTCCAGACAGTTTTTTTTTGTTACATAAGTGCCACTGCTATTTCCTCTGTGACAACTTGATAAACATTTCATTTGAGGTGAGACCTTCATTTACTTTCAAGCTGTCAGAAGAAGAATCTCTTCTTTCCTATGATAATTTCAGGCAGTCTTTCTGATTGTTTTACTTGTATTGTCTCTCTCGCTAGTGAACATCTACTAAATGTATTCATTTAGAAGTTTACCAACATCCTCTGGATCTCCGTACAAATTACCATTGTGTTCCTTAATGAGTCCTTCACTTTCCCTCGTCATCTTTTTTTTTCATTTAATGTGTGTGTGTGTGTGTGTGTGTGTGTGTGTGTGTGTGTGTGTGTGTGTGTGTGTGTGTGTATACATGTGTGTTTCAACACAACCACGGGGGCTACTGTCTTATTGGACAGAAACGAGGAGTGGTGATTTAACATGAGGGCCACCAGACCTCAGGCGAGGGAAGAGATTGACAAAGAGAGTCTTTCATGGACACCTCAAACCACTAACTGGAATTGAGCCATGCTTTTGGCATCACACTACTCTGGAAACCAAGAATCCAGCCAACTGAGCTCAACCGATTCAGTAAATGTGAGTGTGCATCAAATTAGGATTTGGCTTGACTGGCCCTACCAGTATTGTTATATTTTCATAGTCACTCTCTTAATCGTCGTTTCCAGTTTACTTTGGCACTTCGTATACTCTTCGAGGGCGTCTGCTGTTTTGAGTCGGTATTTGACAGAAGCCTTCCTTTATCTCTGAATAGAAAGCTGTGTCAACCTCGATATCCATAGCTCATAAGATTTGATGGTGCCATCTTTTTTTCTTTATTGAGCCATAATTATGCTGTGCTCTTCCTTTGTTTTTCTCTAAAATAACAACAGTTATGAAGTTGATTTACTTGAACGTACCTGCTATGAGTCTGATATGGCAAACAGACATGATCTAACTAAAATCAGCTTCACTCCACTTCTGAACTTTGATTTCAAACCCCTACCTGTCGCTTTCCATAACAATCTTAAATCTTACTGCGTTCTGGTTACTAACTGTTAAGTATTCCCCCTTTGTTACTTCAACAACTTACCCTTCTTCATATCTCCTAATCTTTCACGATTACATCTTTATTTGCTCCTATGCTTTTTTTTAACTTTTTTTTTACCTACTCCTGGCATTTGAGAGTAAAGCTTACTCTCGGAAGGAAATTTCTTAAAGATGTCTGACAGTTTCTTCTCAACGAGCCCCTGACCAGTTGTACGTTCTGTTGCAGGTTTTACGTTCCACTGTGCTTTCCTTTTCCATATCAAAAAACTCACTGGTTCATCCCGTCTTCGAACATTAGCTTTTACTAAACCACCGAAACTGCGACTTCATGTGGCGTACTTAATTGCAGAGAAAATACCACCCTTCCAAAAACAAGGTGACAAAAACCGAACACAATACTCCAAGTGCGGTCTCATCAACTTTCTGTCAGACTGCAACATAACCTGCCAAATTTTATGCTTCATGCCCTGACTGAGGAAGGCTAATGTGCCATAATTCTTCTTCACTACCTGTCGATCTGTGACTCCACGTTTAGAGACCTACGCACCTGAACTCCAAGTTTCCTCTGTTCTATTTTGCTCCTTAAGCCCTACCATTCATCATGAAAATCCGAACTTGATTTGATTTTCCAACGTACAAGATTTCCCACTTATCTATATTAAACTCAATTTGCCATTTCTCAGCCCACTTTCCCAGCTGATCAAATCCTGCTGCAATTTCTGAGAACCTTCCTCACTGTCCTCATTTCCTGCTATTTTAGTGCCTTCTGCAAAATTGCTAATCATGCCTTTTGCATTCTCATTCAAATCATTGAACAAAAGGCAAATAGCAATAAGTCCATCACACCACCTTGATGCACTCCATTAGTCAAAATCCTCCAATCCTTCCACTATTTTTGCTTCCTATCATCAAGCCAAAAGTGTATCAAATTTGTCAGGTCTACCTGGATTCTATGTGATCGGCCTTCCAGAGCACTCTGTCATGTGCAGCTTTATTAAAGATATAACTGAAATTTTTGTAGACTAAGTCTACAACCCTGCTCCCATCAATCTTCTTTTTCACTTCATCATAGACGTCTAACAAACTTGTGTGGTGCGATCTCCACGCACAAAACCCTGCTGATATCTCCTAATCCAACCCTGTCTTTCCAAATGCAAGTGAACCTTATCTGATATAATCTTTTCAAGTAACGACCTTACAACAGATGTTAGAATTACTGGTCTATAGATCCAGTTTTTTCTTTGCAACTATTCCTGAATAAGTGCACAACATTCACTACTCTCTGCTCTTCCAGGACCTCACCCGTGGTTAACGATGGTGGGTCAAATTGTCCTGACTTAAAACAAAACACACTTCGTTCATCTTTATTTGTTTTATCAACTTAGCTCTATTGGAATACCTTACAGATTAAGAGATAGAGTGCATATTCTGAACTAACAATTCCAATATCGTAATATCCCCGAAACAGACGCTTGGCAAAAGATGAAAGTGAAAACAGATTGTCCCACATGCAGGGCACAGAGCAGGCAATAATCCCCCAGAGTTGGTCTGTCACCAAAAGAAGGAAGCAATAGCCTCCACCTCTTCAATCCCCAAAAGCATATGCTAAGATCAAAAATTAAAATTCATTATTCTATGGGCGCTCAAAACACTCCTCTTCAGCCTGCTTGTATTGTACCAACATCAAAATAAAGCCTCACAACCTCTTTACTCTTGTGGCTCTGATGGACTCAAACATACCTAGGAGAAAATAATCCCTTGAATCAACAGCATCATCACAGTTAGTAACTGTCAGCATCCAACTAAGCTTTTGGTTCGTATACAAATTCAATTCAGCTCTTACATGGAGTCGAAATTTGAAGAAACAAAAATTTTTCATTGAGATGGTGAAATGTTCAACTCATTCCTATATGCCTGACAAAGGCAGAATTCCTCAACACAATTGCAAAAATATTTAAATTCACGCTCACAATGCCAAGACATACAAGGATATGGGCCATGTTCATGACTAGGATAGTTATCTTGTTGTTTCTGTCTGTCTAGGCTACGATGAACCTAACGGCCTTTTTCTGTTCTGCCTGAATTCTACGATGCCATGACTACTCTCAGCAACTGGAGTATCTATCCATCACATGTTGATGTTTATATTAACCCTCCAAACAAAGTTGATCAGGCCTGAACTGCGCTGAATGTTCTTGATCGTTGTTCAGAGGAGGTCCTTTTTTGAAAGTCAATCTTAGGTTGACACTTGGTTTTTTTTTGATGCATAGATCCTGAATCTTTTCGCCTTGTGGAGATTTCTGTAGTTATCAGAATTTTGCAAGATATGCTTAGTAACTTGTGACTCAAATCCCTTATGATTGGAGATTGATGTCATGATTTTTCTGTCTTTAGTTCAGGAACATTTGCAAACACGGCATCCCATCTCCATTGTTCTTGGCTTTGTGTCAAAATCTTGCTGATCACAATAGTTTCCTGTCTCTTCAGAGAATGTTTTGTTCATCTCAATCGATCTTGTTGAACTGCAGCCACAGCTTTTTCACGTGTCTTACGCTATTCCTTAGGTAAATTCCATAATTTTGAATTGTCCCAGCATGCTATGTGGGCAAAACCTTGGCAGCACAATGCACCACTACACTCAACAAAATCAAATACCCCACTGGTCAATACGGGATGCAAGGATGTAGTTGGGGCCTCACAGGTGATTTGTCAACATCATAGAATACTTTTGTTCCGTTCTTTTAATAATCTGCACTCTGATGTGAAGAACTTTACCCTGTTTTCTCTCGTATGTAAGGGTTACAGCAAACTTCCTTTCTCCCAATGTTCTAAGATTGGCACTGACCAGGTTTTGAACGTTAGTTCACACAGCAACAGCGAAATTGTCCACAAGCATGTTCCATATTTTAGGAGCGACCTTAGAAAAAGGGTATTAAGAAGGATTTTGTATGAATCATTCTGATTGTCATTCATCAGTCCTAACTACTTTCCATTCTGAACTAGGAGGACATAATTGAAAGTAAGACTACATTTGGAAAGTGGGAGGATATATAAAGTAGTACAATGAGAATTTCTCGATGAGCAAGGATGATAAGTCCAGAGAACGATGGATGTTGGGGAATATTAAGGGCTTCTTAAAGGAGAAGAAGGAAGAATATGTTAAGTACAGAGCATTAAAATGTGGGAAGCTATTCAAAAGTACAGAGTTTTCTCGTGGACACATAAGAAAGTAATTAGGGGTGCAAACATGAACTATGACATATGTTGGGCACATAAGATTCAGAAAACACCAAGGTATTTTTGAGTATATTAAGCTTAAGAGTATTACCAGGGAAAGTGAGATCGTTTAGAGACAAGAGGAGAAAGCTGTTTCTCATGTCACAGGATGTGGGTTAGATATTAACTGAATATTTCTCAACTGCATTTCTGAAGAAAAAATGCCGTGGGTATATCAGTTGGATGCTGAGATCCTTGAGCATGTTAAGAGTACTAAGGAAAATATGTTAGATGGTGCAAGGAGGTTGGCCATGTGGATCGTGTTTAGTATACGATCACTGGTATGAGGTGTGCACCTACACCAATCTGGGAGCCCTGAGTGTCAGATATAAACAGGAATCTCAGACAGTGTCCTCAACATAGCGCATGGTGCTGGGCTAGCTCCTTAGCGTTCAAGTTTTGTGCTTGTTTAAATACAGAATGGCTTCGAGATGGCATGCCATCCTCTGTGTAGCCATTTCATTTGTTTTAGCGCACATAAAGGCGAATTAATTCACAGGCTTGATGAGATGTATCCCACGATGCTATTGGAGGCAGGTGAATAGATTTCTACGGTTCTCGCCCAGATGTGTAATACTTCCCTCACCATAGACGAAGTGCCAGATGATTGAGTTGATTTGTTTAAGAAGGACAACAGAATTTGACCAGTTAATTACGGTAAGTCTGATATCAAAGGTGAAAACTTATTGTACAGGATGAATATATATTTGGAGAATCAGGGATGATTCACTAACAGTCAGCATTGATTGTGAGAGAAGGTGTCTGACTAATATAATGGTGCTGTTTTCTTGGAACAGTTGTCCAAGTATATTGAAGAGGGTATTGCAGTTGATAGGATTTGCATGGACTTCAATGAGGCCTTCGACAAGGTTTCACATAGAAGTCTGGTACGAAAGATAAGAGCTTATAGGGTCCAAAGCTAGTTGACAAACTGGTCCAAATGTGGCTTGCATAGTGAGATGGTGGATCTTTTCTTTTCTAATATTAAGTAATTGGCGTTCAGCCTCTCGATGTTTACTGGAATGTAGGCGACTTGAATGGGAGTGTAGATATTATATTCCCTCAGTTTGCAGATGACACGAAAGTTGGTCATTGATGGTGAAGAGGGTGGTAACAGGCAAAAATCTGGTATTGTTCACTGTTAAATTATGCAGCACAATGGAAGATTCAATTCAATCCTGAAAAGTGCGAGGTGATTCATTTTGAAAGGTATCATAATGGAAGTATGTATGCAGTCAATTTTAGTTTATTTTTCAAGGGAGAACTGAGGAGAAAAGTGGAGCTTATGTCCAAAAACCAAACCCACCTATTAACACAGGTAGACAGGATGGCGAAGAAGGATTGGAGAGTACTTTCCTTTATTAGCTGCGTGTAGAATATAGGAGCAAGAAAATCTGGCTATTACTTTAGGCAAGAGAAGAACCTGATTGCATCGAAGAGTGTGCAGAGGAGGTTCACTCGGATGTTATCCCGGGTGAAAAGTCTCATTTACGATGACAGAGTGGGTAGAATGTGTGTATAATCTTCGGAACAGTGAAGACTGGTGTGGGGGAGGGGTGGGGGGCAGGGGGTAGCTGAGGGAATCGAGATGCAATGAGGGGAATCTCTTTGAGGTATACACATTATGAGAACATTTTTAAAAGGGAGATTCTTTTCCTCATGGCGGACGTGAGAAGGTTTAAAGGGCATATGTTTACTGTGAAATGTAAGTGATTCAGAAGGAATCAGAGGAAATTCTATTCACCCCGAGGATCACAACGAAATGAACTCAGTACCTGAGAGGATGATATATGCAGGTATTCTCATAACATTTGAGAAGCATCTGAACGAACACATAAGATACAGGTTTTAGAAAGCTATGGACAAACTATCGGTGAATGGGATTCTAGTGTTTAATATTATTGGTCGGCAGAGGCATGATGGGGCAAAGGCCTGCATATATCACATATGACGACACAAGAATTAGTTATTATTGAAAGATTATGGAAGATTTCCAACCACACATTGAAGCCTGCTGTACATTCAGAATTACTTATCGTATTTTTTCATCTTTGAACAAATTTTGAGTTAACGACTCATCACCTCCTCTATTCTTGTTTCATATATGTCTGCAAGACGTTGGATTGACACTATGCTAATGAATCAGTAGTTCTAGACTTCATCCAATACTTCCTTTGTCAATGTATTGTTTAAGTGCAAAATCTACAGTCTCGTATAATCCGTTTCAAAGCATTAAACACATTATCTTCCTCCATATCTTTCATCTTTCATCCGTTTCCATCAATGTTTACACTCGGTACAGAACAGAAACTAATGGAATGGAAGGGGTTAACTTAAGCTGTTTGTTCAGTGATTGTAATTAATACCAATTTCCTCACCACTCAATTGTGCCACCAGAGGATTAGAGATTCTATGAATAGGTGAGACACTTCAAACTGGTATTATATCGTGAAAGCTCAGTGTTAAACTCCATTATTGACAAAGACCATGGGCTCTAAAGAAATAAAGATTGGAATGTGATGGCGAGAAAATAAAACATTTCAACAATGCATCCAAATCTGAACATGACAGTGTGGAATCTGACAACATTGAATCAAAATCTGAGTGCATTGGGATTGAATTTTACAAAAATGGACAGGAGCTTTTCCTATTGGTTGCACTATATCTCTGCAACTTATGATTGGATAAAAATAACTGACCGGATCTATTTCGTATTGAAGTTGACTCAAACGATTTATTATCCCTTTCTCGCTATTGTTGGTGTTCCAAGTAAGTCTCTCTTTTGGTTATTAATTCCTTACCCACATTTAGTTACAATACCACGACAGGACTTTGTACTGTGATTACTCTAGTTTATGATAAGTCCTTGAAACTTTCCAGCTGGCATTTATGTATGCAATTTTTGTACCCCTTATCATCTTGCATTGTAACTTTTTCGGTAAAACTACATGCGTTTTGTTGCTTTGTCTGTTTTCACGTTTTCAATATGAACGTTTTTTGCTTGGCTTCGTGATAAAATTTAGTACCTTCCAACTCGCTTCCATCTCAGATTCTGGTAACGTGTGGGACTGAGCCAGTTCACATTAAATATTCCAGACCTTGTCAATCCTGATCTGACTGCGAGCATCATACCTCCTTTAGCATTAGTCCCGTTTGTTAGGAATGGCTTATTTGCAATATTCGTAATCATTGGTTTGAATCTTGCTTCTTCAATTATTATCAATGCTGCATCAACTTCTTATAATACACTATTTGTTTCCTTTTAATTATTCATTATATTCATTTCCTTTAAACGTTAATACCTTCCCCATCATTGTTTACCCAGTAGAGATTCTGAGACCTGTGGAATCACTGGGGCAGGCATGACGAACTTCACATGTAGCACATTTCGAATGATGCTCTGATAGTTGCTATCGAGATAATGTCTCTCCATCCACGTGGGGATGACTGTTGTAGCAGTTTGAATGGTATTTTGCAAAATGGCTATCATCTCGTTTCTTGAACATAACCATACATTTAGCGACGCGAAGTGACATATTGTCACTTTAAAGTGCTTGTGGTTTGCAGTTAAAGAGACTTTGATTTGCTTTTGCTATTGTCAAACTAGTGTGGTCCGGTGCTTGTGTTTCCTAGGGCTTATGAATGAATCTATTTCATATTTTGAAGTAGATCAGACGATTACTGATATATTTCTGTTGAAAGTATGGAGATCTTTGTCGCAACGCAGATGACCAAAAAAGAAAGGGGATTCTTTGTAAAGCTAGCGATTGGGTTCTCTAGATTTCCAGACCGAGTTTTAAAAACGTACTTTTCTGATGAACACGAAATTGATAAACATTTGGCGCATTAATTTCTGATTTGCAGGAAGAATTGAATCTAAGACCTCGATATTTTGCATTGCCACAATGAGAATTCATGCTGAATCATTTTGCAGCATGCTGCATTAGTAGATGAAACTGGTTGATTCTGCTGAATTAATATGTGCTTGACTTGGGTTGGGATATCGTTTGCATAAGGAACAGAAAAGTGCTTGCCTAATAAAACATATTCAGGACCTTTTTAGATTAAGTTAGCAAAAGTAGATAACATAAAAGTAGCTAGGTACACAATACACATAGTCATTGTAATGAGGTGAGCGAGGTAGACTTCATAGAATATGATCCATGATTGGGACTGTTAATCTTGTTCAATCAGAGTGTCCTGGCTGACAGATGAAAACAGGAGTCGCGGGCATCCTGTTCTCTCTGAGAGTTAGAACTGGGTAACTGGGTCTCTGTGAAGGATTCTCCCCAAGGGTGACTTGCTGACGGGATAACGCTTTCTGTGGAGGTATTTTAAATATTTTATGTGACCAATAAGACAATAGCATGCGAGAGAGAGTGCACGTCTGAAATATTAGTCACAACCTTAACATGTGTACGACCTGGAAAAAAAAAGTGATAAAGTTGTGATTTATAATGGCAGATGATCGTGTAAGAAGGACGCATTCAAGCAGCATCCACTGAAGCAAAATGTATTAGACAGTATTAAACAAAATGTATTAAACTTTAGTGAACAGGACAGATTTCTTTCAAAGATTTACAAAAATAACATGTTTAGGATTGTAGCATGGAAGACAACGGTGGGCGGCACGGTGGCACAGTGGTTAGCACTGCTGCCTCACAGCGCCGGAGATCCGGGTTCAATTCCCGCCTCAGGCGACTGACTGTGTGGAGTTTGCACGTTCTCCCCGTGTCTGCGGGTTTCCTTCGGGTGCTCCAGTTTCCTCCCACGGTCCAAAAAATGTGCAGGTCAGGTGAATTGGCCATGCTAAATTGCCCGTAGTGTTAGGTAAGGGGTAGATGTAGATGTAGGGGTATGGGTGGGTTACGCTTCGGCGGGGCGGTGTGGACTTGTTGGGCCGAAGGGCCTGTTTCCACACTGTAAGTAATCTAATCTAAACAACGTTTGATGGAATGCACAGCTTGCCTGACAAAGCTGACCAAGAAGAAAATATGGTGATGATATAATTACAAGTGAAACATTTGAAAACAAAATACGAACAGTATAAACCAGGCAGCAATACGTTATGGTTAATTATAAATCAATTTCAGTTGAAGGAAATAGGATATGAAAAGTTAAGCGAAAATAAATCCTACCTCCGAATATCACATATTTTCTGAAGGGGACAGGCCAAATATAATACATATAAGAATTTAGTGCTCGATTGCAAGGAAAAAAAAGATGGGACGGTGGTGGTGGTCAGGATAAAGGAGCTACCATGTGAAGAGCAGTTTGAAAGTTTATAACTGACAATGTTGGGACATCATATAATCCAGTGAATATTCGAATCTGGAAACACTTGATTCTAGTCCTATTCCTTGTGTTGAGCGATTTGAAACTCTTTAGATTCGATTACTTACAGTGTGGAAACAGGCCCTTCGGCCCAACAAGTCCACACTGCCCCGCCGAAGCGTAACCCACCCATACCCCTACATCTACATCTACATTTACCTTTTACCTAACACTATGGGCAATTTAGCATGGCCAATTCACCTGGCCTGCACATCTTTTGGACTGTGGGAGGAAACCGGAGCACCCGGAGGAAACCCACGCAGACACGGGGAGAATGTGCAAACTCCACACAGTCAGTCGCCTGAGGCGGGAATTGAACCCGGGTCTCAGGCGCTGTGAGGCAGCAGTGCTAACCACTGTGCCACCGTGCCGCCCACATTTTCATAGTTCTTTCATAGTTTTATATGCTATCTGAGCCAGTGCCGTCACATTTTAAGGTTTACATGTGTGTTCACTACAGTTTCCTCTCTTAGTAAAAATGGAAAAAATAGTTTGCAAGTGCATTGCCTGTATTTTCTATGAAGATGCATCATTTACGTTACTTTGTTCTGACAGGTACGTTCCCATAGAATTGAGAACTGATGAATCTTGGGTTCAAAAATTTCCTTTATCTAATTATTAACATTTCAGAATTCCATGCAAGGGTTTTTTTTAGTAAATGAAACTACGTCCCTTCTTTAGCTAATGGACACGTGATGGTATCATTTTCAAAGTAACATAAAGAAAGATGGTGAAGTATCCAAAACCGTTTAGTTTTTCAATGAAATCGTAGCTGATCTGCTTTTGTTTTGAACACAACTTTCACGTGTATTCCCCCGACGTTTTATTTACTGCCTATCAAACGTTTATTCAAATCTGTTTCATAGACTTTCGATGGCCTCGTGCTAACTTCGGCAGACAGTTCAAAAGTCTTATAGTCACTGTCCTGAAAGATTGATCCCTAAGTGTAAAACAGACTCACCACCCCCATGCCGACAAGAAAAAATGTCGGATCAATGTGTAACATGTGAAGATTATTTATAATCCCTGAGAATTCACCTAATTCACATACCCCTTCTAGATTCAGTAGAAGCAACCCCAACCTGTGTAAACTGTTCTTAGGGGGGAAATAATCAATCTCTTTAACTTACGCAGAATGCCTCCATTGCATTTATAAGATTGCACAAATAAGTAATACATTGCTCCAGACGTGGCGCCATAATGTTTAGTAATTCTGAAACAGAACAGCAATGCACTTCATAACCATTTCCTCTGGTAACAATCCCAGAACATATAACTATTCTTGATGAGATGCTGTACTTGCATACTAACGCATCTCTGATATACCCTGTGGAAGATCCAAGTTGCACTGGTGGTCTGAAGTTTTGATCCCTGCTTCATTTAGGCAACTGAAATGACTTGTCAATCTCGAAAATATCAGAATTGCCTTATTGTAGCATTTCACATAATTCTTTATTTTCCCTCCCCCTGCCGTTAACCTAAAATCCCATGCAGGATCATAAGTTCGTTAATGCAATGTCTTATAATTTTTATGTGCGGGATACATTCTCAAAATTCATTAGGAAAACATAGAATATCTCACATGCAATACCAAGAACTAAACAATAAACGGTACTAGTCTTGAAATTCACATTTGGTGCATCAAGTCTGCTGGCTGTGTTAAAGCACATTGTGATAAGTAAACAGCCTGACATGTTCTGTTATGGTGAAATTTTCTCCACTCATTAAGTCTCTGATATTGTTTCTCCATGTAGACCATGCGTGACAGGCTTAATTTATCCCTTCAAGCTTCTCTGTTTTTGTCACAAGTCCTATCTAATCTACACCTGTATTTGTCGTTGAATTCGGAGAATATGAGTTGGGAATGAGTCGAGGAGGAATCCTGTGTGGCTATTACGTGAGTTAAGGCCTCAGAAACATGCGTTTAATTTCTACTAGGTGTTTTACTGTGCAAAGGAAAAGATGAACAAGTTTCTGAGAGTTAGTGCTCAGCTTCAGGAAGTTAGAAATCGTAACACTGAAGACAATCAGTGATGTCAGTCTTGAAGAATTCATTTCAAAACAATATCGAGTTGCAACATGAGAGGAGGAAGCCAAACAAATACCTACCATAATATTTCGTGAAAGGCAGCAGAGAAACTGACATGGATATATCAAGTGTTCACAATGAAGCAACAATGGAATAAAAGTTCTGAGACCAAAGCAGGGGCTTATATCGAGAAAACAAATAACGTCTATGAGTGCTAATAGCGATTGTCATCGATGTCTGCAGCACAAAAAATGCCATTCCAATAATTGTGCTTGCACCAGCAAACGCAATTACCTACCTATTATGATCTCATTTTCCAGTGTTTGGATTGTCGCCTTGCATGCCTTGTTTATGCAATTTTACATCCAAAAATTCTTAAACATTCTTCAAGGTTCCGCATCAACCACCTTAACACAAAGTGGATTTCGGATTCCCACTAACCTCGAGTTATTTTTTGTCCTCGCATCTGCTGTGAAAGCCCTGCCTCTTAATGTACGTCTAAGACCACTGGTCATCGATTCCACCAACACGCGGACACTTTACTGCCTGTTTACGGATATATGTGTCTCATAATTTTATGTCTTCTCAGTCTCAACTCAATCTCGTCTGCCCCAAGGGAAATAAATCCAAACAATCCAGTTTTGCTTCAAAATTAAAATTCTCGAGCCTGGATACTTTCGTTGTAAGTCTCCACTGCACCTTTTCTAATGCACTCGCACCCCTCTTATGATGCAGATTCCAGAACTGCACACAATACTCTAGCTACTCTTGAAAGTAAGGGAGACCTCAAATTTAATAAACATGGGTAAGTAGATGGGCGAAGTGTAAAATGCTAAAAATGCATTTGACATTAAAAGCTTGAAATCGTGGATCGCAAACTATTGTGTCAGACAGACAAAACTAATTTTCCATTTGTTGGTGACTGACATGAGTACCAGGTAAAATGGTTTTGTGCGGTTGACATTCACGGTATTGGGAAGGTGTTCAGGCTTGCTTTTGTGAGTGTAACACAGGTAGGAAACTTGTTGTGCTTTCGAACTATAGGTGAGCATCTGCGAACAAAAATATGACAGGTTGTGCTAAACTAAGGAACTGTTACAAGTGATGTTATGGATTAGAGCAAACCCCCTCGACGACTCAGTTCCTTCCTTTTTTTTGCAGGTAAGTGCAAGGCGCTGCGTTATAGATGCGATCCGAATGGTTAATCTACTAAACTTTAAGCAAATCACACTTTGTTCCAACAACACAGTTAAATACACGTAAAAAGTAATCAGCCTTACAGTAACTCTATCGAAATACTTACAAAATACTTAACAATACCATGGGTCAGTGTGAGACCGACTTTGCCTAATTTCAAAAACAAATCAAATCTTTCCATCTGCTTTCCATGGAACAGACACTAATACACTCTTCCAGAGAAACAGGAGAGAACAAACCACTCTTAAAGATATCTGTCTCAAAGGGAAGAGAGACATCGATTCTCTCATTAAATGACAAGCAGACTGTATCAGGTATGGATTTGCTTCACACATTTAAGAGTGAATCGATTAGCACAACTTGCATACAATTTTAATCTGCATATATACTGGAAAATAACAGAAGAGAAAACATAAACTATACGAGAAGTATATTTAAGATATTCACAGTAGTTTCCTTTAATGGGACATTCTGGATTCAGCTGGAGAACAGGCATGAATAATTATGAGTAGAAAATACATAATTCTGTGGGTGGTCATTCGGGAGACTGTAGACAGTACGTAAAGCAAAACAAAAATGACAGACTAAACCATAACCCAGAGAGAATAATTACATATAGTTGAAAGCTAGGCAGTGCTGATGCAGATTGGTAATTATAGCTTTATGAGATGTATAACAATAAATTATCAAAACAAACGTTGTTCCTATTTAAAAAGTGAGAGCGGTGAATTCATGATGTAAAACTATGAGTCGACAGGTGATTTAAATATTAGATTAAAATCCCTACAATGTGGAAATAGGCCCTTTGGCCCAACAAGTCCATACCGACTGAGCCACCGTGCCATCCCAAAGATTAAGCAGGCATTTTGCATTAGTCTTTACGTAATAGGAGTAACATCCTAGAAATTGTTTCAAATCAAGTAATGAAGAGCCAGAGGAACTCGAAAAGTTGGTAAGCTGAAGTGAAGTAGTACTGAACAAATGAATGGAGCTGTGGGCTAACAATTTCATCGGTAGTCTTCGATGTCAAATAAATTGCATGCTGAGATATATTGACAGGAATGCGAGAGTGTGGGGGAATGGGCCTTTGGTTTCTTTCTCCATTCGATGGAATGGCCTGCCAAAATAATCGGGGCGTCAGCATTTTGTATTTGTATCAACTTCCTCGCAGAAGGTTTCCTATATATATTTCCAATTTTATTGGTGAAAGATACCTTGCTTGAATAGAAAGTTGGAAAGAGGACATATGATGACTACAGATGGATGTATTAAAATTGATTGGGAAATAACTAACAAAAAGCAGAAAAGTATGATGCTGGACCACGTAAAAATGTCCATATTGCCAGGAGAAATAAATGCATAATAACTAATTCTTTTGTAAATTCAACATCTTTAACGAGTCCTCAAAACCTGAGACAATCCATGTCCAAATACTGCAAAGATGGGACAATAACCAAGACTGAACGACCAAGTATCAAGTGACATTTGTGTCACGTCACTGTTGGGGAAAGACGATGTGTAACGGCCACTATTCAAGAGAAGGAGGTGCTGTTCGTCTTTAAAACATGTATAAACGTGGTTAAATCCCCGGAACCCGATCAGATGTATCACAGAACTCTGTGGACATTGATTGCTTGGCCTCTTGCAAGGACGTTTGTATCATTAATCGCCATGGACAATTTGACAGAAGACTGGAGGCTGGCTGACATGGTGCCATTATTTCAGAATGGTCTTAAGTAAAAGTTGGGAATTATAGACCAGAGAGTGTGACGTCAGTTTTGTTGGAGAGGAATCTGAGGGGCATGAAATTGGCGTGAACTTGGAATGGCAAGGACTGATTATGGATAGTCAAAGTATGTTTTTGCAACCGAAATCGTATATAATGAACATGACAGATCGTTTTGAAATTACAAACAAGATCAATGAAGGCAGAGCAGTGTTTCTTGTCTATGTGGCATTCAGCAAGGCGTTTGACAATGTTCTGTATGGTAGAGTAGTTAGCAAGGTTCTATCCCTGGAATGCAGGGATAGCTAGCTATTTGGAAACAAACTTTATCTTGAAGTTAGGAGACAGAGGGTAGTGATGGAGTGTTTCTTTCTGGGCCAGTGTCCTGTGACCAGTGGTGTGCTGCAAGGATCGGTGCAGGGACAGTGAATAAGGCAGAGCATAAGAGTGCATTGAGGATTGCAGATGCTGTAAAGTCAGAGTCAATGAAATGTAGAGCTGAAAAATGCACTGCATGTCAAGCAGCTTCAGAAGAGCTGGAGAGTCGACATTTCTGGCAGGATGAAGTCCTGATGAAGTGTCCTTTCTGAAACATCGGCTGTCCAGCTCCTCTATGCTGCTTGACCTGCTGTGCTTTTTGCAACTCCACGTTTCGTCGCATCAGAGATTTAGGTGGCCTTGATCAGTTGGTCCAATGGGCCAAGAAGTGGCAGATGAGTTGAAATTTAGATAGATATGAGGTATTGCCTTTTGACAAGGCAAATCAGCGCAGGGTACATACACTTAATAACAAGGTCCTGAGTAGTGTTGCCAAACAAGGAGACCTTGGAGTATAGGTTCCCAGTTCCTCGAAATTGGAGTCGCAGGTAAGCAGGTTATTGAAGAAGGTGTTTGGTATGCTTGGTTTAATTGGCCAGTGTATATGTTTCGGAGTTGGTATCGCATGTTGTGGCTGTACAGAATATCGGTTTGGTCACTTTTGGAATACTGCATTCAGTTCTGATGTCCCCACCACAAGAAATATGTTGCAAAATTTGAAAGGGTTCCGAAAGTATTTAAAATGTTGTTGCTGGTATTGTATATTTTGAGCGACAGGGAGAGGCTAAGTTGGCTGGGGCTATTTTCCCTGGAGTATCAGAGGCTGAAGGGTATTTGTTTTGTGTTTAGTAGAATTATGAGAGTATTGATGGAGTGAATAGTCAATTTTTTATGTTTCCAAGGAAGAATAGTCCCGAAGTAGGTGTCATACGTTTAAATGCGATAGGAGAAAGATTTACATGGAAACTAAGGGCAACCGTTTCATGCAGAGGGTTGTTCGTATATGGAATGAACTGCCAGCTAAAGTTGTGGAGCTTGATAAAGTTACAACATTTAAAAGACATCTGATGTATACATGATCAGAGGAAAGAGGGATCTGTGCCAACTGCTGGCAAATGCGACTAGAGTAATTAGGGATATCTGTTCAGCATGGACGAGTTGGATTCAGGGTCTATATCTGTGCTGGACAGCTCTATGACTCTATGATTCTCTGTCTAGTACAATATTGAAGCTAAATATTCACATTCAATTACATGTCCACTTTTGCATTCCCCAGTATCAACACGCTGAGGTTAATCTTTGACCAGAAAAAACAATCTGGAGCAGTAATTTAAATACTCGGGCTACAAGAGAATCTCAGGGATTGGGAATATCAGAGCAAGGTGTCCGTTAGCTGGGCGTCTCTTTTGCAATGTCGTGTGACACCCTCAAATTTGCCTGAATTCCCATACTATCTGAGAGTTTAATGCAGGACTCTTTACTTCCAGCCCTCATCTGAGATGTGGTGCCACTAAGATTAAGGCACCGTGCATTGTCACTCTCTAATCAGAGAACATCCCTATGGTCTGGTAAGATTAAGGAGACTTATCTACCTAAACTAAAGCTGAGATGCAGAGGTATCTGCCTGTCATGCAGTCACATAAATCTACACGGATCACGTCCTTTAATCACAAATACTTTATTTTCAACAACAGAAAAACATCAGAAAAGCATTATTAAGTATGACTTGTGAGCAAATTTGAGAATTAACGTATGAATGCTGCATTTCATTTTAAATTATGCACAGATCAGACCACATCTGAGGAATAAATGCTATTTTATTGCTGCATCGAAAATTCATAGGAGTATAAATGCGAGGTTTGCGTTATTATTGGATATCTTGTGGTTTGACTTGTGGATATCTTGGTTTGACAAGTTTTGACTTGTGGTGTCATATTGAATTAGATATCATTATTCAAATATAATCATGCTTAATTTAGGATAGAAATAAGGAAATTATTTTGTGCCCAAGTCACCTTCAAGAGTTTCTCAAATGTGCCTGTTCTCATATCTTTTTCACAATATCGATTAGGAAATAAATCTTGAATATTTAGAGTTGGATGGTCTCAAAGAATATAAGTAATGGTACAGCAGCGACATAGGCTCATTGGACCACGAAAACTGTGCAACACAAAGTGTCTTCCTAAAGTAAACACGTTGGCGATGTGCAGTGTTTCTACTGATATTTAATACCTGCAAATAAATCTGTCAAGACGGCTCTTTAACGTTGACATTGTATCTGCTGGCATCATCATCTCTGACAGCGCATTCCATGCACTTAACTACCTCGGTTCAAACTATAAAAATATGCCTCTGCCATGTCCTTTATATCCCCCTTTAACTTTAAATCTATGCTCCGATGTAATTGACATTGCTGTCAGTGTGTGTCATAGTTTTATATTAGATTCTGTACAATGTACAATCAGGTTATTTCGTTGAATAAATGCACACCGACTTTCCGAAGATTAACCCACCCAGATCCACTTCCATCTGCCTAATACAACGAACACTATGGGCAATTTATCATGGTCAATGCACACGAACTGCACATCTTTGGATTGTTGGAGGAAACCCACGTAGACATGGGGAGAATGTGCAAAATTAACACACACAGTCGTCCGAGGCTAGAATCAAAGCAAAGTCCATGGCAGTATGAGGCTGCAGTGTTAACCACTGAGCCACCGTGCCACCCAATTTTTGTATTCTTCTATCGGGTTATTCATCATGTTTCGAAGGGGAAGGGAATCAAACCAAGTTTTTCCAATCTCATCGATAGCTAATACCTTTCAAAACAGACAACATCCTAGTTAACCGTTCAGCTACACTCTTCAAGCATGACACATTTTTGGTATGGTGGCTGCCAGAATAAGACATAATATTTGAAATATGACCAAACTGAAGTTTTATGCATTCATGATGTAATTTGCCAATTTTTACACTCTGATCAAAAACCAACGCGTGTCATGTGCCTTCTTAACCATCGTATCCACCTGGGTTATCACTTTCAGCATACTGTAGATTTGATTCTCCTGGATCCTATTTACATTAATGCTAAAAGGGATTCCGCACAGCACCTGCATCCGTCTGTCCTGTATTAAATCTTTTAAAATGCATCGCTTTGCACTTACACTGCTTAAACTACATCTCCTATTTATCCATCAAAGTCTCGATCTTCATTATGTCCTGCTTTATCCTCTCGCAATTTTCTCACTGTCTGCAATTCTGCAAATTTTGTGCCATTCACCAATGTATGAATCAGGCCACCTTATTTCTCCTCCCATTAATTCATCCATCTATCTGCCTGTCTGTCTGTCATTTATCTATCTATCTATCTATCTATCTATCTATCTATCTATCTATCTATCTATCTATCTATCTATCTATCTATCTATCTATCTATCTATCTATCTATCTATCTATCTATCTATCTATCTATCTATCTATCTATCTATCTATCTATCTATCTATCTATCTATCTATCTATCTATCTATCTATCTATCTATCTATCTATTTATTACAGATTTCTTGGGTCCCTGAACTGATGGATGTGGAGCAACCTGGTCATACCTCTCCAGACATAAAAATATCCATCCACCGCTACTCTCTGTCTATTATGATTAATTCAGTGCTGTCTTCACCTTACAGTTCAGCTTGGATCCTACCTGACTTTGCCTTTTGTATCAGCCTGCCATGAGGGATATTGTCAAAAGGCTTGCAAACGTCGATGCAGCCAACATCTATTGCCCTGCCCTCATCAATCATGTTTTCATTTCCTCATCAGAAGAGGGGAAATAAACGTGGGCAATATTACGGCAGAGAGAAGTGAATACGACAACGTTGATATATTTGTGCGGATCAGAGAGGTTCAGTGCATCAGAACGACACTTAGTACGCGTTCTATGGGAAAAAAAGGACTAAGCAAGCCTCTGTCATCTGAGGCCTGACGACTTCTGCTTAGTAATGTGAATCGTCTAATTTCAGCAACATAAGACAGTTTGGTAAACACGATTTCGGTATTACATTTTCATGAAATAACTCTTATTACATATTTCAACAACACTTAGAAACAGCGAAGTGACACTGTAGATAAATGTGGCACTGCGATGATGCACATAATACCAAATCGACTTTGAGCACATCTACTAATAAACGAATTCTTGCTTCTTCATTTGGATTCGTAAGATCAACCTTACTTTTCTTCTGACTTTACATTAGTGAATAATGTCATGAGAATTCCAGATTCGAGGTAGATGGTTGGTTCTCCCGACACTGTACCGCCTGCATATTTGCAGGAGAAAATATCGTGAATCAGAACGACACCACAGCATATCCCTCTGATTGGTTTGCCAAGGGTCAGTGGCTTCGCTCATGCACGATTGAGAGGTGGAGGAGCGGCAACCTGTTCTGACTGATACCGTCGTATTCCTGAGTTCCCATCATTCACCTCCCTCCACTAACCTATTTGGTCATAATGACCTTCATGTGTGTCACTACTAATATTTTTAATAACCTGTTTGAGCCAACATCAGGCATTATGAGTTATTTGCTGTCGTGTTCGCTGCTCAAGCAGAAATTACATTGCAGCCCATTCACACTATTGTTCAGGTTGACTCCCCCTCCACTTATCTTTGAAGACGTGAAGCAAATCGTTGCACATGTGATTAAGCATTTATAAGCCAATGTAGCCCATCTATCTTTCACACAATGGAACACAAGCTTGGAATTTTCCGGTCAAAAATCATTCTGTGAATTACTTGTTGTTAAATTGATGTTCATTTTCAATAGATTACCCTCAGAATGGATATTGTGCTGATCCTGGTACCTGTCGGGAAATCGATCAAAGCTCACATGAACAATGTGTTGTCGCTGTCCATGCTGGTGCTTGCCTAACTAATTGTGTGTGTCCTACCAGAGTGTATGTATTATCTGTTTAAAGAAGCAGTTCCCTCTACACTGTTCGCAACATTACTATAGCCCTCCTGTCATGCAAACCAATGTAAAGAGAGAAAAGCATTTCAACGTTTTTGAAACTTTTCTGTCGGAGTGGGATGCCAGCTGAATATTTTATCTTCCACTCACTATTGCAACATTCTACTTATATGGACTTACATTCTGGACTTCTTCCTCCAAGCCTTTAGAGTTTTAATATCATTCCATTCCAGAAAACATGGTCAATATATCAACAGCAGAGACTCGTGCAGGCAGTTGAAATTTCATTTTTTCATTTTGTGATCCCATGGCTTGCCTTAATAATTGTTAAAGACTTGAAAGAACAGAACAGAAATAATTGTGCATATTCTATGGATGCCTGTTTGTATCCTGTCTGCTTACATGACGTTTCACCGATTCAGCCACAAAGAAGTATGCAAACTGACTTCTTGAATGAAGTATTTAATATTTGCATACATTTGTGGCAGGCTAATGTTTCGTTTACAAGCATTACCATTGAATCACATCCCTTTGGGCCACGACCAACAACGCCACATTTAATCTCAGAACGACTCTCAACTCACAATCAAATCATCACCATAATCAACTGCATCCATTGTTGTAACATTTACTATTAATCTAAATCTTATCTCATCTTCCGTTGAATTCTTCATTATTGCTCTTGTGTTACCACTAGACTTCTCTATTCAAACACAATCTAGCCTTGTATCAGACATTCGACCCCTGTATGCTTCATGCAATCGTGAGCTGTTGTGTCTTTATGCCGTTTACCTCAGTCAGCTATTTTGTTGTGATTATCTTTTATTTAGATTCACAGTCGAACAGCATTTAGACTTCGACAAACTAATCGCTCTTTCGAATGACCTCATGTGTCAGTACTTCCCCTTGATTTCTTCCCCTTCCTTTAAAGCATTTCGAGTTGTTGTAATACAATAACAGCATAATATAATTATTTCTTGTGTCTGTTGTAGTTTAAGGACTCAGGAATGTTGGGAAAAATTACACAGACAGGAACAGAGTTAACTTTTCAGATGAGAAACTTTCCATCAGCATCTGTAGTCTGGGATCTCTCTTGATATCCACATTATCACAAACGTTTATGTCGTTTGATCTACGTTGGGTTCAATACTTCACAAGATGTGACAACACAATTAAAAATCTAAGTAGCTGTTAAGTCGTATTGTTAAACTTGTTCGAACTGTAAAGTATAATTCACTTTTTTTTTATTTTCCCTTCCTTCCAGTTAACATATTGACGATTATGATTCTATCTCGGGAACGTTGTGGTCTCTCCAAATGTGTGACTCGTTATTTGGTTGTCATGGCACTGGCAGATCTACTGGTCGTTATCTTTGACCTGATATTAAGACACATTCCCATAGTTTATAAGGAACAATTTATTTTTGTGAAATCTATCCACGTATGTAATATCCATGCCGTTCTGCTTTATGCAGCCACTGACTGTTCAGTCTGGTTCACCGTCACATTCACCTTTGATCGTTTTGTGGCAATTTGTTGGCAGAAGCTGAAAAGTAAATATTGTACACAGAGAAATGCATCGATAGTTCTAGTAGCATTGACTATGTTGATCTGTTTAAAGAATGTGTTTTGGTATTTTATGTTAACAAGTCACTATTGGCTGTGGAATGACCCCTGGTTTTGCAAAGTGACTCTGGATGTTCAGATGTCTCGGATCTGGGGATCAATCGAGTCCCTGCATCACGTTATAACCCCA
Source organism: Chiloscyllium punctatum (assembly GCF_047496795.1). NCBI lineage: Eukaryota > Metazoa > Chordata > Chondrichthyes > Orectolobiformes > Hemiscylliidae > Chiloscyllium > Chiloscyllium punctatum. The sequence goes on from NC_092766.1 coordinate 19,050,314, forward strand.
GTTGTCCCATTTGTCTTGATCCTGCTGCTCAATGCATTAACCGTTCGATACATTTTAGTGCAGAACAGAACACGCAGGAGACTCCAGGCTCATCGATGTGGGGTCTCTGATAGAGACCCAGAGATGGAAACACGAAGGAAATATATATTTTTATTGTTTTTTATATCAGGAAATTTCGTCCTGTTATGGGCAGTGTTTATGGTATTTTCTATATGGAGGCGGATGTGGGATCTGGGTCAATCAACTGTATGGATGGATTTTTTTGTGCTGGAATTGGCTTTCATGCTGCAGCTCCTAAGTTGTTGCACAAATACAATGATATATGTGTTCATACAAACGAAATTTAGAAAGCATTTGAAAAATATCATTGCATATCCTTTTACTCCCATCCTACAATTCGCTCAGTCTGTGAAAAAGTGAATCACTGCATCTCATCTTTTCTTCTTCTGTTACATTTAAGTTTGGGAAGATGTCATTCTGTACAATTACAAGTCGCGGCATACCCTATTCACCTTGTTTAAATGGAACTGGATCACGACCGGTTTGCTGAAGCCACTGACCATGGGCAACAACAGATTGAGGGAAGGTTTGATTCGCACGATGATAACCATTCGAAAGCTTTGATTGTCTCGCATTGCAATGGCCATTGAGAATTCAACATCTATTCCAGCTGATGAAAGTCAATCTGGTTGTTACTTTTTATACTGGTAGGTGCGTGGATATCACTTGCTTAGTCACAGTGTGTGAGAAGCAAATATTTTTCAATTCCTCCTTGAAGCAATGAACAATTTTGAGGCTTACTTTGCATTATGAAAGAGAGGATATTGATGAAATTGTAAACACACTGACAGGGAACAGGTTGGCCTATCGACACTCTGAGGAAGGAACAGGGATTTTATGTTTGACATTGTGACATGAAGAGTTCTTTCTCTAAATGTTGCATTTGGAACTGGCTAAAGCTTGGTCAGGCGTGTGTCAGGCAGAGGAGAAGCTGTTTGTTCCGTCTGTTAAAGGTCAAGTTTGAAGCAGGGTTGTTCTCCATGATGTGTGTTGAGGCCGTTTGAGTATTAGAAGGAAACAGAGTTGGGCATGTCCCATCCGGACACGAAACAACAGAGTATCTGCCAGTTAGCAATGTGTCGGTTGTAGCATGGTCTGGATCGTCCAAATGGTTATAGTGTGCTCGTTGCACAGACAGTCATCATTATGTTAAATTGCTTAAGGACTTGATTCAATATTGATGTTGGAATGCGAATTGACCTGTAGTATGGTTCGCTTGGGCGAGTGTACACAACACTTAGTGAAATTGTTTGGGAATTTCATGCCACCATGGTGGGAAGTAAGTGAAGATGACTGAGATGTTCTCAAAGTTGTTGCTGACTGCAGACAGACTGAAATTTGTTCGGAATAAAGTGTTAACTTTTCTGTGATATATTCTGGCCTCCCCAGTGGCGAGGTATGCAATCACATTAATCCATATAATGATCTTACAAAATTTAATAAAATCCTGAGGAACATGGACGGGGGAATAACCAACGCCATTTGCCTGAGTGAGGGACATTCTAAAATTAAAGGTCATATATTTAATGGGACTGGGACAGGGGCGTGAAGTGTAAAGGGCGTGAAGTGTAATTCTTTTTCACACAGGGAGTGGTGTGTGAGAGAAATTATTTGGCAGAGGAAGTAGTGGAGGCGGGTACAATTACTACATTTAAAAGTCACCTTGACCGGTACATGAATAGAAAGGGTTTAGAGGAATATGTGCCAAATGCTGCTAAATGGGAACGTATCAATATCAGATGTCTGGTCGGCGCTATCCAGTGGAACTGAATAATCTGTTTCCCTGCTATATGATTTTATGACTCGATGACCCATCTCAGAAGCTTTCAGACTATAAAACCATAAGATAAAGATAAAAAGCCGGCTATTCAACCCATAGAATATGCTCTATCACTCAATGAGTTCACGACTGAGTTAATAATCCGCAAATCCATTTGACTGCTTTCCTCGTATAAGCCTTGATTGCATTTCTGATTAAAAGTCTAGCGACCTCACTCTTGTATATTCTAAACGATCTAGCCATAACAGCCCTCTTTGAGAAAGAAGTTCATAGTTCTGTAAAACTCCAAGAGGAGAAATTCCCAACAGCTATGTCTTTTTCTCAGGTAATGGCGTCCTAGACTCCCTCAACCAGAGAAAAATGCATCTTACCAATGTAATCGGTGCCCCATAGAAAGCACCCTATTCTGATGGATTACAGTCAGGTATCGCAGGAAGACTGCTCAAGTTTTCAACAAATTTAAGAGGATTATGAATGCACCGCTGTCCATCACGAAAATCACATTTCCTTCCATTTGCTCCTTTTACATTTCCCATTACCTTCGGGATCCAACCAACATAATTGAAGACCCCGGTTATATTCTTCTTCACCCTCTCCCATCAGGCAGAAGATGTAGAAGTTTGAAAACATGTGCCAACAGTTTTATGAACAGCTTCTTCACCGTTGTTTTCGAGCTTTTGAAACGATGTTTCATTTTTAAAGTTTTTTTCGCTCTTTGCATCTGTAGCCCTATATTCTGCATTCTATTCTATAACTCTGATCTGCGTACGCTTATTCCAATTTGCTTGGATAGCACACAAAAGAATACCTTTCATTGTACTTCACTACATGACAATAATCAAATCTGTCTGTATCAAAACTTGGATTGTTAGTTTATAATTTTGTGTTTACCGTGCAGATGAATTAATGAACCCAAATGAAGCTAGCAATAATATATTGGCACAAAACACATATTGAGCCAGAGAATGAAACATTGGCATTATGACATAAGTAAAAATTGAAAAGAACTGTTAGTGCCGTAAATCAGAGACAAAAATAGAAATTGCTGAAAACCATTCAGGATCATCAGAAGTTAACATTTCAACTCGTTTCACATTTCTTCAGAAGAGTCCACTATAGAAGGGTCATTCAACCCAAAACATTAGCTCTGAGTTCTCTGCACAAATGGTGCCAGGTCTGCTGAGCTTTTCCAGCAATATCTAATTTGAACAATATTAAACCAGGTAAGTATGTTTGAAAGTCTAATTTCAAGCGCCACAAATATAACCATTCATGCTATTATATTTACTTCAACAACATCTTGAAAAATTCCCAAACTCACCGAAATGTCATCTCTATTACCACCTAGAAGACCTGTCACTTTGACTGGCGAAGTTGGAAGCATTGTCGTTAATATGCATGATAATCACGTACAAGATAATCAGAGGGTTAGATAGGGTGGACAGGGAGAACTTTTTTCGAAGTACGGGAACGGCAAATATGAGGGGACACAAATTTAAAGTGAGGGGAGATAAGTATAAGACAGATGTCAGAGGTAGTTTCTTTACTCAGAGAGTAGTTAGGGTATGGAATGCTTTGCTTACATCGGTCGTAGATTCACCAAGTTTAAGTGCATTTTAATCGTCATTGGACAGGTATATGGACGTACATGGAATAGTGTAGGTGGGGTGGGCTTCAGATTAGAATGACAGGGCGGCGCAACATCGAGGGCTGAAGGGCCTGTACTGCGCTGTAATGTTTTATGTTCTATGTTCGATGAAAGTTTGCTTAACGGTGGAACTTTGGGACTGTGGAGGATTGGCCAGAATTGGTAAAGAATGAATAGTGCAGAACTGAGTTCCTTTAAAATAATCTATGTCTACATCTTGTGCAACGATAGACCCAAAAAACGGCGCTAGTTCAGATAGTCAGGTTTAAGAGGGAAATAAACACTTTGCAAGTGCTTAAGTTAGATGATTATCCACAAAGTTGACAGGGTTGTATATATTGGGAATTTTGGACATGAATATAAAATAGAAAATTGAAATGTCAGTTAGCAGCCTTTTATTTCAAAAGTACAAGGAAATTAGAACTGTGTGGCATTGTTTTGCTGGCCCTGAATATAAGGCAATAGTCAGAAACACTCACAGGATGCTGCTTTGAGAAAAAAAAGTAAAACTAACTCACGATAAACCATTTCAGAATTAGTTTAAGTAATTTGTCAAAGAACCAAGAGAAGAGTAGGAGTTTCTGGGAATCAAACTCACAGACAAAGACGCCTGTAACTGCACAAGTAACGTAAGGTCTAAAGAAAGGAACACTAAAAATACAAGCAGTACATCTTAAATAATCAGGGCACGGAAACTGGCCAAAAAGCAAGGTACATTGAGAATACCTGAGGGAGACACGCAGTGACAACTTTGCCTGGAGACAGGTTCTTGCAAGAGGCTAACATAGTTAATTGAGAACTAGGGAGGCACCAGAGCACATTAGCACGTGTCAAAAGGCAATTCAGCATTTCCAGACATATGAACCACCCATAGATATGTTGAACAGTCGTGCCTGAATATAACAAAGAAATCCAGGTGCATATTCCCCGCCCAAAAGCGGATTATCAGGCCCCAGCGCCGGCACATCAAAAAGTTCATCGATGGTAAGCCATCAAAAGCCATTATCAAATTTAAAGAGGTTCAAAACAATCTCTGTCCCGGATTAATCAAGTCTTTGGAAAATTCGAGAAACGAGCAGGAAGGTAGAATAACCTGGCCTTGTCAGGTTTTGGGGTGACACCCACTTCTCAGCGTACCTCGAGGCATACCTGGACGCAGTAAAGACCTCAGCAGCTTGGCCACCGAAGAGAGAAAGAAAGAGAGAAAAGAGAAGAGCAAGGAATTTGATGAACCAATGATAACTGTGAGTATCTGGAAAGTTGTGAGAGGAAGGCATAGTTGCAAATAGAGTTGTTAACAGTAAAACTGTGAAATTTTAATTCTCACTAATGATGATTTTGAATAAATTTGAGACCAGCTTCATTGACTGCGGCTTGTGGTGTGTAGTCATTTCCCTGGTACAGGAAAAGTACGTAGGTAAATTAATTTCTCACCAAACGGTGAAGGAGTCCGCTGGGTCGTGGAGACAATCTGTTTTGGATAATGTTTGGAAGTCTTTTTTAAAAAGGCCTCCATTCGACTTGAATCTTAAGATCCTCCGAATCTAAGTTACCAACCTCTACCGATCTCTTACACGGCTAGACTGAGCTGGTTGTTAAGAGGACAGCTGCTCCACGTGAAGGTCAATGTATAAATTGAGACATGAGCAAAGAGCGCTATTGAAGAATAACCAGGTATCTTAAACTGCGACAGACAAATCAAGAACCAGTTGTGCACATAATATAAAGTTTTAGAACATAGAACAAAGGCCCTTTGGTCCTCGATGTTGCACCAACCTGTGAAACCAATGTGAAGCCCATCTCACCTACACTATTCCATTTCCATCCATATTTTTATCCAATGACCACTTAAATGTCCTTAAAGTTGGCGAGTCTACGATTGTTGCAGACATTGCATTCCACACCCTGACTACCCTCTGAGTTAAGAAACCACCTCTGACATTTTTCCTATAACTACCACCCCTCAGTTTAATGTTCTGTTCCCTCGTGCTAGCCATTACCATCTGAAGAAAAAGACTCTCACTGTCCACGTAATGTAACCCTCTGATAATGTTATATGTTTATATTATGTCACCTCTCAACCTTCTTCTCTCTAACGAAAGTAATGTCAAATCTCTCAGCCTTTCACTATAAGACCTTTCCTGTGTACCAGGAAATAGCCTAGTAAATCTCCTCTGAATCCTTTCCAAGACTTCCGCATCCTTCGTATAATGTGGTGACCAGAACACCCCGCAGTACTCCAAATACAGCTGCAGGAGAGTTTTGTACAGCTGCAGCATGACCTCATGTCTCTGAAGCTTAATCCCTCTGCTAATAAAAACGAACGCACCATATGCCTTTTTAACAACCCTATCAACCTGGGTGTCAACTTTCAGATATCTATGTAAGTGGACACCAATATCGCTCTTTTCTTCTACAATAACAATAATCTTACCACTAACTGGCACGCTGCATTCCTGTCACTCCTTCCAAAGTGAATCTTCTCGCACGTTTTAGCATTAAACGCAATTTGCCACCTTTCCGGCAAGCTCTTCAGTTTATTGATGTCCCTCTGAAACCTACAACATACTTTGGCATAGTCCACAACTTTACCAAACTTAGTGTTATCCGCAAATTTACTAAGACATGTTTTTTACACCCTCATCCAAGTTATTTAAACAATAACAAACAGCAGTTACACCAAAACAGATCCTTGCAGTACACCACTCGTAACTGAACTCCAGGATGAACATTTCCCATCAACCATCACAGTCTGTCTTCTTTCAGCTCGCCAAATTCTGATCCAAACCGCGAAATCACTCTCAATTCCATGGCTCCGTACTTTGTGCAATAGTCTATCGTGGGAAACATTATTGAACGCCTCACTGAAATCCATATGCGCCACATCAACAGCTTTACAGTCATCCACCTGTTGGTCACATTTTCAAAGAACTTAATAAGGCTTGTGAAGTATGACCTACCATTCACAAAACCGCGTTTACTATTCTGAACAAATTATCCCTTTCCAGATGATTATAAATCCTTTATTAGATGATTAGATTAGATTACTTACAGTGTGGAAACAGGCCCTTCGGCCCAACAAGTCCACACCGCCCCGCCGAAGCGCAACCCACCCATACCCCTACATATACCCCTTACCTGACACTACGGGCAATTTAGCATGGCCAATTCACCTGACCTGCACATCTTTGGACTGTGGGAGGAAACCGGAGCACCCGGAGGAAACCCACGCAGACACGGGGAGAACGTGCAAACTCCACACAGTCAGTCGCCTGAGGCGGGAATTGAACCCGGGTCTCTGGTGCTGTGAGGCAGCAGTGCTAACCACTGTGCCACCGTGCCGCCCTTGTTATAACCTTTTCCAACACTTTACCCACAACTGAGGTAAGGCAACGGGTTTATAATTACCAGCTTTGTCGCTGTTCCCTTTCTTGAGCAAGAGGACAACATTTGTTATCCTCCAGTCTTCTGGCACTATTCTTGTAGACAATGGCAACACAAAGATAATGCTTAAAGTAAATTAGATAGAGATAAATCTTTTATTATGACAAAATGATCCCAACCCCTCACCTGGTAGGATATCTTGAGACTATTTAAAAATAGTCCAAATGAGCAGGGTTTTTCAGTAAGCAGGACTAGTCTTGGACTGAAGGCTCCCTAGCACAGGATCTAAGGTGAGCATCCCATCAAGAACGAGGGAAGCAAGTTGGAAAGCTCTGGCCAGAGATTGGTGCCGTCTGCAATTTGGAAGGCGCCGGGTAAGCAGTTGAGATCTGTTCACTTCAGAATAGTGGCAGACAAGTTTAAGTCTCGAGCACTTAAATAACACAGAGAATAAAACGCTCCAGGAGCATCTAATCCACATCGGAGAGTTTCAGTCTCAAATTTTAAACAGCAAATTACTGCAGATGCTGGAGTCTGCATTGAATTAAAAAAAAACTGGAGATCACAGCGGGTCAGACAACATCCATGGAGAGAGAACAAACCAACGTTTTGAGGCTTGATGACACTTAATCAGACGTCCACAAATTTGAAAGAGCCTATTGTGGTGAGAATAGGGGCATTTAGGACCACGAGGCATCTTTTGCACAGAGAAGCTGAAAGTAGTTGTAAAGATCGTCCATGCCTGGAAAACGTAACAGTTCAATTCAGGCGCCAGGATGGAGCATTCAAAGTGACAGGAAGAAAAACAATCCCTAGTGAAACAGCTCGACACTCAGAATGGGATAACGTGTGCCATCAGGTCACAAACTCCCAGAGAGACAGCAAGAGCCTCCACACTGACACATCCACACCCAAACGATGTGGCACAGGTGGGACTCCACTACATTTCTTCTGGGTGACTGCACCTTCAGCCCCTACCCCCAACTTGTAATTGAAACCAGAGCCCATGATTATTGTCGTCACCTAGTATCAACTAGTCGGTTATCACACGACAAATGCAACACCCATTCTAACCAGCGAGCTTGATATTGCCAATAAGGTGACTCTATTTAATTCCACTTGAGACCTTTTTTTATGATAAGTCCGTTAAAGGCAGACTGGAAGTCAATAATCTAACCAAATCAATAACCATGTGCCTTAATCTAGTGGTCCATTCAACCTTAGCCAAAGACCAACAACGAAAAAGGAGGACCCTTGACAAGATGAAGGTGGAGATCCTTAACAGCAGGGTAAGAGAGCAGCTTAAAAGCGCTACAGAACTACTGACATCAAGGGTAACACCCAATCAGCTAGCCCCGGAGATCCTTGGTTCAACATATTCATGTTTTCAGGTACACGACCTACACCTCTCTTAGGAAAGAACAACGGAATAACTCCTTCCAAAATCTTGTCTCCCATACCTCAGAAAGAGGGAGAGATTCATGCAGCATATTCAAACCCTCTGACGCCTTCTGTAATGAGGCTGGTCTTCTGTAAATTGATTTTGACACACGAAATGGACTTAAAGTTTCAGCAAACATCGGGAAAATCTGTCCGCATGAGCACTACCCTGACTTCTTAGACCCCAACACCAAGTTGAAGGAACGATTGAGCGGAGCCTTCTTCACGTGGAGTCTCATGTCCCCCAAAGACCTGAACTCCAAAAAACGGACTCCTGACCCAAGGAAAAATCAAGGATTAAGATGAGCAACAAATCGGCATTCTGTGCCACATCGATGGTAAATGGGTTGGAGGATATCAGACAGTCCAGTAAATGGAAAGTCCCAAATGTGAACAAACAGGCCATACCATCATGTATTTGTCCCGATGCTTCTTGAACACTTCTATTATATCTGGTTCCAGTACCTCGTCTGGCAACGTACTTCAAGCAGTCACCCTGCTTTGCGCCAAAAACATGCCATGTACATGTCTCTGAACTGCCTTCCGACGACCCCACTGCCACCCCACGAACCTTGGAACTGTGTCCCCTCGTAATTGACCCCGCTACTCTTGAAAGATAAATCTCATACTTTCCAAAGATGCATGCCATTTACATTCTTATCAATTTCGTTTCCGTTGCCCCTCAACCACCTGCGTTCGAGTGAAAAGAAAACCAGTCTATCTAACCTACTTTCATAGCTAAAATCCCTCACATCAAGGAGCATCCGAGCAAACCTTTTCTGTCACCTCTCCAGAGCATTCACATCGTTCTGTTAGTGTGTGTGAAATATTCTAAGTCTGGTAGTCTGATGAACAGAACTGTATGCAATAATCCAAGTGTGGCCTCACAATGTTTGATCATACTGCAGCTTTGCTTGCTTATCCTTATGTTTAACGCCCCTTCTAATGAAGGAAAGATGCTATAGACCTGTTTTTACGACCTTATCTACCTGTGGCTGCCATCTTCACTGATCTGTGGACCTGCACATTCACATCCCTCTACACATCAATACTCCTAAGGGTTTTGCCATTCAGCGTGTGATTTCCAGCTTTATTTGACAGTCCAAAATGCATCACCTGACATATGTCCAGATTAAACTCCATCTGCTATTTTCCTGCACATGCCTCCTTGCTGCATTCTCTGACAATCCTCCTCACTATTCACAACTCTACCAATCTTTGTAACAACTGCAAAATTGCAAATTAGACCAGCCACATTTTCCTGCAAATCGTTTACGTAGGTCATGAACAACAAAGGTTCCAGTACTGATCCCTGCAGAACACCAGTCATAAACTTTCATTTCGAAAAGTATCCTTCCAATGATGCCCACTATATTCTATGATTGAGTCAATTCTGTATCCATCTTGAAAGCCTACTCTGATGCCATGTGACTTCACGTTTTGTGACATTCTTCCATGAGGTACATTTTCAAAAGCTTTGCTGGCGTCCATGTAGGCAATATCAACTACTTTTCCATCATCAATCATCTTTGTCAACTGCTCAAATACCACGATCAAGTTAGAGGGGCACGAATCCCCCTGCATAAAAGCAAGCCAATAAGTCCATTTGTTGTCAAACGTGCACAGATCTTGTACATCAGAATCTTTTCCAATGATTTCCCTGTCGTATATTTGAGGCTCACAATAATTAATTCAGTCATGCGTGATGCAGATGGAGGAAACAACATCCTTATTGACCTAATATTTCAATGAAGTTGCAGGTTCAAAAAGAGATTGAATACTTGCATAAAGACAAAGTCATCGAAGTGAGTAGCAGGAACTTGAGATCACTCATAGTAATGGTGCCATAACTAGATGGTCCCCAAAGATAATATGTGGACTATCGCAAAGTCAAGCTATTGAAAAGTCTGATTCACATCGTATTCCACATTTGTACAAAGATTGTATCGAAAATTGGGAAAAACAACTTATATTTCTATTTTGGACTTTGTCAGAAGATATTGGCAAGAACCTTCATCTGGAAGAGTAAAATCAATACATATTTTGTGACAGTAAAGTTAAAAACAGAATTGAGAATTTGAGTGTGGACCCTGTGGAGATTGGAGATGTGCTAAACGAATATTTATCATCGGAATTCACTCAGGGAAAGGAGAATGTTGTAGAGGAGAAGGATGAGGTGCGAGATATTAGACGTGAAAAGATCGAAATTAGTTATGAACAGGTGATATCAATTCTCGAACTAGTGAAAGCAGGCAAAAGTCCCCTGGGCCGTATGGGATTTAACCGAGGATTCTCTGGGAAGCTAGGTAGGAGATAGAAGAGCCTTTGGCTTTGATATTTGAATCGTCATTGTCTACAGGTTTATTGCCAGAGGTCTGGAGGATTGCAAATGTTGTGCCCTTGTTCAAGAAGGGCAGTAGAGATGACTGAGGTAATTATAGACCAGTAAGCCTTATTTCAGTTGTAGGAAAGGTTTTGGAAACGATTATAAGAAACATTTATAATCATCTAGGAAGCAACAATTTGATTTCATATAGCCAACATGGTTTTGTCAAGGGCAGGTCGTGTCTCACAAACCTCATTGAGTTTTTTGAGAAGGTGACCAAGTATGTAGATGAGGGTAGGACAGTTGAAGTTGTGAACATGGACTTCAGGAAAGCCTTTGATTAGGTTCCACGTGGTAGGCTCTTGAAGAAAATGCAGAGGCATGGAATTGAGGGCGATTTAGCAGTTTGGATTAGAAACTGACTTCCTGAAAGAAGGCAGCGAGTGGTGATTGATGGAAAATATTCATCTTGGAGTCCGGTTATTATCTGTCTTGGATCTGTTTTGTGACGAGTGCTGTTTGTCATTTTTATAAATGACTTAGACGCAGGCTTAGGTGAATGGATTAGGAAATTTGCAGACGACAATAAAGTCGGTGGAGTAGTGGACAGTTTGGAAGAATATTACAGATTGCAGGCGGACTTGGATAAACTGCAGAATTGGACTGAGAGGTGGCAAATGGAGTTCAATGCAGCTAAATGTGATAGAAATGTAATAGGAAGGCAGAGTATTGGGTCAATGGAAGGATTCTTGGCCGTGTGAATGTGCAGAGTGATCTTGGGGATCAGAGGGATCCATGTCCATAGATCCCTGAAAGTTACCACCCAGGTCGATAGTACTGTTAGGAAGACATACAGTGTGTTAGGTTTTTTTTTGGTAAAGGGATTGAGTTCCAGTGTCGCAATATCATGCTGCAACTATGCGAAATGCTAATGCGGCCACACTTGGAATATTATGTACAGTTCTGGTCGCAATATTTCGGGAAGGATGTGGAAGCATTGGAACAGGTGCAGAGGAGATTTACCAGATTGTTGCCTGGTCTGAAAGGAACGTCTTATGAGGAAAGAATGGGAGACTTGGTACTGTTCTAATTGGAAAGAAAAAGGCCAAGAGGGGATTTGATGGAGACATGCCAGATTATCAGAAGATTAGATAGGGTAGACAGTGGAAGTCTTTTTTTTCTGAGGATGATGGCCTCAGCTTGTTCGAGGGGTCATAACTACAAACTGAGGGGTGATAGATTTAAGACAGATGTCAGACCCAGGTTCTTCACGCAGAGAGCGGTAAGTGCGTGGAATGCCTTACCTGCTATTGTATTCAACTCAACCACATTAGGGAGATTTTTAAAAAATCCTTAAATAAGCATATGGATGATGATGGAATAGTGTAGGGGTACGAGCTGAGAATAGTTTACTGGTCAGTGCGACATCGAGGGCTGAAGGTCCTGTTCTGCGCTATATTGTTCGATGTTCTACGTTCTATGAATGAACTATGCCAATCTGAAGTCATGCCATTTGGTATGAAGAATGTGCCAACTGCATTTCAGAGACTAACCAATGTGGTCATTTGTGGATCACCCAATTGTGTGATGTTTATTGATAAACTGGTGAATTTTAATCACACATGGAGAGATCATTCGCAGCATTTATTGGAATTACCATCAACGTCGGGAGGTAGGCTTGCTTTTAAATCTGACTAATAAGGAATTCATGGAAGTCACTTTCCTGGATCATGTTACATGCACATATGGCCCCACGGAATGTGAAAGCAAATAATATTTGGGAGTTAACAATACCATGGATGAAGAGAACAGTACTGTGACTTCTGTATTGGGTTGGTTGTATTGGAAATTCATACCAAATTTTAGCAGTGTGGTTGCTCCACTGACTGACTTATTGAAGAAGTGCAGAAACTTTCAGTGTCTGGCAGACTGTCAGATGTCATTTGACAATCTGAATACTGTGTAAACCACTACCCTAGTATTATCCATACCTAATTATGGAAAGCTATTCAATGTGGCTTTCTGTGTGAGTAATGTTGATCTTGTTGCTGTACTCTTCCGAGAAGACAACAAGAAGACAGAAAGGTTGATTGAGTATTTTGTTCCAGAAAATTGAATACACATTGAATACAACCGAAATATTGCACGATTGAGAAGAAATACTTGTGCTTCACACTGGCGCTCCAACATTTCAACATGTATATTGCAAGCAATGTGACTGAAAGAATTGCAGACACTGATCACAACCCATTATATTATTTTGGAATTGATTAAGCACAACATTTCTAGATTGTTTAGATGGTGCACATTATTGAACGCATTCCACATGAAAAATATACACGTAGCAGAATGAGAAAGCGTAATTGTTAATCCATTGTCGTGGCTTGAATGAAGAATACACAGAGGCGTCCAGTGCCAGGAATAAACAGACTGAAATAGAATGTTTTAGTGCATGCGTGCATGCTTTACAGTCAATGTAATGCATATGTATTGTAACGCACAAATACACTAAGATGAAGGCTTTAAAAATGAAACAAGTTATGGTTCATTTTCTTTCAGGGGACTGGGGACCTGTGCCGGTGATGTCACTTTCAGAAGTTATTTTTCACTGGTATTTTTGTTAAGAGAGTGTGTAAAGGCAGAGTTGTAGAAATTACTACTGGAGAGTGTGCACGTCAACAGTCAGATGTGGCCTTTAGATTTTTTGAAAGTTATTTGTAACAAGGGAAGGGACGTGGCCAGTTCTCAACGTTCAGTTTATTCAGTTTTTCTAGTTGTAGCAGGCAAAAGCTGTTTGGATCCCAGAAGAGTTGGAACTTCAGTAAACCAATTCCTAGCTGCCATATTTTTCTGAAATCTCTTTTGATGTTCTTTCCATCCAGATTGGGGAATTGCACATAAGAATCTCTGTCTGCACTTATCTTTTTGCCAAGGGGTGTGCCTATGGTAATTTCCATTATTGGAACAGTTAATTAGTAATGGGTACTCTATCTGCTATTTGGTTAAAATTTCCGATACTTAAGTAATTCTAACTTACTCTTTGTTTTATTTTTGTTTTGACCATAATGCGAAAATAAATTGGAATTTGCTAAACGCTGAGTTGTTTGACCAGTTAATACACCTGGAACATTCACACTGTTTCTAAATTTAAAATAAGAAAAGCTAGGGTCCTGGCTACCTTCTTAAATGCCTTGAGGGGGTCTGGTTTGGTCAGTAACGGTAAAAGCCTTGGTATTCTCCTTTACCTTGTTTGCTAATGTGTTCTGATTACTCCATTTAACCCTTTTAATTCCTTGCTTAAAAGTCTTTCTCCTTCCTGTGTATACTCCAAGGGCGTCATCAGTTCCCATCTTTGCAGGCCTTACTTACGCTTCCTTTATTCTTTTTGTCCAAGGTTAACCTAACTTGTCACACCTACCCTACTTTTCCGCTAGAACGTTGATCTCCTGACCTTTTAAGAATTGCTGTTTGAAGGATTCCTATATCTTCAATGTGGATTTACCCTCAACTAGCTGCCTCCAATCAAATTTCTCCAGTTCCTGCATAGTGTTGTTTGCCTTGCATTAATTTATCAACGTCATCCCGAGGATTGCTGTTATCCCTGTTCATGTGTACATTAAAACTCATGGTATTATGTTCAGTACTCCTGAAATGCTCTCCCACTGAAACTTCACTCAGCTGGCTGTCTGCATTTCCCAAATCTCCATCCAATATAACCCGTCCCCTCTTTGGACTATTTGCGTACTGTGTCAAGATTCCCTCCTGAATGGTCCTGACAAATTCTGCTGCATCCAAGCCTCGTGCACAAAGTGAGTCCAGGTCAATACAGGGGAAGTGATAATCACGCACCACAACAAGCCTGCTGTTTTTCACATGTTTCCAACAGTCGTCGACATATTCTGTCCTTCATCCCTTCCCTCCCCAACCCCGATTGCTGGGTGGTCTGCAGTATGCACACAGCATTGTGATTTCATATTTCCCATTCCTGAGTTCTACCCATTTCCTTTATGGGTTCTCTATCCTTCCTCGGCACAAGTGTGAGACACCTCTTTAAATGAGATGGAGCTCCCCTCCCTCTGTTAGATCCCTACTATCACACCAGGAACTTCTAAATCGTGAGACATTAAGCTGCCAGTCTTTTAAATCTTTCAACCATCTTCCAGATTCACAAAAATGCAAAAAATTCAAAATGACAATCAAAGCTAGGAAGTATTTATGTTTCAAAATAATCGATTAGTTGTAAAGAGTTAGAACCATAGATTCTGAATAGTGTGGAAGTTGGCCATTTGATCTATTCATCCACTTCAACCAACCGAAGGGTATCCTGCGCAGACACAGCTAATTCCTATAACCAAGGATTTCACATTGCTAATCCATATAACCTGAACAAAAGACAATTCTGCGTGGCCAATAGACATAACCTGCATATCGTTGGGCTGCAGAAGTAAACTGGAGCACCCGGACGAAACCCAATGCGAACACAGGGAGAATGTGCAAAATCAACACAGACAATCACTCAAGGATGGAATTCAACATAGTCCACGGTCTCTCTGAGGCCGTGCTAACCCAATGTTAGAGTCAATTACAGTTAAGACTGTGAAAGTTTAAATTTTAGCATCAAATTCTTCGAAAAAACTGGAAGCCACTTCTTTTGTTGCTGCCCCGTGCTGCGTAGTATTTTTCCTGTTACAGGCAATAGTACGTGGGTAAATTAAGTTCATGAATACTGGCCGAGTCGTCGGCAAGTCTAAAAGACACTCTTTCCTCGACAACACCGAAACGATGACGTCAAGTGAAATTTAGCTCTCCCTTTTTCTCTCAGTGAGTGGAAATTCAACAGCATTCAAACATGTTGCAAACAGGTTGTGCTGCTAACGGAAACCAAAATGTATATCAAACTGACTAGCAGAAAAATTAATGATTGTTTCTGTAGATAAAACACAAAAGATCAAGAAAAAAAGAACTGTGGAAATGTCACCTCATTTCCAATCTGTAATGTATGCTCTGATTATGCGAACATAATCCTTATAGCTTTTGTTATGAAGTTTGAGGCATGGACTCTACTGTTAAGAGGGAATGAAAGCTGGCAAGCCTATTGTGTGACTGACTGCAAGCACAGAATGTCCTGGATAATTTGAAGATGTAACATTTGAGATGTAGCTCAGGTCCTGAGTTGTGACACAACAACTCGAATTGAGTCAATCAATTTAAATCATGCCCCAAGATACTAAAATACAATCGAATTGGAATTTGACCATTTTGGCGGCATTAAACCAGTCTGATGATCGGATGTTTCAGGGATAAAAGTCAGGCATTTTGACCATTTAGCCAGAGAGGCAAAGAGCACCAATACAGACTGATTGCAAACCCGCTCTCTGAAAGGTTCCTTTATCATTTAACAACCTGTGAAGCAGAATTTCGAATAAAAGAAGACAGGAAGAGAGAACGAGAATATCGACAGATAACTGGTTTTGAAACTTGATTTTTTAAACTTAATCTGTGGATTAATCAGTATATTATTGTAGAGTGGGAGGTAGATAAATCGTTCGGGACACCACCCACGCCCTCCACCTCCTCCATGATTTTCACTTCCCCGGTCCCAACGCCTTATCTTCATCATGGACATCCAGTCCATATACACCTCTATCTCCCATCACGAAGGACTCAAAGCCCTCTGCTTCTTCCTTTGACGCTGTACCAATCAGTACCCTTCCACCGACACCCTCCTTCGACTGACTGAACTGTTCCTCACCCTGAACAACTTCTCTTTCCAATCCTGCCACTTCCTCCAAACCAAGAGTAACCATTGGCACCCTCATGGGCCCCAGCTATGCCTGCCTCTTTGTAGGATATGTGGAACAGTCCATCATCCACAGCTACACTGGCACCACACCCCACCTTTTCATCCGCTGTATCGATGACTGTACCGGCGCTGTCTCGTGTTCCCACGAGGAGGTTGAACAGTTCATCCACTTTACCAACACCTTCCACCCCGACCTCAAATTAACCTGGACCGTCTCAGACTCCTCCCTCCCCTTCCTAGACCTTTCCATTTCTATCTCGGACGACTGAATCAACACGGACATTTACTATAAACCGACCAAATCCCACAGCTACCTAGACTACACCTCCTCCCACCCTGCCCCCTGTAAAAACGCCATCCCATATTCCCAATTCCTTTGTCTCTGCCGCATCTGCTCCCAGGAGGACCAGTTCCAATACTGTCCAAGCCAGACGGCCTCCTTCTTGAAAGACCGCAATTTCCCACCAGACGTGATCGACGATGCTCTCCCCCACATCTCCTCCACTTCCCGCTCCTCCGCCCTTGAGCCCCACCCCACAAATCGCCGCCAGGACAGAACCCCACTGGTCCTCACCTACCACCCGACAAACCTCCATGCACATCGTATCATTCGTCTTCATTTCCAGCACCTCCAAACTGACCCCACCACCAGGGGTATTTTTCCCTCCCCTCCACTATCAGCGTTCCGAAAAGACGACTCCATCCGTGACTCCCTCATCAGGTCCACACCCCCCACCAACCCAACCTCCACTCCCGGCACCTTCCCCTGAAACCGCAAGAAATGCAAAACTTGCGCCTACACCTCCCCTCTTACTTCCCTCCAAGGCCCCAAGGGATCCTTCCATATCCGCCACAAATTCAACTGCACCTCCACACACATCATTTACTGCATCTGCTGCACCCAATGAGCCCTCCTCTATATTGGGGAGACAGGCCGCCTACTTGCAGAACATTTCAGAGAACACCTCTGGGATACCCGGACCAAACAACCCTACCACCCCGTGGATCAACACTTCAATTCCCCCTCACACTCCACCAAGGACATGCAGGTCCTTGGACTCCTCCATCTCCAGACCATTTCAGCACGACGGTTGGAGGAAGAGCGCCTCATCTTCCGCCTAGAAACCCTCCAATCACAAGGGATGAACTCAGATTTCTCCAGTTTCTTCATTTCCCCTCTCCCAACCTTGTCTCAGTCAAATCCCTCGAACTCAGCACCGCCTTCCTAACCTGCAATCCTCTTCCTGACCTCTCCGCCCCCACCCCCACTCTGGCCTATCACCCTCACCTTGACCTCCTTCCACCTATTGCATTTCCAACGCCCCTCCCCCAATTCCTCCTCCCTACCTTTTATCTTCGCCTGCTGGACACATTTTCCTCATTCCTGAAGAAGGGCTGATGCCCGAAACGTCGATTCTCCTGCTCCTTGGATGCTGCCTGACCTGCTGCGCTTTTCCAGCAACACATTTTCAGCTCTGATCTCCAGCATCTGCAGTCCTCACTTTCCCCTAGATAAATCGTAAAGACAAGATAGGTTTAACAGTGAAGTTAGTTGCAGTTTCATTTTCTCTTTTTAGAGTTAAAGAATGAAGTGTTTTATATTTAATTCGTAGAATTTGGGTAGTTCTTTGTCACTCATATTTTAACAGATTACGAGGCGAGGTTAGGTTTACTGTGTGTCTCATTTAAATTAGCAGAATTGCTTACCCCGTACCAGTTTGGGGGCTCAGGTCCGTGATTTGGCCAGGTTTCGACAGATCCAGTCTGAGATTTGAACAAATTCTGCAGATTTAAGCATTTACTGCCGAGCGTTCCAGATCTTTAAATAAAATGTAAGTGAGACAATTTGTTTAATTTATGTTACTTGTGATGGGTGAACTAAAGAGAATAAAAAAGTTCTGAAAATTGTTAATGAGGTTCTGCGGTTTGAAGATGATTTGCACATTTGCCAAGGAAGTTTAGAAAGAAAGAAAAATGCTTACTTTTCGAATTATCAAATAGGTTAGAATTGGGATTAACCAAGGACAAAAGTAAACTGAAATTTTAAGGGAATTACTGCTGGGTCGGCGAAAGAGACAAGTGCAGTCGATTTAGAAAAGAAAATCTTAAATTACAATTGAAGAAAATGAAGTTAGAAAGTAAACAAAGAGAGAAAGAGGAAAGAGAGGGAAAGAGAAAGAGAAAGCGAGAGAGAGGGAAGCAAGAGAAAGAGAGGAAAAAGAAGGATATAGAAGGTTCTTAGCTGAGAAAAGAGAGAGAAGAAAGAGAGAGAGAGAAAAGAAAGATACATTTTGAGAGAGGTTGAGCTTCAGAAATTGCGCCTTGTTAGGTAAGTCCAATTAAGAGTATGGAGATTAAGTGAGATAGTAGTGAGATATACAAGTATGTTTAGCACTGCCAAGTTTGGTTGAGACGGATGTTGAAGCCTTCTTTATTTCATTTGAAAAATTAGCAAGGCAGATTGAGTGGTCGAGGACTTGTGGGTAATGGTAGTTCAGACTAAACTGATAAGCAGATCTCGTGAGGTATTTGCAGCGCTGTTAAATCAGGGGTCAGGAGAAATATTGATGACGTCAAACAAGCTATTTTAAGAACTTATGAATTAGTAACAGAAGCGTATATACAGTGTTTCAGAACATAAAGAAGGAACCAGATCAGACATATTTTGCGTTCGAAAGAATTAAACTTAGTAATTGTGATAGATGGGTATGGTCCTTAAAATAGATAAGATCTTTGAGGATCTGAGAGAGTTTATTCTGCTGGAGGAGTTCAAAACGTCAGCCTCAGCGATGATAAGAATTCACGTGGATGAACAGAAAATTGAGGAAGTGAGAGGAGCAACAGCGATGGCAGATGAATACGCGTTTGTGCATAAGACAAATTTCTGGCAGGAATTTTATCCTGTGACGGGAGGGAGTTGGGAGATGGGGCGAACCTACAATACCAAACAAACAGTAGAGAACACGGGTAAGTGTTTATGGCAGCTTAAAAAAGTACAATAGGGTGATTTTCCTCAGCTGTTTCCATTGTGGTAAATTGGGGCATGTTCATTCACTGTGCTGATCGTTAAAGAAAAACACTTTGGGAAACGATATGGTAAAAGATGCTCAGCCAGTGGCATCAGTGAAATTAATAAAGGAGAGTCGAGGAGCTGCAGGAGACTGCACAGCCTAGGCAGAAGCTGAGTGTGTAGTTGGTACACAATCGCTATAAAAAAAAATTGCATCTGTGGGTAAATTTCACTCAGAAACAACAGGGAGAAAACGGCAGAAGTTATAATTTTGAGAGATACAGGATCCATCCAGTTTCAAACAGTAAGCAATGAAGGAATTTCCACTCCATCTGAACTGTTAAATGAGAGAGTGGTAGTTTGTAGGATAGATGGACAGAAGTCGAACGTTCCCCTATATAAGTTCAGGTTGAACTGACAATTCAAGATTGGGGAACGAACAGTGGAAGTGATTCATAGAATGTTAGTTCTACGAATCCAGTTTGTTCTTGGGATTGATTTAGCAGGTTCTAAGATGGTAGCGACATTTCTTGGTATGGAGAAGCCCAAGGAAGAAAAGAAAATTGATGAGTACAAAAAAAGTCCTGGTATTTTCCGGACTGTGCAGTTAAAGAAAACATGATCCCACTGTCATAAGTCACAGCACAAAACAAAAACTAAAGAGAAAGATAAAGGAGTTGAGGTTCAGTTAGTGGACATCCCGTTTGATGTAACGGTGCAGCAAAAACCTGAACAGGCAGAGGATCAGAGAGCAGTGCTTACTCCTGAAAAGCTGACGAACTTGCGACAGAAAGACAAGACATTAAAAGATATGTATGTTGAGGTGTGCTCAGAAAAGGACGAGGAGAGTAGGCCTAATTGGTATACAAGGTAGACAAGGTATACAAGATAATGAGAGGCACAGATAGAGTCGATATCCCGAGACGATTTCCCAGGACAAAAATGACTAACACGAAAGGTCATAGTTTTAAGCTGGTTGGAGGAAAGTATAGAGGGGATGTCAGAGGCAGGTTTCTTTTACACAGAGAGTTGTGAGAGCATGGAATGCGTTGCCAGCAGCAGTTTTGGAGGCAGGGTCATTGGGGACATTTAAGAGACTCCTGAACGTGCATATGGTCACAGACATTTGAGTGTGCATACAAGAGGATCAGTGTTCGGCACAACATCGTGGGCTGAAGGGCCTGTTGTGTGCTGTACTGGTCAATGTTCTATATTCTGAAAGGAGGCAGACAGTATTCCAGGGTATTCGTATTTGAAAGATAGAATCTTCAGATTAAAGTGAGATCATGGTAGTATAGTGCACGGGAGAAATGGGCCAAAATGCACCAGCTTGTGTTGCCGGTAGCATACAAGCAAGAAGTGTTATGGAAGCACATATACTTCCTGTAGGAGGTCACCGAGGTGTACAGAAGACTTCGACTAAGGTACAAAAATATTCATATTGGCCTGGAATGCTGAGGATGTGGTTAACTTTTGCTGTACATGTCTTGCATTCAAAGTGGTAGATAGGCCACAGGCAGTAATACAACCAGCACATTTGCTGCCAATTCCCGCATTCAAACAACCTTGTGCGTGGGTTATAATTGTGTAGGTTCCCTCCTGAGAACTAAAATTGGTAACCAATACTTGGTAAAAAAAAAATGGATGTGTCGGCCAGATTTCTGGAGACATGTCCAATACAGAGTATGAGGCAAAAAGTGTGGTAGAGCATTTCTTACTTTTCTTCACATGGTATGGGTTACGCAGAGAGATTGAGTCAAACCAAGGGTCTAATTTTACTAGTAAGTTGTTTCAGGAAATCATGGTTAGCTTAGCTGTACAACACTTCAAATCGTGTGTGTATCATCTCGAATCCTGGGGTACTTTAGAAAGATGGCAACCGACCTGAAGACCATGTTGAAAGCATTCGGTCAGCATTGCCAAAGTCATTGGGATTAAGGTATCCAATTCGTATTGTTTGCCATCAGAGATGCCCCAGACGAATCTACTCAGTTTACTCCCTTTGATTTAATATTCAGACATAAGGTGAGAGGCCGTTTGAAATTACTTAAAGAGAAATTAACAGAACCAAAGTCGGAGATCTCACATAAGGGTATGTATTGGAGCTGAGGGAGAGATTAAATCACGTTAGTGAATTAGCTAAACAGCACATAAAGAGGGCATAACATCGAATGAAGAGGGTGTCAGATAGACACTCTGAGATTCGGATGTTTTCCTGAGGGGATGACGTATTAGTATTGTTACCAGTGGTATAAGATCCTATCAAAGCCAAGTTGAGTGATCCTTATCAAGTTGAGAAAAAGTTGAGTCAGGTGGACTATCTAGTTAAGTTGTCAGATGGGAAAAATTATTTATCAGGTATTTCATCTGAACATGTTGAAATATTCGTATATTGGTGAAAACGAACTCGAGAAACAGATGTTAGCTTCGGCCCTGAAGCGTGAGGAATAAAATCCAGATTCTGTACCTCAAAAAATGTTAAACAATGAGGAAGTCCTTGTGCAGTGGGACAGATTATTAAACTATCTGTCTCAAAAGGAAAGAACGCAGTTGAAAGGTTTGTTACAGCAGTATGAGGACACGTGCAGGAATAAAATAGGGAGGACTAATGATGTCGTGCATGATGTAGACGTAGAGAACGCGGTTCCAATAAATAAAAACAAAAAAAAACAAACCCTTTCAAAGTTATATTGTTCCAGAAGGAAGTGGAGGTGATGCTCAACAAAGACAACTTTGAACTGTGTCAAAGTGCATGGAGTTCGCTGATTATCTTAATTCCCATACCTGACAGGACGAGACAATTTTGTGTGGATTATTTTAAGTTCAACGCCATAACAAAATCGAAATCATGCTAAATTTCGAGATTACAGGACAGTAGAGAGGCAGTTGAACAAGCCAGGTACATCACAAAGTTGGACTTACTGCGTGGTTATTGGCAGGTACTTTTATCGTACAAAGTGAAAGACATTTCTGCGTTTCTTACTCCAGATAGGCTTTATTAATTCAAAGTGGTACCCTTTGGAATGAAGAACACACCCACCACATTCTAAAGACTCATGAGTAGAGTTGTACCTGGATTAACACACTCTGCAGTCTATCTCGAAGAGGTAGTTTTCTTTAGTGAGTCCTGGGAAGATCATATGGCACAATTGACAGGTCTCCTTGCATGGTGGCACAAAGTAAAACTGGTAATAAATTTAAAGAAAACTGAATTCGCAAAAGTAGAGGTGCCACTCTTGGAACATAACATCTGTATTGGATGTTTGACCCCATGGAACGCAAAGGTGAAGGCCATCGAGGAATTTTCATGACAAACCTTGAAAATAAAAGTGCTCCGAGTTTTGGGACTAAGCGGTTTCTATTGAAATTTTTTTTTCCGTACCACCTGATTAAGGAGCAGTGCTCCAAAGGCTAGTACTTCCAAATAAACCTTGTGTGGATTATGACCTGCCACAGTGTGATTTTTAACTTTATTCCAAACTTCAATATTTTAATGTTTCGTTGAAATATTTGCTGAAGAAGAACACAAAATTTCGGTTGCAGAACAATGCCAGGAAGCCTTTGACAACTTACAAGCAATATATACTGGCACACTATTTTGAGCGGCACAAAAAATCCTGAAGTCCTTCAAAGTTACCATCGATGACATTGGTCTTGGTGTTATACTGCAAACGGATGGTGATGATTGTATACAACAGCTGTTGGTTACTTTTCTAAGAAACTTAATACCAACCAGAAAAATATACTGTACGTTCGAGAAAGATCTAGTAAGTTAGGTACTAGCCTTAAAACACGAAGTGTATGTCAAAGATGGATGTATGGACAGATCACAATCCTCTTACATTCTTGAAACAGTTTAAAGATAAGAATATGATACTGTTTTATTGGAGTCTTATGTTAAAGACTATTAATTTACAAATCGTACATGTTGCGATTGGAAGAATGCAGTAACTGATGTGTTATCATGGACTTAACTTAGAAAGTATCTATCTATCTATCTACCTACCTTTCTATCTATGTATCTATCTATCTGTCTGTCTATCTGTCTATCTATCTATCTATCTATCTATCTATCTATCTATCTATCTATCTATCTATCTATCTATCTATCTATCTATCTATCTATCTATCTATCTATCTATCTATCTATCTATCTATCTATCTATCTATCTACCTACCTATCTATCTGTCTATCTATCTACCTATCTGTCTGTCTATCTATCTATCTGTCTATCTATCTATCTATCTATCTATTAATCTATCTATCTATCTATCTATCTATCTATCTATCTATCTATCTATCTATCTATCTATCTATCTATCTATCTATCTATCTATCTATCTATCTATCTATCTATCTATCTATCTATCTATCTATCTATCTATCTATCTATCTATCTGTCTGGCTATCTATCTATCTATCTATCTATCTATCTATCTATCTATCTATCTATCTATCTGTCTGGCTATCTATCTATCTATCTATCTATCTATCTATCTATCTATCTATCTATCTATCTATCTATCTATCTATCTATCTATCTATCTATCTATCTATCTATCTATCTATCTATCTATCTATCTATCCATCCATCTAATCATCCACCTATCCATCCATACATCTATAAATTCATCCATCTATCTGTCTGCGGAATGATAAAATATGATGTGAAGAAATATAGTGGTCATTTATGAAATGTTTAGGCAGTGGATCAAAGTCAAAAATTCGAATCTTTACTCATGTCAGGATAGAGAACAATAAGAGAAAAATATCGCATCGCGTCAGGGCCCTCGAGCAAACATGCATGTGCTGAACATTATATTAATCTAAATTAATCCCATCTGCCAACACATGGTCTGTATGCCTTTATTGTCTGCCATGTTTCCATGATGCTTTAATAAGAGTTACAGACTTAAAATGTAGTTTGACGAATGATGCCAGTAGATTCACCACGAGAAAGTATCAGCTTCATCCTGTCTGGGCAGCATGTACCAATGGAATTATTGGCATTTGCTTCAGAAATAATTACCTCCATTAATAGCTGAGAACTAGCATACTGATATGTTGGATTTTCAAAATAAATTATTAACATCAGTTGACTTTGTGAAATAAAAACTTAAACGCTCTTTGTTAATCTTAGAATGCCAATTTATAGCTCCATAAATGATAAATCCAATCTCTTCTGCGTGTCGATTTTCAGAGATTACATTAAGAATTTATCAGACCATCACATTGGGTCACGCATATAAAGATGGCTATTTACTCTTATAAAAAAACAAATCTCTTCCAAAGTTGCGAACATGAAAATTGAAAGTATTTAACTGCCACCACACCCACTCCAAAAAGGCTAACAAAAAACTGCAGTCACAGACAAAGTGTTTCAATGAGAAATAAACAGAAATTCATTCGAACGTGTTAATAAACTGTTTCATTCATTCCATACTTTCTAACATAAATGCTTAACTCAAACCAGAACTCAACTGTATCTTTTACCACGGTGACTATATTCTTCCATACAGGTTTGTACATGTCACTAATCTATTTACTATTTATTGAATTTGTGGTATTCGCCTCAATTAACATATATGACCCCTTACAACATATTAAAAAAATATGAACTCAATTCTAAAATCTCTTTCTTCATATCTGTCTCTGGAATTGTGCAGTAGTTTATTATCAAATGTGCATACATGTAACAATCACTCTGATCTAGCCCAAACATGCACACTTTTCCAGATACAATTCTTCAAAACATGTCAAATTCTTAATTGTCGATCTCTGCAAACCTAGCAATCTTCCTACTCGACAGGACGAGGTCAGGCTTTTGGCACAGTGATTTTCATTAGTCAGGACATTGAGTATAGAAGTTAAGAAGTTTTTTTGCAGTTGAAGCAGTCGTTGATGACGCCGTATTTGGGGTATTGTGTTCCCTTCGTGATTGGAAGGATGTTATTAAACTGCAATTAATGCAGAAGATACCAACAAGAATTTTGCCGGGACTCACCAGTCTAATTTACAGGGGGAGGTTGGACTTCTTTATTCTTTTAGAGCGTAGGAGAGTAAGACGGTAACTTGTAAAATTGAATAAGACCATGATATCAGGTGAATGTAACCTAGGGAAATCGAGGACTAGAACACATACGTTTAAGGTTAGAGTGGCAAAAAAAGGGAATGTGAGGGACAAAATTGTTACACAGTGTGTGGACATGCACAAAACATTTTAACATAATTTCAAATGCTGAGTGGTAATGTGTTGGTTCTGTGTTTTTACGTCAGTAAACCAGATCTGTTCATTGGAATCCCAAAAAAGTAAACAATTTGTTCGGCTTTCTTTTATTTAAGGTTGAAACGATTTAAGCAGCAGAATAGGAGGGGGAAGCTCCCATAGAACCAAAGTTTGTGGTTTTAGTTTTACTGTGGTATTTGGTGCTGGATCATGATTCAACCTACAGTGCATCACTTCCCTGTTTCTGTCTCAGAGTTTTCTCTTGATAACTTTGCTCCTCTTGATAGTTGCCTGTGAACCAATCTGGTTTTCTAAACTTGCATTTTTGCAAAGGGTATATTCAGGGGATGTTACGAAATTAGAACATTTGCAATTTAGTATTTACATATTCCATTAATTTGTCACGTTTTCCAATAGAGTTAAGTATTCAAGTTTCTGCTTTCTTTTGCTGTATTTTGAATATAGTGTATAAATAAGGTATGTTTTGACTACCGTTGACGAATTTGACTAATCCAATTGTATCCGGAGTGCAACAGCTTTATCATACAAAACTGCTGGAGTTCAGAGTACGTAATAAATTATATTTGAGGGCGTTGGCTTGATTCAAAGGAAGTTGGGGACTCTTGTCGTTACAAAAGTCTCTAATTCCATGTTGTTTTGGGATTGCTGGACTGAATAGTAGTGAGTGGTGAGTGTTCGTCTTTTAAAGATGTACATTTCGGGGTTTGAAATTGGTTGGTTTTATCCAGGTCTATCTTGTGTCGTAATTGCACTTTCAGTCACTAAGTGATACCTGGGGTTTGAAGAAATCACTTCTAGAGTTTTTGAAGGTGAACAAGGCAAAACTTACCAAATTGGAAAGCAAGACAGTGTTCGGGTTTACTGAGTCTGTGATGAAAGTGAAGGTAATTGTGGCAATGACGCAGAATTTACAGTTGCCAGGAAATGCTCCGTGAATCTTTGGAAATACCCAAAACTGACGTGAATTTGAAGCAGTCCTAACAAGAAAATGCAACGAAACAGTTTGAATTACAACTAAAAGGAGAGAAAGAAGAATGGCAAGTAAGGCCCTAGGAGACCAAAGTGAGAAAGAGAGACGAAAGGGAGAAAGTGAAAAGTTTTGAACTTCAAGGGATAGACCTGAAAAATCGAAGTCGACAGGAAATGGCAGAGGTCGAGTTGATAGATAGGAGTAGTGATGAGAACAGTGATGGAGAGCAATCCCATCGTAGTCAAATGCCTTCAGGCGATCTGTTTAAATATGTCCAAGCATGGCTTAATTTCGTGGAGAGGGATGCTGAAGCCGTTTTTAAAATTTCATTTGAACAAGTGGCTAAACAAACAAAATCGCCAACGACTATGTGGGTATTGTTGATCAAAACAAAATTGGCCACGAGAGCCAGTGAAGTATTTTGCTTACTATCAGTGAACGTGTCTGGTATATGTCAGGAGGTGAAAAAAAACCTCAAATGCATGTAAGCTGGGATCAGAAACGCTTAGGCAACGATTCAGGTACCTAGGAAGGGAATCTGGTCAGAGGTACATTAAGTTTTTTTAAAATAAAACAAATTAATTGTGCCAAATAAATTTAAAATAAAACTTGCGTCGTGAATGTGCGGAGTGCAAACTGAGCAAGAAGGCATATGGGACTGGTGAGTAAGTGAAATAACATATTTGGGCGGTTTGCATTACCTGAAGAGGTACTTAGGTTGTGTCTCCCATTCATCCTTCTTCCTCTTCCAACCAAAAATACGGTTCTGTGCACCAGATTAGGAAGGTAACTAGATTATTTTTTATTCTTTAATTTTCAACAGACTCTTTGGGAATTTAGAATAGTAGGAATAGAAGTTAAGGCAATGAAATGCTCCTAATACAAGGAAGTAAGGGTCACTACTGGTGTCTTTGCTGACATCGTCTATCGGAAGTGCCTCCAACGCCAGCTCCTTAAAAACCATGTTCGGGAATTTCAGATCATTCAGAAGGCAGAGGTTATTGAGAAGAGTTACAGGCAACATGCCACAAACAGGTACAAGAAAGAAAGGTAGATGGGTTGCAGTCAGGGATTGGAATGGCAACCAGCAGACAATGCAGGGATCCCCTGTAGATGTTCCCCACAATAACAAGTATTCCGTTTTAGATACTGTTCGTGGGGATGACTTACTGGGGTAAGCTATGGGGTAAAGGACTCTTGAACATAGTCTTTCCCAGTTGCTCAGCATGGAAGGGCCAGAGGAGCACAGCATTAGTCGTTGGGGAATCCATATTCAGGTGGCGTGATAGGAGGTTCTGCCAGAACGAGAGAAACTCACATTTGGTGCGTTGCCTCCCAGGTGCCAGGGAACATGATGTCTCCGATTGTGTTTTCGGGATCCTTGCGGGGGAGGGGAACAGCAGCAAGTCTTGGTCCACAGAGCCACTGACAACATAGAACTGAGAAGGGAATGCAGATTCAAGGCAGAAATTCAGCGAGTTAAGTTGGAAGATTAGAACTAGACCAAACAGAGTTAATATCTGCTTAGTTACTCCTGTTACATGCGAGCAAGGTGAGGAACAGGGACCGAGCGAATTTGAACATGTGACTACAGGGATGGGGCATGAGGGAGGATTTCGGATACCTGGGTAATTGAGGATCATTCTGGGGTCGGTGGGATCTCCACATACTGAGGGTCTGCACCAGAACCAGAGGGGTACCAATATCTGGGGTGGGGATGGCGGGGAGATTTGCTGATGTTTTCAAGAGGGTTTAAATTAATTCAGGAAGTGGATGAGAACCTAAATGATAGTTTCAGTATCTAGGACGGTGAGTGAAGTGAGTACAGAAGTAAGCTTTCAGGGTCGCAAGAGTGCACCAGAACCAGGAAGTGTTTTGGAGAAAATATAGAGAATCACCAGGAGCGAACTCTGTTAAATTGATCTTCCATTCCAGACTAACCTGCTAGATATTTTGCTATTCCATCTATTACAATAGTCTCCCGTCTCAAGCTGACTCTACTAACTACTAATTAGATATTTTAACGTCATTTCCCAAATAGTTATGGTCCCAATCCTGTCATATTAACACATAACAGAGGAACTTGCTTTATTCCTTGTATTATCGCATCTCACCATAGTGACCTTTCAGCCTCAACTTTACAATGCTAATTGGTGTAAGAGCATTCCACTATTCTTTTCCCATCCTGCATTCCACAGACCCCTTGAAACAAACTGCCAGTGGCCTTCATGGTTTAACCCTTCCCATGCTTTCATGTTCTTAATTTTCCATATTCCCTCTTTGAGACCTACTGATCTCACCTAGAGAAACAAGACAAATAATGTAGGTCCCAACACGGACTAAATAATTTTCGATGTCTGAGACTTAAAGGGTTCTTCCTCTATTCCTGAGGTCTCTTGTGACAAAAAACTGTCCTCCAATAACCAGAACAGGAAAAAAGACCAAGATCCTTCACAATCTAGGACCCGCGTGTTCTTCAGAAGTTTCATCGATGTCCCCATGTGGACATATTTGTTGCACTGTGGCGGTTGTTAAGTCATAATAGTAGAGTAGTGGGGCACCGTCAGAGGAGTAAACACTTCCTGGGGTAGTTGAAATGACCACAAGTTGCCATGTAGTGACACAAACTAAAAAGGATTTAATAAAAGGTTAAGCACAACAAGGCGATGACAAGGAAAACCGCACCTAAAATAAGACCAATCTTGACAAACCATGCTCCCCAACATTACACAAGCCCCTCCTTTTTCTGCCAGTCTCCAATCGACGGCCTGTCTGTTTTTCTATGTCATTTTGACAGTAGCATGCAATCGTTCTCTCAAGGCCACAAGGGCATCGTCAGCATAATTCATAAGTCTCTGCTAGTTTTAATAAACGTAATTAATCCATTCAGTATTCTTGCTCACCCTATCACTTGGATTAGAGATTCCCAGCACTCAGCAATCTCTTTGCAGGCCTCAACTTCATTAGAAATATCTCTTGGCTGTCCTATGCTATCAATTCGAATTGTCGGATCAGGGACATACCATCGCTAAGTGACATAGCATCAAGCTGCGCATGTGACAATACAACTACCTCGTATAGGAGCATTACACTGGCACAGCTGCCACTCCAGCCAGTGAGCAGCATTGGCCGAAACCCTACTTTCTAACCACACAACCACCAAGTATTTGACAGTGGGATGCATTGAGAATTTAAAACAGCCCAAATGTGGTGACCACCTCTAGATCAATCCTATTCCCGCAAATACCCTTAAAATAGCCTACTGGTATGGATCAATTTCACTTAAAGCTTTCAAAACACAACCCTTCCCGTATCCTGACAGCAGCCACGGGGGACATGTAATTTGTCTTACTTGTGGACCACGGGGTATTATAGCCACACCACCGTTGGAGTTGCTGCCTGACCACGTCATCCTGCTGATAGAACATAGAGGTCTGAAGTAGGAGGCAGCAAAATGATGCGACATCGAGGGCCGAAGGCCTTGTGCTGAACTGCAAATGTTATATGTTCGAAGTGTAAGACATTGCTAAAAAAACAAACACGTGATGCTCCTAGAGATTGGATTGTTTTGGAGCAGTTGACAAAAACATTTTCTGAAGTTGTGAGAATTCGTGTGGAAGAGTAGAGATTTAATACTGAAACATAAGCACCTAAAATGGCAAATGACTATGATTTGGTTCAAAAATCATAGTTTTGCTTGTGACATCAATTTCAACCCGTGGGGATGGAAACTGGGGAAATAAATGTTTTCAGTTGGAAAGGAAAAGGGAAACAAGAAAAAAAGTTAACCAAACGGTAAAAGGTAAATCCATGAATGGAACAGAGAATTAAATATGCTTAGTTTTTATTCACGGCAATGAAGTAGGCCATATGCAGTCACAGTGTTCATGGTTTTGCAAAGGCAGTGAGAAGACGGAGGTGAGAAAACAGGACAGGTCATTGAATTTTGTTGAAGTGGTAAAGTAATGCACAGTAGATATGTAAAAGCTGGCAAAGAATGTTAAACGTGATCGGGCGTTGTTTGAGAAGAATGTAGCAGATCTCTTTAAATAATTTAATTGCGAGGTTACGTTTTGCCACAAATGCCAAGAGAAGTCGGGAATGAAATTAAAATCTTAACCAATGTGACAACTTCTTAGTCTTGGAAGGTGAGAGATGAAGCGATACATAATTCAGAATGAGCATTGTGAGTAAAGGTGGTAATATGTGTAATTCATGGTGAGAAGAGCAATATTCCATTTTGTAATGCAAGATTGGGGATTACAGTAAAAAGTGGAGACTAGGTCGGAGGAAAAATGGAAAAATTCTTGGTTCGAGGAATGCAGGTTTTCCTGAGTAACAATGTAGCTGAATCTCAGTGTGTATGTGGTGTCTTCTGTGGTTGAGAAGATAGTGAAAAATCAGGCAACTAATGTATTTCAGGAAGCATATACGGTATCTTTCCTGACTATATGGCAACAAGCCCACAAAGCCAAAGTTTGAAGTGGGAGAAAAAAAAGATAAAGATAATGAAATTGGAGTTCAATTATCAGTGACTTTGTTTGATCAAATAATTGAGAAAAGCAGCAAGAAAAGTCAGACGATGAAGTGGATAACTTCAATTGAGAGAAGTTAGCTGAATCACAGCCAGAAGATTAAGAAGTATAGCGGTTGTATCACAAATTGTCCGCAGAAGAAGAACTGGAGAGTAGAACAGAAACTTTCTATGCTAAAAATTACATTTTGATGAGGAAATGGAAACAATCGCATATTTTGGTAGATTGAGAAACGGGCAAAATATCATCAAGTTGGATTACTGTTGGTTTCCGAACGGAGGTGTTGCCAGTGGCACATTAATTACCAACAGGAGGTCATTTGGAAGTAAGGAAAACTCATGCAAAATATAAAATCATTTTTAATTACATGAATTGCGTAAGGATGTAGTTGAATTGTGCCGGACATCTCATACTTGTCAGGTGAGTAGATGCCATTGCACAGTGAGAAAATCAGCACGCTGAAAAAGCATCTGTGCATTTAAGAAAACTGTAAAAAATGGTCTTATTAATAGTGTAGGATGTCTACATTAAAACAATGAGTGGGCACCAGTATTTGCTGACCATAATGGATGTGTACTTGATTTCTCCAGGCGATTTCACGACTCCGCATCATAGCAACAAGAATTGGAGAAAAGTTACTCGATTTCTTGTCCTAAATGCGGACTACCCACAGATCAGGGGTCAAATTTTGAATCAAAGTTTTTCCAAATAGTAACTGAAACAAATTAATAAAACAAATCAAGTCCATTGCTCTCCACCCAGAATCACGGGGAGCATTCAAACGGTTGCATCCAACTTTCAATTCCATGTTGAGTGTTCGAAGTCACGATTATCGAGGGGGTTGAGATAAAGAATTCATTTTTTTCATTTTGTATTTAGAGGTTGATCTAATATATCAACTAGTTTCTGGGCACGAGGTGCAAGGACTACTGAAATTAATTAAGGAGCGATTGGTGAGTCAGAGTTCACAAACCACACATTTGGATTTTGTATCACGTTTTACAGAAAAATTAAATACAGCGGATGAGTTGGCAAGTTAAGGTTTGAAAGTAGCACAGTGTGTGATGAAACAGGAAGGAGACTCGAAATCAAACATTGGCAGTTTTACTGGTACTAGTGTTACTATTCATGTAAGTGAAACTTTAAAGGTGAAACTTTAAAGTAAAGGTTTAGTCGGCCTTATGAAATTCAAATGAAATTGACTAAGGTAAACTATTTGATAAGAATGTAAGATGGAAAGCTGTGTGTCAGGTCAAAGTGCTCAAAATATGTGTTGACAGGCAAGTAGAGCAAAAGGTGAATGTGTTCTTGGTTTTATGGGCCGGGTGATGGCAGGTAGCACTAGATTGGGTTGGGATATCTGGTCGGCATGGATGGGTTGGACCGAAGGGTCTATGACTATGACTCTAAGGTGATTGTGATTTGGACAAATGTCAAATTAAATCGGACAATGGGGAATTTTGGAAGATTGCAGTGACAAGATGGAACGAGCAATGTTTCAAATTTTGACTTATTTGGAAACAGTGAAGGAAATTTCGGTTTTCATAACACTGAATGTTCTCACCATTTTACAGTCATGGCAGTAATGGTTAAAAAAAGCGACAATCCAATTTCAAGGAGTAACCAATAAATTCATTTCAACATTACCAGATGATGTTCATTGACGATTTGGTGATACTTACCATCAAATTGAAGGAGGATTTGAAGCTTCTCTCAGAATTATTCAATTCAACCGGTGATTTTGCAGAAGTCCAAGTCACCTTCCTGGGCCATGTCATCGTAAATTGTGACAGAACTGTCACATTTAAAAGGTTATTTTCTCCTGGCATTTTTAAAAGAGAAGTTGTAACGGCAGAGGTGGAGGTGGGCACTGCAGATGCTGGACATTAGAGTCAAAATTAGAGTGGTGCTGGAAAAGCAAAGCAGGTCAGGCAGCATCCAAGGATCAGGCAAATCAACGTTTCAGTCAAAAGCCCTTCATCACGAATGTGGCTCATTCCTGATGAAGGACTTTTATCCAAAGGGGAGAGGACAATTCTCATAAACCAGGCTTTCTAGTTTCATTTGCTGTCATCGTCAGAAGCTCTTTGGGGACCCAGGATTCGGTGAATGATTCTTAACTGCTACTTTCTGTGAAATCTCTGTTGATGCTGGTTTCGCCTGGATTAGAGAATTGCATGCAAGAATCGTTGTCTGATATTACCACTTTGTCAAGTGTTGTGTTTTAGGCATGTAACTGAATTGGAACATTCAATTAGTTAGAAGTGCTGTCTATATTGTTCAGTTAACTTTTGCAGCAGTTGATATATTCTAAATTCTTCTTACTTTTGATTGTAGTTAATTTACAACATTTGAATAAATAAAGTTCTGCTTTAACGTCTCATTTAAGACCATATGATAAGACCAATCTTATCATATGCATTTCACATTTACCTATGAAATAAGGGAATGAAAGGGTCAAGGCTACGTTCCTAAAATGTTTCGAGGAGTTTGCTCTGCTCTATAAAAACACGAACAAATGGCTCCTCAGGTTGTGAAAGGAAAGTTATTTCAAAGTTTTCTGTACCATGGGAAGTGCCAAAAATAGCTGGAATTGAGTAGTTTTTTTTTAAAGTAGAGCTTTGTACTGAATTATAGCATTGTGGTTGCTTTACTGCCCGACTATTTGAACAAGGACAGAAAGTTTTAGTGGAAAGAGAAATCTCAGCATGCATTTGACAGTCTGAACGCTGAGCCAATGTAAGCTGTACTTAATTATGTAAAGCCATTCAAAGTGTCAGTCATTATGAGTCATGATGCTTTCAGTGTTCTGCTCTTGCAAGATGACAATGAGAACATTGGAAGAACTATTGGGTAATTTGCACAGAACATTTAATCATCATCGAAACAAATATTCCATTATTGAGAAGAAATCTTTGTGCTTGGTAATGTCATTGTAATTTGTCAACATTTATAATGCTAGTAATGTGTCTGAGACAGTTATATACACTAAACGTAACCACTTGAGTGGTTTTGGGGAGAAAAACGATTTAATTTCCATAGTACTTGCATGAAACCTCTTTTTGGCATCATTTAATTTGAAAGCTGCACACATGGCAGAACGAGGGAACATAATTTTCGATTCATTGCCATGACTTTGATTAAAGAAGACAGAGGCGTTTGCTGGTGGGGAAAAAAATACGAACTGTAATGGACTGAAGTATCAAATTTTTGCATGTTTACAGTCATTGTATGTATATTAAAATTCGCTAAGGACGTGAGACTACTTTTTAAAAAATGAAACCGTATTTGTAAATTACATGGAGCATAGAACATAGAAAATTACAGTGCAGCACCTTCGGCTCACGATGTTGTGACGACCTGTGGAGCCAATTGGAACCCTCTCTCCACTTTATTCTATTTACATTTACATTATCATATTCCATAAGTTTGCCTAATGACTATTTTGATGCCTTTAAAGTTGACGAGTCCAGTACTGTTGCAGACATGCATTCTATGCTCCTATTATGCTCGGAGTAAAGAAACTACCTCTGCATCTTACCTATATCTAACTCCCCTCAATTTTATGCTATGCCTCTCCTGTTAGCCATCACCATCCGAGGGAAAAGGCTCTGATTGTCCGCCCTTTGATTATCTTATATGTCTCAATTAAATCTCCTCTCAACCTTCTCTCTAACGAAAACAGCGTTAAGTCTCTCAGCCTTTTCTCATCGGGCCTTCTCTCCATAATAGACATGATCCTCGTAAATCTCCACTTTCAAAAGATTCCACATTCTTCCTCTAGTACGGTCACTAGAAATGTATGCAATACTCCAAGTGTGGCCGCACCAGAGTTTTGTGCATCTGCAGCATGCCCTAGTGACTCCAAAACTGAATCCTTCTACTAATAAATTTAATACACGTTATGCCTGATGAACAATCCTATCAACCTCAGGGATCTATTTACATTAACACTGAGATCTCTCTGCTCTTCTGCACGACCAAGAATCTTACCATTAACCAATTAAACTGCATTCCAGTTACTCCTTCCAAGTGAATCGCCTCACACTTTTATGCTTTACACTACATTTGTCACCTCTCAGCCTAGCTCTGCAGGAAATCTATGTCCCTCTGTAAACTGCAACATCCTTCAGCTCTGTCTACAACTCCACGGAACTTAGTTTTATTCGCAAACTTACTAAAATACCTTCCTTCTACGCCCTCATTTAGGTCATTTATAAAATCGCCAACAGCAGTGGCCTCAAAACAGATCCTTGTGGTAGACCACCAGTAACTGAACTCCAGGATGAACATTTCCCAGCAACCACCACCGTCTGCATCTTTCAGCTCGCCAATTTCAGATCCAAACCGTGAAATCAGACTCAAACCCAAGCTTCCGTATTTTGTGGAATCGCCTACCATGGGGAACCTTATCAAACACCTCACTGAAATCTATATGCACCACGTCAACTGCGTTACCCTCATCCACTTGTTAACCTTTCAAATAACTCAGCAAGGCATGTGAGGCATGACCAACCCTTCACAAATCCGTGCTGACCATCTCTAATCAACTTATTCTTCTCTAGTTGATTATAAATCCAATCTCTTTTACCCTTTTCCAACACTTTACCCACAACCAAAGTAAGGCTCACTTATCTATAATTACCAGGATTGTCTCTGCTCCCCTCCTTGAACAAGGGGACAACATTAGTCATTCTCCATTTTTCGTGCTGTAATCCTGTAAACAATGACAACATAAAGATCAAGCCAAAGACTCCGAAATTTCCTCTCTGGCTTCTGAGAGAAACGACAATAAATCCCCTCCAGCCAAGGAGACTTCTCTCTTTTCACACTTTCCAGGATTGCTGACATATCCACCTTGTGAATTCAATCCTATCGATTCTAGTAGTCTGTGTCTCAGTAATTTTCTCAACAGCATTGTCTTTTTCCCGTGTGAATACTGCTAAAAATCTTTCATTTGACACTTCACCTATCTACTCGGATTCCACCCGCAACTTTCCACGATCCTTGATTGGCCCTAATCTTTCTCTAATCGTTCTTTTATTTTAGTTATATCTGTAGAAAGCGTTATTTTGTTCGTGATCCCATTTGCCAACGACTTCTCATATTATCACCTGGCTCTTCTTAACTCTCTTTTTAAGTATTTCCTTGATAACGTGTAACTCTCAAGCGCCCAAACTGAACCTTCACTTTTCATCCTAACATCAGTCTTCTTCGCCCACTTGACAAGAGATTCATCTTCTTTAGTAAACCACTGCTCACTCACCCGGCCATTTCCACCCTGCCTGACATTTACATAATTTATGAGGATATGCAGGAGCTGCTTCTTTAAAAAGCTCCAAGTTTCACTTTTGTCCATTCTCTATTGTATCCTTCCCCATCCGTAGCATCCTAAATACTGCCTAATTGCATTATAATTGCCTTTCCACCAGCAATACCTTTTGCGCTGCCTGTCTCTATCCATTGCTAAAGTTCGCATGACCGAATTATGGTCACTTTGACCAATTTGCTCACTTACCTCGAAATATAACCCCTAGCCATGTTCATTAACCAGTAGAAAATCCAGCATCACCTCGCCCCTTGTTGGCTTGTTCACCTATTGATCAGAGAGGCTCAGCGGATCCGAATCCGAAACTTTAACTCAGATTTCTCCCCACAGATGTTGTCAGACCTCTTGATCTTATTCAGAAATTCATTTTTGTTGCTGATTTACATAACCATCACTTTTGTTTGCTTTTTAGTTTTTTTTTTAAATATTGGATGAGTGGCTCTATTTTGGCTTGACGTGGCATGATTTTTTCTGTTTCTTTTGCCGATAAAGTAAACAGGAGTAAGACCTTGTATTTGTTTCAAAGGTGGAACATTGGAAGCAGCCTGAATTGTACAGAACCACACCTTTGTCATCTTGCTTTCTGCAGTTTCTGTAATATTCAAGCTGAATGTGGAAGGTCTTGTTACTCTCTATGACCGCTAAAAGCTGAGACCCCTTCCTGCTACGTGTGAGACTATCGATTTTCCTGGATTTGTCTTCGCCAACAGTATGCTTATGGGATGCTACTACCGTGGAACAGTTCATAAGTTGTCATTAAAATGGTTGACACTCAAATATGTATCTATACATACGTACGTGATCATAGTATTTTCTTTAGCATTTTGATCGAGTTACAATTAAGCTAATTATTTCCCGTGTTTCTTTGTTTCGTTTTCAAATGCAGTCCAATAAAAACTGTGCTTGTTTAAAGTTGAGCAGTTTAACAAATCGAATTGTTTCTGTAATGAAACGCTTTGCATTTATTTTTAAAGTAAGAAAATGTTAGGTTTATGCTATCTTCTTACAATTTTTTCGATGGTATTTGGAATGTTATATAACAATGTTATCGATTTGCTTTTAACTTTTACGTCCTAACACTCTCGCACGCCATATTCAGTCAAAGGTGTCCGGGTTTGTAATTACTTTCATTGTGTTCCTCTTTCAGTATGTTAACGAGAATATTTTTCCCTTTCTTCCTTTCTTTCAGATGGCTAATACGAGGAGACATAGCTTGATATTGAGGTGTGATAGATTTAGGGCAGATATTAGGGGTAGGTTCTTCACTCAGACTGTGGTAGGGCTGTGGAGCGGTCTGTCTGCAACAATAGTAGACTCGCCAATGTTAAGGGTATTTAAATGACCATTGGACACACGAATGGATCATTATGGAACGGTATTGGCGAGAATGGCATCAGATCATTTTCAAAAGTTGGCGCAACATCGAGGGCCTAAGGTTCTGTGCTTTGGTGTAACGTTGTATGTTCTATGTCTTGGTATGCAATATTCAAATTGTCACATGTATCGATGCCACTTTGGATTCTTCCGCACTTGCCCTCTGACTCGATCCCTTCTTTGCGATCTCTCACGTTACTATGAAGTGTTTACTGAATTACTACAACCATGTGCACAATTTATAGCTGCAGTGTTGCTTGAGCACCACCAAAACTATTTCTTCATTCCATTCATGACATCAGTCGTGCTGGTATCAACTCTCAAGCGCAATGGAACAAAATCTTCAGTTTTGATCGAATATCCATCATTCTCCTACACGTGGACAATCCCACCTTTCAATCCTCTTCCTTGACTTCACGGATTCCATGACTTAGGACGGAGATCCAAGACAAACCTCACAACACCCACAGTTAACTGTGCTATACTTCGCTACATGTTGCTTCCTGTAAAAGCTTTTTTTTGCTATTTTCTTGAGTCTTTCATTTGTTCTGCATCTTTTCTGATGACACATCTTTCCAATGACCTGTCGATTTTTTATCTCTCAACACATAGTGCTCACATGCTGCCATTTTTAATAAGGACAGAATCGTGTTTTCCGAGCATCCAGCAATTCTGGTCTCACACCTACTCTCCCTCCCAAAGTAGTAACTTTCTCCTGTCTTCAATTTCCACGCCACGTCCCTTTGAGTCAAATGATCATTTTCCA
Organism: Chiloscyllium punctatum; assembly: GCF_047496795.1. Taxonomy (NCBI): domain Eukaryota; kingdom Metazoa; phylum Chordata; class Chondrichthyes; order Orectolobiformes; family Hemiscylliidae; genus Chiloscyllium; species Chiloscyllium punctatum. The sequence continues at coordinate 19,088,987 of NC_092766.1, forward strand.
CCATTTGCAGCATACCCAGCTGATTCACCATCAAACTCATTTACACCTTTAGTCCAGTGACGTCGTTCAGATGTCGCAAAACAGAACCTTTCATCACACCAATCGTAACCAGAATCCAGGCTGAATGCTTACAATCAAAAACTACTCGCTGCGAACTTTCAGAAAGCCAGTTTCTAATCCAAACTGCTAAATCACCCTCAATCCCATGCCTCAGCATTTTCTCCAATAGCCTACCATGTGGAACTTTACCAAAGGCATTACTGAAGTCCATATACACTACGATAACTGTCCTACCTTAATCTTCATGCTTGGTCACCTTCTCAAAAAACTAAATGAGGTTTGTGAGATACGACCTGCCCTTGCCAAAACAATGTTGACTCTCTGAAATCAAATTGTTGCTTGCTAGATGATTATAAATCTTATCGCTTATAATCTTTTCCAAAACCTTTCCTACAATAGAAGTAAAGCTCACTGGTCCATAAGTGCCTGGGTCATCTCTGCTGCGCTTCTTGAACAAGGGTACAGCATTTGCAATCCTCCAGACCTCTGGTACTAAACCTGTAGAAAATGACGACCCAAATATCAAAGCCAAAGGCTCTGCTATCCCATCGCTAGGTTTCCAGAAATTCCTCGGATAAATGTTTGGAACTTTGTTGCGTCTATTATTACATATTGCGTTCAACAAGCTTACAGCATGACACTTGTGCTCCTTTTTTCTTAAATGACAACATCCCCTCGTAATCGCTCCGTGTTGTTCATTTTCTTTTTTACTTTGCCTTTTCAGACTTGAACATTTAATTCATTTCATAACTCATACGCACACATAATGTTGGCTTCGAAGTTTTACCAGTGTTTTTTCTTTTGGTCTGGTCACCTTCAAAATCTGCCCAACTCACTTGTCCTATCCCTCTGTCGTCAGCACAAAAATAAATAACCAATCTCTTTTGTTACTGAAGGATAACCGTATCGAACTCGAAATGTTAGTTCTGTTTCTCTCACCACAAATGCGGTAAGACGTGTGATGTTTCTACACCGTTAAAAATGAAGAAGAGTATTTGAAAGATGTGGTATCTAATATTTTAAATGCTTTCCCCATCAATCGCCAAGGCAAAGGCAGCAGCGTATTAATAGCAAATGAAGCAAAATCTTGCTAAGACTATTCAGCAGAATTTTTCCAAAACTTTGCTCTCCTTTGTTGGATGAAGCTAAACTGCACTGTTGATGGGGTGGGGTGTGGGGGGAGGGGTTCGGTGGTGGGTGGAAGGGGGGCTGTTAGTAACAATATGGTCACAATAAAATTACTTTCATGTTAAAGTAGAAATATGTGTTAAAGTCATTTTTCCATTGCAATGACCTCAACATTTTGGCACTTCCCTTTAATGGCATATGTTCTTTATTTTCAGCACAAGAACTGATATGCTAAAATAAACTCACTTATGATGGTTATCTCTTAAAACTATTTTAGTCAGTTCCTCAATGGAAATGATACATTTATCTAGACTACTGAGCGTACAAGCAATACCAACATACCTGGATGAATATTAATAATATGAAAAAAAAACAGTGGTCAGTAGCGGCTGCATTACTTCTATTTTGGAATGTTCTTGGTCAGACTGATCATTTATAATGACATATGCATATATATATTATATAGGGCAGCGATGACACAATTCTCATCAAGTGGAACTTCAGGCGTCATTTTGTCACTTCTTCTTCTGAATACGTCCTCCACTTTATGCCTTTGGGATTCATAACACAGTGCGGAGAAAATATTCATTTCATTATTACTGAATAAAGTCTCTTATTGACTTCAGAACAGGAAAAAAAACAAAAGCCATTGGATGTGTTCTTCAATTCATGAATGTGTGTCCCATCAGACCGTTGAGTCTACAGTGAATGCTAAATGAGCATAGACAGTCTATGGAAGAAATCAGATATCATTAGTCACATATACATCTGGCTGCCATAAGCGTTGATTTGTTACTTCTGTCATATAAAACCATTACGTTAGATTTTACATTCACATATCCGTAATGATTTCCAATTCAATGACTATCTCAAGTTTTTTTTCATAAAATTGGCGAGCGGTTTGCAAATCTCCACTCCCTCAGATGTGTTAGTTATAAAGTTCATAGCAGTTTATCCCATTGATACCCACCAGCGCAGAATTGAAAATGGCTTCTTGCTAACCAGGGATAACAAGTTACCTGCCTCTACAACCCTTCCAAGAAGCGCATTTCAGTTTTTTTTTTGTCTGCAAATCCTCTCGACAACTTGAATATTTCGCCTTAAAATTAGGCCCATTGTTATTGATTCTTCAATTAAGGGGGAAACTGCCTTTCCACCGTAATCATTCTGCTCATTATCTTATGCACCTTAATCAAGACTCCCTTCAGTCTTGTCCAGTCTAAAAGAAATGAGAGACGATTCAGTCTCTCTTTATAGCGATACTACTGCATCTCTGTAACATCCTGGTGAATCTCCACTTCACCCCTGCAGTGCCATCACATCCATAGGTTACGTCGAGTGAAGTTTACACGGGGAGAAAAAGTAATGAGTGACCCTTAAACAAAGTAGGAGAATAGTGGAGGAAGTGTAGTAGTCCACTATGACCATTGCACCGTCAAACGTAAATACCATCATTGATACTGTTGGGTGAAGGCCACTCTGGAGAAAACAGCAGATGCTACCTCATGAATGCCTGACTAAAGAAATGATGTGTCAGGCAGGAGTTTCGATTCTTGAGGCATTGGCACTGTTTCTGAGGAAGGTGGGACCTGTAAAACCGGATGGGCTGTACCTGGTCAGAGTTGCGAAAGTACCCTGGCAGGGGTTTTCTCTAGTTCCGTTTAGTGAGGGATTCAACCTAACATGATGTGAATATGGGAATCAAAGCGTAGGATTAGATGTGTCTGATTCAGATCATACAACGCGAGTTAGAATGTTGGTTTGTGATGGAGACAGCGGCTCAGAGAGACAAAGAAACGATAATTTTAAAACGACGAGCAAAGTGATGCAGTTGTTTATACGACAATACAATACTCAACTAAGGCAGATACACTAATGGCATAGGAGAGCATATGGAAGCATGGTGCATTTGCTATAATCGAAAATTGGCTAAAAGAACGGCAAAAGTGACCACTTAGTATGCCTGGTCACACATTTTTAAAGTAGAATAGTGTGGATGATCAAAAGGAGAGGAGATACATCATTCCTGGTTAAAGAATCAACGTATGATAAACGAAACGGGTTAAGAAACAAGGCATTATGGATTAACTTTTGGAATTTAAAAATAAGGGGCAGTCACACAACTGGAGTGTACAACGGACCCGAAATAGTGAGAGGAAGAGAGATGAACATATGTTTAGACAACGTTTGCCCTTCGGTATAACATTTCAATAACAGTAGAAGACAATTAACTACCCCAATTCCAACGAGAGTTCAGACAATATACGGAGCATTGAGATTGAAAAAAAAATCATGAACTGTTTCTAAATAAAACATGTTTTTAAAAAAGAGGCAGTATGTGTCAATGCCATCGAAATGAGAGATTTCGCAAGTTTTAGCCACGAGAGATGAAGATAGGCAAGTGAGCGAGCATCTGACAGTGGTCAACTGTTGGAAATAGTGATCACAATTCAGTTACATTTTACTTTTAAACGATCGATTTAAACCAGGAATCAACGATTAAAACTGTACGAAGGAGAACTTAGTAAAACCGAGAAGTGATTTGGCTGATTGCACTGAGCAGGACTGCTAATCGATAAATCAGTGATGAACCCTTTGGAAGCAGTATTTAGTGAGATCTATTGGAAGCGAAGCAGACATAGTCCTTCAAAAAATAAGGATAGTACTGCCAAATCTGTACCAGAATCTTTATTTTAAAAAGAACAGAGAAAGACTAAGCAGAAAAATAAACTTATGATATTCACGAAACAAAATCTCAATGCCGCAGAAAACCTACAGTAACATCGAAATACCGGGGTTGAGTTTTAAAAAATGACAAGATGGAGAACGGGAAAAACTGTGCAGTATCCGATACTCCTTGTTGAGATATTTACAGTGCTGAAACAGATTTGCTCGAATTCTAGGAGCAAAAAAATTTCTATTTTATACGCTTTCCATTGTTTTGTAAGTTTGAGGAAAACAAGGTCAAACCAACGTCACTTTAAAAGAGGAGGAAGGGAGACAAAGAAGTGACACCATAGTGGGAAGTGAACTAACGGAGAAAGAAATCTATATTGTTATCTGACCGAGGGGTAAACCTTCACGGCTGCTGCCTTTGCTGTTTGATTTCAAGGTCCTCTACACATTGGAGTTTGTGTAAGAAAAATAAACGAACAGTGAAATTGAAAGCTATCTTTGGAGAAACCTGTGTGGAGATCACAGCTGAGGCTCAACTAAATGGCGAGATTTTTTGGAAATCTGCAATTGCGAGTAGAGTGGTTTCTTTATAATTCTATTGACATCGGTCTCTTGTTCAAACGTTAAAAACGTTAAAAAAAATGTTGATCGGCGCAACATCGAGGGCCGAAGGGCCTGTACTGCGCCTTATTCTTCTATGTTCTATGTTCTATAACTCAAAACATAGTTGGTAATTTAGCCTGGAGAAGTGTTTTTACAGGAGTAAGACTGTAATTTTTTTTCTGGATCTGTACATTGCCAAGATGCAAGGATGACCTTGAGTAAAGTGATGTGCACTTCTGTCGGATGTGAAAGATTAAGGCGCGTTTCCATGATACTGATAATTATATATCCAGAAAGCGTATGTGGTTGACAATCCAATCAGTTTCCATGCATCTGTCGGATCAGCAGTTAGCGGCAATCAGGAATTTACACAGTTGTACATGTGATGAATGGCAGTTGCAGGAAGGAAGATAAACTAAAGATCAGTTCAGATAGATGGGTGACCTCCAGGAAAGACAGGAAAATGAGGCAAGTCGTGTAAGATTCTGCTGTGGCTGTCCACATCTCAAACCACTATGCTGTTTTGGAAAACGTAGGGTGTGATGAAATCACGGGAATATAACACTGATAGCCAGATACCGAGACTGGCTGCAATGTAACGAGTGGTAATTCAGGTTTGAAACAGTCGGCTGTGACAGTGGACTCTCTCGTCAGATGTGTAGGCAGACGTGTCTCCAACTGACACTGACACATCAGAATGGTGTTTTGGCTACCTGGTAGCAGGATCAAGGATAACGTGTAGAGGGTGCAGAATATTCTCAACTGTGAGAGAAACTAGTAAGCGGTTGCTGCACATATCGTAACCAATGACATTAGAAGAGCGAAAGACAGGATTCTGAGGAGAATCAAGGGAGTTAGGCAGGAATATTAAAAGGAGGTCCTCGAAGACGGTAACACCTGGATTCTCCCAGTGCCAAAAGCTTTTTGGGTTAGGAATTGGACGATAGAGCAGATGAATGCGTCGCTGAGAAGGTGGTCCAGGAAAGAAGCATGAACATTTTTTTGGATAACTTAAATCTCTTCTGAGATAGGAGTGATTTGTATAAGAAAGATACATTGCAACTGAGTTGGAAGGGGACTAATATGCTGGCGGGGTGAATTGCATAGAGCTACTCGGGATGATTTAAAATAGGAAGCGGTGAGATCAGGGAGATAGTGAGGAAAGGGATCAGTCTGAGATTGATGCAGTTGGGAAAAACTCAGTTGAGTAAGTCAAACAGTCAGAGCAGACAGGAACAAAGCAGACAACGTGGTAGGACTGATAAATTAAACTGTATTTATTTCAGAAAGGTTGAACAGGCAAGACAGATGAACTGAGTGTATTGTTGTGAACATGGGACTGGGCTATCATAGTAATTGTAGAGATATGGTTCAGGGAAGGACAGAACTGGCAGCTGTATGTTCCAGGATGCTGATACAAGGGGAAGGATAGCAAATGGAGCAGGAGAGGAGGGTTCTTTTGATAAAGGATAACACTATGACTGTACTGAGCGCGGATATTCCCGGGAATATGTACAGTAATGTTATTTGTGTGGAACTGAACAATAAGAAAACGATGTTAAGCTTATTGGGATTGTGTAACAGACCTCCCCATAGTCAGTGGGAAAACGAAAACATTTGTAAAGATGTCTCAGTAATCGTTGAGAAGAGGGGGATGGTATGGTAGGGGATATTAATATTTGAAGCATCGACCAGTTCTGCCGCAATGCTAAGGGCTTCGAGAGAGAAAAAAAAATGTTTGTGTGCACAAGTAATTTATGATGTGGATGCATCTACTCCAGAAGTTGCAAAATACGTCCTATTCTTGGTGAGTAATGCAATGCAGATGACGAAGATATCAGTAGTGCAGAGCTTTGTGGCCGGAGACCATAATTCGATTAGTTTTAAAATAGATTTGATTTTTAAAATTAATGCTTTAAGTTGGAAGAAGGCCAATTTTGACGACATTACGCTGGAACTTTCAAAAGTAGTTTGGGCAGATGTTCCCAGATAAAGGATCAAATGGAAAATTAGTATCATTTAACATTGAAACAATGGGAGTCAAGAGATAGTATTTTCCTGTTAAGGTAAAGGGAAAGACTGGTAGGAGTCGTCAATCCTGGATTCCTATAGAATTTGAGGTTTTGGTAAGTAATAAGAAAGAAGCATATGTCATGTGTACACAGCAGGGAAATCGCGGGAAAAGTCCAAAGACAGTCGGACTATACCTAAGAGGAAAATCAGGAGGGCATAAAAGGGACATGAAAAAGCTTTGGCAAATAGAGTTAAGAAGAATCCAAAGGCATTCTGCAAATGCATTAATGATAACGGGGTAACTAGGCAGAAAAGAGGATCCCTTTAAGTTCAAAAATGGCCGCCTAATTGTGCAACTGCAGGAGACAGGTAAGATCCTACATCAATATTTTGCATCAGCGTTTACTGTGGAGAAATATCTGGGAGATATAGAACTTGGGGAAGTATATACTTGGAAAAAATTGCAAAGGAGCAGGTGCTGGACGTCTTAAAACCCAAAAAGATGGATATATCCACGGGACCTAATCAGGTGTACCATTAGACTCTGAGCGAAGCGAGGGAATGGATAACAGGTCCCATTTGTGGAGTTTCTTTTATCATCAATAACTACAGGTGAGGTGCTGGAAGACTGGGCGTTGGCTAATGTTGTGCCACTATTTTAGAAAAGTGTTAAGGAACAGTCAGTGAATTATTGACTAGTCAGCCTGATATATTTGGTGGAAACGTTGTTGCAGGGAATCCTGAGGTACAAGATATGAATGTATTTCGAAAAGCAAGGACTGAGTAAAGATGGACAACGTGGCTTTGATAGTGGGAAATCGTGTCTCACTAACTGAACTCTATTTTTTGAAGAAATAACAAGAGGGGATTGCTGAGGGCAGAGAGGTGGATGTGATCGATATCAACTTCAGTTCGCTCTATTTCAAGATTCTGCATGTCGCTTAGTTTGCAAGTTTAGATCATTGGATTCCAGGGAGAACAAGCTATTTGGATGCAGAACTGGTCCAAAGGGAGAAAACAGAGGGTAAGGTGAAGGATTATTTTTCATCTGAAGGCCAGTGACCAGTAATGTGCAACAAAGATCTATGTCGTGTCCACTGATATTTTCATTTAAATAACTGATTTGAGTGTTAACATAAGAGGTCGGGTTATGAAGTTTGCAGATGACACTGCAATTGGCAGTGAAGAGGATCACATGGGCTAATTGGTGGAGGAGTGACAGATGTCTCCAATTTAGATAAATGTGAAGTGCTACATTTGGAAAGGCAAATCAGGGGAGGACATATAGATTTGATGGTAAGGTCCTGGCGAGTATTTCTGAACAAAGAGACCTGGGAGTGCAGGTGCATAGTTTCTCGAAAGTGGAGTCACAGACAGATATGATGGTGAAGACGCTAGTTTCCTGCCCTTCATTAATCAGGGCATTGAGTATAGGAGTTGAGAGGTCATGTTACGGCCGTACAGGACATTGGTTAAGCCAGTTTTGGAGTATTGCACGCTATCCTGGTCTCTCCCGCCCCACCCTACCCCCACACTACCCCCATAGAAAGAATGTAGTGAGACTAGAAATAGTTCAGAAAAGATTCCATAACAGTGCTGTCAGATATGTATGATTTTTGCTATAGAGAGAGGCTGGATAGGCTGGGGCAATTTTCATTGAAGCATCGAAGGCTGAGGGAGGACATGGAGGGGTTTATAAAGTCATGAGTGGCATGGATGGATACAATAGAAAAAAAAATCCTCGAGTTGGGGAAGTGCAAAACTAGAGGACATTGGTTCAAGGTGAGAGAGGCAAGATATGAATGGGTCCAAATGGAGGGCAACTTTTTCACGTACAGGGTGTTGCATATATGGAATGACGTGCTGGAGGAAGTGGTGGAGGCTGGTATGATTACAACATTCAAAAATAATCTGGATATGTGTATGAATATGAATGGTTCAGAAGGATAATGGCCAAATTCTGGCAAATTGGATTACATTTTTATAGGATAACTGCTCGGTATGATCGAAATGCAGGAAATGATCTATTTACCTATGGTGTATGACTCTGGTTCAATGACACTATATCAAAGAGAGCACAAAAAATAATAGCAAGCAAGATAACGGAAAACTGAAAGGTATCTCACTCGTATTTAAGGAGCAAAATGATAGTTAAAGAAAAAGGGGTTCCTACTTGAGTTAAAGAAGGAAATTATGCGCAGATGCAGAGATACGCAGATAAAAAATAAATGTTTTTTTGCCTTACAAAGCAAAGGGATGATGTAAATGTCGCATTCCAAAGCAAACAGTGTGGATATTGGACAAATAATCGCAAGGTTAGACGAATCCTTATTCTTGGAAATGGATAAGTCGCCAGAGTGGGATGAATTGCACTGAAACATATTGAAGGTAAGGGAGGAAAACCAGATGCTATGAGCATTATTTTCCAATCCTCACGAGATACATGTGACGTGTCAGAGGACAGAGTGAATGCAAATATGAGTCTGCAGTCGAAAACCTGTCCAAATGTGATGTCAACCTATTGTGGGCCAATTTTCTTACTTTGGTGGCAGGCAGTTTTTTTACAATCCTGGAGATTAGATGAACTGTCACTTAGAATACCATGAACTAGTCAGGGATAATCAGGATGGGTTTATGCAACGGAAGGTTACACCTTACAAATTTAAGTGAATTCGTTGTGGAAGTGACAAGAGATCGATGAGGATCGTCCAGTGTCCGTTGTGCATATGGATTTCAGGAAGGCAGTTGACATGGTTTAATTTGGCAGAATGGTCAAGCAAGCAAAAGCCAAAGGGATACAGGCTAATGTGCCGAATTAGATCCCCTGTTGACTTACTAACTGGGAATAAAAAATAATGATTAAATGTAACCCTTGTGAATGGAAAGCTGTTTCAAGTACTGTTCACCAGGGCTCAGTGATGGGAACACTGCTGGGTTGTGTTTGAGTTAGTATGCGATTGGTTGGTTTCAGTACAAAGGGAAGTGACAGTTGCAGGCCATGAATGAATTGAGGCCAAATCTGATAAGTGTGAAGTAACGTAATTAGGGACATCAAGCAGTAAAATAGAATGTACTATAAATGGGAACATGTTAAAAGATGTTGTTGAATTGAGAAAACCTTACGTGCATGTGCACAGATCCCTACAGGTAACAGTGCAAGCAGATGAGTTTCCAACAAAGTCATGTTGGGGCACAAATGGCCTTAGTGGTATTATCGATAGACTATTAACTTGGAGACATAGAAAATGTTCTGGGGACGTGCATTCGAATTCCATCTTGACGGATGGTGGACTTTAAGTCCAACATAAAATCTGGAATTCTGAGTTTAATGATGATTAGGACACTATTGTCGATTTTCAGAAAGAAAAATCATCTGGTTCATGAATGTCCATTGGGGAAGGAAACCTGTTATCCTTACCTTGTCTAACTTAGTTGCCTCTTAACTGTCCTCTAGAAAATGACTCGACAATTAATACTGGCCTTGACAGCGATGTTCACTTCCCATGAGTGAATTTAAGAAAATAAAATATGCAATTGTCTTTTCATTAGCAGAGGCATAGAATATAAACGTTTGAATATAATGATGAGATTGCGTAAGATCGTCATCGCCACATGACAGGAAGAACATAATTACTTTGGAGAGAGGGCAAAGAAGATTTACTGGAATTTTGCCATCGCTTGGAAATTATAGTTACGAGGAAAGGTTGGAATTATATCTCTTGGAACAGAGAAGGCTGCTATCCAGCTGTCCTTCTGACGTACCTGCGTTTATCTCACAATAAATAAGACCTTTTTGCTCAATATTGGTTGATATTTGAACCAACCATCAACCTATTTTTAACCCTTCCTTAATTCCTGACGTGTTCACACGTTGATCATATTTATTCCCAACAATAATATTCAAAGCACTATCATCTGCTCTTAGAATTTTGAACATAGAACATAAGAACATGATAGCACAGAACAGGCCCTTTGGTCTTCGATATTGCGCCGACTTTTACAATGAATCTGAAGCCTATCTATCCTGCACTATTCCATTTTCTTCCATATGGTTACCCAATGACAATTCAAAAACTCTAAAGTTGCTCTTTCAGGCAATACATTCAACGTTCCCACTACTCCCTGAGTAAGCAAACTACGCCTGATATCTGTCCTTTATCTATCAACGACCAGGACTGTAAACAATACTCCAAGTGTGGCCGCACTAGAGTTTTGTACAGCTGCAGCATGATCTCGTGACTCAGACGCTCAATCTCTCTACAAGTAAAAGGTAACACACCATACGCCTTCTTAACACCCCTATTAACTTGGATGGTAACTTTCAGGGATATATGTACATGTGCACCGAGATCTCTCTGCTCTTCTACTCTACTAAGAATCTACTAAGAATCTACCCAATACCCCAGTAAACTTTATTCCTGTTACGCCTTACGAAATGAATCGCCTCACACCATTTTAAATTACATTTGTCACCTCACAGTACAGTTCTGCAGCTTACCTTTGCCCCTCTGTAACCCACAAATTCCTTCAGGACTACCACAACTCCACCAACTTTAGTGTCTTCCGTAAATTTACTAACTTGTCCTTCCAAGCCCTCGTCGAGGCCATTCAGGACATTACAAACAGCAGTGACCCAAAATAGATCTTTTGCTTTACACCGCTAGTAATTGAACTCAGCAATGAACATTTCCCGCCAATAACAGTATATTATTTTCCAGCTAGCCAATTTCTTATCCAAACCGTTAAATCACCCTCAATCCCATGCCTCCATATTTTGTGCCATAGGCTACAGTTGGGGACACTAGCAAACGCCTTACTGAAATCCATGTACACCACATCAAATAGTTGACCCTCATCCACTTGTTTGGTCACCTTTTCAAAGAACACAGTAAGGTTTGTGGGGCACTACCTACCCTTCACAAAACTGTGTTGACTATCCCGAATCAATTTAGTCCTCTCGTGATGATTATAAATCCTATGTCTGATATCCTTTTCCAAACTTTTACTACAACTGAAGTAAAGCTCACTGGTCTATAACTGCTATCAATCTGTCATCGTTGAATGCAGTATTCCTTTTGTATTTACATATAACCTTCTACTTAAGTATCCACGTGTATACCTTCTGCAGATTTAATTTCGACCAAAATGTTAAACAGTAATCTTTTGTATTGTTCACACTGAGATCTTTAGAATTATTCATTCATCTTCATCATCTGTCTTAAACATTCTTTATCAAGCCAAAGTAATTCAAGTACACTTGTTGAGAGAGAAAAAAAAGCTCATGCATTTACCTGCTGCTCTGGATTACGTGGTCTAGCATCTGTGGATGATTCTTTCCCGCAGTTACCTGAAGCAAAGAAAGAAAATTAGCATTTAAAATGATATAAACCTGACTGTTCCTTTCTCATTTTGACGATTCTACGGCTAAAAGCGATATATGTTTTTAAAAGTGGTTTTGAAGCGGAGGTATCAGCTGTCCATTGAAAACTCCTCAACAGCTTTTAATTTTTTTTTTCAGATTTGAACAGTAGACCCAAATTGACTGGATGTGATTAAAATTAAACAGCACCAGGAGTTTTAGTTTCAGATTTCAGCACTTGTTGCTGGGATCTCAGCAGGGTTGAAAGCTGCAGCACATCTGACACTGCTATACTGTCTGAGAGTTTTCCTAAGCTGGACTTGCCTTGACACAAATGCAACATTTTTCAGAATTTTTTTTCTGAATTTCAGTTTGTCAAGGGCGTGCTTATGGTGTGTTAATATATTAGATAAGCAAATTCGCAATACTTACTGTACCTACACCTTTGTTTATTATTTCAATAGATTCGCAGCTAAGACAACCTTTTCTTATGTATTCTTTCTTTCATGTGGTTGTACTTTACCTATCGTGTACGAATAAAGTCCGTTTTGCTCAACGTGGAGTAGTTTGAACAAACGAATTGCTCCTGGAACGCAGCATCTTAGACTTGACTTTAAACGAACAGGAAGTTAGAGTCTAAGGTGCCATCTTTTATTTTGAAGGGCTTTGGTCTGGTCCATAACAGTAATCAATCTGCTCATACACACGATTTCTGACTAATTTGAAAACGGCAGCACTGTTGGAGTGAGTGATTTTAACTTCTCCTATATTGACTGGGACTCATGGCATGCTTGGGGCTTGGATGAGGCAACACTTGTAAGGACCATTCAGGAGGTATTCCTGATGCAACATGTAAAATGCCCAAGCAGGAAAGGGCCGTATTGGACCAGGTTACGGGAAATAAAGACGGCTACTTGAGTGAAGTTTCACTACCAGAGCATTTCAGAATCAATCGCCATAATACCGTGTGTTTTAAGAAACTCATGGATGGGAATAACAGCAGACCCCGGGTGATGGTGTTATATTTGGGGACATTGTACTACAACGGTTTTGGGCAGGTAGTGGAGAATTTTGATTGGAGGTGGCTGTTCGAGGGTACTTCCAAATTGTACACGTCGGAGTATTTCAGATAGTATTTGATAAGACTTCAGGAGCGGACTACCAGAGATGTTACGACGTTGGTCAGAAAGTAAAAGGTAACATACATAAGGTCTAGGAGGATGGGAACTGCCGAAAACCTTGAAATGTATAAGGCAAGAACGGAAACACGGAATTGGATGGGTGAAAAGGGCTGATGAAACATTGTTGCCAAACATGATTGAGGAGAGTCTGAAGGCCTTTTACACATACATAAAAATCAAGAGGGCATCCAGGGAAAGGGTTGGCCCACTGAATGGCAAAGGAGTAAATGCATGTGTGGAGCCAGAAGAGGTGGTGTTTGTATTCACCAATGAGAATGAATTGATGGAGCATGATCAAAGTGAGGGGAGTGCTGAGTGTTCAAGTGAAGTTGCTCTTAAAAAGGAAGAGCTGTTGTGCGTCTTAAGACATATTAAGGTAGATAAGTCCATGATGCAATCCTTCCAAGAATATTAATGGAGGCAAGAGATGAAATTGCTGGGGCATTAACATACACCTTTGTATCGTCTTTGAACACAGGTGAGGTCCCAAAAGACTGAAGAGTAGACAACATTGTCCCTTTGATTCAGAAAGGTAGCCAGGATAATTCTAGTAATTCCAGTCGTATGAGTCTCATGTCGGCAATCACTAAGTTATTCGGAAATATTCTGAGGGAGAAGGACCTATTAGTGATGAACAGCACGGTTTTGAGTGGGGGAGGACATGCAACACTAATTTCATCGCTTTTTTGAAGGCATGACGAAGATGATTGATGAGGGATGAGCAATTCATGTTGCCAACATAGACTTCATTAAAGCTTTTGACAAGGTACCTAATGGCAGGCTGGTACAAAATGTGAGGTAATATGCTATCGGGGTGAGCTGGAAAGATTGATACAGAACTGGCGTAGACATAAGAAACAGAGGTAGAAGTGACGTGATGGTTTTCTGAATGGAGGTCTGTGCTAACAGTGAGCGACAGGGGTCAGTGTGGGCACCTCTACTGTTCGTGATCGACATAAATGTTTTGGATGAAAAATGCAAACGGTCAAATTAGTAAGCTTTTGGTCGACAAAAAGATTGTTGAGGTTGTGTAGAGTGAGGAGAATTGTCAGAGGATATAGCAAGATATAGATCACTTGGAGGTATCACCAGAAAAATGGCGGAAGGAGTTCAATCTGGACAAATGTGAGGTGATGAATTTTGGAAGGTCAAATACAGGTGAAAACTATAGAATGATTGGCAGAACTTTTAGGAGTATTGATATACGGAGGGATCTCTACGTGCAGGTCAACAGATCACTGAAGTTGATATCGCAGGCAGATAAGGTAGTTTAAAAAAGGCGTATGGGATGCTTGCATTCATTGGAAAGGCTTTGGGTATGAAGATTGACAAGTTATGCTACAGCTTTTTAGAACAATAGTTAGGCAACACTTGGAATATTTGTACAGGTCTTTTCACCACACGACCAGAATGATGCGGATGCTTTGGAGACGGTCGAGAAAAGGTTGACAAGAATGCTGCCTTTTATGGGGGACTTTAGCTATGATGAGATGTTGGCTCGACTGGAAGGTACAAGTTTGAGGGATGGCAGAGTAGAAGTTTAATCGATTCTGAATTGCATAGATAGAGTGGAAAGTATAAAGATTTTTCTCATGGTAGGGGGTTCAGTTACTAGAGGATACAGGTGCAAAATGTGAGATGCGGGGGAAGTTTAAAACAGACGTGTGAGGCAACTGTTTCACTGAAAAGGTGGTGAATGCTAGGAACATATTCCCAGAGGAGGTGGTGGAATCAGACACAATGGCAACAATCAAGAAGCACCTGGAAGAATAGATGAGCAGGAAGGGACTAGAGAGTTATTGCTGTTTTAAGTGAAGACATTTTTAGCATGGAAGGGCAAAACGCGGCAGGCTTGGAGTGCCGAATGGCTTCTTTCTGTGCTGTACTGTTCTTTATACATTTGAGGTCGGCCCGCCTTGCTCCCGGGTCTTCCAGGCCTGGGTTGAGGACAGTCACACTGCACCACAACAGGGCAGGCTTGTTTCAGCTAATGAACTTAAACATCAAATAAACAATGAAACTGTATTTGAGGTATGTGAGATGATGTCGTTACAGCACCAATCGGCACATCCTACCTGAATAACATTTCTTGTAAATCCAACTTGTGGCAGCTAACATCAGGAGAGGGAGCATTATCATCAATGAATTCCAGTAATACATTAAATGACAATTGAAACGTTGGGGCTCTGAAGAAGACAGAGAAACCGTTAAAAGTTCAGAATTGAATTATCAGTTACTTAAAGACTCACCATTCCAATTCAAAGTAAGAGAGAATAGGGAAACCAAATTACCCTTGTCAGAATCTCGAAAAGCCCAGAAACTAAATTAAATATTAAACACCCAGATTAAATATAAAATAATGGAAAGACAGAATGAATCGAGAAGAGTGGAAAGATAAATGTGAAAAGAAACAGTATGCAATAACGTTACTTTGGAATCATTGAAGTGTCAGATGCTGATTGAAGCTATTAACTCCTTCGAATTTCTTTCCACATAAATGCAAAATCAAAACAATTACTCTAAACCCTCTACATATGTTTCTACATATACATATCCAATGTACAATTTCATCCGTCCCCTTGAAGGAAATTTCTCAACCATTCCACCAACGATGCAAGTTAATATTTATCCAATTCCAAAAGCTTATTGCTTCTTCCCTGTCTTCTAACTTCTGATCCGTGTTCTCAGATTTAGCTTGTAGCAGTCAACAAATTGTTTCTACGTCAATATGTTCGAAGACACTGTACTGTTCATTTCAGCAATTTTATGCAAGTTAAATCTTCTTCAATCATATAACGAACCATGCAGCCATGACTGTCAATAAGTGCTCTGTTAAATATATTGCATGCTACTTTCATAAATCGATAATAATCTTTTGAATTAAATCGCGTTTATAAATAATTGTCACTTGCATATCGTTGTGGAAAAACGACACTTATCATAACCTCATTACAATATCACACATCTATAATTATGGAAATGGTGTTTTTGTTCTTCCATGTTGATCAAACTATTTCAAAAGTGTCATTTGGTCGAAGAGATTTAGGAAGTTACATTGAATCTGTAAAATGATTAACTTTCAGGGCAGAAGAATAGAGTGATTTTTCACCACGAGTAGAAAACAAACAGTTAAAAAAAGAAGTTCACGCAGTTTAACAACTATATTGAAAGGAAATGAATTAAAATACACCTTCGAACTCACATTAATACTAAGTAATCGATTCATGGAGTCAGCCAAGAGAACGTTCATTTGATCAAACTCACGAAATGACGAACAGGACTGTTTTTGATGTTCAAGAGCTTATTTAAGCTCTGCAGAATAGTGAAACAAATCCTTCTATGAGCCCAGAATATAATGGTTTAGCCAATCTAAACGAATGAAAAATCTCATCCCCTCGAACAAAGGGGGAAAAAAAGTGGTGTTCTGATAGAGGGTTGTTACCTCTAATCGTGGTTGTTAAATAAAATGTATTTGGAAGATGTTTCAACTATTGAGGAAAAATGAACCTAGAAGAGATTGTGTCTATTGTTCCCCCATTGCGGTTATAGGAGTGGAAAATGTAGTAAGGAAGAAATACAGAATCTTGCCTTCGTTAGTCAGGGGTTGAGTAGAAAACAATTGGCACGTCATGTTACAACTGTATAAATCATTAGTGAGGCCACATTGGAAGTACTATACGCAATTACGATAGGCTTTGGAGAGGATGCAGGAGAAATTTTCCAGGGCATTACTTAGGTTGGAGTGCATTAGCTCCAAAGGAATGTTGGCCAAGATTTAATATTTTGCTTTGTTTTGCAGGAGCAATGTTGGTCGACGAGTAACCTGATAGAATTATGCAACATTATAAGAGACATAAATAGGTTGGATAGTCTGAGTCTCTTTCCTGGAAGTGTCAAATTCTCGGGGGAATAATCTTAATAAAATGACGGAAAGTGAAATGGCATGGGTGAGGAAAGTGTTTTGCTAAATGTGATACGTGCCTGAAATGCATAACCACACGACGTGGTTGAATCAGAAACGTTCGCAAAGTTTAAGAGACATTTATATGGATGGATGAACAGGCAGAGAATAAAGACATGTGGAAAATCAGCAGACATTTGGTAAAATCGTAGGATCGTAGCACCTGCACATCTTTGGATTGTAAGAGGAAACTGGAGCACCTGGTGGAAAAAAATGCAACCGTGGGGAGAATGTATGAACTCCAAACAGATAATCACGCCTGGCTGGAAGCGAACCATTGGTGGCACGGTGGCACATTGGTTAGCACTGCTGTCTCAGAGCGCCAGAGACCCAGGTTCAATTCCCGCCTCAGGTGACTCTCTGTGTGGAGTTTGCACATTCTCCCCGTGTCTGCGTGGGTTTTTCCGGGTGCTCCGGTTTCCTCCCACAAACCAGAAATATGCAGGTTAGGTGAATTGGCCAAGCTAAATTGTCTATAGTGTTAGGTGAAGGGGTAAATGTAGGGGATTAGGTCTTGGTGGGTTGTGCTTCGGCGGGTCGATGTGGACTTGTTGGCCCGAAGAGCCTGTTCCCACACTGTAAGTAGTCTAATCTAAGTAGTATAGTCTCTGGCTCTCTGAAAAAGTAATGCTAGATTAGTTTAAAATACAATCATGGTCAATGCAGACATGAGCGTGAATGGCTTATTCTTGTGTTGTACTGTTCTGTTTCATGTTCTAATATCATGGTGTCACTCCAGTATCCGAATCCGGATTTGAGGTGACAACTTCTGTCCTCAGACAGCGCTCAGCATTTCGAAATGTGTACAGAGTATTAGGCCTCAGGTATTTTAAGTGCATTTTGGAATATAAAATATCTGGACTTGGGTTTGTGGTGATGACACTACTAAAATTTTGCCAGGGTGATATTTGTGTAGAACAGGAATAATGGCGTTTTTCTGTCGTGTCAAATCATCTGTTTCCAGAATGGAATTTGTTTCGAAATTCAGCTACATTTTTTAAATACAGCTTTATTTTTCCAATTTTAATCTGTGAAAGCAAGGAGTTATTTCCTTTACCTTACTATACACGAATGGACTGCTCAAATAGATTCAGGGTATTATTCATACAGCTAAACAGTGTGACATTGACTAATGCAATCAATGAAAGTCCAAATGATCAGAGGCAGATATAAAAAAGGAGCAGATTATGCATTATCAATAAACATCATCTATTTCAACATTTACCTCTCCTATAGGAGATAGTTTCACTGGTAAGAATTTCTTCTGAGTTGATTTGAACTGAGCAAGCGATGCAAGCTCCGTGTTTCCATGTTTCTGCTGGGACTCTGAAGTGACTTATGATACCGTATTCTCCAGTAGAGATAATTGTCCCCGAATACGTCCAAGCCTTGTTATCCCTTGTGGAAATATTCCAGCCGATGGGAAATGAATCAGAGAACACGTTGTTTACTAAGCATACCAATGTGATAGCTTCCATGTGAAAACTTTCATCCAATGGTGATGATAAGAGAAAGACAGTTGGGGAACCTGTTGAGTTGGAGAGGCATCACAGATTCACAAAATTGTTATAACATTGAGCAGGAGCATTCTCCCTATTGTGCCTGCATGGGCTCCTTAAACGAGCATCATACTCTTATTCGAATGCTCTTGATTCATTTTCTTTCTGTATGTCTTCGGCACACTATTTCCATTTTAAAAAAATCCAATGTTCCTACAAATGCCTCAACTGAAATTCCCTCACCACATTTAAAGCCACTGCATTGCATAGCCTAACTACTTGCTGAGTGAAATAAAGCTGACTTTCCACAACACTGTTGTTTATATTGAAATTATTCCCGATCGTCCACGTTCCTTTCAACAGCAGGAAAAGACTCTCCTCCTCTACTCTAGAAGCTGCTCATGATTTTGAAAACATCGATCAAGTCTCCTCTCATCTTTCTTTTCGCCAAAGAGAACAACCCTACTTCCTTATTTTTATCAATATATTTGAAACCTGTCATTCCTGGATACATTCTTGTAAATCTTTTCTGCCCTATAGCCAGTGTTCAGTATTCTCAGATATAATGTAACACCCACAATATTACAAAACATGCTAGCTGACATCTAGCACATCTTTTGAAACTTCAACATCTCCTTGCTCTTCGACCCTTTGCTCCAATTAATACAGCCAAGGGCACAGTATTCTTCATCGACTGCTCTCTCTGCACAGGACCTGTCACCTTCAATGATGTGAGCACATACATACCGAGGTTCCCCTGTTCCTTCTCCCCTTTAGCATTGTACCATCTACTTTATTGTGTATTTCAAAATTCTTCCCACCGACGTGACTCAACTCACACTTCTCTGCATCGAACCTAATATATATCACCTATCCATTCAATCCACTACCTTGTCAAATACCTTTTTGTTGTCATCCTTACAGCTTACGATTCTGTCTGACTTCTTACAGTGACAAATAAATCCTCTGCTATCACCATCGCCAGGGACAACATCCACTTCTTCCATAAATATATAGCGCATTCATTTAACATCTCAGCTGTGATCCCGCTTCAATGTATAAATCACCTTGTGGACTCGAATCTTCCATTTACCACTCATACTTGCATCTACCAATCCGATGATTTGCGATTCCCTCTTCTGTTACCTATTATTGTTGTATTGGAAGTACTTTTCCTTGTCTTATTTGCTTTTTCAATTCCCCTCTAAACCTGCATTGTTGTTGTTGGATGTTAATGTTAATAATGCCTCGTACCTGTCATAAGCACGATTCTTTTCTGTTTAATTTTAGTTTCTATCTCCTTTATTATCCAGGGAACTCATAACTTGTTTCTCCTATCATCTCGTTTAAAAAATGTCTTGACTGTACCGGATCCATGTCCGTTTTGTTGGAGACAAGGCACTATCATGGATAGAAGATTGGTTGACTGGAAGAAGGCAGAGTGGAAAGATAAACCAATCTTCACTTTAAGAAAAATAATTTGATTATACCTGATCCATCTCTGATTTAAAGGAAGAAAGGCACTGACATGGATAGAGGATTGGCTGGCTGGAACAAGGCAGAGAGGAAGGATAACGTGATCTTTTTTTCAGGATGGCAGTCGGTGACGAGTGGAGTTCCAAAGGCGTTAGTGTTGGGACCACAACCGTTCACATTAAACATTAACGATGTGGTCGTTGGAAGTGAATGTGTTGTTGCTATATTCGTAAATGAAACAAAGCTAAGTGAAAATACAGGTAGTGTTCGGGAAGCAGGCAGTTTCAAATAAAAGAATTTTAACATGTGAGGCACTTGTGCAGATAAGTGGCAGATTAAATACAATGTGGAAAAGTGTGAGGTTATCTACTATTTTCTAAGTGTGGAAGGCTTTAGAAACTAGAGTTCAAAGTGACTTATGAGTACTCGTTCAGAATTCTGTCAAGATTAACCTCTCGGTTGGGTTGGCAGTTAGGATGGCAAATGCAAAGTTGTATTTCATTCCAAGATGACTAGAAAACAAGATTAAAAATGTGCTGCTTAGGCTGTAGAATGCTCTGGTAGACCGCATTTTGAATTCTGTGAGCAGTATTAGGCCTTATGCCTAAGGAAAGATGGGCGATTTTGCTCCTGTATCTTACAGTCTTATTGATTTTTTTTTGTTTTCACCAATCATTTGTTCCAGCCAATTGTGCACAACTCTGCTTTTGCCCCATTGATGTTAACTACTCCTCGAACTCATTTTGTTCTCACTTTGGCTTGTACCAACTTGTTTCCTATCACCATACTGACATGTATAATACAAAGGCCATTGTCTACAAAGTAATTGCCCAAAGGCAAATTTGCCCACCTCATTTCCAAGGACCACAATTGACAATGCTTCATGCTCCTTTTTTGCTTGGCAAAGACTATTTTAGGAATCTGTCCTGAATTCAGTATACTAAATCCTGCTCCTCATTGTGCCATTAATGACCAGATTCCATTTGTCTATTAAAGTCTTCAGTTACAACCATTCATAAGTCCTGGAAACTTCCTGCAGATTTCCTTCACGAGGTGATTAACATTTCACTACACTAATTGATGGACTCGTTCTATTGTCATTCTTTCACTCGATTTTGGTTGTTGACCTCTCTGAGACAGCACTGAACTGCATTAGATTCTATTCCATACAGTGTGGAAACAGGCCATTTGGCCTAATATGTCCACACCAACCTTCCGAAGACTAACCCGCCCAGATCATTCGCCTATATTTACCACTGACTCGTTCACCTAACAAATGTGGACATTTTAGCGTGTCCAATTCTCCTAACTGTACATCTTTTGGATTGTGGGAGAAAAGCGGAACACCAAGAGGAAAACCACCAGACATGGAGAATGTGCAAACTCCACACAGACAGTCGCCCGCGGTGGGAGTCAAAAGCAGGTCCCTGGCGCTGTGAGGCAGCAGTGCTAACCATTGAATCACTGTGCCACCCTAAGTACCCAGCTAAACATATTGTTCTACTCCTCCTTGTGGCTTTCATTTTCTATCTTCTTTTGCATACACAGAGGAATATTTAGAATAAGTCTTTCCCGACTTCAGTCAGAGCTCTGTCATTGTAACAATATTATGGTCCTACATGGCAATCATGCCTGTAGCTCCCAAATATTGTTAGCGATTTGCCAAGCATGTTAGTTCTATTTTGGACGTCATTAATTTCTCCAGTTTTCAGTCTTCGCGCATTAACTTGGAACTCTCTATGCAAGAGCCACCCGTAGTCTCAAGCGAATGTAAACCCAAGAATTCTCTTCAACTATTCGCTTCTCTTTCTCTTACCAATACCAATTTAGGGACAATTGCTCTCAGTAACATTCCACAAGAAATTTTGTCCTAGCTCTGTTCAAATTCAACCATCACCTGTACAATTTGCCATCAGCCATAATTCATTCCCAGTGTTCCAGGAATCTGAAGTCCTGCATCATCTGTGCAACTGGCATTCATCTATCTTGTCATCCTAATTATTTGTTCACTTACACACTGCACTGGAGTGATCTTGAGACTGCTGGTGGCAATGCAAAATTATAGTCCAACAGTCTTCGTTATTGATGGTGAAACGAGTAAACCATTCTTAATCCTACCTGTTATAAGCAATTTCGATCCGTTTCCCATTTTGTTGGCGACTCCATAAAATTCCCTGGCTGCACAGTAATATTGACCTGAATCATTTCTTTGAACATTCTGAATCACAAGCGTATATATTTTCGAGTCATCGTTGACTTTTCCAGAAAATCTTCCATTTGGAGGAAAGTGTTTACGCACTCTGTAAACGAGTTGTAGATATTCTCGTTGCTGTTGTTTGTACCAGTGAACACCTCCACTCGCATACCAATCAACGTGGCAATTCAGCATTACAGTGGTTCCAACGGCAGCTGTTTGTAAAGGAGGAGTCTGGTGGAGGATTTTCTCAGCAGCAGTAACTATTAAAACAGAACATTTCACAAGGAATGCAGGCTAAGCAAAAATGGAACTAATCAAGGAAAATCTGAATGGAGTGAAAGCAGGAAGGGAGGAAATAACTGCATTTATTATTTTAATCGAAGAAAATTGGCAGCCAAATTTGCTCAATGGACTTTTCTTTTGCAAAAAACAATTGTTTTATAAACATATAATCTATATTCATCATTTAGTAGAGAGACGTCCAGAGTACTGCGTAGAGTCATCAGTATATTTGTTTTCTTAATCCCAATAGTATATATTAGATGTTGACCCTTGGTTAATTTTATACATAGCCAATAATTCAGTTGTTCCACATGGTACTAATATTATAGTCAAAGTGACTTTACGTTCAACAAGATGGAACTTCCTGTTGCCTTTACCATGAAAATTATCTGTAATAAAAGTATGAAAGTCTAACCTGACACAAGACAGAAAAGTGTACTGATGCATGAGATATTCATTGTTTTCACACGACGTTCTTGCTGTGATCTGTCTGATTTTTTCTACCCTGATATTCAGCTTTCATGAAATGTAGAAACGTCAAAACTGTCTTGCGTTTGCAAATAGCTGAATGGAAACAGTACAGCAATGCAAAGGATCACTTTGGGTTTCCTGTTTACACAATAAACGTCTACATTCAACTGTTTCTGCAAAGGTCAGTTGATTCCTTAATATGCGAGAAACGTAGTTTGTGGTATAGGTTGAGAACAAAAATAGCTGTTTTATATAGGCAAAAGAGAAGTGGCCTGATACTAAACAATTTGTATTGGTCCACAATATAGCCATTTCCCGACGAGAGCATGTGCAAAGAAAATCATACCGTTTTGTAACAAAGCAGCATCGGTATTTCGATAATCCTTCACTCAGAACACTGACTGCCTCTTTCCATTTTGGATCTTTATTCCCTAATCTGGTGTCAACTGTTACTCAGCAGATAGAAGATTAACCTAGCAGGTAAAATATCATAGCTTAATGCGTCCCTCCAGAATTTAAAACACAGTGAAAAAGACGGTTGCAGTGTACATTGTACAGGTGTACTGCACATACCAAAGTATTATTTCAGTGGGACAGTAAACCGGTACCGCGTATTTGACCTTTCAGTTATCGTAAAATGTTACACTGGGACTATGTTTTCAAAACCAGGATGAAGATGATTACACCAGTAAATTTAAACAAAAGCAAGTTAATATTTCATGAATGACATAGGTGTGATCTGAAATTTTCCACCTGTCAGAAAGGGAAAGATAATGTTAACAAGATAAATAATTGCGTAATAATTTGGTATTCTTTTTTAAAAAAAGTAAACAAATTACAAGATATTATGTTGTGATCAAAAATGGGCAATAGTCAAAATTAATTCAGCTGTGCACATATTGGTTTAGCATGAGTCTGAAAATTTCATTTTGTGCTTCCCCCATCCTTCCACATGCATCAAGCACTGTAATTCAGTCAACTGACAATTTAAATCTTCATCAATACCCTATTCGATGAAAACCTGCATGACCATTTCCTTTCACAATTACATACCATGTCATTAATGTATAGACAGCACAAACCGTTCCATTCGTTGGACGGTAATCTACCAATTTATTTCTCCCAATCACGTCTCACCAATCTTCAGCCACTCCCATCTTTCTTTGAAACATTGCCATTTATCTACGCATGATTCCTCACTCGATATTTTTTCCAATCCTTACCACTTTCAGCGCCAAATCACTTCAACCATTGGTGAGGCTGATTTTGAAACTCCACTTATCAGCGCCTACCCATTATTCACAATAACTGCACAAGCACCAGTCTTTCCAACTTTACCGATTGCATAATTTCGGTTTGTTCTTCACAATTGCTTTATTTTTTAATTGCTTCACCCATTCTACTTTGAAATGTGAAAGTGGACCTCAACCTCATTCCTCATCTTACAAAACCAACTTTACTGAGAAAGTACATGTGAACTCATTTACAATGTGAGTGTGAATGAACGCCAGTTTGGTGAGGATATGAAAAGTGAAATAGTGGAGCGATGCTGGAAGGAGTTAATGTATGAGAAGTGCAGATGGGCTAATGTTGAGTTGCAATATATATAGATAATCTGAGGAATTGGGAAGAGGTGATGGCACATTGTCATCATTGCTCAACAATAAGATCAGACACTCAGATAATTTTCCATCTTTCAAGTCCTGTCATGGTAGATGGCAGAATTTGAAATCTTGACACTGAAACCATTTGTCAGTTGTCAGGAAACACCCAGCTTGCAAATGTCCTTCACGGTAGGACATTTACCAACATCAGGGAGAAAGTGAGGACTACAGACGCTGGAGATCAGAGCTGAAAATGTACTGCTAGAAAAGCTCAGCAGGTCAGGCAGCATCTGAGGAGCAGGAGAATCGACGTTTCGGGCATGAGCCCTTCATCAGGAATGAAGAGAGCGTGCCTAGCAGGCTAAGATAAAAGTTAGAGAGGAGGGACTTGGGGGAGGGGCATTGGAAATGTGATAGGTGGAAGGAGGTTAAGGTGAGGGTGATAGGCCGGAGTGTGGGTGGGTGCGGGGAGGTCAGGAAGAAGATTGCAGGTGAGGAAGGTGGTGATGAGTTCGAGGGTTGGGACTGAGACATGGTGGGAGGAGGGGAAATGAGGAAACTGGAGAAATCTGAGTTCATCCCTTGTGGTTGGAGGGTTCCTAGGCGGAAGGTGAGGCGTTCTTAATCCAGCCGTCATGTTGCTATGGTCTGGCGATGGAGGAGTCCAAGGACCTGCATGTCGTTTGTGGAGTGGGAGGGGGAGTTGAAATGTTGAGCGACGGGGTGGTTTGGTTGTTTGGTCCGGGTGTCCCAGAGGTATTCTCTGAAACGTTCCGCAAGTAGGCGGCCTGTCTCCCCAATATAGAGGAGGTCACATTGGGTGCAGCGGACGCAGTAAATGATGTGTGTGGAGGTGCAGGTGAATATGTGGCGGATATGGAAGGATTCCATGGGGTTTTGGAGGGAAGTAAGAAGTAAGGTGTGGGTGCAAGTTTTGCAATTCTTGTGGTTGCTGGGGAAGGTGCTGGGAGTTGAGGTTGGGTTTGTGCAGAGTGTGGACCTGACTAGGGAGTCACGGAGGGAATGGTCTTTTCGGAAGGCTGATAGGGGAGGAGAGGTAAATATATCCCTGGTAGTGGGGTCCGTTTGGAGGTGGCGGAAATGATGACGGATGATATGATGTATATGGAGGTTGGTGGGGTGGTAGGTGAGCACCAGTGGGGTTCTGTCCTAGTGGCGATTGGAGGGGCGGGGCTCAAGGGCGGAGGAGCGGGAAGCGGAGGAGATGCGGTGGGGGCAAATTGTGGTCTTTGAAGAAGGAGGCCATCTAGGTTGTTCGATATTGGAACTTTACCAACATCACCTGGTTTTGCCCTGCATGTGACTCTGGACACGCAACAATTTGATTGACTATCCACCGCCCTCTGAAATGGCCAAACAATTCACATACCTGCATCAATTGTTTTAAATTTTCAGCAAAGAAATGAAACCAGATGTAACCTGGCATTGATCCAGTTCGGGAGGACAAAGGAAGATTGGGCGTTGTTCACTTACAAAGTATTCCTTACGATCATCTGGTGGATAATGGCAAAATTAGAGGAGGTTTTTTCACAGACTACTCAAGCATCAGTATTTACAGAAGGACAGGGAATATATAGAATGTGGGGAATAGATGGTGTCATCTTGAAAAAATGTCCATATTACTTGAGACGAGGTGCGGGATGTTTTGAAATGCACAAAAGTGCATAAATCCCCAGGACCTGATCAGGTATACCCTAGAATTCTGTGTGAAGTAAGGCACATGTTTCCTGGTCACACGTGATGTGCCAGAAGATCGAAGGTTGGCTAACGTAATTTTAATCAGGTGGTAAGGAAAAGCCCAAGAACTGTCGACCAGTGAGGGTCACGTTGGTGGTGGGCAAGTTGTTCGAGGGAATCCTGTGGGGCAGGATTTGCATGCAGTTGGAAAGACAAGGACCGAATAAGGATAGTCAGCATAACTTTGTGTGTGGGTATCATGTCTTGTGAACTTGATTTAGCTTTTTCAAGAAGTAATGAAGAGGATTGATGAGGGCACAGCGGTGGACGTGATCGATAAGGTTTCTTGTGGAAGACTGTTTAGCAAAGTTTGATCTGATGGAATACATGGAGAACTAACCATTTAGATACAGAGCCGCCTCGAAAGTAGAAGACAGTCGATCGTGGTGGAGGATTGCTTTTCAGTCTGGAGGCATGTGACTAATGAAGGGCCACAAGGATCGGTGCTCGATCCAGTAATATTTCAGCATTGGATGAGAGTATTAGAGGTATTGTTAGCAAGCTTACAGATGTCACCAAAACTTTAGATGCAATAGTCAGGCAAGAAGATTCACTCAGAGCACAACAGCATCTTAATCAGATGGACCAATGGGCTGAAGAGTTGCAGAGAGCGTTTAATTTAGATACGTATGTAGTGGTGCATTTAGCAAAAGTAAATAAGGGCAGGACTTATGCACTTAATGGTAAGGTCCTGGGGAGTGATGCTGAACAAAGGAACATTGGAGTGCACGTTCATACTTCCTTGAAAATGGAGTCGCTGCGAGATAGGATAGGGAAGAAGACATTTGGTATGCTTTCCTTTATTGGTCAGAGCATTCAGTAGAGAAGTTGGTGGTCATGTTGTGGCGGGACAGGACCATTGGGTAGGCTACTTATGGAATATTGTGTGCAATTTTGTTCTCCTTCCTATCGGAAGGATGTTGTGAAATCTGAAAGGGTTCAGAAAATATTAACAAGGATGTTGGCAGAGTTGGAGATTTGAGCGAAACGGAGAGGCTTAATAAGCTGGGACTGTTCTCCCTGAAACGTCTGAGGCTGAAGAGTGACTTCATAGAGGTTCATAAAATCATGAGAGGCATGGATAGAACAAATAGGCAAGGTCTCTTCTTTCGGGTGGGAATATTCAGAACTAGAGGGCATAGGTTCAGGGTGAGAGCGGAAAGATTTAAAAGGGACCTAAGGGGCAAAAGTTTTCGCGCAAAGCGTAGTGTGGAAATGGAATGAGCTGCCAGAGGAAGTGTTGGAGGTTGTTACAAAGAAAACATTGAAAAAGCCATCTGTACGCATGGATGAATAAGAAGGGTTTTCAGAGATATAGGCCAAGCGCTGGTAAATGTGGTCAGATGAGGTTGGGATATCTTGTCAGCATGGACAGGTTAGTGAATGTCTGTTTCTGTGCTGGTCGTCTGCATGAATCCATGACTCTCTAACAGCCCGAAATAGTCATCCACACAGAATTACATCTGACTATATCCCAGATGCCACCTTTACAATATTGCCGGTGTCACTCTGTAAGATTGGCAATGACGATTCGCTCCCATAGTCCAGAAACCACGTGCCATCCAACTCATCTTCACTCCTGTAAATAGTGAAATCGCGACTCGCCACTTGCTCTGGAGAAGTGTGAAACACCTGATTCAATACTTGGCTGACAAACCCCTTTTTTTAAACAGTGATTGCTATCGTCCTGACAATGTCATTTACTGTAAGGAATTCACTCTTGTTTTTTTTACAACACCATCGTTTTTCGTCTGAACTGCGAAATTATTTAACATACATCTTGCATTCATGTCCAGATCCTTAATGTATTCCTCAAGCATCAGAGGACAGACCACCAAACTCTCCAATTCGTCACTGAACAGAGGCTTCCTGTCACAGGAACACACATTGACCATCACTCACTGCATCCTGCCTAATTAAGTCTGATAAGGATCCAATTGCCAATTGTCCAACATCCTAGAGATTCTTAACTACGTTCCAGTCTGTCATGTTAAGTCTTGTTGATGGCATCTCTGGAGCTGGTGTATACTTCAGCATCTATATAGCCCTCATATGTGCAACTGTTAATCTCCTCAAAAATTCAATCAGCATTGTGATACAGCACTTCCTCTACCAAACCATATTTCAATCGTTGCCTTATCATTGAATCTTCAAAAGCAGATTAAGTACATGTCCCTTCGATACTTCCTAATATCTGTTCCATTCCAATCTAACACCATAACTAGCTATATTCTTTTATTGCTACAATTTTTCTTTAACATTGCAGCCCCTTCCTAATTCCGATAGCATGGTTTGCTACATAGTTTGGGAGAAGATTTGTAGCTCGGGTGCTCGTTGTTGTGGTTCTGTTCGCCAAGCTGGGAATTTGTGTTGCAAACGTTTCATCCCCTGTCTAGGTGACATCCTCAGTGCTTGGGACCCTCCTGTGAAGCGCTTCTGTGATATTTCCTCCGGCATTTATAGTGGCTTGTCTCTGCCGCTTCCGGTTGTCAGTTCCAGCTCTCCGTTGCAGTGGCCAGTATATTGGGCCCAATGTACTGGCCACTGCAGCGGACAGCTGGAACTGACAACTGGAAGCGGCAGAGACAAACCACTACAAATGCCGGAGGAAAGATCACAGATATGCTTCACAGGAGGCTCCCAAGCACTGAGGATGTCACCTAGACAGGGGACGAAACGTTTGCAACACAAATTCCCAGCTCGGCGAACAGAACCACAACAGTGGTTTGCTACAGTGCAACCCATACAAACATATTTTTGAAACTTCATGTAATACTTCTGCCGCCAAACATAATTTGACAATTTCATACCTAATGGTCCATACGATTTCCCTGTGATCTCTTCCATTTACTTATGAACTGCATTTACATTTTCCTTTCATTCGCCATTCATAGAGCACCTGGAATAAGGTGGGTCAACATCCAGCATGGGTTTTGATTTGAGACTTTGATGTTTCGCAATTTCAAAGACATGGATAGACCAGGGATAGGAACGGTTGTTGCAGGTTCCGGGAATGAGATATTTCAGTCAGAGCAGAGAAGATGATAAAAGAGGGGGACTTCAAGCATTGTTAGTCAAGGACACTATTAAGGTGGCAGAAAAGACGTTTGAGGACTCGTCTACTGAGGTAGTATGAACTGAGGTTAGAAACAGGTTAGAAATAGAAGTCACTCTGCTGGGAGCTTTCTTTCGACATCCGAATAGTTCCAGAGATGTACAGGAAAGTATAGCAAAGATGAGTCTGGATATGAGTGAGATTAACAGGGTAGGTGTTATGAGGGCTGTTAACTTCCAAATATTGACAGGAAATGCAATAATTAGAGTACTTTAATGGTCAGTTTTTGTCTGATGCATGCAGGAGGGTTTCCTGACAGAGGAACAAGGGGGAAGGCCACATTGGATTTGGTACTGTGGAGTGAACCCGGCCACGTGTTAGATTTGTATGTAGGTGAGTGCTTTTGGGACAATGACCACAATTGGATTTTGTTTGTTTTAGCGACAGAAAGGGACATGAATATACCATAGGCCAAGAGTTATAGCTGTGGGAAAGGCAATTATGATGCAATTAGGATTTTATTCAGGATGCAGAGAATGGGGAATGAAACAGCAGGGGATGGGCACAATTGAAATATGGAGCTTATTCAAGGAACAATAACTGCATGCCCTTGATAAGTATGTACCTGTCAAGCAGGGAGGAAGTGGTCGAGTGAAAGAGCCATGTTTTACTAAAGAAGTTAAATCTCTTATCAAGAGGAAGAGGGAGGTTAAGAAGTGAGGGCTCACTTATGGCACTTGAGCATTGCACGTTAACCAGGAAAGCTGAGAAGAACCAGGAGACGCCATGGCAAAGTCATTGGCAGATAGGACCAAGGAATTCCCTAAAGCTTTCTATATGTGTATCAAGAATAAAAGAATGACTAGTGTAATATTAGGGTCAAGCAAGGACAGTAGTGCAAAGTTGTGTGTGGAGTCAGTGGAGATAGCAGAAGCGCTAAATTGATATTTTTAGTCAGTGTTCATACTGGTAAAAGAAAATAGAACATAGAACATAGAACATAGAAGAATACAGCGCAGTACAGGCCCTTCGGCCCTCGATGTTGCGCCGATCAAAGCCCACCTAACCTACACTGACCCACTATCCTCCATATACCTATCCAATGCCCGCTTAAATACCCATAAAGAGGGAGAATCCACTACTGCTACTGGCAGGGCATTCCATGAACTTAAGACTCGCTGAGTGAAGAACCTACCCCTAACATCAGTCCGATATCTACCCCCCCTTAATTTAAAGCTATGCCCCCTTGTAATAGCTGACTCCATACGTGGAAAAAGGTTCTCACTGTCAACCCTATCTAATCCCCTAATCATCTTCTACACCTCTATCAAATCACCCCTAAACCTTCTTTTCTCCAATGAAAACAACCCCAAGTGCCTCAGCCTTTCCTCATAGGATCTTCCTACCATACCAGGCAACATCCTGGTAAACTTCCTCTGCACCCGTTCCAGTGCCTCCACATCCTTCCTATAGTATGGCGACCAAAACTGCACACAATATTCCAGATGCGGCCGCACCAGAGTCTTATACAACTGCAGCATGACCTCAGGACTCGGGAACTCAATTCCTCTACCAATAAAAGCCAGTACGCCATATGCCTTCTTCACTGCACTATTTACCTGGGTGGCAACTTTCAGAGATCTGTGTACATGGACACCAAGATCCCTCTGCTCTTCCACACTATCAAGTAGTCTACAATTAGCCCAGTAATCCATCTTTTTATTACTCTTACCAAAGTGAATCACTTCACACTTAGCTACATTGAACTCCATTTGCCATCTTTCTGCCCAGCTCTGCAGCTTCTCTGTATCCCGCTGTAACCTGCCATATCCTTCCTCACTGTCTACAACTCCTCCGACTTTCGTATCATCCGCAAACTTGCTCACCCAACCTTCTAACCCTTCCTCCAGGTCATTTATAAAAATGACAAACAGCAATGGTCCCAAAACAGATCCTTGCAGAACACCACTAGTGACGGCACTCCAAGATGAACCTTTGCCATCAACTTCTACCCTCTGTCTTCTTCCAGAGAGCCAATTCCTAATCCAAACCTCCAACTCACCCTCAATGCTATATCTCTGTATTTTCTGCAGTAGCCTACCATGGGGGACCTTATCAAACGCCTTACTAAAATCCATATATACCACATCTACCGCTTTCCCCTCATCTACCTCCTTAGTCATCTTCTCAAAGAATTCAATAAGGTTTGTGAGGCACGACCTGCCCTTCACAAAACCATGCTGACTATCCTTGATCACATCATTCTTATCCAGATGTGCATAAATCCTATCCCTTACAATTCTCTCTAAGACTTTGCCCACAACAGAAGTGAGACTCACTGGCCTAATGTTGCCTAGGGGAATATTGAAATGCATTCTAATAGACTAGATCGGATTGAGGTTCAGAAAAAGAAGTGCCAGGAAAGTGTGAAAATACTTAAGTCCATTGGGCCAAATGGGATTTATCCTAGGATTCTATGTGAAGCCAGGGAGGTGTTGCAGAGCCATTGCCTATGATCTGCTTTTCGTTATTGTCTACTAGAATAGTGCCAGAAGACTAGAGGATAACAAGTGGTGTCCCCATGTGGTGTATATGTATTTCAGTAAGGTGTTTGAAAAGGCTTCACACAATAGGCAATTGCACCAAATACGGAGGCATGGGACTGAGGGTGATTTATCGTTTTCAATCAGACATTGGCTAACAGAAAGATAACAGAGAGTTATGGTTGATGGAAATGTTCATCTTGGAGTTCAGTTAATAGTGGTGTACTGTGAGGGTCTATTTTGGGTCACTGCTGTTTGTCATTTTTATAAATTGTGTGAATGAGGATGTTGAGCGACGGGTTAGTACATTTGCGGTTGACTCTCAGTTCAGTGAAGCTGTGGAACGTGATATATGATGTTTGAGGTTACAGAGGGGCAGAGATAAGCTGCACAACTGGGCTGAGAATTGGCAAATGGAGTTAAATGTGGAACAGTGTGAGGTGATTCACTTAGGAATGATCAAGAGTGGAATGAACAATGTGGGTCACGTTTTCTCTGGAAGAACAGTGGGAGAAGGGTAAGAAGTTATAACTTTGAGAGAGATGGGATACAATCTAATAGTAAAATAGAACCATACTTGAATTCTTTCTGACATGCTACCTCGAATTCATTAATATGTGGAACAGATGAACAGAGATTTAGCGTTCCCTTGTGTAAAATCAGATTAGATAGCCAAATCAGGTCTTGTGAAATAACAGCGGGACTGATTGATAGAGTGTCAGTTCCAGGAATGCAGTTTGAACATGGAGGTGATTTAGCAAGTTCCAAGGTGGGAGTGACATCCCTGTTTGTGGAGAAGCCAAGGGAAGATGAAATGAGGAAATGAAAGAAAAACAAACATGAAATGTTTGGACGTAATAAGATACCATTGTCATAAGTCACAGCAAGAAGCAAAAGCGAAAGAGAAAGAGGAATGAGTTATGGTTCAGTTAACTGAAACCCGGTTTGATGCAATGGTGCAAGAAAAACCTGAAAAGGAAGAGGGTCAGCAGAAGTGTTTAGTCGAGAAAAGCTAATGGACTTACAACAGAAAGACGAGACAATAAGATATATATAGAGATGCATGCTCAGAAAATGAATCTGAATTTGTTCCTGATGGTTATTATCATAAAGATGGAATCCTAAGACGAAAATGAAGACCACGGCAGGTTAGCACAGAGAAGCAATCTATAGATTTTATTGGTGCTAGCTTACAGACAGGATGTGTTACAGGTAGCACATGAATTACCAGTAGGCGGTAACATAGGTATGAGGAATGTGGAACATAGAAAATTACAGCGCAGTACAGGCCCTTCAGACATCGATGTTGTGCCAACCTGTGCGACCAACCTGAAACTCGTTTATCCTACCTATTCCATTTTCAATCATTTGTTTGTACAAAAACCATTTAAATCCCGTTAAAATAGGCGAGTCTATGACTGTTGCTGGCAGTGTGTTCCACGCCCTACTACTGTCTCAATAAATAAAAACTGCTCATGACATCTGTCCGAAATCTATCACTCCGGAATTTAAAGGTATGTCCCCTCTGTTAACCATCACCATCATGGGAAAATAGGGTCCCACTCTCCGCCCTATCTAACCCTCTGATTGTCTTATATGCCTCATTTAAGTCAACATTCAACTTTCTTGTGTCTAACAAAAGCAACCTCAAGCCTCTTAAGCTTTCCTCATAAGACCTTCCCTGAATATCAGGCAACCTTCTAGTAAACCTCCACTGAACCCATTCCGAGTTTCCACATCTTTTCTTTTATGTTGTGACCAGAGCTGTATGCAAGACTCCAGCTGTGCCCACACTGGGGTATGGCGCAGCTGCAGCATGACCGCATGACTCCAGATATCAATCTCTGTACCAATAAAAGCTAACACACTGCTTGCCTTCTGAACAACCCTATCAAACTTGATGGCAACTTTCTTGGATCTTTGCAAATGGACACCGTGATCTGTCTGCTCATCTATATGAAGAAAAATCCTACCATTAGCCAAAGTACTCTTTCTTATTGCTCCATCACACTTTTCTGCATTAAACTCCATTTGCCATCTCTCAGCCCAGCTCTGTAGGTTTGTAATGTCCCGTTGTAACCTTCAACATCGTTCGGCACTGTCCAGAAATTCACCAATCTCAGGGTCATCCATATTTTTACTAACCCATCCTTCTACGCCCTCTTCCAGGTCATTTATAAAGAATGACAAACAGCAGTGGCACATCATGAGTACCTGAACTCCAGGATGAACATTTCCCATCAACCACCGCCCTCTGTATTTTTCCAGCAGCCAAACTCTGATCCAAATAGCTATATCACCCTGAATTCCTTCCTCCACATTTTGTGTAAGTGCATACAGTGGGGAAAGTAATCAAACGCCTCACTGAAACCCATATACACCACTTCAAGTGTTTTCCCCTCATCGACCTGTTTGGTCACCAACGACGTAAGCTAATGTACAAAAACATTTCTATTGACGTGGACTGCACAAAGAAGTGGTTAAATCTTGCCATCCATGCCATATGCCCCAAATGGTCGGTAAGCCACAGGCAGAAGTAAATGTTGCTCATTTAGAAGAGTGATGTTTTGTAATTTCTTCTCTCAAATGTATTGAAACAGAGGACTGTTGACACTTCACAGTTAAGTATATTCAAAACTTAGAAGAAAGGAATTTTAATCAGTAAGGGTATGAAGATTAAAAGGAAACACTAAACAGATGAGCATTATCACATCAGGTATGATCTTAATGAATGGTGGAGAAGACTGCACATGCTGAATGTCCTAATTTTGCTCGAAATCTTCTGACCTTATAGCCTAAAAAGTCTCATGCTATTTGCAAAAAAACCCCACAAATGCATGCAATTCAGCTCGATAGTCAATACTGGGTAGGAACACTCTCCTCATGAATGTATCTTTTATGCCATACACTCGTTTCAAGTTTTGAAGTTTGCCCATCAAATATGCACAGTATCCCAAGATATTCGACTAAAGTGCTCCTCGTAGTAACTGGTATACCATGTTTATGGACACTGTGCGATTGCATGGAACGAGCGAAGTGTACATCAATTGAATTGCATAAGCTCATTCAGTTGGATATTAAACTGTGTAAATCTGTCATTAAAACTCCATCTCTCTCTGTGCGACTCTCCCAGTCTCACTGTCGATCTCTTGTGCTTCTTAAGGGCTCATTTACAAACGGAACTGGCT
Organism: Chiloscyllium punctatum; assembly: GCF_047496795.1. Classification (NCBI taxonomy): domain Eukaryota; kingdom Metazoa; phylum Chordata; class Chondrichthyes; order Orectolobiformes; family Hemiscylliidae; genus Chiloscyllium; species Chiloscyllium punctatum. The sequence goes on from NC_092766.1 coordinate 19,124,041, forward strand.
TTTGTTTCACGTGACTCCGTGTCTTTTTTTTTGTTTGTGATGTGAGACGTGCACTGTATCCATAGAGGGACATTATTGTAAATTAGGTACATATTAATAGTGAACAAGATAGCTTCTTGTGCTTGTTCCAAGATCCAATCTATGGTTTGATAAACCACATTGACTTTAAAGCCCCAATTTAAAATTCTGTACATTTCCGCCATGTTCAATGTTGGAGGGAGCAAGAGATCTTTCTAGAGCGAGAGATAGGGACCACGATTTGAAATGTGTTGGGGAGAAAATTTCAAAAAATGACAGGCCTATGAATTCCACAAACAAATCCGAGTAGGAATTATACACATATTGGTAAGTTTTTGAGAAGGTACAAACAGGTTCATAGTTCCTTGAAATTGGAGTCACAGGTATATAGGATAATGAAGAATGCTTTCATTAATTGGACAGCGCATTGACTATAGGAATTGAAACGTCATGTCTTGGCGGTACAGGGCATTGATTCGGCTATTTTTGGAATATTATCTACAATTCTGGTCTCACTCCTATCCGAAGGTAGGGTTTGAAGGACTGAACTTACAGGGAGAGGCTGAATTGTCTGAGGCAACTTTCCCTGTGACATCCGATGCTGAGGGGTGACCTTACAGAGGTTTATATAATCATGATGTGCATGGATATGGTAAATAGACAGTATTGTCCCTGGTTTGTCGGAGTCCAGATCGAGATAGCATAGGTTTAAGGTGAGAGCGGGGAAAAATTACAAGGGATGTAAGGGACAACCTTTTCACAAATAGAGTGGTGTGTGTATGGAATAAGCTGCCAGTGTAAGTGTTTGAGGCTTATACAGTTACAACACTTCAAAGGCATCTGCATGTGCATATGAATAGGAAAGGTTTTGAGGGATATGGACAAAGTGCTCGCAAGTGAGGCCAGATTAATCTAGCATATTTGGTCGGCTTGGACATGTTGGACAGAAGTGTCTGTTTCTGTGCTGTACATGTCTATAGCTCAATGAATCTATAATGCACAACTTGTCGTGCACAGAGTCAAAGATCCCACATGCTTTTCATTTCAAATTAGAAGCAATGGCAGCGCTGACAAGTTGGTGGAAGTGAGATGAGACAGACTCACTAATTGGTCTGTACAACGAATACTCGACTCCAATCACAGAAGTCGATTTTACACTTTGCTGAATTTTACTTGTCCAAGTCGTTTTCTCCCTTGCTGAACTGATGTGAGAAGCAGACGATTGAATTGGTGGGTGACTAGTGATATCGCTGCCTGAAATTCGATCATTTATCCTGCCTCGGGTGCTGTGTCTCGTCTGTCAATCTTTACCCTCCGCCAATACTACTTCTTCCACTATAGCTCGATAGTCATTTGTGCCATTCATGTGATATAAAATTATGGTTCGTTATTTTATTCTTGGAAGCTATACTTTAGCTGCTCTCAGTTTTTATTACTGATTATTTGAATAATTACTGTACATGGATATCTCATTGCCGTCTTGAACTGCTCTCTGAACTTTGTCTGAGTCAGGCCATAAATAAACGTGTTCATACAGCAACTTAATTCCACCAACATGATTCCAACCTCTTGAAATACATACAAAGAGTTCTTGTACATTTCGGTATTAATTCCCACAATGATAAAATAAAATATGTATATAACATATGTAAGCCACAGAAGTATGAAGCAGCCAGATATTGCAAAGAGTAAAATCACTGATTTCCTTCTGTTCTCCATCTCTTCGTCAATGTGTTTCCCTCCCTTTTTTTGACCCCTGAGTCCCTCACGGACCTGACTGGTCACCATAATATATCTGACTGTCAGAGTGTTGAGCAATATAATTAGAACATATGGGACCAGTGGACATGAAACCGTTTGAATCCACTCAAATGCCACCCACTCGGGAGCCATGTAGTAGCTAGCCTTTTCTTTACAGAACCAGGAAACATTGTCGATGATCTCTCCTGGTTCAAACTTAAAGAAGACAGGAATGTCCTTCAAACAGAGCAGAATAGATGTTGATGATAAGACCACAGCTGAAGTCCTCCCAGTGCAATATTTTGTTTTGAGATTCTGGCAGCAAATAGCCACAAATCGATCAAAGGAGAAAGTGACAGTGAACCAGACAGAGAAGTCAGTTGTCATATATAACAGCACCATAATAGTACTACATACCGGTGTTATTTCCAGGAAGGAGCCAGGAAAATAGGAAGAAAATTGTTGATATAGAACGACTGCAGTGATAATGAATAGCAAGTCTGCTGACACCATTGCTATCAGGTAACGGTTCGTACATTTGGAGAGACCACATTTTCCTCGAGTCAAAATCACAATTGCCACCAGATTAACTGCAAAAGAGAAAACAAGCATGTGCATGTGTGATATTTGTGAATTAACATTTATATTTCCTCCGTGCTTGATATGCTGAGTTCGAATTTATTCATTAATTCCTAATCGGATTATTCATCAAATGGAAAGGTCCCAGCCATTTTAAAATTGGCACTGTAATGGATCGCAGTGAAGACAGAATTGTTCATCTGATAATTAAATTAATAAGGTCTGACAGGAAGGCTACCGACTCCAGGAATGTCAAAATATGTATTATGGTATAAAAATTTAAATTGTTATCGAAGATTTTGGCAGTAGAGATAACGCACAGTTAATATTTCAAATCCAATAACCCTGCTTCAGAAGGAAAATGCTGACAAAGTAATTGTCACAAGCGAAAAGAATGGTAACTCATGCATTTTCAATGAAAGGATTAATAACACAGAGCCTCAGATGACAAGTCGTTGTGTAATAATGTGTGTTTTGTTAATGCAAATTCGCTGTAATCTGATTGATGTACTAAGGACACTGCTTATAAAGTGCAAAGTTTAAAAGCATGTACTGGAGATAACACAATCCAGACCCCATTGCATGGTGTTGCTATTACACGATTTTCTTTAACACGGGATTGAATGAGAACCGAAGTAGAAGAAGCGACTGTACTGCCCTTGCGACATGTGAAAATAAGTCACCGTGCTAGTTGTGTGAATTTAATTTCAACTTGCTTCAGCAATTGCAAACTTGGGCTAGCATCAAATTTTAATGTAAAATAAAGACACCATCTCATGAACTGAAGATTTTTTTTCGAGGGAAATCTGCGACTCGCCCCTGCCTTCATATTGAGTAGACATAGGATAATGTAGTTGACCCTATTAGCCATTAAATTATGCCTAGTAAGACGTTAAAATGTACAACCTTACACGCCCTAACTTCTGGAAAGAAATCCCCGGTATTCTCCAGATTACCTCAAGGAGGTTACTGTGAATGTTCCAGTCGAAAAACTTGAATTGAATAGCTTCCCAAAGAGGTTTCCAATGTTTACTTTGTAGAGAGCCATTCGACGAGATATGTAATACAGCTTAGGTTCGATTAATATACTTTTGTAAAAGGCAAAGGAGACTGGGACTTCAAACAAATAGACACTTGGATTTCAGGACAGGATTTCAGACGATTCCAAAAGCAACATAAAGTAGACACTTTTGGAACCAAGCCATAATGGTAGAATAAAACAGTAGGAAGAAAGTACAACCAAGTAACACCTGAACAAATCGGCAGATAGGCTTCCAGTCATGGAATTGAAAAATAGGAAGACAACTGTAAAATTAACTAAACATTTGTTGTCGTCGAATATCATATATAAAAAGACAGAAAAAATTAGAACGAACTTGAAAAAGGTGAATCATTGAAAGCATGGTGTGAAATTTTGAAAACTGAGATTCAAAATGAACATTTTTAAATTGCAGAAATGTAGAATATTGGTTTTCATCAGTCAATGCACTCAACGTTGCAAGTGTACATGATTGTTACAGCGCAGAAATGCACTATTATTCCCTTTGTGTCTGCATTGTATTTCTAATTAAACTATTCCATAGCTGTGTATTGGACCAGACCAGGCACACTCAAAATGATTTGAGATGGTACTTTAAAGGTAGATGTAAAGTGCGCATCCCAAATGAAATTCGACTGGTCAAAGTACTCGATGTTATACAAAATGCTATTTTAACATATAACAAAAGGATGAAGAAGTTAACTTTATTGGGTAACTTAGCAGAATTATATGTGCAATTGTGGGTGGCACAGTGGCACAGTGGTCCGCACTGCTGCCTCACAGCGCCAGAGACCTGGTTTCAATTCCAGCCTCAGGCGACTGACTGTGTGGTGTTTGCATATTCTCCCCATATCTGCATAGGTTTCCTCCCACAGTCCCAAAATGTGCAGGTTAGGTGAATTGGCTATGCTAAATTGACCGTAATGTTAGGTGTAGGGGAACGGGTCTGGGTGGGTTGCACTTTGGCGGGTCAGTGTGGACTTGTTGGGCTGAAGGGCCTGTTTCCACACTGTATATAATCTAACACGCACAAGAAACAAATCAGGATAAAACTTTGCTAGATTAACAGCCAGAAAATATGTATTGACGCTTCCAAGCTTTTCGAAATTTCAGTAGTAACTACTGCTGAATACCAATGCCAAAAACTAAGCATCAGAAATCCTTGTCTGTGAGAGCTGGCTGCACCACATTTAAAAAAAAAACGAATCCAACGGCCTTGAACTGTTTACGTGATGGGCCTTCACTATCAGCTCTTCTCCTCTGCCTTAAAGCCTCTTTTTAAAAATGCCAAAATAAACTTTGTAAAGCCACACCATCGATACAGCTGTTATTCTCTTGCCCACTTCTCATTGAAACATACATCATGCATTGTCTTGGAACAATCCTATTCAGCTGATACCTCCTGCCTGATCCATGTTGCGAAATAATGTGTTTTATGTCACAAAAATCCATTGCATGCAAAACCTATTTGCTCATCTTAGTTTTAGCTTTGTTGCTTTATAATTTAATTCGTCATTATTTTCCTCAACATTCATTTCTGAATTGGAATAGGATTTTAAAATGTAAAACAGCTGGCCTAACGTCTGATGATTTCGAATATCTCGCTGAAATAGTTTTTCTGTCCCCTCGTCCATGTGTGACAGTGCTGCTCCTTTAATAAGGTTTTCTTTCAGAAGGGTCGTAAAAGACACAGACTCCAAAAAGTGCACGTTGAAGTGTTTTAGGACCAATTTGATTATAGCTAACAGGTTATGCCTCAGGCAGTTTTCTTTCAAGTAAAAAAAAATCTTGGACAATGGAAGGAGAGTGGCAAGTTCTCCCAGTTCAACTTTACTCTGGCTTCATTTGTTTTTTTTTGGCAGTCTGGCTATTCACTACAAGCAGTCACGCAGTTGAAAAGCTGCTGTATCCAAAGAAACAGGCCCGTGATGATCCTCTCTCTGACTGCTCTCTTGTAAGACCCGTGTTTGATTTTATCTTTTGTGTCGAGGCCTTTTTATGAGGATTGTTAAAGTATTTGGGATTAATTTGGGATGATCTGTTCGGTTTTCAGATAGTTTAAGTTATTCAGTATTCTGTTCTCTTTTGTTTGTGTTTCATTTGATAATCTTGTCAAGAAATTCTGTTTTGCTTAAAATTAAATGGTTTGAGTGATAGCATCCCTCCTAGAATATTTGCGTTACACTTGCTTAAAATACGAACAAAGATAGCGTCTGGGCGACTTTCTTGAAGTGCGTTAAAGGGGTCTGGCCTGGTCCATAATGCATTCTATCCTTAGAATTGAAATTCCTCATCATTGAAAGATAATCAGAAAATTCTTCTATCCAAGAACTCCTTCCGAAAGAACCGGACAAACCTTTGCAGCTAAGGCATTATATCTATCCAGTCTCCGTACCAGGCACAAAAATTCCATGATCATGAGACCTCACAACATCTTCCAGAAATACTCTATCTGAACGGTCAGAACAGAGATTGCAATTATTTCGGAAGAAGACAGAATTTGTGCTATTTTTCAGGGAAGGAATTGTGAAGGTTTAGCAATTAACCATGAAAACTTATAGAATGTTATATTTTATTGCAAGAATAACAAAATGCAAGAGAAAGGGGTTTATTTGGCAAAGGTGAGATCACATCTGGAGTATTATATACAAGTGGCAGTTACCATGATTGTGGAGGCATGACAATGAATTGGAAACAGTTCAGTGCAGCGTCACTGGACTCTTACCTGGAATGAACGAATTTTCAGTCAAGGTCTGGACCTTCCGACGCTTACAGGATTCTTACGGAGTGAGTTAGACCTTATGGGCCCCCGGGGGCAATTGTCTGCGTGGTGTCGGAAAGTTTGGTCCATAGTTAAACCCAAATCGAACTATTTTGCTAATTCTAAAGATATGGTCTGTTCCTGTCCTTCGAAACGCCTCAGCAAATTTGGAAATTATCTTCAAAACGTAGATCCTGCTCAGCGTTTTTAAGAGCCATTTCTCTCACTTTTAATTTAACCAACCATAAGTAACTACACTTAAAGAAATTGTCTCACCTCCGTTCTATTTTTCGATGGAGGAAACTGATCAGTTCGTATTTAAATCTACTCGGTTCTTTCGTACCACAAATCTGTTCAAATCTGTCCAATACTCAGACTGGATCTGTCTAAACCTGTCTAAATCCTGGACCGGAGCCCCCAAACTGTAATGGCACGGCGGTGACTCCTTCTGTTAGTTAAACCAAACAACGAGAAATGCTCATCTCTTTTCGGAATCTGTTAAAGGATGAATGATAGAGAAGCCCCAACTTCCAGTATTAAAAACAGTACTCTTTAACTCTAAAAGTGAACGTTAAATAGCAACTGTTTCGCACTCAAAGTCTCCTTACTACTGACTGCATTTTATCTGCCTCTAACTCTATAACAATATATTGTTCCAATAAAAAACTCGATTGCAATTGCATCAAATTAATTTCAAAACCCTACCGTGCCTTTCATCTTCAGTGTCTGTTTCTCTGAGTGTAGATCTCACTTGGTCGTCTTTGGTCTTTTGCTGCAAAGGTGTTTCAAATCAAAAAGATACCTTTGATAAAGAGTGTTGTGTTAACAGTTACTCTGACAATGGCAGTTGATCGCTCTCCCTGGCTAACTCTCAAAACGTTGTTTTCTTTCTAACCGAAGCATAGGATCGTCTCATTGGTTTGACGTTGTCAAAAACAATATATTCAAACTTGAGTGAGGTTTAGTATCCTGGGACAAAGTTTAAACTGATTGGTTAGATTCGAATGGTGGTCAAAACAACTGAGGTATCTAGTTTGCAGTCAAATGTTAGCATTTTCAATTTTCCAGTACACTGTGAGACTGCTCATCAGTCACAAAACAGGTGCTTGCGAGCATGCCATGTGAAATGGCTTTCACTCTCTCTTAACAGTACAGGACACGCCTACAACTTTATAACAAGACAGAAGTTACAACAGTTTTCTCTAACTTAGAACATTGTGAGGTTTTAGAACTCCTTTCCTCAAAAGGCATTGAATGCAAATAATTGTTCAATTGGTCAATCAGATGAGGATTAGAGCGGCTTAGCCAACCAAAGGAAACATATACCTAAATTTGAAGCTGGTTCGACTGGGTTTTTTGGCCCAGAGGCAGATTGCTACTTTGGAAACTGCAAGTCATGATTATTTGGTTTTATGGTCTGTCATTAATCTCCAGTTATGACTTGTTGAAAGTCATGATTAAAGAATTAAGCCTACAAAAAACACTCTAGAGATCTGTGAAAGCTGTTTGCATTGTCTAGCAACTTCAGAATTCAAGCAAAATTCCATCTTCTTTGCTTATAATGAAACTCTTCGCATTTTACGATGGTTTGCAACTCATTGTTTAGCGGTTATATAAAATCAACATTGGTTCCTTTTTTAAAACATTTACCACTTAACTGTGACCCTGTGTGCGTTTAGATTGTGTTTAGCTCACTTGTGTTGTGAAGAGGTTTACATGTTTTTAAAGCTTTAAACTTGGTTTCCAAAACCTGTTATATTTAATGATCGGTTTTCATCAAATGAGCAATCTTGAAGTTTGTCAAATGTTTGAAATTGTCTGTTGCGACTTCGGTGTTAACAAGTCTCACTTTCAGATTTTATTCAGGTTAAAGTTTGACCATGGGTACCCACATTTGGTACAAGTAGTTTTGTGGAATACGTGGACAATTCCTTGTCCAGCCCTACTTGGGACCCACCTACAATTGTTTCTCTGGTGCATCGCTGACATCATTGTTCAGCTTCCCTCTCTAATCGGAAATTGCAAAAGTTTATCAATTAAATTACCAATTTTCAAACTGCCGTCGCTTTCACCGCATCCTTCTCTACCAATTCCATCCTTTTGCCTATATCTGAAGATAGGCTGCATACCGATATCAACTACGAACTCGCTGACTCCAACATTACTTGGAGTATAAGCCCTCAACCTGCTTTCTGTAAAGAATCCTTCCATTTCTCTCATTTTCTCCATTTCCATCGCATTGTTCTAGGAATGCAAGATTCAAAAGCGGTCACCAAAAAGTTCACTTTTTTTAAATCTCAGAAACCCATCATTATGTTCGAAAGAATTCTCAACTGTGTCCAACCTATTTCCGTCAATTCTGCCTTCACAACTTTTCTCCCCTTCCACAGTGACAGCAACTAGTCGTTATGTACCACGACAGTAGCACCCACAAGGATCATTAGTAACTATTTCTGCCACGTCTTGCCACCACCAGACACATATTCACCTCCCTCCCATTTCAGCCTTCTGCAAGGACCCTTCCAGTTGGACAACTTGGCTCACTCATCCTCCCATGTCTATCACACCACACGTCATAATTCTCATGCATTCAAAGAAGTTGTCACATCTGACAATTTACTTTCACGATTTAAAACCGCCGGCTCATCGTCAAGGTGAAGCAGCAATTTACTTGGACTTCACTCAATGAATCTATGTACATGGCCTCTTGTACCCTGGAGACATGAAACTGCAACTGGAGCCTGCTTTCCTGATTCTTGCCAAACCACCGTGCTTCCTGGCCAGCACGTCTCTCTCAGGCTTGTTGCATTGCTCCAGCGAAGCTCAGCATAAACTGGAAGAATAACATTTTTTTTGGATTGGGGAGCTAGCAGTCTTCCTGACTCAAAATAAAGAAAATGATTTTGGGACCTGAGCATTTTCTTAACATTCCCCAGTCACATCAGACGTAGCCATCACTTGGGGTGCTGCCACAAAAATAAAATCATTGCTCGGCATTAATCGTGTCCATTCACAATTTTCGATTCTCCCAGGTGGACCATTATCCATCCCATTATCTGCCAAACTGCGGTTCTCTCTCTGTTTTTCCTACGTCTTAAACTATCATTTAATCTTACCTCATCCATCCATCTCATCGTCTACTTATATAAACAATATTTACCTCATTGCAATGCGTTCTGTCGAAGATCACTGGACCTGAAAGGTTAATATGCTTTTTCTTCACATATGTTCCTAAAACAGTTGCTTTTTGCCCCCAGCAGTTTCTGTTATTCTTAACAATTCTGTTTTCGTCTTGCTTGTTAACCCTGGGTTGTGACAGTAAACAGATTGATAACGTGCATCTGACAGTCTCTGTGATGGCTTCTCGATTAAGCAGTGCAAAAATTTCAATTAAATAGAATAATTTGAAAATTCATGGCCTCTGTCATTTACACAGAGTTATATTGAATATTTACACTAGAAAAATGCGACAGAACTAATTTGGCTTAAAGTGATGTTTCGACTATTCACATGTCTGGCAAGGGGAAGCTTGCAACGCTATATATCACAGAATGAAAAAAGAAGAAATGCAAAGATTTACAGAACTACAATGATCATAGGCACCTACCTGGAATGCCAACGACAGAGATCATTATGTAGTATATTTTCCTGATACTGTGAAATGCATCCATGTTTTTCTTCAGTATATGATCTGCCCACTTGTGCTCCCGTCAGTCTCACTAAACTCAAAACTAAGGCGCTACTCACCATTTAATTTATACCCTGCGATATTTCCGTGGAGACATTGACGCTTCTGCAATTACTACAAATTATATTGTCGAAAGCAAATGAGCAAAAAGCTCAGACGTCCGTGTAAAATGTGCGCGGTGGGAGAGAAGGGAGTATATTTTGAAAACATATTGAGTAATGGCATCATCATCACTGAAAAATTTGGAACACTTTCTATTTCCCTGAGTAATCATGTTCTTCTTCCATCACCGTATCAAAGTCTCTGTAAATAATAAGGTTTTGTTAATCATTTTTCACTTCTGTGAATTTTGCGTGATTAAAATGCAAAGTTGAAATGCAACCTCAGGCCTGCGTGACAGCAATTCGAAATTGCCAAGGTGAGGCACAATCTCAGGCCTATTTCATAGCAGTTCTGAATATGGATATTTTATTTAGGGCTGATAATGCAATTACAAATTTATATTCCGAAACAATGTATGTAGTTTCTCAAAATAGCATGAACTTCCCAAAGTACAGCCCAGTAAACCAATGCAGTTCCTCAAATCAATGATGTTCCTCACCATAATGCAATTCATGAAGCTAATATAGAGACAAACTAAATCTCTCCTTCATAATTCAATCAGATGTGAGCATCAATGAAATTATCTGGATTCTATTTATTTGCCTAAAAATGCGACGTCTTACAAATGGCATCGTGAATCAGAGCAATCCAATGTTCCATGTGTACGTGCAAACAGTGTATAGGCTGCTCAATGTTTGAAGTTTGGAAATCGCAGGTAGTTTTGTCATTTCAGAGTATGAAACCCCAAATCAGCACGTGCAGCTTCGTTTTCAATACTTACTATTGAAGAGAGCTTCGCTGTCTCAGTACATCAATGGAGCAACAGCGCTTCAAAAGTGGACAACGTGATGATAGTGGCAAAACATGCAAATCATGGACGATCCATTTGTTCTCGTTATTGTTTTTGGTGATGGTGTTCCAGGTTGGGTATTCTGAGAAGTGAATTCTGAGAAGCTTTTGTAAGTATCTGGATTCAATTTAGCAAAGTATGCAACATTGTCGTGAGCATGCTTCGTTGTGAAGGAAGTGAAAGGCGAATCGAGTTGATGCCTTCCAACTCAGCAGGCTGATTTTTACAGGAGGCTATCAAGCTTTTCGTGCATTGGTGTGTTGTGCTGATCTCGGCAAGGTGGTAATATTTCAACAGACTCGAGACTGAGGGGTTGGTGGGCAGGCATCAGTGATCAAGGGGGTGAATCACTCAGTATTATTCCTAACATTTGACTTATACACTACCTTAAGATTGAAACACGTGGTTCTGGGCTCTCACTTATTTTCGAGAACCGCGTTTCTACATCTACCTGGTTTAATCCGAACAGAATTGTCTAGATTTCCGTGAGATCCCGTCTCAGGCGACTGACTGTGTGGAGTTTGCACGTTCTCCCCGTGTCTGCGTGGGTTTCCTCCGGGTGCTCCGGTTTCCTCCCACAGTCTAAAGATGTGCAGGTCAGGTGAATTGGCCGTGTTAAATTGCCCGTAGTGTTAGGTAAGGGGTAAATGTAGGGGTATGGGTGGGTTGCGCTTCAGCGGGTCGGTGTGGACTTGTTGGGCCGAAGGGCCTGTTTCCACACTGTAATCTAATCTAATCTAATCTAATCTAATCTAATCTAATCTAATCTAATCTAATCCAATCTAATCTAATCTCTCTTCGGTTTTCTGAACTCGAGCGATTATCGTCATAAAGTATCCAATATCTCCTCATATGTCTTCCCGCCATCCACAGAATCAGTCTGGTGAATCTTCCTTGTACTAGTTCAGCAAACATCCTCCATTTATTTGAACAGTTATGCACACAATACTCCAGGTGTGGTTTTAACAATGCCCTGTCGAGTTGTAGCAAAACATCTCTGCTCAATAATTCCGAAGCTTTCGCTATGGAGACAAACATTCCACTTGTTTCCTTCACCGCCTCCTGGACGTGCATGCTTACTGTTTGAACGTCCTCCTTCTTTCCCAAATCTGTCACCATTCAGATACTATATGTTCTACCTTTTATTTGGCAAGCAATGTGAATGTGAGTCAGAGTCGTAAAGCACAGAAACGGACCCCTCTCCAACCAGTCCATGCCGACTATAACGAAATAAATCTCACCTGACTACGCTTTTCCCATATGCCTCCAAACATTTCTTATACAGGTACTTATCTAAATGTGTTTTAAACATTGTAACGAAACTCGCAACCATCACTTGTTCTGGAAGTTCATTCCACACACCAACCACTCTCTGTGTGAAGAAATTGCTCCTCGTGTATTTTCATTTATTCACTTTCCAATGCACCTGTCATGTGTTTTCCCACTTAGTTAACTTTTGAAAATCACATTGAAGCTTCAACACATCCTATTCACAGTATTTACTCCCACCCAGGTTTGTGACATCTGCAGATTTGTAAATATGATGCTTAGTTTCCTCATCCATGTTTGGAAGAAGAGTCTGCAAAAAGTTCAGGAATCGACTAAGAAGCATAGAATGCCTACAGTATGGAAACAGGCACTTCAGCCCAGCAAGTCCACACTGAACTTCCGAAGAGTAATCCATCCAGACAAATTCCCCTTCCTCAATATTCTACATTTAATCCTGACTAATGTACCTAACCAACGCATCCCTGAACACTATGGCAATTTGAGTTGCCTAATTCACCTACCTGGCATATCTGTGGAAGGACACCGGAGCACCCAGAGAAACACACCCGGACACTGGGTTTATGAGCAATCTCTAAACAGACAGTAGCTCGACCGTGGAATCAAACCCGGCTATCTGGCGCTGTGAGGCAGCAGTGCTAACTACCGAGCTACCGTGCCGCCCCGACTTCCTGTGAAAAATCTCGTGTTTTTGAGCTGGTTGCTACATCTCAAGTGTAAATTGATAATGCTCAGAGTTTCCTTGTTATAGTTGACAAATCTTTGTCACTATTGCTGCAATATATTTAGCGCCCATATGTTTTGCAATATGTACTCTCTTTCGTCATTTATTGATTTTACGTGAAGTGAATTAAATTGCTTGAAGTCTGAAAGTTGGGATGCTTCGCAAATCAGCATGAGACCTAATTTAATTATCAACTAGGAATGTATACATAAACCCTGAAAAATTATGTACCTTTCCGTTTTATTGTGATGTACTTGGCTTCCTCATTGTATAATTTTGGATTTTCTCCATCATTCAGAATTGGATGTGCAGTGGGTCCTGGTTTGTTTTTAACTATATATTGCCCGCTGCTTCCATCGTTTGGCATGCATGGAGTCTTCTGTTATCTTTTCACCAGGCGTATATAATATTAACCATCTGACTGGTGCTGCGCCTGGCATGCTAACCTGCATTTGGACTGGAATTCCCAGCTTGTTGCTAATTGCAAAGCGGGAAGTGTGCTGCTTATGAGGTTATACATTGTGGTTGAACACATTTCCATACGACTGGTGACTCAACGATAATCAGCTTGGGTTTAGTTCGGGAAATTTCGCTCCTTACCTTATTGCACCCTATACTGAAGCTTAAGTGAGTTTCAGGGATGACGTGACTGTCATTGGCCTTGACATCAACGCCACTTTTTCTTCAGAATAACAGTGAAGAACATTAACCTATAAGGAATCAAGGAAAGCGAGACATAAAATTCTCCTCTCGTTAGAGTCAAATATTTTACGAAGAAAATAGGTTGTACTTGTTGGAAATCAGTCACCTGAGCTCCATAATTTTATCTGCATTATTCCTCAGGATAGAGTCTCGATTCAAGCTACGTCCATGAAGTCCAATAATTCACTTCCTCCATCCGAAGATCCAAAATGTCAATGCTCAATTCTTATTGCTGAATGTGCAGCTGCATTCACAATTTATCTGATCTTGAAGACTACCTTCTCAAATATTTTCTTCCGATTCATGTACTTCATTATCCAGATTTGAGCTGACATGCAACAAGGAACAATTTTCCTACACACGTGCCAGTTCAGGTTAAATCTCTAACGATCTCCAACAAGAGGAATCTAATCATATCCCTACTCAAATTCACTTGAATTTACATCCCTGAATTACTAATATGAACACCATTGAACAATAATTTAAATGGAACTGCGATATCAATACTAAGACTTAAGAAATTACCCGACTCTTTCAATCCTGTAGTGAATAACACAATTCCTGAATCCTCAAAGCCAATACATTATCTAATTGTTTGATTGTTTGATTGTCACCTGTACCGACTTAAAGTGAAAAGCTTTGGTTATGAGCAGTATAAGCAGATGATAGTAAGCAAGAATCTGCAAATCATCAAAAGATTTAGACAGTGGCATACAGGTTACATTGTACAGGGTGTGCACTAGGCGAGATCAACATTAGCAAGATCAGCACGTTTTGAGGCTAGACAATCTATTCATCAGTTTAACACGGCTGGGAAGAAGCTGTTCCTGATCGTGGTGGTCCGTGTGTTTAGGCTTCTGTGTCTTCTATCTGATGGAAGAGTTGTAGGAGATCATAATCGTGGTGCAACGGAACTTTGTTGAAGTTGGAAGTCTATGCCACCGGCACAAGTCAGCAGTGTTGGCTTTCCAGTGAGAATGAGAGTCCAACAATAATCATGACGCTATCCAAGGCAAAGAAGTCCCTTGATTTTCACCTATTCGATAGTATTTACTGCCTAAAAACCCCAATGACCAGTGGCACCAGGATGCACCATTTGCAATATACACTACTGTTATTCTTGTAAACCCACGATCGTTATCATCGAGAACGGCAGGGTAACAGTTCCATGGGTATAAGACAATCCGTAAGGTTTTCTTCAAACCAAGCAGGAAGCCAAAATTGCCATGTGTTACCTTTCTAGAGTCATACAGCACAGAAACTCCCGCCTGTCCAATCAATCCATGGTGATCATAATCCCAAACTAAACTAGCCCTACCTAGTGGTAGAGGGGGTGACGGTAGCGTCATTTAAGATATATCCAGTCTGATACATGATTGGGCAAGGACCAAAGGGATACAAATCCTTCAAAAATAGGTGACAGGTTTAGATACAGGATCTGGATAGGCACAGATTTGGAGGTCCGAAGAGCCTGTTCCTGTGCTGCAATTTATTTTTGTTGTTTTCATCTTTCTCCTCCTGGCCCATATTCCTCCAAACGTTTCGTAATCGGGTACTTCTGCAAATGTCTTTTCAATGTTGTAATTGTGCCCATATTCAACACTGCCTCAGGAAGTCATTTCACATATAAACCAACCTTCCATTTATCTTTTTCGAAATTCTGGAAGCATTATGTGCACCTAAACCAAATTGGCTGCAGCTGGTCAAGACGATATCTCACCAAGAGAGTTTCAAAATCAACGTGTGGTAGAAAATATATGTCCCCAAATCCAGTCCCAGCTGTTTTCCACGCGATTCCGATTTGTTGAATCCTTTATAGACGAGCGCACCTATTAATTCACAAGGTCTTTCGCCCATTTATAAGGCACATATCAGGAACACGATGGACTAATAACTACTTTCACGACTGCTTGTCGAAATAACAACATGCCAAAAAATGATATCATCCAGAATAAAGCAACCAGCATGATTCACTCTCTTTCACAACTAGTCATCATTATACAACTGACAGAGAGCTGAAACAGTGCATGATTTCTACATATGCTTGACATAAATTCAGCGAGTGTGCTTAGAAAGCACTTTCCAAACCGACGACAGTCACCTTCCAGAGAAACGAAGAGAAGTAGGGACGTGCAAACAACAGCACTTGCAATAACTTTCGTGTTGGGTATATTTCTCATCGTATGAACTATTAGTGGAAATGTATTCATTGAATACATTGACGGTTAAAATCATTGATTGAGTTAAGGGCGAGAAGTTTGATTGCAGAATCAAAGCTAAACCAGAACTTAGGAGTCATACGACACCAGGTTCTAGTCAACCTGAAATCACAAAATTTCAGAGTTCTTGTGAGAGGCGATTTCGGTTCAAACAATTGAGATGTGCATGACCCTAAAGACTAAGGGGAATAGAGCCATAGGGGTGGGGTAAAACAGGCTTCTCTATAATAAAGGACAAGACATGCTTCTTTTGTAAGAACATTTTGTACACTCAAAAGTGGGATAATTTAAATTGTGCAAATGCTGACATTTTGTGAGCAGAGTAAAAAAACAAGTCCTTGATTGATGAGACCACTAACTCTGACAGAGAAGAATAAGTCCTTGACTGATAAGAATACAGGATAGAAAAACAACTCGAGAGACATCTGCTACAGATTGATAAGACCACTAACACAGACAGAGAAGAATAAGTCCTTGACTGATAAGACTACAGGGTAGAATAAACAACTCGGGAGACATCTGCTGCAGACTTTGTGACAAGGGTGCAGAATGGAAAAATACTGATGGTTTAGAATGTGAACCTCGTGACTCTTTAGAGCCAAAGAAGGGAGGGACTTGTGCTGTATATAATGAGAAACTTTGTAAGCCTCAGCGCGCCTTTTTCTCAGAAGGGTGCCCAACTCTGCAGACTTGCTAATAAAACTTTGTTTTCCTGAATTTGTCTAGAGCGATTATTAAGAACTGATTTTCGTTTCTAACAGTTCTATTCTTCCATCAGGTGAAGTGGAAGGAAGCACAAGCACAGAACTGACAGGCGTACAGATCACGAGACAGTACAAATGTGGAGTGTCGATGTGCTAAATAACACATTTTGCAGATGATCAGAAGTGTGAGACACGATGAGTAAAGTGTCAACAGCTGACTGGCAAGTGAAGGTATTATATTGATCTGATTAGTTGAGGCAGAGACATAACTACAAAAAGTAATAAAAATAAGATAGTGCTGGAGACATACCAAATGGCTGGAATAACACGATGGGCATAAGAGTCACATGCTGAGTGTCTACCCAAAGTAACAGGTAATCCAGAACTAGCTAAAGTAGTGGGATTCAGAACAAACTATGGAGGTGGTAGTATCGAAAAAAATGGTAACACAAATTTTACAAAAACAGAAGAGTATGTAGAGTTACATACAGTGTGACATGAATCTAAGAGCACAGCTGAGGCCGTTTCTCATGCCTATGAAACTTGATTATCAGATTTTCCTCGGCGATTCTGCATTGTTGTGTCTCTTGAAGGCTGCTTTAGGGGCAATCCATTCACACCATTTGTACCATTTCTTGATCTCTCCGCCAAAAGTTCCGTGCCTGTGTGTTTCTCTTCACTTTCAGCAGAGAAGCAGCGCTCTGAAAGCTTCTGAGTTAAAACAAACCTGCTGGACTGTAACTAGGTGTCATATGACTTATGACCTTGTCCTCCCCAGAACTCTTCCACACCAAACCAGAAGTTACTGAGTGAATGAGTAGCTCAAGAGGCTTCATTCCGTGTGTTTTCTATCATTTGTGTGCTCTTATTGGAAAAATAAAATACAAAAGAAAGGTGTGCTGAAAATTTTGAAAAGCAAATGATAGATAAGTCCCCTGCACCAGAAGGGATATACCCAAGGTTACTATGCGAAGTGAGGGAAGGGATTGCTGAACATTTGGTGATAATCTCTGCATCCTCACTTTCCCCTAGAGGAGTGCCAGATGAATGAAGTGGGGCCAATGTTATCCCTTGTTCAATACACGGAATAGGGATAACCCTGTAAATGGCAGACCAGTCAGTCTTACGTCAGTGATGGGCAAATTATTGCAGAGGATTCTGAGAGACAGGATTTATGCATACTTGAGAAACTATAGTCTGATCAGAGATCGTCAGCATGGATTTGTGAGAGACAAATCACACCTCACAAGCCTTACTGAATTCTTTGCGGATGTAACAAAACACATTGACGAAAGTATGGTAGTTGATGTGAGGTGCACAGATTTTAGGACGGCTTTTGGGAAGGTTCCCATGGTAGGTTCATTCAAAAAGTTGGGATGCAGGGAGATTTGGCTGTCTGCATACAGAATTGGCTGGCCCATATAAGAGTGAGGGTGGAAGCAGATGGAAGGTATTCAGCCTGGAGCTGGTTGACCAGTGGTGTTCTGTAGTGATCTGTTCTGAGACCTCTGCTCTTTGTAATTTTTATGATTGATTTGGATGATGAAGTGGAAGGGTCGATCGTAATTTGACGATAACACAGACGACGTTGGAGTCGTGGAGAGTGTGGAGGGCTGTTGTAGGTTGCAATGGGACAATGATAGATGTAGAACTGGGCTGACAAGTGGCAGATGGATTTCAAACTGGAAAAGTGTGAAGTGATTCATTTGGGAAGGTCAAACGTGAATACAAATTGCAGTTTTAAAGGCAGAATTCATTGCAGAGTTGAGGCACAGAGGGATCATAGGCTCCACGTCCATAGATTCCCTCAAAGTTGCCACCCAAGTTGGTAGCATTGTGAAGAAGACAAATGGTGTGTACGTTTTCATTAACAGGGGATTGAGTTCAAGAGCAGTGAGGTTGTGGTGCAGCTCTTTAGAGTACTGGTTAGACCACGCTTGAAATATTTTGTTCAGTTCTGGTTTCCTCATTACAGAAATGATGTGGACGTTTTAGAGAAAATGCAGAGGAGATTTACAAGGATGCTGCCTGGAACTGCACACAGTTCTCCAAATGTGGCCTAACCAAAGTCCTGTACAGCTGCAACGTCACCTCACGACTCTTGAATTCAATCCCTCTGCTAATGAATGCTAATATACCATAGGCCTTCATACAAACTCTATCCACCTGAGTGGCAACTTTCAAAGAGCTATGAACATAGACCCCAAGATCCCTCTGCTCCTCCACCTGACTAAGAACCCTACTGTTAACCCTGTATTCCGCATTCTTATTTGTCCTTCCAAAGTAGACAACCTCACACTTGACAGGGTTGAACTCCATCAGGTAGGTAGAAACAATAAGTGCAGATGCTGGAAACCAAATTCTGGATCAGTGGTGCTGGAAGAGCACAGCAGTTCAGGCAGCATCCAACGAGCAGCGAAATCAACGTTTCGGGCAAAAGCCCTTCATCAGGAATAAAGGCAGTGAGCCTGAAGCATGGAGAGATAAGCTAGAGGAGGGTGGGGGTGGGGAGAGAGTAGCATAGAGTACAATGGGTGAGTGGGGGAGGAGATGAAGGTGATAGGTCAAGGAGGAGAGGGTGGAGTGGATAGGTGGAAAAGAAGATAGGCAGGTCGGACAAGTCAAGGAGACAGTAACTGAGCTGCACGTTTGAAACAAGGATGAGGTGGGGGAAGGGGAAATGAGGAAGCTGTTGAAGTCCACGTTGATGCGCTGGGGTTGAAGTGTTCCGAGACGGAAGATGAGGCGTTCTTCCTCCAGTCGTCTGGTGGTGAGGGAGCGGCGGTGAAGGAGGCCCAGGACCTCCATGTCCTCGGCAGAGTGGGAGGGGGAGTTGAAATGTTGGGCCAAGGGGCGGTGTGGTTGATTGGTGCGGGTGTCCCGGAGATGTTCCCTAAAGCGCTCTGCTAGGAGGCGCCCTGTCTCCCCAATGTAGAGGAGACCGCATCGGGAGCAACGGATACAATAAATGATATTGGTGGATGTGCAGGTAAAACTTTGATGGATGTGGAAGGCTCCTTTAGGGCCTTGGATAGAGGTGAGGGAGGAGGTGTGGGCACAGGTTTTACAGTTCCATGTCTTATGAGGAAAGTTGAGAGATTTGAGGCGTTTCTTTTTTGAAAGAAGAAGACTGAGAGGCAACTTGATAGAATTGTACAAAATGATGAGAGGCATACATAGAGTGAACAGTCAGAGAAGAATAGAATGAAATAATAAACATCTAACACGAGAAACAATTGATGTTTAATGCTTGAACTGAGGCTAACAAAATATTTTCCTGAATTTCTTTGTCTAGCAATTATGTTTTTTTTCTTTTGGTTACATCTTTGTTCGCTTGTGTGAGTGGGGATTTTTAAAAAAGTAGAGAAGTTATAGAATCAACTTGCTACATTGTGCTGTTTCTTGAAAACAGTTTGAATACTCCAAATGTGTATGCATTCCTTGATAGTTCAAAATACCAGTTGTGCATATTCTTTGTGTATCTGTGTAGCTTGGTCTGCAGTAGACACTGCCTATAATTTGTAATGACACTTCATCAATATTAATTCCAATTATGCCATATAGACTTAGATCGTGAAAGAGACATAGGGGAAGAGATGTAGTTTTCATTTTGATGCCGCACATTAGATTTTCATAATGGCCCTCCACAATCTAACAACAAATTGTTGGCTCTTTTGTACTTCAGACCTTTTATAGTTAAGTTGGAACTTAATTATTTGTTTGTCTCACTAATTTACTGAACGCAAAATCCAAGTTATCAAGTCATGACTTGGAAATTTCAATTTTTATTGATACATTTGTTTTTGTATTGTTAAATGTTCTACGTGAGAATTTGTTTTTGTACTCCCAACATTTCCTTATAATACGTGCCTAGTTGCACGATGAAATGAACAAAGTCGATTCCTCTTTTGGAGCTCTGTGTGATTGCCTCCGATTCCTCATCAGGATGTCATCTTTAAAGTTTCAACCACGTGGAGCATTTCGACCTTGAACATCAATGTGACCTTCCTCTATTAGTTCACAGTTTCAAATATATTGCTGTTGGTCTGGAGTCAAATGTAAACCAGACCAAGTAAGGAAGATAGATCGTGTTCTCAAAAGAAGCGTTCATGAACCAGATTGAAGCTTATGTCAACATGCATTGATTACATTGTCATTACACTACAGCCTATCATGATTGGATTCGATCCCATGTCCTCAGAAAATTAGCTTCGGCTCCTGGATCAAAATCTCAGTGACATTATCAATAGGTCACTACTTCCCACATTTAATGAAATTGCAGTCACTCTTGGATGTAAAACTGAGTTTGAAACATAATAATTCAGGGAAGGATTTATTGAAAAACAAAGGAAAGTGAAAAATCTCTACGCAAAGGGTAAAATTTCAGTCACGCATTCTAGCTGTGAGCGTATTCTTCTGGTTCCATGCACACACATTTGGCATTAGTATGTATCAAACTATATTGGCACAGAATAACATTGATGGATATTTGCGTAAAATGTCGTTTAATAACGTATTTTACTTCTTTCTGAATGCGAAATTAAAACAGGAGATGTAGATGAACATTCCATATCTTGCTTTGTTCGATGACATCGTGTTTTTTTTTCACATTAGATTGTCTGTTCTGCTGTAAATGCAAGGTCCGCATAAAGAGTCTAAGGGAGAAAACATATAATATCAATAACCAAAGCAAATAGGAATTGCTTGTTTTCGTTGATCCTTATCCCTGACACTTGGACATTTGTCAATTAATCTGTATATCCATATATATAAAATGGCATAGGGTCCCGTGTTATAGTCGTAAATCACTGGGTCTGGGAGAGAAAATCTGCTTTCAGGTCCCATGTACACCACACATGTGTCTGAACATGATGTTTTAAGCAAATAATAAGAAGTTCACTAATTCCTCTGAAGCAAATTTTCGAGTGACAGGGCTACAGAGCACACAAATAACGCCCTTCCGTTCATTGATTCTATGCCAGTAAAAAACAAACAATTCTAATTTTCCCAGTCCCATTTACCAACATGTGCCTCTTGGATTTCTATACCTTGGTACTGCAAATGCACTTCTTAGCAATTAAAATGTTGTGAAGATGTGTATCTCAGCCAGACTTATAGGTGTTAAAGTATAGATTATCGCCTCACTGTATCTGATAAAAGGTAAAATCCTTCACCCAACTCTGAACTTGCTGCCTCTTCTTTGAAATCTATGTTCCCCGTCAATTGTTTGTCCACGAAGGGGAAAAGGTTTCTTCCCATCCATACTGTCTAGTCCCCTCATTTCCTTTGACTTCATAATCATTCAAATTCTCGATATCCTCTGTTTGAAGGAAAGCAAACATTGTCTATCAAAACTCTCTTCATAATTGAGTTAAAAATATGATTTCGGAACATGATTGGTAAGGAACGAATAGTATTTGCTTTAGTCCAGGTATTCCAAATACAAAGTTTACCTGCCTCGTTCAACATATTTGATTGTGTTGAGTTAAAATGTCTATATACAAAACGGTGTCAAATTGAAAACCAAATGACTATCGTTTAATGTACTGCACCCAGCTACAGATATCTACCACTTCTCTTTGTAACAGATCAAACATTGTAGAATCCTTATCAGAATTAAACACTCTATTTTCCTTCGTTACACACAGAAACATTATTCAGATTTTTGCACATTTCAGCAAAATTACAAATAAGGAGAATTCATACCAATGTTTTCAGCTGTAGTTGTGGGACCAAAACTTACACAACGCTGCAGTGTGGCATTCATTGTGATTTTATTTTTAGGGAGATTCGGAGTAGCAACAATCTGTCTGAAGTGTTATTTCCCAACATCTAATAAGAATGACAGTCTCCCTGCACTCACCTCCTTTTGTTTGTCACGATGTCTCGAATCTGACAAGTAATAATTCTTGGCTCTGTCACCTAATGCAAAGGGAAATATCAGCATTTTTTAATTTGCAGAATGAAATGCGTCTGCTACCGTTTAAAAACAGCAACAACAACAACAAAAAAATCCAACTGCAATGTGTATTATTTCTATTAAAAACACAGGGACACCACTTCTTTCCTGCGAGTTGATTTGTGCAGCTCCATCGGGAATGTGTAGTTGATAAGATAAGGAGCAGAATCATTATAATAGAAGTTCCACAAAGCAAGAAAAGGCAAATGTTACGTCCTGGTTCTGAAGAAGTACAAATGATAACATTAAAAGTTCCATCACTTGAGCTATCACACAATGGCAGAAAGTTTAGGGAAAGCCATGAACATCATTTTGAAACAATGAGTGATTGTAACTTATTAAGTCTCCACAGGATTCGTCAAGAGTATTCTTATGACACAAACCATCAAACTTTTTTTCTGCAATTGATTTCAGTTGCCACAAGTCTTGAAGTACCCATTTGAACGGATTGGCAAAGTATGATGCTCATCTGCTGAATGTGTTTGAAACTAATGTCAGTAAATGTCATTAACTTTCCATCATCAAAGTTTACAAATGATCAAAAATGTCTTCTCGATCTTGGATTAAACATTAAAATTCACACAACGCCAGATTATAGTGAAACAATTTTATTTGGAAATACTAGCATTCGAAGTGTTGCTTCTTCCTCAAGTATTCATAAGGTATAATATCATTAGACGCAATAGTAATAGCTAAATGAGTACAGTGTCATGGAGAAATAATGATACATTAAACAATTTTAGATCAAGTCTTTTACCTTTTATTATAGGGTGTGTTGGTTTATACTCTTTGATACACAAATCCCAGAGCCTCTTTTAAATTACATTTTAATAGCATGACACTGTGAACTTTTGCTATAAATTCTGGCTTATGATTCCGCCCCCACACTAGTTACCTGATGAAGGAGCAGCGCTCTGAAAGCCAGTATTTCCAAATAAACCTGTTTGAGTATAGCCTGGTGTTGTGTGATTTTTATCATTGTCCACCCTAGTCGAACATCTTCCCCGATAAGTCTTGGATTTAATGAAATGACTCCCATTAAATGAAGGTCGAAAGCTTACATGTCGAATGAAAGTGTCTACTTCTTCTCTATTTGACAAATTCTTAGGTCGATTCACTTTTGCAAGGAAGATTAAGGAAATCAGACCCCGGCATTAAATTACGCCAATGGAGGGTAACAGTGATTCGAACGTTTGGGTTCACAAAGTAATAAATATATTGATATTGCGATAGGAAGTGCAGATTAGTAATCACTGATTTCCAGTTGGAGAACATTCAAATTACGAGGAGCAGAAGCTGCCAAGCATCTCAGGACCACATAGCTTAATTCACCTGTTGGGTACTGGAAAAATAAATTCGGATTAAAATGTTAAATAGGTGAAAAGTAAAGAACAGTCTTCAATTAATGAATATTTTACCAGAAAGTTCCTTCCTACAAAATAATGTGGTGTGAAACATCGTAGAAATGCTTGGCATCGAAGTAACGTTTAGAGACAGGGACTTGACAGACTCAGGTAAGAAATCGCAGCAAATATTATGCTAAACTGAATAGTGCTTGACAGAATGAAGTGCAGGATGTTAACGAAATTCGCAGGTGAAATAGAATTGGATATCTTTCTCTTCTGCTTTTATGATACATTTTTGAAATTTTGGTAATGAGATTTTTTGCAGTAAACAGAAAAATACTGGATTTTCCTGTCATTCATCAAAATTGGTCAGGTGAAGTAGTGAATGTACCTTCTCTGTGTATGCTTGCGTGCATGGTAAAATAAAATGCACTAACGACTTTTGAGGTTGAGTATTCGACACACATACATAATTATAACTGCAGTCAGTGTGCTTAGTTTGAACAATCAATACGCCACGGCAAACTGGTGAGAATAGCTTATTTACCACCCAAAGTTAGTGCAACAAGTTGACACAAAGACTAGGTCATTATTAATGGATTGAAAGGAGTAATCAGTATGGTAAGTGTTGAGAAGAGAAGTCTCACTAAATGCGCCTATGTGTTTGCAGAATTCGCACAGAAAATTTATGTATGTAAAATCCATGCTGCTGGTATTCACGCAGGGGCTGAAATAAAGAAGCACGCTGTTGATATCCATGTTGAGTACAATGAAATTTTTAAAAAGTGTATAGTAAGGAAAGTGGTATAAAAGAAACAGAGCTACAGTAGTTGAAACGTTTTGGAGTGCTGCATTGAAAATTTAAAGGCAGACAACTATCAAAATAACATAGAGAATGTTGAAAGAGAGCACACAGTATCTTGAAACATAAGGATAAAAATGAGTAATGATTATCATCACTACGTTATATTTGCAAAAGTGCAGGGAATATAATGCTGAAAAAGAAATTACCATTGCTGGTGGAAACAAACGTTTATTCAAAGATGTTTGAAGAAATAACAGCTGAGTTTGCGAGAAATCAAGTACTCTCCTGCGTAATGAATTACAACAGCACTGGAATGAGAAAGATTGATCGTTTAACAAAAATGCTCAGACCGTGAATATAAGGAGCTGTATTCCGTGGGTATTTCGAAAGTCATTAAATTAGACAAGTCCCCAGGGCCTGGTGTTATCCCAGTTTACTGAAGAAGGCAAGGGAAATGCTTGCTGAGACCTTGACAGAGATCTTTATATCCTCTTTATCTAAAGGCGAGGTACCATAGGACAATCAAATACCCTGGATTAATCCTTCGTTCAAGAAGGGAAACTAGGATAACCCAGGAAGTTGTCGTCTGGTGTGCCTTAAGTCAGAGGTAGGGAAATTATTGGAGAAGATTGTTAGAAAGAGGAACTGTTGTAGATTGAATTAAAATGAACTTACTTGGGATAGACAGAATGGCTTTTTGCAGTGGACTTCCTGTCTTTAAAACTTGATATGTTTTTGTTTGAACAAGTGACAAAAGGCATTGATAATGGTAGGACAGTAGATTTTATCTACACGGACCTTTCCAAAACAATTGAGAAGCTTCCTCCTGCTACGTTAGTCAAGAAGGTCAAATAGGATCCAATCATAGTTAGTTTGCAATTATTCAATAAAAATAAAAGCCTTGACCACAGAAAAGAGGGGGTAGCTGCGGAGGGGTGACTGGTGATGTTCTACAAGTCTCATTGCTGAGTGTTCTGTTGTTTGGAGATGATTTTGATGAAAGTGTCAGTGGTTTGATTAGTGAGGTTGTGGAATGCAGAAGTTGTTAAATTGTGGGTATTAACGAAGGATATATAAGAATGCAGCAGGATATGGTTCCACTGGAGGCTGGATTGAGAAATGCCAGACGGAGTTTAATACAAAGTAATGTGAGGTGATGCATTTTGAGATTTCAAATGATGGATGAAAATATACTGTAAATGGCCAGAACCCTCAGAAGATTGATACACAGAGGGATCTTTGCTCGCTGAAAATTACATATCAAATGGATAAGATAGAAAAGAAGGCACTCCACATCCTCGCTTCATCGTCGGGGAATTGAATACAAAAGTTAACATATCATGCTGCAACTGTATAAGACGTCTATCAGGTCACAGACATTTGAATTACTGTGTAGATTTGGTCTCCAAAAACAGAAGAACGACGTGAAGACTCTGGAGACTGGACAGAGGAGATTTAACAGATATGGGAATTTTCCTCATTGTGTGGTATTGAGATCACAAAGTCACCAGTTGAATGTTGAAGTGGATTTAACAGAGATACTGTTTGTAACATACCAGGGCCAGATAGCTGACAAAGACAAATATTTTTAGATTAGATTACTTACAGTGAGAAAACAGGCCCTTCAGCCCAACAAGTCCACACCGACCCGCCAAAGCACAACACACTCCCCAACGTTTGACCCCTTCACCTAACGCTACGAGCAATTTAGCATGGCCAATCCACCTAACCTGCGCATTTTTGGACTGTGGGAGGAAACCGGAGCACCCAGAGGAAACCCACTCAGACACGGGGAGAATGCGCAACCTCCACATGGTCAGTCGCCTGAGGCGGGAATTGAGCCCGTGTCTCTGGCAATATGAGGCAACAGTGCTTACCACTGTGTACCGTGCCGCCCAGATACGTTAACAGAGTCACAGCAGAAAGCTGAAAAATTTCAGCAATTGTATCTAAAGACATGCACAGAAAAAATAATCCGAATGAATGCCTGCATGTTTTTATCTTAACAGTTACATCTTAATCATATATTCTGGAAGATGAGAAATGGGCAGAAGTTCATCAATTGTATTGCCAGCGAGTTATGGAAAGGAGGCAGTGCAAGTGGGGCATGAGCTGCCACTAGGGTGCTATTTATGAATGAGAAAATCTCAACTAAAATACAGCGACAATTTTCCTGTCCTGGACTGCACACGCACGTAATTGACCTCTTCCACGCGTGTCATGAATGTCAGGTATTTGGAAAACAAATGGCAATAATAAAACCCGCACATTTACAAACTATTCCTGCATGGAGGAAGACTCATTCACAAGACTGTTATTGATTGCATAAAACTCTTACCTCAAACAAAATGTGTGAATCAGTATTTGTTAACATCAATAGATGTGTCTACGAGACTTCCAGAGGCCATTCTATTATGCAATTTCACAGCAAAAAGATTTGTAGAGGAGTTACTGAATTTTCTCATTAGATACGGATTTCCCACAGAGATATAATTATATTAAAGGACAAACTTTACATCAAAATTATTCAACGAATTTATGAACAACTGAGGAATAAAACAGTTCAAATCCATCCAGAACCGCATGGAGCGCGAGAAATGTGGCATAAACCATTAAACAGTGAGGGATTATAGTCAAGACTATCAGATGATTGGGATAAGGGAATCCCACTATTTGTCATCAAAGTAATCGACCAAATTCAGTCCAGTTGAGTTAGTTTTTTGGCCTGAAGTGACAGGAAAACTGAAACTGAAAAGGAGAAATTGGTAATTCAGAATTCAGAGACCACACATTGGACTATGTGTCAAACTTTCATCAATGATTAAATAGAGTGGGGGAGTTGTCGAGACAATTTTTAAAGGTACAACAGAATACAATGAAACGGGATGCAGACAAGAAATAAGAAATTCACAACTATGTGATCAGCAGTCATGTTATGTTACTTACAGTGATAGGTGAACCTTGAAAAGCAAGGTTTCATTGACTTCATTAAGTGAAAAGGAAATTGATTGTGGTGAACTATTCGATGGTGACTCCAGACAGAAAAAAATCTCACAGAGTGTGTGATGTGACTATGCCCTAAAAGTATTTTGACAGGGAGGTAAAGCAAAATGAGACTGTGTTATAGAACAATACAGCACAGAACAGGCCCTTCGGCCCACGATGTTGTGCCGAACTTCTATCCTAGATTAAGCACCCATCCATGTACCTATCCAAATGCCGCTCAAAGGTGGCCAATGATTCTGACTCTACCACTCCCACGGGCAGCGCATTCCATGCCCCCACCACTCTCTGGGTAAAGAACCCACCCCTGACATCTCCCCTATACCTTCTACCCTTCACCTTAAATTTATGTCCCCTTGTAACACTCTGTTGTACCCGGGGAAAAAGTTTGTGACTGTCTATCTATTCCTCTGATCATCTTATAAACCTCTATCAAGTCACCCCTCATCCTTCGCCGTTCCAATGAGAAAAGGCCGAGAACTCTCAACCTATCCTCATACGACCTATTCTCCATTCCAGGCAACATCCTGGTAAATCTTCTCTGCACCCTCTCCAAAGCTTCCACATCTTTCCGAAAGTGAGGCGACCAGAACTGCACACAATACTCCAAATGTGGCCTAACCAAAGTCCTGTACAGCTGCAACATCACTTCACGACTCTTGAATTCAATCCCTCTGCTAATGAACGATAATACACCATAGGCCTTCTTACAAACTCTATCCACCTGAGTGGCAACTTTCAAAGATCTATGTACATAGACCCCAGGATCCCTCTGTTCCTCCACCTGACTAAGAACCCTACCATTAACCCTGTATTCCGCATTCTTATTTGTTCTTCCAAAATGGACAACCTCACACTTGGCTGGGTTGAACTCCATCTGCCACTCCTCAGCCCAGCTCTGCATCATATCTAAGTCCCTTTGCAAACGACAAATGCCCTCCTCACTGTCCACGACTCCACCTATCTTCGTATCATCTGCAAATTTACTGACCCACCCTTCGACTCCTTCATCCATGTCATTAATAAAAATTACAAACAGCAGAGGACCCAGAACTGATCCCTGCGGAACTCCACTTGTAACTGGGCTCCAGGCTGAATATTTACCATCTACCACCACTCTCTGACTTCGACCGGTTAGCCAGTTTTCTATCCAATTGGCCAAATATCCCTCTATCCCGTGCCTCCTGACTTTCCGCATAAGCCTACCATGGGGAACCTTATCAAATTTCTTACTAAAATCCATGTACACTACATCTACTGCTCTACCCTTATCCACATGCTTGGTCACCTCCTTGAAAAATTCAATAAGACTTGTTAGGCAAGACCTACCCTTCACAAATCCTTGCTGGCTGTCCCTAATCAAGCAGTGCCGTTCCAGATACCCGTAAATCCTATCCCTCAGTACCCTTTCCATTACTTTGCCTACCACAGAAGTAAGACTAACTGGCCTGTAATTCCCGGGGTTATCCCTATTCCCTTTTTTGAACAGGGGCACAACATTCGCTTCTCTCCAGTCCCCTGGTACCACCCCCGTTGACATTGAAGACGAGAAGATGATTGCCAACGGTACTGCAATTTCCTCTCTTGCTTCCCACATAATCCTAGGATATATCCCTTCAGGCCCGGGGGAACTTGTCTATCCTCAAGTTGTTCAAAATGTCCAACACATCTTCCTTCCTAACAAGTATCTCTTCGAGATTACCAGTCCGTTTCACACTATCCTCTTCAACAATACGGTCCCTCTCGTTCGTAAATACTGAAGAGAAGTACTTGTTCAAGATCTCTCCTATCTCTTCCGACTCAATACACAATCTCCCACTACTGTCCTTGATCGGACCTACCCGCGTTCTCGTCATTCTCAGGTTTCTCACATACGCATAAAATGCCTTGGGGTTATCCTTGATCCTATCCGCCAAGGATTTTTCATGCCCTCTCTTAGCTCTCCTAATGCCTTTCTTCAGGCCCCTTCTGGCTATCCTGTATCCCTCCACTGGTCTGTCTGAACCCTGTTTCCTCAACATTATGTAAGCCTCCTTCTTCCTCTTTACAAGACATTCAACCTCCCTCGTCAACCAAGGCTCCCTCACACGACCATTTCTTTCCTGCCTGATAGGTACATACATATCAAGACAGAGTCAATAACCAAGTTAAGAGGACTCTGAATTGGGCATTCCTCAAATTAAATTGGAAAGTGAGGAGGTTGTCAAAAATTAGGATAAATTATTGAGTTACCTTCCCGAAAAATTTCGAAATGTCCTGAAAGAGTTCTTACTATCACATGGGTAGGTATGTGGAAATAAGATGGGAAGTACTAAGCTAATTATGCATGATATCGATCTAGGAAGCGCAGTTCTGATTAAGCAAAATCCTTACAGGCATTAGACTGTAAAGTTGGCACAGATTGAACGTACGGTCCAAGGTGACATAATCGGTGACAGTTACAATGACTGGAGTTCACACATTGCAATTTTGCCAAAACCAAGTGGCACTAAATGGTTATGTGTGGACTGTCGCAAAGTAAATGCAGTTTGAAAGATTGATGTATGCATGATACCCCGATTGGAAGAGAAGGAGGGGTAAGCAACATATATTTCTAACTTGGATTGGCACAGAGAATACTGTCAGGATGAAGTCAATTTCAGATATTATAGCGCCGAATGGACTGTATCAGTTTAAATGCATGTTCTTTTGTATGAAAAATGCGCCAGCACCGCTTTAGAGATTAATCAATGCTGGATTACCCTATGGTGCCGTATATATGGATGACCTGGTGATTTTTGGTTATACATGGAAGGAAAATTTGAAACATTTATCAGACTTGTTTGATTGACTTCGGGAGGTAGGCTTAGTGATAAAGCTGGCTAAAATTGAATTTGCTAAAACCCAAGTAACCTTCCTAGGCCATGTTATTGGACATAGACAAATGGCCCCCCTGAATTCAAAATCAAAGGTTACTGGGGAGTTTTCATTACCATTAGCAAAAATGAAAAAATCCTACAGTTCCTGGATTTCAGTGAGTTTCGTCAAAAATTTGTGCAGAATTTTAGCAGTGTGTCCTCTCCATTCACTGAATTGCTAAAAAAAAGCAATAAGTTTCACTGGACAGCAGACTGTCAGAAGGTGTTGGACAGCCTGAAAGCTGTGTTAACCACTCCCCCAGAATTAGCCACATCTAATTACGCAAAAAAAATCAAGTTGGCTATCGATGCAAGTACAGTGGGCGTCGTTGCTGTACTCTCACAGGAAGACAAGAAGATAGAAAGACCTGTCGGGTATTTCTCCAGGAAGTTGAACATTCTTCACAAGAAAACGTCGACAGTTGAGATGGAGGCCTTGAGCTTGGTATCGGAGTTACAACATTTCAATATTTCTGTTACTAGTAACGTATGTGAGACAATCATGTACACTGACCATAACCAATTGAAGTTTATGGAGAAATTGAAGGTCAAAAATGCCAGACATTTTAGATGGAGCTTCTTGTTACAGCCATTCAATTTGAAAATTGTGCATGTGGGAAGAGGAGAAAGCGTGATTGCTGACGAGATGTCGAGACTTTAATGAGAAACAGAATTGTTCAGTGGGAGAAGTACAGCAGACGGAACAGAATGAAGTTGTGCATGTTTACATGTTTATAGTCAATGTAATGAATATGTATGTTGTACGGTAATAACAATTTAAGGTTCAGCAGTTCTAAAATGAAGCCATGTATTTGTCCCGATGCTTCTTGAACACTTCTATTATATCTGCTCCCACTACCTCGTCTGGTAACGTACTTCAAGCAGTCACCCTACTTTGCGCCGAAAACATGCCATGTACATGTCTCTGAACTGCCTTCTGACGACCCCATTGCCACCCCACTAACCTTGGAACTGTGTCCCATCGTAATTGACCCCGCTACTCTTGGAAGAAAAACCTCATACTTTCCAAAGATTCATGCCATTTACATTCTTATCAATTTTGTTTACGCTGCAGAAAGGAAGTTTGAGGGGGATCTGCCTCTGGAGGTAGTATGGGCTGAAGTCAGAAATAGGAAAGGTGCAGTCACCTTGTTGGGTGTTTATTATAGGCCCCCCAATAGCAGCAGAGATGTGGAGAAACATATTGGGAAACACATTTTGGAAAGATGCAGAATCCACAGGGTCGTAGTCATGGGTGACTTCAACTTCCCAAATATTGATTGGAAGCTCTTTCGATCAAGTAGATTGGATGGGGCGGTGTTTGTGCAGTGTGTCCAGGAAGCTTTTCTAACGCAGTATGTAGATTGTCCAACCAGAGGGGAGGCCATATTGGATTTGATACTCGGTAATGAACCGGGACAAGTGGTGGGCTTGTTGGTGGGTGAACATTTTGGTGATGGCGACCACAATTCTGTGACTTTCACCTAGGTTATGGAGAGAGATAGGTGCGCACAACAAGGTAGATTTTACAATTGGGGGAAGGGAAATTACGATGCTGTAAGACAGGATTTGAGGAGCATACGTTGGGAGCATAGACTGTTAGGGAAGGATGTGGTGGAAATGTGGGACTTTTTCAAGGAGCAGATACGACGTGTCCTTGATATGTATGTACCGATCAGGCAGGAAAGAAATGGTCGTGTGAGGGAGCCTTGGTTGACGAGGGAGGTTGAATGTCTAGTAAAGAGGAAGAAGGAGGCTTACATAAGGTTGAGGAAACAAGGTTCAGACAGAGCAGTGGAGGGATACAGGATAGCCAGAAGGGACCTGAAGAAAGGGATTAGGAGAGCTAAGAGAGGGCATGAAAAATCCCTGGCGGATAGGATCAAGGATAACCCCAAGGCATTCTATGCATATGTGAGAAACCTGAGAATGACGAGAACGAGGGTAGGTCCGATCAAGGACAGTGGTGGGAGACTGTGTATTGAGTCGGAAGAGATAGGAGAGGTCTTGAACAAGTACTTCTCTTCAGTATTTACGAACAAGAGGGACCGTATTGTTGAAGAGGAGAGTGTGAAACGGACTGATAAGCTAGAAGAGATACCTGTTAGGAAGGAAGATGTGTTGGACATTTTGAACAACTTGAGGATAGACAAGTCCCCCGGGCCTGACGGGATATATCCTAGGATTATGTGGGAAGCAAGAGAGGAAATTGCAGTACCGTTGGCAATGATCTTCTCGTCTTCACTGGCAACTGGGGTGGTACCAGGGGACTGGAGAGTAGCGAATGTTGTGCCCCTGTTCAAAAAAGGGAATAGGGATAACCCCGGGAATTACAGGCCAGTTAGTCTTACTTCTGTGGCAGGCAAAGTAATGGAAAGGGTACTGAGGGATAGGATTTACGAGTATCTGGAAAGACACTGCTTGATTAGGGACAGCCAGCACGGATTTGTGAAGGGTAGGTCTTGCCTTACAAGTCCAATTGAATTCTTCGAGGAGGTGGCCAAGCATGTGGATGAGGGTAGAGCAGTGGATGTAGTGTACATGGATTTTAGTAAGGCATTTGATAAGGTTCCCCATTGTAGGCTTATGCGGAAAGTCAGGAGGCATGGGATAGAGGGAAATTTGGCCAATTGGATAGAAAACTGGCTAACCGGTAGAAGTCAGAGAGTGGTGGTAGATGGTAAATATTCAGCATGGAGTCCAGTTACAAGTGGAGTTCCGCAGGGATCAGTTCTGGGTCCTCTGCTGTTTGTAATTTTTATTAATGACTTAGAGGAGGGAGTCGAAGGGTGGGTCAGTAAATTTGCAGATGATACAAAGATAGGTGGAGTTGTGGACAGTGAGGAGGGCTGTTGTCGGCTGCAGAGGGACTTAGATAGGATGCAGAGCTGGGCTGAGGAGTGGCAGATGGAGTTCAACCCTGCCAAGTGTGAGGTTGTCCATTTTGGAAGAACAAATAAGAACGCGGAATACAGGGTTAATGGTAGGGTTCTTGGTCAGGTGGAGGAACAGAGGGATCTTGGGGTCTATGTACATAGATCTTTGAAGGTTGCCACTCAGGTGGATAGAGTTTGTAAGAAGGCCTATGGAGTATTATCGTTCATTAGCAGAGGGATTGAATTCAAGAGTCGTGAGGTGATGTTGCAGCTGTACAGGACTTTGGTTAGGCCACATTTGGAGTACTGTGTGCAGTTCTGGTCGCCTCACTTTAGGAAAGATGTGGAAGCTTTGGAGAGGGTGCAGAGAAGATTTACCAGGATGTTGCCTGGAATGGAGAGTAGGTCGTACGAGGATAGGTTGAGAGTTCTCGGCCTTTTCTCGTTGGAACGGCGAAGGATGAGGGGTGTCTTGATAGAGGTTTATAAGATGATCAGCGGAATAGATAGAGTAGACAGTCAGAAACTTTTTCCCCGGGTACAACAGAGTGTTACAAGGGGACATAAATTTAAGGTGAAGGGTGGAAGGTATAGGGGAGATGTCAGGGGTGGGTTCTTTACCCAGAGAGTGGTGGGGGCATGGAATGCGCTGCCCGAGGGAGTGGTAGAGTCAGATTCATTGGCGACCTTTAAGCGGCATTTGGATCGGTACATGGATGGGTGCTTAATCTAGGATAGAAGTTCGGCACAACATCGTGGGCCGAAGGGCCTGTTCTGTGCTGTATTGTTCTATGTTGTATGTTCTATGTTCTCTACCACCTGCGTTCGAGTGAAAAGAAAACCAGTCTATCTAACCTACTTTCATAGTTAAAATACCTCACATCAGGGAGCATCCGAGCAAACCTGTTCTGTACCCTCTCCAGAGCATCCACATCGTTCTGTTAGTGTGTGTGAAATGTTCTAAGTCTGGTAGTCTGATGACCAGTACTGTATGCAATAATCCAAGTGTGGCCTCACAATGTTTGATCATACTGCAGCTTTGCTTGCTTATCCTTATGTTTAACGCCTCTTCTAATGAAGGAAAGATTCTATAGACCAGTTTTTACTACCTTATCTACCTGTGGCTGCCATCTTCACTGATCTGTGGACCTGCACATTCACATCCCTCTACACATCAATACTCCTAAGGGTTTTGCCATTCAGCATGAGATTTCCAGCTTTATTTGACAGTCCAAAATGCATCAGCTGACATTTGTGCAGATTAAACTCCATCTGCTATTTTCCTGCCCATGCCTCCTTGCTGCATTCTGTGACAATCCTCCTCACTATTCACAACTCTACCAATCTTTGTAACAACTGCAAAATTGCAAATTAGACCAGCCACATTTTCCTGCAAATCGTTTTCGTAGGTCATGAACAACAAAGGTTCCAGTACTGATCCCTGCAGAACACCAGTCATAAACTTTCATTTCGAAAAGTATCCTTCCAATGATGCCCTCTATATTCTATGATGGAGTCAATTCTGTATCCATCTTGAAAGCCTACCTCTGATGCCATGTGACTTCACGTTTTGTGACATTCTGCCATGAGGTACATTTTCAAAAGCTTTGCTGGCATCCATGATGGCAATATCAACTACTTTTCCATCATCAATCATATTTGTCAACTGCTCAAATACCTCGATCAAGTTAGAGGGGCACGAATCCCCCTGCATAAAAGCAAGCCAATAAGTCCATTTGTTGTCAAACGTGCACAGATCTTGTACCTCAGATTCATTTTCAATGATTTCCCTGTCATATACTTGAGGCTCACAGGCCTATAATTTCCAGGATTATCTCTTTAATAGCATTGTCTATTCTCCACTCCTTTGGGAGCTTACTTGTCTCCAGCGAGGATGCAAAAATGTCTATCAATGCAGCAGGAATTTGTTCACTTGCTTTCTTCAATATTTGGGATAGATCCCATCAGGACCCAGGGAACTTATTTACCGGAATACTTATTAAGACGCAAACATCTCT
This sequence comes from Chiloscyllium punctatum, assembly GCF_047496795.1. Lineage (NCBI taxonomy): Eukaryota > Metazoa > Chordata > Chondrichthyes > Orectolobiformes > Hemiscylliidae > Chiloscyllium > Chiloscyllium punctatum. The sequence continues at coordinate 19,159,358 of NC_092766.1, forward strand.
TCCTTTGTAATGACAATTTGGCTTAGAAATCGGATACTCCCTTCCCTGAAGTCATCCTTCACCAATAACTTCTCTTTGCTGAATACAGATACACAATATTTGTTTAGCACCACACTGAGCTCTTCTTGCTTAACACATAGATTGCCTCGAATTTCCTTGAGTGCACCAACCCTTTTCATGTCTACCTACTTGCATTTTGCATACCGGAAATGTGACAGTGCTGTCACTCTTAGAAGGTTATTTGGTCCTTGAGTGTTTTTGAAGAGCGGTTGTGAAGGCTTAAATGTCGAAGTAGCTACTGGAGATAGCTTAAGTCAACAATCATAGGAGATCTTTGGGTTTTATTAAATCATGGTTGTTACAATGGAAGAAGAGTCTTCTGATGTCACTGTTTAGGCTTTCTAGCGTTTTCTTTTTAATGGTAGCTGTTTGGGTCCCAGAAAAGTTTGATCTTCAGTAAAATGAGTCCTTGCTGCTGCATCTTCTGAAGTCTTCCCTGATTATAAAATTGCATGTCAGAGTTAGTGCCTGAATTTACATTTTGGCAACGAGTGTGTTTATGGTATGTTAATACTTTGAGTAAGTTAATCATTAATAGGCACAGTATGTATTATTCAGTTAGATTTTCCAATAGCTATGTTATCCTATCTTCTTCTTTCATTTCTTTATATTTAAATATAGTGTCGAAATAAATTGTTTTGCTTAACGTCGAGTGGTTTGAGCAGTTGCTTCATCTGGGACACGATATTCACATTCACCTAAAAAAAACAAGAAGAGGTATGGTCTAGTCTACCTTCTAAAATGATTTAACTTAACGTTTGCTAAACTCACACGCAGCGTGTGGAAGGTGTTAGTATCATTTCTTCTGAATGTTGAATTCGTTTGATTCAAAGAGGACGTGTCTAGTGCAGTAATGGCTCTTTGAGTGACTAGGAGTTTTCTGGCGGATTAAGGGATTGCAGAGAAGATGGAGTTGTGGTTGCCTTTTTCTGTGAGAAAAGGTAAGGAAATTAAAGCGTGTCATTTGAATTTGTTGGAAATGCCATCGGAATTTTTGAAAAGGCTCGAATTCATTTGCAGATGGAACAGTTTGAACATGCAAAGGAACTTCAATACTTTGCAATACGGTTAGAGGAAAAAAAAGAAAGAAAACCCTTGCAAATCTTAAAGGAAAGTAAAAGATGGCCCCCGTAATTTCGACTGAAAAAGGCAGGAGTGAAAACAGAACGTAGGCTTAAGGAGGAGAATAGTGACGACGAGTAAAACCATCATAGCCAAAAGCCTGATAAGAATTTCGTTAAATATATCTCAGCATTGCCTAATTTGACGAGAAGAATGCAGAAGAGTGTAACATTTATTTTGAGAACGTGACTAAACAAATGAAGTCGCCGCTGCCCACGTGGGTTTTATTTGATCCAAAAAATATTTTTTAGCTAGACTTAGTGAACTTTTTAAACCACTATCTATGGAGTATAAGGATGTGAAGAAAGCCACCTTAATTTCATATGAACTCGTTCCAGCAACATACAGACAAGGTTTCACGAATCTAAGGAGGGACCCTTGGCGAACGTACATTGAGTTTGAAAAGATCAAACAAAATAACTTTCATAAATGAATAACGCCATTAAAAATAGACCAAATGTATGACTCTTTGAGAAGGACGATTAATTTGGAGGAAATCAAAAATTCACTTCCTGAAGTAATGATAACTCATTTCGAAGAACAGAGTTAAAACTGTTAGACGAATGGCTGATGATTATGATTTATTTCATGAATCAAAGTTTGGCTTCCGACATCAATGTCAATCTGTGAGGAATAGAATTTGGGGAAAGAGAAATCTTCAGGTGGTAAGAGAAAGATGGATATCATTGCAGGTAATAAAGACAGTTTACCACAAAGTAAAATGGAAATACATTTAGGAACTCCATCCGAACAATGGAAATGGAAGAGGAAATAGAAGTAACAGAGAAGTTCATGAGATTTCATGACAATAAAGAAGGACACATGAAGTTGCTGTATTGATTGCAATGAAAAAAATCTCTGGGAAGATGGATGTAGGAAAATGAGGGAAGCCAGTTAATTTTGTTGAAGTGGTAAAGGAAACCACAGTGGAGTCTAAAAAGCTGCGCCAGAATTTAAAATCTACTGGGATGTTGGTTGACAATAAACTGCCAGATATTCTTAAACCATATGCTTGCAAGGTTTACTGACATATGCCACAAGAGGTTTGCACACATATACCACATTAATATATTAATATTTTGAGAGATACGAAAGCTTTTCAAGATTTGAAACGATGAGAAGATATGCCATTCAAAAGGACTATTTCCAAAAAAAACAAATGTTGTAAAATGTGGAGACAATGGTGAGATGAAAAGTATTCCATAATGCAAAGTGAGATTCACTATCCAGTGCAAAGTGGAGAAGTGGTGATCAGAGAACTGGAGGGACTCTCGGGTGCAAGGATACAGTTTGTCTTTGGTGATAGCTGGATCACAGGTTGGAGTGTTGCCGACTGTGTTTGAAAAGGCGGTGAAAAATCAGGGAACTGAGGTATTACAGGAAGTTTATCCTGGGATTTCTCCTGACGGTGTGATAACAAGATCACAAAGCTTTCGCTTGCAACAGGAGGAGAAATCATAGCATTAAGATTAGGAAGGTGAAGTACAATTACCTCAAATCATATTTCATAGAAAGATTCAGAGAAAAAAAAGCACGTGGAGGACAAAGTGGATATTTTTAGTTCACTAATTAATCGTGTTACAACAGAAAGATGGCCACTGCGGGAGTTGCACCAAAAATATACTGGGATGAAGAATATGCGTGTATTCCAGAATATTACTATCTTAAAAATGATCTCTTGATGAGGAAATGGAGACAATCACATATTCAGGCGCATGGGAAAAGGGCAGCAGTTCTTCAAATTGTATTACCAACAGGTTAGAGAAAGGAAGTGTTGCCAGTTGCACATGAATTACCAGGAGGAGGTCAATTAGGGGAAAGAAACGCTCAGGCCAAAATGCAAAAACATTTTTTGGTGGCCTGGACTGCATGAGGATGTCATTGAACTTTGGCAGACATGTCATACATGTTAGGAATTTCGAAAACGTCAGGGAGTGACAAATGCAGCACTTTTATCATCGATTGCTGCATTTGAGGAAACATTTACAAGGGTCTTAAATGATTACCTAGGACCCCTATGCAAAGCAAAATGCAGTTATCAGTATTTGATGACAATTATGGATGTGTCCACCAGGTTTTCAAAAGCCATTCATTACCCAATATCACAGCTTGTACAGCAGTTGCTCAGTTTTTTCATAAGATATGGATTACTGACAGAGATACAATCACACCAAGAGTCAAAGATTACATTAAAAATATACAGGGAACTATGGACAGCTTGGGAATAAGGCAATTCGAATCTTCTGTGTGCCAGTCAGTGCAGGGAATGCTAGAATTGTGGCATCAAACTCGAAAGACCATGTTGCAGGCTTATTGTTAACACTACCCAGATGAGTGGGATGATGTGGACGTTCCAGAGGTGGACAGCGGGGAGGACAACGACATAAGTCACATGACACCAGGTTCTGTTCCAGCAGGTTTCTTTGAAATCACAAGCTTTCTCAGCACCTTCATCAACTGAGGAAGAGGCAGCGCTCCAAAAAGCAATTGGGATAAAGGAATTCCGTTTGTATGCTTTGAATTTAAGGATTCACCAAGTTAATCTACAAAATTCAGAAAATTTGAATTAGGTTTTGGGCATTGGGTGAGAGGACTACTGAAATAACTTAAGGAGAATTTCGGAAATCAACGTTTAATGACAACATATGTCGACAATGCGTCACATTTTACTGAAAAATGAGATAGATCAGGGGAGTCGGTTAAACAGCAATTAAAAGTAGCGCAGAAAATTATGAACTAGGAAGCAGACAGGAAATTTAAAAAGTGGCCATGTTGCTAATGGAAAAAAAAGTTTTAGTGTTGTTTCCAATGACAGGTGATACCTTAAAAGCAAGGCTTAGTGCACATTATAAAATCGAATTGATAAGAATTCCAGACAGAAAGAAATCTCAGAATGTGTCATGTGAATATACTCAAAAGTTATTTTGGTCGGGAAGGAGAGCAAAAGAAGAATGTGTTTTTGGTTACAAATTGGAGTGAAGCACCAACTTCGGGAGAAGCTTATGATGCTGGAAAAACACAGTTGATCAGACTCCAGCATCGGCAGTCCTTAGTTTAACCAATTTCAGAGGTTTCTGACTTGGGCATTTCTTAAATTAATTGAACAATGAGGAAATTTTAAAGAATAAAGTGGATACATTATTGAGTTACCTTCAAGAGAGAAATCAAAACGACCTGAAAAAGTTATTACTATCGCACAGAAAAATAAGCTGGGAAGTACTAATTTAGTAATGCGTGATGCATATGGAGGAAACAACATCGTTATTGATGTAATACTTCAATGAAGTTGCAGGTTCAAAAAGCGATTGAATACTTGCATAAAGACAAAGTAATCGAAGTGAGTAGCAGGAACTAGAGATCACTCATAGTAATGGTGCCATAACTAGATGGTGCCCAAAGATAATGTGTGGACTAATGCAAAGTCAAGCTATTGAAAAGTCTGATTCACATCGTATTCCACATTTGTATCAAGATTTTATCGAAAATTGGGAAAAACAACTTATATTTCTATTTTGGACTTTGTCAGAAGATATTGGCAAGAACCTTCATCTGGAAGAGTAAAATCAATACATATTTTGTGACAGTAAAGTTAAAAACAGAATTGGGAAGTTGAGTGTGGACCCTGTGGAGATTGGAGATGTGCTAAACGAATATTTATCATCGGAATTCACTCAGGGAAAGGAGAATGTTGTAGAGGAGAAGAATGAGGTGCGAGATATTAGACGTGAAAAGATCGAAATTAGTTATGAACAGGTGATATCAATTCTCGAACGAGTGAAAGCAGGCAAAAGTCCCCTGGGCCATATGGGATTTAACCGAGGACTCTCTGGGAAGCTAGGGACGAGATAGAAGAGCCTTTGTCTTTGATATTTGAGTCGTCATTGTCTACAGGTTTATTTCCAGAGGTCTGGAGGATTGCAAATGTTGTGCCCTTGTTCAAGAAGGGCAGTAGAGATGACTGAGGTAATTATATTTCAGTAAGCCTTATTTCAGTTGTAGGAAAGGTTTTGGAAACGATTATAAGAAATAAGATTTATAATCATCTAGGAAGCAACAATTTGATTTCATACAGCCAACATGGTATTGTCAAGGGCAGGTCGTGTCTCACAAACCTCATTGAGTTTTTTGAGAAGGTGACCAAGTATGTAGATGAGGGTAGGACAGTTGACGTTGTGAACATGGACTTCAGGAAAGCCTTTGATTAGGTTCCACGTGGTAGGCTCTTGAAGAAAATGCAGAGGCATGGAATTGAGGGCGATTTAGCAGTTTGGATTAGAAACTGACTTCCTGAAAGAAGGCAGCGAGTGGTGATTGATGGAAAATATTCATCTTGGAGTCCGGCTATTATCTGTCTTGGATTTGTTTTGGGACCAGTGCTGTTTGTCATTTTTATAAATGACTTAGATGCAGGCTTAGGTGAATGGATTAGTAAATTTGCAGACGACAATAAAATCGGTGGAGTAGTGGACAGTTTGGAAGAATATTACAGGGTTGCAGGCGGACTTGGATAAACTGCAGAATTGGACTGCGAGGTGGCAAATGGAGTTCAATGCAGCTAAATTTGAGGGATGCACTTTAGGAAGACGAATAGGAAGGCAGAGTATTGGGTCAATGGAAGGATTCTTGGCCGTGTGAATGTGTAGAGCGATCTTGGAGTCCATGTACATAGATCCCTGAAAGTTACCACCCAGGTCGATAGTACTGTTAGGAAGACATACAGTGTGTAAGGTTTTTTTTTTGGTAGAGGGATTGAGTTCCAGTGCCGTGATATCATGCTGCAACTATGCTAAATGCTAATGCGGCCACACTTGGAATATTATGTACAGTTCTGGCCGCAATATTTCGGGAAGGATGTGGAAGCATCGGAACAGGTGCAGAGGAGATTTACCAGGATGTTGCCTGGTCTGAAAGGAAGGTCGTATGAGGAAAGACTGAGAGACATTGTACTGTTCTAATTGGAAAGAAAAAGTCCAAGAGGGGATTTGATAGAGACATGCCAGATTATTAGAAGATTAGATAGGGTAGATAGTGGAAGTCTTTTTTCTGAGGATGATGGCGTCAGCTTGGACGAGGGTTCATAAATACAAATTGAGGGGTGATAGATTTGAGACAGATGTCAGACGCAGGTTCTTCACGCAGAGAGTGGTAAGGGCGTGGAATGCCTTACCTGCTATTGTATTCAACTCAACCACATTAGGGAGATTTTTAAAAAATCCTAAAATAAGCATATGTATGACGATGGAATAGTGTAGGGGTACGAGCTGAGAATAGTTCACTGGTCAGTGCCACATCGAGGGCTGAAGGCACTGTTCTGCGCTATATTGTTCTATGTTCTATGAATGAACTATGCCAATCTGAAGTCATGCCATTTGGTATGAAGAATGTGCCAACAACATTTCAGAAACTAACCAATGTTGTCATTTGTGGATTACTCAATTGTGTGATGTTTATTGATGAACTGGTGAATTTTAGTCACACATGGAGAGATCATTCGCAGCATTTATTGGAATTACCATCAACGTCGGGAGGTAGGCTTGCTTTTAAATCTGACTAATAAGGAATTCATGGAAGTCACTTTCCTGGATCATGTTACATGCACATATGGCTTCAAAGAATGTGAAAGCAAAGAATATTTGGGAGTTAACAATACCATGGATGAAGAGAACAGTACTATGATTTCTGTATTGGGTTGGTTGTATTGGAAATTCATACCAAATTTTAGCAGTGTGGTTGCTCCACTGACTGACGTATTGAAGAAGTGCAGAAACTTTCAGTGTACGGCAGACTGTCAGATGTAATTTGACAATCTGAATACTGTGTAAACCACTGCCCTAGTATTAGCCATACCTAATTATGGAAAACTATTCAATGTGGCTTTCTGTGTGAGTGATGTTGATCTTGTTGCTGTACTCTTCCGAGAAGACAACAAGAAGACAGAAAGGTTGATTGAGTATTTTGTTCCAGAAAATTGAATACACATTGAATACAACCGAAATATTGCACGATTGAGAAGGAATACTTGTGCTTCACACTGGCGTTACAACATTTCAACATGTATATTGCAAGCAACGTAACTGAAAGAATTGTAGACACTGATCACAACCCATTTTGGAATAGATTAAGCACAACATTTCCAGATTGTTTAGATGGTGCACATTATTGAACCCATTCCACTTGAAAAATCTACACGTCGCAGAATGAGAAAGCGTAATTGTTTATCCATTGTCGTGGCTTGAATGAAGAATAAACAGAGGCGTCCAGTGGCAGGAATAAACAGACTGAAATAGAATGTATTAGTGCATGCCTGCATGCTTTAGAGTCAATGTAATGCATATGTATTGTAACGCACAAATACACTAAGATGATGGCTTTAAAAATGAAACAAGTTATGGTTCATTTTCTTTCAGGGGACTGGGGACCTGTGCTGGTGATGTCACTTTCAGAAATTATTTTTCACTGGTTTTTTTGTTAAGAGAGTTTGTAAAGGCAGAGTTGTCGAAATTACTACTGGAGAGGGTGCACGTCAACAGTCAGATGTGGCCTTTAGATTTTTTGAAAGTTATTTGTAACAAGGGAAGGGACGTGGCCAGTTCTCAACGTTCAGTTTATTCAGTTTTTCTGGTTGTAGCAGGCAAAAGCTCTTTGGATCCCAGAAGAGTTGGAACTTCAGTAAACCAATTCCTAGCTGCCATATTTTTCTGAAATCTCTTTTGATGTTCTTTCCTCCCGGATTGGGGAATTGCACATAAGAATCTCTGTCTGCACTTACCTTTTTGCCAAGGGGTGTGCCTATGATAATTTTCGTAATTGGAACAGTTAATTAGTAATGGGTACTCTATCTGCTATTTGGTTAAAATTTCCGATACTTAAGTAATTCTAACTTACTCTTTGTTTTATTTTTGTTTTGACCATAATGCTAAAATAAATTGGGATTTGCTTAACGCTGAGTCCTTTGACCAATCAATACTCCTGGAACATTCACACTGTTTCTAAATTTAAAATAAGAAAAGCTAGGGTCCTGGCTACCTTCTTAAAATGACTTGAGGGGGTCTGGTTTGGTCAGTAACGGTAAAAGCCTTGGGATTCTCCTTTACCTTGTTTGCTAATGTGTTCTGATTACTCCTTTTAACCCTTTTAATTCCTTGGTTAAACTTTTTTCTACTTCCTGTGTATACTCCAAGGGCTTCATCAGTTCCGATCCTTGCAGGCCTTACTTACGCTTCCTTTACTCTTTTTGTCCAAGGTTAACCTAACTTGTCACACCTACCCTACTTTTTCGCTAGAACGTTGCTCTCCTGACCTTTTAAGAATTGCTGTTTGAAGGATTCCTATATCTTCAATGTGGATTTCGCCTCAACTAGCTGCCTCCAATCAAATTTCTCCAGTTGCATCAATTTATCAACGTCAACCCGAGGATTGCTGTTATCCCTGTTCATGTGTACATTAAAACTCATGGTATTATGTTCAGTACTCCTGAAATGCTCTCCCACTGAAACTTCACTCAGCTGGCTGGCTGCATTTCCCAAATCTCCATCCAATATAACTCGTCCCCTCTTTGGAATGTTTGCGTACTGTGTCAAGAATCCCTCCTGAATGGTCCTGACAAATTCTGCTGCATCCAAGCCTCGTGCACAAAGTGAGTCCAGGTCAATATAGGGGAAGTAATAATCACGCACCACAACAAGCCTGCTGGTTTTCACATCTTTCCAACAGTCGTCTACATATTCTCTCCTTCATCCCTTCCCTCCACAACCCCGATTGCTGGGTGGTCTGCAGTATGCACCCAGCATTGTGATTTCATGTTTCCCATTCCTGAGTTCTACCCATTTCCTTTATGGGTTCTCTATCCTTCCTCGGCACAAGTGTGAGACACCTCTTGGAAAGAGATGGAGCTCCCCTCCCTCTGTTAGATCCCTACTATCACACCAGAAACTTCTAAATCGTGAGACATTAAGCTGCCAGTCTTTTAAATCTTTCAGATTCCAGAATCACAAAAATGCAAAAAATTCAAAATGCTAATCAAAGCTAGGAAGTATTTATTTTTCAAAATAATCGATTAGTTGCAAAGAGTTAGAACCATAGATTCTGAATAGTGTGGAAGTTGGCCATTTGATCTATCGATCCACTTCAACCCACCGAAGGGTATCCTGCGCAGACACAGCTAATTGCTATAACCAAGGATTTCACATTGCTAATCCATATAACCTGAACAAAAGACAATTCTGAGTGGCCAATAGACATAACCTGCATATCGTTGGGCTGCGGAAGTAAACTGGAGCACCCGGACGTAACCCAATGCGAACACATGAAGAATGTGCAAAATCAACACAGACAATCATTTGAGGATGGAATTCAACATCGTCCACGGGCGCTCTGAGGCCGTGCTAACCCAATGTTAGAGTCAATTACAGTTAAGACTGTGAAAGTTTAAGTTTTAGCATCAAATTCTTCGAAAAAACTGGAATCTACCTCTTTCGTTGCTGCCCCGTGCTGCGTAGTATTTTTCCTTTTACAGGCAATAGTACCTGGGTAAATGAAGTTCATGAATACTGGCCGAGTAGCCGGCAAGTCTTAAAGACACTCTTTCCTCGACAACACCGAAACGATGACGTCAAGTGAAATTTAGCTCTCCCTTTTTCTCTCAGTGAGTGGAAATTCAACAGCATTCAAACATGTTGCAAACAGGTTGTGCTGCTAACGGAAACCAAAATGTATATCAAACTGACTAGCAGAAAAATTAATGATTGTTTCTGTAGATAAAAGACAAAAGATCAAGAAAAAAAGAACTGTGGAAATGTCACCTCATTTCCAATCTGTCATGTATGCTCTGATTATGCGAATATAATCCTTATAGCTTTTGTTATGAAGTTTGAGGCATGGACTCTACTGTTAAGAGGGACTGAAAGCTGGCAAGCCTATTGTGTGACTGACTGCAAGCACAGAATGTCCTGGATAATTTGAAGATGTAACATTTGAGATGTAGCTCAGGTACTGAGTTGTGACACAACAACTCGAATTGAGTCAATCATTTTAAATCATGCCCCAAGATACTAAAATCCAATCGAATTGGAATTTGACCATTTTGGCGGAATTAAACCAGTCTGATGATCGGATGTTTCAGGGGATAAAAGTCAGGCATTTTGACCATTTAGCCAGAGAGGCAAAGAGCACCAATACAGACTGATTGCAAACCCGCTCTCTGAAAGGTTCCTTTATCATTTAACAACCTGTGAAGCAGAATTTCGAAGAAAAGAAGACAGGAAGAGAGAACGAGAATATCGACAGATGACTGGTTTTGAAACTTAATTTTTTAAGCTTAATCTGGGGATTAATCAGTATATTATTGTAGAGTGGGAGGTAGATAAATCGTTCGGGAAACCACCCACGCCCTCCACCTCCTCCATGATTTTCACTTCCCCGGTCCCCAACGCCTTATGTTCATCATGGACATCCAGTCTATGTACACCTCTATCTCCCATCACGTAGGACTCAAAGCCCTCCGCTTCTTCCATTGACGCTGTATCAATCAGTACCCTTCCACCGACACCCTCCTTCGACTGACTGAACTGTTCGTCACCCTGAACAACTTCTCTTTCCAATCCTGCCACTTCCTCCAAACCAAGAGTAGCCATGGGCACCATCATGGGCCCCAGCTATGCCTGCCTCTTTGTAGGATATGTAGAACAGTCCATCATCCACAGCGACACTGGCACCACCCCCACCTTTTCATCCGCTACATTGATGACTGTACCGGCGCTGCCTCGTGCTCCCAGAAGGAGGTTGAACAGTTCATCCACTTTACCAACACCTTCCACCCCGACCTCAAATTAACCTGGACCGTCTCAGACTCCTCCCTCCTCTTCCTAGACCTGTCCATTTCTATCTTGGACGACTGAATCAACACGGATACTTACTATAAACCGACCAACTCCCACAGCTTCCTCGACTACACCTCCTCCCACCCTGCCCCCTGTAAAAACGCCATCCCATATTCCCAATTCCTTCGTCTCTGCCGCATCTGCTCCCAGGAGGACCAGTTCCCATACCGTCCAAGCCAGATGGCCTCCTTCTTGAAAGACCGCAATTTCCCACCAGACGTGATCGACGATATTCTCCACCGCATCTCCTCCACTTCCCGCTCCTCCGCCCTTGAGCCCCACCCCACCAATCGCCACCAGGACAGAACCCCACTGGTCCTCGCCTACCACCCGACAAACCTCCATGCACATCGTAACATTCGTCGTCATTTCCACCACCTCCAAACTGACCCCACCACCAGGGATATTTCTCCCTCCCCTCCCCTATCAATGTTCCAAAAAGACCACTCCCTCCGTGACTCCCTCATCAGGTCCACACCCCCCGCCAAACCAACCTCCACTCCCGGCACCTTCCCCTGAAACCGCAAGAAATGCAAATCTTGCGCCTACACCTCCCCTCTTACTTCCCTGCAAGGCCCCAAGGGATCCTTCCATATCTGCCACAAATTCAACTGCACCTCCACACACATCATTTACTGCATCTGCTGCACCCAATGAGGCCTCCTCTATATTGGGGAGACAGGCCGCCTCCTTGCAGAACATTTCAGTGAACACCTCTGGGACACCCGGACCAAACAACCCTACCACCCCGTGGATCAACACTTCAACTCCCCCTCACACTCCACCAAGGACATACAGGTCCTTGGACTCCTCCATCTCCAGACCATATCAGCACGACGGTTGGAGGAAGAGCGCCTCATCTTCCACCTAGGAACCCTCCAACCACAAGGGATGAACTCAGATTTCTCCAGTTTCCTCATTTCCCCTCTCCCCATCTTGTCTCAGTCAAATCCCTCGGACTCAGCACCGCCTTCCCACCCTGCAATCTTCTTCCTGACCTCTCTGCCCCCACCCCCACTCTGGCCTATCACCCTCACCTTGACCTCCTTCCATCTATTGCATTTCCAACGCCCCTCCCCCAAGTCCCTCCTCCCTACCTTTTATCTTCGCCTGCTGGACACATTTTCCTCATTCCTGAAGAAGGGCTGATGCCCGAAACGTCGATTCTCCTGCTCCTTGGATGCTGCCTGACCTGCTGCGCTTTTTCAGCAACACATTTTCAGCTCTGATCTCCAGCATCTGCAGTCCTCACTTTCCCCTAGATAAATCGTTAAGACAAGATAGGTTTAATAGTGAAGTTAGTTGCAGTTTAATTTTCTCTTTTTAGAGTTAAAGAATGAAGTGTTTTATATTTAATTAGTAGAATTTGGGTAGTTCTTTGTCACTCATATTTTAACAGATTACGAGGCGAGGTTAGGTTTACTGTGTGTCTCATTTAAATTAGCAGAATTGCTTACCCCGTACCAGTTTGGGGGCTCAGGTCCGTGATTTGGCCAGGTTTCGACAGATTCAGGCTGAGATTTGAACAAATTCTGCAGATTTAAGCATTTACTGCCAAGCGTTCCAGATCTTTAAATAAAATGTAATTGAGAGAATTTGTTTAATTTATGTTACTTGTGATGGGTGAACTAAAGAGAAAAAAAAAGTTCTGAAAATTGTGAATGAGGTTCTGCGGTTTGAAGATGATTTGCACATTTGCCAAGGAAGTTTCGAAAGGAAGAAAAATGCCTTACTTTTCGAATTATCAAATAGGTCAGAATTAGGATTAACCAAGGACAAAAGTAAACTGAAATTTTAAGGGAATTACTGTTGGGTCGGCGAAAGAGACAAGTGCAGTCGATTTAGAAAAGAAAATCTTAAATTACAATTGTTGAAAATGAAGGTAGAAAGTAAACAAAGAGAGAAAGAGGAAAGAGAGGGAAAGAGAAAGAGAAAGTGAGAGAGAGGGAAGCAAGAGAAAGAGAGGAAAGAGAAGGAGGCTCTGTGGCGCAATGGATAGCGCGTTGGAGTTCTAGTCTCAGCCTGGTGAAGACATCCAAAGGTTGTGGGTTCGAGTCCCACCAGAGTCGGGTTTAAAGCTGCATTCTGGGGGGGTGCGGGGCTCTTTTTCATCGTGGGCCGAAGGGCCTGTTCTGTGCTGTATTGTTCTAGATCGAAGGTTCTTAGCTGAGCAAAGAGAGAGAGAGAAATGAAAGATACATTTTGAGAGAGTTTGAGCTTCAGAAATTGCGCCTTGTTCGGTAATTCCAATTAAGAGTATGGAGATGAAGTGAGATATACAAGTATGTTTAGCACTGCCAAGTTTGGATGAGACGGATGTTGAAGCCTTCTTTATTTCATTTGAAAAATTAGCAAGGCAGATGGAGTGGTCGAGGACTTGTGGGTAATGCTAGTTCAAACTAAACTGACAAGCAGATCTCGTGAGGTATTTGCAGCGCTGTTAAATGAGGGGTCAAGAGAAATATTGATGACGTCAATCGAGCTATTTTAAGAGCTTATGAATTAGTAACAGAAGCGTATCGACAGTGTTTCAGAACATAAAGAAGGAACCAGATCAGACATATTTTGCGTTCGAAAGAATTAAACATAGCAATTGTGATAGATGGGTATGGGCCTTAAAAGAGATAAGATCGTTGAGGATCTGAGAGAGTTTATTCTGCTGGAGGAGTTCAAAACGTCAGCAACAGCGATGATAAGAATTCATGTGGATGAACAGAAAATTGAGTAAGTGAGAGGAGCAACAGCGATGGCAGATGAATGCGCGTTTGTGCATAAGACAAATTTCTGGCAGGAATTTTATCCTGTGAGGGGAGGAAGTTAGGAGATGGGGCGAACCTACAACACCAAACAAACAGTAGAGAACACGGGTAAGTGTTTATGGCAGGTTAAAAAAAGTACAATAGGGTGATTTGCCTCAGCTGTTTCCATTGTGGTAAATTGGGGCATGTTCATTCACTGTGTTGATCGTTAAAGAAAAATACTTTGGGAAACGATATGGTAAAAGATGCTCAGCCAGTGGCATCAGTGAAATTAATAAAGGAGAGTCGAGGAGCTGCAGGAGACTGCACAGCCGAGGCAGAAGCTGAGTGTGTAGTTGGTACACAATCGCTTTAAAAAAATTGCATCTGTGGGTAAATTTCACTCAGAAAGAACAGGGAGAAAAGGGCAGAAGTTATAATTTTGAGAGATACAGGATCCATCCAGTTTCAAACAGTAAGCAATGAAGGAATTTCCACTCCATCTGACCTGTTAAATGAGAGAGTGGTAGTTTGTAGGATAGATGGACAGAAGTTAAACGTTCCCCTATATAAGATCAGGTTGGACTGACAATTCAAGACTGGGGAACGAACAGTGGAAGTGATTCAAAGAATGTTAGTTCAACGAATCCAGTTTGTTCTTGGGAATGATTTAGCAGGTTCTAAGATGGTAGCGACATTTCTTGGTATGGAGAAGCCCAAGGAAGAAAAGAAAATTGATGAGTACAAAAAAAGTCCTGGTATTTTCCGGACTGTGCAGTTAAAAAAAAACAAGATCCCACTGTCATAAGTCACAGCACAAAACAAAAACTAAAGAGAAAGATAAAGGAGTTGAGGTTCAGTTAGTGGACATCCCGTTTGATGTAACGGTGCAGCAAAAACCTGAACAGGCAGAGGATCAGAGAGCAGTGCTTACTCCTGAAAAGCTGATGAACTTGCGACAGAAAGACAAGACATTAAAAGATATGTATGTTGAGGTGTGCTCAGAAAAGGACGAGGAGAGGGGGCTTAATTGAGGTATACAAGATAATGAGAGGCACAGATAGAGTCGATAGCCAGAGACTATTTCCCAGGACAGAAATGACTAACATGAAGGGTCATAGTTTTAAGCTGGTTGGAGGAAAGTATAGATGGGATGTCAGAGGCAGGTTTTTTTACATAGAGAGTTGTGAGAGCATGGAATGCGTTGCCAGCAGCAGTTGTGGAGGCAGGGTCATTGGGGACATTTAAGAGACTCCTGGACGTGCATATGGTCACAGACATTTGAGGGTGCATACATGAGGATCAGTGTTCGGCACAACATCGTGGGCTGAAGGGCCTGTTCTGTGCTGTACTGTTCAATGTTCTATATTCTGAAAGGAGGCAGACAGTATTCCTGGGTATTCGTATTTGAAAGATAGAATCGTCAGATTAAAGTGAGATCACGGCAGTTTAGTGCACGGGGGAAATGGGCCAAAATGCACCAGCTTGTGTTGCCGGTAGCATACAAGCAAGAAGTGTTATGGGAGCACATATACTTCCTGTAGGAGGTCACCGAGGTGTACAGAAGACTTAGACTAAGGTTCAAAAATATTCATATTGGCCTGGAATGCTGAGGATATGGTTAACTTTTGCTGTACGTGTCTTGCATGCAAAGTGGTAGATAGGCCACGGGCAGTAATACAACCAGCACCTTTGCTGCCAATTCCTGCATTCAAACAACCTTGTGCGTGGGTTATAATTGTGTAGGTTCCCTCCTGAGAACTAAAATTGGTAACCAATACTTGGTAACCAAAATGGATGTGTCGGCCAGATTTCTGGAGACAAATCCAATACAGAGTATGAGGCAAAAAGTGTGGAAGAGGATTTCTTACTTTTCTTCACATGGTATGGGTTAGGCAGAGAGATTGAGTCTAATTTTACTAGTAAGTTTGTTTAAGGAAATCATGGTTAGCTTAGGTGTACAACAGTTCAAATCGTGTGTGTATCATCTCGAATCCTGGGGAACTTTAGAAAGATGGCAACCGACCTGAAGAGCATGTTGAGAGCATTCGGTCAGCATTGCCAAAGTCATTGGGATTAAGGTATCCCATTCGTATTGTTTGCCATCAGAGATGCCCCAAACGAATCTACTCAGTTTACTCCCTTTGATTTAATATTCAGAGATAAGGTGAGAGGCCGTTTGAAATTACTTAAAGAGAAATTAACAGAACCAAAGTCGGAGATCTCACATAAGGGTATGAATTGAAGCTGAGGGAGAGATTAAATCACGTTGGTGAATTAGCTAAACAGCACATAAAGAGGGCATAACATAGAATGAAGAGGGTGTCAGATAGACACTCTGAGATTCGGATGTTTTCCTGTGGGGATGACGTATTAGTATTGTTACCAGTGGGAAAAGATCCTATCAAAGCCAAGTTGAGTGGTCCTAATCAAGTTGAGAAAAAGTTGAGTCAGGTGGACTATCTAGTTAAGTTGACAGATGGGAAAAATTATGTCTCAGGTATTTCATCTGAATATGTTGAAATATTCGTATATTAGTGAAAACGAACTCGAGAAACCGATGTTAGCTTCGGCCTTGAAGAGTGAGGAATAAAATCCAGATGGTGTACCTCAAAAAATGTTAAACAATGAGGAAGTCCTTGTGCAGTGGGACAGATTATTAAACTATCTGTCTCAAAAGGAAAGAACACAGTTGAAAGGTGTGTTCCAGCAGTATGAGGACACGTGCAGGAATAAAATAGGGAGGACTAATGCTGTCGTGCATGATGTAGACGAAGAGAATGCGGTTCCAATAAATAAAAACAAAAAAAAACAAATCCTTTCAAAGTTATATTGTTCCAGAAGGAAGTGGAGGTGATGCTCAACAAAGACAACTTTGAACTCTGTCAGAGTGCGTGGAGTTCGCTGATTATCTTAATTCCCACACCTGACCAGACGAAACAATTTTGTGTGGATTATTTTAAGATCAACGCCATAACAAAATCGAACTCATGCGAAATTCCGAGATTACAGGACAGTACAGAGGCAGTTGAACAAGCCAGGTACATCACAAAGTTCGACATATTGCGTGGTTATTGACAGGTACTTTTATCGGACAAAATGAAAGACATTTCTGCATTTGTAACACCAGATGGGCTTTATTAATTCAAACTGATACCCTTTGGAATGAAGAATACACATTCTAAAGACTCATGAGAAGAGTTGTACCTGGATTAACACACTGTGCAGTGTATCTCGACGATGTAGTTTTGTTTCGGAGTCCTGGGAAGATCATATGGCACAATTGACAGGTCTCCTTTCGTGGTGGCACAAAGTAAAACTGGTAATAAATTTAAACAAAACTGAATTCGCCAAAGTAGAGGTGCCACTCTTGGAACATAACATCTGTATTGGAAGTTTGACCCCATGGAACGCAAAGATGAAGGCCATCGAGGAATTTCCATGACAAACCTTGAAGAAAAAAGTACTTCGAGTTTTGGGACTAAGCGGATTCTATTGAAAGTCTTTTTCCCTACCACCTGATTAAGGAGTAGTGCTCCAAAGTCTAGTACTTCCAAATAAACCTGCTGCAGTGTGATTTTTAACTTTATTCCAAACTTCAATGTTTTAATGTTTTGTTGAAATATTTGCTGAAGAAGAACACATAATATCGGTGGACAGAACAATGCCAGGAAGCCTTTGACAACTTACAAGCAATATCAACTGGCACACTATTTT
Source organism: Chiloscyllium punctatum (assembly GCF_047496795.1). Taxonomy (NCBI): domain Eukaryota; kingdom Metazoa; phylum Chordata; class Chondrichthyes; order Orectolobiformes; family Hemiscylliidae; genus Chiloscyllium; species Chiloscyllium punctatum. The sequence goes on from NC_092766.1 coordinate 19,176,873, forward strand.
GAGCGGCACAAAAACTTTTGAAGCCCTTCAAAGTTGCCATCGATGACATTGGTCTTGGGGTTGTACTGCAAACGGATGGTGATGATTGTATACAACAACAGTTGGTTACTTTTCTAAGAAACTTAATACCAACCAGAAAAATATACTGTAGTTCGAGAAAGATCTAGTAAGTTAGGTACTAGCCTTAAAACATGAGGTGTATGTCAAAGACGGATGTAAGGACAGATCACAATCCTCTTAATTCTTGAAATAGTTTAAAGATGAGAATATGAAACTGTTTTATTGGAGTCTTATGTTAAAGTGAGGCACTTGTGCAGATAAGTGGCAGATTAAATACAATGTGGAAAAGTGTGAGGTTATCTACTATTTTCTAAGTGTGGAAGGCTTTAGAAACTAAAGTTCAAAGTGACTTATGAGTACTCGTTCAGACTTCTGGCAAGATTAACCTCTCGGTTGGATTGGCAGTTAGGATGGCAAATGCAAAGTTGTATTTCATTCCAAGATGACTAGAAAATAAGAGCAAAAATGTGCTGCTTCGGCTGTAGAATGCTCTGGTAGACCGCATTTAGAATTCTGTGAGCAGTATTAGGCCTTATGTCTCAGGAAAGATGGGCGATTTTGCTCCTGTATCTTACAGTCTTATTGATTTTTTCTGTTTTCACCAATCATTTGTTCCAGCCAATTGTGCACAACTCTGCTTTTGCCCCATTGATGTTAACTTCTCCTCTAACTGATTTTGTTCTCACTTTGGCTTGTACCAACTTGTTTCCTATCACCATACTGAAATGTATAATACAAAGGCCAATGTCTACAAAATAATTGCCCAAAGGCAAATTTGCCCACCTCATTTCCAAGGACCAGTTTTGACAATGCTTCATGCTCCTTTTTTGCTGGGCAAAGACTATTTTAGGAATCTGTCCTGAATGCAGTATACAAGATCCTGCTCCTCATTGTGCCATAAATGACCAGATTCCGTTTGTCTAATTAATGTCTTCAGTTACAAACATTCACAAGTCCTGGAAATTTCCTGCAGATTTCCTTCACGAGGTGATTAACATTGGACTACACTCATTGATGTACTCGTTCTATTGTCATTCTTTCACTCGATATTGGTTTTTGACCTCTCTGAGACAGCACTGAACTGCATTAGATTAGATTCCATACAGTGTGGAAACAGGCCATTTGGCCTAACATGTCCACACCAAACTTCCGAAGACTAACCCGTCCAGATCCATTCTCCTACATTTACCACTGACTAATTCACCGAACACTGTGGACATTTTAGCGTGTCCAATTCTCCAAACTGTACATCTTTTGGATTGTGGGAGAAAACCGGAACACCACGAGGAAAACCACAGACATGGAGAATGTGCAAACTCCACGCAGACAGTCGCCCACGGTGGGAATCAAAAGCAGGTCCCTGGCGCTGTGAGGCAGCAGTGCTAACCATTGAATCACTGTGCCACCCTATGTACCCAGCTAAACATATTGTTCTACTCCTCCTCGTGTCTTTCATTTTCTATCTTCTTTTGCATATACAGAGGAATACTTGGAAAAAGTCTTTCCCGACTTCAGTCAGAGCTCTGTCATTGTTACAATATTATGTTCCTACATGGCAATCATGCCTGTCGCTCCCAAATATTGTTAGCTATTTGCCAAGCATGTTAGTTCTATTTTGGACGTCATTTATTTCTCCAGTTTTCAGTCTTCGCGCATTAACTTGGAACTCTCTATGCAAGAGCCACCCGTAGTCTCAAGCGAATGTAAACCCAAGAATTCTCTTCAACTATTCGCTTCTCTTTCTCTCACCAATACCAATTTAGGGTTAATTGCTCTCAGTAACAGTAGCATAATATTCCACAAGAAATTTCGTCCCAGCTCTGTTCAAACACAACCATCACCTGTACAATTTGCCATCAGCCATAATTTATTCCCAGTGTTCCAGGAATCTGAAGTCCTGCATCATCCGTGCAACTGGCAATCATCTGTCTTATCATCCTAATTAGTTATTCACTTGCACACTGCACTGGAGTGATCTTGAGACTGCTGGTGGCAATGCAAAATTATAGTCCAACAGTCCTCGTTATTGATGGTGAAACGAGTAAACCATTCTTAATCCTACCTGTTATAAGCAATTTCGATCCGTTTCCCATTTTGTTGGCGACTCCATAAAATTCCCTGGCTGCACAGTAATACTGACCTGAAGCATTTCTTTGAACATTCTGAATCACAAGCGTATATATGTTCGAGTCATCGTTGACTTTTCCAGAAAATCTTCCATTTCGAGGAAAGTGTTTACGCACTATGTAAACGAGTTGTAGATATTATCGTAGCTCTTGTTTGTACCAGTGAACACCTCCACTCGCATACCAATCAACGTGGCAATTCAGCATTACAGTGGTTCCAACTGCAGCTGTTTGGAAAGGAGGAGTCTGATGGAGGATTTTCTCAGCAGCAGTAACTATTAAAACAGAACATTTCACAAGGAATGCAGGCTAAGCAAAAATGGAACTAATCAAGGAAAATCTGAATGGAGTGAAAGCAGGAAGGGAGGGAATAACTATGCATTTATTATTTTAATCGAAGAAAACTGGCAGCCAAATTTGCTCAATGGACTTTTCTTTTGCAAAAAACAATTGTTTTATAAACATATAATCTATATTCATCATTTAGTAGAGAGACGTCCAGAGTACTGCGTAGAGTCATCAGTATATTTGTTTTCTTAATCCCAATAGTATACATTAGATGTTGACCCTTGGTTAATTTTATACATAGCCAATAATTCAGTTGTTCCACATGGTACGAACATTATAGTCAAAGTGACTTTACGTTCAACAAGATGGAACTTCCTGTTGCCTTTACCATGAAAATTATCTGGAATAAAAGTATGAAAGTCTAACCTGACACAAGACAGAAAAGTGTACTGATGCATGAGATATTCATTGTTTTCACACGACGTTCTTGCTGTGATCTGTCTGATTTTTTCTACCCTGATATTCAGCTTTCATGAAATGTAGAAACGTCAAAACTGTCTTGCGTTTGCAAATAGCTGAATGGAAACAGTACAGCAATGCAAAGGATCACTTTGGGTTTCCTGTTTACACAATAAACGTCTACATTCAACTGTTTCTGCAAAGGTCAGTTGATTCCTTAATATGCGAGAAACGTAGTTTGTGGTATAGGTTGAGAACAAAAATAGCAGTTTTATATAGGCAAAAGAGAAGTGGCCTGATACTAAACAATTTGTATTGGTCCACAATATAGCCATTTACAGACGAGAGCATGTGCAAAGAAAATCATACCGTTTTGTAACAAAGCAGCATCGGTATTTCGATAATCCTTCACTCAGAACACTGACTGCCTCTTTCCATTTTGGATCTTTATTCCCTAATCTGGTGTCAACTGTTACTCAGCAGATAGAAGATTAACCTAGCAGGTAAAATATCATAGCTTAATGCGTCCCTCCAGAATTTTAAACACAGTGAAAAAGACGGTTGCAGTGTACATTGTACAGGTGTACTGCACATATCAAAGTATTATTTCAGTGGGACAGTAAACCGGTACCGCGTATTTGACCTTTCAGTTATCGTAAAATGTTACACTGGGACTATGTTTTCAAAACCAGGATGAAGATGATTACACCAGTAAATTTAAACAAAAGCAAGTTAATATTTCATGAATGACATAGGTGTGATCTGAAATTTTCCACCTGTCAGAAAGGGAAAGATAATGTTAACAAGATAAATAATTGCGTAATAACTTGGTATTCTTTTTTTAAAAAAGTAAACAAATTATAAGATATTATGTCGTGATCAAAAATGAGCAATCGTCAAAATTAATTCAGCTGTGCACATATTGGTTTAGCATGAGTCTGAAAATTTCATTTTGTGCTTCCCCCATCCTTCCACATGCATCAAGCACTGTAATTCAGTCAACTGACAATTTAAATCTTCATCAATACCCTATTCGATGCAAACCTGCATGACCATTTCCTTTCACAATTACATACCATGTCATTAATGTATAGACAGCACAAACCGTTCCATTCGTTGGACGGTAATCTACCAATTTATTTCTCCCAATCACGTCTCACCAATCTTCAGCCACTCCCATCTTTCTTTGAAACATTGCCATTTATCTACGCATGATTCCTCACTCGATATTTTTTCCAATCCTTACCACTTTCAGCGCCAAATCACTTCAACCATTGGTGAGGCTGATTTTGAAACTCCACTTATCAGCGCCTACCCATTATTCACAATAACTGCACAAGCACCAGTCTTTCCAACTTTACCGATTGCATAATTTCGGTTTGTTCTTCACAATTGCTTTATTTTTTAATTGCTTCACCCATTCTACTTTGAAATGTGAAAGCGGACCTCAGCCTCATTCCTCATCTTACAAAACCAACTTTACTGAGAAAGTACATATGAACTCATTTACAATGTGAGTGTGAATGAACGCCAGTTTGGTGAGGATATGAAAAGTGAAATAGTGGAGCGATGCTGGAAGGAGTTAATGTATGAGAAGTGCAGATGGGCTAATGTTGAGTTGCAATATATATGGATAATCTGAGGAATTGGGAAGAGGTGATGGCACATTGTCATCATTCATCAACAATAAGATCAGACACTCAGATAATTTTCCATCTTTCAAGCCCTGTCATGGTAGATGGCAGAATTTGAAATCTTGACACTGAAACCATTTGTCAGTTGTCAGGAAACACCCAGCTTGCAAATGTCCTTCACGGTAGGACATTTACCAACATCAGGGAGAAAGTGAGGACTACAGATGCTGGAGATCAGAGCTGAAAATGTATTGCTAGAAAAGCGCAGCAGGTTAGGCAGCATCTGAGGAGCAGGAGAATCGACGTTTCGGGCATGAGCCCTTCATCAGGAATGAAGAGAGCGTGCCTAGCAGGCTAAGATAAAAGTTAGAGAGGAGGGACTTGGGGGAGGGGCGTTGGAAATGTGATAGGTGGAAGGAGGTTAAGGTGAGGGTGATAGGCCGGAATGTGGGTGGGTGCGGAGAGGTCAGGAAGAAGATTGCAGGTGAGGAAGGTGGTGATGAGTTTGAGGGTTGGGACTGAGACGTGGTGGGGGGAGGGGAAATGAGGAAACTGGAGAAATCTGAGTTCATCCCTTGTGGTTGGAGGGTTCCTAGGCGGAAGGTGGGGCGTTCTTAATCCAGCCGTCATGTTGCTATGGTCTGGCGATGGAGGAGTCCAAGGACCTGCATGTCGTTTGTGGAGTGGGAGGGGGAGTTGAAATGTTGAGCGACGGGGTGGTTTGGTTGTTTGGTCCGGGTGTCCCAGAGGTATTCTCTGAAACGTTCCGCAAGTAGGCGGCCTGTCTCCCCAATATAGAGGAGGTCACATTGGGTGCAGCGGACGCAGTAAATGATGTGTGTGGAGGTGCAGGTGAATATGTGGCGGATATGGAAGGATCCCATGGGGTTTTGGAGGGAAGTAAGAAGTAAGGTGTGGGTGCAAGTTTTGCAATTCTTGTGGTTGCTGGGGAAGGTGCTGTGAGTTGAGGTTGGGTTTGTGCAGAGTGTGGACCTGACTAGGGAGTCACGGAGGGAATGGTCTTTTCGGAAGGCTGATAGGGGAGGAGAGGTAAATATATCCCTGGTAGTGGGGTCCGTTTGGAGGTGGCGGAAATGATGACGGATGATATGATGTATATGGAGGTTGGTGGGGTGGTAGGTGAGCACCAGTGGGGTTCTGTCCTAGTGGCGATTGGAGGGGCGGGGCTCAAGGGCGGAGGAGCGGGAAGCGGAGGAGATGCGGTGGGGGGAAATTGTGGTCTTTGAAGAAGGAGGCCATCTAGGTTGTTCGATATTGGAACTTTACCAACATCACCTGGTTTTGCCCTGCATGTGACTCTGGACACGCAACAATTTGATTGACTATCCACCGCCCTCTGAAATGGCCAAACAATTCACATACCTGCATCAATTGTTTTAAATTTTCAGCAAAGAAATGAAACCAGATGTAACCTGGCATTGATCCAGTTCGGGAGGACAAAGGAAGATTGGGCGCTGTTCACTTACAAAGTATTCCTTACGATCATCTGGTGGACAATGGCAAAATTAGAGGAGGTTTTTTCACAGACTACTCAAGCATCAGTATTTACAGAAGGACAGGGAATATATAGAATGTGGGGAATAGATGGTGTCATCTTGAAAAAATGTCCATATTACTTGAGACGAGGTGCGGGATGTTTTGAAATGCACAAAAGTGCATAAATCCCCAGGACCTGATCAGGTATACCCTAGAATTCTGTGTGAAGTAAGGCACATGTTTCCTGGTCACACGTGATGTGCCAGAAGATCGAAGGTTGGCTAACGTAATTTTAATCAGTTGGTAAGGAAAAGCCCAAGAACTATAGTCCAGTGAGCGTCACGTTGGTGGTGGGCAAGTTGTTCGAGGGAATCCTGTGGGGCAGGATTTGCATGCAGTTGGAAAGACAAGGACCGAATAAGGATAGTCAGCATAACTTTGTGTGTGGGTATCATGTCTTGTGAACTTGATTTAGCTTTTTCAAGAAGTAATGAAGAGGATTGATGAGGGCACAGCGGTGGACGTGATCGATAAGGTTTCTCGTGGAAGACTGTTTAGCAAAGTTTGATCTGATGGAATACATGGAGAACTAACCATTTAGATACAGAGCCGCCTCGAAAGTAGAAGACAGTCGATCGTGGTGGAGGATTGCTTTTCAGTCTGGAGGCATGTGAATAATAAAGGGCCACAAGGATCGGTGCTCGATCCAGTAATATTTCAGTATTGGATGAGAGTATTAGAGGTATTGTTAGCAAGCTTACAGATGTCACCAAAACTTTAGAAGCAATAGTCAGGCAAGAAGATTCACTCAGAGCACAACAGCATCTTAATCAGATGGACCAATGGGCTGAAGAGTTGCAGAGAGCGTTTAATTTAGATACGTATGTAGTGCTGCATTTTGCAAAAGCAAATAAGGGCAGGACTTATGCACTTAATGGTAAGGTCCTGGGGAGTGTTGCTGAACAAAGGAACATTGGAGTGCACGTTCATACTTCCTTGAAAATGGAGTCGCTGCGAGATAGGATAGGGAAGAAGGCATTTGGTATGCTTTCCTTTATTGGTCAGAGCATTCAGTAGAGAAGTTGGCGGTCATGTTAGAACATAGAACATAGAAGAATACAGCGCAGTACAGGCCCTTCGGCCCTCGATGTTGCGCCGATCAAAGCCCACCTAACCTACACTAACCCACTATCCTCCATATACCTATCCAATGCCCGCTTAAATACCCATAAAGAGGGAGAGTCCACTACTGCTACTGGCAGGGCATTCCATGAACTTACGACTCGCTGAGTGAAGAACCTACCCCTAACATCAGTCCTATATCTACCCCCCCTTAATTTAAAGGTATGCCCCCTTGTAATAGCTGACTCCATACGTGGAAAAAGGTTCTCACTGTCAACCCTATCTAACCCCCTAATCATCTTGTACACCTCTATCAAATCACCCCTAAACCATCTTTTCTCCAATGAAAACAACCCCAAGTGCCTCAGCCTTTCCTCATAGGATTTTCCTACCATACCCGGCAACATCCTGGTAAACTTCCTCTGCACCCGTTCCAGTGCCTCCACATCCTTCCTATAGAATGGCGACCAAAACTGCACACAATATTCCAGATGCGGCCGCACCAGAGTCTTATACAACTGCAGCATGACCTCAGGACTCCGGAACTCAATTCCTCTACCAATAAAAGCCAGTACGCCATATGCCTTCTTCACTGCACTATTTACCTGGGTGGCAACTTTCAGAGATCTGTGTACATGGACACCAAGATCCCTCTGCTCTTCCACACTACCAAGTAGTCAACCATTAGCCCAGTAATCCATCTTTTTATTACTCTTACCAAAGTGAATCACTTCACACTTAGCTACATTGAACTCCATTTGCCACCTTTCTGCCCAGCTCTGCAGCTTCTCTATATCCCGCTGTAACCTGCCACATCCTTCCTCACTGTCTACAACTCCTCCGACTTTCGTATCATCCGCAAACTTGCTCACCCAACCTTCTAACCCTTCCTCCAGGTCATTTATAAAAATGACAAACAGCAATGGTCCCAAAACAGATCCTTGCGGAACACCGCTAGTGACGGCACTCCAAGATGAACCTTTGCCATCGACTACTACCCTCTGTCTTGTTCCAGAGAGCCAATTCCTAATCCAAACCTCCAACTCACCCTCAATGCCATATCTCTGTATTTTCTGCATTAGCCTACCATGGGGGACCTTATCAAACGCCTTACTAAAATCCATATATACCACATCTACCGCTTTCCCCTCATCTACATCCTTAGTCACCTTCTCAAAGAATTCAATAAGGTTTGTGAGGCACGACCTGCCCTTCACAAAGCCATGCTGACTATCCTTGATCACATCATTCTTTTCCAGATGTGCATAAATCCTATCCCTTACAATTCTCTCTAAGACTTTGCCCACAACAGAAGTGAGACTCACTGGCCTATAGTTACTAGGATTATCCCTACTCCCCTTCTTGAACAAGGGAACCACGTTTGCTAGCCTCCAGTCCTCTGGCACTACTCCTGTAGACAAAGAGGACACAAAAATCAAGGCCAATGGCTCTGCAATCTCCTCCCTTGCTTCCCAGAGAATCCTAGGATAAATGCCATCAGGCCCAGGGGACTTATCTATTTTCACCCTTGCCAGAATTTCCAACACCTCTTCTCTACATATCTCAAAGCCATCCATTCTACTTATTCGTGCCTCAGTATTCATATCGACAACAATGTCCTGTTCCTGAGTGAATACTGACGAAAAGTATTCATTCAGTGCCTCCCCAATCTCTTCAGCCTCCACACGCAACTTCCCATTACTATCCTTGATTGGACCTATTCCTTCCCTAGTCATTCTTTTATTCCTAACATACCTATAGAAAGCCTTAGGGTTTTCCCTAATCCTACCAACTAAGGACCTTTCATGTCCCCTCCTTGCTGCTCTTAGCTCTCTCTTCAGGTCCTTCCGGGCTACCTTATAACTCTCAATTGCCCCTATTGAACCTTCACGCCTCATCTTTACAAAGGCCGCCCTCTTCCATTTAACAAGGGATTCCAACTCCTTATTAAACCACGGCTCCCTCACACGACCCTTTCCTCCCTGCCTGATAGGTACGTACTTATCAAGGACACTCAATAGTTGCTCCTTGAACAAGTTCCACATATGAATTACGCTCTTGCCTTGGAATCTACTTTTCCAATCCACACATCCTAAGTCATGCCTCAACGCATCATAATTTCCCTGCCCCCAGCTATAACTCTTGCCCTGTAGTACACAGTTATCCCTCTCCATCACTAGAGTAAAAATCACCGAACTGTGGTCACTGTCCCCAAAGTGCTCACCTACCTCTAGTTCTAATACCTGGCCTGTTTCGTTACCCAGAACCAAATCCAGTATGGCCTCACCTCTTGTTGGCTTATCTACATATTGTGTCAGGAAACTCTCCTGCACACATTGCACAAACACTGACCCATCTAACGAACTTGAGCTATAGCTTTCCCAATCAATATCAGGAAAGTTAAAGTCTCCCATAACAATCACCCTATTAATGTCACTCTTCCCCTGAATCATCTTCGCAATCCTTTCTTCAACGATTCTAGGACTATTAGGAGGCCTGTAAAAGACTCCTAACAGGGTGACCTCACCTCTCCTATTCCTAACCTCAACCCAAACTACCTCAGATGGCAAATCTTCGTCCATCTTCCTTTCCACCGCTGTAATACTATCTTTGACAAGCAAAGCCACACACCCCCCTCTTTTGCCCCCACCTCTGACCCTACTAAAACATTTAAACCCTGGAACCTGCAACAGCCACTCCTGTCCCTGATCTAGCCATGTCTCCGTAATACCACAACATCGAAGTCCCAGGTACCAACCCACGCTGTGAGTTCACCTACCTTATTTCGTATACTTCTGGCATTAAAGTATACACACTTCAAGCCACTCTTCTGTTTACAGGCACCCTCCTTTAAGATTGATGCCATATTCCTAACCTCCCTACACTCCAGGTCCTGCACCCTAAAGCTACAGTCTGGGTTCCCATGCCCCTGCAGAGTTAGTTTAAACCCCCCCCCCCAAGAGCACTAGCAAACCTCCCCCCAAGGATACTGGTGCCCCTCAGGTTCAGGTGCAGACCATCCTGTTTATAGAGGTCCCACCTTCCCCAGAAAGAACCCCAGTTATCCAAGTACCGAAATCCCTCCCTCCTGCACCATCCCTGTAGCCACGCATTTAACTCTTCTCTCTCCCTATTCCTCGACTCTCTATCACGTGGCACGGGTAACAAACCAGAGACAACAACTCTGTTCGTTCTAACTCTGAGCTTCCAACCTAGCTCCCTAAAAGCCTGTCTAACATCCTCAGCACTCGTCCTACCTATGTCATTGGTGCCAATATGGACCACGACTTCAGGCTGCTCCCCCTCCCCCTTAAGGACCCGGAAAACACGATCAGAGACATCACGTACCCTTGCACCTGGGAGGCAACATACCAAACGTGAGTCTCTGTCGTTCCCACAAAACCGCCTATCTGTGCCCCGAACTATCGAGTCCCCAATTATTATTGCTCTGCTCTTCTCCACCCTTCCCTTCTGAGTAGCGGGGACAGGCTCCGTGCCAGAGGCCTGAGCCCCGTTACTTACCCCTGGTAAGTCGTCCCCCCCACAAGTATCCAAAACGGTATACTTGTTCATGAGGGGAACGACCACAGGGGGTCCCTGCACTGGCTGCTTCCTCCCAGTCCCCCTCACTGTCACCCATCTATCTGCCATCTTTGGAGTTACTACTTCCCTATAGCTCCGATCTATGACCCCCTCTGCCTCCCGAATGATCCGAAGTTCATCCAACTCCAGCTCCAGTTCCCTAACACGGTCTTGGAGGAGCTGGAGATGGGTGCACTTCCTGCAAGTGTAATCAGCAGGGACGTCCATGGCATCCCTCACCTCATACATGTTGCAGGAGGAACATTGCACTGCCTTCACTGCCATCCCTCTAAAGCTAACCTTTATTTTAAACAAAAAACTGGGTCTAAAGAATACAACAAGCAAAATTCGGCACTTACCTCCTTACCACAACGGATCTTATTATTAGGTTAGAGGAGGAGGGCGGGTGGGAGGCACTACCTCCGTAGTGCCTCGGGTTCTTCAGCTGCGCGCTTTTAAAGGGGAAACAAACCTACCCAGGTAAGCTTACGCTCTACCTGCTTCCGGGTCTCGGCTGCCTCTCTGGTCGTCGTCACTTCCCCCTGCTGCTCCCGCTCTTTCTGTGAAGAGAGTGAAAAAACAACATGTTGTGGCGGGACAGGACCATTGGGTAGGCTACTTATGGAATATTGTGTGCAATTTTGTTCTCCTTCCTATCGGAAGGATGTTGTGAAATCTGAAAGGGTTCAGAAAATATTAACAAGGATGTTGGCAGATTTGGAGATTTGAGCGAAACGGAGAGGCTGAATAAGCTGGGACTGTTCTCCCTGAAACGTCTGAGGCTGAAGAGTGACTTCATAGAGGTTCATAAAATCATGAGAGGCATGGATAGAACAAATAGACAAGGTCTCTTCTTTCGGGTGGGAAAATTCAGAACTAGAGGGCATAGGTTCAGGGTGAGAGCGGAAAGATTTAAAAGGGACCTAAGGGGCAAAAGTTTTCACGCAAAGCGTAGTGTGGAAATGGAATGAACTGCCAGAGGAAGTGTTGGAGGTTGTTACAAAGAAAACATTGAAAAAGCCATCTGTACACATATATGAATAAGAAGGGTTTTCAGGGATATAGGCCAAGCGCTGGTAAATGTGGTTAGATTAGGTTGGGATATCTTGTCAGCATGGACAGGTTAGTGAAGTGTCTGTTTCTGTGCTGGTCGTCTGCATGAATCCATGACTCTCTCACAGCCCGAAATAGTCATCCACACAGAATTACATCTGACTATATCCCAGATGCCACCTTTACAATATTGCCTGTGTCACTCTGTGAGATTGGCAATGACGATTCGCACCCATAGTACAGAAGCCACGTGCCATCCAACTCATCTTCACTCCTGTAAATAGTGAAATCGCGATTCACCACTTGCTCTGGAGAAGTGTGAAACACCTGATTCAATACTTGGCTGACAAACCACTTTTTTAAACAGTGATTGCTATCGTCCCGACAATGTCATTTACTGTAAGGAATTCACTCTTGTTTTTTTTTACAACACCATCGTTTTTCGTCTGAACAGCGAAATTATATAACATACATCTTGCATTCATGTCCAGATCCTTAATGTATTCCTCAAGCATCAGAGGACAGACCACCAAACTCTCTAATACGTCACTGAACAGAGGTTTCCTGTCACAGGAACACACATTGACCATCACTCACTGCATCCTGCCTAATTAAGTCTGATAAGGATCCAATTGCCAATTGTCCAACATCCTTGAGATTCTTAACTACGTTCCAGTCTGTCATGTTAAGTCTTGTTGATGGCATCTCTGGAGCTGGTGTACACTATAGCATCTATATAGCCCTCATATGTGCAACTGTTAATCTCCTCAAAAATTCAATCAGCATTGTGATACAGCACTTCCTCTACCAAACCATATTTCAATCGTTGCCTTATCATTGAATCTTCAAAAGCAGATTAAGTACATGTCCCTTCGATACTTCCTAATATCTGTTCCATTCCATTCTAAAACCATAAATAGCTATTTTCTTTTATTGCTACTTTCTTCTTTAACATTGCAGCCCCTTCCTAATTCCTATAGCATGGTTTGCTACATAGTTTGGGAGAAGATTTGTAGCTCGGGTGCTCGTTGTTGTGGTTCTGTTCGCCGACCTGGGAATTTGTGTTGCAAACGTTTCATCCCCTGTCTAGGTGACATCCTCAGTGCTTGGGACCCTCCTGTGAAGCGCTTCTGTGATGTTTCCTCCGGCATTTATAGTGGTTTGTCTCTGCCGCTTCCGGTTGTCAGTTCCAGCTGTCCGTTGCAGTGGCCAGTATATTGAGCCCAATGTAATGGCCACTGCAGCGGACAGCTGGAACTGACAACTGGAAGCGGCAGAGACAAACCACCACAAATGCCGGAGGAAAGATCACAGATGTGCTTCACAGGAGGCTCCCAAGCACTGAGGATGTCACCTCGACAGGGGACGAAGCGTTTGCAACACAAATTCCCAGCTTGGCGAACAGAACCACAACAGTGGTTTGCTGCAGTGCAACCCATACAAACATATTTTTGAAACTTCATGTAATACCTCTGCCGCCAAACATAATTTGACAATTTCATACCTAATGGTCCATACGATTTCCCTGTGATCTCTTCCATTTACTTATGAACTGCATTTACATTTTCCTTTCATCTGCCATTCATAGAGCACCTGGAATAAGGTGGGTCAACATCCAGCATGGGTTTTGACCTGAGACTTTGATGTTTCGCAATTTCAAAGACATGAATAGAGCAGGGATAGGAACGGTTGTTGCAGGTTCCGGGATTGAGATATTTCAGTAAGAGCAGAGAAGATGATAAAAGAGGGGGACTTCAGGCATTGTTCGTCAAGGACACTATTAAGGTGGCAGAAAAGACTTTTGAAGACTCGTCTACTGAGGTAGTATGAACTGAGGTTAAGAAACAGGTTAGAAATAGAAGTCAATCTGCTGGGAGCTTTCTTTCGGCATCCGAATAGTTCCAGAGATGTACAGGAAAGTATAGCAAAGCTGAGTCTGGTTATGAGTGAGAGTAACAGGGTAGGTGTTATGAGGGATGTTAACTTCCAAATATTGACAGGAAATGCAATAGTTAGAGTACTTTAATGGTCAGTTTTTGTCTGATGCATGCAGGAGAGTTTCCTGACAGAGGAAGAAGGGGTAAGGCCACATTGGATTTGGTACTGTGGAGTGAACCCGGCCACGTGTTAGATTCGTATGTAGGTGAGCGCTTTTGGGACAATGACCACATTTGGATTTTGTTTGTTTTAGCGACAGAAAGGGACATGAATATACCATAGGCCAAGAGTTATAGCTGTGGGAAAGGCAATTATGATGCAATTAGGATTTTATTCAGGATGCAGAGAATGGGGAATGAAACAGCAGGGGATGGGCAGAATTGAAATATGGAGCTTATTCAAGGAACAACTACTGCATGTCCTTGATAAGTATGTACCTGTCAAGCAAGGAGGAAGTGGTCGATTGAAAGAGCCATGTTTTACTAAAGAAGTTAAATCTCTTGTCAAGAGGAAGAGGAAGGTTAGGAAGTGAGGGCTCACTTACGGCACTTGAGCATTGCACGTTAACCAGGAAAGCTAAGAAGAACCAGGAGACGCCATGGCAAACTCATTGGCAGATAGGATCAAGGAATCCCCTAAAGCTTTCTATATGTGTATCAAGAATAAAAGAATGACTAGTGTAATATTAGGGTTAAGCAAGGACAGTAGTGCAAAGTTGTGTGTGGAGTCAGTGGAGATAGCAGAAGCGCTAAATTGATATTTTTAGTCAGTGTTCATACTGGTAAAAGAAAATGTTGCCTAGGGGAATATTGAAATGCATTCTAAAAGACTATATCGGATTGAGGTTCAGAAAAAGAAGTGCCAGGAAAGTGTGAAAATACTTAAGTCCATTGGGCCAAATGGGATTTATCCTAGAATTCTATGTGAAGCCAGGGAGGATGTTGCAGAGCCATTTCCTATGATCTGCTTTTCGTTATTGTCTACCAGAATAGTGCCAGAAGACTAGAGGATAACAGGTGGTGACCCCATGTGGTGTATATGTATTTCAGTCAGGTGTTTGAAAAGGCTTCACACAATAGGCAATTGCACCAAATACGGAGGCATGGGACTGAGGGTGATTTATCGTTTTCAATCAGACATTGGCTAACAGAAAGAAGACAGAGTTATGATTGATGGAAATGTTCATCCTGGAGTTCAGTTACTCGTGGTGTACTGTGAGGGTCTGTTTTGGGGTCACTGCTGTTTGTCATTTTTATAAATTGTGTGAATGATGATGTAGAGCGATGCGTTAGTACATTTGCGGTTGACACGCAGTTCAGTGAAGCTGTGGAACGTGCTGAATGATGTTTGAGGTAACAGAGGGGCATAGATAAGCTGCACAACTGGGCTGAGAATTGGCAAATGGAGTTTATGCGGAACAGTGTGAGGTGATTCACTTAGGAATGAACAAGAGGGACAAAGAGTACAGGCTTAATGGTAAGATTCTTCGTCGTGCAGAAGAGCAGGGAGATCTCGGATTCCAAGAAAGTTGCCACCCCGGTTGATAGTGTTGTTAAGAAGACATATGACATCTTATATGTTTTTATTAGTGGCAGTGAGTTTCAGAGTCACGAGGACATGTTGCAGCTGTACAAATCTTGGTAAGGCCGCACTTGGATTATTGTATATATTTCTGATCACAGCATTGCAGTGGTTAGCACTGTTGCCTCACAGCGCCGGAGACCTGGGTTCAATTCCCGCCTCAGGCGACTGACTGTGTGGAGTTTGCACATTCTCCCCGTGTCTGCGTGGGTTTCCTCCGGGTGCTCCGGTTTCCTCCCACAGTCCAAAGATGTGCAGGTCAGGTGAATTGGCCATGATAAATTGCCCGTAGTGTTAGGTAAGGGGTAGATGTAGATGTAGGGGTGGGTTACGCTTCGGCGGGGCGGTGTGGACTTGTTGGGCCGAAGGGCCTGTTTCCACACTGTTAGTAATCTAATCTAATCTATATGGAAGTTTCGGAAAGGGTTTAGAGGATATTTACTAAGATGTCTTCTGAATTGGAGGGTATGTCTTATGCGTAAAGACTGACAGACTTGACGTTGTCTTCATTAACGAGGAGAAGTTTGAGGGGTGACTTAATTGAGACAAAGAAAATAAACAGAGCGTTTAATAGAGTGAACAGTGAGAACCGCTTTCATTGGATGGTGATGGCTAGCACGAGGAGACGTAGCATTAAATGCAGGGGTGATTGATAAACGAAAAATGCTGGAAATACATTATTTACTCAAAGATTAGCAGGGGCGTGGAATATCCTGCCTCCAAAATTGGTAGACTCGCCAATTTAAGGGCATGTTAATGTAATTGTATAAACATATGAATAAAAATGGAATAGTGTTGTATAGAAGGGCTTCAGAGTGCTTCCACAGGTCGAGGCAACATCGAAGGCCGGAGGGCCTGTACTGTTCTATGTTCTATATTTTTTTCGTTCCACCCTTTGCTCTTCTAAGTTCGTTTCACAGGAAATTGCTGCACGTTATACAGATCCTGATGTGTCACTGCTATTTGGGTCCACTGCTATTTGTCATTTTTATAAATGACTTCGACTCGGGCATGGGTGGATAAATTAGTAAATTTGCAGAAGATACTAAAGTTAGTGGAGTAGTGGACAGTGTGGAAGAATGTTACATGTTGCAGGGGGACTTGGATAAAAGGCAGAACTGGGTGGAGAGGTGGCAAATGGAGTTCAATGCAGCTAAATGTGAGGGGATGCACTTTGGGAAGAATAACAGGAAAGCAGAGTATTAGCTCAATGGAAAGATGCTTGGTAATGTGGAAGTGCAGAGGGATCTTGGAGTCCATATACGTAAATCCCTGAAGGTTGCCACCCAGGTGGATAGTTATGTTAAGAAGGCATATGGTGCGTTTCATTCGTAGAATGATTGAGTTCCGGAGCTGCAATATCCTGCTGCAACTATACAAAACACTGGTGCGGCTACACTTGGAATATTGTGTACAGTTCTGGTCGCCATACTTCGGAAAGAATGTGGAAGCATTGGGAAAGGTGCAGAGGAGATTTACCAGGATGTTGCATGGTCTGGAAGGAAGGTCTTATGAGGAAAGGCCGAGAGACTTGAACTTGCTCTCATTGGAAAGAAGAAGGCTAAGAGGGGATTTGATAGAGACGTACAAGATGATCAGAGGATTAGATAGGTTAGGCAGTGAGAGTCTTTTTCCTAGGATGATGACATCAGCGTGTACGAGGGGGCACAACTACAAATTGCGGGGTGATAGTTTTAAGACAGATGTTAGAGGTAGATTCTTTAGTCAGAGAGTGGTAATGGCGTGGAATGCCGTACCTGCTAATGCAGTCAACTCAGCCACATTATGGAGATTTAAACCATCCTTAGATTTTGGGATAGTGTAGGGACACGAGCTGAGAATAGTTCACTGGTCAGTGCAACATCGAGGGACGAAGGGCCTGTTCTGGCTGTATTGTTCTATGTCCTACGTTCTATGTTCTATTTACTTCCCTAGGTCATTGGTTACTTTGAGCCTTCAGGACTTATAATAAGCTTTTCTTCCCGTATTGAATTCTGCATATCCCTTCACATGCACGGTCCTCTAACGTATTCGTCGAAAAGTTCAACTTCACGTGATTGAAACCACATTTTCACAGTTAATCTACTTAACTTGATCCCACGGTATCATATTAAAACCCGTGTTCCTAAATGCATAAACATTTACTTTCCCGATGGTTTATGTCCTTGTCTATGACTATTTGAAGTCTGATTGCGGTGTGGTCGCTGTCACTAAACTTCTTCCCCACCGTCGCATTTAACACTTGACTGGCTTCCTTCCCTTAAAATGCATCCAATACCACTCTGTCTCTTGTAGGGCTTTCTACGTGCTGCCTTTAAAATTATTTATGCGAGGACCATTTTAAAACGTATTCTTCCTCCAAGTTTACCATGGAATTTGCATAATAGTGGGGAATTTGTAATCCTCTATTATTCCTGTAGATAATTGTTTCACATTCGATCTATGCCTGCATGTTTGTTCTTCTTTTTGTATTATTAAGTTATGTCCGTATGAGTGCATTTGAATAACCTTTTAACATAACAAACTTCCATTCTTCAGGAAATGATTCCTTGATCAAGAGCATGACAATACCTTATCTTCTTCACACGTCCTCATCTCCCACAGCCATCTCAACTAAAGACCACAGTTCCCATAATATTGAGTAACCAGTCCTGCACTACCCTCACGCCTTTATGCTTGATAGCAGTGATATCATACGGTCGTTTGTAACTTAAACCTTCAACTCACATGTCTCACTCACAATGCTCCTTAGTTTCGAATAAATGCTATCTAGCCTTACCGTGCTCCTAACCAGCTATGAACCAAATAAAACTAGCCTGTCTGCAAGGCAACTTATTTTGCACCCAGCCACAGCAAGGTTCTAAAGCAAACCGAGTAGTTAGCAACAGTCACGTTATTTATACATATTCGTGCTAAACATTCTAATGTCAACGATAAGCAACTACTGACTATTTGGAACAGAACTGTTTCAACCATTAAAACAACCCAATCTAATCTAACTACACACTTAACAAACTGCTGAAAAAGCATGCCCTTTGGACTTTGCATTGTATTAAACCTATTTTCGTCACAGTGATGAAACCAGAACAAATGTGTGTATTTTACAGAACTTAGACTAAGCCATCTATTTGGGATTTTTGAGAAGATTTGCATCTCATATTGATGATAAGTATGTAAGTTAGCTCGCAGAGCTGAAAGATTTTTTTCAGATGTTTTGTCAACATACTAGCTAACATCATCAGTCGGAGTCTCCGGTGAAGTGCTGGCGGCATGTTCCACCTCTCTCTTTATCAGTCTTGTTTCCATAAGATGGGTGATGTCATTTCCCGTTCTCTTTTTCAAAGGTAGGTAGATATGATCTAAACTGATATGTGTATTGATGTAGTTCTGATTGGAATGCCATGCCTCTAAGACTTCTCGTGCCTGTCTTTATTTCGTTTGTCCTAGAATAGCGGTGTACTTTGTCTGTGTGTATTGAAACAAGTGCTAGTGAGTTTTGTGTTTTGATGGTCAGTTGGTGTTCGTGTGTCCTGCTGACAACTTTCCAGACCTATAAATAAAGCGGCGGGACGTTCCTGCAGTGCTTCACTGGAGAGTCTCACTGATGTTATCTAATATGCTGTCAAAACGTCTGAAAAAACCATCCTGCTTAGCGAGCTAACTTAAGTACAAAATGATCTATCTTTGGTTATCTTCAGACCCTGAAAACTGACAAATCTCTTGGTAGAATATTACAATAGAGAAATTTCCTTAGTCCAATTCTCAATAATGCATTTCTGAGGCCATGTAACAGAAAATGCATTCCATAGAAGGTCAGTGGAAGTGATCAGCGTGGTTTCAGCTCTAACGTTGAAAGGGAAGGTGGTTTCTATGTGTGATAAAAAAAAGATTAAATAATGATATAACCCATAACATGACAGGAAATGTTTCGAGACAGGTCCAATGCAGCTGCTTTGTTTTGCTGTTTGACAGGTGTCACCAGGTGCTGGTGCAATACTTCAGCACGTGGAGAGATACGGTTGCGAGTTTTAGAGAGCAAAATGTGTTTGAAGAAACGTTTGGAAGGATAGGAGGATGTGATTGGAAGAAAGACAACTGAATTGCATATGGATACTGGAAATCAGTCAGTAATGTTAATGAAAAACAAAGACGATGTATCTATCTATCTGTCTGTCTATCTGTCTATCTGTCTGAATGTCTATCTGTCTATCTATCTATCGACGCACCCATTGTGGTTTCCATTCAGTCACTATTAAAATCTTCTTTATATTTCAATTGTAAATGGGTCTTGCGTGCTTTCAGTGCATAATCAGTCCATTAAAGAATAAAACTACCCATACTCTCTCTCAGTTAGAAAATGAACTTGAATGCCAATCCTTACTTATTCTATGCACAATACTTCCTTGTTCATTGTATGACCAGAGTTTGCCACCGTTTTAGCACAGCAATGTTGATCTACTTAAGAACAGGCTTCGCTGCATGAGATTCTCCGTCGACACCTCCAATTCTCATCTAATTCAATGTAATCTTTGCCTCTTGTAAGGGCTTGCTGTATTTTTTTATTTTATAAATTTTAAGATCTGGTTGGAAGGAAATGTCTTCTCTTCATTCATTTCAATAGCTCTGCGGGATAAATTTTCCACCAAAGTTCTCAACGATTCGCATGTTAGTGATCATTATTTCCATATTCAGTTGTGAGGTCAATTGTCCTACTTTCACAGGCAAAACTAAATTAGTTTCTTAATATCCTGACATAAATTTGCAGCACAATATACCCTTTATGTTCGCATTCAACCCCACCTGTGATATCTTTGACAATCCTCCTAACTATTATACTATGCGTCTACCCTTGGAGCTATCCTTTCTTTGCACCATACTATTATATTCATTATGTTGTCTTTTCTTTTGCATTTAACAACGTATCAATAGAATGTTTTGTTATTCTGGATGTTAAAACATGCACAGGACAGTTTACCACAGCCGAATTGCGGGGAGGAAAATAACATTTGCATTTGCTTTTGAGGACATAGGATATTTACGGACTTGGCATGTGCAATTATTTATAACCAACAACGTATTCTCAGAATTTATTGCATTTTTATTGACTAAGTTTCGATTGATAATAAAACAAAACTACATATTTTGAATTTGTAGTTGATAGGTATTTTGCTTAAGTCTGTCTTAGATAGGATATTAATTTTTCTATTCAGGTAACAGCAAAACAAGATTTGACCTGTAGAGCAGATTACTAGCGAGATTAGCACGGCTCCAGCTTGAGACAAAACAGCTTTCAAGTGTTACAGAGACATATTTCAATGATTGATAACCAAATACAGAAACTGGAGAAAGCATATCTCCTTCCAGCTTCTTCGTCTCCCGGACCGACCCTGTGATGACATCCGGCACTTGCAGCACAATTAATCTAATTTCATTGCACGTGGTCCCAAACAACATGTTTTTTTTTCCATCATGGATTTATTAACAATCATAAATTTGATTACCGAACTTTCATTGTCACTCTGTGCTCCATCTACACATTCCACTATAATTAATAGCCTCTGCTAATTTTTGGGTCTTAGAGTTGCAGAGACGTAAGCATGGAAAAAGACCCTTCAATCCAACTCGTCCAAGCTGAACAGATATCCCATATTATTCTTGTCCGATTTGCCAGACTTTCTCCCATATCCTTCCAAACTCATCCTATTCATGTACCATCCAGATAACATTTAAACGTTGTAATTGTACTAGCTTCCACGACTTCCTCTGGCAAGTTATTCCATACATATACCATCCTCTATGAGGAAATGAACCTCCTGAGTTCCCTGCATGTGTTTCCCTTTTCCCTTTAAAACGTTCTCCTCTGGTTTTGGAGTCCACAATCCTGGAAACAAGACCTTCGTTCTTAACCTCTGTATGCTCCTCATGAATTTAAAAGCTACTATAAGGTCACCCCTCAACCTCTGACGCTCCACGGGTAGCAGCCAAGCCCCTTCAGTCTGGCCCTATAACTCAAATTCTGCCAATCTTGCAGCATCCATTTAAGTCATTTCTGCACACTTTCAGGTTTAACAACATTTCCTTATGGCAATCAAATCAGACGTTTTTGCACCAGATCCGGTCCCTGAGATTCTGACTTGGACACGGAAGGCATATACTGGACCATAGCCCGGTATTAGGACATTAAAAATTATCTTAGCTCGCAAAATCAGATTCTAGAAGATAGAATCATTGCAATCAAAATAAAAGGATTGGAATTTTCAGGAGTCACTTCAAGGTGGAATTCATACACCATAAAACACTCGTTACACTGAAGGAAAGAAACTATAATGGGCAGGGAACATGACTGCCCTGAAAATCTTAATATTGCTGCAGAATTTTTAGTTTTGCTATGAAAAGATCTGTTCACATGACCACAGGATCACAAGATGCAGGAGCAGAATTAAACCATTCAGCCCAACAAATTTGCTCCACCTGTCAATCATGGTTGATATGTTTCTCAAGAAAATGGTCCTGCTTTTTTCCCTATAACATTTGATCCTGTTACTAGTCTAGAATCAATCTATCTCTGTCTTCAATGCACTCAAAAACCTAACCTCCGCAGCATTCTATAGAAAATGAGTTCCTCAGATGAACTTCCTCTGGCTGAAGATACATCTCCTTACCTCTGCTCTAAATGGTCGTCCCTTCACGATAAATGTTGTGTTCTCCAGTTCCCCTCTCTGCTACGATTGGAAAGATCTTCTCAGCGTTCATTTTCTAGTGGCCTCGCAGTTTCCATAAGTTTAATGAGATCTCCCCCACCATTCTTCTACATTACACTGAGGACAGAACGATAATCCTCAGACATCAATTGCATGATATGCACTTCTTTTCCAGGATCATTCTTGTAAACATTTTCTGCACTCCGTCGAACACCAGCAAATGTTTCTTTTGACATATTGTACAAAGCTGTACATAATATTCTAAAATGTATTTTGGCCAGCTCCTTATATATCCTCAGCAGAAAATCCCTGCTCTTGTAGTCCAGCCTTCGTGAAATGATTGTTAATATTACATATGCCTCCTCGGATGTCAAATGGACCTGTACGTTAAACTTAAGATAATACTGAACTCGCATTCCCACATCCGTTTGTGCTTCAGATTTCCCATGTTTCTCCGCATTTTGAAAATAGTCCACATTTCTCTTCTTACAAACTATGAAAGAGCATAAACGAACAATTTCACACATTGTGATGTTTCTGCCAATTCTTTGGACGTTCCCAGAACCTGCCCAAGTCCGGCTGCAGCTTTCTCAGTTCCTCAACACTACATGTCCGTTACTATATTGGTATTGCCTGCAAACGTAACAACACGACGCTGCCTTCTTTCGTTAAGATTGTTAATGTCTATTGTGAATATTTTTAGACAGAAGACTGACTCTGCAGGGCTTCACTAACCACTGGTTGCAATTCTGAAAAACACACACTTATCTCCACTCTCTGCCAGTCAACCAATCTTTTTAGCATGGTCGTTGTAAAAGCCTCCCACATTTGGTAAAAAGGACTTCTAGAAATCCAAATCCATCATGTTTCCCGTCTCTTCTTTATTTGTGTTGATAGTTTGCTTCTCAAAACCTCTGACTGATTTTATCCGGAATAACCACCCATGTCGAAGTTGTAATGTTTCCGCCCTAATTTGTAAGGCACTTCCAAAATCTCTGGACTCTTCCTTAATTATAAATACTGATATCTGACCAACTACAGAGGTCAGGTTAACCAGCCTCTAGTTTACAGTCTTTTGCCTGCCTCCATTCTTATATGGGTTCTTACATCAGCCAGTTTCGTTCCCAGACGTCTGGGATTGTCCCTGACTCCAGTTGTTGCTCAAAGATCACAACCCATGTCTCCACCATCTCCTCAGCTGTTTTGTTCGGAACACTGAGTTATAGTTAATCCAGTCCAGATGATTCTTCAACTTCAGACATTTCAGCTTCTCTCGCAGCTTTTCTTTAGTGGTGTCAACTATATTTGCCTCTGCTCCCTGACACTCTTGATGTTCTCGTATTCTGACACTATCTTCCACTGTGAAATACTAATCAAAATACCTCTTCAGTTCTACTGTCGTTTCTTTTTAGTTTTGCCAGTACCCTTTCTCCAGTTTCATTTTCCAGTGCTCCAAGACAACTCTTCCCTCTCGATTCGATTTTAGATGTATGAATGAAACGTGCAACATTACTTGGTATAACTAGCTAGCTTACTCTCATATTTCATCTCACCGATCTTCAATCTCTCAAATTCACCTTTTAAATCCTAATCTCAAGTCCAAACTCTTTTTAGTTTTCCCCTGCTTGTTTTTAATTTTTTCACATTATTTTCGTTTTCTTCTAATTTTCATCATAATGTACTTTTTCTCTTCTGCATTTATGCTGTCCCTAAATTCGCTTGCCAACCATGGCTGTCTCATAATCCCCTTTGTATATTTCATGTTTCTTGAGATGAATTTCTATGTGCCTTCCAAAGTAACACCATAAACTCCTGTCATTATCTTTTCGGAGGTATCTTTCTCAAATTGTAATGTCATTAATTCTGAGTCAAGCTCCTCCCTCTCAAATGTTCCTATATTAAGTTCTCTAATCACGTTTGCTTCATCATACATTACCAAATCCGGAATTGCATGTTCCGAGTGGGCTCTCCCACAAGCTTCTTTAAAAGAAAGTCCCGTTAACATTCCATAAATTAGTTCAAATACAAAACCAAAAGAAGAGGGAATGCTGGAATATAGAAACAAAAACAGAAATTGCTAGAGAACATTGAGGTATGGCACCATCTGTAGACTTAAAATAGAATTAATTCTTCGAGTACAGATGTTCTTCAGATGTGATGCCAGCTACGAAAAGGTTGGTATTTACACAGAACGTAGGTGGGGGAAGTGAAGGGCAAACGACATGTGGAGATAGAACTCAAAAATAGTGACAAAGATTGAACAGACAAAGATTTGCATTAGCTGACCGTTTCAATCGTTGAAGGTTATTTTCTCTCTCTGTCATGTGATAGATAAAATCAAGTATGTAAATTGTGAAGCCAGTACAGGACCAGAATGGAATACTGTCATGAACTCAACCACATTCATCTGTTACATCATTCACCTCGCACTCATTGCAAAGACAGAGATAGATATGTCGATTGAAGTCAGTATCAATCAGGATGACTCAGCGTGATACACCGCCTGTTATAGAACATAGAACATAGAACATAGAACAATACAGCACAGAACAGGCCCTTCGGCCCACGATGTTGTGCCGCACTTCTATCCTAGATTAAGCACCCATCCATGTACCTATCCAAATGCCACTTATCATAGATGGTTAGTCTTGGGTAACATTCACCAGGTTTGGTCTCTTTAACTGCATGTAACATTTGCATTTCTGGAAAATTGAGGAATGAACATGTCAATGAAAATGTAATCTAGCCATGTCCAAAGTGAGGAACACAGATAAGAATACAAAAAAGCTTCTTTTTTTCCACTAGGGGATGGGTGATCAAAACTAGATGATATATTTTTAACGTGAGAGTTGAAATATTGGAAGAGAACTGAAGGGCAACTTTTGAATTCGTAATGACCTGACAAAGGATGTGATAGATGCGGATACAGTCACAAGTCACATTTGAAAGACATTTCGAGAATTAGTGGACTGGGAAAGGCAGAGAGGGATAATGGCCAAATGCAGTCAAATGGGACGAGCTCAGATTGGGAAACCTGGTTGGCATGCACGAGTTGGGCCGAAAGTTTTGTTGACATGCTTGCTGACTCTATGAAACATGTACAATTTTGTCTCATTTATATATATCTTGCATTTATTTCATCCTTTACCACAGGTGTCACAAACTTTGTCTTTTTCCAGAGGCAACCTGCTGATTTAATTCATTCACTCATCCTCCCTGTCTGTGCACAGCATCAATGCAGAAGAATTCGAACCACTTTCATTTCTGACGAAGAGTGAAATATTAACTCTATTGCTCTCTCTACAGATGCTGCCAGACTTGCTGACCTTTCCTATTATCGAAAACAAAGCAAATGGAATCTAATATTTTAATTTTTCACTGCTCCAATTACCATGGTGGTTGCTATAGTATCTATAGCATACACTGGAAATATCTTCTAAGCTCATTTAGCAGAAGTTTCCAAAAGTACAATTGCTACCCGTTAGAAGGATGAAGCTAACTAGCACTCAGGAGCAATATAATTTAGATTTCTCATCAACCCATATTATTTGAAAATGAATTAACATTCTTTCATAGCTCGTAATTCTCTAATCTGAAACGACGATTTTAATGGCACTTTTAGCTTTCAATCACCTTTATCAAAGGTCGAAAATATTTGATTTGTAGTCAGCTTGGGATTAAATTTAGCCTGTCCTGATGCCAGCAAACCTTATTGATTGCTAAGTTTAAAGACACATTGGGAATCTTCAAAGTTAGATTGAATTAAAGAAAATTGAAAATTTCCAATAATTATGCTTTCTTTTACATTGAGCCATTCAATTGTTGGATTTATTGGAGATGCCAAAATGCTTGAAAAAATAACAAATAGAAAGACAGAAGAACAATCATTAGCAGCGACGAATCGTTTCCATTTGACACTTTGTTTGGAAAGATGATTCGCTATTGACCAGTGGGTATTACGTTGTTCACTGATAATAAACTCGCCATCCTGTGAAACTGTTTCCCACTTCATAACTGATGTTGAGATCACGGTAGAGTATGTGAGTACTCTAGAAACTGTCAATTTAATGAAAATTGAAGTTTTTGGTATCCTAAATTGCATTAAGGTAGACTAGTCTCCAAGACCAGTGCCAATCTATCTCAGGATTCAACGAGAGGCAGATGAAGAAATAGCCGCGGCACATCAGCAGATATCTTCACATCCTCTTTGATCACAGGCAAGATTCAAGAGAACTGCAGAATACTCAATGTTGGTCTCTTTTTTTACCAAAAGAAGCAAGGCTAATTTGTAAAATTTCAGGCCTGTGAGACTGACGACTGTGTTGGGGAAGCTCTTGTTGCTGATACTTTGGGACAAAATAAATTCACATTTATAAGAAAATGGAATAGTTTGTCTCAGTCAGCATGGATTTGTACAGGGAAGGTCATGTCTCAACAATCTGATTAAATTTTTTGAAGAGGTGACAAAGTTAATTGTTGAGGGAAGGGCTATGGAAGTAATTTATATGAACTTTAATAAGGTATTTGATGAAGTCCCACATGGCAGATTGATAAAAGAAAAACTAAAATCACATGGGATTCAGTTTGGGGCTGGCTAGGTTGGTGCAAATCTGGCTTGGTCACAGAAGACAGAGGGTAGTGGTGGAAGGCTGTTTTTCAGAATGGACATTGGGGATTACTGGTGTGCACAGGGATCGATCCTAATTTTCTGTTGTTTGTATCATACGTATAAATGATCTGCGGGAAGATTTGGGTGATCTGACAGCTAAATTTGCAGACAAAACAAGGTTTGTTGGAGTTGCTGATTGTATCGATGATTGTGAAAGAATGAAACAGGACATAGATAGACTGGCAACTAGGGCACAACAATGGCACATGAAGGTTAATCCAGACAAATGCAAGGTGATGCATTTTGGTGGATCAAATGTAGGCGTGTACTTTACTGTAAATGGCAGAAACCTCAGGAACATTAACATAGAGACGAACCGAGGCATGCAGGTTCGCAGTTCCCTAAAAGTGGTAACACAGGAAGCATGCTTGCCCTCGTCGGCCGGGGCATGGAGTACAAGAGTTGGTAAACCATGATGCAACTTTGCAAACCCCTTGTAAGGCCACATTTGGAGTACTGGATGTAATTTTGGTTGCCGCACTACCAGAAGGATATGGAAGCTTTGGAGATAGTGCAGAGCATGTTCACTAAGATGTTGCCTGGTCTCGAGGACATTGGCTGTGAGGAAAGGTTAAAAAGACTAGGATTGTTTTCACTGGAAAGATGGCGGCTGAGAGTAGACCTGATAAAAACCCATATCGACAAAGGCATAGATAGGGTGGATTGTCAGAGGCTTTATCCCTTGTTTGAAATTTCAATTACAAGGGTGCACAGGTTCAAGCTGAAAAAGGGAGAGGTTAAAAGAGACAGGCAAGGGAATTTTTTATTGCAGATAATGGTAGCAGCTTCGAAAGCATTGCCAGAAGAGTTGGTCGAAGCAGGCACACAGGTGACATTGAAGAAACGTTTGGATAGTTAAATGAATAGGCATGAAATAAAGGGATTTGAACTGAATAAGGACAGAAGGTTTGTTTCTTGATTTAGTTATGACACGATAATCAACACAGTCTTGCAGGGTCGGCGGGCCTGTTCCTATGCTGTCCCTCTCTTTGTTCTTGTTCTTCAGCTTCTATTATGTAAGTTGCTGTTCTGAATGGAACTTCGACTTCCCTGACAATCAGTCTCATCACATACTGGCTGGACAAAAAAAGGAAAAACTCAATGAAATGTTTCTTCAATTATTGCTGTAAAAAAGTTCGTTCGTGCATGGGAATGAGTACAAACATGAGACACACTTTTCTGGTTTTGAATGACAGAACCATCGGCAGTAAAGTTTAAATGAGCATAAATTGTGACGGAAGAAACCAGAATACCTTGTAATCATTGAAATATAAGCGGTGAATATGAGAATACGGCACGGGAGACTTTTAAGTTAAACAGTAGTTTTATCAGTATATTCCCATAATCATTTCCAATTCAACATTAGCCTCAGCATAGTAAAAAAAAGAAGGATCTTTCAGATCTTTAATACCCTCTGCGTGACATATCTAAACTTCATGACCCCATGTTAAAATTGTGTAACCTGGTAGATACAGCAGAGTTAAGCACTGCTTTCTTTACACTTGATAATTTATTTTGAACAAACTAATCATCTCAGTTATAGCATGCTGTTGTCTGCTAGTCACCATTTTCTAATCGGCAAAATCTGTTTTTGGACTGAAAACATTACAAATTACTCGTCAATCTATAGAAATTAATTCTGCCATTATATATATCTGACGCTAAATATTCAGATAAGGATTTCAGCTGCTTACATTTCTATTAAAATGACAAACAGCGGCGTTTGATATCATTGACAAACAAACATTAGTTGATTACGATGTCATGATCATTTCCTGCTTTCTCTCTGTAAGTCTTGAATACTTTTACTAATCAAAAAACAACCTCGCTCTGCCTTAAATGAAATCGATGACTTGGACTACCAAAACATCTGAACGAACGAGCTCCACAGATTTACGTCTGTCTGGCTGAGCAAATTTTCAGTTATAAAGCATATGCCTCAGGCTGTGAACTCTGGTCTCTCCTGCTTGTGGAGTCATCTTCTCCACATTCACTCTATCCTGGCCTGTCACAATGCTGCGAGTTTCAATCAGATCCAGACTCATGCTTCTAACTTCTTTTGTGTACGAAACTAGAAATGCTAATCATATGGTAAGACCTTCATCCCCAGGATCATTATCAAGGACTACCTCTGGACACCTTCCAATGGTCGAGAAATTGTAAAGCATTTTCCGTACATCTCTGACCTTGTATTCTAGACCTCTTGAAATGAATGTCATATCCTATGAAATGTCATGAAAGTGCATATGCTATCCGAATTGCAAACTGAAGCTGCATGTCAGCCACATGCCAATCTTGATTTCGGACTCCCAAGTCCCTTTCATTTCAGATTTCCGAGGCTTTCTCCGTTTAGGAAGTAGTGTGTGCCTTTGTCCTTTCTATTAAAATGCAAAATCTCCATCCTGACAAATATTTGCCTACTCGTCTAGTATGTCCAAGTTCTCTCCAATTCGTTAATATCCCTCATCTTTGCGTCATCTGGAAAAGTAGCAAAAACGCCCACAATTCCTTAATTCAGATCGTTAATGTATCGTGTGAATAGTGTGGTCGCAACATGCATCCCGCTGCTGAAAAATGCTAGTAACCAGAAACAAAAACTTAAGTTGCTGGAAAAACCCAGCAGGTCTGGCAGCCTTTGTAAAGGGAAATGAGAGTTGATGTTTCCAACCTACTGAATATTCCTCAGAACAGTTCTGAGGAAGAGTCACCAGACCCAAAGGTTAACTATGATTTTTCTTTACAGAGGCTATTGGACTTCCTGATGTTTTCCAGCAAAGTTGACTTTTTTTGTTTCTGTTTTACAGTATCTGCATTTCTTCTTTTTAAAAATAGTATTAACGCCCCGCATCCTCTTTGCCTTCTGCCAGTCAACCAAAAATTTATTTATGTCAATACCTCTCTCCCAACACCATAGAACGATCTTATTCAGCAGCAACCCTATTGGAACTTGTAAAAAGATCTTGAAATCCAAACGAATCACACTCATTCTTTTCTAACATTCTCATTACCTCCACAAGGAATTCAAACAATTTGACAGTTATAAACTCTACTTCCCAGACCCATACTAGGTCAGCCCTGTTTTGCAATGCACTTCCATGTACTATGTAAGCTCAACTTTGGTAATGGACTCTTAATTCTTAACAACGGCCGAGGTAAGTCTGGCAGCCCTCCTGTTTCCTTTCTTGAAGGGAGCAGCCAATGCAGGACATCGAGTTTTGTCCTTAAATGCATGCAGTATACCAAATGAGAAAAATGATCCTGTAGTGTAGTTTGAAATTGGCAGGGATAATGATGTGGCTGTTACACCAAGGTAATCAGAGGTGGGAACTAAACATCCAAGGATACAACTTTTATTAAAAGGGCAGGCAGATACGTGGAGGCAGCAGTAATGCCTTTTCAGTAAGAAATAAAAACAAATTAAAAGCAAGACGTGCTATAGAGTTGGTGATATAGAATCTGTGTAGGTATATTTGAAACACTGCAAAGGAGAGAAAGATCTGGTTGGGAATTATGTATAGGACGCCTAGCAGTAGTCATGATGTGGGAAAGAAAATAATTCAGAACTTAGGAAAGGCTTGCAAGAAAAGCACCAGGAAAATAATCTAGGGAGACTTCAATTTACTGGTGGATGGGAAAACTCAGGTTAATCATTGATGTTAAGAAAGTGCATTTGTGGAATATCTATGACTGTTTTTGAAGTGACTTGAGCCCACTAGGGAACAGGCAATTTTGGATTTGGTGATATGCAACGAGGCCGATTGCATTAGGTAGCTGAAATGAATGTATCGCTAGGGGCATTGGCTACAAGATCAGAGATTGCAACCTGCAGTTTGAGCGGGAGAAGGTTAAATCGGATGGAACAGTATTATAGTTAACTAAATGTAATTAAAAAGATAAAAAGGAGGACCTGCTCGGGGATGATTGGAAAGGAAACCTACAAACAGGCAGAAAACAAGCCACCAGGATACATGAACACCCATTAGCCACAAAGTCACATGACCCTTTCTCACTGGTGTCCTTAGATATGGAAGAGGAAGGACACCACTTCGACCGGACAACACATCCATCCTAGGACAGACCAAACAAAGAATCGCATGAGAATTCCTAGAAGCATGGCATTCTAACTGGAACTCTATCAACAAACATATCGAGTTAGATCACATCTACCACCCCCTGAGAAAAAGGACCAGAAACAAACATAACCACAGTAAATGACAT
Source organism: Chiloscyllium punctatum (assembly GCF_047496795.1). Classification (NCBI taxonomy): domain Eukaryota; kingdom Metazoa; phylum Chordata; class Chondrichthyes; order Orectolobiformes; family Hemiscylliidae; genus Chiloscyllium; species Chiloscyllium punctatum. Next base: position 19,207,801 of record NC_092766.1, read on the forward strand.
CACCAACCCAAAGAAACCCAAACATATAAATAGAAAACAGGAATTTTCAGAAGTGCTTCGCCTGAGGCACACGGAAGATGTTACCTTGTATGGTGACTGAACGTCTGGAAATGAACCTTCAAGCTCAGCGAACACACATACATCCAAACTGCAATCTGAGCTTCAAATCTTCTCAAAACTTGCTCGGAAACCTACCAGCGACGATGGTGGAGCAGCAAGAGCATGGGTTCCTGGGAATAATACTTTTGGCACATCAGACTATCACAGGTGGGATATTCTCACAGCACTAGGGAACTATCTTTGATTGCAGTCTTGAGTGAGTATGATGGTTGCACAGTCTCGCACGCCAGTTTAGGTTTCTGCTGGGTGCACCAGGTTCCTCCCACTGTACAATGATGTACAGTTCAGATGGCTTAGAGATGGCCAATGTGGGGTTCTGGATATAGATGGGTGGCTTGTGTGACGATGCTGCTCCTCAGCACAGTTATTCTGCTTCACTTTTTTTCAGTGGAGTGGTAAAGCCAGAGGTTCTGATATGCTAGTAATTATCTACTTGATTAATATTTGATGTCTAAAAAAAAATCGCTTCGACAATAAAAGGGGAGTGACCACTTTTGCCAATTTAGGAGTCTTTACTGGTTTGATTTCTGCTGGAACCCACAGAAACTGCTGGACCCAAAGAAGAAGCTCCATGCTGATCCTCTTTCTCTTTGGTATTCTCTCCAGAAAGAATCTTTGCTTGAATAGATTTTCTACAGTGTGAATCAGGCCCTTTGGCCCTACAAGTCCAGACTGACCCTCTGAAGAGTAACCCACCCAGACCCAACTCCCTACATTTACCACTGATTAACGCACTTAACAGTATGGACAATTCACCTGATCAACACATCTTGTGAAATGTGGGAGGAAATCGGATCACCCAGAGAAAACCCACGAAGACACGGGGTGAATATGCAAACACCACACAGACAGTGGCTGGGCTTGGAATCAAAACCGGATCTCTGGTGCTTTGAGTCAGCAGTGCCAGCTACTGAGCCAACCTGTCGCCCCGAGATTGATTTTACCTTTTTCTTTTGCCAGGGCGGTGTTTATGGGAATGTTGCGGGTATTTCAAACAGTATCATGAGTTACGATAGAGTTGACTGAGTTTTCAGATGGTTTAAGTTGAAAAGCTCAATCAAAGTAATTTTTGATAGGTGGATAAGGGCACTAAATTAGAGCACCTATGACGCTCTGAGAGAGACTATGTTTTGTGGGGAGTTGAAAAATACACTTCCTGAGGTACTGAGTACCTCAGGTAGAAGAGCAATGAGTTAAAATGGCACGATTGCAGCGAAAATGGCAAACGATTATGACTTGGTGCTTAAATCAATGTATGAAAGATAGAAATTGGGAAAAAGAACAATCCTCACGTGGAAAGGGGAAAGTAGATCTCGGTGAAGGTCATAAGGATAACTTACTACAGGTTAAAAAGGAAAGGGAAGTTAGAAAGCCTGGGTGTTTTCATTGTAATGATGCAGGCGACATGAAATCACAGTATCGGTTGATTAGAAAAAAACACTGGAATAGCAAGCGCAGGAAATCAGAATAAGCTATTTTATTTTGTTGGAGTGGTAATGGAAAGCAAAGTGGAGGCTAAAAACCTGCACCATAGAGTACAAGGTGTTCGGGGTTTGCTTAAGGAGCATGTGCCAAATCCTCTTAAGCCATGTACCTGTGAAGGTAAAGTTTACTTGCTTAGGCCGGAGCAGCAGACAAAGTAGTTACAATATTAAGAGACGCAGGATCATCTGAGTCGTTGATGTTGAAAGATGAGGAGATATGTACCTCTGAAGGATTATTGAAGGAAATAAGTGCTAATAACAGGAAGCACTCAATTATGAAGAGTGAGTTTAATGTGTCCAGCGAAGAGTAGAGACGTTGTGGCAGGAGTACTGGGTAAGCTCTCAGTTCCAGGAATACAATTTCCCCTTGCTAAAGACACAGCTGTTTCACGGATAGGTGTGCCAGTGGAAACACAAGCAACTGGCCGACTGCAGGAAGCACCTTCTGATTTTTTTTGACTGTGCAGTAATGAGGTTACAAAGTCACCAGTTGAAACAGAGGAGATCAAGGACTATAGATAAGTAAATTGAAGTGGAGTGAGCAGACACCCAGATCAAATGTTTGAGACATTTCAGGAGAAGATAGATGACAAAGCAGACATCTTCAGTTCATAGAAATTAACTGAGTTACAGCAGAAAGGTGAGAAATTAAAACGATGATATCGAAAAACATACACAGAAGAAGAATCCAGATGTATCCAGATGTGCTACTTTATTAAAAATGATGTTTTAATGAAGAAATTGAGATAATCAACTATTCAAGCAGATGAGAAATGACCAGAAGTTCATTAAGTCGTTTTGCCAGTGGGTTATAGAAAGGAGCAGTTGCAGTTTTCACATGAGCAACCAAGAGGAGATCATTCACATGTAAGAAAACTTCAAGCCAAACTACAAAAGCATTTTTACTGACCTGGGCTGCACAAGGATGCTGTTCAATTTTGTCAGACATATCATACATTTCAAGTAATTGGAAAACCACAGGCATTAATAAAACTCTCAACTGTAATACTTATTCTTGCATTTGAGGAATATCTTACAAGAACCTTAACTAATTACGTAGGACCTATGCCTCATGGAAATAGTAGGAATTCATGTTTGTTGGTAATAATGGATGTGTCCACTAGATTTCCAGAGGCGAATCAATTACGCAATGTCACAGCTAAAACGGTTGTAGAGGAGTTACTCAAACTTTTCACTAGACACGGGCAACCCACAAAAATATGATTAAGCATGAAACTTTTAATCAAACTAATCAAGGAAATCATGAACAACTTTGGAATAAAACGATGCTCAGCTACTGTACACCATCGAGAATCACAGGAAGCGCACCAAAGTTGGCAACATACATGTAGGGCCTTGTTGAGGGCTTATATTCAAGATTATCCAGATGATTGCAATACAGTAATTTTGTGCGTACTTTTGTGATCTGAGATACACCAAATGAAATCAGTTCAAATTCAGTTCATTTGAATTACGTTTTGAGCGTGAAATGACAGGACCACTAAAATTGATTAAGGAGAACTAGCTAAGTCATAATTCAGAGACTACATAGTTGGACTATGTTCAAGTTTTTGAGAACCACTAACTAGATCGGGTGAGCTGTCGCGACAGCATTTAAAACTATCACAGCTTACAATGAAAGAAGGAAGCAGACAAACAATCAAAAATTCGCAATTTTGTGCTCGGAGATAAGATGTTCATGTTTCTGCCAGTGAAAGCTGATACTTTAAAAGCAAGGCTTAATGGACCTTATGAAGTCGAAAGGAGATTGAGTGAAGTGAACTTTTTGATCAGGACTCCAGACTGAAAGAGACGTCACAGCTTGTGTCTTGTGAATATGCTGAAACAATATTTTGTCAGGGAAGGAAAGTAAAATAAGACAATGTTATTAATTATAACACAGAGTGAAGAGCAAATTCATAGGATCCTGATTTGCACATTCCTTAAATTAAATTGAACAATGAGAAATTTGTCAAAAACTGGAATTAATTATTGAGTTAAATTCCAGAAGAAAATAGAAATGACCGAAGAATTATTACTATCACCTGTGGAGTTACTTGGAAATCAGTTAAGAGGAAATAGCCTAATTTGAGCATCACGTAGATATAGGAGACCCTGTTCTGATTAAACAACATTCTTCTAAACATAACGCTCTAAATTTGGCTCAAACGGAAATTGATCACATGCTCCAAGACATAATCAAAGGGAGTTTCAGTGACTGGAGCTCACACACAGTAATGGACCCAAAACCAGATGGCACTCAACAGTTATGTGTGGACTATCGCAACCTCAATGTGGTTCCAAAGGCTGATGCAAACCTGATTCAACCTTTGTCGTATTGTATTGAAAAGATGGGATGAACAAAATACATTACTAATTTGGACTTGCTCACAGGATACTGTCAAGAACCTTTGCACAAAAGAGTCAACACAATTTTGTCTTGCCATCAATTTAATGTTATGGCATTTGATATGAGCGATGCACCAGCCGCAACTCAGAAATTAACTAATAAGATCATTTCCGGTTTACCAATTGTGTAGTTTATATTGATGACCTGGTGGTTTTAGTCACATATACAATGAATACATGTAACATTTATCAGAAAGGATTGATCGATGTCTGTGGGCAGGCTTAGTGTCAAACAAGGCTCAAAATGTATTTTTTTAAAGCCCAAGGGACTTTCCTGGGCCATGTTATTGGACATAGGCAGATGGCCCCACGGAATTTAAAAACAAAGCAAATTGAGGAGTTTCCCACACCAACGACAACATGAGCAGTACTTCAATTGATGGGATTGTGTGGTTTCTATCAGAAATTTGTTCCAAAGTTTAGCAATGTGACTGATCCACTCATTGAATTACTAAAGAAAGGCAAGAAGATTCAGTGTGCAGCGGATTATCAGAAAGCATTCGATAGACTGAAAGCTGTGTTAACGAATTCCCCAGTATTTGTCAAACCTAATTACACAAAACCATCCAAGGTGACTGTCAATGTAAGTGACGTGGTGTTGGTGCTGTGCTTTGACAAGAAGACAATGAGAAGATAGAAAGACGATCCGGCTATTTCTCCAGGACATTGAACAATCATTCAGCAGATATACTTGACAGTTTAGAAGTAGAATTTGAGCTTAGTGCTGGCGTTTTAGCATTTCAATACATTTGCTACCAGTAATGCACGTGAGGCAGTCCTGGAAAGGATCATGAACCAGTGAAGTTTGTGGAGAAATTTAAAGACAAAATTCCAGATTGATTCGGTAGAGCCTGTTGTAACAGGCATTCAGTTTGAAAAATGTGCATGTGGCAGGATGGGAAAACGTAATTGTATATGTATTGTCGAGAATCGATGAGAAATGGAGACTTTGGGTGTCAGGGGTAAAAGGATTGAAGCAGTGTGCAGTAGTGCATATTTGCATATTTATTGCCAATATAATGTACATGTGTGTTGCAGTGTACTAACAAATTAAGATTAACAGGTTTTAACTTTAATCATCTTTAGATAATGATGGTTCTTTTTTTAAGGGGAGAAAGTGCAATGCTGCTCCTTTAACATGAGTATTCTTTCCTTTTTTTCTTTGAGGGATCATAAAGGCAGAGGTTTTGATATGTCTGGGAATATCTACTTGAGAAAGCTGTTAAGTCGTTTTAAAGACACTTGTATAATTAAAGGTCAGTGGCCAGTTCCCCCAGTTCAAGGTTTCCTCTGGTTTGGTTTTATCTAGGAACCCTGAGAAGCTGCTGGAATAATGAAACAGCTCCATGCTGATCCTCGCTCTTCCTTTGCCATTTACCCTGCAAGAACCTGCGTTTAGCTTTAGTTTTCTTTTGGCAAGGGTGTGTTTGGAAGATCTTTGGAACACCACCGTCAAGTTGTGATAGAGTCCAATGGATTTTCAGATAGGTTAAGTTATTCTAAATTAGGTTCTCACTTGTTCGTGTTTTGTTCAGTATTCTGTAAATACATTTTGCTTTATTTAAAACTGAGTATTTGGGCCACTTACATTACTAGTGGAAAATCCAATTTAAACCTACTTAAAATACCTAGAAAAAATAAGGTCTGAGCTAACTTCTGGGAATGTTGTGCAAGTGTCTAGCCTGGTCCATAACACGAGGTCTAAATTTTATGTTCTTTAAAGTGTCGTGGCAGGACTTGCTTATCCGAATAACTCTGTAGGGAATCTATGTTTCTATGCAATTCATCCTAACGAAGAAGGAAATTACTATGGAATGACAAGGCAGTCAAATGAATTCAGGGCTAGCATTAAAACAGACGAAACGACAAAATGTGGTCAAATCGTCTGGAAAGCATTTAAAATTCAGCAGAGGGCGACAAATAAAAATGGCAGATTGACGTGAATTATAACAGTAAATTAACTAGTAATATAAAGGAAGATTACAAGTTTTTTAAAAATAAGATAATAAAAAGGTAAGACAGAGGCAGGAATGGACATTCGACCTCTGAAAAATGAGGCTGTAAAGCCATAATGGGAAATAAGAAATGGTACAAATAGTACTTTGCTGTTTTGCATAATTTCATCACACAGAGTCTTCGAGACAATTGGCAAAAGAGGTTAGTGTTGTGGCCATCACTAAGGAGAATATACTGGAGAAACTGAAAGGTCTGAATAACGATATATCATGCGTGTAAGAAAGCCGCCAGGGAGTTAAATTTCCCTCGAACATACTTACCTCATGAATCAGCGTCTTCTGTTTGCTGCAGCGAGAGCAGTGAGACCATGGATAGGGGGCTGTGAAGAAGGTATAGCTTCCTGTTAAAGACTTACCTCGCGAATCGGCAGAGCGAAGGTTCAATAGGAGAAGACGTGGACACGGGAATTGCTGCTCACATGAACTGATATATTCAGTCTGTAGCTAAACTCAAACACATCACCTCTACTGTCTCCCAGCAGTCCTCCTCCTCCTCGAACTAAAAAAAATGACTGTGCGTGGAGGGCTTGGTGGCAGTTTGGAAGAGACGGGAAGGAGGCTAGGACAGTTGCATATTCTTCTTACAGAATGTGGAAGGTAAGGGTCACCACTGGTGTCACTGCTGACTTCGGCCGCAAGAAGTGCCCCAAAGACCAGCTCCTACAAACCATATTAGGGAACTGAAGATGGATGAACTTCAGATCATTCAGATTACTTCGGAAGCAGTTGCTTATTATGCTGAACAGGTTTGTCCCACTGAGGCAAGGAAGGGGTGATAGGTTGAAAGAAACTTGGTTGACAAGGAATGTGGAAAATCTCGTCAAGTTTAAGAATGAAGCTTACTTTAGGTCGAGGAGACAAGGATCAGGCAGGATTTTCGAGTGTTACAAATATTCATTTCGCTGTGTTCTTAACTAAATGTGTCGTAAGAATAAAGTGTACTCTGATTAAGGTTTAGTAAGAGACCAACTGAATCATATGTTTAACAACGGTTCACACGTGCATTAAAAAAAAACACTTTTCAAACGTTAGAGTACTGGCTATCTCCATAATATGCTTAGGCGGATTAGTCATAATGCAGGGTTATTTGGATAGTGTCGGGAGTTCCGTCTTCAAAGGGGGCAGCATGTACTCATTGGGCGAAATGACATTCTACCACACTGTGATTATTCCTTACTAGAAAGTAACTAATACTTTATCAATCATTCATACCATGACTAAGAAAATCATTTTGTTGTCCGAATTATCTGAGATAATGGCAGGCCATTAGTATAAATCTACAGGGAATATTTGAGGTGGACTTGATAATCATTGCAAGCAAAGTGAAATTTAAAGTTCACATTGGGTTAAGCTGCAGTTTTAATATAGAATTAAATAAAACAACGGTTAGTTCCAAACTGCAATTGAAAATTAATACAGGTCCAGTGGCACAAATACATTTTCAACGTTTTCTCTTCAAATGTCATTCAATTGGAAACCTGCACAGATGCAACGCGTGTAATGTCGATAGGTTCCAATGTGCAACGTTCAAAATAGTTGTGGAATCATATAGCAGTATTTGCAGCATTTTGTCTTTGTGAAGAACGTACCAAACTGTTAAAAGAAGATATGCAATTGTGTGATGATATGTGCTAAATTGAGATGAAGTATAATGGTGTAACTTACGGTGTTACCTGCTATATATAAAGACTAAAAAATTAGCTATTGGAGTTGAAACTTGATTTGATTTATTGCTGTCACATGTACCAAGATACAGTGATCGAACTATGCAAATTGCAACAGACAGCAGAACAGAGTGCAGAAGACTGTTTCAGTTGCTGAAAGAACGAAATCAATATTAACTTTTGAGAGGTCCATTCAAACGTCTGATAAGACCGCGGAAGAAGTTAGTTTTGAATCTGCACGTATGTGTATTCAAACGTTTCTATCATCTGCCCAATGGAAAAGAGTATGACCAGGGTATTTAATAATATCGATAACATTCCCGCGGCAGCGGTAAGTATTGATGAATCAATGGATTGCATGGCTCTTTTGCGTGATTGACTAGGCTGTGCAAACAACTCTCCACATTTTCTTGTAGTCTTCGAAAAGTAGTTGCTCTATCATGCTTTAATGCATCAAGGTATGATGCTTTCCATGGTGCATCTAGAAAAAAATGGTAAGACTGTTTGTGGAAATGGCAAATTTCCTTAGCCTCCTGAGGTAGTAGAAGCATTTTTCTGCTTCTTTGACAGCCACCTCGAACTAACAGCTGAATCTTTACTAATTTGGTCATTTCCACATCATAACTATAATTCATTAATGGTACTTGGGTGTTACATTGTGGAAGGATAATGAAATCTTCAAATGGTAGAGTAGTGTCACGCTTCAAGTTAAATTGTGTCTGTTCCTTACTTGAAGTAAGCATTCTTTTCTATGCCAATTTTCTATGCAAATAGATGGACAAGCGCATATTTAGAAATTTGTTTATTCGATTGAACTGAAACACTTTTTTTACTGACTTTCGAAGCAGAGAAAACATGGGACATGTTGTTCAAATCATGAATGTTCGGCTCATCAAAGTATTGGATGTTCATTAAAGTTGAAGCGACCATAGAAAGTCTGTAGAGAAAAAATATCAGAAATCTTTACCATAGAATTTTGGGAACAGTGAACGGCAATCTAACACTTGGACCTAACCATCATCTTGACTTATACAGTTATAGTATCATAGAGTCAGACAATACTGATGCAGACCAACGGGTCTGCTCTAACATAACCACCACAAATCCCAATTTCCTGCTCTTGTCTCATGTCGCTGAATGGTTTGATATTTCAAGCGTTCATCCGAATTTTTCAGGACTAGAATGTTTACGTTTTCCGCAATCTTCTGAGGTAGCGCATTCCAGATTCACACCAGTGTCTGAGCGAATTTTTTCTGCAAAGCCCTCTGAATCCCCTGCAACTTACCTCAAAATATGCTCACTTGTCATTGGTCCATGAATCAACGAACTTTCTGTTCTCTATTTTCCCTTCCATACCCCTCATAATCTGATACACCTTAATCATATCCCCTTTCAGCATGCTCTGCTCTTAAGAAAACAATTCAAGCTTATCTACTCACCCCTGTCCGTCAATTTCTCCCTCCCTGGCAAGATAGCAGTGAATGTCCCCTGTACCCCCCAGTGGTATCACGTCCTTCCTGTAGTGAGGCGAACAGAACTGCACACAGTACTCCAATTGTACCTAACTAACACGATGTGGACTTTCAACATTAACTCTTTGTTGTTGCACACTGTGCACGAGTGATGAAAATACATGTCCCATATATGCTCTAAATTATCCTTATCACGTGCTCTGCCGACTTCAGGAATCTGTGACTAATTTCCTCAAGGTGGTTCTGTTCTTCTCAGCTACCCATTGTCCTGCCACTCATCAAATACTCTAACATATTTTTTCTGTTTCCAAAGTGCGTCACCTAAACTTATGAGGTTGAAATATTATTTGTCAACGTTCTGTCGTCTGACCAAACCATTTATAACTTCCTGCAGCTTACAATCACTTTCTTTACTATTAATCTCATGAACAAATAGGTGTTGCCTGAAAACATGCTAAACATCTTCCCATACTGCTCCCCGCTACACCCTCCAAAACAAAACCAGCTATACACTCAAACACACACACAATAATTTCATCTACATCATTTATGTATACAACAAAAATAAAGGTTCCAGTGCTATTTCTTGCGTTCCATCACTGAACACCAGCCTCCCATCACTCGAACAATTGTCTGCCACTACCTTTTGTATTCTATTCCTAAACCAGTTTCTGTTTCATCTGACCAGTTTTCCCTGTATTCCATTTGCTTCAACCTCATTAATTAATCCCCCTTGCGTGACCTTTGGGACCCGTATACACTAATCAACTGAATTTCCCCTAACCACAAACTGGATCATAATTGAGAAAGATTCGAATAATTTTGATTGACATGATCTCCCTCTGACAAAGCCACACCGACTATCCTTAATAAACCCATATCTTTCCATACAGATATTGATTCTTGCCCTCAGAATATTCTCCAATAGTTTCTCTACCACTTAGATGAGATTTACCTCCCGTTTTCCTGTTTCATCTCAACCATGCTACTTGAAAAGTTCAACCACATCAGCCATCTCCAGTCGTCAGACATGTCATTGGTAGTCAGTTGGAAATTCAAAATTTGTGTTAGAGCCCCTACAATTCCTTACCTCGTCTCCCGCATTACTTTGGGATGCAATTCATCCAGAACAGAAAATCCAGGCACGGTGGCACAGTGGTTAGCACTGCTGCTTCACAGTGCCAGAGACCTGGGTTCAATTCCTGACTCAGGCGACTAACTGTGTGGAGTTTGCATGTTCTCCCCGTGTCTGCGTGGGTTTCCTCCGGGTGCTCCGGTTTCCTCCCACAGTCCAAGGATGTGCAGGTCAGGTGAATTGGCCATGCTAAATTGCCCGTGGTGTTAGGGGAGGGGTAAATGTAGGGGTATGGGTGGGTTACGCTTCGGCGGGTCGGTGTGGACTTGTTGGGCCGAAGGGCCTGTTTCCACACTTTAAAGTAATCTAAAGTAATCTAATCTAATCTAATCTAAAGTTCGTTTTCAGCCTGGTAGAGTCCCCAAAATCTTCCAATTTCATGTGTTGACTTGTGCAAGTTCCTTACAATCCCATTTCCTGAAGTGTATTATCTCTTTTCCGTAAAAAGGAGACCGAAAAGAAGTATTTATTTAATACTCTTCCAATATCCTATGGCTTCACATGTATTGTTGTCTCCTTGGACCCTAATATACTCTACTATTTCCCTGGCTGACCTCTTTCCTTTAATATATTTAAAATATTTTAAGATTACCCATAATCCTGTTGCAAGTCATTTTTCAGGCGTTATTTTTTTGCTCTCAAATTGTTCACCGAAATTCACACCTGCAGTTCTTGTATTCATCTCAGGCCACTGCTGAATTTCTCCCTTTGATTAGTTAAAAGCCCTATTCTTCTTCTTTATTGAGTCCTGAAGATTTGTGACTTTCTCAAGTTCTTGCTCCTACGTGATCCTCTGTAGATTACATGTTAGACATGTAATCTTCTCAGCTCGTTTTTGAATGCCCCCCCCCCCCCCAATACTTTACTGTGGACCGACTCGAAAGGAGCTGTTCCCAGTCAGCTTCGCCCACATGCTTAAACGTTGATAAAATTTGGCTTCCCCCCAATCCAAAGCCATCTTTTGTGGACCATCTTTTCTCTTGTCCAGAACAAATTTGAACCATACTGTGATATGGTCTCTATCTCTAAAAAATTCCCCCACTGTCACTTCTCCCCAAAGCCAGTTCCACCAGTGTGTTGGGCATTCTAAATAATTTAAAGCACTCCCTGGATACATTTGAAAAATACCGCACCTTCTACACCCTTAATGCTAGGATTATATGTATTTATGTTCTGAACTTCGAAATAACGTAGTCTAATTATCTGATTATTACTCCTACACACTTCTTATTTCCCGCTGATTCTTTCGGCCCTATGGACACACATCCATTGAAGTGGTTGCCCCCTTAACATTCCTGAAAGAAGATGGCTATCTCCATGTACCCATTATAAATTGCAATTGTTCTCAACAAATTAGAAAGCGTGGGCGAGGATTTCCAGATATCCATCCCCATCGATCTGTCAGTCTCAGTTGCATGTGCTCATTTTAAGGTTTTGTCTCTGTGGAACACGGACAGAACACAGCAAATACTTTTCAGTTTTCTTCCACTTCTATGTTTTCAAGTAACTAGTCATTTTAACAAGTTCATGCCCTTGGCTTCTTTATACTCAGTAAAAATATCTTTGCATCTGTATTGTCTGTTCGCAGAACGCAAAAAGCAGGAAAAAAACAGCGGTGCCATCATTAAATGGAATACTGGTTTTGTAGTTATGTATAATTTCTTTTTGTTTTTAAAGTGGTAGATCTATGTTTTTAGTTGCTTTTACTTGCGCAGTGGAAAACTGCACCATTTCGAATTGATAGCAATTAAATGATCAGTCGACTGCTGTCTCTATAACGATCTCTATTAAACGCTTTATAAAACTGGTGCAAGGACAACACACATATCAAGAGAAAACCAAAATCAATTTTCATTAACTTACCTCTTGAATTAAATCCCGTGTTTGAAAATCCATTGGTTTCTTATCTGTGTTCCAATTGCCTGACGAAAAGAAAAAAACGAGCTTTGTCAAAGTATGTATGTAAGACTCAGTGAGTTAATTAGCTATTGAATCAAAAATTACAATGACACAGATGTAGAGAACAATGAATCCATAGCACCAATGTACACTTCCTACCTAAGCTGCAATTCCTCTTTATACATCTACATATGATAACTAATTTCATGACAAGTGATATCACTATTAACGTACTCCTGTAGCTCATCTACGTGCAAGAGAAAAGTAGTGATTCAAAAAAGGCAGAGCTAGGATTAAAACTAAACAATGTAAACAAATTAAATATCCAATAATTACATACAGGTCAAGAAACACATCAATATCAATTCAAATCAACTGGCGATTGTGCAACCCACAACAATCTTGCAGTAAATAATGTAATACTTAAAGTTACAGCTGAGACTGATAAACTAGCTCAAAGACAGAATTAAACATGGAGAGTTAAAATGAGGGAGAGACGCACCTCAAACGAGACAGATGAGCATTCTTTGCAAACATCATTCTGTTGGGCACAGAATAAGGTGATAGTATTCGCCATATTTTGATACATTAATCCAAATCTAGTTCATTATTTGAACCTCTGCATGTCTTTTTCTGTTCAAATCGAATCCAGAATTCAGTCTGGATCCAAGAATAAAAACACCTCAACGTTTAATATCTTTAAGCATGTCACATAACTTCTCATCTGCCCTGTTAATTTCGTATATCTGGCAGCATGCGTGTATTTGTGTCCATTTAAATGTCTTAGAAAACACATGATCGCGATTTTCTGGGATTTCATACACACTACGTAACTTTTCAGTTTTTAACTATGTAAATTGGCTGTTTACAGAAATTGTGTTAAGTATTATCGACCCTTTTCAATTAATCTAGACTTAGGTTCAGAGTTAACCCTTGTCCACTTTATAATATTGCATCACTAGCTTTATGAATTAGTCTGTGAATACTTGTCCAAAGCCTATGCAGTTTTACATATCAACTTTTACCTATGTAATCCCTAAACGTCTCTTTCCGGTCAAATGTTTGAAAGATTATCAACAGATAGAGGAGGTAAATACAATTTTGAAAAATCATTGACGAAGCAGGTAGAAAAGGGAGTGATTTGATGCTACTTGAACTGGAAGAAATAAGGTCCAAGGTCATTCAGACTGATAAGGCTGGAACAGGCAAAAGGCAAGAATCAACGTTTACTTTATCTAACACTGAATCGCACAACAGAGAAATTATGATTAACACGAGCAGAAAATTAATTTAATAAAGCATGGATCACAACGAGTAGATAAGCTATTTTTGTAACAATTGTGTATACCTGTACAGTATAAAATTCTAAAAGAAAAATATATCTATGATGACCAGAACAGGGCGATTGAACCAATAAAAATAATTGGCGTTCTGAAAGGGGAATTAAACAACATCTTTCCAATCTGAGGTTGTATGAATCTAGAAGAGGTCAATATAACTACGCCACTCTGAAATCCTGGAGGGATTTGAGGATAATTATTTTGTCATCAGTTCATGTTATACAAGTAGATATCTAATGAAATCGAATCTGAGGTGTGATGAAGCGGATTGTGGTGGCGGCCGGAGGTGGGAAAATATGGACAGAGAGCATAAAGATCCATTACATACGCACGGGAGAAAAATTCGTGAATACAAGTGCAAATATTTTTTTAAAAAAGTCTTCAAGATAAATATTTGAAGGAATGCTTGAAAGATTCAGGAACACAAATTCTAACTATTTCTTGTTTTGATCACGATTAAAGTATGTCTGCTTTGGACGTGGATGCAATGAAAAATAGAAAAACCACTCGTAGTCATTAATAGGGTATGTAACAATTTAGGAATAAATAATTATTTTCAACTTTATTCAACAAATTGTCATTATGCCCTGTTTTATTTAGAAATGGTAATGTCCCAACAGATTGAGATAAGAATTCAGAAAGCTAAACCGTCTAAGATTAAATTATCTGAAATAAACAAATGCCTGGGCAATCAGGAAGTGAGCAATTTTGAAGATGAAAGATTATATTGTTCACAATAAAGTCTGGTTTTAACAATAAACGAAATCATCAACAGTTAGCACTAATATTTCCCTCACTGACATGAGAGACGTCCACTGTTAAGCGTTGGAGGTGATTGGATTTGAACTGAACAAATTATGACAGCACAATCTTTCCAAGTCTCTGGACACTGATGTGACTTCTGGTACTGTAAACTCGATGGGAGTACGTTGCCTAGAAACTGTCCAATCCTCGGCTTCCCAGGTTGATATATTCCAGTCATTACTCTCTAAAAACATAAATGGAACATTTTTCATGGATGCCATTTCATCCAGCGGTGGAGATGAAATAATTTTCTTGGAAGGCTTGATGAGATTGGAAGGTAATATGAAAGTATTGCTCAGCATTACTGGTTATTGGTGGTGAAAACCGCCAGTTTGTTTTCCTCTTACCAGTTATGAGCAAGTCAGATCCATTTCTGAATATGAAGGGGTTAAGGTTCAATATCCTAACAGCACAGAAATACAGACCTGAACCAGTTCTCTGGACATTGTGGATTACACATCTACAGTCGATTTGCTTTTCAGTTCCCTCTTGTGTCTGTTCCCGTGCAATCTCGTGTCAACTGTCGCTCATTTTGGCTTGATTTGGAGGGTTAAAAAACACGCTGCAATATGCCATTCCATAGCTACATGTACAAAGTAAATGCCAGTTGCAGAGTCTGTGTTGGATAAACGCTGTATATTCCGAGGTAGTCTTTCAGCTGATATATAAAAAACACTCTTACCTCAAGACATTGCAAGTACAACCCAGGCTAACTTTATCAAAATTTGCAGTTAAATTTCTCTGGTTTTCTTGGGCAAAATTCTCCACTCGTAACATTGGAAAAGAAAACAAATAATTAGAGCGTTGTTGGTTGAGTTCAACTTATTATAAATTGTTCATTTATGCAATGCATTAGGATAATGATGATAGGTAAAATCTTGGTAACTTGTTGGGAAGGTGCTTTGAGAAATCCTTGATGCACACATAGTAATTTGCCTTAAACATCAACAAGTGCTTTGCTCCTTGCTGTTAACAAACATCGATTCTGATATAAAATATATATCACTTCAAATTGATAGATAGTGTACAGTTGGAAACGAAGAAACTTATTTTGCTTACAGCGTTGCAGTAAACAATTTAAGCTGCAACAAAAAGGTCAATCATTCATGACTCAGTTCAAAAAAGAGTAAGTTGGTTGACTGTGACAGTAGATTACGTCTGTATAAAATGGTCATACTTCTTAAACAGTAATAAACTTTCTATAGGTAACTATTGTCTCACAAAACAAAACACAGAAGAAATGCATATTTTATATCAGTTTAGAATGTTATGTTTACTGACCGGTTGAATTATGATAAAACTGGAGAAAGGAACAAAATAACCAATAATTTATTCGATTATTCAAGCCGTATTTAAGGAAATCAATTGATTCACTATATTCCCGAGTGTGCACTTGTTAAAAGCTTGTGATTTCTCAGTTTATACTTGTTACCCCCAATAGTCAGAGGGAAATTGGGAAACAAACTTGTAAGTAGATCTCAGCTATCTGTAAGAATAATAGGGTAGTTATGGTAGAAGATTTTAACTTTCCAAAAATCGACTGGGACTGCCATCGTGTTAAAAGTTTAGATGGAGAGGATTTTTTAAGTGTGTACAAGGCAATTTTCTGATTCAGTATGTGGATGTACCTACTCTTGGGAAGTAAGGTAGGGCAGGGGACTGAGGTGTCAGTGGGGGAGCACTTCGGAGCCAGTGACCATAATTCTATTTGTTTTAAAACAGTGATGAAAAAGGATAGACCAGATGTTGAAGTTGAAGTTCTAAATTGGAGAAAGGCAATTTTGACAGTATTAGGCAAGAACTTTCGAAAGCTGAATGGAGGCAGATGTTCACAGGTAAAGGGACGGCTGGAAAATGGGAAACATTTAGAACTGAGATAACAAGAATCCAGAGAAAGTATATTCCTGTTAGGGTGAAAGAGAAGGCTGGTAGGTATAGGGAATGCTGGATGACTAAAGAAATTGAGGCTTTGATTAAGAAAAAGAAGGAAGCATATGTCAGGTATAGACAGGATCGATCGAGTGAATCCTGAGAAGAGTATAAAGTAAGTTGGAGTATACTTAAGAGTGAAATCAGGAGGGCAAAACGGGGACATGAGATAGCTTTGGCAAATAGAATTAAGGAAAATCCAAAGGGTTTTTACAAATATAGTAAGGACAGAAGGGAACTAGGGAGCGAATAGGATCCCTCAAAGATCAGCAAGGGGGCCTTTGTGTGTAGCCACAGAAAATGGGGGAGATACTATTTGAATATTTTGCATCAGTATTTACTGTGTAAAAGGATATGAAAGATATAGACTGTAGGGAAATAGATGGTGACATCTTGCAAAATGTCCAGATTGCAGAGGACGAAGTGCTGGATGTCTTGAAACGTTTAAAAATGGATAAATCAACATGATCTGATCAGGTGTACCCGAGACCTCTGCGGGAAGCTAGAGAAGCGATTGCTGGGCCTCTTGCTGAGATATTTGTATCATTGATAGTCACAAGTGAGGTGCCGGAAGACTGAGGAGGTTGGCAAACGTGGTGCCACTGTTTAAGAAGGGCGGTAAAGACAAGCCATGGAACTATAGACCGGTGAGTCTGACCTCAGTGGTGGGCAAGTTGTTGGAGGGAATCCTGAGGGACAGGATATACATGTATTTGGAAAGGCAAGGGCTGATTAGGGATCGTCAACATGGCATTGTGCCTGGGCAATCATGTCTCACAAATTTGATTGAGTTTTTTGAAGAAGTAATAAAGAAGATTGATGAGGGCAGAGCAGTAGATGTGATCTATATGGACTTCAGTTAGGTGTTCGACAAGGATCCCCATGGGAGACTGATCAGCAAGGTTAAATCTCATGGAATACAAGGAGAACTAGCCATTCGGTACAGAACTAGCTCAAAGGTAGAAGACAGAGGGTGGTGGTGGTGGACGGTTGGTTTTCAGACTGGAGGCCTGTGACCAGTGGAGTGCCACGAGGATTGGTGCTGGGCATTCTTTTTTGTCATTTGCATAAATAATTTAGATGCAAGCATAAGAGGTGCAGTTAGTAAGTTTGCAGATGACACCAAAATTGGAGGTGCATTGGACAGCGAACAGGGTTACCTCAGATTACCACACGATCTGGACCAGATGGGCCAATGGACCGAGAAGTGGCAGATGGAGTTTAATTCAGATAAATGCGAGGCGCTGCATTTTGGGAAATCAAATCTTAGCAGGGCATATACACTTAATGGTAAGGTCCTAGGGAGTGTTACTGGACAAAGAAACCTTGGAGTGCAGGTCCACACCTCCTTGAAAGTGGAGTTGCAGGCAGATAGGACAGTGAAGAAAGTGTTTGGTATGCTTTCCTTTATTGGTCAGAGTATTGTGTACAGGGGTTGGGATGTGATGTTGTGGCTGTACAGGACATTGGTTAGGCCACTGTTGGAATATTGCGTTCAATTCTGGTCTCCTTCCTATCGGAAAGATGTTGTGAAAGTTGAAAGGGTTCAGAAAAGATTTACAAGGATGTTGCCAGGTTTGGAGAATCTGAGCTACAGGGAGAGGCTGAACAGGCTGGGGCTGTTTTCCCTGGAGCGTCGGAGGCTGATGGGTGATCTTATAGAGATTTACAAATTACGAGGGGCATGGATAAGGTAAATAGGCAAATTATTTTCCCTGGGTTTGGCGAGTCCAGAACTAGAGGGCATAGGTTTAGGGTGAGAGGAAAAAGGTATGAAAGAGACCTAAGGGGCAACTTTTTCACGCAGAGGGTGGTACGTATATGGAATGAGCTGCCAGAGGGACAGGTGGAGGCTGGTACAATTGCAACATTTAAGAGGCATTTGGATGGGTATATCAATAGGAAGGTTTGGAGGGCCGGGTGCTGGCAGGTGGGAATGGATTGGGTTGGGATATCTGGTCGGCATTAACAGGTTAGACTGAAGGGTCTGTTTCCATGCTGTACATCTCTATGACTCTATGTCTCTTCACTTCCAATTTGATGCATCCATGTAATCAATGTTTTTTATCTCATGAGAAAAGTATCATACATACTAGCCATCTACTGATAACATTGAATTGACCAATGAAAGATGTTGCTGTGTGTTTGTGTTCGTGTTTGGATTCGTTTTTGTGTACAGTTCAGCAATTGTTCTTGCGTTATTCCACGCTGTCGCATTTGCCAAGCTCAATTGAATCATATTTTGCCACGTGTTTCAATATAAGACATAAATTGTTGTTTCCTTCGTGTATTAAATATATTCTAATGTAGAAAAAATGATGTAACTTGGCATTCTCGTTATGGGTTATAACGTTCACTTTACAACTTAGCTATAACCTGTCCATTGTCTTTCATATTCATTCAACAATGGATTCACCCAAGTGATTATGTTAATCAGAATATAACGTCTACTTGTAAATACCTGTATATTCACTGGTGCGTCATTTAACAGCTAACAGCAGCTTTTTAAAAGTCCATTGAACTGAAGTTAAAAACAATTGTAAAAGTAAACGGATGATCCTTATATAAATTGTGATAATTAGACACGCCATTTCAGAATTATTTTGTTCATTCTCAAGTATATTGTCAAAGCAACAAAATACGGAATGGAATGCATAATCTAGAAGACAATTCACGAACTTGTGGAAACAAATGCTCAGAGAAATTGTGCTACTGTCAGTCATGTTATGCATATTAAAACATTAGTTACTTAATGCATGCGTGATGGTATCATATGGAAGTCGCCCTGCACACCAAGTTAATGATCTGGAGGCTTGTGTTTCAAGTCCCACCGTCAGAACTGTTAGAAATTAAAGAACAGTGGACACTATTATTATCAATAATAAAATTAAAGGCATAAATTGGTAAGAAGGATTCGTTGCGAGCTGAAGTCAAGGAGTCTTCCAAAAGACCCAGATTCAAATAAATTGAGCAAAAAGTCACAGATATGGCATAATATTGGAAAATGTCAACTTATCCACTTTGGAAGATATGAGAAATTTAGCAATACAGCGGCTTTGAGACTCTGGTGGAACTTACAATGAAAGAATTGCAGGTTCTAGAAATAGGAGAAAGAAAAAAGTCAAAAATGCTAAACAAAAACTCAGCAGACTGGGTAGCATGTATAGAGGCAGAAAAAAATCATAGTTTTCTTTTCAAGTGACTTCGACGGAAATTAAAATAGCTTGGAAAGGTAGGTATTTTTAATGATGATGGGTCGACTGGGGATAGGGAGATATGATAAGTGAGGAGAGCACATGAAGCCCATGCACAGAAAAAGGGACAGGGTAATAGAGATAGGCAAGCAAAGATATTTCTGTTGATTAGATGAGATGGAGATTATTGGTAGATTGGATGGTAACAAGAATTTTTGAAAATATGTTGACTGCTGGGAACAACACGTAAAAAATAGGACCTCGTGGTATGGAGCAGGTAACAAGCATGCAATACGTTGTTCACTGAACTTTGAGTCTTGAAGTCTATAAGGTACCGAGGTGAAAGGTATGTGTTGTTCTTTCAACTTGCATTTAGTGTTGCAGAAGCTCAACATGGCTGAGACAGAAATGTTGATATAGAACCGCGGTGGTCGATTGAAGTGAGTGGCACCTGGAAGCCAAGAATATTTTTATTTTGGACAGAGCAAAGGTGTATTGTGCAACATGTTCACCAGTCTTAGTTTCTTCACTCCAATGTGCAGAGGATTATATTGTGAGCAGCAAATGAGATGAACTTAAATGCTTGCTTCAACTGGCATCCTGCTCCTTGGATGCTGCCTGAACTGTTGTGTTTTTCAAGCACTGCACTCTCGACTTCAACTGCAGAGGTGTTTCGGGTCTTGGAGGATGGGGAGGGAGGATGGAAACTGATAGGTTTTGCACCATCGGCATGGGAAGTTGTTGTATAGGTTCAAGATCATTTGGGAGTGCAAAAAGTGTCACAGAGGGTGCAGCTCCTGCGAAGAGCATCAAGGGATGTATGGTGAACATGTGTCTGATGGTAGAATGTTGCTGAAGGTGGCGGCAATAGCAGCTCATGGTCTTTTGGATACTGATGTCGGTGGCTGGAAAGAGAGGTCCGTCGTAATTAGATTAGATTCCCACCAGTGTGGAAACAGGCCTTTCGGCCCAACAAGTCCACAATAACCATCCGAAGAGTAACCCACCATGATCCATTTCCCTCTGACTGGTGTACCTAACACCAGGGGCAATTTAGCACGGCCAAATTTCCTGTCCTGCACATCTTTGGAGTGTGGGAGGTAACCGAAGCAAACCCACGCAGACACAAGATAATGTGCAAACTCCATATAGACAGCTGACTGAGACTGTAATCGAACCTGGGACGCTGGTACTGTGAGGCAGCAGTGCTAACCACTGAGCCACAGTGCCACCACATCATTGCACCATATTGGAGGAAGGAAGGAAGGGTGCACAGAAATTGGGTTCAGCAATGTTCTAGGGCGTATCTTCACAATGCAATTAAAATCTTCAGTTGAAAAAATCGCTGAACATTTTTGAGTTTCCCATTTTAGAAGATGGCTTCATCAGAAAAGATGCGCCAGAGATACCAGTGGCCAGCTTATCCCCAGAAATGTAAATAAAGGTGTCAGAAAGCAAGGAGTCAGAGATGGACCATTTGAAAGTGAGCAACGGGTAGAAATTGGAACTAAATGTAGATTGTTTGTTCCAAATTCCGTACAAAGGAACGATGAAACACTGATGATGTCATTAAAATTCCACAGAAAGAGGTGTTGCGAGTGTCTTGAGTAGGATTAAATTAAAAAGTGTTCCATGTATCCCCAAAAGTTAAATTCATATCTGATGTTCATGTCCACAACATTTACCTGAAGAATTCGGAGGAGTTAAATGCGAAGTTGCTGTGAGGATGAGATCTACCTGGTGGAGGAACATGGTGGTAGATAGGGACACTGCATTCGAGCAAGAAGCAGAACCCCTCAGGCAATCTTGATGGGGAGGTTGCAGGGTGGAAATATAAGGTGAACGCACATGCATGGTGAAGATGAAGGGCCTGATAGTGGTAAACTGGAAATTTTGGAATGGATGGTTTAGTTCAGGCAACTTGCAAATGTAGGTGGGAAGGGACGGCAATGAAATAAAATTGAGGCAAGGTAGGAAAAAATAAGTTCTGTCCAGCAGGAACAGGCTGAAACGGGTTTGTCAAAGCATTTGTGCTTTTGAACTTCTGGTCCAAGGTAGAAGGGGGCTGTGTGGGTTAGGGAACCATGAGATAGGAAGATCTGGGGTAACTACACATATGAGGTGTAGTTACTGACTGTTGCCTGAGAACTTGAGTTCAAATTCCGCTGGACAGTGGTCAGTTTGGCAGACAACAACACAACTCTTGTCAACAGGCTTAATTACAGAGTCAGGGTTGTATGATAGAGCACAATAAAGGGTTAATGTAGAAGAAGTTCAGTTAACACTGCTAACGGGGTGCACGGGAGAGGGAGCAAAAACAATCGCTAGTTAAGTGCTCTTAAAAAGGTCTGTACAGTAGTTATCACTGTTTCCTCACAACACCAATGACCCAGATTCAATCTCACCCTCAGGAGACTGCCTCTGTAGAGGTTGCATTTTCCCCACATGTCTGCATGGATTTCCTTTATGTACTTCTGTTTCCTCACGCAGTCCGAAAGTGTGCAGATTAGGTGGCTGGCGGGGTGACATGGATGTGGTCGGGGATGGGTCTGAATGCAATGCTATTTGAAGTGTCCAGGTGGATTTGTTGGGTCAAGTACCAAGATTCCACTCTGCTGGGATTGTATGATGCAATGAGGTGACCAGAGGAAAGGGCCTATTTTGGGGGAGAATGTTGGAGATGGTTAAAGGGTTCTGTTAGTTGGGCAGAGTCCTGCCTCTATCATGAAAAATCATTACACAGGCATCGTTGAAAAAGATAATTCGATATGACACCAAACCAAAAATTCGTGGTGATGGGGGTGTAAAAGGATAAAGTTAGGTACTTTGCTGATAATAGTTATTCAGCACCAGAGAAAGGGATATCAGATGAATGGTACATAACCAACAATAGGTTGTGTTCGACCAAGGGATGGAGTCAGAGGAAAAGGGAGTGAAAAAAGATTTCATGACAACATGGGGGCGTCTGTGCTGTAGCTTGCACTTGATAAGATCTCAACGGAAGCAAAATGTTGTTCTTATTAAATGTTAAAACAGCTAAAGAATAAAGTCAACCTTGCCCAACATTGCGATCTCTCCCTTTAAATGATTACCATCGAATCCAAATACCCTTTGTTGTTACATCTCTTTATTTAACCTTTGACAATCCAAACACATCAACACCCATTCTGGTTTTCTGATCCTCGGTGTGAAGCTTCTACCTCGGCCCTGTTTCATGTTGTTACGACCTGGAGTAAGCCCTTTTGCTAATTTAAACCAGTCACAAAGAAAAGCTCACCTCGCCTTGTCATCTGTTGAAGTCTGAATGATAAAGAACTACGAAATCCCACTATTTAAAGAGAAAAACAACAAGCTTTTCTTTAATTTCAAGAAAAAAAGTAAGAACATTAAACAATTGTCGACACTGTTAGTCTCCTTTGTCAAATCGATTTATATACCTTCCTCTCTACAACAACATACTGATCCGATTAAAAATCCCGATTATGTTTTACAAAAATTAATCAACTTTCAAAGCTAGCCAGCTGTCCATTTTCAATTTGTATCTTCCTCTGTAAATTTTCCTGCATCCTTTCTTCGGTCTTCTGCTGCACAGATTTCATATGAAGAGATACCTTTCAGACAGCGTCTCTTCAGGCAATCAGCTTTTTGGTGCTCTTTTCCAGTCTGACTATGCATTCAAAAAGCCCGATTTCTATACCCCAAAACATCGGATCATCTCATTGGCTTGCTGTCGTCACAAAAGTGACATGCAAATTCGATTGCATTTTGGTATCTTGGGGCAAAATTTAAACTGATTGGCCAGGCTCAAATTTGTTGTGTACCATTGGGACTCAGTTCAGCTATTTATTCCACTGCCAACTGCTAAATCTTTAAAGTTTTCAACTCACTCTGTGCTTGGTCAGAACTTGCCCGCTTTCACTCTCTACTTAAAGATACTGTACACACCTACAACTTCATAACAATATCTTCCGAGTCAATTTTGCTTACACGAGGAAATGTGAACTACTCACAATGTGATGCTGACGCTTGGAGAATGAATTAACAAAAATGTATCCAAGTAAGAATTATGTGAGTAGCGAGAAGGAGCAATAAAATGATGTTTAATATGTAAGGCAAAAGGACTGGATGATGTTCAGGTGTAGCATTTGAGAGTTGTGACCGCAAATCAGCTAAAGTTTTGTGTGAGCATGAAGAGGTAATGAAGTAATAAATGCTTCTGAAGGCAACAAACAATTTGAGATAGGAGGTTGAGAAATAGCAGTTAGCAAGAGATATTTGTTGCAGGTTCTATTACAGAGGTATTGGGGGCATGCTTGATAGACAATATAGAACCTCGACGCCAACGGTCTTTTCGCAGCAGAGAGCGGCGGGAGCTGGGCGGAAGATCAGACGGACCGCAAAGCTGGTCGGGTAGGTAAGTGATTGTTATTAGAGTGGGTGTGTTCTAAACCCCAGGTCCTATAAAGTAGGGTCTCCCTCCCTCCCTCCTCCTCTAACCTTAATTAAGAGTCCACAGAGTTGCCATAGGAAGAGGGTCTAAGGAAGTTTAGATCGAAGAGTGAGGCTTCAGCTCAGGAATCTTGATAAGGAGGTTAAGTAAAGAGATTACGCCACAGTTGAAGAGGGTGAAGACATGACTGCTCAGCTGGTTCAGTGCGCTACGTGCTTGATGTGGCAAGTCAACGACTCTGGTGTGTCTGGCTCGTATATGTGTGGAAAGTGTGCGCACATTCAGCAATTGACCGAGCATATTGCAGCACTGACGAAAGAACTCGAAGACCTTAGGCTCATCCGAGAGAACGAGATCTTTCTGGACAAGACCTTCAGTGATGTTATTACACCAATCATGCCAGAAGAGAGCAGAAGAGTGCAGACGATGAGGATGGCAGAGAGGAGACAGGTGCAAGAGATGCCGGGAGAAGTACCTGTCAGGAACAAGTTGAAGCTTTTGAAAACAGTAGAGTCTGATGACACTACCAGTTCGCAAGGCGGCCATGTTTGTCAATCAAAAGTTGCCGCAGAAGCAGAGCGGAAGAGTCGGACATCGCATAGAGCCGTGGTAATTGGGGACTCCATCGTGAGAGGAACTGACCGGGGTTTTTGTGGCAGCAGACGGGATTTAAGGATGGTGTGTTGCTTTCCTGGTGCTAGAGTGAAAGACATCGCGGACAGAGTGCAGGACATCCTCAAGGACGAAGGTGAAGAGCCCGAGGTGGTGGTACACGTCGGCACAAATGATGTCGGGAAGAAGAGGAGGAACATACTACAGCGAGACTTCGCAGAACTAGGAAGAAGGCTAGAAAGCAGGACGTCCAAGGTGGTTATCTCCAGTTTGCTTCCAGTTCCTCGGGCTAGTGTGGCCAGAAACCGGGAGATAATGGACTTGAACGTGTGGTTGGGGAACTGGTGCAGGAAGCAAGGTTTCAAGTTCTTGGATCACTGGGGTATATTTTATGGTAACCATAAATTCTACAAGAGAGACGGCTTGCACCTTAATAGAACAGGGATCGGCATTCTGGCAGGCAGGTTTTCTGCTGCAACACCGCTACATTTAAACTAAGTAGCGGGGGGAGGGGACAAGCTGGATGTTTAAAAAGGAAATTGAAGGGGTAGTTAGAACAAGAGAAGTCAAGAAAGACAACTGTATCAAGGAGGCAGAAAACTGGAAAAGGCATCATGCTGTAAAGTTGAGTGAAATAAGGGTTGAGGGGAAGGGTGAGAGCAGTAACAAATTAAAAATTCTATATTTGAATGCACGAAGCATGAGACACAAGGTGGATGAGCTTGAGGCTCTTTTGGAAATTGGCAGATACGATATTGTGGGGATAACTGAGACGTGACTTCATGGGGACAGGGCCTGGGAAATGAATATTCAAGGCTACACGTGCTATCGTAAGGATAGACTGACGGGCAGAGGGGGTGGGGTGGCCTTGTTGGTAAGGGAGGATATTCAGTCCCTTGCGCGGGCGGACCTAGAGTCAGGGGATGTAGAGTCAGTGTGGATAGAGCTTCGAAACACTAAGGGTAAAAAGACCCTCATGGGAGGCATCTACAGGCCCCCAAACAGTAGTCTGGATGTTGGAGGTAAGTTGAATCAGGAGCTGAAATTGGCTTGTCGCAAAGATGTTACTAAGTTGTTATGGGGGATTTTTAACATGCAGCTAGACTGGGAGAATCAGGATGGTATCGGGCCTCAAGAAAGAGACTTTGTGGAGTGCCTCAGAGATGGATTTTTAGAGCAGCTGGTGCTGGAGCCGACCAGGGATAAGGCGATTCTGGATCAGGTATTGTGTAACGAACCAGAATTGGTCAGTGACCTCGAAGTGAAGGAGCCATTGGGAAGTAGTGACCATAATACAATAAGCTTCAATCTGCAATTTGAGAGGGAGTGGGTACAATCTGAAGTGACAATATTTCAGTTGAATAAAGGGAAATATGGAGCTATGAGGGAGCAACTGGCCAAAGTTCAATGGTTCAATACCTTAACAGGGAAGACCGTGGAGGAACAATGGCGGATATTTCTGTGTATAATGCAGAAGATGCAGGATCAGTTCATTCCTAAAAGGAAGAAAGATCCCAGGAGGAGACATGGGCGGCCGTGGCTGACGAGGGAAGTAAAGAAACATATAAGGTTAAAAGAGAAAAAGTATAACTTAGCGAAGATAAGCGGGAAAACGGAGGACTGGGAAGCTTTTAAAGAACAACAGAGGATTAGTAAGAAGGAAATACGCAGAGAAAAAATGAGGTACGAAGGTAAACTGGCCAAGAATATAAAGGAGGATAGTAAAAGCTTTTTTAGGTATGTCCAAGGCAAAAAAATGGTTAGGACAAAAATTGGGCCCTTGAAGACAGAAGCAGGGGAATATATTACTGGGAACGAAGAAATGGCAGAGGAATTAAATGGGTACTTCAGATCTGTGTTCACTGGGGAAGACACAAGCAATCTCCCTGAGGTAACAGTGGCTGAAGGACCTGAACTTAAGGGAATTTCTATTTGCCAGGATTTGGTGTTGGAGAGACTGTTAGGTCTGAAGGTTGATAAGTCTCCGGGACCTGATGGCCTGCATCCCAGGGTACTGAAGGAGGTGGCTCGGGAAATCGTGGATGCGCTGGTGATTATTTTCCAGTGTTCAATAGAATCGGGGTCGGTTCCTGAGGATTGGAGGGCGGCTAATGTTGTGCCACTTTTTAAGAAGGGTAGGCGGGAGAAAGCAGGAAATTATAGACCAGTTAGTCTGACCTCAGTGGTGGGAAAGATGCTGGAGTCTATTATAAAGGATGAAATTACGGCACATCTGGATAATAGTAACAGGATAGGACAGAGTCAGCATGGATTTATGAAGGGGAAATCATGCTTGACTAATCTTCTTGAATTTTTTGAGGATGTAACTCGGAAGATGGACGAGGGATATCCAGTGGATGTAGTGTACCTGGACTTTCAGAAAGCTTTTGATAAAGTCCCACACAAGAGTTTAGTGAGTAAACTTAGGGCGCACGGGATTGGGGCAAAGTACTAGATTGGATAGAGAATTGGTTGGCTAATAGGAAACAAAGGGTAGTGATTAACGGCTCCATTTCGAAATGGCAGGCAGTGACTAGTGGGGTACCGCAGGGATCCGTGCTGGGACCGCAGCTTTTTACAATATATGTAAATGATATAGAAGATGGTATCAGCAATAACATTAGCAAATTTGCTGATGACACAAAGCTAGGTGGTAGGGTGAAATGTGATGAGGATGTTAGGGGATTACAGGGTGACCTGGACAAGTTAGGTGAGTGGGCAGATGCATGGCAGATGCAGTTTAATGTGGATAAATGTCTGGTTATCCACTTTGGTGGCAAGAACAGGAAGGCAGATTACTACCTCAATGGTATCAAATTAGGTAAAGGGGCTGTTCAGAGAGATCTGGGTGTTCTTGTCCACCAGTCAATGAAGGCAAGCATGCAGGTACAGCAGGTCGTGAAGAAGGCTAATAGCATGCTGGCCTTCATAACAAGAGGGATTGAGTATAGAAGCAAAGAGGTGCTTCTGCAGCTGTACACGGCCCTGGTGAGACCACACCTGGAGTACTGTGTACAGTTCTGGTCTCCAAATTTGAGGAAAGACATTCTGGCTATTGAGGGAGTGCAGCGTAGGTTCACGAGGTCAATTCCTGGAATGGCAGGATTGCCATACACGGAAAGACTGAAGCGATTGGGCTTGTATACCCTTGAGTTTAGAAGACTGAGAGGGGATCTCATTGAAACGTATAGGATTATGAAAGGACTGGACACTCTGGCAGGAGGGAACATATTTCCGTTGATGGGGGAGTGCCGAACCAGAGGACACAACTTAAAAATACGGGGTAGACCATTTAGGACAGAGATGAGGAGAAACTACTTCACCCAGAGAGTGGTGGCTGTGTGGAATGCTCTGCCCCAGAGGGCAGTGGAGGCCCAGTCTCTGGATTAATTTAAGAAAGAATTGGATAGAGCTCTTAAAGATAGCGGAGTCAAGGGCTATGGAGATAAGGCTGGAACAGGATACTTATTAGGAATGATCAGCCATGATCATATTGAATGGCGGTGCAGGCTCGAAGGGCAGAATGGCCTACTCCTGCATCTATTGTCTATTGTCTATTGTCTATAATAACTAGGATCATAGTCGGCCATCTGGCCCTTCAAGCCTGCTCCACTATTCATAAGATCATTGTTGGCCTCAACTCCCTCTCACCATAACATTTATTTGTCAAAAAAAATCTTAGCTTTGAAAACATTTACTGAGGAAGCCTCAACCACTTCACAGGGCAGGAAAACCGTGGATTAATAACACTCTGAGTGAAGATGTTCCTTCTCAATTCAGTCCAAACTCTGCTACCCCTAGTTTTAACGCTATGCCCTCTTGTCCTAGTTTCATCCGCCGGTGCAAACATCCTCTCTTCCTCTGTCCTATCTATTCCCTTCATAATGTTATAATCTTCTGTAAGATCCCCTCTCATTTTTCAAAATTTGAATGAATGACAGTCCGCAAAGTCTCTCCGCAAAAACAACTCCCTCAGATCTGCAAACAACACAGTGAACGTCCTTTGCACCCTTCTCGTGTCAGTGCTTCCTTTCTCAAGTAATGACACCAAAACTGTACGTATTATTCCAGGTGTATCCTCACCAGCACCCTATGCAGCAGCAACATAACGTCTTTGCTTTTGAACTCCATCCCTTTCGCAATGAAGGACAAAATTCCCTTTGCCTTCTTAATTACCATTTGCACCTGCAGACCAACCTCCTGTAATTCATGTACAAGGACACCCAGGTCCCTTTGTTCAGCAGCGTGCTACAATTTCTTATCAATCAAGTAATAGTCATATTTACTGTTATTCCTAACGAGATGGATGACTTTCATTTATTATTATTGTTCTTCTTCTGCTAAACGTTAGCCCACTCACTTAAAATATCAATGTTCCATTGCAAAGTTTCACAGTCCTTTGCATACTTTGCTCTACCACTCATTTGAGTGTCATTCGCAATCTTTGACACACTATACTTGGTCCCCAACTCCAAACCATCTATGTAAATTGTGTATAATTGCAGTCCTAACACTGATCCCTGTCACTGCTTGCAAAACAGAATAACACTCATTTACTCCCACACTTTACTTCCTGTTGGTCACTTAATCCTTTATCCACGCAAATATCTTTTGTGTAATGCCTTGCATCTTTATCTTATACAGCAGCCTTTTACGTGGCACCTTGCTGAATGCCTTTTCGAAATCTAGGTAAACCACATCTATTGGATGCATCATTGTTCATCATGCCTTTATAGAATTCCAAAAGATTAAGTAAGTATGACCTGCCCTTCATAAAGCCATGCTGCCCCTGCCCAACAAGATAATTTCCAACCAGAAATTTCTTCCTTGATAATAGACACAAACAATTTCCCCACTTCAGAAGATAAGCACACTGGTCGATAATTACCATCTTTTGTCTACCTTCATTTTAAAACAATGGCATCACATTTGCTGTTTTGCAATCTGGTGGAAGTGCCCCTTAGTACCGTGTACTTGGGAAAATTGCCACCAGTGCAACTGCTATTTCTCCTGCCATCT
The DNA here is from genome assembly GCF_047496795.1 of Chiloscyllium punctatum. Taxonomy (NCBI): domain Eukaryota; kingdom Metazoa; phylum Chordata; class Chondrichthyes; order Orectolobiformes; family Hemiscylliidae; genus Chiloscyllium; species Chiloscyllium punctatum. The sequence goes on from NC_092766.1 coordinate 19,237,347, forward strand.
CTTTTAGCGCTCTGGAATGCATTCTGTCAGGCCCAGGAGATTCTTCGCTCATTAGCTCCATTAGCCTGCCCAGCATTGTCTCCTTCTTGGTAATGATTGTTTCCAGTTCCTCATCTAGCTTCATCTCTTTGTCAATTGCTGACATGGTATTCACGTCGTCCACTGTGAATACCGACACAAAATATCTATTCCGTGTATCAGCTATTCATTATATCTCATTACTAAATCCTCATTCTCATCCTTAATAGTTTTCTTTTGCTTTCTATACTGATCGAAAAATTTGCTGTCTGTATTTATATTCCGAGTGACATTTATCTCATAATATATCTTACTTTTCTTCATTGCTGCTTTGGTGGCTTTGGTTGACCTTTAAAGCTTCCCATTTTTCCAGTTTTCCACTGGTCTTGGCTACTTTATATAACTTCTCTTTCAATTTGATAGCCGCCCTTATTTCCTTAGACACCCATGGCAGTTTATCCATATTAATGCAGGCTTTCCTTCACACTGGTGTATACCTTTGCTTATACTTTGCAAAATTGGTTTGTAAGTCCGTCCAGTGTTCATCAACAGTCCGACCATAACGTCGTTGCCTCCAGTCAACTTTAGCTAACTCGTCGTTCATCTTATTATAGTCTCCCTTGTCTAAACATAGGATACTGGAACAGGATTTTATCTTCTCACTTTTCACCTGTCTGCTAAATTCAGCCATACCATGATCACTCATTCCAAGTCTATCGCTAACTAATACATCATTAAAAACTACCATCTCATTACACAGTAGCAGATCGAGGATAGCTTGCTCCGTTGTCGGTTCCATTACACACTGTTCAAAGGACCTATCGCAGATACATTCAATAAACTCCTCGTCAAGGATACTCTGATCGACCTGGTTCAAACAAACGACATGTAGATTAAAATCCTCCATGAGAATTGTCATACAATTTTCGCAGGCATTAGTTGTTTAATTGTTTTTTTGCCCGCCTCAATGTGACGTTATTAATTGGTTGCCCATAGACTGCATCTATCAGTGATCCTTTCTTCTTCGAATTTCTAATTTCGACCCAAATGGATTCAAAAATCATTCTCCATAGAACCTATATCACGTCCCAGCTCCATCCTGATGTGGTCCTGATATATCAGAGCTACGTGATCTCTCTTAAACGTTCTTCCAAATAGTCTAAAAACTCTGCTCATTTAACTTCCAGTCACGAACATCCTTCAACCACGTCTCCTAATCATAATCATAATTAATCGTGATAATTTGTGCTGTCTACTCATCTAAATTGTTACAAACGTTTTTTATTTAGATTACGTACAGTGTGGAAACAGGCCCTTCGGCCCAACAGGTCCACACCGACCCACCACCCACCCATTCCCCTACATTTACCCCTTCACCTAACACTACGGGCAATTTAGCATGGCCAATTCACCTGACCTGCACGTCTTTGGGAGGAAAGCGGAGCACCCGAAGGAAACCCACGCAGACACAGGGAGAACGTGCAAACTCCACACAGTCAGTCGCCTGAGTCGGGAATTGAACCCGGGTCCCTAGCGCTGTGAGGCAGCTGTGCTAACCACTGTGCTACCGTGCCGCCCAAACATTCTATATGTTATGAACATTCAGGTAAAAGTTCTCTTATGCTTGTTTTTTTATCCCCTTTATGAATTCCAACATCTCCAATAATAATATCTCCTGAGTTATCCTTCCTTTTCATTTCTTTCATGGTGTGCCATGTCATTAAACTCTCCTACACACGTGGTAACTTGTTGTTTTCCTTTATATTTGGCACCATGCTCCATCTCGTTTTCCCCTTCCCTTCCCCCTGGCTCACTATTTTAATATCCTAGTGACTGTCCTTCTCGCTAGAACACTGGGTCCAGATTATTTCAGGTTGAGAGTGTTGCATCAGTACAGATCATCTTCCGTTCCAAAACTGATGCCAATGGTGCAGTAATGGGGGAGGGTAATGATTGTGAGGGACAGCAGGACATTTTTGAAGGACGAATGTGGGAATGCATGCAAATGGTATATCAGTCGCACTAAACTGGAATATTTTTGATGGTAGCAAATGAGATTTCATAAGATGCATCGTTTTCTTGTCTGCGTCTTGAATTGTTTCAATGTTTCAATACAATGAGGAGAATCCTGAATAAGACCTGTTGCTAGCATTGAATAAGTGGGTCAAATGACCAGATAGGAAGATCCATTCGCCTCTCTGGTTGATGGTCCAACGCCATATCACAAAACAACAGCAGTAATCACACACATGTTAAGGTTTGACGCAGAAGTGAGCATGTCATATAATCATGCAAAAGGGAAAGAGTTCAGCTCACGCGTAAAACTCTTTACGATTGATTGAGATGCATAGACTGGAAAGTGCTGAGAAATCATGTCTTTTAGGTTTGTTTTCCAAAGATAAAGTACACAAGCAAATCGGAATAATTTAGGGACACAATTAATCTGATTGTGCTTATTATTACTGCTGTACTATTTTTCCTTGGAAAAGTCAGTGATACGGAAGTGCTGAACTGTTGTATGGTCATTGCCTGGGCAATGCTATATTGCTAGGTGCAGCAGTCGGACAGAGGTTTTGTTTTGGAAGGGATTCATAGGTGGAACACTATACTCACAGAGAGGTTGAGAGCGAAAGAGAGAGAGAGAGAGAGAGAGATGAATCTTAGCCACACATTCAGAATTGATGTACGAAAGGAATCAATTAAATCTGCAGCGTTGAGTTGATAGTTTCCGATCGTTTTGGCAATAATGAAGGAGAGCTGAGTTCTGTAAGAGGGTTTGCTTTGAGGAGTAACACTGTCTATTTATACAATAGTTCCAATTTGAGTAGCTCTGCTGCTGATGGTGGATCCTATAGATGTTCTACATGTATGAATTTGAGTATGTTTAATCAGTGAAAACATGGAGTGTCAGCTGGAATTCCCACGTAGGCTGAAAGAACTGCATAATTTGGAATTGAAATATATGTTGGTTAGTTTCTCTGGGTTTAATATGCGCACTAAAATTGAAGATTTCTATATGATGCTCTTCTTTATCCATATGTAATTGTTAACTCAAATGATGGGGTATTGTGGTTCTGTCAGTGGAAGAGTTGCATGTAATATAAAAAGATTCGCAGATTGCAAAGCTGCCTGAAGAATGCACATATACATCATACCCTAGGGTTGAGTTGGTGTGAGGTTGTTTGCATAGATAGAATTCAGTAGAAAGGACCTGACTCTTAGAATGATGAGTGAGGGGTCGAAGCAGGAGAGCATCGAGAGGATTGGAGAAATGCCGTCAGCATCAAAGGATCACCGGAAAAGGAGCAGGCATTGAGCATTTCGAGCCTATTTTGACAGTCAATGAGATCATAGCTGACCTGTGGCCTAATTTCTGCCTTTGACCCACATCCCTTGCACCTTTGAGTACTAAACAGTGCATTTCAGATTTCAAATTAACAACAGATCTAACATCCCCTGCCATTTGTGCAAGAGAGTTTAAACATTTGACAACTTCTGGGTGTAGAATCGCTTTCTAAGATCTCTCTTCAACGGCCTGGCCCTAATTTTTATACAATGCCTCTTATTTCAACGGCCTCATACTCCAGTCTCGAGATATAAAGACCGATTTTCCATTACCTTTCTTAACTTTTTTCACGTCTGTTTATAGCATTATAATGATCAATGCACGTGAAGTTACGAATGTCTTTGGGCATTCATTATATTTGACTTCATGCCATCCACAAAGTATCCTGATAGATCCTTTTTCCTACCAAAATGGGCAGCCTCACACTTTCTAAAATGCAACTCCACCTGCCGCATTTTTGCCCATTCAGATATTAGCATTCCATTACGATTCATTGAACTAGTTTTTTTTAAGCACAGCAATTTTGGATACATGACTGTCTATGCAAATATCAAAAGTGTTAATAAAAATATGAATTATTGATGTCTGATCACAGATGCTTGTGTGACAGCACAGGTCACATCCGCTCAATTTGAGTACTTAACCTTTATCGCGAATTTCTTTCGCCAGCTATTTAATCAGCTGCCAAGCCATGTCTGATGATGGTGTGAATTTTAGAAGTGCTTTTGTTGTTTTTTTGCTTGAAGGGATGTTATAAGGCAAGGGCACAGAACAGTCCATCAGAAAGATTAGAATAAACAGATTGGGATGTCTTGGATTTTCTTTTAACAGCCTGCATTGTGTGGCTATCTCTCAGAGATCCGGATTTCTGGATTTTCATTTTTCAGTAGCAGAAGAAGTCTTGGGGTCTCAAAAGTGTTGTAAATTTCAGCGAATGCCTCCTTGCTGCTACTCTCCCAAATCCTCTCTTGATTTTTATTCCTCCTGGATTGGAGAAATGCATGTGATAAATTGCGACTGAGTTTGCCTTTTTGTCAAGTGCTGTGCTTCTTCAATATTAATATATTGGGACTGTTCGTTAGAATTAAATAGTTCATCTATTATTATGTTACGTTTTCCATTATTTAAGTTATTCTAAATGCCTCTCTGTACTGTTTGAATTTTAACCATTGTGTTTAAGTAAGTTGCATTTTGATTAACGTAATGTAATTTGGCCAGTAACATTTCTTCTGGGACACAGCACTTCACATATGTCTTTCAAATAAGAACGTGTTAGGGTCTAGAAAGTCTGCTAAAAATATTTTGAGGGAGCCTGGTCTGGTCCATAACAAATTGAGTGTCCTTGTCGGGACTGAAATCCTCAATTGCAGTTTGGGTTTAGGAATGCTGGTCTCGAAGGCGACAAGAGGCTAGTGTTTGTCTTTAGTTGCGGTATTGACTTTGGTTGTTTCAAAGGGGGTGTGCTTTGTGTAGCAATGGCTCTTCTGGCCACTATAATTTTCTGGAGGCAGAATAAGTGACTTCAGGTGTTTTACAACTAGTGAGCAAGGCAAAGATTTCAGAATTCAAACAAGCTGGAGATATAGGAAGAGTGTTGAATCCTTTTTCATTTGAGGAAGTGGCTAAACAAATGATATGGCTGAAACTATTTGCAGCAAGTGCACAGCATTTAATGTTGCCGGAAATGCCATAAGAATCCTCAGAAATCGCTAAAATAAATTGCCAATCTAGCAGCTTAAATTAGAGGCAAAATAAAAGGAACGAATAGCCCTTGCACAACGAAGATAAAGAGGAAAAGAAATGAAACAGTTTGATTTACGATAAAATGCCTCACATAAGAATGAAAGAAAGGAAAAGAAAGAGGAGAAATAGATTCAAGACGAAATTTGATCTTCGGAAGTTGGCATTTGGAGAGGAATTTCGATGTAAAAGCATGGTGGTTAAATAAGAAATCATTTTAAGTGAGGAGGGTAATGATGACGAGAACACCGATCGTAGCCAAATGTCTGGAGGGGATCTGTTTTAATAGGGTCAAACATTGCCGAAATTCGAAAAGAATAGTGTTGAATCATTTTTCGTTTGAGAAAGTGAAATAAACAAATGATATGGCCGAGAACTATTTGAGGATTGTTGATCCAAACAAGTTGTTAGGTAGAGCACTGATGCTTTTGCATCACTATTAGAGCAGGCATGGGACAGTTGCGAGTTAGTGAGGAAGATCAAGTTAACATGATGAACCTGAAAGGAGAAGTTAGTGAAGCAAGCAAATATGCTCAGACCATGTCAAATTTTGATGAGAAAGATGTTGAAGTCGTCTCTATTTCATTTGAAAAATTGGCTAGACAGATGAAATGACCAAACAACATGCAGTTAATGCTAGTTCAGACTAAGCTGCTCGGCAGATCTCGTGAAGTAATTCCAGCACTATCACATGAGGGGTCATGAAATAATGCCGATGGAGTTAAGGCCATTTGGAGTGACTCTGAATTAGAACCACAAGTATTTAGACAATGATTCTGAAACATAAAGAAGGAACCAAATTAGACTTATTCTTAGTTCAAAAGAATTAAACATAATAATTTTGATAGATGGTGCGGTCTTCAAAATAAATAAGACATTTGAGTCTTTAACAGAGATAATTCTGTCGGAGGAGTTTAAAAACACACACCCAGAGATAAGAAGAAATTATATGGATGAACAGAAAGTTCAAAAAGTGAGAAGTGCGGCAGAGATAACAGGTGAAGACAGGCTCCATTTTTGTTTCAGCAACGGTAAGGGGAGCATTGACCAGGGGGGTGACAGAAAGGTGAATTACTGATTTAAAAACTTGCCTTGAGCGTTCGGGCCCTCCATTTTGGTTTCAGTAGCAAGACAAGCGGAAGCGTAGACCAGCGAGCAGACGGGAAGGCAAATCACTGATTTTAAAAAATTACCTTGAGCATCGGTGCCTTCCATTTTTGTTTCAGGAGCAAGACGAGCAGGACAGTGAATGACTGATTTAAAAACTTACCTCGTGAAGAGGCGGATTGCACGTTGAGAAATAGCAGACACGGGATTACTGAGTAAGTCAAGTAACATATTTGAGTGATTGTATTACCCAAAGTACTACTTAGGTTGCGTCGTCCACACTTCCACCACCTCTAACCAAAATAAAGTTCTGTGTTCTGGAGTGGTAGGCTAATCAGTTCCTTTTTATATTTTTTATTTTTCTGCTGTCTTTTTGGCAATTCGGAATTGTGTGAATGACAGCTTGGGCAGTTTAATGTTCCTTCTGCGCAATGTGGGAGTAACTGGCACCAATAGTGTCACTGCTGATTTTATTTCCTGGAAGTGCACACAACTGCAGCTCCTCGAAATCTTGAAGAGGTAACTGGAGCTGTACGAAATTACATCATTTAGGAGGCTGAGGCAGACATTGAGAGAAGTTGCAAGAAGGTGGTCACATCAGTTGCAAGAAAGAGCCAAATGGGTTACAATCGGGGGCAGAAAGGGAACCAACAGGCTGTACAGGGAGCTCCAGTGACCGTTCCCCTCAACAGCATGTATACTGTTTTGGATACTTTTGGGGGAACCACTTTCCAGGGGCAAGCAATGGGTTACAGGTCTTTGTTACAGAGTCTGCCCCTGTTGTTCAGGAGGGAAAGGACGAGATGAGCAAATTATTAGTCATTGAGAACTTCACAGTTAGGAAGTTGGAACGCGATAGTCTCACAGTTGGTGTGTTGCCTCCCAGGTGCCAGGGTTTCTGATATCTCTGATTGTGTTTTTGGGATCCTTGAAAGGCACGGGGATCAGCCTCAAGTCGTTAGTACATATGGTCCACATATGCACTAACGACGTGGGTAGGAAAACGGGTGGGTATTTAAGACAGAAATTCAGGGAGCGAGGGAGGAAGTCTAGTGTGAGAACAAACAGAGATGTTATCTTTGTTTTTTTGCCCATGCCACATGCTATCTATTCGAGGAACAAAGAAAGAGAGCAGTTGAACACGTGGCTACAGGGATGGTCCAGGAGGGACAGTTGAGGAAACGTCGATAACTGGAGCACATTCTGTGGTCAATGAGACTTCTCCAAACAGGATGGTATAAGTCATCACCAGAGGGGTACCAATATCCTGGGGGAGGGGGGTGGTTTGCTAATGCTCTTCAGGAGGGTTAAAACTCATTCACGGGGGTGGGAACCAAAATTGTAGTTCCAGCGTTAAGCAAGTTAAGAGTAGTGAGGTCACAAATGATGGCAAGAATTCACTGACAAGCAGGATACTGGGTTGAAGTGTGTCTACTTCATAGCAAGGAGCATCAGCAATAAGGCGGGTGAGCTTGCAGCATGGGTTGGTACCTGAGACTTTGATGTTGCCGTCTTTTTGGACAATATTAGGCTGTCAGAACGAACGTTCGAGGACTCATCTACTGAGGTAGTGTGGGCTGAAGTTAGAAACAGCAAAGGAGAGGTCACCCAGTTGGGAGTTTTCGATAGGACTCCTAATAGTTCCAGAGATGTCGATGAAAGTATAGTAAAGATAACTCAGGATAGGAGCGAGAGGAACAGGGTAGTTGTTATGGGGACATTCATGTTTCAAATACTGACTGGAAATACTCTAGTTCTGGTACTGTTGGTGGGTCCGTTTTTGTCCAATATGAGCATGTCGGTTTCCTGACACAGTGCGTTGAAAAGCCAACATGAGGCAAGGCCACATTGAATTTGGTACTGAGTAATGAATCTGGCCAGGTGTAAGATTTGGAGGTAGGTGAGCACTTTGATGATAGTGTCCACAATTGGTTATGTTTACTTTAACTATGGAACGGGATAGGTATATAAGACAGGGTCAAATTTATAACCGATGGAAAACCAATTATGATGCAATTAGGCAAGCTTTAGGTGGGGAAGGAAACAGCAGGGAATGGGGAGAATTGAAATGTGGTGCTTATTCAAGGAGAAGCTGCTGTGTCCTTGACAATAATGATTTGGAGGTGCCGGTGTTGGACTGGGGTGTATAAAGCGAAACATCACACAACAATAGGCTATAATCCAATAGAATTATTTTGATTCATTAGCTTTCGGATGAAGGAGCTGAGCTCCACAAGAGCTCTGACCAAAATAGAAAGCTAAGAAGAAACAGGATGGACCATGAGACGTCTTTGGCAGATTGGATCAAGGAAAGCTTTAAAACTTACTATAGATATATCAGTATAAAAGAATGACTGGTGAAAGATTCAGGCCAATCAAGAACAGTAGTGGGAAAATTTGTGTGGAGTCTGAGGAGAGAGGGGAAGCCCTAAATGAATGCTTTTTGTCTGTATTCACACTGGAGAAAATACAATGTTGTCGAGGAGAACTCTGAGATACACGCTACTAGACTAGGTGGGGTTGAGGTTTACAAGGAAGAGGTGCTAGCAATTCTAGAAAGTGTTAAAATATATGTCCCCTTGTCCGCATGAGATTTACCCTAGGATTCACTGGGATGTCAGCGACGTGAGTAGAAAGTCTTTGGCTTTAATCGTTGTGCCATCATTGTTTACAGGAATAGTACCAGAAGAATGGAGGTAAGCAAATGTTGTCCCTTTGTACAAGAAGGTGAGTAGAGACAATGCAAGTAATTATGGACCAGTAAGCCTTACATTGGTTGCGTGTAAAGATGCAGAAAAGTTCATAAGAGATTGAACTAATATTCCAGAGAGGAATAATTTTATTAGAAATAGTCAACACGATTTTGCGAAGGGTTGGTTGTGCTTCACGAAACTTTTTGAGTTCTTTGAGATGGTGAACATGCAGGTAGGTAAGGGTAAAGTGGCTGATGTGTGTTTATGGATTTCCGTAAGGTGTTTGATAAGGTTTACCATGGTAGGCTATTGCACAAAATATGGAGAAATGGGATTGAGGGCAATTTAATGGTTTGGATAGGAAATTTGCCAGCTGAAAGATGTAGAGGGTGGTTGTTGATGGGAAATATTCATGCTGGAGTTCAGTTACGAGTGGTGTGTCGTAAAGATCTGTTTTGGGTCCACTGTCATTTCACATTTTTATAAGTGAGCAGGATGAGGGTGTAGAAAGATTGGTTACTAAATTTGCGGATGACACTGAGGTCGGTGGATTTGTAGATAGCGCTGAAGGATGTTACAGGTTGCAGAGGAACATGAGTAAGCTGCAGAGCCGGGCTGAGAGGTGGCAATTGGAACTTAATGTGTAAAACTGTGAGGTTATTCACATTGAAAGAAGTAACAGGCATAAACAGTAATCGTAAGATTCTTGGTAGTGTAAGTGAACAGAGAGATCTCAATGTCCATGTACATAGATCCCTGAAGGTTGCCATTCGGTTGGTAGGTTTGTTAAGTAGGCATACAGTGGATACCTTGTAATGGTAGAGTGATTGAGTTTCAGAGCCAAGAGGTCATGCTGTAGCAGTCTGTAACTCTAGGGTGGCCGCATTTTGAGCATTGCATACAGTTCTGGCATGACAGGAAGTGTGTGGAAGCTATGGAAATGATTCAGAGGAGGTTTGCTAGGATATTGCTTCGTATGGAGGGACGGTCTTATGAGGAAACGTTGCGAACTTGAGGCTATTTTCGTTCGAGAGAAGAAGGATGAGAGGTGACTTCATTGAGACAGAAAAGATAACCAGAGAGATGGACAGAGAGAACATTTTTTCTCGAATGGTGATGGCCAGCATGATTGGATATAGCTTCAAATTGAGGAGAGATTGATATGGGACAGTCGTTTGAGTTAGTATCTTTAGTCAGAGAATGCTCTGCCTGCAACAGTAGTAGACTTGCAAAGTTTAAGGGCATTTAAATGGTCATTGGATAAACATATGGCTGAAAATAGAACATAGAACATAGAACATAGAACAATACAGCACAGAACAGGCCCTTCGGCCCACGATGCTGTGCCGAGCATTTGTCCTAGCTTAAGAATCATTCCATGTACCTATCCAATTGCCACTTAAAGGTCACCAATGATTCTGACTCTGCCACTCCCACAGACAGCGCATTCCATGCCCCCACCACTCTCTGGGTAAAGAACCTACCCCTGATATCCCCCCATACCTTCCAAACTTCACCTTTAATTTATGTCCCCTTATAACATTCTGTTGTACTCAGAGAAAAAAGTCTCTTACTGTCTACTCTATCTATTTCCCTGATCATCTTATAAACCTCTATCAAGTCACCCCTCATGCTTCACCGTTCCAATGAGAAAAAGCCTAGCACTCTCAACCTATCCTCATACGAATTATTCTCCATTCCAGGCAACATCCTGGTAAATCTCTTCTGCACCCTCTCCAAAGCTTCCACATCTTTCCTAAAGTGAGGCGACCTGAACCGCACACAGTACTCCAAATGTGGCCTTACCAAGGTCCTGTCCAGCTGAAACATCACTTCACGACTCTTGATTTCAATCCCTCTGCTAATGAACTCTAATACACTATAGGCCTTCTTACAAGCTCTATCCACCTGAGTAGCAACTTTCAAAGAGCTATGAACATAGACCCCAAGATCCCTCCACTCCTCCACGTTACTAAGAACCCTACCATTAACCCTGTATTCCACCTTCTTAAATGTCCTTCCATAATGGACAACCTCACACTTGACAGGGTTGAACTCCATCTGCCACTCCTCAGCCCAGCTCTGCATCATATCTAAGTCCATTTGCAGCCGACAACAGCCCTCCTCACTATTCACAACTCCACCAATCTTCGTATCATCTGCAAATTTACTCACCATCCCTTCAACTCCCTCTTCCAAGTCATTAATAAAAATTACAAACAACAGAGGATCCAGAACTGATACCTGCGGAACTCCACTTGTAACTGGGATCCAAGCTGAATATTTACCATTTGCCACCACTCTCTGACTTCGAGCCGTAAGCCAGTTTTCTATCCAACTGGCAAAATTTCCCTCTATCCCATGCCTCCTGACTTTCTGCATAAGCCTACTATGGGGAACCTTATCAAATGCCTTACTAAAATCCATGCTCTACCCTCATCCACATGCTTGGTCACCTCCTCAAAGAATTCAATAAGACTTGTAAGGCAAGACTGACCCTTCACAAATCCGTGCTAGCTGTCACTAATCAAGCAGTGTCTTTCCAGATACTCATAAATCCTATCCCTCAGTATCATTTCCATTACTTTGCTTACCACCGAAGTAAGACTAACTGGCCTGTATTTCCCGGGGCTATCCCTATTCCATTTTTTGAACAGGGGCACAACATTCGCCACTCTCCAGTCGCCTGGTACCACCCCATTGACAGTGAAGACGAAAAGATCATTGCCAACGGCTCTGCAATTTCCTCTCTTGCTTCCCACATAATTTTAGGATATATCGTGGTCGGGGACTCGATAGTTAGGGGAATCGACAGGAGATTATGTGGTCAGGATCGGGATTCCCGGAAGGTTTGTTGCCTGCCAGGTGCCATGAACCGGGACGTCTCTGATCGGGTGTATAAGGTTCTAAAAGGGGAGGGCTAACAGCCAGAAGTTACATATTGGCACTAATGATATAGCCAGGAAAAGGATCGAAGATATAAAAAGTGATTTCAGGTAGTTAGGATGGAAGCTGCAAAGCAGGACGAACAGCGTAGTGTTTTCTCGTCTACTGCTGGTGCCACGTGATAGCGAGGCGAGGAACAGGGAGAGGGCGCAGCTTAATACATGACTGTGCAGCTGGTGTAGGAGGGAGGGCTTCAGATATGTAGATAATTGGGATGCCTTCTGGAGAAGTTGGGACTTGTACAAGAAGGACGGGTAGCATCTGAACTGGAAGGGGACCAATGTCTTGGGTGGAAGTTTTGCTCGAGTAGTTCGAGAGGGTTTAAACTCGTATGGCAGGGCGGGTGGGAACCTTAGATGTATACTGGAGATGAGAGTTGATGCAGATGAGACAGTACAAGAGGTAGACCAGCTAGTGGGAAGGATATTCCTGGCAAGGAACCAAGGTATCAGTTAAAGTGTGTTTGCTTAAACGCAAGGAGTATCAGGAATAAAAGTGACAAACTTATAGCATGGTGCTATGATGTTGTGGCCATAACAGAGACAAGGGTTTCTCAGGTGCAGAAATGGTTGCTAGATGTTCCAGGGTTTAGAGCATATAAAAAGAGTAGGGAGGGGGAAAAAGAGGAGGAGGTGTAGCACTACTAATCAGAGAGGGTATCACAGCTACAGAAGCTTCCCTTGCCGAGGAAGATCTGCCTTCCGAGTCAGTATGGGTGGAAATTAGGAACAGCAAGGGAGCAGTCACCTCTTTCGCGGTTTACTATAGGCCCCCCAATAGCAGCAGGGAGATGGAAGAAAGCATAGCTCGGCAGATTTTGGAAAAGTGTGGACGTAGTAGGGTTTTTGCAATGAGTGACTTTAACTTTCCCAATATTGATTGGAACCTCCTTTGAGCAGAAGATTTGAATGGAGCTGGTTTTTTAAGGTGTGTTCAGGAGGGTTTCCTAACTCAGTACGTTGACATGCCGACGAGGGGAGAGGCCATTCGAGACCTGGTCCTCGGCAATGAGCCGGGGCAGGTATCAGATCTTGTGGTGGGAGAGCGTTTTGGTGATAGTGGCCACAACTGCCTCACATTCTACATAGCTATGGAGAAGGAGAGGATTAGGCAAAATGGGAGGATATTTAATTGGGGAAGAGGAAACTATGATACGATTAGACATGAGTTAGGAAACATGGACTGGGAGCAGTTGTTCCATGGTAAAGGCACTATAGACATGTGGAGACTGTTTAAGGAACAGTTGTTGCAAGTGATGAATAAATATGTCCCCCTGAGACAGGCAAGAAGTGGTAAGATAAAGGAACATTGAAAAAGGTACCTTACGTAAGGTGGAGGAAGCTCATCTCTGGAGGATTACAGGCAGGCGAGGAAGGAGCTTAAAATGGTCTGAGGAGAGCCAGGAGGGGGCACGAGAAAGGCTTGACAGAACGGATTAGGGAGAACACAAAGGCATTTTACACTGACTTAAGGAATGAGAGAATGATCAAAGAAAGAGTGGGCCCGATCAGGGATAGCATAGGGACTTTGCGTGTGGAGTCTGAGGAGGTAGGGGAAGGCCTAAATGAATTTTTTTGCTTCTGTCTTTACGAAAGAAAAGAACTTTGTAGTGAATGAAACCTTTGAAGAGCAGGTGTGCATGCTGAAATGGATAGTGATAGAGGAAGCTGATGTGTTGAAAATTTTGTCAAACATTGAGATTGACAAGTCACCAGGCCCGGACCAGATTTGTCCTCGGCTGTTTTGGGAAACGAGAAATGCAATTGCTTCGCCATTTGCGAAGATCTTTTCATCCTCGCTTTCCACTGGAATCTTACCTGAGGACTGGAGAGAGGCAAATGTAATTCCTCGCTACAAGAAAGGAAATAGGGAAATCCCCGGCAATTACAGACCAGTAAGATTCTCACGTCTGTCTCTCTGCAAGGTGTAAGAAAGGATTCTGAGGGATAGGATTTATGACCATCTGGAAGAGCATGGCTTGATTAAATGCAGTCAACACGGCTTTGTGAGGGGCAGGTCATGCCTCACAAACCTTATCGAGTTCTTTGAGGATGTGACTAGAAACGTTGATGAGGGTCGAGCTGTGGATGTGGTGTATATGGACTACAGCAAGGCATTTGATCAGGTTCCCCATGGTAGGCTCATTCAGAAGGTCAGGAGGAATGAGAGTCCGGGGAACATAGCTGTCTGGATACAGAATTGGCTGGCCAACAGAAGACAGCGAGTGGTAGTAGAAGGAGAATATTCTGCCTGGAAGTTTGTGGTGAGTGGTGTTCCACAGGCCTCTGTCCTTGGGCCTCTATTGTTTGTAATTTTTATTAATGACTTGGATGAGGGGATTGAAGGATAGGTCATCAAGTTTGCAGATGACACAAAGGTTGGAGGTGTCGTTGACAGTATAGCGGGCTGTTGGAGGCTGCAGTGGGACATTGACAGGATGCAGAGATGGGCTGAGTGGTGGCAGATGGGGTTCAACCTGGATAAATGCGAGATGATGCATTTTGGAAGGTCGTAATTGAAAGCTGAGTACAGGATTAAGGATAGGATTCTTGGCAGTGTGGAGGAACAGAGGGATCTTGGGGTGCAGGTACATAGATCCCTTAAAATCGCCACGCAAGTGGACAGGGTTGTTAAGAAAGCATATGGTGTTTTGGCTTTCATTAACAGGGGGATTGAGTTTAAGAGTCGTGAGATCTTGTTGCAGATCTATAAAACTTTGTTTAGACCACACTTGGAATACTGCGTCCAGTTCTGGTCGCCCTATTATAAGCAAGATGTGGATGCTTTGGAGCGGGTTCAGAGGAAGTTTACCAGGATGCTGCCTGGACTGGAGGGCTTATCTTATGAGGAGAAGTTGACTGAGCTCAGACTTTTTTCATTGGTGAAAAGGAGGAGGAGAGGGGTCCTAATTGCGGTATGCAAGGTAATGAGAGGCATAGATAGAGTCGATAGCCAGAGATTATTTCCCAGGGCAGAAATGACTAACACGAGGGGTCATAGTTTTAAGCTGGTTGGAGGAAAGTATAGAGGGGACGTCAGAGGCTGGTTCTTTACACAGAGAGTTGCGAGAGCATGGAATGCGTCGCCAGCAGCAGTTGTGGAGGCAGGGTCATGGCGACATTTAAGAGACTCCTCGACATGCATCTGGTCACAGAAATTTGAGGGTGCATACATGAGGATCAGTGGTCGGCACAACATCGTGGGCTGAAGGGCCTGTTCTGTGCTGTACTGTTCTATATTCTATGTTCTATGTTCTATATCCTGTCAGGCCCGCGGGACTTGTCTATCCTCAAGTTTTTCAAAATGCCCAACACATCTTCCTTCCTAACAAGTATCTGCTCTAGCTTACCAGTCCGTTTCATACTCTCCTCTTCAACAATACCGTCCCTCTCATTTGTAAATACTGAAGAAAAGTACTCAAATAAGACATATCCTTTCTCTTCCGACTCAATACACAGTCTCCTACTGCTGTCCTTGATCGGACCTACCCTCGTTCTCGTCATTCTCATGTTTCTCACATACGCATAAAAGGCTTTGGGGTTATCCTTGATTCGACCCGCCAAAAATTTTTCATGCCCTCTCTTAGCTCTCCTAATCCCTTTCTTCAGCTCCCGTCTGGCTATCCTGTATCCCTCCAAAGCTCTGTCTGAACCTTGTTTCTTCAAATTTATGTAAGCCTCATTCTTCCTCCTTACAAGACATTCAACCTCCCTCACACGACCATCTCGTTCCTGCCTGACAGGTACATAAATATCAAGGATACGTCGTATCTGTTCCTTGAAAAAGTTTCACATTTCAACGACATCCTTCCCTGACAGCCTATGCTCCCAACTGATGCTCCTCAGATTCTGTCTTGCAGCATCGTATTTACCTTTCCCCCAATTGTAAAACCTACCCTTTTGCACGCACCTATCTCTCTCCATAACCAAGGTGAAAGTCACAGAATTGTGGTCACCATCACCAAAATGTTCACCCACTAACAAGCCCATCGCTTGTCCCGGTTCGTTACCAAGTACCAAATCCTCTCTGGTCGGACAATTTACATACTGAGTTCGAAAAGCTGCCTAGACACACTGCACAAACACTGCTCCGTCCAATCTACTTGATCTAAAGAGCTTCCAATCAATATTTGGGAAGCTGAAATCGCCCATGACTACTACCCTGTGGCTTCTGCACCTTTCTAAAATCTGTTTCCCAATCTGTTTCTCCACATCTCTGCTGCTATTGGGGGGCCTACAGTAAACACTCAACAAGGTGACTGTTCTTTTCCTATTTCTGACTTCAGCCCACAATATCTCCAAAGGCAGATCCCCCTTTAACTGCCTTTCTGCAGCCATTATACCTTTTCTGATTAGCAACGCCACACCCTCCTCCTTTTTTACCACCCTCTGGATGGTATCTGAATGGAATAGTGTCGGACAGATAGGCTTTAGATTGGTTCCACAGGTTGGCACAACATCGAGGGCCAAATCACCTGTACTGCATTATAAGTTTCTATCTTCTATGTTGTACGGATATGTATTGGTATGTAACGTGAAATTGAGTTTGCGACAGTAATTTCGTCTCGTGACAGACAGAAACTGGGAGAAGAGAAAGTCCTTCACGACAAAACAAAGACGGCCTGTATGTAGTTTGCACATTCTCCCCGTGTCTGCGTGGGTTTCCTCTGGGTGCTCCAGTTTCCTCCCACAGTCCAAAGATGTACAGGTCAGGTGAATTAACCATGCTAAATTGCCCATAGTGTTCGGTGAATTAGTCAGAGGGAAACGGGTCTGGGTGGGTTACTCTTCGGAAGTTCGGTGTGGACTGATGGGGCTGGAAGCGCCTGTTTCCGCACTGTAGGGAATCTAATCTAATCACACTGGTAATAGTTTACCATAGGTGATAAAAGAAACCCAACCGGTTGAAAATGAGGTGAAAAGGCCTCAGGTGATTCCATTGTCGTGAGGTGGCACTTGTAAAGTCACAGTACTCGTCGTTGAAGAAAGGTACTGTTAGAAAAGATGGATAAGGGAGACTAAGCCAGTGGTATTAGTTGATATAATAAAGGAAACCGTCAGAAAAGTTGAGGAGGTGCAGGAAAGTGCACAGCCTGAGCAGGAGCTAGGTATTGAGTTAGTGTCTGATCTCTATAATCACTTCATGTCTGTTGGAAAAGTTTAGTCAGGAAGAAAGGTGGAGAAGGAAAGAAGTTTCTGCATTTGTTACCGTAAATGAGTTTAATTAATTCACCGTGACGGCCTTTTGAACGGGAGTGCACCAGTCACATTCCAAAGACTCATTAATAAAATTGTGGCCAGATTAATAAATTGTGCAGTTTATCTGGATGAAGCAGTGATTTTTAGCGAATCATGGAAATATCAAATGGTATATTTGTCAGACTTCTTTGAATGATAACGAGGAGTAAAACTGGTAATAAACTTTAAGAAAACAGAATTCGCAAAGGCTGAGGTGACGTTCGTGGGACATAACATCGGATATGGAAGGATGATCTCCAAGAATGTGAAGATGAAGACCTTCGAGGATTTTCCACGAGCATCCTCCAAGAAACAGGTGCTTGGATTTTTGGGACTAAGCAGATTCTATCGGGAGGTTTTTGCAAACTTCAGCAGCGTTAACAGACTTACTAAAGAACACAGTTTTTCGGTTAACAGAACAATGCCAGGAGCATTTGACAATCTAAAAGCAATAATAACCATTTTTAGCTACTCTCAAGTCACTTTTACATCCTAACACCATACTGAAGTTTAGCAGAGCCGTTGCTTCACTGGCTGACTTAGTGAGGAAGTTCAGGACATGTCAGTTGAATGCAGACCGTGAAAAGCCATTTCTCAACCTGGATGCTGTGTTAATCACTCACCTAGTGTTCAGCACTCCTAATTGCGCTGTTCCATTAAAGGCGGATATCTAAGCATGTGATGCGGGTGCCGATACTGTGCTATTGCATGAAGATAACGAAAAAAAAACTATTGGGTATTTTCCAAGAAAATTAAATAGTCATCAGCAGAATATTCCACGATTGAGAACGAAGCCTTGAGCTTGATATTGGCATGGCAATATTTCAACATTTATAACGCCAGTAATGTGCCTGTGACAATTATAAGTACTGATTATAATCCAATAAAAGTATGGAGAAATTTACAGATAAAAGTTCCAGACTGTTGAGATGCAGCTTATTATTGTAGCTATTGAATTTAAAAATATATATATTTTTATATATATATATGTGGCAGTATGTGAAGACTTATTTGCCGATGCATTGTCATGACTCTGAAAAACCAAACTGGAGGCAATCAGCGGTGGCAGTAAATGGAATGAAATAGATTTTCGTAGTGAATACTTGTTAAGAGTCATAGTAATGCAAAGTGCACGAATAGAGAAAGAAAAAAGGTTTTTAAAATGAAGCCATCTTTGTATATTAACGATTCATTCTTTTTAGGTGCAGAGACATGCTGATACTATAACCATAAGAACATATTTTGTGCTTTTTAAAAGACATATTGTAAGGCAGAGGCGCAGAGCAAGCCGCCAGAACCACAAGGATAGACAACTTAGGAGCCCATTTTTTAACAGCCTGAATGAGTATGGCCCACTCTCACAAATCCAGATATCTGTATTTTGTTTTTTCAATAGCATAAGCAGATATTTGGATCTCAAAACAGTGGGAAGTTTCAGTGAGCGTTTCCGATATGCCACTATCTCTGAATTTCTCTTTTTGGATTGGAGAACTGCATGGGAATATCTGTGTCCGAATTCCCTTTTAGCAAAAGAGTGTGCTTATCCAATGTTACCACATTGAAACAGTTAATTAGTAATAATTACATGATCTGTTCTTTGGTTATGTGTTCCATAGTTAATTTATTGTAATTCTCGTTCTTTTATTGATATTTTAACTAAAGTGTTTGAATAAAATGTGGTTTGCTTAACGTCAAATTTGTTGACCATTCGTAGAACATTTGGAAAATTGTGCTTTACACCTCGCCTGAAAAGTTAGGGTCTAGGCTACCTACTTGAAATATTCTTGAAATGTTGTGGTCAATAAAACATGTCAGCAATTTTTCATTCACTTTGTGGGATTCTTTCTTAATTAATTACCTTTACGAATGTGGAATTGGTCAGAAGCCTTCCATGTCAACAACATCGACTGAAATTCAGAAACAAAAGCGGAGGTTACCGGAAAAGCTCAGCAGGTCTGACAGCATGTGTGAAGCGAAATCAAGGTTAATGTTCTGGGTCCGGTGATGCTTCCTTATATGTGATGGTTTCCAGGCAAATGTAAGTTCATATGCGGAAAGTGGGGGTCAGGAGTAAACAGGATACACCCCAATCAGAGAGAAAAGTTCGACAGCCAAACGACTCGATAACAATCAGGCTGGGAGAATACATAGTTGACACTGTTAACGGCTAACAATATGCAGTTGAGTACTGTCTGATGATATGGTTTGTTGTCTCTGTGTGATAGGGACATGGACATGTGGGCGTTCCAGTTCTAAAATTATTCAAGTCCAGAGGCCTTCAGGGTGCCCTGTCTACCTACCTTCGTCACCTCTTAAATAAATCTCAAAAGAATGTCTCAGGAGTTACCTGATATGCGTCCATGCTGGCTTTCCATGATTGTTTGCAACATTTTGAGATGTTCATCTACGTCATCCTTGATAATAGACACCAACAATTGCCTGAACACAGATGCCATACTGAGTCATATGTAATTCTCCGATGTTCCTCTTTTACACATATTAGAAAGAGGAATTGGCATGTGCAATTTCCAATCCAGTGGTAGGAGCCCAGAATAAATATAACTCTGGAACAAGAACTTGGAGTCAATCTGGTGGAGTAAGGGTTGCAAAACTGCACAAGGATTTAGATTATTAGGGAGTGCCTGTGTGTCAAAGTTTAATGTTATTGAGGGCGAGCGTTATGTGGATGCAATGAAATGAGAGGGACTCTGTCGTTGTGTGAACATGTGAGAGAGGTAGATATGATGGTGTGAAGGAGTACAAATATGTGATGAAAATTGCTTGAGCATGTGTATGTGCACATCCGTGTGTTTGGATGACATGCATGGTCTAGAGTGCACGTTTGTACTTGCAGTGTTGTGAACCTTAGGTTAAACCAGAATAAGTCTTCTATCTTTGCCATATATGTTTGTGGGTAACAATGTCATTGTTTGTGGATAAGAAAGCGTGTGTGTGTGTGTGTGTGTGTGTGTGTGTGTGTGTGTGTGTGTGTGTGTATGCGTGTGTGTGAGAGAGAGAGAGAAAGAGAGAGATCGTCTGTGAATACTGCAAGTGACAGAGCAAACACAAATCCAGTTCCATGCAAAAAAAAAATACCTGCAGAGTAAGCTGGGAGAAGAGGAAGCCTTAATCAACTTGCTTCTCATACTGTCGTTGAATGAATCCTGCAACAGCCAACTCAAAATGATCAAACACCAGATGCGAAAAGAAAATCAATTTTGGGAAAGAAAACAAGCGTTGCCCAATGTAGGCCATATGCAATTCCACTGTGAACAGAAATGGTCCTGTTGTTATTTCGTCATGTTCATTGATATGCTGTCAGTTGTTCTTAATGCTTGTTTTTTTTTCTTTTGTTCAGCACAGCCCAAAGAAAGCAGGATGCTTTTGGTTTTGTTCGCTGGGCAGAACATTTCAACCTTTTCTTCTTTCATTCATTCATTCATTCATTTATTTATCAGACTATGCGGATCAAAGGTAAACGGATTGCAGATTATGTTACAAAATGAATTGTGATTTGGTAAAAGTGTAATGTTCCTATAGCCCTATTAGGCAAAGATAGACGATTTCTTGTGGTTTAACCTGAGGCGAGAGAAAGGTTGAGAAGAGGAAACCATCATGGTAAATTCAGCCAGTGTGTGAATGGAATGCGCTCTGTTGGAATTATTATCCGTTGTAAAACAGCCATCCAGCCACTTACTAAATGAGACGAACGAAATTAGAAAGCGGCTCTGTGAGGCAACGTCTGGAGCATGGTGTGCATCTTGATATTGCTTGCCAAAGGGAGAACATGCCTGCCCTACCGTGTTTGTCAAATTGATTCACGGATAGAACCCCAGTATTCAATACTGTGCTATGAAACGGTAGTCACTTGAATGGACCCAACCTTCTTTTGAGTGAGAAGAATGAGATGAGATCTCACTTAAACATGCACAATTCATAAGTAACAAATCATGACCATGCTAGGCGAATGTTTCCTCAAATGGGGAACCAAAGACAAAGAGTCATTATCTCAGAACAATAAAACATCAAAACCTAAGATGGGGTATATTTGTTTAGCTTGGACTTTGAGGATGAATGGGATTCTGCACATCAGAGGGTAGGAGACCTTAACGATCTAAGTATATGTCAAGGAGCGTTTAGTTGGCTGTACAAATTGAATTAGTGGAATATTGATAGGGTTTTTCTTTGAAGTAGGTAAAAGCAATGACAGCAGATGCTGGAAACCGGATTCTGGATTAGTGGTGCTGGAAAAGCACAGCAGTGCCGGCATCTGAGGAGCAATAGCCCTTCATCAGGAATATCTGATTTGAAGTATCTGATTGTATAACAGGCAATGTATACCCGTTCCTACCCTTTAGAAATAGGGTATGCTAAAGTATACCCATTCCTACCCTTTAGAATTTTTTTTGTGTGTTTTTCCTACTGGAGAGGGTCAAAGAAGATGTTTGAAAATCATCTTGTGAATGTTTAAAAAAGTCATTGTTACTTAATCTGTTTCATCAGAGTGAAGAACAGCTTCTTCTTGGCTACTATCACATTCAAGTTGATTATTTTCTGCAGCTTCTCTGTAGCTGTAACATTAAAGAGTGCATTCTGTTCTATTAACGTGAAGTAATTATGTAAGGAATGATTTGTAAATGTCTCCACTGCACATAATAATACTTTTAATTGTGGCTTGGCTTATGTGATATTAATAAATCAATGGGTAGTGTACATGAGCATGTCAGGAGCAGCCCTTGTCATAAATAAAAATAGTTTCACAACAAACTGGTGAAGCAACGAAACAAGACTACTTGCATCTCATTAATTAAGTGCAAGCAATACGCTCAGTATAATCAGCAGATCAGATCCAAGTTTTGCAGTCTTACCAGATCTAGTTGTGAAAGTTGGTCAGTAATTAGACTAACAAATCCTCAATGAAATTGAGCTCAGCGTATCATTGTGAAGTAGAAGCATTAAGGATTCAGAACAATATTCTGTTGGAAATGCTGCGTGGATAATCCACCTCTGTCGCCTCCAGCCGTTGTCAGCATTACAGATGCCAGTCTTTAATCAATTTCATTTATTTCACGTGATATCCTTAATAGTTCAAGGAATTGGATACTGAAAAGACTTTGGGCTCCTAACGCAAGTCCAGCGGTAGTAATGAAGGCCTGTGGTTCAGGTATTGCTTCATACTTTGTCAAGCTGTTCAAGTAGAGATACAACACTGGCATCCTCCTGACAATGGCGAAAGTTTGCCAGGGCTATTCTGTAAAACCAGGGCAAATCCAACATGGTCATTTGTTGCACATCAATCTATTTTCTATCATATTTAAGGAATGGCAGATGTTGAATACTGCAGGAAAGCAGCAACTCTTCAGTCACAAAGTGTTCACTGACAACAAACTTGTATTATAGCAGGGCCATTCAGCACCTGACCTCATAACATGCTTCGTTGAAGCTTAGCCAAAAAAATAGCCATCATCAAGAAAGAGGCAAAGCTGATTGTTGTCGATGTAAAGACCAAATTTGACGAAGAAGGATGAACAATACAGGACGAGAGCAGGTCCTTCGGTCCTCTAAGCCTGCGTCGACACAACTTTGCCTTCAGTATGAAAGCTCTCTTTACTTACAGGATACATTTCCATTTTTACGCTTCCTCTTCATGATTTTGCCCAGGCTCTTCTTAAATGTTGTTGTTGGGTCCGATTCTACAACCCCCTCTGTGGGTTCGTTCGACACATTCACCACCCTTTCCGTGAAAATTGTGCTCACATGTCTCTCTTCAACTCCTACCTGCCCCCGCTCCTTGAAGGTGTGTTCTCTGGTAGCCCTGCACACTGCGAAAAGTCTTGTGGTTTGTATTGTATCCACGTCATTCACAAACTGAGAAAATTCTACCACATTATCCTTCAAACGTCTGTCTTCCACTGAAAACAAATCCAATCAGACACTTCTTGTTGTGTGGTAACAAAGAAAATGTACGCAATATTCCAAGTGTGGCTTAACTAAAGTCCTATAAAATTGCAGCATAACATGTCTATCCTTATACTCAATTACCTTTGCAATTAAAGCAAGCATGCCAGAGACCTCTTTCACTACCTCATCGACTGCTGACACCCTTTGTGGCCTGTGTAAGTGCACAATCAGAACCGTCTGCATATCAGAACTCCTAAGGGTACCGTCATTCACGGCATAGTTTCCAACTGTATTGACCTTCCAAAATGTATCACCTCGCCTTTGTCCGGATTAAACGGCAACTGCAATGTTCCTGCCCTTGTGTCCAACTGATCCATACCCAGTTGCATCCTCTGACAGTCCTTCTAATTATCCACAAACTCAACATTTTTTGTAACGTCCACAAACTTACTCATTTGACCTGGTAAGTTTTCCTTCAAATCATGTACCGAGACCACTAACAACAGAGGGATAAATGCAGAATCCATTAGTCTTGGCAATACTGGAGTCATGGGAAAACAAGGGAGAAGATAAGAATAGTGCAACACGCCACATGCCCCAAAACATGCAGTCATTCTATTGCAAAGGGTCAGTAGCAATAATTGTAACATCTCAGAAGCACTGCAGAATTTACTATGATACCTTAAGCAGCACTTGACACACTAACAAGCTCTTCCATTTAGTACGAGGTCATCACCAGCAAGAACCATCAACTGCCACACCCATCCACTCCCACAGCAAGAAATGAACCATCGTCATTTGGAAAATACCGTTTTCGATTCAGTACCATTGAGTCAAAATCCTGGTATTCTCTCCCTAAAATCCTTCACTGGAAGACAGAAGTTTGAAGATTAGCGCTGCTGCCTCACAGCGCTGGAGACCCGGGTTCAATTCCCGCCTCAGGCGACTGACTGTTTGTAGTTTGCACATTCTCCCCGTGTCTGCGTGGGTTTCCTCCGGGTGCTCCGGTTTCCTCCCACAGTCCAAAGATGTGTAGGCCAGGTGAATTGGCCATGCTAAATTGCCCGTAGTGTTAGGTAAGGGGTTAAATATAGGTGTATGGATGGGTTGCACTTCGGCGGGTCGGTGTGGACTTGTTGGGCCGAAGGGCCTGTTTCCACACTGTAAATAATCTAATCTAATCTAACAGCACCATCGGTATAGCTGCCGATTGGAAACGGCAGCTTAACTTCATATTCTCAGGAGTGAATAGGGATGGATGCATGTTGAAAGCTGGTAATATCTAGATACTTCGCCCCATGAATGGTTTATGAAAACTGCTAACGTTTTAGGAAGCTCTGTATTAAATGGAAACACATATGCACAAACCACAGACACACACACACACACACACACACACACACACACACACACACACACACACACACACACACACACACACACACACACTTAAGTTTACCCAGTTAAAAGACCTGAAGACAGAAGATTGTAAGCTTTTGAGGAGCACTCCAGATACAGTCGGGAATGAGGAAAACATAGTTAGATTACACAACCCTGAGGTAATATGGAAATATTTGGAACGGGTCAATTACAAGTAATAAATCAAAATGAGGGCTTTCTGAAAGATTACTCTTTCACAGTGGAGATACAGAAACCCTTGGCTGGTGTAATGACGACTAGGTCCAGGATTTCGTGATGTCTTGGATCACGTTTGCGGGACCCCTGAGGGGGTGGGGAAGCAGCCCCAAGTTGTGGTTCGCATTGGGACTAACGACATAGGAAAAGGGATCGGTGTTTAAGGCAGAAATTCAGGTAGCTAGGGTGGAAAATTAGTGCTAGAACCAGAGTTGTTATCTCTGGTTTGTTCCCTTTGACACGTGCTCGTGACCCGAGAAACAGGGAGAGAGAGAAGTTGAACATATGGTTACATGGATGGTGCAACAGGGAGGGTTTAGGATACTTGGGTAATTGGGGCTCATTATATAGTAGGTGGGATCTATACAAACAGGACGGTGTACATCTGAACCAGAGGTGAAAAATATCCAGTGGGGAAAATTTGTTAACGTTTTTTGGGAGTTTTTAAGCTAATTTAACAGTGGAACAGAAACCGACATTTTAGTTCCAGTGTCCAGAAGGTTGCAATTAGTGAGGTCAGAAATGAGATTTAAAGATCACTAGACATCACTGGCAAGCAGGAAGCTGATTTGAAGTGTGTCTACTTCAACGAGAGGAGCGTCAGGAATAAGATGTTCCTCAGGTGGAGGAACAGAGGGATCTTGGGGTTTACGTACATAGATCTTTGAAAGTTGCCACTCAGGTGGATAGAGTTTGTAAGAAGGCCTATGGTGTATTATCGTTCATTAGCAGAG
Source organism: Chiloscyllium punctatum (assembly GCF_047496795.1). Classification (NCBI taxonomy): domain Eukaryota; kingdom Metazoa; phylum Chordata; class Chondrichthyes; order Orectolobiformes; family Hemiscylliidae; genus Chiloscyllium; species Chiloscyllium punctatum. The sequence goes on from NC_092766.1 coordinate 19,262,704, forward strand.
GGATTGAATTCAAGAGTCGTGAAGTGATGTTGCAGCTGTACAGGACTTTGGTTAGGCCACATTTGGAGTACTGTGTGCAGTTCTGGTCGCCTCACTTTAGGAAAGATGTGGAAGCTTTGGAGAGGGTGCAGAGAAGATTTACCAGGATGTTGCCTGGAATGGAGAATAGGTCGTGCGGGGATAGGTTGAGAATTCTCGGCCTTTTCTCGTTGGAACGGCGAAGAATGAGGGGTGACATGATAGAGGTTTATAAGATGATCAGAGGAATAGATAGAGTTGACAATCAGAAACTTTTTCCCCGGGTACAACAGAGTGTTACAAGGGGGCATACATTTAAGGTGAAGGATGGAAGGTATAGGGGAGATGTCAGGGGTGCGTTCTTTACCCCGAGAGTGGTGGGGGCATGGAATGCGCTGCCTGTGGGTGTGGTAGAGTCAGAATCATTGGCGGCCTTTAAGCGGCATTTGGGTAGGAACATGGATGGGTGCTTAATCTAGGATAGAAGTTCGGCACAACATCGTGGGCCGAAGGGCCTGTTCTGTGCTGTATTGTTCTATGTTCTATGTTCTATGTTCTAACTTGCAGCATAGGTTGGTATCTGTGACTTCGATGCTGTGGCCATTTAGGAGATCAGGGACAGGAATAGTTATTGCAGATTCTGGTGATTTGATGTTTCACTAAGCACAGAGATGATAGTAAAAGAGTGGGAAGTATGGCATTGTTAGTCAAATGAAACATTAGGGTGGTAAAAATGACGTTTGAGGATTCGTCTACTGGGCTGAGGTGCGAAACATGAAAGGAGAGGTCACCCTGTTGGGTGTTTTTTATGGGCCTCCATATAGGCCTAGAGGCGTTGAGAGTGGTGTGGTGGCCCAGTGGTTAGCCCTGCTGTCTTGCAGCGCGACGGTCCTAGGTTCGATTCTAGCCTGGGGAATGAAAGTAACAGCGTAGCTGTTATGGGGACTTTTTTTCAAATGTTGAGTGCAAATACTGTATTTTGATTACTTTATATGGGTCAAAGTGCGTTGGCGGCTTTGCTGATGCAGTTTGTCGATAGGCCAACAAGTGGCGAAGCTGCCTGAACTGCTGTGCTCTTCCAGCACCACGCTAACACAGAATCTGGTTTCCAGCATCTGCAGTCATTGTTTTTACCACATTGGATTTGGTACTGGGTAAAATACCCGGACATTTGTTAGATATGGATTTAAGTGAGCACTTCAGTAATAGTGACCACAGTTTGATAATGTTTACTTTAGCGATGGAAATGGATGGGCATGAAACCATAAGGGAAGGGTTATAACTGCGGGAAAAGCAATTTTGATGAAATTAGGCGAAATTTAGTTCGCATAGGATGGCGAAGGATACTGGTGCAAATGTTTTACTTGACTCCAGCATACTGCAGTCCCCATAGCGTTTTATTTTGTTTCATTGAGTCATGACATGTGAATAATCCTGGTTATGCCAGCATTTATTCCCATTCTTAATTGCACTTAAAAGTATGGAACTAAGATGCTGTCTTGAAAAAATGCCACAGATGTTGCTCCTGAACTTTCTCCATTTCGTCAATCTTTTCATGTGCAATCAGTGTCTTCCCATGGCTGCTTTATTACATCACATTGTTTTCTATTCTTCAGTGTGGACAAAAACCCCAGATTGTAATAACGTGTTGTGAAAAGTCTCCAATCATTCTGCAAGCATGAAACAGACGCTTAGCTTGCTTCGCATTTTATTTACCACCTTTTATTATGGTCACGTGTCGAACATCATTCGTCTGAAGTATTCCTTTGAAGCACATTTGGAACCTTGAAAAACAGCAGTTTTTCAAATTAGGTAACCTAATGTCTTCTGGATTCAACACTGAGTTTAAAAAAATCGAGATTCACACACGCTGCTCATCCTTTGGACTTTTTTGTGTTTTTTAAATTGATTTTTAAAATTTTGTGAAGAGCTATTTATGTTCATGGTATTTAACTTCAAGTTCGATAGATGCCCTTTTACTAGAACCACACTCCACTTGTTGCCCATATGTCTATCTTCTATTTAAAATGTTGCATATACTCTACCCAATCTTGAAATTATGTTTCTTTTTTCCAGGCAAATAGCAAATTTTACAAAATTCATGAAATTTCTGCCCTTTATAATTTCTAATGAAGAGAAATCTTAACTATTTCTTGTTTACACAATGTTTGCAGACAAACTGACTATTTATCACACTTTCTGAAATTCTGAATAATATGGCACTTCATGTGCTCTATACATTATCCAGAGTGTATCAGAAGCAGGATTCTCCGCTGTCCTTTTACTCTATACTTCATTGTGTCTTGTTATTACTTTAGATGTTGCGGCATCTCTACCTATTTAGTTTATGGGTGATAAATGCCAATTATATTATAGAACAGTTGTCAATCTGGATAAGTCAGTTTTGGGAGCCATTGCATGATAGCACAATCATAGAGTTATAGAGACACACAACAGAGAAGAGGCCCTCGGTGCATTGAGCATCTGCTGACCTATCTGAACGAATCCCACTTCCCAACGTTTGGTTCAAACCTTGGGTTATAACATTGCAAGTGCTCATCCAGGTACTGTTGTTAAGTTCTGAGGTTTCCCGCTTTACCATGTTCCCGAAAATTTATTTCAGAATCTCACCACCTTCTGGTGAACAAAAATCCTGAAACCTCTCTAAGACTTATGTCTTTCAATGTAAACTTATATCCCCAACCCCTCATTATGGATTTTTCAATTCAGGGGAACAGGTAAATCGCTTCAATCCTGTCTGTGACCCTCATAATTTTATAAACATTGGGATATCACACTTTCATCCTTCTCTGCTCCAAAGGTATCATTCCAAGGCTATCCAGTCTCTCTTCATAACAAATTGCTTCAACCCAAGCAACATGGAGCATGGAAAAGATCAACACTGGAAAAAGTCCTTCGATGTTATGGCTGACCATGATGCCATTCGAAATTAAGTCCAACTGCCTGATCATGATCCGTTTTTGTTATTGTTCACGTGTCTATCTTAATGCCTGTGAATCGTTGCTATGGTTATAGATGTAACACCGCCATGGCACGGCTTTCAAGGCACTGAGCACCTTCTGTGTCTCTCATACGTATTTACACTTTGCCTCTTCACAACTTAAAAGTATAGCATTTTGCATTTGTCATTTCGACGTTTCGAAAACGAATCTGACTATCACACAGGTTGCATGAGTAATTTTGACTTTGAAATGAATAGTGCATTGGATGAAATACAGCATTCTTTAAGTGGCATGCACTACATCATTCCAGGAAGAGACAAAGCGACATTAGTCATCCGATAAACGTGATTTGATGCGATTGCAGTTAATATTAATTTGTATTTACCATTACCTTTGCTGCTCTTTCGTCATTAAGTTGTCTACTTTAACTGCAGTGAATATTGAATTTGTGGATAGACCACGATGGGTTTCAATTGTTCAGATAAAACTGGAAGAAGCATTCCCAAAATGAATGTGAATGTGAGCATTTTGAAATTTATTATTCATTTACAGCATGTTGGCATCGCTGACCAGGCCAGCATTTATTGCTCTCTCCTAATTACCCAGAGGGCATTTGAGAGTCAACGACATTGGTGTGGGTCTGAAGTCATATGTAGAGCAGACCACTGAACGATAACAGTTTCCTTCCCTTAAGAACAATAGTGAATCAGATTGAACTTTCCTGACAACCGGCATATTCGTCATTTATCCAGATTACTTTATGAATTTATATTCCACCATCTGCCATGGCAGAATTCGAACTTGAGTCCCCAGAAATTTCCTGGGTCCCTCAATTAGCACTCCAGCTATAATACAAGTCGTCGTACGCCTCCCCTTTAGATCGCATCGCAGATGGACACTAAGCACTGCCCTATTGGATTTACTGATGGTTTAAATCACCTTTTTACTTCATTTTTGTGGGATGTGGGTGTCGATCGCTGACCAGAATTTATTGCCGTCCAGCGTTGCCCATGAGAACCTGATGGTTGTCTGCATTTTTGCACTGTTTCAGTCCACCTGAAGAAGCTTAGTAGCTGTTCCGTTATCCTTAAGGATTCTGCTTAAAGTAAATCTTCCTATGAGGCGTAGTAGACACTTGAACCATGGTATAACCTGTCCATATCCAACTGAAACAATCCTCTCTTATGTAGATCAACTTAAATGCACCGACATTTGTTCCAAACCACATCCCTTCTCCTGCCATCCCAACATATACACAGGCACATTTTCATGTATGTATATTTATTAAATGTACAATTGCCATCTTCTGGAAAATTCCTCCCTTTCCTCGCCATAATACATTTTCAAACGCTCACATCCTTCAGGAAACGTAACTGGAAATGCAACAATTTTCTGCCATTGGACCTTTCAACTTTTTGACATTACCTTCTCCAGTCTTAGTTCTATTTGGGTAGACATATCCCATGCACCACTTTTGCACAGAAAGAAAACAATTTTTATGCTCTCCTTGAGCATATAATTATTCAGTCTTGAGTTCAGCTTCTGCCATTTTACACTTTCCGTTCATCCATTCAGCATCAGTCTGTCGATGTCCCTCTTATATCTTTCTGTTCTCACATTCACGTCTTCTTTGAAAACATGAAATTTGCTTGAATCGAACACATTAAACTATGATCTTCTAAAATCCAACATCATAAAAAGTTACAAATCATTTTCGTCATTCCAAACCTCTCTATGCTGCTGTTATGAGGTTGAAGGCATATACTGTACATTTGAGACAGCGTGAAAGCTGGTTTGCACTGAGACCTTACAAGCACCTGTCAAATGACTAGCTGGCAGTCTCAGACTGTACTGGAAAATTGAAAATATGTAACAATTGGCTGTGAAATCGAACCTGAGCTGGTTGCTGTTTTGACAACAATTCGAATTCATCCAATCAGTTTAAATTATGCCCCAGGATACTGAAAACCAACCGATTTTTTTTTTGCCAACGCTGAACCAATGAGACTATCCGGTGCTGTGGATAAAAACAACAAGACAAGTATTTGTGAAGTCAGAGAGTGTACCTGCTATTGAAAGATACCTGCTATCGAGAGACTAACTGCCATCAAGAAAGATCCAAGAGTTTGTAACATTCTGTATCAAAAGTACGTTTTGTCTGAAACATATTCGCAGTAAGAAAAAGAACGAGACCCACGGCGATTCTCAGCTGAATGAAGAAAGCCACCAGAGACGTCATATCGTTTTGAAATTAAGTTGATGTAATTTTAATAAGTGTTTATTGGAACAGCGATTTTTTAAAGATTTGGAGGCAGTTTATGAGCATTTAAGAGAAATAGGGTCTGAGAGTTTTGAATAGTTGTTCTTTAATGTACACTTTTAGAGTCAATGAATAAATTGATATTATTTCCGTTAAGTAGTGGAAATTTGGAGTTCTCTGTCTCTCATATTTTAACAGATTATGAGACGGTTTGAGCTTTTCTGAGTGTTTGGCTAAATTAACAGAGGAGTTCACCTTCGTGTCATAACACTGTATCAGGCCAAATTTATATGCAAATTTGGAAATCTACATCTTCCTGTTCCCTGCCCTCGCGGAGTATTGAAGGGAGTACCTTAAATCGAATCTTAAATCGGAGTAAATCATAACAAGTTGATCAATGCCAATATGGTGCGGGAGAGTCTTCGGAGTCAAACAGCAAGTCTCTCTGCTGGTAACAGCTCAAAACATCTCAACATTTTTGTGTCACAATGGTTGCATATAACATCGGTCGCAATAAATGACATGACAATCATTTTCTTCAAAAACAAAGTGCAGTTTATTGGATGATGCTATAACTTTAAAAATGTTAAACTGTCCTGGGTTTCTTTTGAAGAGCGGTTGTAAAGGGAGACGTGAAGAAATATCTATTGAAGATGGCTTAAATAAACAGCTTCTGTGACTTTTATTTTTTTTTAATTGGAAGAATGGAAGCAGTTTGATTGGGAATGACCAGCTCTCACAAATCAGGCTTTCTAGTTTATTTTTAGCAGTCAGCTGTTTGGGGTATCAGAAGAGTTGGAATTTTCGTGAATGATTCTTAATTTCTGTGCAAGTTCTCTTGCTTTTTTCCTCCTCCTGGATTAGAAAACTGAATGTAAGAATCTATAACTGAATTTGCCTTTCTGCCATAATGGTGTTTGTGGGATGCTACCATATTGGAACAATTAATTAATAATGGACATTTTATTTGTTATTCGCATAAGCCTTTCAATAGTTAAGTTATTCTAAATTCATCTTTCTTTCGTTTGTGCTTTAACTATAGCGATTAAGTAAATTGTTTTGCTTAACGTCAAGTATTATCACCAGTCATATCATATTCGGAATGCACACGACGCATCTAACTTTAAAATAACAAAACGTTAGTGTCTAGGCGACCTTATAAAAATATCTTGAGGAAATATATAGAACATAGAACATAGAAGAATACAGCGCAGTACAGGCCCTTCGGCCCTCGATGTTGCGCCGATCAAAGCCCACCTAACCTACACTAACCCACTATCCTCCATATACCTATCCAATGCCCGCTTAAATACCCATAAAGAGGGAGAGTCCACCACTGCTACTGGCAGGGCATTCCATGAACTTAAGACTCGCTGAGTGAAGAACCTAACCCTAACATCAGTCCTATATCTACCCCCCCTTAATTTAAAGCTATGCCCCCTTGTAATAGCTAACTCCATACGTGGAAAAAGGTTCTCACTGTCAACCCTATCTAACCCCCTAATCATCTTGTACACCTCTATCAAGTCACCCCTAAACCTTCTTTTCTCCAATGAAAACAACCCCAAGTGCCTCAGCCTTTCCTCATAGGATTTTCCTACCATACCAGGCAACATCCTGGTAAACTTCCTCTGCACCCGTTCCAGTGCCTCCACATCCTTCCGATAGTATGGCGACAAAGACTGCACACAATATTCCAGATGCGGCCGCACCAGAGTCTTATACAACTGCAGCATGACCTTAGGACTCCGGAACTCAATTCCTCTACCAATAAAAGCCAGTGTGCCATATGCCTTCTTCACTGCACTATTTACCTGGGTGGCAACTTTCAGAGATCTGTGTACATGGACACCAAGATCCCTCTGCTCTTCCACACTACCAAGTATCCGACCATTAGCCCAGTACCCCATCTTTTTGTTACTCTTACCAAAGTGAATCACCTCACACTTTGCTACATTGAACTCCATTTGCCACCTTTCTGCCCAGCTCTGCAGCTTCTCTATATCCCGCTGTAACCTGCCACATCCTTCCTCACTGTCTACAACTCCTCCGACTTTCGTATCATCCGCAAACTTGCTCACCCAACCTTCTAACCCTTCCTCCAGGTCATTTATAAAAATGACAAACAGCAATGGTCCCAAAACAGATCCTTGCGGAACACCGCTAGTGACGGCACTCCAAGATGAACCATTGCCATCAACTACTACCCTCTGTCTTCTTCCAGCCAGCCAATTCCTAATCCAAACCTCCAACTCACCCTCAATGCCATATCTCTGTATTTTCTGCAGTAGCCTACCATGGGGGACCTTATCAAACGCCTTACTAAAATCCATATATACCACATCTACCGCTTTCCCCTCATCTACCTCCTTAGTCACCTTCTCAAAGAATTCATGGTCCATAATAATTTTTGGCTCCTTGTCTACCTTAAATATTTATTCTTCCAAGTAAGGTAAAGTTTTTTTGGACTCAAAGGTGGCAAATGGTAGCTGTTAGTGCCTTTTGTTTCGAGTGTTGATTTTGTATGTTTGAAAACAGGGTGCACGTTTTCGAGTAGTGGCTTGTTTGGCAACTAAGAGATTTCTGGAGGTGGAAGAAGTAACTTCGTGGATTTTACAAAAAATAGGCACAAGGCAAAGCTGTTTGGATTGGCTGGCAAGCTGGAGTTAGGGTTGCCTGAGTCTGTGAGAAAAGAAGAGATACTTTGAGCAATATCTTGGCATTTAAAATTACTGGCCATGCCAACAGGAACTTTCGAAATGACTGGAATTCAATTGCAAGTGGAGCAGCTTGAACATGAAAAGGCAATGACACAGTAGAAGTGAACATTTGAGCCCAGTTCTGTTGGTTGTGTTCGTCAATGCTGGAGTACATTATGATACAATAATGCTATAAACTTCAACCGTTTTCTCATTGACTTTCCGACCACTTCAGGATCAGACATGGGGAAGTAAAGTTATGATTGCAAATGTCCACAACAATGACCACTCCACAGAGCTTAAAACTGGGTGTGTCAATTTTCAGTAGTCTTGAGAAAGATTTACGGTTTTGGACAGATAAGGACATGCTACAGGTCAGGCTACAGAAGTGAAAATGAATGAAAATCTTCATAAAACTGACTGAATCCATCTCCACTTGACAAGCAATAACATTAACTGCTGCTGTAAGAAAGATAATCTGTCACTAATAACGCTGCAGGATAACTTAACCTCAGGCTCAGCTAATATTTTGGGGTAACAGTTAAACATTAGCTGGTGAGATAGAGGTAAAAATTGAAATTTCGAATCGGAAGCTATTTTCCTTAACATTGAGGGCGAAATTATCATCACTGGTAAGTGTAAAATCGAAAGTGCATGACAATGAATTCTGAAGTGAGTAACATTGTTTCTAACTTCCAAAATCTTGTCCCACATAAAAAGCATAGGCCAAGATTTGCGTTAATGAAAGTAGTTCCATAATGCGCAAGACTTCCCATATTATCTAAGAAAAAACAGCTTGATCAGTATGCTGTCCACCCACTTAAAATTTGCAATCCCTTTTCACAATAAGAGTAGAGCTGCATAACATGCACTATGACAATTCTCCAAAGCTCCCTGGGCAGCTTCGGCTAAATCTTTGTAGTCTCCAACAACAAAAAATCAGTAGTTGAATAGGAAGACTGTCCCCAGCACGTCCCTTCCAAATCGGAAACCAATCTGAGTTGAAATAAATATTGCTATTTCTCGACTATTGCAAAATGTATGAAAATGTGCATGATCTTTATTTCATCGTTACTGTTTCTGTAGCAAGGTGAGGAAATAAGCCTAAAACTGCCTTTACAATAGGAGTTGGATAATTGTTGATGCACACAAATGCATACATAATTTTACAAAGTCAGACGGTCCTCGACCTCTGTATTTGACCAACATTTAAGAGTTGTACGATCTTGTTGCAGCTCTATAAAACTTTGGTTAGACTGCACTTGGAATACTGCGTCCAGTTCTGGTCGCCCTATTATAGGAAAGATGCTTTGGAGAGGGTTCAGAGGAGGCTGACCAGGATGCTGCCTGGACTGGAGGGCTTATCTTATGAAGTCAGATTTCGGCCAACTTTGTTTCTTCGTGCTGTAACAATACATTAGCGTTAATTTTCCACAACTCCTGTGATTAATGAAATTTGATCAAGCTGGTAAGCAGCAAACATACTAACTATGTTCAAGAAGGAGAAAGGGGTATAATACGAAGTCATGAAAGTTATCGAGTAGCACAAAGACGCCAGCAGAACTGGCTAATAAAGAGGTTACAGCTGCACACCACAGGTATTCTACAAGACTGTCCATGAGGTAGTAATAGCATATCATGCTTTATTATTGAATTAGACTTTTTCGAAGCATTAACACCACTCATAGAGAAAAAGATGCGTCACAATTGTAAACTCCAAATATGTTACTTTCAGTATTATGGAATGTTATGTTGCTTGAGAATGGATAAAGTGTATCCAGGCTAACGTTAGAAATAGTTCAAAAAGCAAAAAAAAAGTATTTAATTCTAATCTTGCGTTATTTAATTTATAAATTGCATTAAGAAGCATAGGTAAGATAATCATAATAATTTTTTCCCCTGTATTATGCACGAGCAGTCAACAAAATTTAGAAGACCAATGAATTACCTTAAAAGCATAGATGTATAGAAAGGATTTCAAAAAAAAATTGAATGCAAGGTGAGTTCGTAACGCTAGCTCGGCCAGCATTCATTGCTCATTCCTGGTTGGCCGAAGGGTGTCTGAGCGTTAACTGCATGAAGGTGTGGAGTTACACTTGGCAGACCGGATAAGGAATACACGTTTACTTCCATTAGTTAAGCAGGTGGGAATTTTCGACGTTTGACAATAGTCTCTTGGTCATCAGTAGTTTCTTATTTCCAGATTTTTTAAAAACATCAATTCAAATTGAAATTCAACCAGCTGCCATGGCAGTCTTCAGTTCACAATTAATAGCCTAGCGATAATGACACGATCTCCTTGCTTCCACTGATGTGCTTGTTTATGGCAATGGGAGAGGATTTACCTATACATAACTGCAACTAATAGCCTGCTGCAGTACTTTTTCCTGAATTGTTATTCACGAAAACTTGTTAAGGTGGTAGTTAGAGGATAAGTCAATATTTGATGTCAGGCAGAGGTGTGTACTGCAGATGCTGGAGATTAGAATTAAGATTAGAGTGGTGCTGGAAAAGCGCAGAAGATCAGGCAGCATCTGAGGAGCAGGAAAATCGATGTTTCGGGCAACTTTTTTTGGTTTAATTTGCAGACCCAGTCCATAGACGGTTCTTTGCACACTCTGGAATTCGTCAATTAAAAAGTCTGGTGCAACTATTGGAGTTATTTTTGAGTGTCTTCAACGATTTTAAATTTACTGTGTTTCTATTCCAGAGGCAGAATTCAGATTTTGGCCAACTTTCTTTCTCCATGTGATTACAATACATTAGCATTAATTTTCCATAACTCCCTGTGATGAATGAAATTTCATTGAAAAGCAAAAACTATTTAGTTTTAATTCTTGCTTTATTTAACTTGTAAATTTCGTTGAGAATTAACACATTCCGAGGAGCAGGAAAATTGATGTTTCGGGCAAACGCCCTTCATCAGGATGCAGATGTCACTTCAACGCTCTGCTGACCATCATGCCCGAACTAAACAACGTTAAGCAAACCTTCTGCCTGTATTTGATACATATCCCGATGTTCCCTCACTATTCACGTAACCATCCAGATGCCTCTTTATTATAACCAATGTGCCTGCTTCTACCACCTCTTCTCGCAGTAACTTTCAGGCTTCTATCACTCTGTGTGTGAAAAACTTACCTGGAAAATCTTCCTTAAACTTTTCCACTTTTAACTTGCATCTGTGCTGCCTTGTAATCAAACCTTCAATCCTGGGATAAAGCCTCTGACTATCCATCCCATCTGTGCCTCTCATAATTTTGTAACCTCCATCAGGTCTCCTCTCAGCCACCATCTTTCCAGTGAAAGCAATCCTAGTCTTACTAAACTTTCCTCGCAGCCAATGCCTTCGAAACCAAACAACCATCCTGATGAACCCTCTCTGCACTCTCCCAAATATCCCACGTCCTTTGGTCGTGTGGCGACCAAACCTGCACACAATATTCCACATGCAGCGAAGCAAGGTTAATATACCTGACACATGATTTGCCAACTTTTGTTTCTGTGCCCTGGCTGATGGAGGCAAGCATGTCATATGCCTCCTTAATCACTTTGGGCACCTGTGTTGTCACCTTTAGGGAAAGGGGAACCTGCATGGCCAGATCCGTCTGTACATTAATATGCCTCAGGGTTCCGCCATGTACACCATAATGCACACTTATATGTGATCCTCCAAAATGCATCAACTCACATTGGTCTGGAGTAAACTCCATTTGCCATTTCCATGTCAACGTCGCCATACGATCTATGTCCTGTTACATCCTTACATAATCGCGTTGATACCATCCTGCTACTCACATAATAAACTGTCTCTGCCAATATCTGCTCTCAGGATGAGCGATTCCACCACAGAAAATCTCAGATGTCCTCGTAATTTAAGGACTGTAATTTACATCCCCCGCCCTTATGATCAGCAGTACCCTTAATCACATCACCAACATTTTTTTAGATTAGATTAGTTAGATTACTTACAGTGTGGAAACAGGCCCTTCGGCCCAACAAGTCCACACCGTCCCGCCGAAGCGCAACCCACCCATACCCCTACATCTACCCCTTACCGCATTATTCCCATAAAACCCCTCTCCCCATACCAGCAAGGATAGAATGCCCTTGATTCTCACATTCCACACCAACAATCCCCATTTCCAACGTATCATCAACTGCAATTTTCACCACCTACTCTGAGGGCTCACAACCACAACTATATTTCCCTCTCAACTGCATCTACATTCCTTTGGGACAGTTCCCTCCATTACTTTCTCATTAAGTCTACACTCCCCACCTCCCCTCTCTCCACACTTGGAACCTTCCTCTGCCGCTGTAAGGGGTGCAAAACCTGCACACAAACCTTACCCATCAACTCAGTTCGGGACCCTAGAAGATGATTCCAAATCTGGCTGAGATTTACCAGTATATAATCAAACCTTGTCCATTGCATCCACTGCTGTTGATGTGATCTCCTCTATTTCGGAGGGACAGAGCACAAATTTACAAAACTATTCAGAGAACAACCAACCAATCTCACCTTCCTGTGGCCACTTCAACTCGTCCTCCCATTCCCCCCCCCCCCCCCCCCCCGATGACATGCCCATCCTGGACCTCCTCCATCGTATGCAGAAGGCTAACTGCAGACTGAAGAAGGAACACATTATATTCTGTCTCAGGAGCCTATAATCACTTGGCACCAACACTGAATTTACCAGCTTCCAAGTCTCTCCTCCACTCACCCCATCCCAGATACAGCCCTCTGACTCAGTCTGCCATCTTAACCTGACCTAGATTTCCAACTTCCTTCCTACCTGTCCGCTCTGAACTTCCCAGCGATGTATCAATATAACCTCCTACCTCTGCCCAACAGTCACCTTACTATTTGCCTTGCCCCGCTTTGGGCACTCCCAGTTAGCTCCCATTTAAAATGTCCAGCTCATTCAGTCTCCGTCATGTGAATTGTCTCACTCTCCAACTGCCACAGTGAATCAGATAACAACTGAATTAACATCATCTGCTCTTGCAACTAAGCAGTTTACAGCCTAGACGACTCATCATTGAGGTCTCCAATTTCAAATAACCTCGCTTCCTATCCCCCATTCCTTCATGCTACGATGTCCCTTGTCATCCGATATTCCATGAATCCTGCCATTCTTCATTCTTGCGTGGTCATGCATGTCCTGCACTTTAATCAACTGGTCTTTAAAGGCCTTCCACATGCCAGACATAGATTTGCTCTCAAATAAGTTTTGTTCCAAAAGGGGAGGAGAGACAACTGGTAATTGTAGATCAGTGAGTCTTAGGTTGTTTGTAAAGTGTTGGAAAATTTATAAGAGATAGGATTTATACTCATCAAAAAAGGAATAAGTTGATTAGGGATAGTCAACACAGTTTTGTGAGGGTAGGTCGTGCCTCACAAATTTTATTGTGTTCTTTAAGAACGTGACCAAACAGGTGGAAGAGGGTAGCGGATGATGTGTTGCGTATGTATTTCATGAAGGTGTTTGATAAGCTTGCCCAAGGTAAGTTATTGCACAAAATATGGAGGCTTGGGATTGTGAGTGATTTAGTGGTTTGGATCAGAAATTGGCGAGCGGAAAGAAGACAGAGGGTGGTGGTTGGTGGGAAATGTTCATCCTGGAGTTTAGTTACTAGTGGTGGACCACAAGGTCCACTGCTGTTTGTCATTTTTATAAGTGACCTAGATGAGGGCACACAAGGATGGGATAGTGCTAATGTCCGGAGAGATGTGAATAACGTTGTAGGATGTTGTAGGTTACAGATGGATATTGATAAGCTGCAGAGCTAGACTGAGAGGTGGCAAATGGAGTTAGATTAGATTACAGTGTGGAAACAGGCCCTTCGGCCCAACAAGTCCACACCGATCCGCCGAAGCGCGACCCACCCATACCCCTACACTTACCTCTTACCTAACACTACGGGCAATTTAGCATGGCCAATTCAACTGACCTGCACACCTTTGGGTTGTGGGAGAAAACCAGAGCACCCGGAGGAAACCTATGCAGACACGGGAGAACGTGCAAACTCCACGCAGTCAGTCGCCTGAGGCGGGAAATGAACCCGGATCTCAGGCGCTGTGAGGCAGCAGTGCTAACCACTGTGCCACCGTGCTGCCCACTACGCAGAAATATGTGAGGTGATTCATTTTTGGACAGAGGAGCAGGAAAGCCAAGCACTGGGCTAATGGTAAGATTCTTGGTAGTGTAGATGAGCAGAGAGATATTGGTGTCCATGTACATAGATCCCTGAACGTTGCCACCCAGGTTGATCTGGTTATTAAGAAGGCATACAGTGTTTTAGCTTTTATTGTTAGAGGGCTGTGTATTAGAACCATGAGATCATGCTACAACTTTTTAAATCACTGGTGTGGCCACACTTGGTGTATTGCTTACAGTTCTGCTCATGGCATTATAGGAAGGATATGGAAGCTTTGAAAAGGTTTCAGAGGATATTTGCTCAGATGTTGCCTGGTATGGAAGGAAGGTCATATGAGGAATGGCTGAGGGGGTGAGGTTGCTTTTGTTAGAGAGAATAAGGTTGAAAGGTGATTTAATTGATGTATAAAAGATAATCAGAAGGTTAGATAGGATGGACTGTGAGAGCTTTTATCCTCGGATGCTGATGGCTAGCACGAGGGGACATAGCTTTAAATTGAGGAGTGATAGATATAGGACAGATGTCAGAGTTAGTGTGTTTAATCAGAGAGTACTGGAGCGTGGAATGTACTGCCTTCCACAGTGGCCAAATCGCCAACTTTAACAGTATTTAAATGGTCTTTGGATAGACTTATGGACTAGTGGAGTTTATATAGGCTTCGGATTGATTTCACACATCAGCGCAACATCGAGGCTGAAGAGCCAGTACTGCACTGTAATGTTCTATGTTCGAATGTTATATGTTCTGTAACTTCTTCGAATACACTTACCCAGTTCCTTCCTAATTGTGGTGAAATTGACACTTCCCCATTTAAACAACCGAACCCGAGAACTCCTCTTGTCCTTTTCCATGAATATTCGAAATATAATGGAGTTATGGTCACTATGTCCGGCTCATTCCCTATCACCAAGTGTAGTGTGGTCTCCTCTCTGAATGGATTCTGAAGATATGTCTGAAAAACCATCCTTTTCCGCATCTAAAAAATTGCTCTTCACCTGAGTCTCTGACTCTAAGAACATCCCAGTCAATAAGGAAAGTTGAAGTCACCAACCACAACTACACTGCATTTTTCACACTCCAGCTCAGCAGTTCTGGAAACATTTGTGAAGAGGAATCAGAGTTCACATTTCGGATGCAGTGACCCATCCTTCGAACCTAGGAAGGGTCAAAATACCCGAAGCATAAACTGTGATTTCTCTTAATTGATAATGGTCCTTTCATTTAAAATTCAGGCAAATCGTATTTCAGGGAAATTTGCAACTGCAGGTGTTAATCTCAATTGAGTACTTAATGCAAGATATACTTCTGTGAACTGAATTGAATGTTTTGAAAGATGGCTGATTTAATAAAAGTGGTATGTGGGGAAATGATTTGATAGTTTCAATTGGACGATGCATCCCAATAAAAGCAAACGATATAATCCAAGACATTATGGCATTTTTTTATTCAACAATTATTTAGTTGGTGGAAGTAATTGATATGTGAATACACATTTTTTTATTGACCATCAGAGCTTGATAATAGTTGTGAACTTTTGGGGCCATCATCACACCACTTGCTTTTTGTAATTGATGTTAATTATATAGATTCAATGTTGGACGGTGAAAAAGATGTCTTCAACTGTAATAATAGACAAACAAAAATCATGGAGTTCACAGTTAGGGTGAATATTGCAGGCAATGTTATATCGTGCCTGCATTAGTATATTATGGACCAGATCAGGCCTCTCCAAATATTTTAAGAAGGTAGCATAGACCGTAACTTGTTGTTATTTTTAAGTCAAATGTAAAGTGCTTTGTTCCACTGGCATGACGACTGGTCAAAATACTCGACATTAAGCAAAACACAATTTATTCAAACATTGCAATTAAAATATAAACAAAAGAAAGAAAAGCTTTGGATAGCTTAATTTTATTGGAAATCTTAACCAAACAATAGATATAGTAGCAATTATTAATTAACCGTTCTAATATTGTACCGAGCCATAAATACACCCTTTAGCAAAAAACGAAAATTCATAAAAATACATCTGTCTCACAGGTAACCCAGCAGCAGAGAGAAACCTCAGTTGCTAGACGTAACGACAAGAGGTTAGATAGCTTCGCCTTCTTCAAGCCTACAACAACAACTAATTAAAGCTAAAAAAAACTAGAAAAAGCGGATTGGAGATGCTGGTCGTGAAAGTCAGCCAGACCGATTCAGCACCTCTACTCTTCAAACTTAAAAAAAAGACAAGGCCTCACAAGCTCTTTACTTGACTGGCTTTGGTAGACTGCTCGAACCTTAGAAACTGTCTTCAAAATAACCAGGACTTAATAACCTCTCAAAGCCACAGCATCATGACAATTAACAAGAGAGGATAAAATGCATGCGAATCTTTAAAGTTAAAAAAAATTAAAGGAAGTTACAAAGAAGCAATGAAAGCCTTTGCCATCCAACACATAAATGAAAAGTCCAATGGTCTGCATCTGTCTCAATAACGTTTTAGAATGGAAAGTTTGAATTTGAACAAATAGTGAATAACTTCCCCACCAGATTCAAGTTCTGATTTGTAAATTGCACATGAAATTGAGTCACAAGTGTTGAATGCTTGGAAGAAACTTTGAAGTGAGCAACAGCACAGAAAATGCTTTGCGTAAGGGAATGCAATAGTTGTTATCAGGCGTACCTTTAGGACCAGAACTAAGTGTTCTGCTTCGTTCTGAATGATGTAACTGCAAAAGTCAGATCGTGGCAATTGTTGATATAAACACCAAAGCTGAGTGTCATTAAGGGGAGGAGGAGGAAACATGATAATAATCATGAATTGGTTTGCACCAGCCTAGCTATCACAGTGTAGTTTGTCAAAACAGTAAATACGGAGTAGATTATAGCTGAGAAAATTCTCGCCACACTTTCAGTATTAGCTTTACCTTAATGATGATAGATCAAAGTGAAAACTGTTACCCAGACGTTGAATGCGTGTCAATGAGATGTTGTTGGCCACAGTGTCAGAATGCATTACACCACAATTCATATTCTCATATATACCTCAGTCTACCATTCTCCTCAAGCAAATATTTTACCGGTTATTCCATACAGAACTCGAGATTATATCGGGGGATATAAGGCAGTATGTACTCACTTATTAATGTTTTTAAAATGTGGCATACACGTAATAATGTTATGTAAATGAATTTTATGCGATGGAATATAGCACATAACTTTTGTTGGTTTACATTCTGCTGCTTACAGTTTTATTCATTGCATTTATTAAAGAATATGTTTGACTGGGAAGAGAGTTTGTGACAAGTAACTGGAAATATGGGGACTTTCTTACAGGCAGAATAGTTGCATCTTGTGTGCACCTTTTTGAATTTGCTTATCACAGACAGAACCTATTTTCGCTTTATCATACCTTATTTATACCGAATTTCCCTCTCCATTCCTACTTCGCTATGAGTAATTTTTTATCTTTTGTTCTGAAAATCTGTTGATGTTGCGCCTCTTTTGCTACAATCAACAGCTCAAAAAATAAATATTAATTAACCTCTGTGAGTCCTGGAAAAAAGGAATTCATAACCGATTCGAAAAGTTAATTCTGCTTCATTCTCCAAAGATGTTATTGGACAGGTTGTGTTTATGCTTAAGAAAATCGTTTGATTAACGTGGGATTCAATATTTTAAATGCACTTCTCTATCACCATGATAAAGGCAGCAGGTTATCGAAAGCATATACAGAAATCTCTCGCCAACGTCATTTAAAAAAAAACACAAATCGCAATTTCTACCCATTAACAGAATAAAAGCTGAGAGGCACAAGAAATTGGGCGCCTCAGTCCAAATTTCTGTTAGCAATAACCTGGAAATATACTGTTATTCTTCCCACTACCGTCAGTTTAACACTCAATGCTTTCAACATACGCTTTAATGGCACTTTGACAGCACCTTCATCACAAACTCTACAGCACATACAAGAAACATGGGCTCACTTTCTGACTAGCCATTTTGGATTCTGCATAAATGGTCGTCTTACCAGCAAAGGTTAAATAATCTAATAACACAAAGCAAAACCTTTCTCAGTAGTGGCTGAATCTTTTCTATTTTGATCATTCCAGCCTCAAAGTGGCAAGTCACTAATGGCAATTGTGTATTGTCTTGGGCAGAGGTAATGAAATCTTCTGGAAGGAGTATGGATTCATGCTTCAGGTTTCACTGTGTCAGTCGCTCTCCTAAATTAAAGTTCAATTTCCGGGCAAATGGACAAAGCACAGATTGGAGAAATGGCTTCTTCACTTATGAGTGAAAAGCGTGTCTCACTGAAGTGCAATGTCAGAAATCAACGTGCATGTGCTTCAATTCATGATTATTCGTCCTATCAAAGTATTGGATCTTCAGTAAAAGCCAAGTGAGCATAAAGAGTCTGGGAAATAAATCAAAAACGGTTATTATCTGAGAAATAAATGAACAGTGCACAGCAATACCACAATTGCGCCTTATAACCCTTGAGTTGGAAGTATCTTTACCTCCATATAGCCGTTGTAATTTCCAATTAATCTCAACAGATAAGAAGAAATGGATGAGTATTTTCCAGATATCCATGCTGCTCAATGTGTCATGTCTGTACTCATGCATGAGCTCATTTTAAGCCTTTTTACCCCTTGGCACAAATCCAGAACAGAGTAAATGATTCTCACTTCTCTCCAATGACATGTTTTAAACAAACTAATCATTACAGCGAGATCATGCCATTGTTCTTCCGTACATGATCGCGATACATGTATTGGCTGTTCTCAGAATAGAATTTCTTTTTATCCTGCAGTCTTTGCATAGAATATATATATTGTAATTATATATAACTGCAGATATTAAATATTAAAATTTCCATTTTAATTTGCTTTCACTTAGAACATACAACACAGAACATTACAGCGCAGTACAGTCCCTTTGAACTTTGATGCTGCACTGATCTGTGAAACGTTTCTGAAGTCCACCTAAGCTACGCTATTCCATTTTCATCCATATGACTATCCAATGAAAATTGAAATGCTAATAAAGATGGCGAGTATACTACTGTTGCAAGGCAATGTATTCCATGTGCCTATTTAGTCTCTGACTAAATAAACTAATTCTGACATCTGTCCTATATCTGCCAACCCACAATTTAAATCTCTGCGCCGTCATGCTAGCCATCACCATCTGAGGAAAACAGCTCTCACTGTCCACCCTGTCTTACCCTCTCATTATTTTATATGTCTCAATTAAGTCACCTCTCAACCTTCTCTCCAACGAAAACAGCTTCAAATTCCTCAGTCTTTCATCGTAAGAACTTCTCTTTGTACTAGACAACAGCCGAGTAAATCTCCTCTGAAACCTTTCTAAAGCTTCCACATCCTTCCTATAATGAGGCGACCAGAATTGTCCACAACACTCCAAGTGCTGCCACATCAGAGTTTTACATAGCTGCAGCATGAACTCATGGTTCAATAACCCAATCCTCTAATAATAAAGGGTAACACACCATATGCCTTCTTAACAACCCTATGAATCTGGGTTGCAACTTTCAGGGACCTATGTACATGGACTCCGAGGTCTCTCTGCTCACCTACACTACCATGAATCTTACAATTAGTCCAGTACTCTGTACGTCTTTTGCTTCTTTCAATGTGAATCACCTCACACTTTTCTGCTTTAACCTACATTTTCCACCTCTCAGCCCTGCTCTTCTGCTTATTTATGTCCCTTTGTAAAATGATAAATAGTGGCGTCTTGCACTCATTATAATCTATCACCATAATCGTTTCTGTCAAATGTTCCATAAAAGTAGTGTAAGGATTTACACATTTTGATGAGAAAACGAAAATCAATTTTCATGCACTTACCTCTTGCTTTGCAACCTGTGATCGAAATTCTGATTTCTCACTGGTGTTCCAGTTGCCTGATGTAACGAAATCAGTTAGATCATGTTAAAATTACATTGCACTAATTAGGTTCCTTAAGGTAAGAATAGAAGAACACAAGAACACGAATAATTTGAAGCATTAAAGGACACATCCTACCTAAGTCAAAATTCCTGTAGCGGCATCCCATGAAAACAGCAAGCATCAGGCCAAGGGCAAGCATCACCATTATAGCCCCAGGAAGCATCAAAAGGCAAGTGATGTGTGGTGGTTCTAAGGAAGACAGAGATACAGCTAAAATGCACATTAACAACTGATGCTGATGACAACTTAGGAGATGCAAAAATAGATGGCGATTCTGGCTCGATTGTGCAACTCATAATTGTCCTGAATTAAATTAAATTGAAGACAGACTAAAACATGGAGAGAGAAAAAAGGAAGGAGAAGCATGCTTGGAAAGAAACAATCGTAGAATCGTAGAGTCATACAGATGTACAGCACATAAAGAGGCCGTTCTTTCCAACTTGTCCATGCACCCACATTAATCCAGTCTTGTTTTGCCAGCATCTGGCCCATATCCCTCCAAACGTTGCTATTCATATAACCCTCATGATGGCTTTTAGATATTGTAATTGTAACAGCGTCCACCACTTCCTCGGGTAACTCATTCCATACACCCACAATCCTCTGCATGAAATAGTTACCTCTCAGTCCCTTTTCAACCTATCCCCTCCCTACTTCAACCTTTGCCCCCTACTCTGGAGAAACGACCTTGGGTCTTCACTCGCCACATGTCCTTCATGATATTACAAACTTCAAAAAGATCACCTCTCTACGTCGGACACTCCAGGCAACATCAACCCCAACCTATTAATACTTTACCTATAGCTCAAACTCTTCAAAAACGGAAACTTCCTTGCAAATCTTTTCTGAACATTTTAAAATTTCGCACAGCCTCTCTTCATCAGAGATATCAGATTAGAAGGGAGTATTCCAAATGTGGTCCAAGCAATGTCGTGTACAGCTGCAATATTATTTTCAATTACTAGACGCAGTGTACAAACTAACAAGTAGATCAAACGCTTTCTTTACAATCCTCTCTATGCACGATTCCCCTTTTCAGTAGTTGTGAACCTTCACTTCAACGTTCTTTGTTCAGCAACACTCCCAGGACCTTACCATTAACTGTATAAGTCCTTCCCTGTTTTGCCTACAAAAATGCAGCACGTCATCTTAATCTAAATTGAACTCCATCTGCCACTCCTTAGCCCATTAGCCCATCTGACCAACGTCCAATTGTACATTGAGTTAACCTTCTTGGTTGTCCACCACACCAACAACTTTGATGACATCTGAACATCTACTAATCATGCCTCCTATGTTCACATCCAAATCATTTACCTAAATGGAAAAAAAGCAGGGGACACAACACCAATCCTTGTGGCACACCGATGGTCACAGGTCTTCATTTCAAAAATCAACCGTCCACAGCGAGACTCGATTTTCTACATTCAGGCCAATTATGTTTCCAAATGTCTAACTCTCCCTGCATTCCATGTGATCTAATCTTGCTAACCAGTCTACCGTGTGGAACCTTATAAAAAATATTTCTGACGTCCAGATAGATCATGTCCCCACTTCGCCTTCATCAATCCTCTTCATCACTTTTTGAGAAAAAATAAAATCAAATTAGTGAAAAATTATTTCTCCTGTACCGAAGACGGGGGACAATCATTTGTTGACAGTATCTAATTATTCCTTACCATTCGAAGTACAGGTAAATCCTAATCTTCAGATCCCTTCCAATAACCCGACCACTACTGATGTCAGGTTCGCGGACCTGTGGTTTCCAAACTTTTCCTTACGAGCTTTCATAAATATTGTCACTAAATTTGGTAACCTCCAGTCATCTGGTACCTCACTGGTGTCCGGTTTATAGAACAACATAACTTTGCAAGTATCAACCTGTTTGGCAGAACGTACATTTGCAAATTTCTACAAATTGCTTTCTTAACGCAAAATCTAAACGTCTGTTTGTACCTATCTACATCTGTTTATCTGTTCCAACCAACAGCTGCTTTTCTAGTTTCTGTTGCACATCGTTTCATCCATATTACCAGTTTTATATTTTCCATACCATACAATAATTTTTGTCTGTTGAGAAGGGTGAAGATGTTGAAGTGTGAAGATATTGATGCGCAAGGCACAAATGCATTGAATTACATAAAGGTCACATCGCCTTTCATCATTTAACTATTAAAGTGTTCGCTTAGAAATACTACCTGAAACATTTTTTTTACATCAGTTCCATAAATAGTTACATTCCTCACAACCAGTCCTCGCCCCAATTTGTCGCTTTTCATCACTTGAATGGCGATTTGAAGTCAAAATCTTTATCCAAAACCCATTTGGCTTTCCACAACTATATTCACCTAAATAATCCTTAATTATCTCTGTTGGATGAAATATTTTGTGGACTCTTTTTTTTCCCAATAGCAGGTGATTGGCGCTACGTGGATAAAAAAAGGTCCAAAATATGTAAATTCACACAGGCTGATAAGGACCAAAGCGAAGGATAAAAGCGTACATCAGCAAACACAGAGTTGCAATGCAAAATAACAAGCGATGGCTTACGCCAAACGAATATTGATTTACTCAAATTTGAATCATGATAGATTGATATGCTGCTCAAGTGCAAATGGTTATACATGCAGTGGACAACATTCAAGAAAATAATTTACTGTAGTGAGATGAGAAGATAATGTTTGAACCAATTAAAATAATTGAAAAACCTATTTTTTGTTGTTGCTCTGAAAGAGGAACTCGGCTTGTGAACTAATTTGATAGGATAGGATTGGACAACATCTTTTGACGTGGACATGAAGCACGCAGATTTCTTAAATACTCGTGGGAGAAAGAGATATAGAGACAACCAAATATTGTGATAGCTTCATCGAAATAAATATTTTGGAAGATCATTGAACGAACAATTAAATAAATGTTAGTTTCGTTTTAATCACTGATTGTTTTAAGCTACATTATGTATTTCTGTGATATGAATGATATGAAACACAGAGAACAATTCAGATATATTATCACAGAACGCAGTGAACTCGAATTAGATAATTCTTTTTCCATTTTAATGGAAGACGGTCAGACCATGCATCATTCCCTGCTAGATAAAAAATATCTACTACAACGGATTCTCATAATCATTCAGTTAGTTAAATTTCAATTGAGTTATCTGAAGGAGGTAATTGTTTGAAAATACAGACATTGATGCAAAGAAAGGGAGCACCGTTAATGGATGAAAGCAAGTATTATTCACAATAAAATCTAATATTCATATTAATCCAGAAGGATCAACTGTGATGTTCAATACTTACCTCTCTGATATAGGAGCTTTTCACTGACAAGAATTGCAGTTGAGTTGATTTGAACTGAGCAAGTACAGACAGTACCATATTTCCACGCTGCTGCTGGAACTCTGATGTGACTTATGATACTGTATGTCGTGGCAGAATTCACTGTCACAAAATCTGACCAACCCTTAGCATCCCAAGTGGATATATTCCAGTCGATGACAGCAGTATCGGATATCACGTTACTCACTAAACACATCAATGGGACAAATTCCAAAGGAAACATTTCATCCAGCGGTGTCGACAAGACGGTTATTTTGGGTCGGCCTGATGATTTTGGGAGATAACATAAAGATATGAATTGACGTTGTTGATTATTGATAGTGAAATCTGTAAGTCTGTTGCTATTCTTACCTGTTATGAGGACTTTTGATCCATTTCCGAATACTGAGGGGTTAAGGTACGATTTCCTATTGGAGCAGTAATATATACCAGAATCATTTCTCTGGACATTGTGAATAACAAGCGAATACTCAGTGGATTTGTTGTTCACTTCTCCAGAAAATCTTCCATCTGGAGGTACGTGCTTGCTCACGGTGTAAACGAATTGCAAACGTTCTCGCAGCTGTTGTTTATACCACAGAACGGCATCATACATCAACCGACCCGTGTGACAATGCAACTTAACTGTGTTTCCAATTGAGATGATCTGACGCACTGGCATCTGCGGGAACGTTTCCTGAGGGACAGTAACTATGAAAACAGAGTGTATTACAAACAATTCTGATGAGCTTCAAAAAATTGCCTGCTTAGCGCAGGTTTGATGGTTGAAGTGTGGAAAGCATCATTTTTCCGGAATGACTATAAATCAAAATAACGAATTACATAAATTGATAATTAAGAAACTTGAATCAATAGTAGGAGAAAAAAATAAAAAACGAAGGAACGACAGAAAGAACCTATACAAGCAATGAAATTGCTTATAACTACGGTCATAAATTCAAAGTGAAAAAAATGAGTTTGCACAGAGGGGCAGAGGATGATCTGGCAAATAGCAATTCTATAATTAACGTAATTACTGTTTCCATCACTTTGATGGAAGACTGAATACTGACTCAGAGCTGTAAATTGACTTTTCACCTGGTTCCCCTTTACAACCGACGAAATATGCTAAATCTGTTTAATTTACAGAAATTTGATAATAGAGTTCTTCGTCACAAAAAATAATTCAGCACTTAAGAATTCTCTTGATCAAATTTCTCTTTCATCGTTCACCACAGGGACACTGAAATTTTAAAGTAAGTCAGTCAAACCTGCCAAAAGCTGAAACAGCGTGCAGAGAGGTAAGATATTCATTGCCTGTCGGTGAGTTCTCACTGTGACATTTAAAATGGCTTATTTTCTTTGTGGACCACAGCCTTGAGGCAATACAAACTAAAATGCACAGCTGTAGCAATTATCTTCAGCATTGAAAAGTAGCTGAATGGAAAGTACAGAATCATTTACATGATCATTGTGGGTTTCCTGTTTACATGTTAACCATCCCCGTTTGCAAAGGTCATTCGATCACCATGCAGTTTGCTAAAAGAAAAAATAAATGCATTTTTTTCTGACACCAACTCATAAATCAACTTCCTGTCTGTTTCATTCCTTCTTGGTTTTGCTCCTATTCATCATCAAATGTCTCTCACTGGGTGGTTGGCATCTCCTTTCCGAAGCAAGAGAACATTGTAAATTCACCCTTCCATTAATGGAAGCACAGAAGTCAAAGGCAGTAGCAGTGTCTGTGTTACCTAAATACTGTACAGTCTGAGATAGCCTTTCGAATGAGATCTTAAACGAAGGCAACTTTTGTTCTTACAAGAGATCAGAAGCATTATCTTGCCAGTCTTTATCAAGAGGTCGAGGTGAATCACCCTGTCAGTCTTAGACGAATCATCTCCAACTTACTTTTTGTTGCATTACTTTTCTGCAAGTCTGCTTTATAGCAAATCCCGATACCGTGCATTAGAACCTTGACAACATTTTCAAAACTTAAAACCTTTTCATGTAAGTAGTTTGAGATGTCCTTCCTGCATGAATATGTGTTAACTTTCAACTGTGTTTCTCTCCTTTCTGCTGTTAAACATTTATATCAACAACGCTCCGATTGACTGATACTGTATAGTAAGACGCTCAAACTCGATTTGATTTGAACTATTCAGTAGAATTATGCACGCCATGCACCAGCAACTGCAAATTTGTATCACTTTCTGTATATTCTGAAAGCATTTTGTGGACAAAAATAATTATCTAAATCAATCTGTGTCGTGTCATCAATTATATTCTAACAATCATGTTTAATTAGATCTCAAACGCAGATATCTGACACATAGATAAGGATGTATTTACAATTAGCGTTTATTTGAATATGAGCTAATTATGATATGAAAAATAATATGCCAGCAAATATTTTTTGCAATTAAGTGTTATGTTTCGATTGATATAATCAATTGGGAGAATAAGTTAGAAAATGTTTACAAGGCATTTTTTGAATCAATATGATAGTCGTACACAAGTGAACAATGTTACAGCTGAGTGCCAAAGGGCACAAATAACTCATAACTAGGATACTAATTCACAATTGGTTGTACATTAAAATATAACTATTACATGAAGGTAGAGTCATTTAATTTACAGCTTACGTTGAAAATGACAAAAAAGGCTTCACTTGATCTTGGCAAATATAATACTGAGGAACAGCTGTATAGATATTATTAACTATTCAAAAGAAATCATGTAAGTACAGGCACAAACCCATATTGATACCCATCGTTTGTTAATTCAATATTAACAATAAATTATGCACATTTTCTTTGCTCATGAGTGCGAGGGCATTGACTTCATAGGTGTACCAAGTTCAAAATTAACCAGATAATTAGCCACATTTTCTAAGACTTCTACAGTGAACTCTCAAATGGATCATCCAAAGCAATAAAAGGAAAATCCCATAATATATTCTTAGGTAATGCTGAACAAAAGCTAAGAGAATTTGTGTTACTGCTTATAAATGTTAAAATGAGTTATTTCGAATAAATTCGTGATGACACCGTGTGTTATTAACCCTGCACTCCATGCACTAATCATCTGAAGGTTTATGTTTATTACACCACAATGAGAACTGGTAGAAATTAAAGCACAATGAAGAATGCTACGATCAAATATAAACTTAAAGCAAACAAAAGCCTGTTAGGAGGCCTTACGGGATGTTAAAAAAAATCTTGACTGTGCTGAGAACACTTCATACAAAAGAGATTTCTGGTTAGGAGTTGAAACAAATCTGGAGGAGTTTGTTTATGTTCTGTGCCAATTACATTAAATTTTTATCTATCTGCAAGATAATGCGCTATTCCTTCAGCACATTTTATTTTTTTTTCTGGAGCACGACTGCCGGCCTACGACTGTATCGAAGCAGATTGGCAATTGGAAGCTCGGGGTAATTTTTGCAGACATGGCACAGATGCTCGACAAAGCTATCAGCCAACCTGCATTAATTTTCTGCAGTGTAAAGGAGAATGTATTGTGAGCAGTGAATGCTAATTGATTTAGGTAAAGGTAAATCGCTGCTTCAATTGAAAAGTGAGCTTGGAGTCTTCGATCATGTGAAGGGAGCAGGTAAATTGACAAGTGTTAGACCATCTGCAATTGCATGTCAAGTAGTTCTGGGTGTGTGACGATGGTTTACGATTGGAGCAGCATGTTCCAGAGGAAATGGTGCCTGTGAATGCTGTTAAAGGACACAAGTTAAAAAAAATTCTGATGGTGGGTTCTTGCCAAAGGTGGCAGCTAATGATTCTTTGAATATGGAGGCTGCTGGTGTGGAAACAGAGGAAACTCTTTCTTTGTGGTGGTGTGGATGCCGTAAGGGCAGAAGTACAGGAAATGGGTTGGCTATGGCTTAGGGCACTCTGAAGCATGGAATCCTCATTTGAGGGAAATGATTAAATTTTTTTGAGACTCCCTTTCAGAAAGTAGCATTGACAGAACAGAAATGTCGGAGATGGAAGATCTGGGACAATGTCATGTTTGTCAATATAGGAAGTAGCGTATGTGGCAATGTAGCCAAGGCAACTCTTGATTTGGTTGGCTTGTAATGAATATCAGTGGCCTCCTTACATCCAGAAATGGAAACAAGAACGGGGCGTGTGGTCTTAGAGACATATTAGGTGAATGTGCATAAAGGATAGAAATTGGAAGCAATATTTACATTTTTCTTCAAATTCTGTACGAGAGACGAAAGCAGTAGTAATAATGTAATCGATGTGCTACAGAAAGAGCTTATGGGAGTATTCTGAGTAGGACCGAGGTCATCAAGTGTTCGAGCTAACTCACAAAGCAACAAACAAAATGGTGCCCATGCAGATATTTATACACACATGTTTGTCCTTAACAAATGAGAAGAAATAAAGGTGAAGTTATTCAAATGAACAGTTCTCTTTGTGAAGAATCAGAGAGCTGTCAGGTCATCTTCCAACCAGTCTCTGGTTGAAAGAAAATCCGGAAACCCACCTCTCATGCCCAATATTTTAAAAATCATGCATCATCACCAAAGGCGAAACGCTGCTTGATATCCTGTCCACAACTCTGGTATTCTTTTGCACCTCAATCAGGTTTTCCTGCTGGTTTCTCTGCTTCAAAGAAAGCAATCAAAGCCTGACAAGACTCTTTTCATAGCTGAACTGCTCTAATGCAGCCTCCGTCCTAATGAATAAAGCCTCCATTCCCTCCAGGTCAAATATATCCTCATTAAGCGTACATTTCGAGAAAGGTGATGTACAGCTGCACTATTGCGAGAGCTCCTGAGGAGGTATGGTGAACAGTTTCAGAGGGTGGGTTATGTTAGAAGAATTATTTAAAATAGAGAATTATTCTAATTGTAATGGAGGCAAATGAAATTTCATGTTGGGTCCTGTACTGATTAGAACCAGGTGGATCCTGTTTACTACAACACACTTTGGGGCGGCACGGTGGCACAGTGGTTAGCACTGCTGCCTCACAGCGCCAGAGACCCGAGTTCAATTCCCGCCTCAGGCGACTGACTGTGTGGAGTTTGCACGTTCTCCCCGTGTCTGCGTGGGTTTCCTCCGGGTGCTCCGGTTTCCTCCCAGAGTCCAAAGATGTGCAGGTCAGGTGAATTGGCCATGCTAAATTGCCCGTAGTGTTAGGGCAGGGGCAGGGGTAGGGGTATGGTTGGGTTACGCTTCGGCGGGACGGTGTGGACTTGTTGGGCCGAAGGGCCTGTTTCCACACTGTAAGTAATCTAATCTAAAAAAAACCACTTGATTCGATCTGTTAATCCCAACCAATCAGGAAGGCCAGCCGACCAATATAGTCAAGCAATTATAAAGGTAAAAAAAACGAAAAAAAAGAACACGAATGCTAGAGTTTCTAAAAAAATACAAGCAATTCAGGTCCAGGCAGCTGGCAGTGAAGAGGGTCATTATGACCGATTGCCTGCCCCGCTTCGGTGGGTGCATTCGAGCCCGGGTGTCTCTGCAGGAGTGGCACACGCTGCCCACCATCACCGTTGAACTGTTCAGGGAGAGGTAGACGCTGCAGAGAGTGGAGTGAATTATTATCCCCCAACTCTATTTCGATTTACTCCCTGCCTTTCCCTTCACTGTTTGATCACGCAGCATTGCTCTTTGATGTGAAGGGCACTGCTTTTACAGGCTACTCGGGTGTTTCTTTGCTTCCTGGTGGTAGAAAGTGAATAAAGATTCGTGCACCTTGTGTCTCTCACTGTGCCTTACACTTGTACACAGAAAAACAAAAGACAACGAATTCTAAAACAATGAACAAGAATGCTAGAAGTTTTGTTCACTCTGAAAAGAAAGACAAGCAATTCAGGTCGAAGCAGCCGGCAGTGAAATGGGTCAGAATGGCCGATTGCCTGGCCGCTTTGGTGGGTGCGTTCAAGGCCAGGTGTATCTGCAGAAGGGACACACGGTGCCCACCAACACTCTTGAACTGTTCAAGGAGAGGTGGGCGCTGAGGGGAGTGCAGTGCATTATTTCCCCCTCCAACTCTATTTTGATTGAATCCCTTCCCTCCACTTCACTGTTTGTCCTTTGATGGGAAGGGCACTGCTTGTCACTGGCCACTTGAGTGTTTTCTTTCTTCCTGGTGGTGGAAATTGAATATAGATACATGCACGTTGTGTCGTTCACTGTGTCTCACATCTGCACACGCACAACATGGCGGCTGGGGAAAAAAATAGACAAGCAATTCAGGTCCAGGCACCGCGCAGTGAAGTTGGACATTATGGCCGATTTCCTGCCCCACTTCAGTGGGTGTGTTCGAGCCCGGCTGTGTCTGCAGAAGGAGCACACGGTGACCACCAACACCCTTGAGCTGTTCAGAGAGAGATGGGCGCTCCAGGGAGTGGAGTGCAGTATTTCCCCCTCCAAATCAATTTTGATTTAATCCCTGCCCTCCACTTCACTGTTTGATCACGCAGCATTGTCCTTTGATGTGAATGGGGACTGCTTGTCCAGGCCACTTGGGTGTTTCCTTTCTTGCTGGTAGTGGAAATTGAATATAGATTCGTGCACCTTTGTCTTTTACTGTGTCTCACACCTGCACACACACAACATGGGTGCTGCGGAAAAAAATAATAAGCACTATCGCAATTAGGCCGTAGTGTAAGGGTAATAAAAAAATAGACACGCACTTCCAGTCCAGGCAGCGGAGAATGAAGAGGGTCTGCATAGCTGATTTCCTGCTCCACTTCGGTGGGTGCGTTCGAGCCCGGGGGTCTCTGCAGAAGCAGCACACGGTGCCCACCAACACCCATGAGCTGTTCAGGGAGAGATGGGCGCTCCAGGGAGTGGAGTGCAGTATTTCCCCCTCCAAATCAATTTTACTTTGATCCCTGCCCTCCACTTCACTCTTTGATCGCGGAGCATTGTCCTTTGATGTGAAGGGGACTGCTTGTCACAGGCCACTTGGGTGTTTCCTTTCTTCCTGGTAGTGGATATTGAATATAGATTCGTGCACCTTGTGTCTTTCACTGTGTCTCACACCTGCACACAAAAATCATGGGTTCTGGGGAAGAAAAAAAGAAAAAAAACAAAAAATAAGCAGCAGATTCAACATGGGCGCTGGGGAAAATATAAGAAAACAAAAGTGTCAGACCTTCTGTTCACTCTAAGGCAAAAAAGACAAGCAATTCAGGTCCATGCAGTGGGCGGTAAAGAGGGTCATTATGGATGATTTCCTGCACCACTTCAGTTGGTACGTTCGAGCCCTGGTGTCTCTGGTGAAAGGGCACGCAGTGTCCACCAACACCCTTGTGCTGTTCATGGAGAGGAAGGCACCGTTGGGAGTGGAGTGTATTATTCCCCCGTCCAAGTCTAGTTTGATTTATTCCCTGCCCTCCCCGTCACTGTTTTCTTTTTTCCTGGTGGTAGAAACTGAGTAAAGATTCGTGTACCTTGTGTCTTTCTCTGCGTCGCTGGGGAAAAAAATAAAATAAGCACTACTGCAGTTAGGTGGTAGGGTGGGGGTAAAAAATAAAATAAACAAAATTTGAAAATATAACCGGGAGATTTACAATCTCCTCAGTTTAGGTGACTGACTCCACAGAAAGAAAAAGAAAATCAGGCGCTTAAGAATCGCACAGTATTGCCCTTTGATGAGAGCGGAATTGCTTGTCCGTGACCACTCAGGTGTTTCTTATCTTCCTGGTGGTGGAATATAAATAAACTTTTACACACGTGTTGTTTTCAATGTGTCCTTCACCTGCACATGCACGACATAGGTGCTGGGGAGAAATAAGCACTACTGCTGTTAGGCAGTAGTGTGGAGAAAAATAAAAATAGACAGACAGTTCATGTCCCAGCAACGGGCCGTGAAGTGGGACATTCGGGCCGATTGCCTGCTACTCTTCCATGGTTCTGTCAGAGCCCAGGTGTCCCTGAAGAAGGAGCACGCAGTGTCTACCACCTCCTTCGAGCTGTTCAGGGAGAGGTGTGCACCACAGGGAGTGGAGTGCTTTATTGCACCCCCATCTCTATTTTGATTTAATCCCTGACCTCCCCTTCACATTGTTGATCATGCCGCATTGCCCTTTGGTGAGAAGGGCATTGTTTGTCACTGGTGACGTGGGTATTTCCTTTCTTCCTCGTGGTGGAAATTGGATAAAGATTTGTACATCTGTTGTCTTTCACTGTTCTAACACCTGCACACACACAACATGGGTGCTGGGAAAAATATAAGCACTGCCGCTGTTCGGTGGTATTGTGGGGCAAATGGAAAAAAAAAGAAAAATATAAATAAAGGACAGGCAATTCAAGTCGAAGCAGTGAACCATGAGGGGGTCATTATGGCCGATTGCCTGCCCTTCTTCAGGGGTTAGGTCAGAACCCGGGTGTCCCTTGAGAAGGAGCACATGGTATCTACCAACACCTTCGATCTGTTCAGGTACAGGTGATCACCGCAGTGGAGTATTTTGTTTCTCACTCCAACTCTATTTTGAATTAATTCCTGACCGCCCCTTCACTTTTATTTTATCATGCAACATTGCCTTTTGATGAGAAGGGCTTTGCTTGTCACTGGCCACCCTGGTGTTTCCTTTCTTCCTGGTTGTGTAAAATGAATAACAAACTTGTACATCTTTTGTCTTTCACTGCGTCTCACACCTGGACACACAACATGGGTGCTGGGGAACATGTAAGCACCACTGCAGTTGGTCGGTAGTGTGGGAGGAAGAAAGAAAAAAATATATAACCAGGAGATTTATAGTCTTGAATAAATAACCAGGATATCAAGAATCACCTCAGTGCAGGGGACTGATTTGTGCTGGCTGGTCCACGAACGATGTTACCGCTGCTTTTGGTTTCTGTTTGTTTCTCAGGAGGAGCATTCTATTTGTTCTTTCCCCTTATTTCGGGAACACATTTGCTCTTTTGTTTTCTTTTTTGTTTTTTGTTGTGTTTGTTTTTTTTCCATTTTGGAGCTGCACTCAGCTTAACAAGCGACTACCGCCAACACTGTTGCTGCTGCTGCAGCCTTGGCTTGCTCCCACTGCTGCAGCCTGGGACTTGTCTACACTTCAGCACTACTGCTGCAACCTGGGTCCTGCCTGCACTGCTGGGGCCTGGGCTCCACCTCCACCTGGGCCTGTTGTTGCTACTGCCTGAGCCCCACCTGCAACTGTGCCTTTTGCTGGTCCTTCCTGGGCCTGTTGCTGCTACCTGGCTCCAACCATACCTGGGGCCTGCCTCCATTGCTACTGCCTAGGGCCTGCCTACATCACTGCTGTTTGGGACTTGCCTTGTCAAACCATCCCAGGTCCTAAGACTACCGCTGCTGCCTGAGGCCTGTCGTTGCCACTGCAGCGTAGGGTGTACCTTTAACGCTACTGCCTGGGAGTTGTGTTGATTCCCTCCCAAGGAGCTAAGAACACCACTGTTGCCTGGGTGCTGCCTCCAAAACTGCTGCCTGGGACTCGCCTGATCCCGCGCTGGACAAAAAAACCACTGCTGCCCCAGGCACCTGACTAAATGCCTGTGGTCAAGGCTACCCACACCCGAACATGACCACCGAGGCTTACAGTAAGACCATGCTAGTGTGGTCGGTCCACGAGTCATTGTCGCTGCAGCCTCAATGTACAGAAAAACATTATTTTTCCTGAAGACTGAGCAGGCAGTTCACCTAGCCGTGGAGAAGGGGCTCACTGTGGGTGTGACACACCTAGCTGTCGACCCTTTGGAGGTCATGGCCCCGAGGGTCATGATGTCCAACGTCCCACACTTTATTGCCAGTGAGTTTCTTCTCCTCCATCTTCAAACAATGGAGGAAATCCAGTCAGGTGTCCAACCATTCTTGCTCGGTCTGAAGGATACCGCCCACTGACACATATCCTCCTTCTGACGCTAGGTATTCATTTGACTGGCCTGGGAGGACGTCATGATTGCTCATTTACCCTTGTCCACGGGGGTGAGGCCTACTGCGTATTCTAGAATATGGACAACCTGCAGTGCCACTTGTGCCACGAGATGGGATACATCAGAAAGAACTGCCCCACCTAGGAGGCTGCCCAGGCCAGCTTGAAAGTGCCTCTGTGGCTGCATCAACATCACCGCGGCGTGGGAAACCTACACTCCCTATCCTGTGCCTGTACCTTGCCATGTTGATCCTCCCCTAACCAGAATATCCGTATCCCTTAACTCAGTCCCTGAATCTCACCTCATGGTATCAATTCCGGGGGAATTATGCCCCCGACCCTGTGACTGACACATGGCCCATGGTGAGAACTCCTGTGGAACCTGTACATGATAAACCACCCCACAACACCTGGCTCTGAGGTTACTGAGCTCTGCTCCACACAGCTGGAAACTGGCTCGGACCTTGGAGACTCAGTTGCTGCTTTTGCTGACTCTCTGGATCCTGGGCAGGATGTGGGACCTCTGCCCTGCCCCCACCAAGTGACATTGCAAGTGCAGGACAGCAATTGACGCTACAGGCTCCTCCTGCTTTCCTCCAGCCAATAGTGTTCATGGAGAACCTGGAGGCGGAGTCTCGGGTCCCATGACCATCAAGATGGCCAGGGACGGGAGGGCCCATAAAGTACCCCACTGTTTCTGTGGGGAAGAGGTGCCACCCCCTGGAGGGGATGCACTTCCCAGTGTCACGCCAGTGGTGATATTGCTCTCCAGAGGTTGAGCGCACAGCCTGTCCCGTGCTGCAGCCCAACCTGCCTGAACGTCCGTGTTCTGTAACAGGCCCTTCTGCCACTGCCGTTCTACCAGCACCCTCGGATGACCCAGAAACCAACTTGGGCCGTGACACGGGTCATCATACTTTAAATACTGCTGTGTTTACAAGGGGCAGAGGGGAGGAAGGTCTTACCCTCACTCTTTCCTTCCAGACTGTATTGCCAGATGCCTTGGACCTGGCGGGGTCCTTTTCCCTGAGAAGCCAGTCATCCCAGTGTAGGGAGAGGAGCAGGGTTCCAGGCCTGCGCCACTCGATGACCTGACTCAAAACACTCTAAGAAGGGGTGCAATGAGGAAGTTTCCACCGATGACCCTAGGGGTAGGGTCGCAGGGGGTTTGAGGACAGTTGGCAGCGCCAGACCAGCCCCCATTCTCTCAGTGGGGGGAGGGACCAACGATTGTGGAAAACTACCCGGGGGAGCATTTGGGTTCAGTGGTAGACACTGGGAATGATGCAGAATCTGTCTCCAGCGGGTTTTATAAGTCCAAGGTGCTCCATCCACGGTGCTCGCCCTCATCCCACTACTGGAACCCCAGGAATTGGTGAGGAATCTCTCAATCGCCGTGATTGAACCCAACTGGCACCTGACCCATGGAGCTCCTCTAAAAATGTGCACTGGTCGGCTCAGGCTGCTCACCAAGCACCTGGGTTGTATTCAAATGATTGAAAGCGTGTCAGGAACCTCCTGGGTGTAGTCCTAGTGAGGGCGAGGGAGTTTTGTGTCCCTCCCTTGTCCTCCCAGTAAATGTATGCAGTTTTAATTGTACTTGTGGAGGTTGCACAAGACTGCTGACATGAAGACAGCCATAGCCAACCCGAACATCATTGGCAGCAGGGAGTCACAACACAGATTACGGACCTTCTGGGCTCTTCTGGAGAGCAAGTATGCAGTGCTCTTCCTGCAAGAAACCCACACCACCTGGTGAGACGAATCCACTTGTCTCCTGGAATGGCAAGGGTGGGGTGGCTTCTACATGAGTCATCTCACCAACAGATTTAGTGGAGTGGCTGCCTTGTTGGCCCTACATTTTCAGTTGGAGATCTTGGAGTTCAGAGAGCCTGTGTCACGCTATTTGTTTCACCTGAAGGTTCAGGTGTGGAGCGCGGTGCTTCACTTTGTGAGCGCCGACACTCGGGTAGTTGGACCAAGACAGACACGTTTCCACAGAGAAGTGTCCGCTCATCTTGCCTCCATCGACCAAGGCCAATGCGTTGTCGTCGGGGATATTTTAAATGCATCCTGGAGGACAGGGATCACGGCGCTGCCTGGTCTGGTTTGGTGTCAGGGAGGAGTGTGGGGGATTTGGTCAAGCCCTTAGACCTGGTGGGCGTCTGGTGGAATCTCCATCATGACTCCATCGCCTTCACCTACGTGAGACCTAGAGTTGGAGCATCAGATTCAACCATTTGTATGTTTGACGAGCATACACCTCCTACTTTCTGGTGGCCTCCATGCAGCAGGTGCCATGCACGGACATTCACCTGGTGTGGGTGGAGCTCCATCCATTCTGCACCTGGTTTGGGTCCACTTACTGGTACTTTAACAACCTACTGACGGAGGATGAATGGTCCTGGGACTTGTTTCTTTGGTTCCAGCCCAGATGGAGAAGAAAGAATGGAAGGTTACCCTTCCTGCCACTACGGTGGGACTTGGTCTAGGCTGATATTCATGTTCTCTGTCAAGAGTACGAGAGAGTTTGACAAAGAGGTGGAAATCCAGGATCGTGGAGTTGGAGGAGATGTTCGAGCTGGAGTTACGTTTCAGTCAGCCCAATGTGGACCTGGCCCTGCGGGTGTTGTACTTAATGAAGAAGGTTGCGCTCTGAGACCTGCAGCTCGTTGGGTCCCGGAGCGCTTACGTGACATCACGGATCCAGTTACTCCAGGACTAGGACTGCGGCTCCACTTTCTACCCTCTGGTAAAAAATGTGTGCCACCCGTCAGTATCTCTTTGTGCTGCTGGCTGATAACGAGTCCCTCAACTCGGATCCGAAGTGTATCAGGCTCCAAATTCACTCCTCTTACTTGGGTCAGTTCTCTCCAGATGCGTAGAGCAAGGATGTTCACAGAGTTCTGTAGGAGGACCTGCTGCAGCTCAGCCTGGAGGATGCCAGAAGGCTCAACAACCCCGTCACCTTAGAGGAGTTGACTGACACTCTCGAACGGCTCTCAGGGCTCGATAGACCGGATGGGCTGACTATGGAGTTCTTCAGGGCATTCTGGACGTCCTGAGGAGCGACTACGCACAGGTCCTGGGGAATGTCACACTGCCGGAGGGCTGTACCTTCCTTGGTGCAGGACAGTCATCGTGCTGTTGCTGAAGAAGGGGAATATTCGTTCCACAACGAACTGGCGTCCAGTCTCCCTTCTCAGCACAGATTACAAAATGTTCACCATGGTGTTGGCTTCTCATCATTAGTGGGCGGCACGGTGACACAGTGGTTAGCACTGCTGCCTCACAGCGCCAGAGACCCGGGTTCAAATCCCGCCTGACTGTGTGGAGTTTGCACGTTCTCCCCGTGTCTGCGTGGGTTTCCTCCGGGTGCTCCGGTTTCCTCCCACAGTCCAAAGGTGTGCAGGTCAGGTGAATTGGCTATGTGAAATTGCCCGTAGAGTTAGGTAAGGGGTAGGGGTAGGGGTAGGGGTAGGGGTATGGGTGGGTTGCGCTGCGGCGGATCCGTGTGCACTTGTTGGGCCGAACGGCCTGTTTCCACACTGTAAG
Organism: Chiloscyllium punctatum; assembly: GCF_047496795.1. Taxonomy (NCBI): domain Eukaryota; kingdom Metazoa; phylum Chordata; class Chondrichthyes; order Orectolobiformes; family Hemiscylliidae; genus Chiloscyllium; species Chiloscyllium punctatum. The sequence goes on from NC_092766.1 coordinate 19,299,533, forward strand.
TAATCTAATCATCTGGCTTCCGTGCTGTCCCACATGATTTACCCTAACCAGTCCTACATGGTCCCGGTCCGATGGATATGTGACAATGTCCATCTCTTTCGAGACCTGATTCATTTCTGTTGACTGGCTGCTCTGCCAAGTGCCTTACTGACTCTCATCCAGGAGAATGCGCTCGACAGGGTCGATCACGACTCCCTGCTTGGGACTCTGTGGGCATTCGGGCTCAGGACGCACTTCGCCATCCAGATCGGACTTTTGTACACCATTGCAGAGTATCTAGTTAAAGTTAGCGGGACCCTGAGAGCGCTCCTTCGCTTTGGGAGAAGAGGCCGCCCCCTGTCTGCCCAATTGTGTTCCCTGTACGTGGAGCCTTTCATGTTTCTTTTGTGAAGGAGGTTGTCCGGGCTGGGTCTGCACAGTGCAGGCACAGGGGTGGTCCTCTCCACTTATGCTGCTGACGTGCTCCTCATTTTCACTGACCCAGCTGACCTCTGGAGGATGCATGAGTGCCAGGCGTGAATTCGGCGGCGTCTTCCGCCAAGATCATCCGGGCCAAAGGTTTCAGTCTACTGGTCGGTCCGTGGTGGATGCCAGAGGTGTTACGGGGTTTAAGCTGGAGTAGCACTGATCTTCTCTACCTGGGTGTCTACCTCAGCCTGGCTGGAGGCTAAGGTCTCGGTTCACCTAGGCCGCTTGACAGGACTGCTCCAAGTGCTGTCTTACAGAACTCGAGTGCTTGTCATAAACCAGCTGGTGGCCACCATACTGTGGTACCGGCTCCTCCCTTTGGTCCCTGGTCTTGGTTTTGTCGCTGACATCTAATGAATGTTTGTTCACTTCTACTTTGACAAAAAGACACACTGGGTCACCTCCACAGGCTCTGAGTCTCTCTTTTGAGGAGGCCGGACAGTCGCTGGTGGTCGCCGGACAGTTACCCAGGTGGTGAGTTTTCACTTCAGCCCTTGCAGTGATATCTTTATGTTGGGTCTCCTCTTCAGTCGTGCAACCTGGTGATGTATATTTCTCCACCAGATGCGTAACCTCAACTAAGACATGCAACTTCTGTTCATTGACTGTGATGGCTTGGAGTTTGCTCTCAGAATTTTTCAGGGCATTCTGGGACGTCCTGAGGAGCGACTACGCACAGGTCCTGGGGAATGTCACACTGCCGGAGGGCTGTACCTTCCTTGGTGCAGGACAGTCATCGTGCTGTTGCTGATCACCTCGACCTGATCACTGTCTGAAACATGGTCAAGTCACGTCGAACCTACCTTCCGGCAGGGTTAGTGTCTGTCGACAGGGAGCCATTGCTCAGGAATGTTCACCACCGTACTTGTGGGTACGAGTGCTTTGTAGGAGGGCATAGACATGGCGGCGAGGCTGACCAGGATTGGGAACATGCTGGGTGGGGGGTGTCTGGGTTGGATGCTGCCACAGGATATAGCAAGCAGGGCAGCAGTAGATGTCCACTGCCATTCGTGTCCACTGCCATTCGACGCGGTAGAATGGTGGTGATGCACCAGTTGGAGGATGTTCAGGTGTGCAGTGGAATCCCGTCTGCATTTACTTCTGCCTGGATGCAATATCACATTTGTCCCAAGGTCACGTACATCCCGCAGGAGCCTGTGCCTCACACAACCTGCGCTGACTCTAGAACTTTAGTTTTGTCTTCTTCAGGGACATATCACGGTGGGCCTTGTACAGATGCTGCTGCACAGCATCCACCTCTTTTCTCTCATCTACCATACGGAGAGGCCTTGGCATGCCAATTTGCCACCAGGCAGTCAGGATTCCCAGTGGACATCTCTCTATGTCGGAGTCCTCCCCCCTTTCTCTTGGTGATCTAGGTGGAGGATAGTGCACGTAGCAGACCCCTGCAACCACAGATAGCAGTGGGTCATGGACTGTCAACCCAAAGACTTGTTCTGTGGAGCTGTGGAGACCATGCACCACATATATATGGGGTGCAGGCATTTTGATTCCCTTTTCAGTTTTCTGGAGAACCTTCTCCTCTGTTGGTGATTGCAATTTAGACTCACGCTCCTGAGCTTTGAGCAACTGGTGCAGAGGGTGGGTCACAGGATCTCCGAGTGGATCTGCTCCTGGGTCTGGCCAAACTGTCCATAAAAAGTGCAGGCAGCAGGCCGTGGAATGGGTCGTTATGGCCAATTGCTTGACTCTCATCTGCAGTTTTGTCAGAGCCGGGTGCCCTGGAGAAGGAGCATGTGGTGTCTACCAACCCCCTCGACCTGTTCAGGAGGGGTGGGTACCGCAGGGAGTGGAGTGTTTCATTTTCCCCTCCAACTCTATTTAGAATTAATCTCAGCCCTCCCCTTCACCTTTGTTTTTAATCACGCAGCATTGCCTTTTGATGACAAGGATATTGCTTATCATTGGCCTCTCAGGTGTTTCCTTTCTTCATGGTGGTGGAATACAAATAACGATTTGTACACCTGTTGTTCTTCACTGTGTCCTACACCTGCACACACACACACACACAACATGTGTGCTGGGAAAAATAAGCACTACTGCAGTTAGTCAGTAATGTAGGGTTAAGAATAACAAAGAAAACAAATGAAGAAACAGAAACAAAAATCACCAGGCAATTTGGAAAAAAAATTAATAATACCACGAAACGGACTGACTCTGCAAAAAAAAAGAGGGGAATTCAGGTGCATGCAGCAGGCCGTGAAGGGGGTCGTTATGATTGATTGCCTGCCCTTCCTCCGTAGGTATGTCTGAGCCCAGGTGTTCTCTGGAGAAGTAGCATGCGGTGTCTACCAAGAACCTTGAGCTTTTTATGGAGAGGTGTGCACCGTAGGGAGTGGAGTGCTATATTTTCCCGACCAACCTCATTTTGACTTTATCCACCACCACAAAGAAAGGAAACATCAGAGCAGACAGTGATTAATAATGCCCTGCCCCTTCACTTTTTTCATCACGTCGCATTGCCCTTCGATTGGAAGGGCATTGTTTATTACTGGCTACTCTGGTGTTTCCTTTCTTCGTGGTGGTGGAAAATGAATAAAAGTTTATACACCTGTTGTTCTTCTCTGTGTCCTACACCTGCACACACACAACATGGGTGCTGGGGAATATATAACCACTGCCGCTGTTAGGTGGTAGAGGAGAGAAAAAGAAAAAAAGAAGAAAGTTGCCTGCCCCGCTTCTGTGGTTACGTCCATGCCTGGACGTCCCTGGAGAAGAAGCATGTGGCGTCTACCAGCACCCTCGAGGACTTCAGGGAGAGGTGGGCACCGGAGGGATTGGAGTTCTCTATTCCTTCCTCCCCCTCTATTTTAGTTTCATCCCTGCCATCCCTTCACTTTTTTGATCACGCAGCATTCCTTTTTGATGAGAAGGACATTGCTTGTTTCCTTTCATCCTGATGGTGGAAAATGAATATACACCTGTTGTCTTTCACTATTTTCCGCACATTCACAACAAAAAAAACCAAATCTGAACAGGGAACTTACAATCTCCTTAGTTCAGGTGACTGAATTGCAACTGGCTGGCCACATCCAGTGCGTGTGCTCCTTCTGTGAAGATGAAGACTGCTGTATTTTTGTTGGGTTTTGGACTCTTTGAACTGTTCCTGTTGTTGCTGTTACTGCTGCCTAGACCTACCGTTGTAGCCTGGGCTTCCACAGGGCCAATGCTGGTGCCTGTGGTCTGCCTCCACGACTGGTGCTTGGGCCCCACCGACATCCAGGATTGTTAAAGTTTCTGCCTGGGCCTGTCTCCACTGCTGCTGCCTGGTCCAGCCTTCTCTGGGCCACACCATTTCCTGAGCTTGCCTTCACTGCTGCTGCCTGGCCCCGCCCAGACTCAAGGACTGTGACTGCTGCCTAGGCCTGTCTCCACAACTGATGCCTGGACACCGACCAGACTTAAAGAACGTTTCTGCTGTCCTGATTATCTCGATTGCCATAGCCTGGAGCCCACTCACATTCAGTCTCATGACTGACACTGCTGCTGCTTGGGTGTTCCAGCCAGTGAAAATTGACATTACTTAAGGCCGACGAAAAGGGAACCATTTATGACCTATGAGCAACACGTGATGGCGAAACCAAAGGCAGTAGGCGATAGCTGCACATATGCCAGGGTAGCCATTGCCTTAGCTTTGGCTGCTCCAACCCCGACTGCAACCAGAACACCCTTTAGGCACCGAATAAAATGCATGGGGTGAAGATTTTTCCCTAACCAAGCATGACCATTGAGGCCTACAGTAACGCCATGGCTAGTTTGGTCGGCCAACTGGGCATGAAGCCACAGCCCAGATGTACGCAAAGACCACATTCTTCCTGAGGACAGAGCAGGTGGTATACTCGGCTGTGCAGAAGAGGCTCGCTGTGAGCAGGACATTTCTTCCTGTGGATGCATTGCAGGTCACGGTTAGGAAGGTCGAGATCTCTACTGACACCCCCCCTTTATTCCCAGTGAGCTCCTTCTCCCCCATTTCCAACTTTGGGGTTTAGATCTGGTCAGGTGTCCAACTGTTCCTGCTTAATCATAAGGACCATGTTCCAAAACATGTCTACTCATTTTGGCACCAGGTGTTCAATTGCCTCTCATTGGAACAAGTCACTGAGGGCTCCTTTACCTTACTCCATGAGGGCGGAGCTTATCGTGTCGGCCAGATAGTGATGGTGTACGGTGACATTTGTTCCACGCGGTGGGGCATCTAAGAAGGAGCGTCCCACCCAGAAGCCAGACCAGCTTACACTGGCAGTATCAGGTGCTGCCACCGCACCCACGCTTCCTTCCCCTACCCTAATCCAACACCAAATGCCACATCAGTGGTGTCAATGCCGCTGGCTGGGAGTTGGGTCAGCAAACAGCTGGAGAGAAGGCGCAGAGAAAGCCACGCCATATCTAGCCTCGCCCGTGGATGGAACTGCATGCACCCCTCGGGATCAGACCCTCTCCCTGTCCCACCCGAGCGCGAAAATGCCTCTGCGAAAGCGCCTGCATATTCCTGGCGTGGGAATCCCAAATCCCAACCCCTCGATTATATGCCCTAACCCCATCACATTGTGGCGACCCAGAGGATATCCATTGCCACTGATCCCGTGCAGCGACCTGTGGGGCCTCATGCCTGAACATCGTCCTGTGCCAATCAAACCCGACATTTCTGTGCCCGAACCCTTTCCTAATCCTCCAGGCTCACAGTTCATGATCTTGAGGACTGTGCTGTTGCCCTCCATCCTGCAGTAGCTTTCCCTCTGGATCCTGGACACGAAGTTGTACACCTGCCTCTCTCAACGTCACCTGATGCCACAGGTAGGGACAAGAAGTGGCATGTCTTGCTTTCCCCACCTCACACCCAATGTCTTTCCCAGCCATTCGTTTTTCAGGGGAAGCTGTGGGGAGGAGCATCGTGTCCCATGACTACCAAGGAGGACGGAGAAGGGGGAAATGCCACAACGGTCACTGTTTCCTTGAGGAAGAGACTGCGCCCCCTGAAGTGGGAGGCATTCCACATTGCATGCTGACAGCACAGCCCTTCCCCAGTGGGTGGGCCGGCGGCACCTCCTGCATTTCTCGCAATGAGGCTTGAATTGCTCAGAGCCCCGGGCGGTTTTATTGGTACCCCTGCAGCCACCACTTCACAAACTCCAGGGGAAGAGCCAGACCTCCATGTAGGCTACGGTGCTGGCTGCAACATTTTCAGTACCAGTGAGTCATCACGAGGTGGAGCGGAGGAAGGTGTTATCGTCAATCCTCCCCCGCAGACTGTTTTTCTGGATTCCTTGTCCCTGGGGAGGGGGGGGGGGGGCTCTTCCCTGAGGAGTCGGATGTCCCTGTTTTGGGAGAGGAGAGCGGCCTCGAGACACTGCCGCTCGATGAACCGACCTTAGGGCACTGAGGAAGCTACTGCCTTTGACCCTGCAGGTGAGGTTATGGTGATTTGAGGCCAGATGGTGGTGCTGGACAAGCGCACAGTCTCACATTGGGGTGACAGTGGATTAATTTATCAGGGAGTGTCCCGGATCGATGACGGGCAATGGGTCAACATGGACTCTGTTTCTAGTGATGTTTTTGACTCAGGGTGTTCCCATCGAAATCCCGATCACTCTCTGGGAACTTTGGGAATTTGTCAAGGATTTCATAGTCACTGAGATGGAGTCCAGCTAGTGCTCGACCGCTGGAACTCTTTTCAGCTAGTGTACTGTATGGCCCAAGCTGCTCGCGAGACAACTGGACTGATGCAAACAAGTGAAAACGTATAAGAAAACTTCTCAGTGCACTCCTGGTGAGGGCGAGGGATTTTACCGCCCCTCACTCAACCTCCCAATAAATTCATATGTTTTTAGTTGTATAGTTGGTGATTGCACTTTACTCAAGACTACCACAACCATCCTCAACATTAACGGCAACAGGGAGTCACAGCACAGATTCCAGACCTAGTTAGTCCTTCGCGATGGGAAGTATGCAACATTCTTTCGGCAAGAAACCCACACTACCCCAGCAGATTTGGCGGAGTAGCTTTCTTGTTCGCCCTGCATTTTCGGCTGGAGATCTTTGGGGTCAGGGAGCCTGTGCCAAGCTGTTTGTGTCACCTGATGTTTCAGCTGGTGGGGGCGCGGTGTTTCAGTTTGTGAATGTCTTCACTCCCGTAGTCTGACTGAGGCAAATACATTTCTATGAAGAAGAGTTCAATCAACCTGCTTCTATCGACAAAGCCCACTGTGTTGTTCTCAGGGATGATTTTAACTGCATCCTCGAGGACCAGGACCACACGATTCCTGGTCTGGTTTCGCGTCAGAGAGGAGATTGGGGGTCTTGTGCAAGTCTTCTGACCTGGTCGACAACTCACGGAATCTCTATTCTGGCTCCATTGTTTTCACCTTTGTGAGGCCTGGAGTCAGAGCATTTAGAATCAAATGTTTGTGTGTTCTGCAGGCATACAGCTGTTGGTTTTTTTTGCAGTTTCTAAGTGGCAAGTGTCGTGCCCTGACCATCACCTGTTGTGAATGGAACTCTTTCTGTTCTGCGGCGAGTTCGGGTCGACATAATGGCACCTTAGCAACCTGCTAAAGAACAAGTTATTGCAGGACTCGTTTCATTGGTTGTGTGCTGGCTGGGAAGAAAGCGGGAGGCTTTCCCTCCCTGAGGCTATGGTAAGACGTGTGTAAGGTTTACGTCCGCATTTTCTATCAGGAGTACTTAAAGGAGTCGACAAAGTGGTTAAAATCCAGGATTGAGGAATTGGCAAAGGAGGTGTTTGTTCTGGAGTCATGTCTTGGTCAGCCCGATGTGGACTCAGCCCTGTGGGGGATGTACGAAGAGAAGAAGGCCACGCTTCAAGACTTGCAGCTCAATAGGTGTCATGGCGTGTACGTGAGATCGTGGACCTGGCTCCTCCAGGACTGGGACCGCAGCTTCCCTTGTTTGACTCATTTGAAGTAAGGCCAACTTGTGCTGCTGGCCTACGGCGGGTCCCTTGTCTCGAATCCAGAGGGTATTAGTGCCCAAATTCACTCCTTTTGCACGGCCCTGTTCTCTCCTTATCCATCCAGTGAGGGTGTTCACAGAGCTCTTTGGGAGCACCTACCACATCTCAGCTCAGAGGACGCCATTAGACTAGACATTCCCGTCACTTTAGAGGAGCTGAGCGGTGCTCTCGACCGACGCTCGATGAGCAAGTCCCCGGGGCACGAAGGACTGACTGTGGAGTTCTTTGGGGCTTTCTGGGCCGTCCTGTGGAGTGACCACTTACAGGTCCTTGGCAATGTCTTATTGCTAGAGCTGCCCTTTTCTTGGTGCAGGCCATTCGTCGCCCTGTTGCCAATGAAAGGGGACCTTCGTTCTCTTAAGAACTAACGTCCTTTCTCCCTCTTCATTACGGACTATAACATTTTGGCCAGGGTGTTGGCTTTTCACTTTGCTTTCATGCTGGCCCACATGATTCACACAGAGTAGTTCTACACGCTCCCGGGCTGGAGGATCCATGACAACGTCTATCTGGTTCAGGAATTAAACCATTTCTGATGACGGCTGGTTTGCTGAATGCCATCCTTTCTCTTGATCAGGAGAAGATGTTTGATAAGGTTGATCATGCGTTGGTGCTCGGGGTTCTGTTTGTGATGAAGTCAGTTGACCGGATCTGACTTTTGTACATCGCTGCAGAGTGCCAGTTAAATGTATCGGTTCTCAACAACGCCCCTTCATTTTGGAAGGGGAGTACCAGAGGAGTCAAGGCTGCCCCCTACTCGGCTAGCTGTATTCCATATGCATGGAACCTTTTGAAGTCCCTCTGAGGAGGAGGTTGTCAGGTCTGGTTCTGCGTAGCACAGACACTGACTGGTCATCTTGGCTCCTGGTACTCACTTTCACTGACCCGGCTGACCTGCTGAGGATGTGCGCGTGCCAGGTGATGTAGTCAGCAGTGTGTTCCGCCAGGATCAACTGAGCAAGGTATTCCAGACGACTGGTCAGTTCATGTTGGGTGGATTCTATCTCAGAGGAGTTACGACGGTTCATCTAGATTACCACCCATCTCCTATATCTGAGGGTCTACCTTAGCCCAACTGAGGAATCCTGGCTGGCGAATTTGCAGGAGCTGGTGGCCAAACGCTCAGCTTGCCTAGGCATCTGGACAGGACTGCTCTGAGTGTTCTTTTGCAGGAGTCGAGTGCTGGTCACAAAACCAGGTACTGGCTGACATGCTGTGTTGCCGGCTGGTCTATTTGGTCCCTTCTCCTTGTCTTACATAGAACATAGAACAGTACAGCACAAAACGGGCCCTTCAGACCACGATGTTGTGCCGGACACTGATCCTCATGTATGCACCCTCAAATTTCTGTGACCATGTGCATGTTCAGTAGTCTCTTAAATGTCCCCAATGACCTTGCTTCCACAACTACGGTTGGCAACGCATTTCATGCTCTCACAACTCTCTGTGTAAAGAACACGCCTCTGACATCCCCTCTATACTTTCCTCCAACCAGCTTAACAGTATGAACCCTCGTGTTAGTCATTTCTGCCCTGGGAAATAGTCTCTGGCTATCGACTCTATCTATGCCTCTCAATGTCTTGTATACCTCAGTTAGGTCCCCTCTTCTCCTCCTTTTCTCCAATGAATAAAGTCCGAGCACAGTCAACCTCTCTTCATCAGATAGGCCCTCGAGTACAGGCAGAATCCTTGTAAGCCTCCTCTGAACCCTCTCCAAAGCATCCACATCTTTCCGAGAATAAGGCAACCAGAACTGGATGCAGTATTCCAAGTGCGGTCTAACCAAAGTTTAATAGAGCTGCAACAAGATCTCGCGACTCTTAAACTCAATCCCCCTGTAAATGAAAGCCAAAACACCATATGCTTTCTTAACAACTCTGTTCACTTGGGTGGCCATTTTAAGGGATCTATGTACCGGAACACCAAGATCCCTCTGTTCCTCCACACGACCAAGAATCCTGTCCTTAATCCTGCACTCAGCTTTCAAATTCGACTTTCCAAAATGCATCACCTCGCATTTATCCAGGTTGAATCCATCTGCCACCTCTCAGCCCATCTCTGTATCCTGTCAATGTCCCGCTGCAGCCTACAAAAGCCCTCTATACTGTCAATGACACCTCCAACCTTTGCGTTGTCTGCACACTTGCTGACCACCCTTCAGTCCCCTCATCCAAGTCATTAATAAAAATTACAATCAGTAGAGGCCCAAGGACAGAGACCTGTGGAACACCACTCACCACAGACTTCCAGGCAGAATATTCTCCTTCTACTACCACTCGCTGACTTCTGTTGGCCAGTCAATTCTGTATCCAGACAGCTAAGTTCCCCTGTATCCCATTCCTCCTGACCTTCTGAATGAGCCTACCATGGGGAACCTGATCAAATCCCTTACTGAAGTCCACATACACCACAGCCACAGCTCGATCCTCGTCACCTTTTCTAGTCCCATCCTCAAAGAACTCGATAAGGTTTGTGAGGCATGACTTGCCCCTCACAAAGCCGTGTTGACTGCGTTTAATCAAGCCATGCTCTTCCAGATGGTCATAAGTCCTATCCCTCAGAATCCTTTCTAACACCTCACAGATGACAGACGTCAGACTTACTGGTCTGTAATTGCCGGGGATTTCCCTATTTCCTTTCTTGAAGAGAGGAATTACATTTGCCTCTCTCCAGTCCTCAGGTATTACTCCAGTGGAGAGCGAGGATACAAAGATCTTCGCAAGTGGTGAAGCAATTGCATTTCTTGTTTCCCAAAGCAGCCGAGGACAAATCTGGTCCGGGCCTGGTGACTTGTCAATCTTAATATTTGACAAAATTTTTAGCACATCAGCTTCCTCTATCTCTATCCATTCCAGCATGCACACCTGCTCTTCAAAGGTTTCACTCACTACAAAGTTCGTTTCTTTCGTAAAGACAGAAGCAAAAAACTCATTTCCTAACTCATGTCTAATCGTATCATAGTTTCCTCTTCCCCAATTAAATATCCTCCCATTTTGCCTAATTCTCTCCTTCTCCATAGCTATGTAGAATGTGAGGCAGTTGTGGTCACTATCACCAAAATGCTCTCCCACCACAAGCTCTGATACCTGCCCGTCTCGTTTCCGAACACCAAGTCTAGAATGGCCTCTCCCCTCGTCGGCCTGTCAACGTACTGAGTTAGGAAACCCTCCTGAACACACCTTACAAAAACATCTCCATTCAAATCTTCTGCTCAAAGGAGGTTCCAATCAATATTGGGAAAGTTAAAGTCACTCATTGCAAAAACCCTACTACGTCCACACTTTTCCAAAATCTGCCGACCTATGCTTTCTTCCATCTCCCTGCTGCTATTGGGGGGCCTGTAGTAGCTCCTAACGAGGTGACTGCTGCCTTGCTGTTCCTAATTTCCACCCATAATGAATCGGTAGGCAGATCTTCCTCGACAATGGAAGCTTCTGGGGCTTTGATACCCTCGCTGATTAGTAGTGCTACACTAACCTTGTTGCTAACATCCAGAGAACATTGGTTAATTTATTCTGGGACAAAAAGACACACTGAGACACTGTTCAGGTTTTGACTCTCCATATCGAGGGCGGTCATCAGTTGCTGGTGTGCATCTGCTCCCAGGTTCGACTTTCCACTTCAGACCTTGCAGTGATACCTTTACGTTGAGCCTCTTCCTGTTGGAGCACGATGGAGATGTACTTACTTTTTTCCATCAGGCACGCAACTTCAAATACAACACAAAACTCCTGTTTATTGACTGTGAAGGTTTGGGTTTCTCCCTCAGGATGCTGCCTGTCTTTTACCAGGACGTGATCACTGTCCAGAACATGCTCGACTTGTGTTAGAACATAGAACATAGAACATTACAGCGCAGTACAGGCCCTTCGGCCCTCGATGTTGCACCGATCAAAGCACAGCTAACCTACACTAAGCCACTATCCTGCATATACCTATCCAATGCCCGCTTAAATACCCATAAAGAGGGAGAGTCCACTACTGCTACTGGCAGGGCATTCCATGAACTTACGACTCGCTGAGTGAAGAACCTACCCCTAACATCTGTCCTATATCTACCCCCCCCTTAATTTAAAGCTATGCCCCCTTGTAATAGCTGACTCCATATGTGGAAAAAGGTTCTCACTGTCAACCCTATCTAACCCCCTAATCATCTTGTACACCTCTATCAAGTCACCCCTAAACCTTCTTTTCTCCAATGAAAACAACCCCAAGTGCCTCAGCCTTTCCTCATAGGATCTTCCTACCATACCAGGCAACATCCTGGTAAACTTCCTCTGTACCCGTTTCAGTGCCTCCACATCCTTCCTATAGTATGGCGACCAAAACTGCACACAATATTCCAGATGCGGCCTCACCAGAGTCTTATACAACTGCAGCATGACCTCAGGACTCGGGAACTCAATTCCTCTACCAATAAAAGCCAGTACGCCATATGCCTTCTTCACTGCACTATTTACCTGGGTGGCAACTTTCAGAGATCTGTGTACATGGACACCAAGATCCCTCTGCTCTTCCACACTACCAAGTATCTGACCATTAGCCCAGTACCCCATCTTTTTATTACTCTTACCAAAGTGAATCACCTCACACTTAGCTACATTGAACTCCATTTGCCACCTTTCTGCCCAGCTCTGCAGCTTCTCTATATCCCGCTGTAACTTGCCACATCCTTCCTCACTGTCTACAACTCCTCCGACTTTCGTATCATCTGCAAACTTGCTCACCCAACCTTCTAACCCTTCCTCCAGGTCATTTATAAAAATGACAAACAGCAATGGTCCCAAAACAGATCCTTGCGGAACACCGCTAGTGACGGCACTCCAAGATGAACCTTTGCCATCAACTACTACCCTCTGTCTTCTTCCAGCCAGCCAATTCCTAATCCAAACCTCCAACTCACCCTCGATGCCATATCTCTGTATTTTCTGCAGTAGCCTACCATGGGGGACCTTATCAAAAGCCTTACTAAAATCCAGATATACCACATCTACCGCTTTCCCCTCATCTACCTCCTTAGTCACCTTCTCAAAGAATTCAATAAGGTTTGTGAGGCACGACCTGCCCTTCACAAAACCATGCTGACTATCCTTGATCACATTATTCTGATCCAGATGTGCATAAATCCTAACCCTTACAATTCTCTCTAAGACTTTGCCCACAACAGAAGTGAGACTCACTGGCCTATAGTTACTAGGATTATCCCTACTCCCCTTCTTGAACAAGGGAACCACGTTTGCTAGCCTCCAGTCCTCTGGCACTACTCCTGTAGACAAAGAGGACACAAAAATCAAGGCCAATGGCTCTGCAATCTCCTCCCTTGCTTCCCAGAGAATCCTAGGATAAATGCCATCAGGCCAAGGGGACTTATCTATTTTCACCCTTGCCAGAATTTCCAACACCTCTTCTCTACATATCTCAAAGCCATCCATTCTACGTATTCGTGCCTCAGTATTCATATCGACAACAATGTCCTGTTCCTGAGTGAATACTCATGAAAAGTATTCATTCAGTGCCTCCCCAATCTCCTCAGCCTCCACACGCAGCTTCCCATTACTATCCTTGATTGGACCTATTCCTACCCTAGTCATTCTTTTATTCTTAACATACCTATAGAAAGCCTTAGGGTTTTCCCTAATCCTACCAACTAAGGACCTCTCATGTCCCCTCCTTGCTGCTCTTAGCTCTCTCTTCAGGTCCTTCCGGGCTACCTTATAACTCTCAATCGCCCCTATTGAACGTTCACGCCTCATCTTTACAAAGGCCGCCCTCTTCCATTTAACAAGGGATTCCAATTCCTTATTAAACCACGGCTCCCTCACACGACCCTTTCCTCCCTGTCTGATAGGTAAGTACTTATCAAGGACACTCAATAGTTGCTCCTTGAACAAGTTCCACATATCAATTACGCTCTTGCCTTGGAATCTACTTTTCCAATCCACACATCCTAAGTCATGCCTCAACGCATCATACTTTCCCTGCCCCCAGCTATAACTCTTGCCCTGTAGTACACACTTATCCCTCTCCATCACGAGTGTAAAAATCACCGAATTGTGGTCACTGTCCCCAAAGTGCTCACCTACCTCTAGTTCTCATACCTGGCCTGGTTCGTTACCCAGAACCAAATCCAGTATGGCCTCACCTCTTGTTGGCTTATCTACATATTGTGTCAGGAAACTCTCCTGCACACATTGCACAAACACTGACCCATCTAACGAACAAATTTCTTTTGCTCAGAAATCAGCATCACCATAATCGCAGGTTTGAGAGTCTGTTCAAGGGGAGGGTTGTGGCATCGAGGGTGACCAGAATCAGGGATGTGCTGGGTAGAGGGCGGCAAACAGGGCGGCAAACAGAACCAGATGTCCGGTTCATTGCTATCGCCAATTGAAATCTTAAAACGATGGTGCTCAAATCTGACATTATGCAACAGTTGGAGGATGCTTAAGTCTGTGGTGAAATCCCATCCGTGCGTATCTCTGCCCAGATGGAATTTCACATTGCCCTCAGGGTCATGTATGTCGTCTAGGAGCCTATATTCCACAACCTGAGCCGCCACCAGATTTTTAGTTTAGTTCCCTTCAAGGGCACAAAACGAAAGACCATATATCAACTGCTGCTGCACATCATTCACTTTTTTCTCCCTTATCTTCCCCCTCGTAGACGCCTTGGCATGCCCACTTGCCACCGGCAGTGGTGATCCCCAGTGGCGGGTTTTCGGCGTGGGAGTCCTCCCCCTTTCTCTTGGGGACCTGGGGTGGAGGGTGTTGCACGCAGAAGTGCCCTGCAGAGCAGATTGTGGTGGTTTACGGATTCCCAACGCAACTGTTTGTTTTATGGTACTGCGGAATCTGTGGACCATGAGGTGTGGTCTCTTTTTAATTTTCTGAAAGACCTGCTCCTCTGCTTTTAATTGCATTTCAGTTCCACTCTCCTGATCCTTGGGGACGTGGTACGGAAGGTGGAGGGCATGTCAGAAGATCTCCTCATGGATCTGCTCCTGGGCCTAGCTAAACCGAACATAAACAGGTCCAGGCAGCGGACCGCGTAGGGAGTCATTATTGCCGATTGCCTGCCCCTGTTCCGTTGTAATGTTTGGGTTTCCTTGGAGAAGTATGCAGTGTCTACCAACATCCTTGAGGTTTTCAGGGAGAGGTTGGGCACTGCCTGTTGCGAAGTGTTTTATTTCCCACTCCGACTTGTAGTTGATATAACCCCTGCCCTCCCTTTCACGTTTTGAAATCTCATCATTGCCCTTCATTGAGGAGGGAACTGCTTGTCAATGGCCACTCTGGTGCTTCTTTCTTCCTGGTGGTGGAATATGAAAAAAGATTGGCCTTGTTCCTTCTTCAGAAAAAAAAGAAGATTTGTGCACTTGTTGTTCTTCAAATGTGGGTGCTGGGGAAAATATGTTTAAGTTGGGTAGGTGAGTTATATCAGCTGCACGTGAAGAGGAAATACCATGCTATGAAGCAGGTGGTAGATAAAAACTCTGAAATTCAGATATTTTCCTGTGGGGAATGACGTATTGGTGTTGTTACTGGTGAAGGGAGATTAGGTCAAAGGCAAGTTTTGTTGTCCCTATCAATTTGAATATAAATCGATTCAGGTAGAATTTCTGGTAAAGATGCCAGATAGGCAAAATAAAAACTGTAACGAATATGTCATGGGAATATGTTGAAACCTTATTATCATAAAGATAATAAACAAGAGAAACAGGTGTTAGTTACTTCCTCACAGGGTGAGGAATCAAATCCAGATGCTGTGGAATTTGGTGTGGCTCACAATACGCTAAAAATGCAAAAGCCCTCGCAGAGTGGTTTAGGTGAGTAAACTATCTGTCTCAGGAGCAAATAGCATAGTTGAAATGTTTCTTTTTTCGCAGCAATATGAGGACATATCCAAGAATAAGACGGGAAGGACTATTGATATTGTGCATGAGGTAGATGTCGGGAATGTTGTTCCAATAAAACAACACCCCAACAGGGTTAATCTGTTCAGAGCCACACAGGTCCAGAAGGAAGTGGAGACGATGCGCAACGAAGGTGTAACTGAGCTGAGTCAGACCGAGTGGAGTTCACCGATCGTGTTACATCCCAAACCTGACGGGAACTAGTGATACTGTGCAGACTATCATAAGGCCTACACTATAACAACATCGAACCCGATATCAAGATTGGAGGAACGGATCGAGAAAGTTGGACAAGCCAGTTACTTCAAAAAGTTGGACTTATTGCGTGGTTGTTAACAAGTACCTTTATCAGATAAAACGGTTTTCTTTTTACGTTTGTAACCATAATAGGCTATATCAATTCAAACTGATGCTCTTGGGAATGAAGAACGCCACCCCCTTCCCCAAATTCAAAAACTCAAGAAGATATTTGAGGCCAGATTACCAAATCGTGCAGTTTAACTGAATGATGCAATGGTCTTTAGCGAGTCAAGGACATATCTCACTGTAGAGTTGGCATAGTTCTTTGGGTGACTATGAGAAGGAAAACTGGTAATAAACTTAAGGAAAACCAAGTTTGCGAAGGCAGATGTGACTTCTTTGGGACATCACATCGGTGATAGAAGGGTGACTGTAAGGAACACAAGAAAAAAGTCCTTCGAGAAAGTTCCATGACCAAACTCGAACAAAGAGATGCTTCGATTTTTGAGATTAAGCGGATTCTACATGAAGTTTGTTCCAAATTTCAGCAGCCTGTTGACACCACTAACCGATTTACTAAAGAAGAACACAAATTTCGGTGGACAGAACAATTCCAGGAGGCAGTGATAATTTCAAAGCAGTATTACACACCACACGAATTTTATCTACACTAAATGTTTTGAAACACTTCAGAGTTGCAATCAATGCCAGTGACATATCAGTTGGAGCTGCTAAAGGAAGATTATCATAGAAGTGAATGTGCAATTGGCTACCTTTCAAAGAAACTAACCACCCACCAGAGAAAATACACGACGATCGAAGAAAAGAATTATTGTGTTTGATACTGACCTTAAAATATTTTGATGGTTACTTGATGAGCAATGTAGACACAGTTGTTTACACAGATCACAGTCCTCTTACATTGTTGGAAGCATTAAAGAGACTATTTCGATGAAGTTTTAAGTTACAGACCTTTAATTTACAAATTGTACATGTTGTGGATCACAAAAATGTGATAACAGATGTCTTATTTGCATTATAAAGGAAAATGTACAGATAAGAATGCACAGATTCAAATGCTATCTATAAGTCAGCAGAAATCAAAATGGAAGTGTAACTTTGATTAATAGCCTTTGCATTTTAGTGTAATGTTATTAAGAATTAGAAAAAAATGGCCATCATTTCATTATGATGATTCATGCTTTTCTCAGTTGGGAACGTTTTATGAAGCTGAAGGCGTGTACTGTACCTTGAAGACAGAGTGAATGCTGTTTCTGAACTGAGATGTCACACACAACTGTGTATATGACGAGGCGGCAGAACAACAGTGCACTGGAAAGTTGAAAATCTGTTATATTTGGGAGTTAAATGGATACCTGAGTGTTGGTCGTTGTTTCAAAAACGATTCGAATTTATCAAGCAGTTTAATTTATGCCCCAGGAAACAAAATCCCATCGAGTTTGGATTTATTGTTTTGGCAACATCAGAACAAAGACAAGACCTGATGATGGGAATGCAAAAATGAAGTTATTTTGAAAATTGGAGAGCGAGCAACTTCCATCGAGTGGGAACATAAATTTAGAAACCACTCTCTATTAAAGGTAGCTTCTTACATAAAACATATTCGTAGCAAAAAGGACAAAAAATACGGCTCAAGGGCACCTTCAGTCGGAAGAAGACAGACACTGAAGACAACTGCCGCTGTTTGGTTTTTCAAACTCAGTTTGTGTAATTTTAATAAGTGTTTTATTGAAACAGAATGACATTATAGAGTTGGAGGCGGATAATTAGCAGTTACGAAAAAGGCTGGCTTGGAGTTGTGAAAAGTTGCTGTTTAATATTCACTGTTAGAGTTAAAAGAAATTGATATTATTTTCTTTAATTAGTGCAATTTGGGAGTTCTCTGTCATTTATGTTTTAACAAATTACGAGATGAGGTGAGATTTTCTGTGTGTTTGGCTTAATTAACAGAAGGATCCACCACTGAATGGTAACATGCAAAATTGCTCATCAATCTAACATTCCCGCCTTAATGGTTTTTATAAAACACAAACAGTGATGACTCAACTGTTACGGATTGATTGTGGATTCGGTGAGTTGTAATAAAAATAATTCAAATTATCACGTTTGGGTAATGTACATATAAAATGCAGCGTAATCAGTAGATCTATCTTATATGTCTGCACATATGTGGAGATACATAGCTATGTACAATGGATAATCTACTTTAGATTTTGTCATTATAATCTTCAGAAGCATAATACCTGTTCACAGACAGAAATAATTAACAACGAGGATTAGAAATGTTGTGCCCTTGTTCAAGAAGGGCAGCAGAAATGACCAAGGTAATTATAGACCAGTGAGCCTTACTTCTGTTGGAGGAAAGGTTTTGGAAAGGACTATAAGAGATAACATTATAATCATCTAGCAAACAACAATTTGATTTCAGACAGTCAACATGGTTTCGTCAAGGGCAGGTCATGTCTCACAAACCTCATTGAGATTTATAAGAAGGTGACCAAGCATGTAGATGAGGGTAGGGCAGTTCAAGTGGTGTACATGGATTTCAGTGAAGCCTTTGATAACGTTCCACATGGTAGGCTGTTGGAGAAAATGCAGAGGAACGGGATTAAGGGTGATTTCGCAGATTGGAATAGAAACTTGCTTTCTGAAAGAAGGCAGAGAGTGTTAGTTGATGGAAAATATTCAGCCTGGAGTGCGGTTACTAGTGGCGGGCACAAGGATCTGTTTTGGAACCACTGCTGTTTGTTGTTTTTATAATTGACTTAGACGCAGACATAGGTGGATAGATTAGTAAATTTGCAGACGACCCTAAAGTCGGTGGAGTAGTGGACAGCTTGGAAGAATGTTACAGGTTGCAGTGGGACTTCAATAAAATGCAGAATTGGGCTGAGAGGTAGCAAATGGAGTTCAATGCTGCACTTTGGGAAGAATAACAGGAAGGCAGAGTACTGGATCAATGGATAGATTCTTGGTAATGTGGATGTGCAGAGGATCTTAGAATCCATGTACATAGATCCCTGAAAGTTGACACCTAGGTGGGTACTGCTGTTAAGAAGTAATACGGTGTGTTAGGTTTCATTGGTAGAGGGATTGTGTTCCAGAGCCACAATGTCATGCTGCAACTATACAAAACGCTGGTGCAGCCACACTTGGAATATTGTGTACATTTATGGTCCCCATATTTCAGGAAAGATGTGGAATCATTGGAAAGGGTGCAGAGGAGATTTACCCGCAGGTTGCCTGGACTGGAGGGATGGTCTAATGAGGAAAGGCTGAGAGACTTGGGTCTGTTCTTATTGGAAAGAAGAAGGCCAAGAGTGGATTTGATAGAGACATACAAGATGATCAGTGGATTAGATAAGATAGATAGTGCAAGTCTTTTTCCAAGGATGTTGGCGTCAGCTTGTAGGAAGGTGCATAACTACAATTGAGGGGCGATAGATTTAAGACAAATGTCAGAGGCAGGTTCTTTGTGCAGACAGTGGGAAGGTCATGGAATGCCCTATCTGCTAATGTTGTCAACTCAGCCACATTAGAGTGATTATCCTTAGATAAGCACATGGGTGATTTTGGGTTAGTGTAGGGGGTCGAGTTGAGAACAGTTCACAGGTCGGCGCAACATCGAAGGCCGAAGGGCCTGTTCTGCATGTATTGTTCTATGTCCTATGAACTGTTACTCGGAAAGAAGCAACAATAGCTCTATCTGCAATAAGCTACTGAAAAAAACATGGGCAAACGTTTGCGGGAATTATAAGCAATTAGCGACGTCTGAGGTAACAGTGAGTTGAAACTTTGACACCAACGTGATAACTGGATACTTTATCGCCATAGGGGACAAAGATTGCTACACAGATGAATTTGCGGAGCTAATCACAGGAAAACTCTCTTCAAACAGACAATTAAGATCAAGCATAAAGGAAACGAAGAAGCAACCTTTGATAAGAATGCAAGCTGCAGATTCAAATGGTGCAGAAGAGAAATCAACATTTTGGATGAAAGAGTCTGAAGAACCATAGAGTTGTAAAGTAGTAGAATCATACAGAATGGAAATATGCACTTCAGTCCAACTCATCCATGCCAATCAATTTTCTCAAATTAAACATGCTACGTTTGCCTGCGTTTGGCCTATACACTATTCATGTAACTGTTCTGAGGTTTTTTAATGTTGTAACTGTCCCTGCATCTAATACTTCTTCTAACTGTTCATTCGACACAAGAACCTCTCTTTGTGTGAAAAAACCGCCCCCCAGGTCGCTTTTAAATCCTTCCCCTTTGCTCTTTATTTTATGCCCTCTCGCTTTGAACTCCGCTACCCGAAGGGAAATGACGTTTATTAGTCTCCTTCTCGAAACCGCACCTCCCACCCCACTCACCCCATGATTTTGTAAACCTCGATAAAGTCATCCCTCAAACTGCTGTGTGCAAACAGAGAAAAGACCCAGCTTATAACTAAAACCCTCCAGTCTCCTTGGATTCTTTTCTCTGCACATTCGCCAATTTAATAATATCCTTCCTATAACAGAGTGAATTGAACTGTGCACAGTACTCCAAAAGATGCCTCACCAGCGTCCTGTACAACCACATAAAATCCCAATTCCGCTGGTCTGAGCAATGAAGGGAAGCATGCCAAATGCTTTCTTTACATCCTCTTCCCGCCTACCTGTGATGCAATTTGCAATTAATTAAGTATCTTGAACTCGACATCGACAGCACTGTTCAGTGGTGTATTAACAACATTTCCAGAAGGACGATCATCTGTACACAAATCAATCTTACTTAAGCAGAACTTCGAAACCTGACACTAGACAAGGATTAAACTCTGGATGCTTCCAGACTCAGGCACTTAATTGGAATCTTGGCCAGATTCTACTATTAATCGGGTAATAACAAAATTGGGTGGTGAAGCTTAACTTGCTGAATAGAGAGTTATTATTTTGTTTGCTCCGTGCATTAAGCTTTAGAGGACTTGACTGACTGTGAGATTTCTTAACAAGTAGCCAAATCAAAGATAACTTCTGTTAAATTACACGCAAGATATATTACTAACCTATTCAAACTAATGAGTGGATCTATTAGCTCAAACTACTTTAGACATATTGTGCATGTCTGACAAAGAGTCTCCCTGCCTTCCTCACATTGGGGGCACAGTTTCACAACGACTTGTCGAGAGAACTACTGTTTGTTGTTGCTGTTCATAAAGTGAGTCCAAATTGGAGCACAACCAGTGCTGCAGAGTCCCTGGCATTAATTTTATTCTGAGAGAACTCACTTTTACTTGTCTAGATATTGTGCAGAAAATAATCGTCCAGATGGATATGTCACATGGTTCCCAACTGCCAAAATAACTGCCTTGCATTAAACCATTTTTCCCCAATGGTCTTCAATCGCTCGTTGTATTGTTCCATTAACCCTTAAACATTAATCTTTATGATCTGATTTCAGGATATCATTGCGTTGTCAAACAAGATTGATGAAGTCAGATGTTGTCCACATGAAATTCAGCAAAGCATTCAACAGGTTCCACATATTCTTCTGGTTGGTAATGTTAGATTACCCAGTTAGCCAATTATCTACAACGTTTGCTTGAAGGCAGTCGACAAGGGTGCTGATCGAGAGTTGTTTTTCAGACTGGAGGTCTGTGATGAGTGTTGTGCCAAAGGAATGATGTTGGCTCCACTTTTTCTCGTCATTGAAATAAATGATTTTGATTTGAATAGAGGAGAAATGGTTAGTGAGTTTGCATATTGCACCATAATAGTTGGTGCAGTGGATTATGAAGAAGATTATCTAAGAAAACAAGGGGATCATGATGTGATAGGCTAATGGGCAAAATGTGTTGGATGAAGTTTAATTGAATAGAGTTTGCATTTTGGTAAGACAGAATAGGGACAGTATTATCCAATTTGGTGCCCGGGGAGTATTCCAAATAAATCAACCTAAGGTTGCAAGTGCATAGTTCCTAAAAAGTGGAGTCGCATGTCGACAGAATGGTGAAGAAGGTATTTGAAATTCTTCACTTCATTGGTCACATCATTGAATATAGAACTTACAATGTCATGACATGGCTGGACAGGGCCTCAGATTCGCTGAATTAGAAAGGAGCTGACCTTCATTCACAACCTGAATTCGCTGGTTAGCTTATTCGTTTTGCTACTTTGAGGTAAAGTTTGTTGCATTTACAATGTTGCGGTAGCCCCTGAACAGAGTGGCGCAATATATTCGCTTGTTGGCATAAATATTGCTCAGTAAGAAAATATTGCTTGCCTGACCAACATTAAAGTTAGGCTATAAGCTAGCAGAACGGTACCTTTGTAAATGCACCGTCTGAAGGTCACAACGTCTGCTTTGAACAAAGATTCTTACAAATTATTATAGAAGGAGTTCTTCACAAGCAGCAATGGCAGAAATCTGTAGGAGACAATTTGATTTAAAAAAGAAGCTGAAGAACAGACAGCCTGAAGTTTGTAGCAAGAATTAAAGAGAAAAATAGGATCACATAATTAGACACACAGATGATAATGATGATATTATGAGTCGTAAAAATCCAGAACATCAAACAAGTTCATTGAGGTGAGAAAGTAATTGAGTTTAATGCCACGATTGCTGTCTTATTATGTTAAAGCGTTAATCAGAGTAGGAGCACGGAAGTTCATCCGAGAACACAGTCTTTGAGTACAATGAGTTGCATTGCACACACACACACTAGAGCAGTAGTATTGTATCTGAGTCTTCAATGCCAGATGGGTAAGAAAACGCTCACGACTCTATAGCTAAAGAATGCTCATAGCAGAGGTAAACATAAAACTCTACATATAATTATCGATAAAAAAAACTCAAGTTATGAATCTTATTGCAATTGCAGTAGGAGCGAACTTCCTTTTGAATTTCCTTTCATGAGGGCAGTTGGAAGTATAAAATGAATAACAGAATTTGACAGGGATAACAATGATAAAATGAAAAACAAAATTTGAACCGTCCTTAGAGATAAGCAAGTCTGGGAAATGTTCAGGAGAATGAAAGCATTAACTTTGTAGTATGAATGAATGGGATACATTGTCAATCTCAGGCCTCATGACTACAATCTCTGGTGAACATGGTGAGATCATGGGGAACCTAGGATTGTCCATAGAATTGCCCATCATTGATCTAGTGTTTCCCAGATTGGGTGCCCACATGAACGAGAAAGGAACAATGGCAATCTTGCATGCAATTACTATCACGCAAACGTATGAAAATGCTATATCCCACGGGAGAAAACAGAGCATCATTGACTTCACTTCCAATCTGAAGTGAATATTAAGACCACCATCGGCCCCAACATATAGGCCAGATTCGGAGTTGTCTCTGGCTGATCCCATTCGTGTGGTAAAGCGCTTGAATAAAAAAATCTATTGGGCTCTGAACACAAGGCTGCTCTTTGGAATTTCTCCCCAACAACACCATGCCACGAAGCTTTCTGTCTCTTTCCTGCACTCCGTGTCATCCCTGTTTGAGATCTGATCAACTAAGGTAGTGTTATTAGAACTGAATTTGACCACACTGTCGTGAGTGTGTAAGAAATATAGTAAGGAGTTGAGGACACAGCCTTGCAGGGTATCAGTGTTGAGGATTATTGTGGAGTAGGTATTGTTGGCTATCCTTACTAATTATGGTCAGTGTCAAGAAATCAAATTTCCATTTGCTGAGGGGGTGGGGTGGGGAGGTGTGTGCAGAATCCGAGATCTTGGTGTTTCGAGATGAATTTTGTTGTCATGATGGTGTTGAAGGTGGAGCTATAGTCAACAAATAGGTGATAAAATATAAGTGTATTCGCAATGTGCTCCACATAAATTGGTGCTTATAGTTCAAGCTATAAACCCCGTGTCTAGAATTCCTTACTTGAAGGTCTGGTATGGGCCTCTCAAAAGGCTTCACTCATATCCATTGAAGTAACTTGTGAGGACGTTTTAAATTTTACTGTGGTGAAAACACAGAGGTGGAAAGCCTGATATGGTTCACCTGCCTTTGTCTGTGTGGCAAGAATATGTTCATATTAATTTTCCAAACCACACAAGGATCAGGAAAGTTTCTATCAAATTGCAACATCTCAAATACCTGTATTCAAAATGTAGAGAGATACATAATAGGAAATTATGGGCAATTTAGCTCAGCTTCCACCACAGGAAAAGGGCTTCAATCAGTCGTTAAAAAGGTATGACAGCATATCTGGTCACACACATGATATTCCTGAACTGTGACATGATGTAGTGATGACGGAATCAAGTTCAATCAGTTAATTAGACTATTGAAGAAGTTACGTCAGTTGCAGAAACATAAAAGAGCCACAGCATATAATTTCTTCTCTTGTTCTCATCAGTATTCTGTTTGATCCATCAGTCCGTGTCATTATTTTTTAACATTATGTTAGATTGAGTATTGTGTACTCTTACGTGGCCATTAAGATACCTTGATTACATCCAAGCAACAGTTACAAATTCTCTGAGGAATGAAAACCGTTCGGTTCTAGCCTTGTCTTATTGAATTTGTAAATTGTGTTAAAAAGTGTTGCAAATATAGTTAACATTTCGCATTTATGTTTCGTAGGAGTATTTTTGCGACCTCATATGGAAATTTAAAACAAAAAGAAAAGGATTTGGAAGCACGACAATATGGAAACATTGCTGAAATGTTGCAAGGGCAGACGTTATATTCGTCCATTAGAGGGTATATCGAAATGGTACTTCAACTGACGTTGCACACTTTGAAAGAAAAATCCAAACATTTATGAACGGGTTTTCAATTCCATACCTAGAATATTTATAGTACTTAATAGTGACAAGTTCCACACATTTAAGTTTTGGAAAGTGTGACACAACATGTTTGAGTCACTGTTGGTTAATTAAGTTAAGAGATATTCCTGAGAATGAATTGAACATTTTGAGGAAGTGCTGCTTTAATTGCAGGTTGTGCAAGGAAATCATATTTGGTTTCCTTGGTCAATTAAGGTATAAACAACCGATGTAATCTCAGAAACTTTGATAATTTTGAATGAACAGGGATTGATTTTGAGAAAGCACCTGAATTTTCAATTAATTTATGTGCGGTTTATTACAAAACACAGTGATAGGGCAAACGTTTTCATAGCATTGTCAAAATATAGACGATACCTGAACAGGGTTCAAGGGAGGCTAGCATACACTTTAAGATCGTCTTCCCAAGACTAAGTCGGTATTCAGAAAACGTACAGACCCAGGCATAGTCGGGATTTCGAGTTCATTGTCAGAACAGATGGTAGAGCGAAGTTATCACGAAATTAAAGAGGGGAGACCATTTCCTCTGTGCATTTCAGGTCTCTTGATCTAACAGAGGTGATTAGGATCAGGCAGTTTTCGAACTTTTTCTCACATACACAGAATAGTCTCCATTAGCTTCATGAATATTTTATGATTCCAAGTCGTAATTTTTAAAAAAGCTGGGTAAAATGCGCTTTAGATTTCAGTGTTCCTTTGGAAATTGATTGTGATTGCAATAATTGCCTAGCCTTTTTTTTTCATGAAGGCAGTTTAGGCGTCAACCACGTTATTGTGGATCTGTAATCACAAGTAAGGAAGGAAATAATTTCCTCACCTAAAGGATATTAGTGAATCAAATGGGTTGATTAAACATCGACGGTGGATTCATGGTCATTATTAGATTCATATTTCCATATTTATTTTGAATTAAAATACTACCATCTGCCGTGGGATTCGAACCCAGGTCACCAAGCCATTCGCTAGGAATCATGATTTATAGTATACTGATAATTACAGCTGAGAACCACACTCACTATATTCTAGTACTAAAATAAGATTAGTGTTATAGACCAGACAACACCCACTTCATATGTAACAAGGAGATAACTAGAACCTAACTTTAAACTTAATTAAAGGCCATTGCAAGGTTTTGTATTCCATATGCAATTCCATAGGCCACACGACTTGGTTATCAGCCCTTTGTTCTTTCACCTAGTTAATTACAAACACACTTTATTCTTTCACCTAGTTAATTACAAACAAAGGAAAGAAGAATTTGTCTAACTTAACTCTGCTGGAAAACTTAACAGATTACTAGAGCATTTAACGAGTAATCAATAACTGCCCCAATAAAATAAACATCCATAAAGACACCCTTGGCAAAGGCAACACTTGTAAAAAAAATTATCTTATATTTAACGTGTCTCCAGTTCAGGAGAAAAGAATACCAAAGATTAAAAAAAACATGGCCACAAAGGGAGAACTCTAGCTTTCTGCTGTGGCTGAAAGGGATATATAGCATATTTCACGACCAATTCCAAAGTCCGAGCAACTACTGAAGTATATGCTATAACCTTGTCTCTGTGGGAGCCTTACCTGCCCATTCATGCTGCTTTCATTATCCTTACATTTAAAGGAACCCCGGGGCCGCAGAAGCTGTTTGTTTTATTGGTTTGGAAGAGATATCACCTCACCTCTGTCTCAAAACACCTCGTTATGAAGGGGAAAATATACTTCAAAAGCCATAGAATCGTTAAAGCCCCCATGGCCTACATTACTAAATGAACCACAAATATGCATACATAGATTCATTTAGAAAAATCTTTCATCTTATTGCTGATTGTACACCGCAGTACATATATATTGCATTGATTATAAGCGTACGAAATTTTAATGCTAGACTCAATTTAGTCTGTTTCATATGCCACCAAACATTTTCGCCTTCCTTCATCAAATTCAAGAGAATTCATCAGCAATTCAGCAATTCTTTCATCCTCCCCGTATGAAATTTTCAAATTAAATGATTACAAACATGAATTTCATCGAATATTATTAACATTAAAATGACGTTGTTATTTTATTTTCCAAAAAAATATTAAATGGTTATGATCACGATATGCAATTGTCTCCGCCACATTATTGGCAACACAGATGTTGATATGTGGCAATGCCAACATCAAACTCAAGTTCTCCTTCTGAATTTTGGAGCATCTCTGTTGATGACTTTACAATTTTCTGAAATAGTAACCAATGGGCTTTTATTATCTCGTTGCCCTCTTGCAAGTGTACAGCACTGGAACCCTCATCACTGGCATCCTTGAACATCTTTGCATAATTAGGACCGATGGTTAACACAGATTTCAGACTGACAGATGCCTCTGACATCCATCGCTCCACTGAAATTTTCTGCACATTTTCAGCAAGTCTGTCAGTGGAACAAACCTTTGCTAAAATGTGGCACAGTTGTTAGATTAGAAACATTTGGTACCAGGAATCAAAACATTTCCCTCTTCGTCGATGCTATGGGAAATTCTCCAATGACTATTGTTTTCATATCCAATGAGCTCACCGAAGAAAGTGACTCGGGGTTTTTCGAACTCATTCTCAGTGAGTTTATTACCACGCCTGCCTTCTAAATAATTCTGATAAACATTCCAAATGTTCATTCCATGTGTGACAAAAAAGAGAGTGGACTGGATTGTCTAAGTACACCACATAATTTGATTATTCTGATGTGACTTTATTGTTTGGTCTTGCAAATGTAGCAGTTGCATTTCTCATACGAAATGGCATAATCTTAAAACAATAAAGTTCATTCAGTATTGTGGATATTTCCTTCCCTCTCTCAGATACTGTTACCCGCCTCCTATCCTTTGAATAAGTCCAGCTTCGGAACTTAGAACATAGAACATAGTACATACAAAATTACAGCGCAGTACAGGCCCTTCGGCCCTCGATGTTGCGCCGACCGAAGCCTACCTAACCTTTTCTCGCCCAATAACCTCCATATGCTTATCCAATGCCCGCTTGAATGACCATAAAGTGGGAGAGTCCACCACTGATACTGGCAGGGCATTCCATGAACTCACAACCCGCTGAGTAAAGAATCTACCCCTAACATCTGTCCTATACCAACCTCCCCTTAATTTAAAGCTGTGTCCACGAGCAACAGATGACTCCATACGCAGGAAAAGGTTCTCACTGTCAACCCTATCGAAACCCCTAATCATCTTGTACACCTCTATGAAATCTCCCCTAAACCTTCTTTTCTCCAATGAGAAAAGCTCCAAGTGCCTCAGCCTTTCCTCATATGATCTTCCTACCATGCCAGGCAACATCCTGGTTAACCTCATCTGCACCCGTTCAAGTGCCTCCACATCCTTCCTATAGTATGGCGACCAAGACTGTACACAATACTCCAGATAAGGCCGCACCAGAGTCTTATACAAATGCAACATGACCTCAGGACTCCGGAACTCAATTCCTCTACCAATAAAGCACAGTATGCCATATGCCTTCTTCACAGCACTATTTACCTGGGTGGCAACCTTCAGAGATTTGTGTACATGGACACCAAGATCCCTCTGCTCATCCACACTACCAAGTAGCCTACCATTAGCCCATTAATCCATCTTCTTGTTACTCCTACCAAAGTGAATGACTTCACACTTCGCTACATTGAACTCCATTTGCCACCTTTCTGCCAAGCTCTGCAACTTATCTATATCCCGCTGTAACCTGCCACATCCTTCTTCGCTGTCCACCACTCCACCGACTTTCGTGTCATCTGCAAACTTGCTCTCCCAGCACTCAAGCCCCTCCTCCAGGTCATTTAAAAAAATGACAAACAGCAATGATCACGAAACAGATCCTTGTGGAACACCGCTAGTAACTGCACTACAAGATGAACCTTTACCATCAACTACTACCCTCTGTCTCCTTCCAGCCAGCCAATTCCTAATCCAAACCTCTAATGCACCCTCAATGCCATACCTCCGTAATTTTTGCAGTAGCCTACCATGGGGTACCTTATCGAACGCCTTGCTAAAATCCATATACACCACATCTACTGCTTTACCCTCGTCCACTTCCTTGGTTACCTTCTCAAAGAACTCAATAAGGTTTGTGAGGCATGACCTGCCCTTCACAAAACAATGCTGACTATCCTTGATCACACTATTCCTATCCAGATGTTCATAAATCCTATCCCTTACAATTATCTCTAAGACTTTGCCCACAACAGAAGTGAGACTCACTGGCCTATAGTTACTAGGGCTGTCGCTACTCCCCTTCTTGAACAAGGGGACCACATTCGCTATCCTCCAGTCTTCTGGCACTATTCCTGTAGACAACGACGACATAAAAATCAAGGCCAATGGCTCAGCTATCTCTTCCCTAGCTTCCCAGAGGATCCTAGGATAAATGCCATCAGGCCCAGAGGACTTATCTATTTTCACCCTTTCCAGTATTCCCCGGACCTCTTCCCTACATACCTCAAAGCCATCCATTCTAATCACTTGTGACTCAATATTCACATCAGCAACAATGTCCTGTTCCTGAGTGAATACTGACGAAAAGTATTGATTTAGTGTCTCTCCAATCTCCTCTGCCGCCATGCACACTTAAGCTATTTGTCTCACCATTTCAATACAGTTTTTTTTAAATGTGTACTGAAATATAAATCAGATTTCAAAAATAGCTTTGAATTTGAGGTAATGAATACACAGATGTTGAATACCATTTGGTTTTGCTACCATCACAGTGGGTGAGCTACACACACTGCAGTTAGTACAATAATATCGTTATTGAGCGTGCTTTCAATCTCTTTTTCAACCTTTCCTGGATTTAGACGGTCAATAAAGATTTTGCTTATTTCAACCAACATTTTATATATCGCTGTCACGCATAATCATATTAATATGTCACAGCGTTTACCCGTATAACTCCCCATGTGATTTCAATTACTATTTCAGGTAATTTCGGAAATAAGTTAATAATTTACCCCAATTTATGAGAACATTCAGTGTTCAATTTAATTTGAAAGATGTCCAAATCAGTACCATTTGAAGTTGGTTCTTCATTCTGTGTTGTAACCAGAACCACACTCTCTTTTTGCTTTCAATGCCTAACAAAATAGCTTTTGGGTATATTGCCATAACGCACGCTGTTATTTTTCCTCCCATTTGGCATTCTTATCAAATAATCTACCACACTCAATTTCCGTTTACGTTAATAAAGGTAATTAAATCTTACTTTAAATGTTCACCTCCCACTTGTAGTAATACTAACACTTCATCTCTTTTAGCAAATCTACACATTTTTGGTTTCTTGTCTACTTTTTCCTTCCTCACACGTTGTGCTACTTTCAAGTTTTATCTGTCCAATTCACCACTGCATTAAGTGTTTCCCTAAAATTTGACACAAAAATGATTTCTGACTCATACTTAACATTTTTTTGCGAAGTGAATGTCAATGGTCCTCTCACTTCATGTATAAAAGTTAGGTCAAATATGCTGAAATTACTTGATTCATTAGACGCATCGCAAATTACTAAAAGTACAAATAGAATTTCTTTATCCCAATCCTGTGGGAAGCCACGTCTAACAGGCTTCAGCATGCATGGTGTTTACATTTTGCTGTCTCCATTCTAATATTCCTTGGGCTTCTGGATGGTGCACTGTTGGGCTAAGTTGTTTTGTTCCTAAGTTATCGTTAATTTCCTTAACTCTTTTGGATGTAACACTTGACCCTTGAACTGATTGCATTTCTGTGGGTAGTATCTATCAAAAAAATTGAGCAACTCTTCTACAATCCTTTTAGCTTGATATTACATAACGGAATGGCCTACAGACATCGAGTAGTCTCCTCAATTATGGTCACAGTCTTTGTCTTGAGGATGGATACTGAACTGAACAATTAACACTCTTGTAAAATGTTGCTCAAAAGGTGGAATAAGTATTAACGGTTTGGATTTTATCACTGTCAAAGGTTTTCCCGTTATGTCTTATGTGCAAAGTGATCAGGAAAAGTGAATTGCATCTCTATGTATTTCAAGCCAATTAAAAAAGTACTGGCGTTTTGCCTCAAGTCTGCCTTACTGTCAAATGACCTCCAATTAATACGCCGCATGCCACCTCCACATGTTCTTTCTATGACCCACTAATTGTACTTCTGCCCAGTTTCCATCAGCCTAAATATGCAATGATTTCCCTTTTCTCGTTAAGACTTCATTTTTAGATATTAACATTCTTGAATGAGCTCAAATTCATTTTCTTTGTACGCTTTTTAATGCAACTGATTTAGATTTTCATCTTCTTATTGTACTTCAACTGATCTCTCTGAATTAAAAAAAAACTGCTTAGTCCATCACATGCGATTGCTTTTGTTTCTCAACCGTTTGATCAAAAGTAATTTCGATAATCGAACTTCAAATTCCTTATCTTTATTCTTTGATTTGTCCTCCAAATTCAACCTGTGGCGTTGGGGCCTTGTTACGATGGAGAAAATTAAAATCACAAAATCATTTAACAGCTTAGTTGCCTGATTTCTTACTCGTTTTTGAAATAAAGAAGGCATTACTCCCAGTCGTGCTCCAGTAAATTATTTCCCAAGGAGACTGTATCTCTGCAACTGAGAATTTCTCTATTACTCCGACAATCAATTCAGCACTTTTCACCGGACTCTCCAGCATCACCTCATATAATGGAACACTTCTTCTTCACATCGTTCCACCTTTTCTAACGATCCTCTTTCTTCATTTCTCACAGTGAAAGATTGATTTGCTCATATATTTCTTAAAATGTTAATTTCTTTACCTACTGCTCTTGGTACCCATGAGTAAATCTTTCCGACACAGATATATATTTTAAGGAAATCTGTTAGTTTCCTACAAACCAAACCCTAAACATCCCGCACATTCTTTTGCAGCTCTCTATCTTCCATTCGTATATCGTTTACCAATTCAATAAATTCTACTGGGTTATCCTGTTTTCAAACGATCAATATGGCAACTTCATATGTACTGCTTTTTTATAGTCAAAACACCTGACTTTTTTTTTACTCTTTCCCTCCTCATGGGTTTCCTTTTTAGTATCTTTACTATCTTTATTGACTTTACTATCGTCAATTAAAATCGACTTTCAACAATTACCCGAGGATTTTTCTTTTCCACAATTTCTGGCTCTAACAGATTGAAAATGATGTCGGAAAACAATCTTTGATTTATGAGCTAAATCACAATCATCTGCCATCTGTGTTGCTAATCTGCAGGGTTAATCTCTGCTCTTCCCCACGAGTCCTCAATATTTTAGAAAGTTTTTTTCTCAAATCCTCTAAAAGAACATCTCTAAAAAAGGAGCATATGTTTAGTTTATTTTCACTGCTCTTTTCCAAATCTCAAAGTTACCCTGTTTGATTCTTTCAAACTCCATGTACCTGTGAACATGTTCCGTCCTTACATTTATTAAATATTGTCTGTGGCTTCTGGCTCCAGCTCATTTGAACTTAGGATGTCTTTTTTTTCACCTCATCATATTCCCCAGATGCCTCCTCTGTAAACAATGCAAACGATACACTAGTTCTCACTGCCAGCTTTGTTTGAATTAACATTATCCGCATAGGTCACCAGCCATTTCATTTGTTTAGCCACTTTCTCAAATGAACTGCAAAATGCTTTACATCCTTTTCCTCAAAACTTCCTAACTTTTGGACATATTATAGAGGTCCCCATCAGGACATTGGCTTGAATAGGTATTTGTCCTCATCACAGTCTACCTTAAGGCTCCTACTTTCTACCTTCACCATTCGTAAGTCGGCATTCTTCCTTCATTGTCAACTTCTAAAGTTCAAACTCTAACTTTCTTCATCCATTCGCTCTTCCCTCTCTCGATTTCCCTTTCTTCTGCAAGGGTCATCCTTGCTTTCGTTTTCTCTCTGTTTTTAATCGTGTTTCAAACTGTTTCATTTCCATTTACAGTGAGAAACTTATAGAATCCTATAGCATGGCGACAAGCTCTTTGACCGAAAGTGGTCCATGCTGAACAAGATGTCCACCAACGTTAACCCTACTCACATGCACTTGGCCCACAGCCTTCCGAACTTTTCCAATTCATGTATTTGCTCATATTCCTCTTAAGTGTTGTTAATGTACCCACCTCAAACACTTTCACTGGCAGCTCATTCCCTATGCATACCACCCTCTGTGTTAAAAAAAAGTCCCTTCATTTCTGAAGTATTCTTCCTCTTCGAAAACTAAACTGATGTCCTCTACTCCTCATTTCCCCAACTTTGGGAAAAATACTGAATGCATTCACCCTATCAATGAGGCTCTTGATCTTATGCACTTGTATTAGATCCTCCTCAGTCTCCTACGTTGCAAGGAAAAAAGTGTTAGCTTGACCAAGCTCTCCCTATAACTAAGATTGTTGAATCTGAGCAACATCCTCGTAAACTTCTTCTCCATATTTCAAGTTGAATAGCATTCTTCCTATAGCACGGCGACAAATACTGAACATGATACTCGAAGTGCAGCCTCACCAACGATGTGTACAATTGCAACATAATTTCCTAACTTCTATACTCAATGCCCTGGCTAATGAAGGGCAGTGCGCCAAAAGCTTTCTTCACTCTTTTGTTTACCGGTGATTCCACTTTCAGAGAACCTTGCACTGAACTCCAAGTTCCCTCTACTTCAGGAGACTTCTTAAAGCCCTGCCATTCACCAGGAAACTCCTGTCTTGATTTGACTTTCCAAAATGCAAGATCTCACACTTATCTGTATTAAACACCACTTGCCATTTCTCCGTTCATTTCCCCAGCTGATCAAGGTGCTGCTGCAATTTCTTAGAAGCCTACTTGCTGTCCATTATACCGCCTACTTTTGTGTCATAAAATGGAAAACTTGCACAATTTTGTTATTTTATTGATTGAATTTTGATTTTTGATTTAATTTTTTATTTTGATTTTGAATTATTTTGATTTTGAATTTATTGTCACGAATACTCAAGTAAAAAATTGCAGGAGTACAGTGAAAAGCTTTAAATGTCTCCATAGATGGCACCATCTTAGGTAAAATACAAATGAACATATTTAAGAATAGGTTAATAAGAAATAAGGAACAAATTTCAAAGTAAAGCATTACTATCATATACTGTAAGAAAATTAAAGAACCGATTTTATCATTGTCCTTTTTAAGGGCTTGGCAATGCTGGGACTAAAGGCCTGAAGAGAGTTCAAAATGCTCCAGTTCGGCAAACTTTGCCTCGCATTGACTCAATTTCTACTGCTCTTGTCATTGCTGCAGATGTTGGGAAACGCTCCATCCTTGCGTTCGCTCTTGGGATTACTGCCACTGTAACACCCTGGACCATGAAAGTGCAGATCCAAATGTTGTCCATGCATCAACATCGCCTTCGGTCAGCACACTGGACATGGGCAGCTCCCCCAAAGTTCCAGTAAGGCCCTCAGCCATTGCGTCGTACTTACTCATCTATTTGTCCGCCAAATTCAACGAGTGTCCCTGCTGCACACTCTCCAGAAGCTAAGTTGCTAGATAAACTACATAACACGATAAGACTAAGCCAACAAACAAAAAGGGGAATTGAGTGGACAGAGTGGACGAGGTACTCTACAGTCATTTTTATTGTTCTGTTACTTTATTAGGTATTTAGAAGAAATATCCATAACCCAAATTGGCATTCACAGGATAAATGTAACAGGTTCCAAGGAGACGAAGAGATTACTTTGATATTGGTCGACCTTTTGTGAGCTGTCTACAGCTGATCTGTTCCTCACATTTTTACAAAACGTCTGCACTTTTAAAGCTCAACTCTAAGGCTATAAACACCCATGATCTGTATGCCTTATGTGTTACGATCTGCCTACATGGCTCACAAAACAAAACGTTTCACTGTACTCGGGTGACAACAATAAATCACATTAAATGAAAGTAGACTTTTGAATCCAAGCCTCTGGTCAAAATAACTTATAAGCATGCAGTTATTTTTTTTTGTCTGTGCCACTAAATCAATACATTTAACATCATCTTTAATAACTCTTTGATATTCTGCAATTTAAAAATCAACAGCATATACATTGGAAATTTGGTATCGCATTCTAAATGATCATTTAATATTCTTTATTAATATAGGCCTTATCAGCAATATACACATACTTGAAAGAATAGCAATAACAATAATCTGTTCTCAGTAGCGGTTGACTCACTTCTGTTTGGAGAAATCCACTTCAATGTGGGAATTCATCAGTGACAATTAAAAATTACATTGATCAGTGATAATGACATCTTCGTCTGGGGTAACAGATTCATACTTCAGTGTTCATGTGCCCGATGCTATTTTTGAATTAAATACCACTTCTGTAAGAATGGATCTTAAAATATATAGGCACAGCACAAATCAGAGGAAATTTCCGTCAATTCCGACTGAAGAACGTTTCTTACTGATCTTGCAATGAGAAAAACGCGGGTCGTACCCTAAAATTCATGAATGCTGGTCCTATCAAAGTATCAGGTCTTCATTATACGCCAAATCAGCGTAGAGGGTCTATAGAAGAAAGTAGAAACCATTACAATCAAAACGACATAGGGACCGTGCATGACAAATCAAACCATTTAGCTGATCCCACCCCACTTTCTTCAGTTAGATGATACCGATCTCTATCTCCTTGTGACCATAATGATTTGCCAAATTGAGCAATGGCATCAACAAAAAAGAAAGAAGTGGGAGAGAAGATTCCATACATCGATCCCCTATATGTGCCACTTCTAAATTGCTTGACTTTATTTTGTGCCTATGTCCCCTTCTCACAAGGCCAGAACAGCACAATGCCAGTCTGCTGGTGTCAGCCACAACTGAAGTAAATAATCTAATGATTAAATTAGACGAGACAGAGAAATTATTAGAAACACAGAATGAGACATGAGGAGAGAAACGAAGGGAGGATGACGTGAAAATAATAGTTTGTGTAATAGAACAATGTATCCTTGCAAACATTGTCCTATCGAACATAGAATGAGGTATGAAGTTCTCAAGTTTGTCATACTTTCTTTGAAATTCATGATTTTCGCTGAATGATATGCTTTGAACCAACTAATCATCTAAAGGAAATCGTATCTTGGTCTTCCTTGCATCCAAGAGGATTCGTCAAATTTGTATGAAGTATTTTTACAATATAAGCATATTTATCCCGTCAATATTGCATTAATGATACATTCTGAACACACACACACACACACACACACACACACACACACACACACACACACACACACACACACACACCACTCACATATATAATATCCAGATTAAGTTTTTAGTTGTATTCATTTCTCCAGCAATGGCAAACTGTTCCAAGTTGGATTGAGCACAATTAAATGCTCAGTATATATTTCTGGCCAAAATCATTTCACTTAAGTCTTGCAGAAAACCAGCGAAAGTAAATAATATATTGAGAGTGGGCGTGAAGAAAAGAATTTTCATACATTTACCTCTGGCTTTGGATCATGTGGTCTAAAATCTGTGGATTTCTTATCCGTGTTCCAGTTTCCTGATGTAAAATAAAAGTCAGCTCTTTATTTAGAATACATCGATTCCTGGATAGACAAATGAATGCACAAGACCAAAGGGCAATTCCTACCTGAGTTAGAATTCCTGCAGTTCCAGCCCACGTAGACAGTAAACACCAGAAGAAGGAGGATCAGCACTGATGAGCTCCCATAAAATATTAAAAGGCAAGGAAATTCAGGTTCCCCTGAACAAGGCAGAGATACTATTAATTATCTACAAACTAACCATACTTCGCTTGCAGATATCTCACGGGGACACACCAAGACCAATTCAAAAAAAAATTGGGAACTCTATATCAATGTCAGTCTTGCCCCACAGCATGAGTAAATAATATAATATTTAAAATTATATCTCAATACTTCTATCAATGAAGCATTTAGCATTTAATCATTTATAGTGGATGTTTGCATTCCGGATTTTATATTACTTGCTTCATACATTTTTTTGTGTTACTTGAAGCATCTTGTAAAAGTTACCCCGATCTTTTTGGAATTCGATGCACGTTATATCTCTTCTGAACATTTCACTCTCAAGTGACCATGTTTCACAAATAATGTGTAACAGTCGTCACTTTGGTCCTTAACTAACACGTAACAATTTATACATTTTCACTATTTGCATTGTGATTGAGAATGATAATTCGTTGGATAGTTTATTCAAAAATCAATTTAGGAGACTACAAGCAATCTTGACGCAAACGGTAATTCAACTTATAGACTAAAAGAGTTATTTGTTACTACGTGCACAAAAATTAAACTAATAAGAAACATTAGATCAAAAAGTAATAACCGAAACACTGAAATTTTACACAAGCACAGAATTACAAAGCAGAGAACTGATGGCGTACATTAGGGGAGCATTGTTTTAGTCAAACTTGAAGCACAATGAGCCGGCGTGGGTTTGATGCATGACATTGAGATGTTGCAAAGCGCATTCTTAAACCTGCATGGGAGAAAGGCATGTGAGGACTCATGCATATGTTGATTATTTAATCAACAAGATATTTGGGCAGATTATTCAGAGAAACGCTGTTTTTAACATTGAATTTTAATCACCAATTTGTTGAATAATGTCTTTCCAAAATGTGACAGATGAAAAACGGAGAACTGTTCAAATGAATGAAGAGGGAAATTAGCAAATTAGAGTTAGTTGATTACTTTCCCACTTTAATCAGCACAAATGTAGACTCCTACATGCATTACACTAATATAATATGACCCCTATACAGAAATAGTCTGCTTCAAACGATAAACATACAGAATGTTAAACAGCACAACATTGAGTGTTTTGGAAGAAGTAAGTGTCCAAACGTCCATGCAAAGAATGGGATGAACTTTGAAGGTGAATGAACAAATTGCTCACAATAAAGTCCCATATTAGCACTAAACATAAGCGTGAACTGATATAGTCAATATTTACCTCTGTGATATGAAACACTTTCACTGACACGAATGGTAGTTGAGTTGAGTTGAATCGAGCAAGCATAATCAATGTTCTTTTTCCAAACCTCTGCCGGGATTCTGATATGACTTCTGATGTTATTAGCACCAGCAGAGTCTCCTGTCACAGAATCTGTCCAACTCTCGGCATCCCTCGTGGAAATATTCCAGTCGATGGGAAAAGTATCAGAGATGACATTGCTCACTAAACATAGCAATTGGACAGTTTCCTTAGAAAACATGTTATTCGGCGGTGCCGATAAGAGAATTACGGTTGGAGAGCCTGATGAGATTGGGATATAACATTACATTATTGTTTAAAATTGCTGTATATTGACAGTGATTTCTGTAAATCTGTCTTTGTTCTTACCTCCTATGAACAATCTCAATTCCTTTCTGAATGTGAAGGAGTGAAGGTGCGATTTCCTACCAGCACAGATATACAAACCAGAATCATTTCTCTGGACATTGTGAATCACAAGCGTGTAAATAGTCGTATTGTTATTAACTTCTCCAGAAAATCTACCAACTGGATAAGAGTATGTCTTCACGATGTAAACGAGTTGCAGATTTTCTCGCACTTTCTGTTTATACCAGTGAACACCTCCCACAGCATACCAGCCAATGTGACAATTCATCCGAACAGTGCTTCCAACGGAGACATTCTGAAGTGGTGGATTCTGCAGAGGCGCTGTCTGAGGGATGACAGCTGCAAAAACAGGACATTTTAGAAGAAGTCTGCTTTGACTGAAAAAGAAAGAAAGAAAGAAAGAAAGAGAGAGAGAAAACAGGAAGCGATAAAGAAAAAGGAAAAAAGAAAGAAGGAAAGGGAGGAAGAAATGAAGGAAGGAAGACATGAGGAAAGAAGGAAGAGAAGAAGGAAAAACTGAAAGAATGAAAGTAGGAAAGGAAGGAAGGAGAAAAGAGAGGAAGAAAGAAAGAACGATCGGAAGGAAGAAAAGAAGGCGGAAAGATGGAAAGGAAGAGAGAAAGACTGGAAGAAAGAAAGGATAAAAGGAAGAAAGAAAGAAAGAAAGAAAGAAAGAAAGAATGAGTGAATGTAAGAAAGAAAGCAAGCAAAAGAAAGAGAAAGAGAGAAAACAATAAAGAAAAGAAGAAATAATGAATGCAAGATACAAAAAGTAATGAAAGATACAGAGGAAGAAAGTTATAGTATACAGCCACTTAATACTTCACTTTACTGGATTTCTCATTGATCTTACCACTCAAAATAGAAATAAGAATGTCGAACCTGACAAAAGATTGACAAGAGTACACAAAGGTACGATATTCATTCCCATGCGTGAAGTTTTCACTGTGAGACTTATATTAACTTAAGTTGCTTGTGAAGCTAAACCTTGAGGTATCAGAAAGTCAACTACAGCTGTGGAAATGTTGTGCTGCAATTAAAAATAGTCAGATGGAAACTACAGAATTGTTGGTTTAATCTGTGGGTTTCCTGTTTACACGTTAAGTGTCCACCTACACATGTATTTGCAAATATCAATCAATCAACATGTAGTTTCCATTTTTGTTCTATTTCAACATATAATCACTCTAAACGAACATACTTCCTGCTCCATTCCTCTTGTTTCTGCTCTTGTTCCTCATCAATTGTCAATTGTTCCTCGTTGGACACCGGCTTATTTTCACGGCCAAAAGAGTGTAGCTATTCCATAAATCACCAAGTAAATGTTAGTGTCTGTGTCGGAAATTGCATACATGTTCATGTACACATGTAAGGGTAGTTTTTCAACTAAGCTGGGAAACCCCAGCTTGCACGTTAAGGCTTAGTAAGTATCACCAGCCTGACCTTATCAAAAGGTGCTGGGTATCTGCCTACTTTTCTTGGATAACAATTCTCCACTCGCATCATTGTAAGAAAAACTCAGATTATTTGTATGTTCTTGTTTGTTTGATGTTGGTTTAGTTTCAATCGTTATCCTTTGCATTATGTTCGGACAGACGATATTTAAAATTCTACCTCTATGTTTGTAAGCTACTGAAACATTTTTGCTGCATAAATAGATATCTGCTTTAACTTAGTATAGTAGTTTCCTTCTTGCTATTGTTAAACATTCATACAAATGTAACTGATTTCAAAATTGATTTATCATGTATAGTTGGACGGCAATACTCGATTTTTGCTGACAGTCTTACGATACACAACATTAGAAACAGTCAATAATTTACAATTTGGAGTAAAAATGAGATGCTTGATTGTTTACGATGATAAGAACGTGTGTGTACAAGAATGTTTGTAGTTTTTGCACAGGAAATAAATTTACTGTTGGTTACTGTACAAAATGAAGGCAATAATGCATTATACACCAGGACATTAGAATTGCTTGTTACATTAGACTGTGACAAACACTGCGCACACAAATGAAATAACAGATAATTAGTGAAGTGCTCATTCCATGTTTAATAAAATCAATCGATCGGTCCATTGACTATGTTTATGAGAGACTATTAGCTATAAATTAATGAATCCTTATCAAAGACTTGATAATTGATACAGTTTATTGGTTTGATAAATGTATTGATAAAATTATTGGTTTATTGATTTCTGCTTTATTTCAATAAAAGCTCTCTTCGTAAAGCAAAGTCCTGCTTTCCAATTCAATTAAAAGTGAATACAGGAGCATGCTTTTCCGATTAATTATTCATTATAATTGATAATTGGTTACCATTCATTACTATCTCGGCTATTCTGGCAGAAATCAATTATTAATTGCACGTTTAGCCTGGAAGCACACATTTGTACCCGGTGCATGAATTACAGTCATTTATAGAGTCATAAATGTTTCTGGTATAGAAACAGGCCTTGTGGCTCAGCTTGTCCATGCTACCGATTTTTCATTGTTGAACTAGTCCCATTTGCCTGCATTTGATGCATCTCCCTCCACTAAATCCCATCTGTGTACCTGCCCAAATGTTTGTTAAATGATGACATTCTACTCGCCTCCACCACTACTTCTGGCAGCTTGTTTCAGACATTCACTGTGCTCTGAGTCAAAAGAAATGCCCACCCTGGACCCTTTCATATCTCTCACTTCTCACGTTCAACCTATATCGGTCAGTTTTAGACTCCTTGACAATGAACAAAAGCTGTTGGCTATCCACCTTAGCTTGGTTTCTTATGATTTTATAGATCTCTATGAGGTCAACCCTATGCTCACATAAAGCTCCCAACCTATTCAGTCTCTCATTATAACTCAATGCTTTCAGTCCTACATCATCCAAGTAAATCTTTTCTGCAATGCTTCTTGATTAATAATAACATTTCATTAGTAGGGAAATCAGAACTGCATGTTGGAATCCAAATGTAGCCTTCTTTATGCTATATGCAGTTTCAACAAAATGTCCCAATTCTCTTCTCAATGTCTAACCAGTGAAATCAAACGTACTGAAAGGTTTGTTCAACACCCTGTCTCACTGTAACTCCACGCTGAAGTAACTATGAATCAGTACCCCTCGATCGGTTGTTCTATAACACTTCCCAGGGCTTTACCATTGACTTTGTAAGTCCTGCCTTGGCTTGATCTTCACAGCATATCATATTTATCCAAATTAAACTTCACCTGCAATTCCTTAGCCAACTGGTACAGGTGATTGTTATATAGCTGTATTCTCTGATAACCTTCTTCACGGTCCACTATACCACCAACTTTGGTGCCATTCGCAAACTTACAGTACTTTCCAAATTTATACCCTACATTTTCCTCCCTTTTCTCAAATATGTTGTGGAAAAGTCTTATCCATATCAAACTGTGTAAGTTCCTCTAACAATATCATAAACACACGCACCATGTATAGTCAATATACCTACATTGAGAATGTATTTACAAATATTGCATATTTGATTCTTAGCTAAGTGTGATTTAATAATTAATACACAGCGCATATGTTTTACAATTAATTACTATATTTCTATTGATATGTTTACAAGACATTTTCAATGAAAATCAGCCAATGCAGAAGTGAATAAAATTGCAATTAAGAGTTAAAATGGATTTTCCATGTCCTAAAAAGAATGCTAACTAACAGTTGATTGGGTAAATATGTAACTATCACATAAAAGCAAATAGAAACACCTTAAATATATTTTATATTGAAAATGGATTTTACATTGAAAAAATGTTGATTTAACATGCTAAATATGATAGTGATGATCAACATTACAGATTATGGTCGAATTGTGCACAATATTAAATATAAGGCATAAAGACACACTTCATTGATCAAATCAATGTTAATGCTCATGAAAATCACGACATTCACTTCATCAATTTGCCAAATTCGATATGAACAGGTAATTAGGCACATAGTTTAAGAATTTCCAGGTTAATTCTCAAAGGCTCACACAAACAAAAAATATGGAACACTTATATTAGTATGTGTAATCCCACAACAAATCATTCAGTTATCCAGGGACAAAATGGTAATGGAAATTCTGTTACTGTTCATCATCTTATAAATGCCGATAATATAACATATGAATAGGTTTGTGATCATACCGCATGTTAGTAATTCTCCACATGAGGCTAATGCTGGCTCGTGTTTCAAATCTCAAGGTGAGAACTGGTGAAAATTAAAGAACAATGCACGATAATACGATCCTGATTGAACTTAAGACAAAGAACTGATGAAGAATATAAGGAAAGTATGAAACAACTTAAATAACGAATTTGAATGGCTAATATAGATCATCAAAAGTCGTTGGTAAGCAGGATTATGAACAATCCCAGGGCTTTTTTTAAACATATATAAATGGTAAGAGAGTAGCCATGGAAAGGGCTGGTCCACAACAGGGAAAAGTAGTGTATCGATGCGTAGAGTCCCAAGAGATAGTTGAGGACCTAAATCAACATTTTGTGATGGTTGAATTGGTGGAGGGTGTTCAGAGGGAAGGGGCTGTTCAGTTTCTAAGCAGCTTTCCTATTAAACGGGAAGAGATGTAGAACTTCTTTAAATAAATATTAAGGCTGATATGTTCCTTGAACCTGTTGGGATCTACCCCAGAATATTAAGGAAGGCAAGACAACAAATTGCTGGAGCACTGACAGACGCGTTTGTGTCATCTTTATCTATGGTGTGATATCAGAGGACTGGAGATTTGACAATACTGTTCCATTTGGTTACGAAGCAAAACAGGGACAATCTTAAAAGTTACAGGCCTGTGCGTATCTCGCTGTTGTTAATTAATTATTGGAAAAAGTTCTCAGGAACAGAATCTATATGCTTCAAAAGCAAATGGACTAATTAGCAATAGACAGCATGGTTTTGTGCAGGGGAGGTCGTGCCTCAGTAACTTTATTGAGATATTTCAGGAGGTTGCAAAGATGATTAATGAGGTAAAAGTGATTGCTGTTGTCATAGCAGAGTCGTAGAAAAGATGAAGTCACATGGTATTGGGGTGTGCTGGCAAAATGGATGCAAAACTGGATTAGTCAGAAATTACAGAGGGCAGTTATGGTATGGAGGATTGTGAAGTGCAATTTTCTGCAGGCATCAGTAGTAGTACCTCTGCTCTTTGTGATTGACATAAACGATTTTGAGAAAATCTTAGATGATCTAATTAGTAAGTTTGTGGATGATATACAGACTGGTGGTGTCAAAGTGTGCAGCAGGACATAGATTAGTTGGAGGCATGAATAGAAAAATATCAGATGACAAAATCCAAAAAAGGATCCGAAAGTTCAGTTATATGTGGAAATCATACAATGAATGGCAGAACACTGAGGAGTAAAGATATGTCGAGAGATCTGGGTGTGCCCATTCACAGATCACTGAATTTGGCAGCAGAGTTTCCGAAATAGGTCTATGGCATTCTTGCCTTCAATGGAAGAGATATTGAGTATAAGGATGAACAAATTATGCTGCAGCTTTATACAACTTTAGATAGACCACACTTTGAATATTCGTGAAGTTCTGGACACGAGACTACAAAGAGGATGTGAATGCTTTGGAGAGGTTGCAGCCTGGTATGATTTTAGCTATGAAGAAAGTTTGGTATAGCATTTTGTTACATTATGAAAGGCATGGATTGAGTGGAAAGTAAGAGGCTTTCTTCCCAGAGTGGAAGGACCAATTACTTGGGGACACAATGTCACGGTGCGAGCTGGAGTGTAAAGTGCTGGCAGGGGTGGAAGGCGGTTTACAACAGATGTGCAAGGCAATTTTCTCGTACAAATGGTTGAGTACCTGGAATGCACTTCCAGAAATTTCTTTTGGAAACAGACACAATGGCAGTATTTAAGAAACACCTCGATGAATATATTGACAAGAATGGAATAGAGGGATGTGGATCCTGTAAGAGAAACAGTTTCATTATGTATTAGCAAGACGT
Source organism: Chiloscyllium punctatum (assembly GCF_047496795.1). Classification (NCBI taxonomy): domain Eukaryota; kingdom Metazoa; phylum Chordata; class Chondrichthyes; order Orectolobiformes; family Hemiscylliidae; genus Chiloscyllium; species Chiloscyllium punctatum. The sequence continues at coordinate 19,343,312 of NC_092766.1, forward strand.
GGTGGTGCAGGCTTGGAGGGCCGAAGAGCCTGTTCCTAATAGTGGTGCTCTTTTTCCTTTGCTCTTTGTAACTGAGATTAGGTTTATTTTTAATGGTTATCAGTGACAAATGTATCGACAGACGCTCAGATGGGTGTCGATAAAGATAAGAGAGATGTCAGATATGGAACAAGACATTGGAACAAGCGATATATGTTATAGCCACTGCAGCAGAGCCTTCGAAGTTACAAACAAAAAGGTGCATACGAAAAATCCTGAATTCTTCTTGAAGAATGTGCGTTTGGAGCATCCACCAGGGTTGAATCAGTATGTCTGTGCAGAAACAAGGGATGGTTTGTTCGTTAGGTATTGTCAGGTCAAGACAGGAAGTGTTTGAGAAGAACGCAGAAGATGCGTTTAAATTCATAAGAACACGGGAAGGAAAGAAAAGGATTGGCCAATTCAGCCTCTCAAGCTTGTTCTGTCATTCATGCTCTGTGATCTATCTCCATTTTGCTGGCTTTATCCCTCAAAACGTTTGCTTAACAAGGAAGCAATACCTCAAAATTAAAAATTAACCACTGATTTCTGCTGTCTGTGGAAGAGAGTTCCAATCATCCTTAACTCATTTGTGTACAAGTGCTTCCTCATCTCTTTCTTGAATGGTCTGGCCTTAATTCGCAGTCTATTCACCTAGCTTTGGAAAGTGCAAATATTGAAAACGGTTTCCTTTTATCGACTGTGCCTTTTCCTCTTAGTAACTTAAACAAGTCTATGATAACTTGCTAAACTTTAGAGAAAGCAGGCCTAATTTGTCTCATCTCTTCTCATAAATGAATTCGTGTAGTCTCGTGGTATCTTTCTTAGGACTTTGTACTCTCTTCAAAGCCAACATATCATGCCTAAAATGTGGTGCCCATATTTGGTCTCAGACTACTATGACTTTTTGGAATCCTAGTAGCACACAACCCCACCAACACTCTCAATCAAAAAGTTAAAAGACCCAGTCCAACCCATGGACAAAACCAACGTCATCGACAAAATTCCATGTAAGGACTGCAACAAACACTACGTAGAACAAACAGGAAGAAAGTTAGCCATCAGGATACGCGAACACCAGCTAGCCACAAAAAGACACGACACTCTCTCCCTCGTAATCCTACACACGGATGGAAAAAAAACACCATTTCGACTGGGGCAACACATCTATCCTGGGACAGGCTAAGCAAAGACATGCCAGAGAATTCCCAGAGACCTGGCACTCCAACCACAACGCCATAAACAAACACATAGATCTAGATGCCATCTATCAACCCCTTAGAAAACAGTAAATGGCATCACCACAAACCCCAGGAACCCCATCCAGGAGAAAGATATAAATAGAAAGCAGGAGACAACAGCTTCACTTCACTTGGAAGTCGCCACCGAAATAATTCTCCTGACCGCTTGCAAACCCTCAGCTTTTTCAGTTATTATGAGCCTGACTTTTCCTGAGGCACCAGATACTGAAAATTAATTAGTTTACTCTGCAAAAATGCCGACTGGCTGACATACAACTGGACTTAAAACAGGTATTAAAAGTGGGTTTAACTTTGGAATACGTGCAACATGTGAGTTACAAAGTATGCTGATGCAAATGGCGACCTTTGTCAGACCGACTGATCTCGGGCACACTTGTTGCATGAGGCAATTGCACAGTTTAGGACATATCCTGGACGAGGGACACTCGGTCAGCCCACAGCAAAAGCCCAATACAAAACCAAATCTCAGCCATACAGTTAACATTTTCTTCAGGATCTCGGCAATCAATCCATTGCAATTGCTGCCAGTATGCAGACTCACTAATGCAGAGGAGTCCAACGAGACCTGAATTCAGAGAGAGAACTCATTGGCATGTATCCAGGGGAGGGCATACCTTGGAAAGTCCACACACAAAGTTGTCTTGGAACAGTTAATTTGGTTACCAACATACGAATCAGAATCAATTAAAATAAATGTCTGGTGAATCGATCAACTGATTCGAATGGAGGTTGATAATGACATAGCTTTATCAATGGGTTGCAGATCCAGTTTTTAACAAACCCTATTCGGGGCTCCAACTCTTAAGTTTGGATAAGACTGCAGCTAGTCTGAAAACCTTAAGTGGCGAATGTTTACAGATTAAAACTTTGGTTCTGGTCTTGCATGAGAAGCAATTAGTTCAGTTAGCTTTGATTGTAGAAATAGGTTCAGGCCCAAATATGATGGGGTGAAGTTGGTTGAGAAAGATTCACCTTGATTGGTTCAAGACTTTTCAGTTAGAGAATAACTGCCGATGTGAAGTCCTAATTTAATAACTGGAAGTTTTTGGGTAATCTGGAGACTATCAAAGTAGCCAATGCCACCTTATGTATTGATCAGGAAGCAATTCTATGATTCAGCAAAGCCCACTCAGTGCCATTTAGAGATATACACAGGAGTGTCAAAGGTTATGTTCACTCTGAGAGCGGAGTCTGAGGAAGTTGCACATGTGTCAAGTGCTATGCACTTGTGAATAAAGTATGACTCGGTGGCGGGATACTGCCCTCTGTGGAGTAATCTTAAGAAGCATCCTGCGCTCTCTATCCTATCTGAGACCTTATGATAATGAACGGGTTACAACTCATGGCATTCATTCCCTCCATAAGTTCTTATGAAGTGTCGACTTTGATTGGAAACATTAACTGTTTCCCTACTAAATGATATTTCCAGAGCAGCTGACTATTTCTCGAATTTTCTGAATCTCTAACGGCTATGGCACATTACATCCCTTCGACATTATCTAGTGTGTAGTGATAGCAGGGTTCTCCGCACTTCTCTCATTCCACTCCTCATTGTCTTTGTCTGTCGTTTTTGGCATTACACCAAACCACACACCCTTATGTATTTACTTTGTATGCATGTAATACTAAAAAATGAACTTTTCTAGATTATTGCTTTAACCAGTAATCATTATGCACTATTGCAAATCTTGTTGTACGTTTATACAGACTCAAATTAAACTGCTTCATCTCTTAAAAATGAATATGCATATTCTCATTTTTTTACAAACATTCTGTGGACATGAGGAGAGAAATGAATGTGGAAATTCATTGAGATGCATTCATAGAAAATTAAAAGTAGATATTCCAGTTCAAATTTATAGATTTTTCATTGATAATTACCAAAACTCATGCTATCACCAAGATGCGATGCTGGATTTTTGTGGAAATACGATATTGTTTCTTGTACTGATATTGACTGGTCTTCATTTTTTCCAACATAATTTCATGGAACCGCTCTCAGTCCTACTTTTTGTTTATTTTATATTTATCCATCTAATTAACATCATCATTGCTGCATCGTCATGTTCACTTTTCCTTGCCTCCTTACATCTTAACTTTTATCTCTATTCTTTTTCACTCTTCAATTGTATACACATTCTGTTTCTCAGCTCGTTGCTTATAGAACATAGAACATAGAAGAATACAGCGCAGTACAGGCCCTTCGGCCCTCGATGTTGCGCCGATCAAAGCCCACCTAACCTACACTAACCCACTATCCTCCATATACCTATCCAATGCCCGCTTAAATACCCATAAAGAGGGAGAGTCCACTACTGCTACTGGCAGGGCATTCCATGAACTTACGACTCGCTGAGTGAAGAACCTACCCCTAACATCAGTCCTATATCTACCCCCCCCCCTTAATTTAAAGCTATGCCCCCTTGTAATAGCTGACTCCATACGTGGAAAAAGGTTCTCACTGTCAACCCTATCTAACCCCCTAATCATCTTGTACACCTCTATCAAATCACCCCTAAACCTTCTTTTCTACAATGAAAACAACCCCAAGTGCCTCAGCCTTTCCTCATAGGATCGTCCTACCATACCAGGCAACATCCTGGTAAACTTCCTCTGCACCCGTTCCAGTGCCTCCACATCCTTCCTATAGTATGGCGACCAAAACTGCACACAATATTCCAGATGAGAGTTTATTACTGTTTTATCAAATGTCAATACTTCCAGAATATTGCCTTGCATTTTTCCCTTCCCACTTAACACAACAGTAATTGCAATGCTCTGAATTATTTCGTCCCTTCCAGTCTTTCTCCCAAATATATGTTTTCATTTTCAATCTCACGGTGTTTTCATAGTCTGGAAAGATGACATAATAAAAACTGTGCGATTGCAGCCGAAGGTTATCGACAGTTATTGGCACCATATTTTGGAAATAAGTAAATGATTAGAATGAGTGCATTCTCCAATGATTAGTGCAGACCGATGTAGGTCCATTATATTTAGAAATAAAGCATGTTACAATGCGGAACAAAGAGATTTATAAACAATTAAATACACACTGGTCTGTCTTCACAAAAGTGGACAGAAATATATCCGAAAATTTTGGGGAATGCAGGGTCGAGTGAGACAGAGGAACTGAAGGAAAATCATTATCAGTAGGGTAAATCATGTTAGGGAAATTTATTTGTGATTAAAGATCGCCGAATCGTCAGGAGCATATCAGTTATATTCCAGGGAACTTAAGGAAGTGACCCTAGAAACAGTCGAACATTGGTGGTTATGTTTCAAAACTCTTTTGAGAGAACCCAACAGAGGCTGGTATCTCATCACCAAGTGACCCTTTATGTATGTGTGGAAAGATCTTGATGCTGACCCAGCTCCCTTAGCGCCAGCACTCAGCATGTCAGTATGTCTGACACTTCTATTTCTTTTTCTGTATTTTAAATAGGGTTCCTTAATTGCATCAGATTAAAGAAACTCAGGTTCGATGAACTCCACTTGGATGAACTCAGTACAGTCACTGTCGTATTAACTCTGAAAATGGTCCTCTGGATGGAAGGGTAGATAATGCAACTTCATTGTTTGAAAAGGTGGTAGAGCGAAGACAGAGAACTACAGAACCGTAGTGGGCAAAGTTATGAAAGATGTAATAAGAGAGCACGTAGAAAGCAATGACAGGATCGAGCAAATTCAGTGTAGATTGAAATCATACTTCACAAATCTATTGAAATCATTCTCGGATGTAATGAGTGGAGTTGATGAGGGGAAGTGCAACGATATACTTGACTGGAATTTACATATCTCTGTTGATAAGTCCCAATATAAGAGATTAGCATATAAAATTAATGCATATGGAATTGGGGTAGTGTACGGATCTGCATAAAGGACTGGTTGGCAGCCAGAAAACAAAGCTTTGCAACAATGGATTTTTTTTATAAGCGGCCAATAGTGATTAGTGGGACACAGAGACGTGTTGAGCTTTGACACCAGCTACGCACAATACATATCAATTATATTTTTGAGAAACTACATTTAATAGATACAGGTTTACAGACGATATAATGATAGGTCGAAGGATATACTCGCAAGAAGATGAAGATATGCTTCCTTGTGAGTTTGACAAGTTCAGTGATTAGAAAAAATGCATGACCGATGAAGTAAAGAAAGAAGTCAACAGAACCCGACTGAACCAAACGGCTGCTTTGTGATTGGAGAAGGACAACAACCGATGATAGTTTAACGTGAGAGTCACCTCATCTCAAATAAGGGGAGAGTTTGAGAAGCAGAGTGCTCATCGTAACCTGAGCGTGTGTAGGAGTTCAACCCATGCTGTTGATATCACTGCATTTCAAACCAGCCAATTGAGCTAACTGACCCATTGAAGATGAAGTATAACATGGATAAATGCGAAAGTATCAATTTTGCAAGCAAAAACGGAAAGGTGGTTTATCTGAATGACAATCATTTGAGCAATGAAGGATTGCCAGAGAACTGAGTGTTCTTGTACACAAGTCACTCAAAGAGTGCATTCAGATGTAGCAGGTGGTGAAGAAGGCACTTCATAGTGAGAGGAGTTGAACATTGGAGCAGGGATGCGTAACAAAAATGATGAGATCAGATCTGGATTATTGCGTACGTGTTTGGTCTGCTTACCTGACAGTGATGTTTTGGCTATTGAGTAGTATAACGGAATTTTACCAGACTGATTCCTGTGATGGCAAAACTGTGACATAAAGAGATTAGATCAGTTAGGACAATGAGGATTGACCTGAGGATTCTTCTCATAGAAATCTAAAACAATCTAACAGGACGAGATATATAAACGTAGAAAATATGTTCCCAGTGATCCAAGAACCAGTAGTCAATATCTCTGAATACTGGAAGGCCATTTTTAGCAGAGACGATTAGTTTTTTTTAATGAAATGAGAGTAGTAACAGTGTGGAATCCTTTGCCCCGGAATGTACTTGATACCAAACTATTTTCAAAACAAAGATAGATTTATTTCTTAGGGCTGCAAGAATTAAAACATTTTTAGTGAAATTGGGAACAATCCGCAGTGTGATGTGCTCAGACACGATCATATTGAATGATGTATCAGGTTCGGAGGGCTGAAACCTTATCCTTGCTATTAATAATTCTATTTTTCCATGTTTCTATCATTACTCCTTCTGCACTTTTTCAGAGGAGATGGTACTTGGCGAATAGCAGATGATGCAGCTCTAATTGGATGTCTGACAAATATATTAAGAAACAGAATTTGGTTCTCGCAAAGGAAATAAAGCAATTTTTCCCAGTCGGTTCTCAGACAATCTTTAAGCAGCTAACATGAATGAAGTTACACTGGCCTGTTAGCGCTGAAAGCCAGGTGTAATGTTAATACTGACATTCATGTGTTCAAAAGCGACACAGGCCTAGTGATATAAAATTTAGTTGAAATCAGGCAGATCACAGTGACTCCAAAGAGTCTATCTACGACTGGAAAGATAAATAATACCATTTTTATTCTGTACCAAGCAAATGCCCTTGAAATATTCTAAGACCACCCCTTATGTTAGAAGACAGTCAACTGAGGAAAGAAACTGTGTCCATCAGGCCTTACGATTGACATCAGTAACCACAGGTCAAAACAATGTCTTTTGTGAACCTCATTGAGAATGAGTAAATCCCACGGAATCTAAATAAAGGGCGATCAGGCCAATCTCACTAGGTTAGTATCAGGAGCCTCATGGAGTAAAGAAATCGGTCATTGTGCTTGTATTAATTCCTTTAGCGATCACTCACTGACCACATCATGTCTGCACCAATATAACCCAAGAAGCATGGGCCAATACCAAACAGGGATTAGGATTAAAAAGTAAATATCCAAGGATATGCATTCAATCGAAAGTAGATTGTTATAAATTATTTAGATATAAACATAGGAGGAATAATCAGGAATTTTGAAATCGACACTAAAATTGGTGGTGCTGTAGGCAGTCAAGAAGTTTATATCCAAGTACATTGGGAGTTTGACCAGATGGGTTTATGTTTGAGAAGTGGTAGATTGAGTTTAATTTAGATAAATGGGATGTGTTGGATTTTGGAAAGGCAAACAAGAGCAGAATTTATACAGTTGATCATAGCGTCTGGGAAGTGTTGTCATACAAAGGGAACTTGGGGTACAGGTTCATATTTCTTTGAAAGTGGAGTCGACCGTAGATAGAGGAGTGAAGAAGATGTTGGTTACACTAACAATTATTGGTGAGTAAGTTGAATATACAGTTGTGAGGTCATGTTGCAGCAGCACAGGACATTGATAAGGCCACTTTTGAAATATTGCATTCAATTCTGTTCTCCTTGCTACAAGAAAGATGTTAAACTTGAAAAGTTTGAGCAAAGATTAGCAATGATTTTGCTAGGGTTGGAGGGCTTGTGTTATACAGGGAGGTTGAATAGGCTGGGGCTACTTTCCCTGGAGTGTCGGAGGCGAATGGGCGATCCTATAGATGCTCAAAATAAATCAAGGGGTCATGGTTTGAGTAAATAGACGAGGTATTTTCCCTGGAGTGGGTGAGTCAATAACTAGGTGGCATAGGTTTAAGGTGAGAGGGGAAAGAGTTAAAAGGGGCTTAAGCAACAACGTTTTCACACAGAGGGTATATATATGTGTGTGTGTATATATATAAATGAAGTGGTGGAAGCTGGTAAAATGACAACATTTAAACGTCGTCCAAATGGGTATATAGATGAGAAGGGTTTAGAAAGATATGGATCAAATATTCAAGTTGGACCGAAGTTTCCAGTTCTATGCTGCACATCTCTCTGACTCTGTGAGATGTTCCATTTTTAGAGTTCAAATGCAAGAGGAAGATATGCAGGGAATATCAGGTCATTATCTTGAGGTTTAAGTCCATACCTCTCTGAAAGTGGCAAAATAAGGGGATAAATTGAATGAGAAAACATATAGCATGCTTGCCATTATAGATCATGACATTAAGCTTAAATATTGAAAGTTATACCTCAGCTCTACAAGAGTTTACTGAAGCCACAGTTTAGATTATTGTGTACAGTTAAGGTCACCACACCAAAGGAAGAGTGTGGAGGCTTTGGGGAGCGTGTAAAAGAAATCTACCCGGCTCGTGCCTCGATTAGAGCCGGTCAGTGCGATGTCTTTCTGTCTGGCATCCCTATTAAACAGTTTATCCTACATAATCTTCCTTCGATTTGATAAGGTCCACTAAACCTTGCTTTTAAAGCTTCACCTATGTCTGGAAGTAACACAATACTTTATTTCCTTTAGCAAAACTGCAAGTTCTTGATTTCGTGTCTGCTTCCTGTTTCATTGCAGGCAGTGATAATTTTAATATTGCCTAGCTAATTCCCCCGCTCTACTTATCCGTTCCCTAAAATTTGACACATAGTGCAAATATGTAGTTTCTGAATTCTCAGTAAACAATTTCGCCTTAATCAATTTAATGGTCTTCTCACCTCATGTCAAAAGTTAATTTATTGGACAGAATTTGGTCGATTTATTCGGTGCATCTCTCATGGCAAAAAGTGCAAACGTAATTCCTTCATCCCAATCATATGGATTGTCTTGATTATAAGCCCTTAACATGGTCTTTAAGGTCTAAAGCCACCTTGCCATCGCTCCCTGCGGTTCTGCATGATATGATATGCAATTGATTTGAATTATTTTATTCCGAAGATGTCCATAACTTCATCTAACAATTTTGATGTAAAATGCGACTCTTTATCTGATTGTACCTCTGTGGTTAGAAAATACCTAGTAAACAATGTGAGCAACTCTTCAATAACCCTTTCAGCTGTGATATTGTGTGGTCATTTGAATGGTCTTTGGAAATCAAGCGGGCACATCCATTGTTGTTAACAAATACTGATTCCCACTTTTTGCATTATAAGTAGGGATTCTACGTGATCAATTAACACTCTTGCAAACGATTCCTCAAATACAAACTTGGGTATTAAAGGAAGGGCTTTTATTTTTTTTTTCTGAGGTTTTCCAGTTATATGGCATGTATGGCATGCCTGGCAAAATTCAATTACATCCTTATGTAGTTCAGGTCAGTAGGAATGATTTCGTATTTTAACTTGAGTTTTTATTACCCCTCACCTCCTACTGGCAAAAAAGAAAATTATAACCCACTGGCAATACGACTTGAAGAATGTCTGTGTATTTCTCATCTGCTTGAGTATATGATTATCTATATTTCCTCATTAAGACAACATCTTCAATGTAGTAGCATTCAGTGACTCACTCAGATCGTTCATCCCTGTATATGTTTTGATATCATTGCTCCAAATTATCAGCATTTTCTGGCATATCCTCCTTAAATAACCTTCGACCAGATTGTATATTCTGGTGCAGCTTTACAATTTCTCCTGTGCTTTCCTTTACCACTTCAACAAAATTAACTGATTTATCCTGTTTTCCTACATCTGTCTTCACAGTGCTTTTCCTGATTTCATGCAGCCCACTTAATTGCACTGAAAAAATTGGAGCTTATTAACTTTTCTTCCCCGATCATTAGTTTCTTTTATACCCTGTGGTAAGCAACCTTTAGTAACTTCAACGAGAGAAGCTTTACCCTAACGATGTGAGGACTTCTCTTTTTCCCAATTTCTATCGCCGTTGGAAGCCAAACTTTGATTTATGATACCAAATCATAATCATCAACTATTTCACCAGCTAATCTTGTCGTTTTAACACTGCTCTTCCACATGAGTTCTCGTTGCTTCAGGAAGTGAATTTCTGAACTCGTCCTAAACGATGGTCTCTCTAAGGGCGTCATATATTTTCTTTACTTTTACTGGCTTTGTCCACTACCAAAATTACTTTCTGTGAACCTTTCAATCTCAACGTATTTTTGACAAGGGTCCCTCCTTAGAATCCTGACACGTTTTCTGTATGCTTCTGTCACAAGCTCACATGCACTTTGGTTGTCTTTATTTACCACCACGTAATCTCCAGATACCTCCTTTGAGAGTGATGAATATACTTTATTGGCTATACCTACCAGTTTTGTTTGGATCAAGGAACCCAAGCGTCACTGATTACATCGTTTGTTTAGCCAACTTCGTTAACGAGATGGAAACGAATTCTACATCCTTCTAATCAATTGATGCAACTATTTGATATATTTAAACAGATCCCTAAAGGACATTTGGCTATGTTGGGTTTGGTCGTCTTCACTATCTTCATTAATAAACCTACATTGTACCTTCAGCTTCAAAACTTTCAGCTGACTTTCTGCAATAATTGCCAATTTATGATGTAGAAATTCTTTCTCTTGCTCCTTTCCTCTCTCAATTTCTCCCTTTCCTCTCTCTCTTTCGATTTGTTCCAGTAAAGTGATGAATTCTTTTTTCTCTCTTTCCTCTGCCTTTAAACATAATTCAAACTGTTTCATTTCTTCTCATTTTTTTCTTTTGCCTCTTACCCAAGTTACTTCATTTTAAATTGAATTTTAGATATTTCCAAAGATTCTGATGGCGTTTCAAAGGAATTTAAATTCTGAACTATTGCTATAATTATTTCTTCTCTTATCACAGATAAAGGCAACTACCACTCCAGCTTGTCTGCTAATTCCAGAAGCTTTGCCTTGAACACCATTTGTAAAGCCCTCACAGTAATTTCTTGCACTCCCGAGAAAACTCTTCGTAAATAAAGGAGACATCATGACCACAAGCACTGTTTAAACCAACCGAATTCAACACCCAGATCAAGAAACAGTAACATTTACTACTCACTGCCTTTGAGTCCAAGAGCCCTTATCCCTAATTGGGATAATCAAATTGTTACCGGACGAGCCCCAAATCTGTTATGGACAAGGCTAGATCCCGCAAAATATTTCAAGAATGTAGCCTCGACCCAAAATTTTATTTTGATGGCAGCTGTGAGGTGAATATTTCAGTTGTGATGGAGCTTGTCAAACCACTCGGTATTACTCATATCAGAGTTCACATAAACTTGATAATTGAAAAATAGTTACTTTGTTGTTTGAATGTATGTATCACTGGACATTGGAGAGTGTCTGGGAAAATCAACAAACAGTGAAATTCACAACTGATCTTAGAGGAACTGCTTGGGCGAAGTAACAGCACCGAAACAGATAAGTGAATAGCTTTAACCTGGAACAGTGTTTGTAGAGGAATAAGACCGGTGTTATTTTCTGGGTCTGTAGATTATAAAGGAGCAAAAATGTCCTTTAGTAGATTGATTTGCGCTTCTTGTCAGATGTGGGAGTTTAAGGAATGTTTACGGGTTACTGTGGATTATATCTGCAATAAATGCTGTTGGTTGCGAATCCAATCAGAACACATGGATCTGTTGGAGAGACAGTTAGAGTCAATATGGAATTTGCAACAGCAACAGTATGTGATGGTATAGGCAGTTATAAGAAAGAGGAAAAGTCGCAGATACAGTCACATTGAGGGGTTAACTCCTGGAAAGGTAAGAGAGATAGGTAGTTAATACAGGAGTCTTCTGTGGCTATCCCCATTTCAAACAAGTATGCCGTTTTGGAAAATGTAGGGGGTGATGGATTCTCAGGTAGATGTAGCGCGAACATTTGGGATGTTGCCTCCTAGGTGCAAGGGTACGTGATGTCTCTGATCGTGTTTTCCGGGTCCTTAAGGGGGAGGAGGAGCAGCCCCAGGTCGTGGTCCACGTTGGCACCAACGACATAGGTAGGAAGAGGGGAGGCTTTCAGGGAGCTAGGTTGGAAGCTCAGAGCTATAACGAACAGAGTTGTTGTCTCTGGTCTGTTACCCGTGCCACGTGATAGAGAGTCGAGGAATAGGGAGAGAGAACTGTTAAATGCGTGGCTACAGGGATGGTGCAGGAGAGAGGGATTCCGGTTTCTGGACAACTGGGGTTCTTTCTGAGGAAGGTGAGACCTCTATAAACAGGATGGTATCCACCTGAACCTGAGCGGCACTAGCATCCTTGGGAGGAGGTTTGCTAGTGCTCTTTGGGAGGGTTTAAACTAACTCTGCAGGGGCATGGGAACCTGGACTGTAGCTTTAGGGTACAGGACCTTGAGTGTAGGGAGGTTAGGAACAAGGCATCGATCTCGAAGGAGGGTGCCGGTAAACAGGAAGGTGGCTTGAAGTGTCTCTACTTCAATGCCAGAAGTATAAGAAATAAGGTAGGTGAACTTGCAGCGTGGGTTAGTACCTGGGACTTCGATGTTGTGGCCATTACAAAGACGTGGGTAGAACTTGGACAGGAATGGCTATTGCAGGTTCCAGGGTTTAAAAGTTTTAGTAGGGTCAGAGGTGGGGGTATAAGAGGGGGAGGTGCGGCATTGCTTGTCAAGGATAGTATTACAGTGGTGGAAAGGACGATGGAGGAAGACTTGCCATCTGAGGTAGTTTGGGCTGAGGTTAGAAATAGCAAAGGTGAGGTCACCCTGTTAGGAGTTTTCTACAGGCCTCCTAATAGTCCGATAGACGTAGAGGAAAGTATTGCAAGGATGATTCAGGAGAAGAGTGAAAGTAATAGGGTGGTTGTTATGGGGGACTTTAACTTCCCAGATATTGACTGGGAAAGCTATAGCTCGAGTTCGTTAGATGGGTCGGTGTTTGTCCAATGTGTGCGGGAGGGTTTCCTGACACAATATGTAGACAGGCCAACAAGAGGTGAGGCCATACTGGATTTGGTTCTAGGTAATGAACCAGGCAGGTGTTAGACTTGGAGGTAGGTGAGCACTTCGGGGACAGTGACCACAACTCGGTGACTTTTACTGTAGTGATGGAGAGGGATAAGTGTGCACTGCAGGGCAGGAGTTATAGCTGGGGGCAGGGAAATTATGATGCAGTGAGGCATGACTTAGGATGTGTGGATTGGAAAAGTAGGCTTCAAGGGAAGGACACAAATGATATGTGGACCTTGTTCAAGGAGCAGCTATTGGGTGTCCTTGATAAATAGGTACCAGTCAGACAGGGAGGAAAGTGTCTTGTGAAGGAGCCGTGGTTTAATAAGGAATTGGAATCCCTTGTAAAATGGAAGAGGGTGACCTATGTAAAGATGAGGCGTGAAGGTTCAGTTGGGGCGATTGAGAGATATAAGGTAGCTAGGAAGGATCTAAAGAGAGAGCTAAGAGCAGCGAGAAGTGGACATGAAAAGTCCTTGGTTGGTAGGATAAGGGAAATCCCTAAGGCTTTCTATAGGTATGTCAGGAATAAAAGGATGACTAGGGTAGGTATCGGTCCAGTCAAGGATAGTAGTGGGAAGTTGTGCGAGGAGGCAGAGGAGATTGGAGAGACACTAAATCAATACTTTTCGTCAGTATTCACTCAGGAACAGGACATTGTTGCTGATGTGAATATTGAGTCACAAGTGATTAGAATGGATGGCTTTGAGGTATGTAGGGAAGAGGTCCGAGGAATACTGGAAAGGGTGAAAACAGATAAGTCCCCTGGGCCTGATGGCATTTATCCTAGGATCCTCTGGGAAGCTAGGGAGCAGATAGTGGAGCTATCGGCCTTGATTTTTATGTCGTCTTTGTCTACAGGAATAGTGCCAGAAGACTGGGGGATAGCGAATGTGATCCCCTTGTTCAAGAAGGGGAGTAGGGACAGCCCGAGTAACTAGAGGCCAGTGAGTCTCACTTCTGTTGTGGGCAAAGTCTTAGAGAGAATTGTAAGGGATAGGATTTATGAACTTCTGGATAGGAATAATGTGATCAAGGATAGTCAGCATGGTTTTGTGAAGGGCAGGTCGTGCCTCACAAACCTTATTGAGTTCTTTGAGAAGATGACCAAGGAGGTGAACGAGGGTAAAGCAGTAGATGTGGTGTATATGGATTTTAGCAAGGCGTTCGATAAGGTTCCCCATGGTAGGCTACTGCAAAAATTACGGAGGTATGGCATTGAGGGTGCATTAGAGGTTTGGATTAGGAATTGGCTGGCTGGAAGGAGACAGAGGGTAGTAGTTGATGGTAAAGGTTCATATTGGAGTGCAGTTACTAGCGGTGTTCCACAAGGATCTGTTTTGGGACCATTGCTGTTTGTCATTTTTATAAATGACCTTCAGGAGGGGCTTGAATGCTGAGTGAGCAAGTTTGCGGATGATACGAAAGTCGGTTCAGTGATCGACAGCGAAGAAGGATGTGGCAGGTTACAGCGGGATATAGATAAGTTGCAGAGCTGGGCAGAAAGGTGGCAAGTGGAGTTCAATGCAGCTAAGTGTGAAGTCATTCACTTTGGTAGGAGTAACAAGAAGATGGATTACTGGGCTAATGGTAGGCTACTTGGTAGTCTGGATGAGCAGAAGGATCTTGGTGTCCATGTATACAGATCTCTGAAAGTTGCCACGCATGTAAATAATGCTGTGAAAAAGGCATATGGCGTACTGGGATTTATTGGTAGAGGAATTGAGTCCCGGAGTCCTGAGGTCATGTTGCAGTTGTATAAGACTCTGGTGCGGCCTTATCTGGAGTACTGTGTACAATTTTGGTCGCCACACTGGAATGGGTGCAGAGGAGTTTTACCAGAATGTTGCCTGGTATTGTAGGAAGATCGTATGAGGAAAGGCTGTGGCACGTGGGACTGTTCTAATTGGAGAAAAGAAGGTTTAGGGGAGATTTGATAGATGTGTACAAGATGGTTAGGGGTTTAGATAGGGTTGACAGTGAGAACCTTATTCCGTGTATGGAGTCAGCTGTTACTCGTGTTCACAGCTTTAAATTAAGGGGAGGTTAGTATAGGTCAGATGTTAGGTATAGATTCTTTACTCAGCGGGTTGTGAGTTCATGGAATGCCCTGCCAGTATTAGTGGTGGGCTCTCCCTCTTTATGGTCATTCAAGCGAGCATTGGATAAGCATATGGAAGTTATTGGGCTAGTGTAGGTAAGGTAGGCTTCGGTCGGCGCAACATCGAGGGCCGAAGGGCCTGTACTGCGCTGTATTTTTCTATGTACTATGTTCGATGTTCTAACAGCCAAATTTCTGGTATTGAGACTGGCTCTAATGCAATGAGAGACACGTCGGGTTCCAAGAGATCAACTGTGTTAGGGAGCTCTCGAGTCCAAAGTACAGACAGACGTTTCTGTGGCCAGCAGCGAAACATCAGAATGTTGTGTTGCTTCCCTGATCAAGGATATCTGAGAGAGGATGCAGAATGTTCTCAAGTGGTAGATGGGCCAGCAAGATGTCATCGTCCACATTGGAGTCAATGACATAGGAAGGGAAAAGGTTGAGATACTGAAGAATGATTACAGTGTGTTAGGCAGGGACTTAAAAACAGAGATCCTCGAGAGTAGCAATATCTGGATTACTCCCGGTACTATGAGCTAGTGAGGGCGGGAAAAGAAGGTAGAAAAGATGAATTCATGGTTGAGGATCTGGGTATGGGAGAAGTATTCACATTTGGATCATTGGAATGTCTTTTGGGGTACAAGTGACCTGTACAAGAAGGACGGATTGCACTGAAATTGGAAGGGGACTAATATACTTGCAGGTAAATTTGCCAGAGCTGCTCGGGAAGATGTAAACTAGTCAGGTGTTTTGGGGGATGGGAGGCGGAGGGCGGTGGGACCCAGGGAGGTAGTGAGGAAACAGATCAATCTGACACTGTTACAGTTGAGAACAGGGGCGAGTCAAACAGTCTGGGCCGGCAGGGACAAGGAAGGACTAAGAAAGTAAACTGCATTTATTTCAATGCAAGAGGCCTAACAGGGAAGGCAGATAAACTCAGGGCATGGTTTGGAACATGGGAGTGGGACATTTTTGCAATTACAGAAATATGGCTCAGAGATGGACAGGAGTGGCACCTTAATGTTCCAGGATACAAATGCTAGAGAAAGGATAGAAAGTGAGGCAAGAGAGAGCAGAGGCGTGGCGTTTTTGAGAAGGCTATACTGAGGGAGGATATTCCCGGAAATACATCCAGGCACGTTATTTGGGTGGAACTGAGAAATACAAAAAGGATGACCACGTTATTTGGATGTATTATAGATCCTCTAATAGTCAGAGGGAAAGTTAGGAACAAATTTGTAAAGAGATCTCAGCTATCTGTAAGAATAATAAGATGTTATGGTAGGGGATTTTAACTTTCCAAACATAGGTTGGGACTGCAAGAGTGTTCAGGGTTTAGATGGAGAGAAATTTGTTAA
The DNA here is from genome assembly GCF_047496795.1 of Chiloscyllium punctatum. NCBI lineage: Eukaryota > Metazoa > Chordata > Chondrichthyes > Orectolobiformes > Hemiscylliidae > Chiloscyllium > Chiloscyllium punctatum. The sequence goes on from NC_092766.1 coordinate 19,359,709, forward strand.
GTGTGTACAAAAATGTTTTCTCATTCAGTCTGTGGATGTACCTACTAGAGAAGGTGCAAAACGTGACCTACTCTTGGGAAATAAGGCAAGGCAGGTGACTGAGGTGTCAATGGGTGAACACTTTGGCGCCAGCGACCATAATTCTACTAGATTTAAAATAGTGATGGAAAAGGATAGACCAGATCTAAAAGTTGAAGTTCTAAATTGGAGAAAGGCCAATTTTAACAGTATTAGGCAAGAACTTTCAAAACCTATTTGGGATCAGATGTTCACAGCTAAAGGGATGACTGGAGAATGGGAAGCCTTTAAGAATGAGATAATGAGAATCCTGCGAAAGTATATTTCTGTTAGAGTGAAACGAAAGGCTGCTAGGTATAACGAATGCTGAATGACGAAATAAATTGAGGGTTTGGTTGAGAACAAGAAGGAAGCATGTGTCAGGTATAAACAGGAGAGATCGAGTGAATCCTTAGAAGCGGATAAAACCAGTAGGAGTATATTTAAGAGGGCAATCAGGAAGGCAAAAGGGGACATGAGATAGCTTCGGCTGATAGAATTATGTAGAATCCAAAGGGTTGTTACGAACACATGAAGGACAAAAGGGTAACTAGGGAGAGAATAGGTCCCTTCAAAGATCAGCAAGGTGGCCTTTTTGTGGAGCCAAAGAAAATGGGATAGGTACACTGTGGAAAAGGACATGGAAGATATAGAATGTAGGGAAATAGATGGCGACATCTTGAGCAAAGGAAGTGTGGTAAGGACAAGCCAGGGAACTATAGACCAGTGAGCCTGATGCCGGTGGTAGATAAGTTGTTCTAGGGAATCCTGAGGGACAAGATGTACATGTATTTGGAAAAGGCAAGGACTAATTAGGGATAGCCAACATGGTTTTGTTCGTGGGAAATCATGTCTCACAACTTGACTGAGCATTTTGAAGAAGTAACGAAGAGGATCGATAAGGTCAGAGTGGTAGATGTGATCTCTATGGACTTCAGTAAGGCATTCGATAAGGTTCCCCATGGGAGACTGGTTAGCAAGGTTAGATCTCACGGAATACAGGGAGAACTAGCCATTTGGATATAGAACTGGATCAAAGGTAGTAGACAGAGGGTGCTGGTCGAGGGTTGTTTTTCTGACTGGAGGCCTGTGACCAGTGGATTGGTGCTGAGTCCACTAATGCTCATCGTTGTGGTTCTGTTCGCCGAGCTGGGAATTTGTGTTGCAGACATTTCGTCTCCTGTCTAGATGACATCATCAGTGATTTATAGTGATTTGTATCTGCTGCTTCTGGTTGTCAGTTACAGCTGTCCGCTGCAGTGGCCGGTATATTGGGTCTTGGTCGATGTTCTTGTCGATTGAACCAGTGGATGAGTGCCATGCCTCTAGGAATTCCCTGGCTGTTCTCTGTTTGGCTTGTCCTATAATAGTAGTGTTGTCCCAGTCGAGCTCATGTTGCTTGTCATCTGAGTGTATGGCTACTAAGGATAGCTGGTCATGTCGTTTCGTGGATAGTTGGTGTTCATGGATGCGGATCGTTAGCTGTTTTCCTGTTTGCCCTATGTAGTGTTTTGTGCAGTCCATGCATTGGAGTTTGTACACTACATTGGTTTTGCTCATGGTTTGTACACTACTATTATAGGACAAGCCAAACAGAGAACAGCCAGGGAATTCCTAGAGGCATGGCACTCATCCACTGATTCAATCAACAAGCATATCAACCTGTACCCAATATACCGGCCATTGCAGCGGACAACTGGAACTGACAACCGGAAGTAGGAGATGCAAATCACTATAAATACTGGAGGAAACATCACAGAAGCGCTCACAGGAGGCTCCCAAGCACTGAGGATGTCACCTATGCAGGGAACGAAACGTCTGCAACACAAATGTCCAGATCGGCGAACAGAACCACAACAACGAGCACCCGAGCTACAAATCTTCTCCCAAACTTTGAATGAATGCTCATCATTTATATAAATTTGAGCATGAGAGGTATACTTAGTAAGTTTGCCGATGACCCCAACATCGGAGGTGTAGTATTGTGCTTTCCTTTATTTGTAAGAGTGAGTAAGGAGTTGGGAGGTCATGTTGCGGCTGTACAGGACATTGGTTAGGCCACTGTTGGAATATTGCGTGCAATTCTGGTCTCCTTCCTATCGGAATTATGTTGTGAAACTTGAAAGGGTTCAAAAAAAATTTGCAAGGACGTTGCCAGGGTTGGAGGACTTGTGCTATTGAGAGAGGGTGAACAGGCTGGGACTGTCTTCCCTGGAACATCAGAAGCTGAGAGGTGACCTTGTAGAAGTTTACAAAATTATGTGGAGCATGGATAGCATAAGTAGATAAAGTGTTTTCTTTGAGGATGTGGGAGTGCAGAACTAGAGAGCATAGATTTAGGGTGAGTGGGGAAAAATATAAAAGGGGCCTAATGGGCAACGTTTTCACGTAGATGGTGGTACATGTATGGTATGAGCTGCCAGAGGAAATGGTGGATGCTAGTACAATTGCAACACTTAAAAGGCATCTGGAGGGTATGTGAATAGGAATGGTTTGGAGGGATATGGGCTGGGTGCTGGCAGGTGGTACTGGATAGGGTTGGGGTATCTTGTAGGCATGGACTGGTTGGACTGAAGGGTCTGTTTCCATGCTATACATCTCTATGGCTCCTTGACTCTATGACAAACAAAAGAATTTAGAATAACTTACCTTTTTAGAAAATCAACCTGCTCCATTGCACAACATAACTAAGGAGCAATTCCAATACCTGCAACATGCCATGAACACACCTATTTACAAAAGATACATTCAAACACAGTTTCTTGCAAGCAGGAGAGATTTCAGATAGAAAGTCAGGAAGTGATCATTTGCTGAAGCATGGACCCTTTTCACTTCAGGACCACTTCTGCTGCAACAAAACCAAAGTAGAAAATACTGAAGTTGGAGAACTTGCCACTCCCCTGCCAGATTCCTTCTGAAGTGCTTTAGTCCTCAATGTCGATTCTCCTGCTCCTTGTTCATTGCTTTACTTGCTGGTCTTCTCCAACGCCACACTTTTCAACTCTGGTATCCAGTAACTGCAGTTCTCACTTTCTCCCACTCCCCTGTCAGTGCTACACTTGGCTCGTTCGAGACAGTTCAGCACCTCTGTCTTTACGATCTCTCTTTGAAAACAAAAGGACAATATAACGTGTTAAAGGGACAGCATTGCCACATCGGAACAAACCATTTTATATTTGCCTTTAAATGACATAAAAGGTAATGTCTCCTTTCCTTACTTGAAAGCGGTTTGCTGTAGTTGATAACATATTGGGGAGAATCCTCGTTGAGTTTTCGTTTTGATGTTGCTTTACATTATCACCTTAGCTTTGGAGCCGTGAGATGCGAATTGCGAGTTGAAGATGATCTTTCCATTGTGGATATCAGTTAATGTTTAAAAAACAGAACTGGCCAAGCAAGCTGTAGTTTACTTGTGAGGCCAGCCTGGAAGTTAATTGCAGTTGGTTCTTGACCAACAAGTTATACGGACTCGTCAACACCAGAGAAGAGCAGTCTGTTTCAACAGATAACAGATAATGGCGTTTACCAGGGTCAGGACATGGGGATTTGTCATCGATATTATAGGATAAGCTTTGTGTTCAAGCAGATGTTAAATGTTGACTGTTACCTGGGACCTTGTTGAGAGCTGGTCAGTGTGAAATGGAGAGGCCAGAGTTTGACCCTGGAATTAAACTGTGTTTTCTGTGTGAAGGAATTTGGTTGTTGATGCTGCAACCTGTGGAGTTCAACACTCCCTGTCCAACCTGCAATTAACAGCTATTTGATGTTAAGGCAATAGAAATTTAGTTATGAATATCACTGACTTCCTCGGAATGAACCGTGAAGCTAGGCCTAATGAATATCTTCAGGAAAGATGCCTGTTGAACAGTACCTCATGTAAACTCTTGGCATCCTAGTGAGTTTTGTTAATTTCTTTTTTCTAATCCCTTTGCAATGTTTGTTTGTCTTTAATGTCTTTTGTGTGAATGGGACTGAAAACAAAGGTTATTTGGTTTAAATCGTAGACATCACTTAGATTACTTTGTTGCTTAAATTTGCTCTGCTAAAGTTAGTTTGAATTTTGACTTATAATTTATTATTGTCACATGTACTTAGATACAATAAAACAGTACTGTTTTGTGTACTTAACTGGAAAATCATTGCTTGTAAAAGTACGTCAGGCCAATAGAACGGAAGGCAAACTCTCGTGTTACAGTTACCGAAAATGTACAAAGATCAACTCTAATGTGTGCGAGGTCTGTTCATATGTCTGATAAGAGAGTGGAAGGAGCTGTTCTTAAATTTGTTGGCAAAATGTTTTCAAGCGTTTCAATGTTTTGCCCATCAGAAATAGATGGAAGAAATTATAACCAGGGTGGTAGGTGTCTTTTAAAAATATATTTTGGCTGCTTTCCCGAAGCACTGGGTAGTGAAGTTGGATTCAATGGAAGGAAGACTGTCTTTTGTATGATTTCTTGCTGTCTGGTACAGAGCAGTTACCGTTTCATACTCTGTTGCGTCTGGACAGGGTGTTTTATACGTTGCATTGATAAAAATTGTTGAGGTTCACTGTGGACATGATGAATTATCCTAGCCTTCTGAGGAAGTAGAGTCAACGTTGATACATTGGGGTAGATTGTTGATGATATGTAAGTCTAGAAGCTGGAAGCTCTCGGCGAATGCGACCCCAGAACGATGGATCCAGACAGGGGCTGACCTCCACTTCCTGAAGTCGATGACTCGCCTCTTCGTTTTGCTGAAATTGAAGGAATGATAGTTGTCTTTCCATCGTTGAGCTTGCCTAATCAGTATTAAAGTGAGACCATAAGCTCGCACAATGGTAGATTTGAGAAGGAGCTATCTCAAGGTAATAGTATGTAATTTGAACAAAGAATTTTCAAAATTAACATGAAGGGAGTTCGGCACAAACAGCAACTGCAGAGTTCTTAAGGAGATAATTTCTTAAGGTAAGCCTGAATTTCTTCAAATCATGCTTGTTGTATTGTCCGAGCCTGATGCTGTCTACATCGATTTCGAGCGTCCAAAGTTTTTTTTTTGTCTGTAATTAAGTTTGTCACAAGCATTAAAGAGAACAATAGGACATACCAATAACAGACACAGATGATAACTGCCGTATCATAACTCGTAAAAAACCTAGGAAATCAAACAAATTTGTTAAGTTGTGGAAGAAATTGAGTTTTAGTCTTATTGAAGAAAAAGGTGTTGTCTTATTAGGTAAAAATAGTTAGTCAGAATAGTCCCAATAAATTGAAGCCAAGAAGACAGCATTGTCTAGAATGAGTTATACAGGAAGTAACTAACTGAGCATTCGATATTAGGTGGGACAGAAAACACTCACAACTCAATAGCTAAACAATGTTCAGAGCACATGTCAACTTAAAAGTTTACATATAAATAACTGTATAGAAGACTGTGTGCAGTTCTGGTCGCCTCACTTTAGGAAAGATGTGGAAGCTTTGGAGAGGGTGCAGAGAAGATTTACCAGGATGTTGCCTGGAATGGAGAGTAGGTCATACGAGGATAGGTTGAGAGTTCTCGGCCTTTTCTCGTTGGAACGGCGAAGGATGAGGGGTGACTTGATAGAGGTTTATAAGATGATCAGAGGAATAGATAGAGTAGACAGTCAGAAACTTTTTCCCCGGGTACAACAGAGTGTTACAAGGGGACATAAATTTAAGGTGAAGGGTGGAAGGTATAGGGGAGATGTCAGGGGTGGGTTCTTCACCCAGAGAGTGGTGGGGGCATGGAATGCGCTGCCCGTGGGAGTGGTAGAGTCAGATTCATTGGCGACCTTTAAGCGGCATTTGGATAGGTACATGGATGGGTGCTTAATCTAGGATAGAAGTTCGGCACAACATCGTGGGCCGAAGGGCCTGTTCTGTGCTGTATTGTTCTATGTTCTAAGAACAAATAATGCGAATTGTATAGCAATTATATTAACAACTAACTTCCTTCTCTATTCCCAGTGATTAGGATAGTGGGAAACATAAGATGAGCAACAGTATTTGATAAGGATATCAATTAATAAAATGAATATCATAATTCGAACAATGCTTAGAGATGAGCAATTCTGGTAAATGTCCAGGGGAATATTACCATGCACTTTGGAATGCGATTAAATGGGATACATTGTAAGATCTCAGACCTAGAACATAGAACATAGAACATAGAAGAATACAGCGCAGTACAGGCCCTTCGGCCCTCGATGTTGCGCCGATCAAAGCCCACCTAACCTACACTAACCCACTATCCTCCATATACCTATCCAATGCCCGCTTAAATACCCATATGATTAAATACCTGATGATTACAATGTCTGGAAAACATCATGAGATGGTGGGGAACCTCGGCCTGCTCACAGGGGCGTCAATCATTGATCAGGTGTTTAACAGGATTGGTTGTCCAGATAAAAGTGCAAGGACCAACGACAATGTTGCATGCAATTATTTTAAGGCAAAATGTATAGAAATGCTGTATCCCCCGAGGCAAATTAAAGCGTAATTGAAATCTATTCTGGTTTGAGCTGAATATCAAGAGACCAATTAGGTACCACACATTGGCCAGATTTGGAGTGCCTCTGGGCCTCTCCCGCACCTGTTACAAAGAGCTCGAATCGTGATTGATTGTACTTCTGAAGACAGAACGCAAGGTTGTTCTTTGTCTCTTTCCCCAATAACACCATGTCACGAAGCTATCTGTCACTGTCCTGTACTCTGTCTCATCTTTTCGGATTTGACCAACTCCAGTGGTATGATCAGCGCTGAATTTCTCCTCACAGTCGTGACAGTGTAATAAGTATAGAAGCGGGGATCGGAGAGCACATAGCCTTGCTGATCATGAGCATTTTAAATTATTGTGGAGGAAGAATTGTTGCCTGTCCTTACTAACTTCGGTCCGTGAGTCACGAAATCAAGGATCCAATTGCTGAGTCCTCGATCTGGAAGTTTGGAGACGAATTTAGTTGCAATGATCATGTGCAAGGTGGAGATAAAGTCAATAAATGGGAGTCTATCAGAGATGTATTCCCAATGTCTTCCAAATAAATTGGTGTCTTGTGTTTACGCTACAGACCCAGTGTCTAGATTCATTATTTGTATGTCATGGCACTAGTTATGCAAAACATTTTGCTAGAAACTATTTGAGTATATTCACGGGGTGTTTGAAGTTTTAAATTTTACTATGTTGCAAATAAAGAGGTGAAAATGTTGATATGGTTCAGGTGCCTTTCTCAGTGTCGTAATTGCATCAAACCGTAAAGCAGCAAATATCTTTACTTCAGAAGTGAGGGAATATATATAACAGGAAGTTATTGGCTCCTATAACAGGGAAGTCGTTTGAACCTGTCATAAAAAAGTATGACTGTATATCTCTGGTCGCACTCATGATTTGTTTGAAGAGTAATCTTCTTGAAGTGAAGACGAAATCACGTTCAACCAGCGAATAAGACAACTAAAGAATTTACATCAGTTGTTAAAACACAGGGGACTCAGTGCATATAATTATTTCACTTCTCATCAGTGTTCTGTTTGATCTATCGGTACATGTCATTACTTTTAAACTTCACATATATTAAATTGAGAATTGTGTACTCTTATATTGCCTTCAAATATGTTGAGTGCGTCCAAGCTAAAGTTACAAATTGTTCAGAGAACGAAAACAGCTCGTTTCCATTATTGCTTTATTGAATTTGTAAATGGTGTTAAGAAGACCTTCTTTAATAATTAAAATCACGCATCTATTTTTCACTGGAGTACTCTCACGACCTCATAGGAATTTAAAACAGGAATCAAAGAATTTAGGAGCACAATAATGGAGAAATGACTGCTGAAATTTATTTGTAGATGAAAAGAGCAGATGTTATATCCGTCCAAAGGGGATAATTCGACGTTTCATCTTAATTCAACTGAAATATGCCGAAATGTTTACACACACTGAATGGGCAAACCGAACATTTCTGAAATTGTATTTAATTCTAGTTCTAGGAAAATTATACAAACTAAGCGTGACAAGTCCCACAAATCTTCGTTTGGGAAGGTGTGAAACTGCATGTGTAAGTTACTGTTGATTAATTAAGTTAAGAGATATTCTCGTGAATGAACTGAACATTTTTAGGAAGTGCTATTTTAATTGTAATATGTGTGAAGAAACGTATTTCGTGCACGTCACTTAAGGTAGGAACAATCGACATAATCCCAGAATCTTTGACAATTTTGATCCAAGAATGATTTAATTTGAGAAACCACTTGAAGTTTCAATTCAGTGTTGTAGCAGACAATTATGAAATACAATAATGAAGCAAATATAGTCAAATTTTGTCCAACACATGTATCGTACAAGAACAGGCATCAAGAGCGACTGGCATACACTTAAAGATATGTTTCCAAACATTTAAAAGGTGTTTTTTGAACGTACAGACACAGAGGTGGTGGCTATCTTACCCTCACTGTTAGGATGCATGGTCGAGACAAAACTTAAAAAGAAATTGGAGACCATATTTCTATGTGCATTTCAGGCCTAAATATCTTTTTAGAGATAATTAGGAACAGACTGTTTTCGAATACAACAAAGAACAAAGGACAAATAAAATTTACAGCCCAGGAACAGGCCTTTCAGCTCTCCAAGGCTGAGCCAATCCAAATCTACTGTCTAAACCTCCCGATTCCTCAGCATCTGTATCCCTCTGCTCTCCACCAACAGATGCATCTGTCCAGACGCATCTTAAATGAGTCTACCGTGCCTGCCTCTACCACCTCTGCTGTCAACACATTCCAAACGCCCACCACCCTCTGTGTGACGTACTTGTGACGTACTTGCCCTTATCTTTCCACCTCTCACTTTGAAAGCGTGACCCTCGTTATTGATTCCTTCACCCTGGGAAAACGCTTGTCTCTATCCACCCTGTCTTTACTCTTCAAGGTTTGTAAACCACAATCAGGTCCCCGCTTAATCTACATTTCTGAAATGAAAATAAACCTAACCTACTCAACCTCTCTTCATAGCTAGCACCTTTCATACCAGGTAACATCCTCGTAAACCTTCTCTGCACCCTCTCCAAAGCGTCCACATCCATTTGTTAATGTGGCGACCAAAACTTTACACAGTATTCTAAATGCGGTCGAATCAATTTCTTGTACAATTTTAACATGCCTTGCCAGCTTTTATACTCAATACCCCGTCCAATGAAGGCAAGCATACTATATGCCCTCTTGACCACTCTATCCACCTGTGCAGCAACTTCAGGGTACAATGGACCTGCACTCCCAGATCTCTCTGCCCATCAACTTTACCCAAGGCTCTTCCTTTCATTGTATAATTCGTTCTAGAATCAATCTTGCCTAAATGCGTCATCTCACATTTGTCTGGATTGAACTCCTTCTGTCACTTTTCCGCCCAAATCTCCAGTCTACCTCTATCCTCCTGTCTTCTCAGACAGTCCCATATGCTTTCTGCTACTCCACCAGTCTTCGTGTCATCTGCAATCTTACCTCTTCCAGATCATTTATGTCCCCAACACTGACCCCTGTGGAACGCCAGTCATCACGTTCCTCCATTTCAAGAAACTTTCTTCAACTGCTACTCTCTATCTCCTGTTACTCAACCAGTTCCAGGAACACCCTGCATACAATGTGACTTCACTTTCTCCATTAGTTTACCATGGGGAACCTTATCAAACGTCTTACTCATGTCCATGCATATGACATCAACAGCCCTTCCTTTATCCAGCAACTTTGTCACTTCTTCAAAGAACTCTATTAAGTTGGTAAGGCACGATCTCCCCCGCATAATATCACTTGCCCATCAATGATGAGCCTATTATTTTCTAAATATAAAAAGATCCTATCCCTCAATAACCTCTCCAGCAGCTTTCCCACCACTGACGTCAGGCTTACTGGCCTGTAGTTACCTGGAATATCCGTACTACCCTTCTTGTACGGGGGACAATGTGACAAACCCTCCCGCCCTCCAGCACTTCACCTGTATTTAAGGATGCCACAAAGATATCTGTCAGGGCCCCAGCTATTTCCTCTCTCGCCTCCCTCAGCAACCTGGGATAGATTCCACCCAGTCCTGGGGTTATGTCCACATTAATAACCTCTAGCCTACCCAATGCCTCTTCCCTACTTATGTCAATGTAATCCAGAATAATCAAACTTTTGTCTCTAATCTCAACATTCATCATGTTCCTCTCCTCAGTGAACACTGATGCAAAGTATCATTCAGAATCTCACCCATTCCATCAGGTTCGACACACAGCCTTCCTTCGTTATCCTTTAGTGGACCAATCCTTTCTCTAGTTACCCAATTGCTTCTTATATAAGAATAAATTGCTTAGGGGTTCTCCTTAATTCTGCTCACTAAAGCTATTTCCTTATCCCTTTTAGCCTGCTTGATTGCTCGTTTAAGACTTGTCCTACTCTTCCAATAGATAAAAACAATGACTGCAGATGCTGGAAACCAGATTCTGGATTGGTGGAGATGGAACAGCACGGCAGTTCAGGCAGCATCCGAGGAGCAGTAAAATCGACGTTTCGGGCAAAAGCCCTTCATCATGAATACAGGCAGAGAGCCTGAATGGTGGAGAGATAAGTGAGACGAGGGTGGGAGTGGGGAAAAAAGTAGCATAAAATACAACAGTTGAGTCGGGGAGGGGATGAAGGTGATAGGTCGGGGGGGATGATGGAGTGGATACGTGGAAAAGAAGATAGGCAGGTATGACAAGTCAGGACAAGTCATGGGGACAGTGCTAAGCTGGAAGTTTGGAACTGGGGTGAGGAAGGGGAAATGAGGAAACTGTTGTAGTCCACATTGATGCCCTGGGGTTGAAGTGTTCCGAGGCGGAAGATGAGGCATTCTCTAATGTTCCAATAGATAATAGATTCTTCCAATGTTCACCCAGGACCCGTTCTGTTCATAGCTTTCCTTTTTCTCTTGCCTAGTCGACCATTTTTCCTGTCATCCACGGTTCACGAATTTTGCCCTTCCTATCCTTTGCATTCAAGGGGACATGTCTATCCTTCACTATCTTTAAAAAGCCTCCCCTATCTCAAATGTCGACTTCCCTTCAAATAGCTGTCTCCAATCCATCTTTCTGAGCTCCTGACTAATTTTGATATAATTGGCCTTGGCCCAGTTTAGTACTCTTCCTTTAAGACCACCTTCTTCTTTATCTACGAGTATTCGAAAACTTACAGAGTTGTGGTCACTGTACCCAAATAAATTCCCCACCTCAACGTCTACCACCTGTCCTGTCTCATTGCCTAGTACCAGGTCCAATATTGCCCCTTTCCTCATCGGGCTATTGACATACTGCTCTAGAAAAGTCTCCTGGGCGCTTCTTACAAATTCTTCCCCATCCAGACACTAAGTGCATTCCAGTCAATGATGTGAAAATTATTTTTTTCCATCACTGCTACCCTATTGCCTCTACAACTTGCCATTATCTGTTTACCTATTTGTTCTTCTACCTCACGATCACTGTTGTCAGGCCTGAAATACAGCCCCAACAATGTAACTGCATGCTTCTTATGAGTCAGCTCTACCCATAATGCATCACGGCCCAAGATCTCCATAGTGTGGTCCTTTAGCACAGCCGTGATATCGTCCCTGACCAGCAATGCAACTCCACCCCCTCCCCTTTATTCCCTCCCTGTCCTGTCTGAAGCGTCTATATCCTGGAGCATTTAGTTGCCAATCATCATGCCCTACCTTCACCCAAATCTCTGTGATTGCAATAACGTCATACTCCCAGGCACCGATCCAAGTCCTAGGTTCATCTGCCTTACGCACTATGCACCTTGCATTAAAGTAGATGCATTTCAGGCCACTTTTTTTTTGCACTCATCCGCCTACTCTTCCCTCTAGTAATGGTATCTTCATAATTCTTAGTCTCCAGTCACCACCTCGCTGTTTTCTCTTCTGGCTCCCTGCCCCTTGTCACATTAGTTTAAAGCCTCCCCAACAGCAGTAGCAAAAACTGCCCAAGGATATTAGTAACAGTATGGTTGTGATGTAGACCATCCCTTTTTGTAATATTCCCCACCTTCCCCAGAACTGGTCCGAATGTCCAACAAATCTGAATCCCTCCCTCCTACACCATCTCTCAAACCACATGTTCATCCCACCTATCTTTTATTTCTACGCTGCCTAGCATGTGGCACTGGCAGTAATCTCGAGATCACACCTTTGAACTCCTCCTTTTTAACTTCTCTCCTAGCTCCATGAATTCTTCATTCAGGACCTCATCTCGTTTTCTATTTATATTGTTGGTGCCTATATGCACCAAGACAACCCTCCCCTTTTAGAATTCTCTGCAGCCGATCAGTGACATATCTGACCCGCCACCTGGGAGGCAACACCTGGAGTCCCGTTTTCGACCACAGAACCGCCTATCTCCTCCCCTCACAATAGAATCCCATATGACTATGGCCTACGACCCGTCTGGACAGCAATGCCCGCTACGATGCCATGTTCCTGTACACGTGTAGTATCTCGAGTTTAGCCACAGCCCAAATATAAATTAAGACCTTCCCTTCCCGGCAGCCCTCGATTCACTCCTCCTTGTCTCTTTCGCTGTGCTGTCAAAATGGAGGCTCACTTTGCACACATTCAGAAACAATAAATGAAATATTGTCCATCAGTTTTATGAGTGATTAATGATTGCAAGTTCTCGTTTAAAAGAATCTAATTCATTTCAGATTGCTGCATTGATTTGACAATTGGTTGTGATACTGAGTCACTCGATTGTCGATAATTTGGAAGAAGCTTTCAAGTGAGCCATGACACATCACTTAGTTTGTGTGATGAAATGCAACAGCTGCCATCAGGCGTGCCTTTACCACCTCTAATTGAGCATTCTATGCCTGTAGAATACATTTCCCAGATTGTAAATGTGTTAGTAACTGGTAGTTTGCACAGGGAAAATGGGAGATTGGCAGCAATCCTGAATTGGCTTGGAACACTGTAATGTCCAGTCACAACTGTACATGACAGGGAGTGTAGGAGGGATTTTTTAAAAAATGTTATTAATTTAATAAATGTTATTAATAAATGTTGCCCTATCCAGCGACTCCCTCATCACTGATAATTTATGTGATGAGGCAGTCGCTGGACAGTTCAGCATTTGTTATCCACCCATAATTGTCAATGAAGTCAGTTTGGAAGTCAACCACATTGCTGTCTGTCGGGAGTTACGATTATCCTAGATCAAGTAAAGAGGCAGATTCTCCCCCGAAACCACATGGATTTTAGAAACAATCGACAAGGGCTTCGTGGTCATCATTAGAGTCGGAGTTCCAGATATTTTATTGAACTTAAATACCATGGTAGGATTCAAACACATTCAACCAGTCTCATGAAGAATGCTCGAGTGATAATTAGAGCTGAGATTAATCATTATTAACATTAGGTTAATTTTATTGACTAGACTAAACTGCCTTCAACTATATCAAGGAGATAACTTACACTCTACTTTTATAACATTTAAAGTGCAACGTTCTGTGGTGGATATATAATTCTATTGGCCACACTACTCGTCTTTAAAGCTAACACAATTTATTGAGAACGAACATTTATCTGGTGTGGTTTTCTGTAGGCCTCACTAAGTGTAGTATTACCATATGATTGGACAGAGCGTTTACAAGGACACCTGACGACGCCAGCAGCATCAACAAGAACAGCATGCTCTAACAACTTGGTCCTCTGCCTAATTCTCACTTCACATAAAACGGTATGTCAATGTGCTCACCGATAATCAGACTGAGAGCAGAAGCGGTAATGTTAGATTGGATATACATTCCCATCATCCAATGAAAATTCTGGATCAGTATGTAATGATGGCTTTGTCACCACTAAACATACATAACTGGAAGAAACCCGCCACGACATCATTAACATCCTCACAAGAGTAATGTTCACGAAGGAAAAGGAAAGCACAATAAAATATGCTTCCGTGACGTTTAGTGGAACACACACCTACAGCGTGAAATTCAAATCAGCGTGCAAAGGAAGAACACACACAGAGACCAGATACTGAACAATAGCACCCGCAAAACAAATTGTATGAGAACGCTGTTTAAACGAGCAAGGACACAATGGCACAACCCAGACCACCAGAAGGCAAAACAGGAACACTTATTCTCGGGACTTAAACAAAACAGGTACCGCAGGAGGACTATACCCCGATAGTTATGCAGAAAACCTGCTGTGGGCCCGGCCAGACCCGCTCAAAGCATTTCAAGAAAGTCGCACACATCCGAGCTTTGTTCGTTGTTTTAAGCAGGTATAGGCTGGATATTCCAGGAGAGATACCGCTGGTCAACCTTTCTAATTTTAAATGAAACAGTACTTATTTTGAAGGTTACAGAATGACACACGAACAGTACAGAACAGAGCGCAGAAAACTTAATCTATATGAAAATCCACAGATTATACCAATTTAACGATGATGTTCCAAATACTTGCAACAATCCGCAAAATGATTCCTTGGCACAAATGGAATACCAAACACAGGGTCTTGCAAGAGCGCTGTCAGGGAGAGTATCAGCATGGGCCCGCTGGGTTGGGTCAAGCAGATTGATAACATTACTGTGCTAAAACCAAACTAAACCAGTGTCAACCTGATCTGGGAGAACTGGTCACTACCCTTGCATTGTAACTTTTTAAACTTGAAAGCCCTACGCCTGGGGCAGTATCTGTTAACTATAATCAAATTGGCCCTAAAACTCTTCAGTTTAGACATTTAGGAGTCTGTGCCTTTTTGCATTGTTTTGAAAAACAAAACCATGGACAACATAACCTTGTTAAAGGCGCAGCCTCATCACAAACCTAAAGAAGAAAACATTGCATGACCAGACGCGATACTGACCATATCACACATCAAAGAAATATCAGAAAGGATCACCTGAGTACTTAGATCCCCAAGAACTTTAGTGGTCCGCAAACAAGCAAGCATCTGTCACCAGGTCCTCAAAATGTTTAAATATCCAACACCCAAATTCAATAGAACGAACGTTACCCAAATGATATCCTGCAAAGAATGTGAAAAACACTAAACAGACAAATAGGAAGAAAACTGACAATACCAGTCACCAAACATTAACTCACCACTGACAGACATGTCCAGTACACCCTCATTTCCAACGACACGGACAAATAAAAACACGATTTCAACTGGCAAAATTTGAAAATCCTGGCACAGGCTAAACAGGGACAATTGAGAGACTTAGAAACTTGACACTCCAACTGGAATGTAATCATAAACATATTGAATTGGACCCCACACACAAACCACGCGCACACAGAACCTGAACTGCCAAAAACAGGGACATATAAATACCCCGGGGGTCACCAACACTGCATTGACCACACACTGACGATGTCACTTAGCAAAACGCCATAATATCTGCAGAAAACCACAGGAGCTCAGAGAACGAACCTACATCTTCATCTGCAACCAGAACTTCAATTCTTTGCAAGAACCCTAAACATCTATGGTCCAACATCCTCACACTAGTCAGATGATGGGAGATAAATGCCAATATAACCGGAGAACAACTGTACTTCCTACATGAATATCTTAATTAACAGGTACAAGCACCAAATTTAAAATAGAAACCACCTGTCTCGGGTAGTGTCTCCCACCCATCCTCCTTCTCTAACCAAAACAAAATGACCTGTGCGCCAAATTGGTAAGGTAACGAGTTCTTTTTTATTCCTTTTATTTTCAACTGTCTATTTGGGAACTTAGAATAGTGGGAATGGACGTTAGGGCAGTTGAATGTTCCTCCTGAAGAATATGGGAGGTAAATGTCACCACTAGTGTCCCTGCTGACTACATCTGCCGGAAGTGAACCCAACTCCAGCTTTAGGGAACTGCGTTAGGGAACTGGAGCTAGAGCTCGATGAACTCGGATCATTCGGGAGGCAGAGGGGGTTATTGAGAGGAGTTACAGGGAGGTTGTTACTCCTAAGGTACAAGGAAAAGGCAAATGGGTTCCAGTCAGTGGACGGAAAGGGAACCGGCAGGCAGTGCAGGGATCCCCTGAAGCCATTCCCCTCACCAATAAGTATACCATTTTGGATACTGTTGGGGGGGACATACCAGGGGAAAACAGTGGGGCACAGTGCTCTGGCACAGACTCTGTCCCTGCTGATCAGAAGGGAAAGGGAAAGACGAGCAGATCAGTAGTCATTGGGGACTCTATAGTTAGGGGAACAGATAGGAGGTTCTGTGGGGACGAGAGAGACTCACGGTAGGTGCGTTGCCTCCCAAGTGCCAGGGTTCGTGATGTCTCTGATCGTGCTTTTGGGATCCTTAAGGGGGAGGTTGAGCAGCCCCAAGTTGTGGTCCACATAGGCACCAACGACATAGGTAGGAAAAGAGATGGGGATTTAAGGCATAATTTCAGAGATCTAGGATGGAAACTTAGAGCTAGAACCAACAGAGCTATTGGTACCCATGAGTAAACCTGTCCTATACAGATATTTTTTAAAAGTGATCTGATACTTCTGTAAAAACCAACACCTGGCCAGCCTTTTGCTGTACTTCGATTTCCATTCGTATGTTAATCACCATTTTCCTAAATCCAACTACTTACCATATCTGCTTTAACAGTGCTTCGTTGGACCACCAATATGGCGACTTCATGTGTCCTACTATATGACAGCCAAAACACCTGAGGTGTTTCACTTCTCTTTCCTACCTCATCGGTTTACTTTTTAGTTTGTGGTAAACTATCCTTACTATTTTTGCCCTCAGCACCTGAGGATTTCGCTTTCCCACAATTTATGACTGGCACAGATTGAAATTGATGTCGGAAAACAAATTCGGATTTATGAGCTAATTCATAATCATTTGCCATTTCTTCTGCGAAACTTGCACTTCTAACTCTGTGCTCATCGTCCCGAGTCCACAATATTCCGGAAAGTGAATTTTTGAACTCCTCCAAATTAACACTCTCTAAAAGAGGATCATATGTCTGATTTACTTTCAATGCACTTTTCCACAATCAAAGAGACCTTGTTTGATGCTTTCAAACTCCATCTACGTTTGAACAAGTTCTGTCCATAAATTTCTAAAATATTGTCTCCAGGCTTTCTGCACAAGTTCATTTGAACTTAAGATGATTTTTTCACCTTATCATACTCCCCAAATACGTCCTCTGATAACGATGCAAACACCACACTAGCTCTAGCTGTCAACTTTGTTTGAAGTAACATGATCCAAATGGATACAGCCATTTCATTTGTTTAGTCACTTCCTCAAATGAAACGAAAACGCTTCTAATTCCTTCTCATTAAAATTTCCGAACACTTTCACCCTTCAAAGAAGTCCCCAAAAGGTCTTTGGCTACATTTTTTTCCGTCATCTCTGTTCTCACCACGACTACTACTTTCCACCTGCACCATTTTATGTCAGCTTTTCCTCTTTCGTTCCCACCATCTAAAGTTCAAACTCTCACTTTCATCCTCCGTTTTCTCTTCTCCCCCGCTCAAATTCCCTTTCTGCTGCGCGAGCTATCCCTTTTATTTTTCCCCTCTGCTTTTAACAGTTTCAAGCTGTTTCATTTTCACTTCGAGTCATAGAGTCCAACAGCTAGGAGACAGGTCCTGAAGCACAAACTGGTCCATGCTGATCAAACTGTCCACCAACCCTCCGCCCACTTCTCTGCACTCTGCACATATCCTTCCAAATATTTCTTTTTCATGTATCTTTCCAAATGAATTTTAAGTGTTGTTACTGTACCCGCCTCAACCATTTCCAGTGGCAGCTCATTATACATGTATACCAACTTCTGTGTAAAAAAAGTTGCCCCTCAGTTAGTATTTTATCTTGCCTAAAACTGATGCCCTTTATTCATCGATTCCACAACACGGGGAAAAATAGTGAGTGCATTCACCCTGTCCATGCCTCTCATTATCACACGCACGTCTACAAAAGTCCTCCTCAGCCTCCTATGCTTTAAACAAAAAGTCCTAATTCTCCATGCAACTCACGCTGTTCAGTCCTTTCAACATATTTTTGAACTCTTTGCAGTTTAATAACATTCTTCCTGTAGTAATGTTACCAACACTGAACGCAATACTTCAAGTGTGGCCTCCCCAAAGTCCTGTGCAACTGCAACATAACTTCCCAAATTCAATACTCGATGCCCTCACCGATGAAGGCCAGTGTACCAAAAGCCTTCTTTACTGCTCTGGCTACTCGTGACTCCACTTTCAGAGAACCGTGCACCTGAATTCCAAGATCACTTTGCTATATTCCACTCCCTCAGGTTCAATCATTCAATAGGAAACTCCTGCCTTGATTTTAAATTCCAAAACACAAGACCTCACACCTATCTATATTAAACTCCATTTACCATTTCTCAGCTCATTTCGCCAGCTGATCGAGTTTTTGATAACCTTCCTTGTACATATTTTGATATCATAAAAAGAAAAACATTGCATGAATTTTGTTAGTTCATCGAATTGTTATTGAGTTTTGATTTGATCCTTTTCAAATGTTGATTTGCTGGGACTGAAGGTCTGACGAGGGCGCAACATTCTCCAGTTTGGCAAACTATCTCCCACACTGACTCAATTTCCACTGGCCTCGACTTTGCTGCAGATGTTGGGAGAAGCTACATCGCCACCTTAGTCTTGCTCCTGGGATCATTACCTGTGCCTCACACCGGACTGTGAAAGTCCTGATCCAGGCGTTGTCCATGCAGTCCCTCATCATTGACTTTGATATGCACTTTGGTCATAGGGAGCTCCCCCAAAGTCCTGGTCAGGCCGTCAGCCATTGCTTTGCACTGCCTCATCAACCGGCAGCCAAATTAATTGAGCCGAATACCGCTGCCGCCACTCTCCAGAAGGTAAGTTAGTAGAAAAACAGAAAAAAAGTTAAAACTAAACCGACAAACAAAAAGGTAAAATGAACGGACAGAGTGAACAAAGTTGTCTGCAGTCATTTTGCATGGTTATGCTCCTTTATTAAGCGTCGATGAGATCACACAGGTTATTTAGAAGAAGTATGCATAACCCGAATTGGTATTAGCAGAATAAATCTAACAGGCTCCAAGGAGCCGAGGAAATGGCTTTGACATCGGTCGATTTTTCGTGCACTCTCTACAGCTGATCTGATCTTCCCATATATTACAAATCATCCAAACCTTTAAACCTCAATTTTATGTATTTAAATACCCTGTGATCTGTATGTCCTATGCGTTATGATCTGCCTGTGCGGCTTACAAAATAAAACCTTTTCCTTTACATAGTTACGTCTGACAACAATAAAGCAAATTAAATCAGAATAGATGTTCGAATCCAAATTTCTCACCAGAATAACTTATAAACATGCAATTATTATTCCAGTGCCACCTTATGACACTTCGATGTTCCTGTCATTACAAAATTAACAGCACATACACGGGAAACTTGGTACCAAGTTCTAAACGAACATTGACGATTCTTAATGAATTTTGATCTTATCAGCGATATGCACATACTTCAAAGAAAAACAATAACAAGAATGAAAGCGGTCTTCAGCAGAGTTTGAATCACTTCTGTTTGGACACCCCCACTTGGAACTGGGAATTCCTCAGTGACAATTAAGAATTACATTGATCAGTGTTAATGAAATCTTCATCTGGGGGGACAGGTTGACGTTTCAGTGTTAATTGTGTCGGAAGATTCTCTTTTGAACTACATTTCCACGCCGGTATCAATGGGTCTTAAAATACATGGGCACAGCACAAATTCGAGGAAGAAAATCCTTCAATTACGACTAAAGAAAGCTTCTTAGTGACTTTGCAGTAGGAGAAAACCCGGGACATATTCTTCACTTCATGAATGTTTGATCTGTCAACGTATCAGATCTTCATTAAATGCCAAATCAGCGTAGAGGGTCTATGGAAGAAATCAGACACCACTGCAATCAAAAAGACATAGGAACAATGCATGGCAGTTCTACACTTTCAGCTGATCCCACTCCCAACTCCTTCAGTTAAACGATAGTGATCTTTATTTCCATGTGGCTGTAATGATTTCCCTTTTGTGCATCGGCATCAACAAAGAAGGAAAAAATGTGCGAGAAGATTCGATGCATTCATCTCCTTTATGTGTCACCCCTAAACTGTTTGACTTCTGATGAAGGGCTTTTGCCCGAAACGTCGATTTCGAAGCTACTTGGATGCTGCCTGAACTGCTGTGCTCTTCCAGCACCACTAATCCAGAAACTATTTTATTTTTGTCTCCCATACAAAGCCAGAACAGCACTATGCCAGTCTGCTGGTGAAATCCACAATTGGAGTAAATAATATCATTATTAAAATTAGACGAAGCTGAGAAATTAGTGGAAACATAGAATTAGACAAGAAGCGAGAAAAGAAGGAAGTCTTACATGAAAAGAACAGTTCTTTTTCAGAACAACATAACTTTGCAAATATTGTCCTGTTGAACACACTATGAGGTATGAAGTTCTCAAAATGTTGCCACATTCTTATAAATTCACGCTATTCCCCAAAATACATGTTTAAACTAATTAATCATTTGAACTAAATCTTGGTTTTATCTTCCTTATGTCCAAGAGCAATCGTCAATCCTGCATTTTTCCTTTCACAGTATGAGCATACCTACCCCGTCATCATTGCATTAAAGATGCATTTTGAATGTATGTGTGTATAACCAATATATTTACTGATATTAAATATCCAAATTTACAGTTTTTAGTTGTATTCGTTATTCCAGAAATGGGAAACTGTTCCAAATTGCATTGATCACTCTTAAATGCTCAGTATACTTTTCCGGCCAAGATCATTTCACATAAGTGTTGCAGAAAACAAGCAAAAAGAAAGAATACATTGAGAGAGAGGTGTAAAGAAAAGAATGTCCATACACTTACCTCCGGCTTTGGATCACGTGGTCTAAAATCTGTGGATTTCTCAGCCGTGTTCCAGTTTCCTGGTGTAAAAAATGCCAGCTCTTTATTTAGAATACACTGAGCCTGGGATACAGAGATGAATACATGACAACAAAGAAGAGTTTCTACCTGAGTCAGAATTCCTGCAACTCCAACCCACGTAGACAGTAAACACCAGAAGAAGGAGAATCAGCACCGATGAACTCCCATAAAATATTAAAAGGCAAGGAAAACCAGCGTCCTCTGAAGAAGGCAGAGATACTATTCATTATCCACAACCGAACCATACTCCACTTGCAGACAGCTCACAGGGACCCATCTATGACTATTCGAAGTAATTTCCGACTGCACCTGTCAGTCTTTCCAGCAAAGCCAGCAACGGATTGTGTAATATAGCATTTAAAACTATATTTCAACACTTCTATCAATGAAGCAGTTTAGTATTTAAATATTTTTACTAGGTATTTGCATTCTGGATTTTATATTACTTGCTACATACAACTTTTCGTATTTCTTGAAGCATCTTGGAAGGCAAGTTACCCTGAATTTTCGGAATTCTGTACAGGTTACATCTCTTTGGCACTTTTAACTCTGCAAGTGACTATGTTTAACAAATACTGCGTTAAAAGTGTAACTTCGTTCCATAACTAACACGTCATAATTTAAATATTTTAAACAGCTGCATTACGATTTAGAATGACAATTGTTGGGCAAAAAGCTGATGCTTTATTCAAAGATCAATTAAGGAGAGGCTACATGAAATCTTGAAAAATCGGAATCTGAGCTTGTAGATGAACAGAGTGATTTGTTGCTGCGTTGACAAAAAAGAACCAGAAAGGAACAGAAGGTCAAACAGTGATAACAGGAGCATTAAAACTTAATACAAGCACAGAGTTACAAAGTGGAGAAGTGATGGAGTGAATTAGGGGAATATAGTTTTCATCAAACTTGAAGCACAATGAAGAGGCATGAGTGTGATGTACCAAATGGGGATGGGACAAAGAGTACTCTTAAATCTGGATGGGAGAATGGAATGCTTGAACAGGTGCACATGTTGATAATTGAATCAAAGTGGTATTTGGAAAGACTCTTCTAAGGAACGCTGTTTTTAAGTTTTATTAATTGCATTCACCAATTTGTTAAATTATGTTTTTCCCTATTGTGAATATATGAAACACTGAACACTACTCAAATGAATTAGGAGTGAAATTAGAAAAGTATGAATAGATAATTATTTTCCTATTGTAATCAGCAAGATATTCAGACTCCTGAATACATTATACTAATATAATACTATTACTACTAACAAGAAATGGTGTGCTTCAACCGATAAACATCAAGAATGTTAAACAGCACAATATTGAGTGTTTTGGAAGTAGTAAATAGCCGAACGTTTATGCAAAGAATGAACTTTCAACCTTAATGATCATATTGCTCACAATAAAAATCCATGTTGGCATTAAACATAAGCGTGAACTGATATAATCAATATTTACCTCTGTGATACGAAACACGTTCGCTGACAAGACTTGTAGTTGAGTTGAGTTCAACTGAGCAAGTGCACACAATGCTATTTTTCCAACCTGCTGGGACGATGATATGATTTCTGATATTATCTGCACCGGCGGAGTCTACCGTCACAGATTCAGTCCAACTCTCAGAATCCCAAGTGGAAATATTCCAGTGGATAGGAAGAGTGTCAGAGATCACGTTGCTCACTAAACACATCAATGGCACAGTTTCCATAGAAAATGCTTCATTCGGCGGTGGGGATAAAAGAACTATGGTGGGAGAACCTGATGAGATTGGGAGGTAAAATTAAATTATTGTTCAACATTGCCGATTATTGCTAGTAAATCTTTCTTTGTTCTTACCTGCTATGAGCAATCTCGACCCCTTTCCGAATTTGAAGGGGTTAAGGTACGATTTCCTACCAGCACAGTAATACAGACCAGAATCATTTCTCTGGACATTGTGAATCACAAGCGTATAAATATTCATAGTTTCATTAAATTCTCCAGAAAATCTTCCAGCTGGATAGGAGATTCTCCTCACCATGTAAACGAGTTGCAAATTTTCTCGTACTTTCTGTTTATACCAATGAACACCTCCCACTGCATACCAGCCCGTGTGACAGTTCATCCTGACAGTGCTTCCAACCGAGACATGCTGAAATGCTGGATTCTGCAGAGGCGCTGTCTGAGAGACGACAACTATGAAAACAGGGCATATTAGAAGAAGTCAGCTGAAACTGAAATAAGTACTATCACAAGTTTAATGCTGTAAGTGAGAAAGTGCCATCTTTTCCTCAATGACCATCAATGGTATTTAAGAATTGGTAAATTATTAAGGTTTAAACTTGAGTGAGTAGCTGGAGATATAAGAAAGGAGCAAAGAAAGAAAGAAACAAAGGAAGAAAGAAAGGAAGAAACAAAGGAAGAAAGAAAGGAAGAAACAAAGGTTGGAATAAAGGGAGGAAGAAAGGAAGGAAAAAAGGACATAATAAAGAAAAGAAAGAAGACAGGGAGGAAGGAAGAATGAAAGAAAGAAAGAAAGAAAGAAAGGAAATATGAAAGCCTTTTGCTCACCACAAAACAAACGTTATACCATACAGCCACTTAATGCTTCACTTTACATGATTTCCCATTGTTCTTACACCTCAAATAGAAATAAAGAACGTCGAACCTGATAAAAGATTGACAAGAGTACAGAGAGATATGATATTCATTGCCATGAGTGAAGTGAGACATATGTGCAATTAAATTACTTGTGAAGATAAAACCTGAGGCATCATAAAGTTAACAGCTGTGGAAATTTTGTGCTGCAATTAAAAATAACTAGATGGAAAGTACAGAATTGTTGGTTTCATCTGTGGGTTTCCTGTTTACATGTTAGTCTCCACCTACACACCTATTTGAAAAGATCAATCGATCAGCATGCAGTTTCCTTTTTAATTTTTTTTTAAAAATCACTCTAAGCGAGCACACTGTCTGTTCTATTCCTTCCCGGATCTGCCCTTGTTCCTCATCAACTGTCAACTGTCCCTCATTGGTCACCAGCTTCTTTCCCAAACCAAAAGAACATAGCTATTCCATAAATCAACAATAAAAAATGTGTCCTAGTGTCTATGTCACAAATTATGTACATGTTCTTGTGTACATGACAGGGTAGTTTTTCAGCTAAGCTGGTAAACCTAAACATATGCTTGTTCTTTCAAGACATAGTAAGTTTCACAAGCCTGACCTTATCAATAGGTGCTGGCTGTCTGCTTAATTTTCTTGGACAATATTTTTCGCATCATTGCAAGAAAAACTCAGATTATTAGTACGTTATTGATTGTTTGATGTTGTTTTATAATAAGTCGTTATCAGGTGTATTATGTTAAAACAGTGTGATGTTTAGAATCAAGTCCATACCAAGCCCCGCCCAAACCCATCTCCCTCTGACAAATGCACCTCACTCTCGACGCTATTTAGCATGGCCAATCCACCTTTTTTGGATTGTGGGATGAAACCAGAGCACCCAGCAGAAACGCATGCAGACACATGGGGAATATGCAAACTGCACACAGTCACCAAGGCAGGAATTGAACCTGGTTCTCCGGCTATGTGAGACTGCAGAGCTAACCGCTGAACGACTGTGCCACACGGCTACTTTCTTGCGTTTTATGTATGTATAGAAAGCCGTGGGATTCTCCATAATTCTGTTTATTAACGATTTTTGTTGCACTATTTTAGCTCTACTAATTCCTTGCGTAATTTCTTTCATATTTTCAATATGTTTTTCAAGGACATCATCAGTTCTTTGTCTTACGTCCAACCAGGATCCTGTTATGGTGCTTTTTTAAAATTTTACACGATTTCTGACCTTGACATTTGAAGCAAGGCACTCCAGACATTAGCCACATTTGAAGAATTACTGCCATGCGGTATTATCATAAATATATTAAATTATGAATAGTATTGACATTGATAGAATTATGGACAGTAACAGAATTTCTATTACCATTTTGTCCCAGGATAATTGAATACTTTATATGGTATTACGACTAATATAAACATTATTATGATACGAATATAAATGTTCTATATTTTTGATTTTTATGAACTGCTTGAGAATTACACTGGAAATTCTTAAATTATATGCTGAATTATCTGTTAATTTCGAATTTGGCAAATGTTTGAAGTGATTCTCATGAGCATTAATATTGACTTGCTCAATGAAGGGTACCTTTGTGGGTCTTTATGGCTTATATTTATTAATGTGCAGAATTAGAGAACATCTATAATGTTGATAATCACTATCTTATTTGGCATGCTAAATTACCATTTTTTCCAATTAGCTGTCATCTTCAAGATAGTACATATTTAAACTGCTTCTTTTCCTTTATGCAATCGTTACATAGTAATTCCCAATCAATTGTGAATTGACATTATGTTTAGGAGCTGTAATATCCATTTTGACTTTTAGTTATGATTTCATTCGAAAGTGCATTGGCTGTCATAGTCCTTTAAAAATATCTTATAAACATATTCTCCCAAGTGATGATATCTATATAAATATAGCAATTAAGTGTAAACATGTGTGCTTGTGTATATTTTATTATATCACAATTAGGTAAGAATAAAATATACAAGAATAAAATATACAACAATTGTAAATACATTCTCTATGTAGGTTCTATTTAATATATATGTCGTGTCTGCTTATGACATTGTTAGAAGTACTTACATAGCTTGATATTGATAAGACGTTTCCACAATATATTTGAGAAAAAGTCATGGGAGCAGAAACTTTCGAGAAAAAAATTAAAAAGTGCCATTAATAAGTTTGCAAATGACACCACTGTTGGTGATATTGTGGACAAAGAGAAGGTTATCAGGGAACACAGCTACATCTCGATCACCTGGGCCAATTGGCTAAGGAATTGCAGATGGAGTTCAATTTGCATGAATGCAAAGTGCTGTATTTTGGTCTACCAAACCAAGCAGGACTGGCCCTGAGGAAGTGTTACAGAACAAATAGATCTAGACTTACAGATTCATAGCTACTTGAACGTGGAGTCGCAGCCAGATAGAGTGGTGAATAGAGCTTTCAGTATGCATGCTTTCATTGGTCTGACAATGAGAATAGAATTGTGACATCTTGTTGCAACTGCATAAGGCATAAGCAAGGCTACATTTGGAGTCCTGTGTGCAGTCTGGTCTACCTACTAATGAAAGTTTTTGATTTTCCTTGTTTTGCTTTTGTTTTTGTTTTAGAAAAAAAGGAGGGGAACGACAGAGTTAAAATATTGGCAGGCTGCATGTTGTGTCCTTGAATTAACATGCTGACACCTTTTTAAGGGAAAGAGGGAAAAATGATGTTGCAAGACGGCATCCAGAAAGACCACAGACGTGGGGTTGCAGGCAGCATTAGAAGTCGACTTGAGCTAACACGATGATCTAAATGGAAAGACGCTGTGGCAAGACACAATTCGGCAAGAATGGTTTCTAAATTCAGGTGACCTTGAGTTATTGCCAGTTGCTCCCGCGCCTGTTTGTCTTTGTGTGGTGTGTTCATTTTATTTGACAGGTTATAGACTTGCGCAATGGACTGGTAACATTGCAATGGGAGTGGTAAGTTCCAAACACCCGGCAAAAAGACTGCCCCCGCGGACAAGTAAATCTTCTCTCGCTGAGCAGCGTGGCCAGATTCTGTTTGCTGTCTTGAAGGACACACTGAATTGCCGTGGTAAATGTGTTTGGATCAAGAGTAAGGTAGGAGATACCCTGGTCCTGCGTGGTTCCCAGTCAATATTGTTTGAGAGGTGAAATATAGAAAGTGGTTGCTACTTTCGTCATGTTCGAAAGAAAAGGAAAACTGGCCATTGGCAAAAAGCTGTTAGAAACGCTGATACAATTCCCGCTAATCAGCCACAAGATACTAGTGTGAGTTCTCAACGGTGTCATCGTGTCGAGATGGATGGTGAAGGCATTATACGATTTACAAATTTAGTACCAAACAACTTGCTTGCCCCAGAGTTAAGACAGATAAAACCATATTTGGTAAACCCTGGACCCACTCTAAGGTCCGTGGCATGCTTAAAGATGCCTCAATCCATGAAAGCATCTGAACTTATTTTTATTTGGCTAGTATAATTCTGCAGTAAATATAGTTGCTTGTTTTTGGATGTCCAAACTTTAAAGAATTTGTCATGCAGGACATATTGGACAACTATTAAAGACTCTGTTTTATTTCCTTGGTTGGTGGACTAATGCAAGTCACGAACAACATGCCTTGAAAATATTGTTAGAATTGCAAATGGACGAGCTGGGGGGTATTTAGCTTTTGCCCATTTGGTTAAGCAGCTATGTGTTGCAGCAAGATTTATAAGGCGAAACTCCCTAAGTTTGACTTTGCTGGGGTGTGAATGTCTCATTACCCTTACAAGATATGAACAAAAATAACCTAAAAACTGAGATAGGAAAAAGGTTGAAAAATGTTCGTGTGTGTGTGTGTGTGTCAGAAAGACAGAGACAGAGAGACCAACACAGTGCTGGTTCACTGAAGCTTGCACAAAGATGAACTGCTTGTGGTCTGGTTTGAGTGCACATCTGTTTTTTAGTGATTGAATGTTTGTGTTTTGTTCCCTGGAGGTCGAGATAAGGGACTGTTTTGAGTTCAATTCGCACTTTGGGAATTTAAGATGATTTCTTTTAAAGTTTCAGCAAGCATGAGAGATTATGAAGTGTAGTTTCATTAAACAAGTAATATTAATGAGATATTAATCCACCAGTTCTTCTTGCAGTTCTTCATGACTGTCTTATTGTCAATTTCTAAATTCTCACATTTTATGCTTACATGAACGCCAATTTTATTTAAATTCGAATATGATGGAAGGCGGCAGTACAATTTGACAAATGTATAATCCAGTTCTACAATGCCCCTTAATTTCACCCCCCCAGGTGTAGGACTAATCTAAGAATTGACTAAAGGAATTAAAAGCAATAACACTGTAAATCCATTCCTCAGCAAGTATCTGCTCCTTTCTTAAAAATAATCTAAAAACAACATCAAGGAAAGTCACCTCAGATTTAACAATTGTTCATTGAATGGAGAAATTACATGAACTTCATGTAATTTTTGTTAAATATTGTAAAATGGAAGTATAAAGATAGATATAAAGTATCCCGAACCAACAATGTTATTTTCTGAAAATGATACTAGCAGAATTAATTTGTTTATGCTTTATTTCGGACTCGTTTGTTTACACTTAATTTTAAGACTGCTGCATCTCATTGATGATTATGAAATGCCTGTCATAGCTTTATTCTATATCAATTTCACTTCCACACTGAGAATTGAAGTTTCAGATCAACATCATGTTGTGAAAAATCATGCAACAAAAATTAAGATACTATTGTTCATATCTGTATCGCTGGACTTGCGCATTCAAAGTATTTTGTTACCATGTGATTAGACAAATTTGTTTAATGCAGTTGTCGTCATTTCACAACCTATAATGTTGGAAATAAACAATGACTGGTCAGAACCGCTAAAGGAACCGCAACTGGGATTTAAATTATTGGACTAACGCCAGGTAATTATAATGGAATTCAGAGTTGGAAACTGTACGTTTTACATTTTAAAATTGGTTTTTGAATAAATGCATCTCCAGTTTATATTGATAACTTTTAAAATGCCTCAGTCAATTCTTCATTTTCCACCTCTGATTTATAGTTAAGGTTTGTGTTAAATGTTATTGTTCAGGACCAGGTGGACTAGCCTTGAATCACAAAATCAGCATTAGTCAGCAAGTTCGATTAGTTGTATACCTTTATACATTGTCAGTGATCTATGTCATTGTGTTATGGTTAATTTGAAGCATGTCTGCATTAGTTCATTATTAATTAAATAATACATGACTAAATCCAATAGTAAACGGAACGATACCTTACTAGCCAGTTGGAGGAATTATGCATGTGATGGGGGATAGATACATGTGCAGCAGATGGAACTCCCAAAACCTGGGAATAGCGAAAAGTTGAGTGTAAGTGGGTAGATGAGGAAAAGGAACAGGCGGAACAGTGCAAGGCTATTAAGGCGAGGGCATATATTTGTAAAAGTTAAAGAAAAAATGCTGTCAAGTAAAAATAACTTACATTCTAATCGGAATGCTGAACCTATGTCTGGCATACTGATCCTGTTTGAGTGAGAGGATGGGGATTTTCCTCTAACATCTCCTGATAGTCCCCAGCACATCTCCCATTTATAAACCTCCACTTACTCTGATGGTGAAGGGTCCGATGTCGGTAACCAGCTTTATAGGTGACATCATCAGTGGCCTGAGCCATCCTGAAACAGGGTGGTTGCGGGAAACCAAGAAATGTTAATGAATCAAATCCCTGACCACAAGGAGAAACCGGCCTAATTTGCTCAATATGTCCAAACAACAACAGAGATTAATGGCAGCAAAATGTTAGAAGTGACCTGAATAGGAATACCTTGTGTTTTACGAATTAAATAAGTGGCGAGCTGTCTGACAAAAGAGGTATACAGTCCATAAATCAAAATAATCGAAAAGTTAACTTATCGCTAATCTTTTGCTATGTATTCTTTCTGGCATCACCGAAATGATTCAGACAAACAATATAAATTCATCTAAGAATTCCCAGTCGCAAATGATGCGAGTGATGATTTTCTACTGGGAAACACTGAACCACAACCAAAGTTCAAGTAAAACCGAGTATGCCCACCAAACACATGATCCGTATAACACATGCTCCAGCGCCAACAGAGTTGATTGAGGCCAGCACATCCATTTGGGGCAGAAGCTACCTCAGATGCCCGCCCAGCGAGCACTGCTGAGCAATGCTTCCCTGGTGCCAGGACCAAGGATGTCTCAGAGAGGACACACAATGTTCTCAAGGGGGAGAGGGGCCAGCAAGAGGTCATTGCTCACATTGGAAACAACAACACAGGAAAGGAAAGCATTGAGATTCTGAAGGGAGATGACAGAGAGTTAGGCAGGAATTTAAAAAAGAGGCCCTTGAGAGTAGTAATATCTGAATTACTCCCGGTGCTGCGAACTACTGAGGGCATGAATAGGAGGATAGAGCATATGTATACATCGCTGATGAGCTGGTGTATGGGAGAAAGATTCACATGTTGGGATCATTGGAATCTCTTTTGGAGTAGAGGTGACCTGTACAAGGAGGATGGAGTGCACCTAAATTGGAAAGGGACTAATATAATGCCATAGAAACTTGCTAGAGCTGCCTCAGCAGGATGTAAACTAGTGGGATGGTTGGGGCGGAGGGGGCGGTTGGAGCGGGGGGGGGGTGTGTGATGGAGGTGACCCACGGAGATAGTGAGGAAAGAGATAAATCTGAGACTGGTACACTTGAGAACAAAAGCGAGTCAACCAGTCACGGCAGAAAGGGCAAGGTAGGATTAATAAATTGTACTACATTTGACGATGGGAACCCTTAAAGATCAGCAAGGCAGCCTTTGCGTGGAGCTGCAGAAAATGGGGGAGATACCAAATGAGTATTTTGTATCAGTATTTACACTGGAAAAGGATATAGAAAATATAGACTGCAGGCAAGTAAATGGTGACATCTTGCAAAATGTCCATATTACAGAGGAGGAAGTACTAGATGTTTTGAAATACATAAACGTGGATTAATCGCCAGGAGCTGATCAGGTGTATCCGAGAACTCTGTGGGAAGCTAGAGAAGTGATTGCTGTGCCCCTAACTAAGATATTTGTATCATCAATAGTCACAGGTGAAGTGCCGGAAAATGGAGGTTGGCAAATGGGGTGCCACTGTTTAACAAAGTTGGTATGGACAAGTCCGTGAACTATAGACCACTGAGCCTGACCTCGGTGGTGGGCAAGTTGTTGGAGGGAATCCTGAGGGATAGGATGTACATGTATTTGGAAAGGCAAGGAAAGATTAAGGATAGCCGTAGCTTTGTGCGTGTGAAATCATGTCTCACAAACTTGATGGAGTTATTTGAAGAAGTAACAAAGAGGATTGATGAGGGCGGAGTGGTAGATGTGATCTATATGGACTTCAGTAAGGCGTTCGACAAGTATGCCATGGGATACTCATTAGCAAGGTTGCATCTCATGGAATACAGGGAGAACTAGCCATTTGGATACAGAATTGGCTCAAAGGGAGAAGCCAGAGGGTGGTGGTGGAGGGTTGTTTTTTCAGACTGGAGGCCTGTAACCAATGGAGTGCCACAAGGATTAGTGCTGTGTCCTCTACTTTTTGTCATTTACATAAATGATGTGGATGCGACCATAAGAGGTACATTTTCTGGCACCTCACCTGTGACTATTGATGATACAAATATCTCAGTTAGGGGACCAGCAATCACTTCTCTAGCTTCCCACAGAGTTCTTGGGTACACCTGATCAGCTCCTGGCGATTTATCCACGTTTATGCGTTTCAATTTTGGATGATAACAAAATTAGAGGTGTTGTGGACAGCGAAGAAAGTTGCCTCATATTACAACAGGATCTTGATCAGATGGGCTACACTTAATGGTAAGGTCCTAGGGAGTGTTGCTGAACAAAGAGACCTTGGAGTGCAGGTTCATAGCTCCTTAAAAGTGAATTCGCAGGTCGACAGGATAGTGAAGAAGACGTTTGGCATGCTTTCCTTTATTGGTCAGAGTATTGAGTACAGGAGTTGGGAGGTCTTATTGAGGCTGTACAGTACATTGGTTAGGCCACTGTTGGAATATTGCATGTAATTCTGGTCTCCTTCCTACCGGAAAGATGTTGTGAGACTTGAAAGGGTTCAGAAAAGATTTACAAGGATGTTGCCAGGATTGGAGGATTTGAGCTACAGGGAGAGGCTGAACAGACTGGGGCTAGTTTCCCTGGAGCGTCAGAGGCTGAGGGGAGACCTTATAGAGGTTTACAACATTATGAGGGGCATGGATAGGGTAAATAGGCAAAGTCCTTTCCCTGGGGTCGGGGAATCCAAAACTCAAGGGCATAGGTTTAGGGTGAGAAGGGAAACATATACGAGAGGCCAAAGGGGCAACTGTTTCACAAAGAGAGTGGTACGTGTATGGAATGAGCTGCCAGAAGAAGTGGTAGAGGTTGGTGGCTGTGTGGAATGGTCTGCCCCAGAGTGCAGTGGCGGCCCAGTCTCTGGATTCATTTAAGAAAGAGTTGGATAGAGGGTGGAATAAGATAGTGGAATCAAGGGTTATGGAAATAAGGCAGGAAGAGGATACTGATTCGGAATGATCAGCCGTGATTATATAGAATGGCGGTGCAGGCTCGAAGGGCTGAATGGCCTACTCCTGCACCTATTGTCTATTGTCTATTGTCTATTGGTACAATTGCAACATTTAAGAGGAATTTGAATGTGTATATGAATAGGAAGGGTTTGGAGGGATATGGACGGGGTGCTAGCAGGTGGGACTAGATTGGGTTGGGATATCTGGTCGACATGGACGGGTTGGAACAAAGGGTCTATTTCCATGCTGTACATCTCTATTACTCTATTGAGTTCGATGCAAGGGGCCTAACAGGGAAGGCAGATGAACTCAGAGCATGTCTCGAAATATGGGACTGAAATATCATAGCAATTACAGAAACATGGCTCAGGGATGGGCAGGACTGGCAGCTTAATGTTCCAGGATAAAAATGCTGCAGCAAGGATAGAAAGGGAAGCAAGACAGGAGGGGGAGTGGCGTTTCTGATAAGGGATGGCTGTACTGAGTGTGGATGTTCCCGGAAATGCATCCAGGCAAGTTATTTGGGTGGAACTGAGAAATAAGAAAGGGATGATCACCTTATTGGGATTGTATTATAGATCACCGAATAATCAGAGGGAAATTGAGAAATAAACTTGTAAGGGGATCTCAGCTGTGTGAAAGAATAATAGGGTGATTATGGTAGGGGATTTTAACTAACCAAACATAGACTGGGACTGCCAGAGTGTTCAGGCTTTAAATGGAGAGGAATTTGTTAAGTGTGCACAAGAAAATTTTCTGATTCAGTCTACGGATGTACCTACTAGAGAAGATGCAAAACTTGGACCGACTCTTTGGAAATAAGGCATGGAAAGTAACTGAAGTGCCAGTGGGGCAGCACTTTGGGATCAGCGACCATAAGTCCATTAGATTTTAAATAGTGATGGATAGGATAGATAAAGGTTAAAGTTCTAAACTGGAGAAAGTCCAATTTTGACGGGATTTGGC
This sequence comes from Chiloscyllium punctatum, assembly GCF_047496795.1. NCBI lineage: Eukaryota > Metazoa > Chordata > Chondrichthyes > Orectolobiformes > Hemiscylliidae > Chiloscyllium > Chiloscyllium punctatum. The sequence goes on from NC_092766.1 coordinate 19,392,880, forward strand.
AAGAACTTTCAAAAACTAATGGGGGGGCGTGGGGGGTAGACGTTCGCAGGTAAAAGGACGGCTGGAAAATGGGAAACCTTTAGAAATGAGACAACGAGAATCCACAGAAAGTATATTCCTGATAGGGTGAAAGGAAAGGCCGGTTGGTATAGGGAATGCTGGATGATTAAAGAAATTGAGGCTTTTATTTATAAAAAGAAGGAAGCATATGTCAGGTACAGACAGGATAGATCGAATGAATCCTTCGAAGAGTATAAAGGCAGTGGGAGTATACTTAAGCGGGAAATCAGGAGGTCAAAAAGGGGTCATGAAAAAGCTTTGGCAAATAGAATTAAGGAGAATCCAAATGATTTTTACAAATACATTAAGGGCAGGAGGGTAACTAGGGAGAGAATAGAGCCCCTCAAAGATCAGCAAGGTGGCCTTTGTGTTGAGGCACAGAAAATGGGGGAGTACTAAACGAGTATTTTGCATTAGTATTTACACTGGAAAAGGATGTGGAAGATATAGAATAGGGAAATAGATGATGACATCTTGAAAAATGTCCATATTTCAGAGAAGGAAGTGCTCGATGTCTTGAAACGCATAAACGTGGATATATCGCCAGAAGCTAATCAGGTGTATTTGAGAACTCAGTGGGAAGCTGTAGAAGTGATTGCTGGGCTTCTTGCTGAGATATTTGTGTCATTCATAGACACAGGTGAGGTGCCTGAAGAATGGAGGTTGGCCAACGTGGTACCAATGTTTAAGAAGAGTGGTAAGGACAAACCAGGGAACTATAGACCAGTGAAGCTGAACTCGGTGGTGGGCAAGCTCTTGGAGAGAATCCTGAGGCATAGGATGTACTTGTATTTGGAAAGGCAAGGACTGATTAGGGATAGTCAACATAGCTTTGTGCGTGTGAAATAATGCCTCACAAACTTGATGGAGTTATTTGAAGAAGTAACAGAGAGGATTGATGAGGGTAGAGTGGTACATGTGATCTATATGGACTTCAATAAGGCGTTCGACAAGGATTACCATGGGACACTGATTAGCAAGGTTAGACCTCATGGAATACAGGAAGAACTAGTCATTTGGATACAGAACTGGCTCAAAGGTAGATGACAGAGGGTGGTGGTGGAGGTTGTTTTTCAGACTGGAGGCCTATGACCAGTGGAATGCCACAAGGATCGGTGCTGGGTCTTCTACTTTTTGTCATTTATATAAATGATTTGGATGCGAGCATAAGAGGTACAGTTAGTAAGTTTGCAGATGACACCAAACTTGGCGGTGTAGTGGACAGCGGAGAAGGTTACCTCAGATTACAACAGGATCTTGATCAGATGGGCCAATGGGCTGAGAAGTGGCAGATGGAATTTAATTCAGATAAATGCGAGGTGTTGCATTTTGGGAAAGCAAATCATAGCAGGATTTATACACTTAATGGTAAGGTCCTATGGAGTGTTACTGAACAAAAGACCTTGGGGTTTTGATTCATAATTCATCGAAAGTGGATTCGAAGGTAGATTGGATAGTGAAGAAGACGTTTGGTATGCTTTCTTTTATTGGTCAGAGTATTGAGTACAGGAATTGGGAGGTCACGTTGCGGCTGTTGGTTTGGCCATTGTTGGAATATTGCGTGCAATTCTGGTCTCCTTCCTACCCAGAAGATGTTGTAAGACTTGAAAGCGTTCAGAAATGATTTACAAGAATGTTGCCAGGGTTGGAGGATTTGAGCCATAGGGAGAGGCTGAACAGACTGGGGCTGTTTTCCCTGGAGCGTCGGAGGATGTAGGGTGACCTTATAGAGGTTTACATAATTATGAGGGGCATGGATAGGATAAATAGACAAAGTCTATTCCCTGGTTTTGGTGAGTCCAGAACTAGAGGGCATAGGATTAGGGTGAGAGGGGAAAGATACAAAAGAGACTTAAGCGGCAATTTTTTCAGGCATAGGGTGGTACGTGTATGGAATGAGCTGCCAGAGGAATTGGTGGAGATTGGTGCAATTGGATCATTTCAATGGTATTTGAATGTACATATGAATAGGAGTGACTTGGTGGGTTAGGTGCTGGATGGGACTAGATTAGGTTGGGATATCAGGTCGGTATGGACCTGTTGGACCGTAGGGTCTGTTTCAATATTTTACATCTCTATGTTTCTGTGTCACTATGACCCTTTCCCAAGTGGAGCCTGGAAATGGGGACATGTGGCGCCTGGAACTATGCTTTTGGGATTGCAAACAAAACAGTGAAATCCCCCCAGGGACAGATGGCAGGACATTGCTTAAACTGTGGAAATAATGGCCACTGAGGAGCAAAGTGTCCGTCATGTTACCTTAGAGGTGATGCAGGGTTGACATGCTTGCATCCTCGCAAAAGGAAAATCTGCTGATATACACTGACTCGTGGTGCTTTTGGTATGACCCACGATTACGGAGCCCTTTGGGAACATAGAGGAATTTTAACCTCCACGTGGCATTCTATTAATGCTATTATTAATGCGACTTTGTCCAATCAATGTGGCAGATACCAAATGTTCGGCTCACATTGAAGCAACTGATACAGTCTCCAAAGGCATGAGCAGATAGATGCTGCTGCCAAACAGGTTGCCTTATATCCCAAACTTCTGGTCTCATTAGGTCCCCAACAAAACCCGGTTACAGACAATGTGTGACAGGTATGCCAGACCTGGGAAAGGTTCAGAATCCGCAGGGGAAGCCTTCATTGAGGCTTTATGGAGTCAAATGGGGGCGGGAGGGGGGGTCCCTCGTCACTCAACCTGGACAAACACTTGTTCCTTCTTTGCTGCAGGTTATTTTCGTTGATGAAGTTCATTATTGGGCAAGGAGGGAACAGTTAATACTTTATTGCAAATTTGTCGGTGCCCAGATGTTCAGAAAGAAGCTGAGAAAAGAGCTGAAGCAAGCCTGATTTTCTTCTGTAAAATGGAAGCCCTGAGTTTGTTGAACCACTTCAATGCTTGGTGGACCTTTTACTTGTCTACGACTTGTTTTTATAAAATTAGTTTGAATACATTGATGCGAGTATTGTCTAATAATAGATGTATGTAGTAGATGAATCAAAACCATCCCAACGACTAATACTGCTGTCACAACAATTTTGGACAAGTGGGAAATATTTGTAACAGTTAGCCAAAACTCATCAAGGTTTACATTCACAGGTACACCAAGCCTCAAAATTAAGACCGGGAAAATTGTACCCTGGGTGAAAAGGACCATTCCTAGTTCTGCTGGCCACCCACATAGCAGTCAACGTCTATGGAAGCTTGAATAGACGCATACAGTTTCATGTCAAAGAGTGCCATACCCCCAGAGGATAACCAGAAGATCCTGGCAGAGAGATCTGTTCAGCCTCCGTCCACGCATGCCTCAGGCAAATCGAACTGCATTTCACTAACCTTCTTATCTTTCTGTCACTAACTATGTTTGAATGGAGCACAATGGATTGTCAGATAACCCCTAGTAAATAGGAGTTATAGTTTAATACTTTTCTTTATGTGCAGAATTTCGACTACTCTATCTGATGGTTATGTATCCATAACACCATCCGTTCCGAACTCACACCAAACTTCCCCAGCTGACTGGAAATGTTATAGCTCTAGTACGTCGGATGGATCAGTTTTTGTCCAATGTGTACAGGAGGGTTTCCTGACACAGTTTGTCGAAGGGCCACCAAGAGGGGAGGCCACACTGGTGCTTGATAATGAACCAGACCAGGTGTTTGATTTAGTTGTAGGTGAGCACTTTGGAGAGATTGACCATAATTCGGTTACGTTTAGTTTAGCGATGGAAAGGGTCCATACCACAGGTCAAGAGTTATCGATGGGAACAAGGACAATTATAATGCGATGAGGCAAGAATTATGTTGTATCAAATGGGGTAGCAAAAAGCAGGGGATGCAGGCAATCAAAATGTGGAGCTGGTTTAAGTAACAGAAATTGCGTATCCTTGATAGATATGTCCCTGTCAGGCAGGGAGGAAGTGATAAGGTAAGGGAATCGTAGTTTACAACAAAAATTGCATCTCTTGTTAAGAAGAAGAAGGAGGCTTTGTGTTAATGAGGCAAGATTGTACAGATGAGGAGATGGAGAGTTACAGATCAGCTAGGAAGGATTTAAATAGAGAGTTAAGAAAAGCAAAGAGAGGGCACCACAACAGTCTTTGGCAAAATGAATAAAGGAGAACTCTTAAGCTTTCTGTAAATATGTGAGGAATAAAAGGATGATTAGGGTAGGAATAGGGCCAGTCAAAGACAGAGGTGGGAAGTTGAGTGTGGACCCTGTAGAGATCGGAGAGGTGCTAAATGAACATTTCTCATCGGTGTTCATTCAGGAAAAGGAGAATATTGTGGAGGAGAAGAATGAGGTACGAAATATTAGACGAAAAATGATCGAGGTTAGTTATGCACAGGCGTTATCAATACTAGAAGGAGTGAAAGTAAACAAGTCCTCAGCGCCGAATAGAATTTATGCGAGGATTCTCTTGGAAGCAAGGGATGAGATAGCTTCCAAGCCGTTGGCTTTAACATTTGAGTCCTCATGGTCTACAGGTTTAGTACCCGAGGACTGGAGGATTGAAAATATTGTGTCCTTGTTCAAGAGGGCAGCAGAGATGACCGAGGCAATTATAGACCAGTGAGCCTTACTTCTGTTGTAGGAAAGGTTTTGGAAAGAATTATTAGAGATAAGATACATAATCATCTAGCAATCAACAATTTGATTCCAGAACAGATAATCAACATAGTTGTGTCAAGGGCAGTTGTCTCACAATCCTCATTGAACTTTTTGAGAACGTGACCAAGGATGTAGATGAGGGTAGGGCAGTTGACGTGGAATACGGGGGCTTCAGTAAATCCTTTGATAAGGTTCCATATGGTAGGCTCTAGGAGAAAATGCAGAGGCATGGAATTGAGAGTGATTTAGCAGTTTGGATTAGAAACTGGAAGAAGGCAGCGAGTGGTGGTTGATGGAAAATATTCTGTCTGGAGTCCAGTTACTAGTGATGTGCCACAAGGATCTATCTTATGACCACTGCTGTTTGTCATTTTTATAAACGACTTAGACGCAAGCATAGGTGGATGGATCAGTAAATTTGCAGGTGACACTTAAGTCGGTGGAGTAGTGGACAGTTTTGAAGAATGTTCCAGATTGCAGGGGGACTTGGATAAACTGCAGAATTGGGCTGAGAGGTGGCAAATGGAGTTCAAGATAGCTAAATGTGAGGTGATGCACTTTGGGAAGAATAACGGGAATAACTGGGTCAATGGAAAGATTATTGGTAGTGTCGATGTGCATAGGGATCTTGGAGTCCATTTGCATAGATCTCTGAAAGTTGCTACCCAGGTGGATAGTGCTGTGAAGAAGTCATACGGTGTGTTAGGTTTCATTGTTAGAGGAATTGAGTTCAGGAACCGCAATATCATGCTGCAATGACACAAAAAGCTTGTGTGGTTACACTTGGAATATTGTGTACAGTTCTGGTCTCCCCATTACCGGAAGGACGTGGAAGCATTGGAAAGGGTGCAGAGGAGACTTACCAGGATGTAGCCTGGTCTGGAGAGAAGGTCTTATGAGGAAAGGCTGAGAGACTTGGGTCTGTCCTCATTGGAAAGAAGAAAGCTAAGGGGGCATTTGATAGAGACATACAAGATGATCAGAGGATTAGTGAAATACTTTTTCCTCGGATGATGACGTCAGCTCGTATGAGAAGGCATAACTACAAATTGAGGGGTGATAAATTTAAGACAGATGTCAGAGGAAATTTCTTTATGCAGAGTGGTAAGGGCGTGGAATGCCCTACCTGCTAATGTAGTCAACACAGCCATATTAGGGAGATCTAAACAATCCTTAGATAAGCACGTGGATGATTTTGGGATAGTGTAGGTGGACGAGCTGAGAATAGTTCACAGGTCGGAGCAACATCGAGGGCCGAAGGGCCTGGTCTTTGTTGGATTGTTCTATGATCTATGTTCTATGAATCCTCATGGAATTTGACCATCTTGCAGGTTTCTCTTCCCCGCCTTTGGAAATTTAAGTAACCCTGCAGATAATCCTCTACTCGATTCAGTTCTCTGTTGTGGCCCTACTCTCCAGTGATCTCGCAGATGCCTATGTTTCCCCTTCCTGACGAAACCCCCGATGATGATTCCCAGTCACTGGAGTCTTCTATCCCTTTTCTTAATGATCCATGGATTAGATGTCCGATCTCCAACCACCAGCCCCTGACAATCCCCTGGCTATGGGTAAAGTCCCCCTTTTGCTCACAAAGCAATTTTTGCAGTAAAATGTAGTCTGCTAGCCATAGTGCTGTCTGAGTCCTGGCTGAGGAATGGTATTTTGTTAATCTGACTTTGCAGTGGTAGCCTGTCTCTGTTCCTCTGACCCTTTGATATTTCTGCCTCATCGAATAATGTATTATTTCACTATGTCTCTTATTGAATGTTCTTGCCTAGCTGAACATGCTGTATAAGATATCATGCAGTTTTGCAGACATTGCGAAATGTAGGTCTGGACAATGTACGTGAACCTTACTACTGCCCCTAGTTTGTGTAATTAATGGACAGTGGGCTTTTTTTTAATACCAAATAAATTGTAACACATTGTATTTGCCGAGGACTTCTCCAAAGGAAGATGTAGCTCCCCCATGCCCATGGAATAAAAGCTAGTTTTTTGATCAAATTCTCCTTTCCTGACGATTTTGTTTTAAATGATTCAGCAAAAAATTTACTTTTCCCCAACACTGACACAATAGCAGCATTTAAAAAAACACCTCAATGAATACATTAGTAAGATTGGAACAGAGGGACATGCCACGTGTAAGTGAAGACAGTTTCAGTATGTTAAAGGAAAACGTGTTGGTGCAGGCTTGGAGGGTCAAAGAGCCTATTCCTAATATTGTGTTGTTCTTTCTATTTTCCTCTTTGTAATTCTGGATTTAGGTATATTTTCAATGGATACCATTGACAGGTTTATGACCAGATATTAAAATGGGCGTTGATAAAGATAAGGGAGAAATCAGAGTTGGACTAAATAAATGGAAAGAACGACATATGGTACAGACGCTGCAGTAGTTCCTTCAGAATTACAAAATAAAAAATGTCCTTACAAAAGACACGGAATTCTGCTTGAAGAATCAGCATTTGGAGCATCCACAAGCGTTGAGTTGGTATGTGAATATGTGTGCCTGTGTGTGTCAGTGTGAAATGCAGAAGATGTTGTTTATGTTCATAGCAACACAGGAGGAAAAGAAAAGGATTATCCAATTCAGCCTCTCGAGCTTGTTCTGTCATTCAATTGGATCATTGCTGATCGGTGGCCTATCTCATAATTCCAGGCTTTATCCCTCAAAATCTTTGCTGAACAAAGAAAACTTTACCTCAAAATTAAAATTAATAGCTGTCTATGGAAGAGAGTTTCAATCATCTATACCTCATTTATGTAGAAGTGCTTCCTAATCTCTTTCTTGAATTGTCTGACCTTAATTAAGAGTCTATGCTCTCTATTTTTGGAAACTCCAAATATTGAAAATGATTTGCTTTTTTCAACCCTATCTTTTCCTATTAATATCTTGAAATGGTCGATCACTTTCTGCTAAAATTTAGAATAAACAGATCTAATTTGCCTTGACTGTTCTGATACATTAACTCCTGAAATCTCGGAGGTATCGTTCTTAGGGTTTTGTACTCCCTCCAAAGCCAGTAAGTCTTTCATAAGGTTTTGATGCCTACAACTGCTCAAAAGGCTCCAAATGAGTTCTAACCAGGGTCTCGTATAACTGCAACATAACTTCTGCATCCAAATACTCCAGAACTTCAGACATAAACTTCAACATTCCATTAGTTTTTTTTATTATTTTCTTGCATCTGTTCTTAGCATTTTCAATATCAATGCATTTGAACCAGCAAGACGCATTGGATATCCATTGTCTTTAACCTCACATCATGTCGAAAGGCGCATAGTCTATTCTTTCTTTCCATTTAACATACATTCGCTTCTACTGAACTCCATCTGATGCAGTTTTCGCTACTTATTTAGGGGCGGCACTGTGGCTCACAGCACCAGTATCCTTGGTTCGATTCCAGCCTTGGGTAACTGTCTGTGTGGAGTTTGCACATTCACCCCGTGTCTGCGTGTGTTTCATCCGCTTGCCCCGGTTTCCTCTCGCACAAAGATGTGCACGTTACGTGAATTGGCCATACTAAATTGTCCATAGTGTTAGGTGCATTAGTCAGAGGGAAATGGATTTACGTGGGTTACTCTTCGGAGGGTCGGTGTGGACTAATTGGGCCGAAGGGCCCGTTTCCACACTGTAGGGAATCTAATTTTTAAAAACTACAATAATCAATATCTGCTTATAATTCGGAGCTAATGTTTGCACTATCTGCAATGCAACTACAATAGCAAGTTTGGAGATGTGGCTTTCTGTGCCAAGTCGTTAATTAATAATATTAATAACTGCTGTTCGAGCACAGATCCTTGTGAGACACCACTGGTTATTGCCAATTTGACTACATTCTACACCCCTCAATCCCCAACACCATGATCTGAACTTTCTGTTGCCAGCCACTCAAAAGAAATTATAGTCATGCCAGTAATTTACCCTAACATCCATGGGTTTCTAACTTTGGAATCCATTATATTAAAAAAATATTAAATGGGTTTTGTAAGTCTATGAAGAATCCAAAGACATTCCACTGTCCACTACATTAATCAGCTCTTCAAAACTTTCAGGGCAGTTTGTCAGGCATTATGCCCCTGTCATGAATGCATGCTGGCTCTCTCTGATTAACTGAACAATTTCTCGTTGTTCAGTCACTCCATTCTTTGCAACAATCTCCAACAAATCCACCACCACAGTGCTTAAGCTAAATCTTCTGTAATTTTATGTATTTTTATTCTCAAAAAGTCAGTGTGACGTGTTCAATTTTCCAATCCAAAGGCATGATGCATAAATGTGAGAAACACTGAAAGAAGAGACCGTAAGTTGATTCTTAAACAAGAACTTGGAGTCATCATGGTAGAGTACATTTCACAAGGTTTGAATATAGTAGGGAATTTATGTGTCCGGTGTATAATGTTAATAAGATGAGCTTTGTGTAATGTGATGAACTGAGAGAGACTGTCTTTCCATGAAATAATGACAAAGAGACAACACTGTGTAGCAGCGTTTTAAAATTCACTTTGTGGAACGTGGGACTCACTGGTTTACCAGAATTTTCTGTCCATTCCGAGTTCCTCTGGAGATGTTGGTGGTGAGCTGCCTTCTTGAACCACTGCAGTCCACCTGCTGTGGGTTGACCACGATGCCATTAAGGAGGGAAATCCAAAATCTTGACCAAGCAACAAAGAAGGAAGGGCTATATATTCCTAAGTCAGGATAGTCAGTGACTTGGAGAGGATCTTGAAGGTGGTGGTTTTCCCATATCGTCGTTGTCCTTGCCTATTAGATGGAAATGCTTATGGGTTGGGAAGGTGCTGTCTGCTGATCTTTGTTGAATTTCTGCTGTGCATCTTTGAGATAGAGCATCATGCTGCTATTGAGTTTCAATGGTGCAAAGTGTGGATGTAGCACCAATCAAACGGGCTGGTATGACCTGATGACGTCAAGCTTCTTGATTGTTGTTGAGGCTGCACTCATCCAGGCAAAGGAGGGAGTATTCCATCACACTCCTGACTTGGGACTTGTCAGGCTTTGAGGAATCAGGAGGTGAGTTACTTAATGAAGTATTCTTACATTCTTACTGGCTCTGTGGACAGTATTTTTATTTGGTGAGTCCAGTTGAGTTTCTTGTCAATGGTAACCCCAACGATGTTGGTAGTGTGTGGATCCCGTGATAGTAACACCATTGAAAGTCGAGGAGAGGAGCTTAGCCCCTTCTTATTCATGATGTTCATAGTCTGGCATTTGTGTGGTGCGAATGTTACTTGTCAGTGTGGTTGTGTACTTGCATATTTGCGTGTTTGTGATGAAATGCCTGTGTGCATGTTTGTTCTTGTGTGTATGTGTTTGTATCCATATATATGTTTCTCTGTAATGTCTTGAGAACACGTTTGTATCGGAGTTTGTGATGGCATGTCGTGGTGATCAGATGTGTGGGAGATAGAGAATAAATAAGTGTATGAGCACTACTGAAAGTGCGGGTGGGTGTAAGTGCAAAAGTAAGACACTATTTCTATAGAAGAATGACTGAGGATTTTTTGCAAGAGTATGGGAGAGAGAGAGGGAGACTGTGCGTGTATAAGTGTGTGCGCATGAATTGTGATAATGTGTGATGTGGCCTAATAGAGTGTGAGCGTGAGATGAGATATAATCTGTGAATGTGACTAAATGAAACCCAAACTCTCTTTTTCACCAAAGTAAGCTGCAGGAGGAGGGTAAGCCTGACATCATTCTCATCAAGGAGAAAGTGAGAACTGCAGATGCTGGAGATCAGAGCTGAAAATGTGTTGCTGGAAAGGCGCAGCAGGTCAGGGAGCATCCAAGGAACAGGAGAATCGACGTTTCGGGCATGAGCCCTTTCCTGAAGAAGGGCTCTTGCCCGAAACCTCGATTCTCCTGCTCTATGGATGCTGCCTGACCTGCTGCGCTTTTCCAGCAACACATTTTCAGTTCAGATCATGCTCATCAATATAGTTTTGAATAGATTATGCCTAAACTAGCTCTAATGATGCATAATGAGGTGAGAAAACAACAACAGTGCTGGTTAAACCTTGAACCTCAGCTCTTTCTTACTGACCAGAACTGGTCTTGTCATTCTGTATTTTCTTAAAATGTTTGCCTGCCAATCGTAGATTTTTCTCCTCATTTCCTTTTCATGTTTGTTGTTTTGAAAGTCCTGAAAGAAGAAATCCTATCGTTTATTCCTTCATTTTTTTGTAAGTAATTACCTTGTTTTATTTTCTCATTCATAGATTAGAGTCCACAAAGATCAGAAATAAATGGGATGTTACATTGTCTTGCAAAATGCATTGAAATCTGTTGGAAAGATAAAGTTAGTATTGTACCATAGTTTTGTACTCTCATTAGACAGAGACGCCTTGTGATAAAATAATCTGAGGGTTTATGCCTCAATCGAGGCGTTTAGAAGGACAATTCTTTACTTGAAGCTCAGCCATTTTTGGAAGCAAACACAAACTATTATACTTTCTCTGTTTTGTAAAGCGAGTGTCTAGACACTAAAATGAATGAGATTAATGGAATTTCAATGGAGTTCAGTGATGCAAAGTATGAAGATCGGTACATACATTTGATTTGTTTGCATAGGGAAATGATGTACCAACTTTAACTGTTTAGTTGAATACATTCTTGGATCTGTATTCCAAGAATGCCAACTTGTCCTATGATAGGATAATGGAGATGTATTCCTTTGAACTAAGAAAAGTGAAAGGAGACCCTATTGAAATAATGATGAAGAAGCCAGCCAGTTTATATGCTTGGAGAATGTTTTGACTAGGTGCAGAAGTTTGGTCGAAGGGTCACATTTTGAGTATAATGAGACATCGATATACATGTCAGGTAAGGATGTGTTTCTTCGTTCAGATTTTAATGGAGGTACGGAATTCATCACATCAGAGTCTAGGACTTCTTAGTTATTCATTATATTCGATGACAAGTTTCCCTGATTTCATTGTTTAGAGTGATTTATTAGTATTTGGACAATGTCAAAAGATTTACTTTTATTCGAGTGTTCTTATTAAATGACAAAATGTTGTAGGATCCCTGTTATCTGGAAGTCTATCAAGTCCACACTACCACTGCGAAGAGCACCCCACTTAGACACAGTCTCAGTCCATTCTTTGTAACTCTCCATTTCCACGGCTACTCCACCTAGACTACATATTTCTGGACTGTGGGAGGAAATTGGAAACTGTGAGAGGAAACATCACAGACATGGGGAGAATGTGCAGACTTCACACAGACAGTTCCCTGAAGCTGGAATCAAATGCCAGTCCTTGACATTGTGAGTCAACATTGTGAACCACTGAGCCACCGAACCACACTGCCACCCAATAACATTGTTAAAGGTTACCGTCCTTTGAAAATATATTAATGTCTTTTTTAAGATTATACTGTGGTTCAGTCGAAGGACGTTGTCTACATGGAATTTACTGAAGCTTTTTGCAAGGTCCCGCATGCCAGATTGGCCCAGAAGATCAAATTGCCTGGAACCCAGATTGAGGTGACAACTTAAATTAAGCAGAAATGTCTTGGTCACAGAGTAGCAGCGGAGGTGTTTTTTTTTCTCTCTCTGTTTGAAGTTCTATGATAACTGGCATTCCACAACGATCAGCGCTGGGACTACTACTGTTCGTAATTCATATAAATTATTTGAATGAAAATGTCAGTGGCCTGATTAACAAAGTTGACGATGATATGAAAAATAATGGAATTGTAGGTAGAGAGTAAGGATATGAAAGAATATAGATCAGTTGGGTGATTAGGCAGAGAAATAGCAGATGGTCTTTAATCCAGACAAGTGTGAGGTGATATATTTTGGGAGTTCAAGTGCAAGAGGAAAATTTGCTGTAAATTGTTGGACGATTAGGAGCATTGATATGCACGGGAATCTTCGAGTACGAGTCCATAACTCCCTGAATTTGGCAAATCAAGTGAAAAAGATGGTAAAAAAAAAAGACATACGACATGCTGGCTTTCATCAGTCAAGGCATTGAGTTGAGTATTTGGCAAGTTGCAGTTTAACAGTATTAGATTTTGTCAGGCCACACTTGGCACACTGTGCCCAATTTTTGAGGCTTCACTACAGGAAGGATGTGGAGGCTTTGGAGAAGGTAAACTTGGGTGAACAGGATATACCTAGATTGGAGTCCGTGTAATTTAAGGAGAGTTTGGATAATCTTGGATTGTTTCTCCAGAGCTTCAGACGCTGAGGGATAATCTGATAGAATTACAAAATGTCATGAGTGGTATTGACAGATCGATAGTTATCTCTTTCCCCAGGATAGAAATGTCACAGTTTGCATCGGTTCAAGGTGAAAGTGTGGAAGATTAAAGGAGAAGTGTAAGTTTCTACACAGAGCGCAGTAAGTGCTTGGAATGCATCGCCAGGGACGGTAATAGAAGACGATTCAATAGCAATGTTTAAGTGGTGTTTAGACAGAGGCATGAACAGGCAGAAAACACAAGGATACGGGACTTGTTCAGCCAAATAGATACAATTGTGGTCACCACGTACATGATGATTTGAAGGGTCTGTTCTTCACTATACTTCATTATAAATTCTCAGGAGAGATTTGAAAATCAGCATATAAACGTTACAACACCAAGTAATTTAAAACAAAAACTGGTTCAAACGGAGAGTACAGTGCAGGATGCCAGGAGAAGCTCCTGACATACATGAAAATAAATTATGTCACAAGGTGATGGTGCAACTAATATAACGACCTGCATGCCAAGCAACATAACCAGTAAACAATACACAGAGCTGAGCAAATCCACAGTCAACAGATGACAACTAATCTCTGTGGTACTCTAACAACCAGTCATGCGAGCCAGTGACTAGCGTTTTTAATACAACCCCTATACCGTGGAAGTAGGCCCATCGAGTCATCATCAATTGCCAAAAGAGACGTATCCTGCCCAGAACCATCTCCGTACCCTATAGCCTTATATATCTCATATTTAATCCACATCCTGGTTACTATGGTAGTTTAGCATGACCAACCCACTTAACCTGCACATCTTTGGACTATAGGAAAAAATAGAGCGACAGTGGAAGTCCACACATCAGTTATCAGGCCGTCAGTATGTCTGACAGTATTTTTAAAAAAATATCTGTCAGCTAGGGTTCGTTGATTGGACCAGCTCAGGTTCTCTGAACTCCACTTGGTTGACCTCATTACAGTCACTGCCATATTAATTCAGAAAGAGTTCCTCTGGCTTGAAGGGTAGATAATGTAACACCATTGTTGAAAAGGAGGTAGGGAGCACACAATGGACGATATACCTGTTAGTCTCACATCAGTAGTGAGAAAATTATAAAATATGCAATAGCAGAGCACGTAGAAAGCAGTGAGAAGATCGAACAGATTCAGCATAGATGTAAATTATGCTTCACAAATGGATTGAAATTGTACTAAGATGTAACTAGTGGAGCTGATAAGGGGAAGCCCATGGATGTAATTTATTTGAATTTTCAGATGCTGTTGATAAGTTCCAACATAAGAGATTAGCTTATAAATTTAAAGCATATGGAATTGGGGCAGTGTATGGATCTGCGTAAAGACTGGTTGGCAGACAGAAAACAAAATGTAGCGTCAAATCATTTTTTTCCCCAAATACGTACCAAGGAGATGTTGAGAAAGTACATGTCATAGATGCAAGTATGCAGATGATAAAACATTAGATAGGACCATAAACTCTCAGGAGGATGAAGATATTCTTCCGTGTGAGTTAAACAAGTTCACTGAGTGGTAAAATGCATGACAGATGAAGTAAAGAAAGAGGCCACCACTTCCTGACTGAATGAAACGGCTGCTTTGTCTTTGGAGACGTACAGTAACGGATAACGAGAGGGTCACCTCATCTCAAGCAAGGAGAAATGTTGAGAAGAAGAGTGCTCATGGTAACCTCAACTTGTGTAGGAATTGAGCTTATGCTGTTGATTCCACTCTGTATCACAAACCAGCCAACTGATCTAACTGACCCATTGCATTTAAATATAACATGGATAAATGAGAGATTATCCATTTTTGCAAGGAAAAACGGGGAGGTAGTTTATGTCAATCATTTTAGGAATGAAGGAGTGCCAGAAAGCTGTGTCCTTGAACACAACTCACACGAAGTAAGCATTCAGCGGCAGCAGGTATTGAAGAAGGCAAGTCATAGCGAGAGGAGTTGAATATGGGAACAGGTATGCCTCACTGCAATGATGAGATCGCATCTGGAGTATTGTGTACATATTTGGTCTGCTTATCTGATAATGATTTCTGGCGATAGAGGGAACGCAACAATGGTTTACCAGATTGTGATGGCAGGTCTGATGCATAAATAGATTCAATCAGTTCTGGCAATTCGAATAGGCGTGATGATAGATCTCTTAAAAATCAAACAAAACTCTAACAGGACGAGACAGATAAACTTAGAAAGTATGTCCCCAGTATTCGGGGAGTCAAGACCAGGACTGACAATCTCTGGACATTGGGAGGCCATTTTTAACACAGGTGAGGAGAATTGTTTTTCATCCTGAGGGTAGTGTCCTTGTGGAATTCTTTGCCACAGGTGTAGTTGATGCCACAATATTTTCAAGATGAAGATGAATATATTTCTCAGGGCTACGGCAATTAAGAGGTTGTTAGTGAAATTAGTAACAATCGACATTGTAGGATGATGAGGCATGATCATGTTGAATGGTGTATCAGGTTCGGAGGGCTGAAGCGTTACTCCTTATCGAAATTATTCTATTTTTCTATCTTAAAATAATTACTCCTTCTGCATTTTTCCAGAGGAGATGTACTTGGCAAATGGCAGGCGAGACAGATCTAATTGCATGTCTGACCAATATATTTAAAAAAACAGCATCTGATTCTGCGAGGGGAAATGTTATTTTTTTTTCCACAGTCAGCTCTGAGGCAATCTTTCAGCAGCTAGCAATAATGAAATTGCACTGTCGTTTTCGAGCTGGACTCACAATGCAATGTTAATTCTGGCATTCATATGTTCAAAAGGGACACGGGCCTGGGTATGTACAATGGAGTTGAAATCAGGCAGAACACGGTGACTCCAATGAATCTATCTACAACTGGAAAAATAAATAATAACCAATTTTAATCTGTGCCAAGAAAATGCCTTGAATGTCACCCTTAATGTTCGAGCACTGGCCATTGGCGAAACAGACAGTGTCCATCAGACCTTATGACTGACATCAGTTATGACAGGTCAAAACAATGTCTCTACTGTGAACCTCATGCAGAATGTGTAATTCCCACTCAATCCAATAAAGCGAGACCAGGTCAATCTCACGATATTACTAATATGAGTGTCAGAAGTACAGATATAAGTCATTGTGCTGGTATTAATTCTTTTGGCGATCACTGACCACATCATGTCTGCATCAATATAACCCAGGAAGCGAAGGCCAAAACCAAACAATGATTAGGAATGAGAATTAATCATTCAAGAAATGCATCCCATCGAAAGTAAATGTATAAACATGATTTGAATGTAAATATAGGAGCAATGATCACGAATTTTGAAGACGACACCAAATTTGTTGGTGTAGTGGGCAGTGAAGAAGGTTATCTCCGAGTACAACGGGAGTATGATTAGATGGGCTTATGTTTTGAGAAGTGGCAGATGGAGTTAAATTCATATAAGTGGAACGTGCTGCATTTTGGAACGGCAAACCAGAGCAGAACTTATACGCTTCATCGCAATGTACTAGGAAAAGTTGCCAAGTGAAGGGAACTGGGATGAAGGTTCACAATTCCTTAAAAGTTGAGTCGAAGGGAGACAGATAAGTGAAGTAGGTGCTTGTTACGTTTGCATTTATTGGTCACCAAATTGAGTACAGAATTGGGAGATCATGTTGCAGCTGCACAGGGCATTGATTATGCCACTTTTGGAATATTGCATTCAATTCTGTTCTCCCTGCTACAAGAAAGATGTTGAACTTGACAGTTTTGAGAAAAGATTGACAACAATCTTGCTAGGGTTGGAGGTTTTGCGTTATTGTTCGAGGCTGAATAGTTTGGGCCTACTTTCCGTAGAGTGTTGGAGGCTGAGGTATTTAAAATGAGAAGCATGGCTTGGGTAAATAGGCAAGGTCTTTTCCCTGGAGTAGCTAAGTCCAAAACTAGATGACATAGGTTTAAGGTGAGAGGAGAAACACTAAAAAATGACTTAAGCAACAACGTTTTCATACAGAGGGTAGCACATGAAGTGATAGAAGCTGGTACAATTACACCATTTAAACGAGCTGCATGGGTATAAAGATGGGAAGGGTTTAGAAAGATATGGGCTGAATGCACAACTTGAACTGAAGGTTCTGGATCTATGCTGTACATCTTTATGACTCGTTGTGAGCTGTTCCATTTTGAGAGGTCAAATGCGAGAGGAAGATATGCAGTAAATTTTAGGACAAAGTTATCTTAAGGTTCAAGTCCATAGCTCCCTGCAAGTTGCAAAGCAAGTGGATAGGGTGATTTAGAAACCACACAGCATGCTTGCCTTCATAGAGCGATGTAATGAGCATAAATATTGGGACTCATACCACAATTGTAAGGGAATTTACAGAGACCATATTTTAGATTATTGTGTGCAGTTCTGGTCACCAATCTACTGGAAGGGTGTGGAGGCTCTGGGAAGTGATTAAAATAAATTTACCAAGATGGTGCCTGGATTGGTGCCTATTAGCTATAACAGGTTCCTGTTTCGCAGGAACATCACAGGATGATGGGTTACATAATGGAAATATATAAAACTAGCAGGGGCATTGATAGGATAGATAGTCTACGTCTCTTTCCCAGTGTGAAAATGTCACAGGTTTGAAGTGGATGGAGAAAATTTAAAGGAGATGTGCGGGAAAATTTTGTTTTATACAGAAGGCAGTAGATGCCTACAAAGCGTTGGCAGGCGAGATGGTAGAAGCAGGTATGAATGTAAACTTTAAGAGGCATTGAGACAGACACATGAATAAATGGAGAAAACAGGAATATGAGCCCTGTGCAACAGATTGGATTAGTTTTGCATCACAGTCACTGCAGGTATAGTGGGGTAAAGGGCCTGTTCCTGTGCTGTACCGTTTATGCACGATGTAAAAGGTTTATGTGAAATCACAAGCGTTTTGTGCGACGCTCCTTCATTAGGTGAAATAACTCACCAGGGACCTCACCCACTTCCTTTGTTTCCATGCATAAATGCCCCCCATACCCTGACTGGACCTACCTTTTTTCCTGGTTTCCCTCTTGCTCCCGATATACATTTAAAATGGCTTTGAATTATCCGTATTCTTACTTGGCATGTACATGCTATGGCGCCTCCCAGCGTTCCTATTTCCTTATTTTAGTTATTTCTGCTTCCTTTATATTTCCCAAGGGCCATGACTGAGTGTTGTTTCCTGTACATTAAGTAATTTTCACTTGTCTTTTTCACTAAATCTCTAGTTATCCAAGGTTCACAAATCTTGCCGTGCACATCTTTCATCCTCACAGGAACATGCTGGTCTTGCAGTCTGGTCAGATAGTTTTAAAACACCCCCACAGTCTGGAGGAGGATTTCCTTTCAAACAACTGCCACCAAACCATTTTTTCCAGTTCCTGCTTAATGCTATTGTAATTAGCCTTCCCTGAATTTACCATTTCCACCCAAGTACCAGTTTTATGCGTTTCCATAATTACCTGGATACTTAAATTTTCGTCACTGTTTCCAAAATTCTCCTGCATTGAAACTTTGATCACCTGGCCAAGCTCATCTCCCAATACAAAAGCAAATACACCCACTTCCCCAGTTGGATTATCTACACATTGTTTCAACAATTTCTCCTGGGTGTACCTCACAAATTCTGCCCCATCTAAAACTCTGGCACAAGGGTGCCCCAATGAATATTAGGAAAATTAAAATCACCCAATTCTGCATTTTTATGCATCTTTTCACGATCAGCTTCCATATCTCCTCATCTAAAAGTCACTAACTATGGGGAGATCTTTTGTACACTTTGTCGCATGAATCAGAAGTCATTTTAGATGTTTGAAATCATTTGACCTTTCATCATTTAATTAGATAACAACATTGAGTAAAAGGATATTTAATCATCTTCCCAAGAGTGGGTAGATATAAAAGAGACCAACATAGCATTTTTTTTTTCACGGTGGTACATGTATGGAATGAGCTGCCAGAGGAATTAGTGGAGGCTAGTACAATTGCAATATTTAAAGGCATCGGGTTGGGTATATGAATAGGAAGGTTTTGGAAGAATATGGACAGGGTACTGGCAAGTAGGACGAGATTAGTTTGGGATGTCTGGTCGGCATGTATGAGTTGAACCGAAGGGTCTGTTTCCATGCTGTACACCTCCGCGAGTTTATGACTCTATAACTGCTCTTTGAATTTAGTCTGAGGCACAACATATAGTTTGTGCAACAACTCAGGACTAAGAGTATGAACTTTAGTTCCTGTAAACATTGAGGTAAGTGTACATTATAATATTACAGAAAGTACACTCGTTTCCATATTAAATATAACATTAGTACAGACCATAGCAAAATAAAATTCCAGGAGTTGAGAAAAACAATTTTAAAAATACTGTATATGCTTCTGTTTTCCATCTCTGTGTCACGGGGGTTCATGCTGTGTCCATGGAATGGCACTCGACCTTTACTCATCAACAAAAATACGTCTGATGCTGAACATATTGCGCAGCAAAATCAGAACAAGTGCAATCCCTATGGTAAGAGAAGAAACTCAATTGTTGCCCAGTCCAATGTACATTTGACAGCCCACATCACAACACAAAACCAGGGATCGTTCATCATCATAAAATACCAGATAATGTTCTTCATACATTTCAATACAGTCACCATTCCGAGACCTATAGCAACTGTTTTTATGTTTTAATTTCTGACATGAAATGGCTACAAATCGATCAAATGCGAATGTGAACCACACAGAATAATCTGTGGCTGCATGTAGCAGACCACCATGTACATTGCACGTACAGAATAACACGATGAAAAGAAACTCTTCATAATGAACAATTAGAATATGCCTCAATATGAAGTCTAGGGTAGTGACGAATAGATCTGCCGTTGCCATGGCAACCACATAGAGAGTGGCACATCTGGAGAGACTGCAGTGTCCTTGAGACTGGATATAATCATCACTAAGTTAACTGTGAAGAAGAGAAATTCACATGAGAATTATACACCAGGTTGGAAGCAAAATTATTTCTTTAAGGCTGAAATGCAAGTGTAATGTTGCATTTGTTGAAATCAATGTTGGTTGTCATCCATCACTCCCATTAGTCTCTATTGCTCCCTGGCGCAACACCTTTGTAACTGCAAATTATTTGCCTTCTGACCTTCGCTTATTGATTTCAATTATAACTCCAAACAAATTCCAATTTTACCTTTACATCTGCTGGGAGATATTCTGGGCACTTCCAATGTATTCTGTTTGCATTTATGAGATTACAAATCTGCTGAATGTTTGCTTGCTCAGAAATATAAGTATTGAACTAACGGTCGTCTTTCTGCTTAACCATGACACAGACAGCAGCATAGATGTGAAGTTCTTAAAATCAATCTTTATATTTGAGCTCTCCAAAAAAACTCAATCAGAATATCACAATTCCAACTATGTTATCTTGAAAAGTGGAAATCAGGAAGTGCAAATCATGATGTTCTCCTTGATTAAATTTTATTTGAAGAGAGCAGTGAATTTCCTGTGGTAAGAACTGGCAAGTATTTTTGGAAATTTAATTATAGACTATATATGGGGCTCTAACATAGTACATCATTTAATATCATAACACCTGATAAAGAAAACATACCTACTAATAAGTTGAAAGTAGTTTTAATTGCTTTCTCCTTCCCATTGCCGCGTCAATTCCCACAAATCCCCTTGACTGTTATTTCTTCACATTTTATGCAACTTCCTTCATGAAAACAAGATAATGCTTATTTTTTCCGCTTATCCTGCTCTCCTCTGTTCTTTCCTGTCCTCGCTTGAAATGTTCACACGGTTTCCCTGGATTTTCCCTTTAACACAACTAAAAAAGTTTTTACACTCCACTTAATCGTTTCAAATGATGTTGCAATTCATTTCAGAAATGAATGCTACAATTTTGTTTGTAGTTATCTTTCAGTTGTAACCAGTGGATTATATCTGAAAGCTAAGTGGGCCAGCTGGTCTTTGTGTATTCTAAAAAGCTAAAAACTAACCAGTTTAATATGATGAGATATTTCAACGTGAGTTTAAAGAATCCTGAAAATTTAATGATCACTGGATTTGGGGAAGAAAAGTTTCAAAAGTGCACTTTGCTCTTTCCTGTCATTTTCATTCTGCAGGATTTGTTTCGTTTTCATTTTTAGCAGAAAATATTCTATCTGTGACTAATGTTCATTCTATTCACGTGCACAGTGCAATGTGTCTGCTGGTCAAATGAATCAAATTTATGAAAACAAATTCATAACAGAATGAAGTAATAATTTCGAGAACAGAAAGAGCAGTTTGTAGAATGGGATCACTACACTGTGGACGCAAGCCATTCATACAATTAGTTTCACATCGACCCTCCAAAGAGCATCACAACCAGCCCCTAACATATCCCTGCATTCGTTCTGGTTAATCCATTTAACCTACACATCATTGCACTGACAGGCGAAAACCCCCACACACGGGCAGAATGTGCAAACTCATGATCTGAGTCTGGAAATGAACCTAGGTCCTTAGTGCTGTAAGGAAGCAATGCGACCCTCTGAGCCACCATGCTGCCCGGTTAAATGTCACAGTTCCAATATGTGAAATCTTCTGGACACACATTTTCGCCAATGCTAAGTCATGCAGAGGAAGGCAATTTCAAAGCTTAGATCAGATCAACAATCATTCGACTGTGTAGATAAACCGGCTTGAGTTTTACGGTGGTCGACTCCAACTCATGATTTGTCTGTCTACATGTAAGTAAGTCTGAAGTTATTCACTGGTCAAAAGAAATGACGAGACGGATTTGACTTAAACTGTGAGAAATTGAGAAATATATATGTCGAGGGGGACTTGATAGTCTTTGTTCGTGAATCATTCAAGCATCAAGGAGCTCCAATGGAAAATACTTTGTTGGGCATCACCTCACAATAGTTTTAACACAGGTGGAAATTTGACTTTCAGGAGCTACTTTTACTTTGGTGAGACTTCAGCTAATGTATTGTGTACACTTTATACACCTTATCTAAGCACAAAAAAAAATTACCACAGTTGGATTGGAACAAAGGTTCAACAGATTTCTCCCTGGACAGGTACAATTGCCATTAAATTACTTACAGTGTGGAAACAGGCAGTGTCAAGCAGTCTTCATACCAGATATCTCTCAATGTGCTCCCTGATACCTTGCTAAATTTCCTTTATAGAGAACGAGCAAGCATTAGGTAATGCTGAATGGCCTCATCTATCCCAAATTTTCTTATAAATTATTCATCAAAAGCAGTTCAAAGGAACGTTACGGGGCACTTATACGATTAAAAGCACGTTGAAAGGCGGAACCTGCTAAATAATTTTCGACAAAAATTCTGCCAATGGAGGCAAATAAATTAATTAATAGTGATTTCATTGCACTTCGAATTCCACAAGGAATTTGATTTAACAACACTGAGGCTGTTATCCCCACAGCTTTTATTTACTTGTGCACAGTACACTGACTGTCGCCAACCAGTTTGGAGTCAGTCCTCTGAACTGGGGACATTCCAAGTCCCCTGTTTATACTGAAAATGCGTTGCTGGAAAAGCGCAGCGGGTCAGGCAGCATCCAGGGAGGAAGAGAATCGACGATTCGGGCATGAGCCCTTCTTCAGGAATGGCGATTTATGTCATAAGTGATCTCATTGTGACCTGTAAAACTGAAACAGAACATTGTCGACAGCGTTTTGCTTGAAAAGCACAGCATGTCAAGCAGGATCCAAGGAGCAGGAGAATCGACGTTTTGGGCATAATCTCTTCATCAGGAGTACTGCTGATGGACCTACTATGCTTTTCCAGCCCCACACTCTCGACTCTGATCTCCAGCATCTGCAGTCCTCACTTTGTCCCTGAAGCACAACTTTGCCACATTCAACTTTCATTCATTCTTTTACGAAATCTGAAGCTATACCTTTTATCCCTTAATTTATGTTTTTCAAATAAAATATAAACAATTGATATACTAGCACTTACTACTCTGACATGCTCTTCGTTAATGTTGCCAACCTGCGAAAAAAAGACCCTTTGACATAGTCTCTGTTTCCTTCTAACCAACCAATCCTCAATCATATCCTATAACAGCATCAGGTCTTTACCAACAATAACCTGATTTGTAGCACTTTATTAAATTAAATTCTGCAGTTATTGGAAACAGATGGATCTTGCTAACAAAGGGATCCTTGATTGGGGTTTTTAATCTGGGTCAATCAGGAAGACTTCCCTGACCAGTATAAACAGGGAGAAAGTGAGGACTGCAGATGTTGGAGATCAGAGCTGAAAATGCGTTGCTGGAAAAGCGCAGCAGGTCAGGCAGCATCCAAGGAGCAGAAGAATCGACGTTTCGGGCATGAGCCCTTTCCTGAAGGCTGGTAATATCTGGATTGCATAAGATGCTACGAGAAAGTGAGAGTAGGAATAGCAGGAGAGAGCAGATGAATGCGTGGCTGAGAAACTGGTTCAGGGGAGAAAGTTTCACATTTTGGGATCATATAATTATCTTCTCGGGTAGAAGTGACCTGGGAAGATGGAAGGATTTCGCCTGAAATGGAAGGGTACGGATATACTGGCAGGGAGATTTGCTCAAACTGCTTGTGAGGATATAATCTAATAAGGTGGTGGGATGGGTGTGTGGAGGTTAGGGTTTGGAGGGCGTGATTTTGGGACTCAAACATATCGTGAACAAAGACATCAGTCTGAGACTGGTACAGTTGGGAAAGGAGC
Source organism: Chiloscyllium punctatum (assembly GCF_047496795.1). Taxonomy (NCBI): domain Eukaryota; kingdom Metazoa; phylum Chordata; class Chondrichthyes; order Orectolobiformes; family Hemiscylliidae; genus Chiloscyllium; species Chiloscyllium punctatum. The sequence goes on from NC_092766.1 coordinate 19,416,505, forward strand.
AAATCAACTCGTGAGGGCAGACAATAACAAGGCAGAGAACAGGGTAGGACTGACAAATCAAACTCCTTTATTTCAAGGCAGATGAACTCAGGACATTGTTAGAAACATGGGACAGGGATATTGTAACAATTGCAGAGACGTGGCTCAGGTATGGACAGTCGATAAGCTTAATGTTCAAGAATACAAATGCAAAAGAAGGATTGAAAGATGGGCAAGAGAGGAGGGAGAGTGGCGTTTTTGATCAAGGAAAGCACTACTATCACAGGAAAGGTATTCCGGTGAATATGTCCAGGGATTGCACTGCTCGACTTTTAGCAACACCTCAGGATGCATAGTCATTCAAGATGGTATCGATCTGAGTGATGGAATGTTAATGTTGTATTCTGACAAGAGGACAACGAAAAGATAGAAATACCCTTGTTGGGTATTTTTTTTCCAGAAAGGTAAATATTTACCACCGGAAATAATGCACAGTTGAGAAGGAGACATTGGGCTTGGTAATGGCGTTGGAACATTTCAATTCATATTGCCAGTAATATATCTGAGATAATTGTCCATACTAATTATAACCCTTTAACGCTTTGGGTGGAAAATAAAGGTAAAATTATCAGACAGTTTAGATGGAGTTTATCGTTACGGTCATTTAATTTGAAAATTAGACACGTGGCATGAACAGAAAAGTTGACTGCAACCTTGCCAACACGCACTACTGCATTCTATTACAATCTGTTTACAATTCGATAATGCAAATTGACTGAGGAGCTGTTTCAATTTCCAAAACATCCCAAAGGTACCCCGCTTGACAAAAGATAAATTCAAACAGAGCTTCTTACAAAAAGGTGAGATTTCAGAGGCAAAAGTCAGACAGGGATCATCGAACCGTTTCTCTACTGAAACCATGCCAAACTAGAATAAACCTGAACTGAGAGAACTGATGAGGGACTTGGCGCCTGAAGGAAGAATGCCTCATGTTCTGCCTCAGAACACTTCAATCCCAGGGCATCAATGTGGACTTTCCTCATTTCCGCTCCCCCCACCTTACTCCAGTTTCAACTTGCCAGCTCAGCACCATCCTCATGACCTGTCCTACCTGCCAATCTTCCTTCCCACCTATCCTCTCCATCCTTCTCTAATACATATCACCTTCATCACCTCCTCCATCCACCAATTGCACTCTTAGCTACCTTCCCCCAGCCCCACCCTCTCCCATTTATCTCTCCACCCCAGAGGCTCCCTGCCTCATTCCTAATTTTCCTGCTCCTTGGATGCTGCCTGACCTGCTGTGCCTTTCCAGCACCACTCTAATCTTGACTCTGATCTCCAGCATCTGCAGTCCTCACTTTCGCCTCGTTACCAAGTTCAAGCTGATGGTAAATGTTGGCTGTTAACTGGGACCTTGTTGAGAGCTGCCCAGTGTGAAATGGAAAGGCCAGAGCTTGAACTGGGGATTAAACTGTGTTTTCTCTAAGAAGGAAATTGGCTGTTGATGCTGCAGCCTGTGGAGTACAATCTCCCTGTCCAACCTCTAATTAACAGCTAGTTGAGTTTCAGGCAATAGAAATTAAGTCATCGGTATCACTGATTTCCTCAGAGTGAACTTAAAACCTGTGCCTGATCTCCATCTTCAAAAACAATGCCTGTTGAACAATGCTTTATGTAAAGCTCTTAACAATTTAATCAGTTTTGTTAATTTATTTTGTTTAACTCCTTACAATGTTTGTTTGACTTTATATCTTTTGTGTGAATGGGACTGAAAACAAAGGTTATTTATTTTAAATCATTTACATAAGTTAGATTACTTTGTTGTTTAAGTTTGCTCTGCTAAAGTTTATTTAAATATTGACTTGTGATTTATTATTGTCACATGTAGTTAGATGCAATAAAACGTATTATATTGAGCACTAACCTGATAAATCATACCTTACATAATTGAAAAGAATGCAAATTATAGTATTTCAGCTACAGAAAACGTGCAGACATAAATCAACTCTAGTGTTTGCAAAGACAGTTCATATATCTGATAAGAGATCTGAAGAAGCTGTTCTTGAATTTGTTCGTACATGCTTTCAAAAGGTGCATCTTTCACTAGACAGTAAGAGGTCGAAGAAAGTATAACCAGGGTGCAGTTTTTTTTTTAAATTACTTTGGCTGCTTTCCCGAGGCAGTGGGAATTGTAGGTGGACTTAGTGGAAGGAAGGCTGATGAGTGTAATTTCTTGCAGTCTGCCACAGAGCAGTTACCACACTCCTGTTATGCTCCTGGATAGCATGCTTTCTATTTTGTATCTATAAATATTGTTGAAAGTCATCGTGAATATGCTGAATTATGCTAGCCTTCTGAGGAAGGAGAGGCATTGGTGTACTTTTTGTCAATAGAGTCAAGTCGATGCATCGGGGTAAATTGTTGATGATATTAATGTCTAGAAACTTGAAGCTTTCGGTGACTGCGACCCCAGCACAATGAATCCAGACAGAAGCTGACAGCCACTCCACTTCCTGAATTTGATGACCACCCCCATCGTTTTGCTGACATTGAATGAATTATAGTTGTGTTTCCACTGTTGAGGTAGTCCGTCATCAGTGTGACACCACATAGTCGCTCGTTGGCATAAATATTACTGCACTATTAGAATTAACTTGCCTAACCCGCATTAAAATGAGGCCATAAGTTCGCACAATGGTAGATTTGCGAAGGAGCTAGGTAATCGGGTCGACTTTGAACAAAGAATTTTACAAATTAATATTCAGAGTGGTTGGCACAAACAGCAACTACAGAGGTCTGTAGTAGACAATTTCATGAGGTAACCCTAACCAGAAACAGCCTGAAATTCTCCACCTCCTGATACTGTCTGGCTTATTGTGTTATCCCAGACTCCTGCTTGTCTACTTTGGATTTGACCATCTGCAGTTTTTTTTTCCTCTCTCTCTCTGTAATGAAGTTTGTAGCAAGCATTAAATAGAAAAGTATAATCCACCAATAACAGACATAGATGATAACTGTGGGATCATAATTCGTAAAAATCTACGAGATCAAACAAGATCATTAAGCCGTGAAAGTAATTGAGTTTTAGTCTTAAGAAAGAAAACAATGTTGTCTTATTAGGTAAAAAGAGTTAACCAGAGTATGGCCAATAAAGTTCATCCCAGAATGCAGTATGCGACTACAATGAGTTGTAATGCATTTGCAAGATACACGGGAAGTATCTAACTGGGGACTCCAATTTCAGGTAGGACAGAAACCGGTCATAACTCAATAGCTAAACCATCTTAAGAGCACGTGTAAATGTAAACCTTTACTTATAATTAACAGTTAGGAAGAGCTAACATTGTGAATCATTGCAATTATAGGAAGAGATCCCTTCCTTCTGTACCTCCTATGATTCGGACAGTGGGAATTATAAAATGAGTAACAGTATTTGATCGGGATATCAATAAATAAAATGACTAACAGAATTCGAACAGTCCTTAGAGATAATCAAGTCTGGTAAAAGTCCAGAGGAATATTACCATACATTTTGGAATGCGATTTAATGGGATACATTGTAAGATCTCAGGCCTGATGATTACAATTTCTCATAAACATCATGAGATCGACCTGCTCATAGGCGCATCCATCACTGATCAGGTGTTTCACAGGATTGGATGTCCAAATGAAAGGAGAACAATGGCAATGCAGTCTCCTCGGGAAATCAGAGCGTCATTGACCTCACTTCTGGTCTGGGCTGAATATTAAAAGGTCGATTGGGTCCCACACATAGGCCAGATTCAAAATGGCCTGGGCCTCCCCAGCATCTTTGATAATGAGATTGAATAAAGATCGATTGTTCTTTTGAACACAGAACTCAAGGCTGCTCTTTGTCTCTCTCTCCCCAACAACGCCATGGCACTAAGCTGTCTGTCTCGTTCCTGTACTCTGTCTCACCGTTGTTTGAGATTTGACCCACTGCAGTGGTATGATCACAGCTGAATTTGGTCACACAGTCGTGACTGTCTCATATATTACATTGAAAAATATTTTCTCTTAAGTGGCCTTCAAATACATTGAATGTGTTCAAGCTAAAGTTTCAAATTTTTGAAGAACAAAAACAGCTCGTTTCTAAACCTTGCCTTATTGAATTTCTAAGTTAAGAAGTTTCGCAATAACAATTAAAATTACACATTTATTTTTCATTGGAGTATGTTCACGAACACATGGAAATTTAAAAGAGGAATCAAAGAATTCCGATGTGCAACAATGGAGAAATCATTGCTGAAATGTGTTTGAATATGGTAAGGGTAGATGTTATATTCATCCATAACGGGACAATTCGACATTTCATTTTAATTCACTACAAATGTGCTAGAATGCTTACACACTCTGAATGGGTAACCCGCACATTTATGTAATTGTATTCAGTTCTATTTCTAGGACAATTATAGAAATTAATCGTGACTAGTCGCACAAATCTTAGTAATTCACGGTTTATTAATTACGGTGAGTGATATTCTCGTGAATGAATTCACAATTTTCAAGAAGTGCTGTTTTAATTGTAAGAAATGTGACGAAACGTACTTCCATTGTGCACCTTAGTTAAGATATGAACAAACGATATAATTCCAGAAACTTTGACAATTTCGATCCAAGAATGATTTACTTTGAGAAATCACTTGAATTTTCAGTTCAATGATGTGAAGGTAGTTATGAAATACAGTAATGAAGCAAATATCAGCAAGTATTGTCAAAATATGCATCTACAAGAACAGGCATCAAAAGCAATTAGCAAACACTTAAGGATATGCTTCCAACTATTTAAAAGGTGTTCAGGAAACGTACAGACCCAGAGGTGGTCGCTATCTTGACCTCACTGTCTGAACGGATGGTAGAGGCAAAAACTATCACAAACTTAAAAAGGAATTAGCGACCATATTTCTATGTGCACTTCAGGTCAAGCGATCTGACAGAGGTAATTAGGAGCAGACTGTTTTTTTGAATAATTTGCCACACACTCTGAAGCAATCAATGAAATTGTCTCCATCAGTCTCATTACTGGTTAATAATTCCACGTTGTCATTTTTTTTTAAAAAAGCTATGTATATTTCGCTTTAGATTTCAGTACTGATTTGGAAATTGGTCGTGATATTGAGTCACTCAATTATCGATACTTGGCTTTTGCCCAAAACGTCGATTTCGAAGCTCCTTGGATGCTGTCTGAACTGCTGTGCTCTTCCAGACTTTGGAAGAAGCGTTCAACTGAGAAAGGGCACATAGCGTATTTTGTGCAATGAAATGCAATACTGTCATCAGTTATGCCTCTACCATCACTAATTGAGTTTTCTAAGTCTGAAGAATATATCTCCCAGACTGGATCTGTGTCATTCTCTGCTAGTTCAGGCGGGGAAAATGGGAGATTAGTAACAATCCTGAAGTAGCTTGGAACAATCTATTCGCAACTGTCCATGACAGCAAGTGTTGGAGGGATGCTTTCCATTATTATTAATTTACGTGAAGTACTCCCTGGCTAGGTCAACGTTACTGTCCACCCTAATTATCCATGAAGTCAGTTTAGGAGTCAACCACATTGCTGTCTCTCTGGAGTCACGATTATGGCTGGCCAAGTAAGGAGGCGGTTTCCTCCCCTAAAGGGTATGAGTGAACCAATTGGGTTTTACACACAATCCACAAGGGATTCATGGTCATTGTAAGGGTCGTAGTTCCAGATTTTTATTGAATTAAAATACCATGGTGAGTCTCAGACCCATGTCACCAGGACATTACCTAGGTCGCATGATTAATACACTAGTGATAATTCCAGCTGAGATTAACCTGCATTAACATTAGTTTAACTTTATTGACTCGACCAAACCGCTTTCAAATATATCAAGGAGAAAATCTAGACTCTTGCTTTTATCTTATGTAAAGTGCCAGGTTCTGTGATTGATATATAATTCTACTGGCCACACTACTCAGCTTTAAGCTAACACTCAATTTATTGAGAACGAATATTCAACTAGTGTGGTCTTCTGCAGACGTTTTGGAGCTTCACCAAGAGTACCATATGATTGGATGGAGCGTTTACTAGGATGCCTGACGATGCCAGCAGCATCAACAAGAACAGCATGCTAAAACTACTGGACCTATGCCTCATTTCTCACTTTACATTCAACGGTATGGCAGCAGGGTCACTTATACTAGCAGAGGTGGTAATGTGATGCTTAGAATGGATAGCCGCTCCCACATCCAACACAAACTTTGGATCCATTATGTAATGACAGCTTTGTCACTACCAAATTTTCACAACTGGAACAAACCCACCACCACATCAATAACATCCTCACCAAAGTTCACTTAAGAAGAGAAAAGCAACAATAAACTCCACTTCCATAACGTGTTAGTGGATCACGCACCTCCCGGTGAAATCTCGATCAGTGTGTACAGGGGGCACACCCATACTGACCAAATACTGAAGTGTAACAGCATCTACCCTAGCACTCACAAAAACACTTGCATTAGAACACTGTTTAAATGAAGAAGGACACATTGCCGCAACCGAGAACTCCAGAAGGAAAAACAGGAACGCCTATTCAAGGGACTTAAACAAAATGAGTACTATCCTCCCATACTTACAGAACAAGTCTGTTATGGACCAGGCCAGACCACCTCAAAACATCTCAAGAAAGTAGTTCTGACCCGTCGATTGTTCGTTGCTTTAAGCAGCTGCAGTGTGGATATTCTAGGAGAGATGCTGGGGTCAAACGATTTAGTTTTAAACAAAACAGAACTAACTTGCAAGGTTACTGAATGAAACATAAACAATAGAGAACAGAAATCAGAACGAATTAATCCATCTGAAAAACCAACAAATTATCCCAACTTAAAGATGATGTTCCAAATACGTGCAACAATCCTCATGCAGATCACTTGGCACAGAAGTTAATATCAAACACAGGGTCTTACAGGAGAGATGTCAGGGAGGGGATCAGCATGGACCCGCTGGTTTGAGTCCAGCAGCTCCATAATATTATGGTGCTAAAACCAAACAAAAAAAAGTCAAGCTGAGCTGGGAGAACTGGCCTCTCCCCTTGCATTGTACAACTGTGTTTGTCTTTATAACTTGAAAGTCTTATTCCTTGTGCAGTATTTATTAGCAGCCACTCGGACTCATAACAGCACACAAACCAACAGCCACTCTCAGACAACAATTCACCAGGAGGAAAGACCCGATAAAACCAATGTAGTGTACAAAATCCCATGCAAGGACTGCACAAAACACTACATAGGACAAACAGGAAGACAGCAAACGACCCACATCCATGAACACATTTGGCAGCAGAGAGCTGCTGGAGCTGGGCGGAAGGGAAGGCAGAGCGCAAAGCCGGTCGGGAAGGTAAGTGATTGTTATTTGAGTGGGTGTGTTCTAGACCCCAGGTCCTACAAAGTAGGGCCTCCCTCCCTCCTCCTCTAGCCTAAATTAAAAGTCCACAGACTTGCCCCAAAAAGAGGGTCCAAGGAAGTTACTGTGGATTGAAGAGTGAGGCTTTAGCTCAGGAGTCTTTGACAAGGAGGTTGAGTGAAGTGATTACGCCACAGTTGAAGAGGGTGAAGACATGACTGCCCAGCTGGTTCAGTGTGCTACATGCTTGATGTGGGAGGTCAACGACTCTGGTGTGTCTGGCTGGTATAATTGTGGAAAGTGTGTACACGTTCAGCTACTGACAGAGCATATTGCAGCACTGATGAAAGAACTCGAGGACCTTCGGCTCATCCGAGAGAACGAGATCTTTCTGCACAAGACCTTCAGCGAGGTTATTACACCAATCGTACCAGAAGAGAGCAGAAGGGAGCAGACGATGAGGCAGGCAGAGAGGAGACAGGTGCAAGAGACCCCAGGGGAAGTGCCTGTCAGGAACAAGTTGAATCTTTTGGAAACAGTAGAGAAAGATGACACTGCAAGTCCGCGAGGCGGCCAGGGCTGTCAATCAAAAGTTGGCGTGGAGACAGAGTGGAAGAGTCAGACATCGCACAGAGTCGTGGTAATAGGGGATTCCATAGTGAGAGGAACTGACAGGGGTTTTTAGTGGCAGCAGACGTGACTTAAGCATAGTGTGTTGCCTTCCTAGTGCCAGGGTTAAAGACATCACAGACAGAGTGCAGGAAATCCTCAAGGACGAAGGTGAAGAGCCAGAGGTGGTGGTACATGTCAGCACAACTGATGTTGGGAAGAAGAGGAGGAACATACTACAGAGGGACTTCGGAGAACTAGGAAGAAGGTTGAAAAGCAGGACGTCCAAGGTGGTTATCTCCGGTTTGCTTCCAGTTCCTCGGGCTGGTGAGGCCAGAAACAGGAAGATAATGGACTTGAACGTGTGGCTGGGGAACTGGTGCAGGAAGCAAGGATTTAAATTCTTGGATCACAGGGATATGTTTTGTGGTAAGCATAAATTCTACAAGAGGTTCTACAATTCTAATAGGTTAGAGACCAGCATTCTGGCAGGCAGGTTTGCTACTGCAACACAGCTACGTTTAAACTAAGTAGCGAGGGGGTGGGGGGGGGGGAGGGGGGAGGGGGGGTGGACAAACTGGATGTTTAAGAAGGAATTTGGAGGGAAAGTTAGAACAAGGGAAGTCAAGAAAGGGAACTGTGTCAATGAGGCAGAAAAGCCAGAAAGGGATCATGCTGTAAGGTTGAGTGAAATAGAAGTTGAGGGGAAGGGTGAGGGCAGTAACAAATTAAAAATACTATACATGAATGCACGAAGCATGAGAAATAAGATACATGAACTTGAGGATCTTTCGGAAATTGGCAGATACGATATTGTGAGGATAACTGAGACGTGGCTTCAAGTGGACAGGGCCTAGGAAATGAATATTCAAGGCTACACGTGCTATCGTAAGGACAGACTGACGGGCAGAGGGGGGTGGGGTGGCCATGTTGGTAAGGGATGATATTCAGTCCCTTGCGCGTGGGGTCCTGGAATCAGGGGATGCAGATTCAGTGTGGAAAGAGCTGAGAAATACTAAGGGTAAAAAGACCCTCATGGGAGTTATCTACAGGCCCCCAAACAGTAGTCTGGAAGTCGGTTGTAAGTTAAATCAGGAGCTGAACTTGGCCTGTCGCAAAGATGTTACTACAGTTGTTATGGTGGATTTCAACATGCAGGTAGACTGGGAGAATCAGGATGGTATTGGACCTCAAGAAAGAGACTTTGTGGAGTGCCTCAGAGGTGGATTCTTAGAACAGCTGGTGCGAAAGCCGACCAGGGAGAAGGCAATTCTGGATCTGGTATTGTGAAACGAACCAGAATTGGTCAGGGACCTCGAAGTGAAGGAGCCATTTGGAAGGAGTGACCATAATGCAATAAACTTCAATAAGTAGATGTAGTGTACTTGGACTTTCAGAAAACTTTTGATAAAGTCCCACAGAGGAGGTTAGTGAGCAAAATTAGGCCGCATTGTATTGGGTATAAAGTACTAACTTGGATTGAGGTCAATTCCTGGAATGGCGGGATTACCTTACATTGAATGACTGGAGCGACTGGGCTTGTATACCCTTGAGTTTAGAAGACTGAGAGGGGATCTGATTGAGACATATAAGATTATTAAAGGATTGGACACTCTGGAGGCAGGTAACATGTTTCCACTGATGGGTGAGTGTCGAACCAGAGGACACAGCATAAAAATATGGGGTAGACCATTTAGGACAGAGATGAGGAGAAACTTCTTCACCCAGAGAGTGGTGGCTGTGTGGAATGCTCTGTCCCAGAGGGCAGTGGAGGCCCAGTCTCTGGATTCATTTAAGAAAGAGTTGGATAGAGCTCTCAAGGATTATGGAATCAAGGGTTATGGAGATAAGGCAGGAACAGGATACTGATTAAGGATGATCAGCCATGATCATATTGAATGGTGGTGCAGGCTCGAAGGGCAGAATGGCCTACTCCAGCACCTATTGTCTATTGTCTAACACCACCTAGCCACGAAACGACACGAGCAACTATCCTTAGTAGCCACACATGCAGATGACAAGCAACATGCATTCGACTGGGACAACACTACTATTATAGGACAAGCCTGGGAAATCCTAGAGGCATGGCACTCATCCACAGATTCAATCAATAAGCCCATCGACCTGGACCCAATATACCGGTCACTGCAACGGACAACTGGAACTGACAACCAGAAGCGGCAGATTCAAACCACTATAAATGCTGGAGGAAACAACACAGAAGCTCTTCACAGGAGGCTCCCAAGCACTGAGGATGTCACCTAGACAGGGGATGAAATATCTGCAACACACATTCCCAGCTCGGCGAACAAAACCACAACAATGAACATCCGGGCTATAAATCTTCTCACAAATTTTGAATTTATTAGCTACAAGCAAATTGGCCCTAAAACCATTCAACTTTTTGGAGTCTCTGCCTTTCACGATCTTTTCAGAAACAAAACCAAGGACAACGTAACCTTGTTGAAGTAGCAGCATCGTCACAAGCCGAAAGGAGAAAACATTGCATGACCAGACACGATAGTGACCATATCGTACATCAAAGAAATATCAGAAATGATTACCCGACTACTCAGATCCCTCGGAATCTTTGTGGGCCACCTACAAGCAAACACCTTTCACAGCTCCTCAAAAATATTAAAGGTCCGACACTACATTCAACAGGACGACCGTTATCCACAAGACACCCTGCAAAGAATCTGAAAAACTCTACACAGACAAAAAGAAAGAAAGCTGACCATGCCAGTCATCGAACATCAACTCTCCACTGCCAGACATGACCAGCACTCTCTCATTTCCAACTACTCAGACAATGAAAGACACGAATTCAACTGGGAAAATTTAACCAACTTAGCACAGGCTAAACAGAGACACTTGAGAGAATGCTTAGCAAATTAGTACTCCAACCGGAATGTAATTATAAACACATTCAACTGGTCTCCACACACAAACCACACACATACCGAACTGGAAGTACCAAAAGACAGAGACATATAAATTACCAGGGGGGCACGCCACCAAGTACTGAACACACAGTGACAATGTCACTTAGCAAAGTGCCTGCAACATTTGCAGAAAACCACACAAGCTCAAACAACGAATCTACATCTGCAACTCCAACCCGTACTACACATCTTTGCAAAATCTCTAAAAACCTATGGGCGTGACTGCCTCACACGAGCCAGATGATTGGAGAAAAACTCCATCCACCTGAATACAACCGGGAACAACTGTACTTCCTACATGTTTACCTTAATTAACAGGCATTGCCACCAACTTTAAAATAGAAACCATTCGTCATCAACTGGTAGTCAAGAAGAACACAAGAGCAGAACAGCTGCAAAGTGTTCAGGGTGATATAACCATCTCCACAAATATGAACAGGAAATTGCCCTGAAACAAACTCTGTACTCCAACACTACTGACACCGAATGGACAACTGCATTAGGACAAGCCAACACTGTCACAACACAGGACTAGAGTAGGAAAAAAATAAACACTGCAGGGGAAATTGCCACAACTCACCCACAATAACCATGCAGACAACACAGAAACATGGATAAAGAACCTTTTAGACACACCATTCACAGACTTGAGTAAATCTGTCCTGGTAAGTGGAAAAAAATTAACCACAAAGATGCCTGAGAAACTGATTTCCTACTCGTACTAGAAGCCAAATTGAAAAAGAATGGAGTGGATGAAGAAACACAACAGACGATCAGAGAGATGATAGCCCCGATTCTAAGTTGAAAACGAAACTGGAAAACAATCACCACAAAAGAAAGGAACACCCTAGACTAACTCAAAAAAAAACTCAATTGTATTAATACACCAAAAGGACAAAAGAAGGATGATAGTAATACTAAGCAGAGACCACTTCATGCAGAAAGGAAATGAACTGCTTGGCGATACCGCTACTTACCTACATTTGGCGATAGATTTGATCCCACAATCAAGAATAGGCTTACCATAACAATGAAGCAATCACACAGTGCAGGATACATCAGCAAGAGACTCGTAAAAGATGAAACCCGACACAACCAACACACCCCGATTCGACAGACTACCCATGGTACACAAAACAGGAGGATGCCTCATACCTATTATGTCAATCTGAAGGACACATATTTACCTGCTAGCCAGGGAGCTGGAAACAAGACGAAAACACCTAATAGATTTCTTCATACACTCCATTTACTTCCCCCAAGAGTTTCTTAACTTCATCGGAAACACCACAATAAAGGAGAACTTAATAATGATTTCATTTGATGTAACAGCGCTATTCCCATCGGTAGCCATTGACCTAGTCAAGAGTACCATTGCCACATGATTGGACGAAGTGTTTACTCGGAAACCCGACGACACCAGTGGCATCAACAAAAACAACATGCGAAAACAATTGGACCGATGCTTCAGTACCAACTTTACATTCATTGGACAATTGTATGGACAAATCAACAGTACACCAATGGAGTCACTGATATCAGGACTGATAGCAGAAGCAATAATGCAACGCTGAGAATCGACAGCCCTCCATCCATCATCCAACCCAAACTCTGGAACCGCGACGTACTTGATACCTTTGACATCAGCAAATGTACACAACCGGAAGAACCCCATCACCACATCAATAGTATCCTCGCCAGAATAAAACTCACTAAAGAAGAGTAAAACAATAAGAGACTACCCTTCCTGATCGGATAAGTGCAATGCACACCTACTGGTGAACTCCAAACCAGTGCATACAACACTACAACAGCAACCTCTCAGCATTAGTAAACTATTTAAACGAGCAAGGACACACTGCAGAAAACCAGAACTCCAGAAGGCAGAACAAGAACATGTATTTCGGGAATTTAAACAAAACGGTACTCTACTGGTGCTATACAATGATACTTACTCAAAAAACCGAAGAAGAAAATAATTCACGATCAAACACGATAGTGACCAAACAATACATCAAAGAAATGTCAGAAATAACTACGCAATTACTCAGAACTTTTGTGGCCCACAAACCAGTAAGCACTTTACTCCAACTCCTCATAAAGGTTAAAGACCCATCACTCACTTTCAACAGGGCGAACTTTATCTGCAAGATAACGTGAAAGGACTGTAGAAACACACTACAAAGGCAAACAGGAAGAAAACAAATGTGACAAGTGCAAAACATCAGCTCTCCACTGCCAGACACTAATACTCTAATTTCGAAACGCACAGATGACAAAGGACACAAATTCAGCCTGGACAATGCAACCATCTTAGCAGAGGCTAAACAGAGACATGACAGAATTCCTAAAAAACCTGGCACTCCAAACGGAACTCAATCAATAACCACATTGAACTGGACCCCACACAAACTACACACATCCAGAACCGGAAATACCAAAAAGCAGAGTCACATAAACACCAGGTGGGACACGCCACCAACACCGCATCGAACATATACTGACGCACCTAAAAAGGCGAGAAAATATCTGCAGAAAATGGGACCAGCTTGGTGAAGGAATCTACGATGTCATCCACAAACCAAACTACAAATCGGGGAGGTACAGCAGGCTTAGCACTGCTGCCTCACAGAACCAGGTTCGATTCCAGCTTCGTGAGACTGTCTGTGTGGAGTTTGCACATTTTCGCTGTGTCTGCATTGTTTTCCTCCAGTTCCTCCGGTTTCCTCCCACAATCCAAAGATGTGCCATCAGCTAAATTGGTCTAGCTAAATTGCCCCATAGTGCTAGGTGCATTAGTCAGATGGAAATGCGCTTGGGTGGGTTACTCTGTTTCCAACCTGAAGGAAGTTTAATCTAATATAAGACCACACTGAAAAAAAAATGGACGAGATGTAGAAACACAGCAGCCTTTCAGATACACGATAGCTAGGAAAAAGTGAGGACTGCAGATGCTGGAGATCAGAGCTTAAAGATGTGTTGCTGGAAAAGCGCAGCATGTCAGGCAGCATCAAAGGAACAGGAGTTTCGGGCATAAGCCGTTCTTCAGGAATGAGGAGAGTGTGCCAAGCAGGCTAAGATAAACGGTAGGGAGGAGGGACTTGGGGGAGGGGCGTTGGGAATACGATAGGTGGAAGGAGGTTAAGGAGAGGGTGACAGGCCAGAGAGGGGATGGGGGCGGAGAGGTCGGGAAGAAGAATGCAGGTCAAGAAGGCGGTGCTGAGTCTGAGGGTTGGGACTGAGAAAAGGTGGGGGGAGGGGAAATGAAAATGCTGGAGAAATCTGCATTCATCCCTTGTGGTTGGAGGGTTCCTAGGTGGAAGATGAGGCGCTCTTCCTCCAGGCGTCATATTTCCATGGTCTGGCGATGGAGGAGGGCAAGGACCTGCATGTCCTTGGCGGAGTGGGAGGGGTAGTTAAAGTGTTCAGCCACGGGGCGGTTGGGTTGGTGGGTGCGGGTGTCCCAGTGGTGTTCTCTGAAACGTTCTGCAAGAAGGCAGCCTGTCTCCCCAAAGTATAGGAGGCCACATCGGGTGCAGCAGATGCAGTAAATGATGTGTGTGGAGGTGCAGGTGAATTTGTGGTAGATATGGAAGGATCCCTTGGGGTCTTGGAGGGAAGTAAGGGGGGAGGTATGGGTGCAAGTTTTGCATTTCTTGCAGTCGCAGGGGAAGGTGCTGGGAGTGGAGGTTGGGTTGGTGGGGGGTGTGAATCTGACGAGGGAGTCACGGAGGGAGTGGTCTTTCCAGAAGGCTGATCGGAGTGGGGAGGGAAATATATCCTTGGTGATTGGGTCTGTTTGGAGGTGGTGGAAATGACGAAGGATGATACGATGTATCTGGCGGTTGGTGGGGTGGTAGGTGAGGACCAGTAAGGTTCTGTCCTGGTGACGATAGGAGGGACAGGGTTCAAGGGCGGAAGTGGAGGAGATGCGGTGGAGAGCATTATCAACCCCGTCTGAGGGGAAATTGCGGTCTTTGAAGAAGGAGGTCATCTGGGTTGTTTGGTATTGGAATTGGTCCTCCTGGGAGCAGATGCGACGAAGTCAAAGGAATTGGGAATATGGGATGGTGTTTTCACAGGGGTCGGGGAGGTGTAATCTAGGTAGATGTGGAAGTTGGTCCGTTTATAGTAAACGTCCGTGTTGAGTCGGTCGTCCGAGATAGAAATGGAGAGGTCTAGGAAGGGGAGGGAGGAGTCTGAGACGGTCCAGTTAAATTTGAGGTCGGGGTGGAAGGTGTTAGTAAAGTGGATGGACTGTTCATCCTCCTTTAAATGGAAAGGGAACTAGAACACATTCACCATAGAAAAAAAAAGGAAATACTGCAGACACTCAAAAGGGACAAGAACATAATTATGCTACCAGCAAACAAAAAGAGTATGACGGTAATACTAAACAGCGAAAAGCACATGGAGAAAGCAAACTAACTACTCAGCAATACGACTTTCCACGTATGGAGTCAGCTATTACAAGGGGGCATAGCTTTAAATTAAGGGGGGGTAGATTTAGGACTGATGTTAGGGGTAGGTTCTTCACTCAGCGAGTCGTAAGTTCATGGAATGCCCTGCCAGTAGCAGTAGTGGACTCTCCCTCTTTATGGGTATTTAAGCGGGCATTGGATAGGTATATGGAGGATAGTGGGTTAGTGTAGGTTAGGTGGGCTTTGATCGGCGCAACATCGAGGGCCGAAGGGCCTGTACTGCGCTGTATTCTTCTATGTTCTAATACAGACGTACCGACAGGTGGCGACAGACACCACATCTCAACTCGTGAACAAGATTACTATGACACTGAATCAACGACACAGCACATGCGATAGCAGCAAAACAGACCTGAATTGAAAAGAAACCTGACGAATCACTCCATCCACTCCTCCCAAGAGCTTCTTAACACCGTCAGTGAAACCACAATAGAGAAGGATGAAATAATGATTTCATTTGATGTAACAGTGCGCCTTACATCTATACATATCGACTTAGCCAAGAATACCATTGCAGTTACTCGAACAGACAACAAATCCAACAGCACCAAGAAGAACAGCACGCTAAAACTACTGTACCTATGCCTTGGTACTTACTTTACGTTCAATGGACAAGTGCATAGACAAATCAACGGTGCACCAATGGGGCCATTGATATCTGGACAGATAACAGAAGCAGTAATGCAACGCTGGGAGTCGATAGCCCTCTTCAACATCCAACCCAAACCCTGGATCCGCTATGTCAATGATACCTTGTCATCACTAAATTTACCCAACTGGTAGAAACCCACCAGCACAGCAATAACATTGTCACCAGAATAAAGTTCACTATATAAGATGTAAACAACAAAAGACACCCCTTCCTGAACATATTAATGGAACGCGCACTTACCAGTGAACTCCAGATGAGGAAGAACACCTACACACATACTTCACTCTAACAGCAACCACCCCAACATCCACAAACAACGTTGCATTAGAGCAGTGTCTAAACGAGCAAGGACACGCTGCAGTAACCCAGAACTCAGGAAGACAGAACAGGATTTACGGGATTTAAGCAAAACAGTTACCAGAAGAGTCCAATCCTCCGATACTTACATAACAAAACAAAGAAGAAAACAGTGCTCGACCAAACACGATTGTGACCATACGGTACATCAAAGAAATATCAGAAATGACTACTCAGCTACTCAGATCCCTAGGAATCTTAGTGGCCCACAAATTAGTAAACACCTTCCACCATCTCCTTACAAACGTTAAAGACCCGACACCCACATGCAAAAGAACAAATGTTGTCCGCAAGATATCCTGCAAGGATTGTGAAAAAAAACACTACATAGGGCAAACAGGAAGAAATTGACCACACGAGTGCACGAACATCAGCTCTCCACTGCCAGAAACGACCAGTATTCTTTCATTTCCAACCATGGTGATGACGAATGACATGAATTCAAATGAGACAACGTAACCATGTTAGCACTGGCTAAACAGAGACACATGAGAGAATTCCTTGAATCCTGGCGCTCTAACTGGAGCTCAATCAATAAACACATTGAACTACTCCCCATACACAAACCACGCACATACAGAACCGGAAATAGCAAAATACAGAGAAACATAACTACCAGGCGGGATAAAACTACCAACACCGTATTGAACAGACACTGACATTGTCACTAAGTGAGGCAACCAAATGTCTGGAGAAAAGCTCAGCAAACGAATCTACGACCTCACCACAAACCAAGCTATAAATGTTTGCAAAAATGCAGCACACTTTATTGGTACATCTGGTTAAATACAATCAAAATGAAGAAGAATTGGTCTAACTTAACTGCATTGGTAAATTAACAAAGAAATCGAGTACTTAATTAATAAATAGCAACAGTTCCAAAGCAGTAAATAATCATAAGCACACACTTAGCAAAGGCAAAACCAGTAAAATTGATTCAGTTAAGGTGAAGGGTGGAAGGTATAGGGGAGATGTCAGGGGTGGGTTCTTTACCCAGAGAGTGGTGGGGGCATGGAATGCGCTGCCCGTGGGAGTGGTAGAGTCAGAATCATTGGCGACCTTTAAGTGGCATTTGGATAGGTACATGGATGGGTCCTTAATCTAGGTTAGAAGTTCGGCACAACATCGTGGGCCGAAGGGCCTGTTCTGTGCTGTATTGTTCTATGTTCTATGTTCTATGTACATGTGTTGTCTCTCCAGCCAAGGAGAACAGAACTCCAAGAAAAATATTGGGCACAAAGAGAGAACTCTAGTATTTTGCTGTGGCTGAGTGAGATGTATAGCAGTTTTCACAATAAACATAAAAACCCCAGCAACAACTGAAAGATAAGCTATCACCCTGGGTCTATAGGAGCCTTAAACCACCCATTCATGCTGCTTCTATTGTTCCAACATTTAAGGAAAGCTCAGGACCTACATCAGGGAGACAAGATACCTTCTTGAGGATCATTTCAGAGAACATCTCTGGGACTCCAACACCCACCAAACCCACCACCCCGTGGCTAAACACTTCAACTCTCCCTCCCACTCCATCAAGAACATGCAGATCCTGGGCTTTCTTTACCGCCAAACCATTACCACCCCATGTCTGGAGGATGAACGCTTCATTTTCAGCCTTGTAATCCTGCAACCACACGGGATGTGTGAATTTCAACAACTTCCAATTTCCCATCCTGTATATTATCCAAGCCCTCGCCTCCAAATCGCTACCACCCTCTAGACCTGTCCATCACTCCCCCCTCTGACCTTCTTCCTCATCATCATCCACCTATCGCATTCTGAGCTACCTCTCCCCAAACCCCATCCCCTCCCATTTATCTCTAAGCTCCTATCCACAAGTCTCGTTCCTGATGAAGGACTTATGCTAGAAACATCGATTCTCCTGCTCCTCGGATAATGCCTGACCTGCTGTGCTTTTCGAGCACTACACTCTGCACTTTCTACTAACCATCTAAAATTCCATCATATACAGTACTTCCATAACAGCTCAGTGGCCTGATTTTCCACTCATTTTTCAATATATAGCAGGTATCACTCCCACTCATGATGCAGCATGACCATTTCCGAGGAGATGGTATTTCTGGAACAGAGAATTTGTCTTTAATTCTGACAACCAATTCTGCACTTTTCACCGGACTCTCCAACATCAGTTTATAAAGTTTAGCACTACTTTTCCATACATATAACCACATTTTCTGACAATACTTCTTCCAGAGAGCATAAGTCCTCATTTCTCACCAGTAAAGATTGACTCACTTCTTTATCTCTTAAAATGTCAATTTATTTACCGACACCTCTTGGTACCCATGAGTAAACTATTCCTACACAGATAACGTTTTAAAGACATCTGGCATTCTCTTAAAGACCAACCCCTGAGCAGCCTATACATTATTTTGCAGTTCTTCATCTTCCACTAGTATCTCGTTTAATAAAATTCCAATTGGTTATCTTGTTGGTTATCTGCTGTCACAATGTTTCTTCAAACCATCAAAATGGCGACATCATGTGTCCTACTTTATTCCAGTCAAAACACCTGACGTGTTTTACTTCTGCTTCCCTCCTCATTGGTTTCCTTTTTAGTTTGTGATAAACTATCTTTACTATCTTCAGTGAAATCGCTTTTTCCCTTAGAGACTGAGGTTTTCTCTTTTCCACAATTTCTGTCCCACAAAGATTGAAATTGATGTCAGGAAATAAACTTTGCTTGATAAGCCAACTCATAATCATCTGCCATTTCTTCTGCTAATCTTGCAGTTTGAACTCTCTGCTCTTCGCCATGAGTCCTCAATATTCCAGAAAGTGAATTTTCAAATTCCTCCAAATTAACAGTCTCTAAAAGAGGATCATATGGCTTATCTTCCATGCTCTTTTCCACAATCAAAGTTATTTTGTTTGATACTTTCAAACTCCATCTACGTTTGAACACTTTCTGTCCTTGAATTTCTAAAGCAATTTGTGCAGACTTTCCGCACGAGTTCATTTGAATCTACAACGTGCTCTTTTTTTTTTACCTCATGATACTCCCCAATCCTCTGGTAATGATGCAAGCACCACTCTAGCTCGAGCTGTCAACTTTGTGAGAATTAACATGATCCTACTTTCTACCTTAACTATTTTTATGTTTGCTTTTCTCTCTTTCATTGCCAACATCTAAAATTAAACTCTCATTTTTTCCCTCTATTCCCTTTTCCCCCTCTTGTTTTCCCTTTCTTCTGTGAGGACCATCTTTTCTTTTGTTCTTTTATTTCCTCTGCTTTCAATTCGCTTTCAAGCTGTTCATTTCCATATCGAGCCATGGAGACCAACAGTGCAGTTGAAGGGTGCATTAGCCCAAAGTGGTCCATACTGACCAAAATATCCACGCTCATTCCCTGCAGTTGGTACATATCCTTCTGAACATTTAGTTTTCATGTATTTGTCCAAATGCCTTTTAAGTGTTGTTATTGGATCCGCCTCAACCATTTCCATATGAACTACACGTTCTGAGTAAACAAAATGTTGCCCCTCAGTTTCCCTTTATTCCCTCCCTTCTAACATTAAACTGATGTTCTCTAGTCCTCGATTCCCCAGCACTGAGTGCATTCACCCTATCCACGCCTCTTATTATCGTATGCACTTCTATAAGATTCCCCTCTCCGTCTCGGACGCTCTTAACAAAAAAAAGTCCTAGCTTGTCCAAACTTCCCATACACCTCACACTGTGGAGTCGTATCAACATCCTTGTAAATTTCTTCTGCACTCTTTGCAGTTTAATAACATTCTTCCTACAGCAAGATATGTAATGCAGACTGCAAATCTCCAAGTGCAGGCTCACCAATGTCCTGTATAACTTCAACATAACTTCCCAACTTCAATGCCTTTACTGAAGAAAGCCATTGTACCAAAAGACGCCTTCACTGCTCTGTCTACCTGTGCACCTGAATTCCAGGGTCACTGTGTTCCATTCCACTCCCTAAGGCCCGATCATACAACAGGAAACTTCTGCCTTGATTTGAGATTCCAAATTGCAAGACATTGCACTTATCTCTAATAAACAGCATTTGCAATTTCGAGGCATACTTCCCCAGCTGATCAAGGTCCTGCTGCAATTTTTGATAGCCTTCCTCACTGTCCAGAATACTGGATATTTTAATGTCATAAAATGGAAATCTTTCCATGAGTTTTGTTGGTCCATCGATTTGATTTTGATTTTTGATTTTAGTTTCAAATTTAGGTTTTGCTTTTTTTTACTTAGACGTTATTGTTACATGTACTCAATAAAGAATATACAAGAGTACACTGAAAACTTTTCAATGTCTCCACATACGCATCAGCTTAGGCACAAGTAACTGGGAACAAAACCTTAACAAGGTGCTAATAAGGAAGAAGGAACAAATTTCAAAGTTAACATTACAGTAAGTTATAATATATCACAATAAAAGATAAAAATTAAACTTTGCAGTTCTTATTATGATGAAGTGTTTCTTGGATGCTTCACCATGCTGGGACTGCAGGTCCGACAATGGCGCAACGTTCAACAGATTGACAAACTTTCCCCCACACTGACTCATTTTCCACTGCCCTTGTCATTGGTGCAGATGTCGGGGAAGCTACATCGCCGCGCTGGTCTCGCTCCTGTGATCGCAGCCACTGTCACGCACTAGATTGTCAAAGCCTAGATCCAGTTGTTGCCCATGCTGGGAGTTAATGTCACCATCGGTCCACACATTGCACATGGGGAACTCCCCGAAAGTCCAGGTCAGGCCCTCAGCCATTGTTTTGTAATTAATCATCCAGCCGACCACCATATTCAATGAGTGTAATGCCGCTGTGGCTCAATTACCACCCTCCAAAAGATAAGTTGGTAGAAACTGAACCGACGAACAGGAAGAGAAATTGAGTTGACAAAGTGGATGAGCTATGCCACCGTCATTTCCAGATTTCTGCTACTTTATGAGACATTGATGAGATCACAAATTTCATTTAGAAGAAATATCCAAAACCAGAATTGATATTAACAGGGATATATCTAATAGGGTCCGAGGAGCCTACGAAATGGCTTTGACATCGCTAGACTTTTTGTGAGCTCTGTATAGTTGATCTTATTCTCACATTTTTTACAACCATTCCACACTTCAAACCTCAATTCTAAGCCGTGAACACTCTAGGATCTGTATGCCCTGTGTGTTATGATCTGCCTTCCCTGCTTGCAAAACAAAACTTTTCACTGTACTTAGGAATGTGTGACAACAATAAATCAAATCAAATTAAAACAGACATTCGAATCCAAACTTGTCTTCATAATAATTTATAAATATGCAGTTATTCTACCAGTGCCTCGAGTTCAATATATTTACCATCACCTTAAATGACACTTTGATATTCCTGTCATTCAACATCTACATCAGATACATGGGAAACTTGGTATTATCTTCTAAATAATCATTTAGGATTCTTAATGTGTATTGACCATGACAGAAATGTCCACATACCTGAGAGAATAAAAAAAAGAATCAAAACAGTCCTTAATAGTGGTTGGATCAGTTCCGTTTTGGTCAATCCCACTTCGGAGTGGGAATTCATCAGATAATTAGGAATGACATGGGTCAGAGATAGTGAAATCTTCGTTTGGCGATTGTTTCACGCTTTAGAGTCAATTGTGTCAGATGCTCCTTCGAAGTAAATTTCCACTTCCTTGTTTATGGGTCTTAAAATACATAGGCACAGTACAAGTTCGAGGAAAGGTTCTTTCAATTACTCTTAAAGAGCGCTTTTTACTGACTTTCCAATAAGAGAAAACATGGAACATAGTCTTCATTTCATGAGTGTTCGTCCTATCAAACTACCAGATCTTCATTAAAGGCCAATTCAGCGTAGAGGGTCTATAGAAGAAATCAGAAACCGTTTCCATCAAAAAGACTTAGGAACAGTGTGTGGCGATTCAACACTTTTAGTTGATCCGACCCCCACTTCCTTCAGCTCGATAATAGCTCGTTCTATCTCCATGTGACCATAATCATTTCCCAATTGAACAGCGACCTCACCAAAGAAGAAAAAGGGCGAGACATTCCATACATCCCATGCCCTTGTATATGTCACCTCTAAAGTGCTCTATCTTATTTTAAGGTTGTGTCCCCTTTTTACACAGCGAGAACACTGCAATGCAAGTCTTTCTGGTGTAAACCACAAGTGGAGTAAATTACATAGTTGTTACAATAATACGACTCAGAAAGATGAGTAGAAACAGAATGAGACATGAAGAAAAGAAGGGAGGGGCTGTATGAAAATAAAAGACCATTTTATAAAACAATGTTACTTTGCAAACATTCTCCCATTTGGCCACTTTCTTATAAATTCATGCTTTTCGCTTCATGACATGATTTAAACTAATTAATCATCTAAACTGAATCTTGTCTTCCTTACAGCCAGGAGCCATCGTCAAATTTGTCTAACACACTTACCTCCTCATCAATGAAGGATTCATTCTGAAATTATTCATAATTACTAATATTAACTATCCAACTGGCATTTCCAATTGCATTCATTGCTGCGAAAATGGCAAAATGTTGCACATTACATTGTTCGCAATTAAATGATCAGTAATCTAATGTTGCCTAACCCATATCTCTTAAGCCTTTCATAAAACCAGCGAAAGGAAATAATACATTCAGAGAGAGGGGAAAAAAACGATTTTCATGCATTTACCTCCGGCTTTGGATCACGTGGTGAATAGTCTGTGGATTTCTGATCCATGTGCCAGTTTCCTGATGTAAAATATATGTCAGATCTTTATTTAAAATGCATTGAGTTCTGGAGACAAAGATGATATATAACACCAAAGGATACTTCCTACCTGAGTCAGAATTCCTGCAGCTCCAAACCACGTAGACAGTAAATATCATAACCAGGACAATCAGTACCGATGAACTCCCATAAAACTTTAAAATGCAATGAAATTCAGGATGTTCTGCAGAAGGCAGAAGTATACTTAAAAATCCACAACCTAACCACACTCCACTTGCAGCTCACAAGGAACCATCAATGCTAAATCAAAATAATTGGGCACTGTAGCTTGATGTAAGTCTGGCCAGCACACGCTACAACTTGAGTAAACAATATAATGCTTAAAGTTGCATCTCAACACACCCATCAGTTAGGCAATTTAGTATTTAACCATTGAAAGCAGGTGTTTTCAATGTGAAACTTATATTAATTTTTGCAACCAATAAAATGAAGCATCTTGGAAGGCAAGTTACACCGAATTTCCGGAATTCGGTACACCTTACATTTCTTGTACACTTTTGACTCTGCAAGGAGCTATGTTACTTTACAAATACTGCGTTAAAACTGTTACTTTTCTCCTTAACAAACTTCAGAGTTTATATTTCTTTTGGAATGACATTCGAATGGGTGAAATATTTTATCAGCTTTTTTTATTCAAATAAGACTATGTGCAATGTTGGAAAATCAGGACCTTGACAGGGAGATGAACAAATGATTTTTGTCAACTACGTGGACAAAAATTAAAGCAAAATGAAACATAAGGTCAAATAGTGATAAGGGAAGCATTAAAATTTACCACAAGCAAAGAATTACAAACCCATATCTCTTAAGCCTTTCATAAAACCAGCGAAAGGAAATAATACATTCAGAGAGAGGGGAAAAAAACGATTTTCATGCATTTACCTCCGGCTTTGGATCACGTGGTGAATAGTCTGTGGATTTCTGATCCATGTGCCAGTTTCCTGATGTAAAATATATGTCAGATCTTTATTTAAAATGCATTGAGTTCTGGAGACAAAGATGATATATAACACCAAAGGATACTTCCTACCTGAGTCAGATGATGCATGAAATGCGCTGGGGAAATATAGTTTTAATCAAAATTGGAGCACAATTAATATAAATGAGATTCATGCCTCAAATGGAAATGGTGCAAACAGCACGAGAAAAAGGGAGGTGAGGACAGTTGCATGTGGTGATATTATCAAAACGATGTTTAGGTGGATTCTTCAGAGGAACACTATTTTTATGTTCTTTTAAATTTAATTGTATTAAATTATATTCAGAATATGAATGCATGAATACGGATTTTTTTTTCATATGATTCAAGAGGAATATTGGCGAACTAGACATAGATAATAATATTCCCATTTTAATTAGCAAAAGTTCAGAATCCTACTAACAATATGCTAATATAGTACTACTAAGATGCAGAATGGTTTGCTTCGACGAATAAACATTCAGAATGCTAAACAGCAAAAGATTGAGTGTTTTGAAAGAAGTAAATGTTCTTTTGATATTGATACAAAGTAAGGGAGGAACTTTGACGGTTAATGATCGTCCTGTTCACAATAAAGTCTCATATTAACTCTAAGCAAAGCGTGAACAAATATAATCAATATTTACCTCTCTGATACGATGAACTCTGACTGACCAGAATTGTAGTTGTGTTGAGTTGAACCGAACAAGCACAGGTGAAGTATTTTTTCCAAACTTCTGCTGGCACTCTAGTATGACTTCTGATACTATTTGCCCCAGTGGAATCTATCGCCACAGACTCTGGCCAACTTTTGGCATCCCAAGTGGAAACATTACAGACGAAGTGAAGGATATCAGAGATAAGGTTGCTCACTAAACACATCAATGGGACAGTTTCCATCGAAAAGGTTTCATTCTGTGATGGAGATAAGAGAATTATGGTGGGAGAGCCTGATGAGATTGTGAGATTACATTAAATTATCGTTCAATATTGCAGGTATTGATAATAAATTCTGCAAATCTGTCTTTGTCCTTACCTGCTATGAGCAATTTCGATCCTTTTCCGAATCTGAACGGCTGACCTCGCGAGATCCTACCAGCACAGATATACAGACCAGAATCATTTCTCTGGACGTTGTTAATCACAAGTGTATAAATAGTACTATTCTCATTAACTTCTCCAGAAAATCTCCCATCTGGATGTGAATGTCTCCGTACGATGTAAACAAGTTGCAGATGTTCTCGCATTTTCTGTTTATACCAGTGAACACCTCTCGCAGCATTCCAGCCCGTGTGACAAATCATCTGAACAGTGTTCCCAACAGAAACGTTCTGAAGTGCTGGAGTCTGCAGAGGCGCTGCCTGAGGGCCGACAGCTATGAAAACAGAACATGTTAGAAGAAGCCTGCTTTGATTGAAAAAAGTGCTGAGCACAAGTTTAATGTTATACGTCAGGAAAGTACCATCTCTTCCTCAACGACCACCAATGGTAATGATGATCTAGGCGAAATATTTAGGCTTAAACTTGATTTAACAGCAGGAGAAAGAAAGAGAGAAGGAAAGAGAGAACGAAAGAAATAAAGGAAGGAAGGAAAGAAGAGTTTTTTTCTCACCATAACACAAAATTTATATTATACAGCCACTTAATACTTCACTTTACTGCATTTTCCGTTGGCCCTGCCCCTCAAATTCGAAATGAGAATGTCGAACCTGACAAAAGATTGACCAGAGTACATAGAGATACGATATTCATTGCTGTGGGCGAGGTTCTCACTTTGAGACTTATACTAACTTATTTTGCTTGTGAAGATAAAAGTTGAGTCATTATAAAGTTAAATGCACAGCAATGGAAATTTTCTGCTGCATTTAAAAATAGCCAGATGGAAACTACAGAATTGTTGGTTTAATCTGTGGGTTTCCTGTTTACAAGTTAAGTGTCCACCTACAGGTCTGTTTGCAAAGATCAATCGAGCAACATGTAGTTGCTACCTTGTTTCTTTATTGATCATTCTACATGAGCATACTGCCTGCTCCATTCCCTCCTGGATCTGCACTTATTGGGCAGTCGATTCATTTTGGAGCAAAGGAATGTAGCTATTCTATAAAGCACCAAGTAACTGTCAGTCCTGGTGTCTGTGTGACAAATGGTCTACGCTTTGTTGTACACATGAAAGGGTAGTTTTTTTTTAGCTGAGAAGTTGAACTTATATTTGTTCGATCAAGGCAAAGTAAATATAACAAACCTGATCTCATCAAAAGATGTCTGATTCTCCACTCGCACCATTGAAAGAAAAACTCAGATTAAGAGTGCGTTATTGGTTGCTGGAGGTTGATTTATAGTAAGTCGTTATCCTATGTATTACGTTAGGACAGTGACAATATTTATGATATTACTCCTCGTTTATAAGTTACTGAAACATCCTTTCTACAGAAATAAACATCTGCTTTAACAGCAGTGTTTTCCTTGCCATTGTTAAACATTTATACCAACATAATTGATTTGAAAATTGATTGATCATATATATTTGGAGGCAATAACACCTTGTTTTTGTTATTTACAGTCTTACAAGAAACAATCGGTTACGAGATGCGATCAATCATTTATAATTTGCACTGAAAAATTAGTTGCATGATTGTTTCAGGCAAAACAGCATTTATGTATAAGGATTTGTTGCACAAGTAATAAGCTTACTGTTAGTGACTGTAAAAATGGAGGTGAATGATGTATTTTATACCAGAACATTACCATTGCTTGTGATATTAGATCATGACAAATGCTGCACACACAAATGAAATAACAGGTAGCTAGTCAAGTGTTTATTCCATGTTTAATAAAATCAGTTGATTGTTCCATTCACTGTGTTTATGCCAGTCCATTGTTTATAAATTAGTGAATTGACTTGACAATTGATACAAGCATACACTTTTTTTTAGAATCCCTACCGTGTGGAAACAGGTCCTTCGGCCCAACAAGTCCACAATGACCCGCCAACGAGTAACCCATCCAGACCCATTCCCCAAACCTTTTACTCGATTTTTACCCCTGGCTAATGCACCTACCCTGAACACTATGCGTAATTTTAGCTTAGCCAGTTCACTTAACCTGCACATTTTATTGTTTTCCTTGTTTGCAGCTTTATTTGAATAAAATATTTGTTTTTGTTAAAGAAACTGCAATTGACCATAAACTTACAATTTAAAGTTAATAAGGAAACATACTTTTACGTTTAAATATTCATTATAATAGATAATTAGTTAGCATTAATTCCTATCTTGGGCTTGCTGATAACACTAATATTATAAATTGCAGGTGTAACGAACGTTTCCATCACTTTCCTCCATATAACTCACAGCTATACATGCATATTAAGTGAAATGGCATCAATTCCAATTACATTCTTCACAATTGCTGTGCACCCCATGTACCGGTAACTGCAGATTTGTATCCCCTTGCATGAGTTACATTGACATAGTCATAAAGGTTTACGGTATAGAAACAGGCCTACTGCCCAACTTGTCCGTGTTGCCCAATTTTCAAAATTGAACTAGTTCTATTTTCTTGCAACTGTTCCATATCTCTAGAGATCTATCCCATCCATGCGGCTATCCAAATATTTCTTAAATTATGAAATTGCACTAGAGCCTACAGTAATACTTCTGTGTGCCTGTTACAGACACTGACTATCCTTTGCGTGAAAGAAATACCCACACTGGAGCCTTTTGTATCTCTCCCTTCTCACCTTAAATCAATACCCTTTTGTTTTAGACTCCCTGGCCATGTGGAAAAGCTGTTGTCTGTCTATCTTAACTATGTTTCTTATGACTTTATACACCTCTATAACGTGACCCTTATGCTTTAGACTAAAATATGCCAGACTATCCAGTCTTTCAAAACAACTCAAAGCTTGCAGCGGTATAGCAGCCAAGTTACTCTTCTCTGCCCTCTTTCTAGTTTAATAATAAACTTTTTTATAGTAAATTGACAAGAACTGTACAGATTACTCCAGATGTGGACATACTATTGGCTTATATAGCTGCAACAAGACGTCCCATTCTATCCTCAATGTCTGACCAGTGAAGAGTGTGCACTGAAAGCTTTCTTCACCATCCTGTCCAGCTGTGATTCCACTTTCAAGGACCTATGAATTTGGCCCCCAGATCTCTTTGTTTAACACTCCCCAGGGCTCGACCGTTGACTATGTAAGTCCTGTCCTACTTTGATTTACGAATTCTATGAAAATGCTCGTGTTTATCTAAATTAAACTCCATCTGCTATTCCTCAGGTGATCGAGGTGATCGAGGTCTTTTTAGGTAACCTTCTTCATTTTCCGCTATATTACCAATCTTTGTGTCATCTGCAAACTTATTAGCAATATCTCCTAAATGATCTTTCCTCACGTCTTATCCATATCAAATTGTGTCAGTATCTCCAACAAAATTGCAAATACACATGCTATATATACTAAATATATCTACATATAGAATGTAATTAGTTATTGAATATTTTTCTCAGCTAATTGTGATATAATAAATAATACACAAGCACATATACGAGCAATTAATTGTTATATTTCGATTGATATCATCACTTGGGAGAATATATTTACAAGGCATTTCTTTAAATGAATTTCGATAGCCAAGGCTCAAAAGAATAACATTACAGCTCAGAGTTGGGATGTACTTTGCAGCTCTTAACCAGAATATCAACTTGTCTTAGAGTCTGAACTTTGCATTAAAGAAAACAGCAAATTAAATATGAACGTAATTAAAAATGACAATTACAAGGAAAAAATGTCAATTAACCATGCCAAATCGGAACAGTGGTAATCAACATCAGAGATATTGTTGAAATATGCAAATTAATAATATAAATCGCATAAACGCTCAAACTTACACTTTATTAGTCAATTAAATATTAAAAAATATACTGCAAATACTTATATTTATTTGCTCATGCTAATCAGGACGTTCACTTCATCAACGTGACAAATTCGAAATGAACATATAATTAGGCACATACATTAAGAATTTCCCAGTTAGTTCTTAAAAGGTGCATACAGGCAAAAATGCGTAACCTCCACATTGTATGTGTAATCCCGCAACAAATGATTCAATTATGCTGGAACAAAATGCTAATGGAAATTCGGTTACTGTTCATCATCTAATAAATGTCAATAAAATTGATTGTTGAATACATTTATGATAAAACCATATGGAAGTAATCCTTATCTCCAGGGTAATCATCTGGAGGTTCGTGTTTCAAACCTCATGGTGAGAACTGGTGAAAATTAAGGAACAATGAACGATAATAAGATTCTGGTTTGACTTAAGACAAATAACTGATAAAGCCCTTGATATATATATATATATATATATAATTATAAGCAAAGTAGGAAATTACATAAACAAGGAATTTAAAGGACTAAAACGGGTCATGAAAAGTTCTTAGAAAAACAGGGCTAAAGAGAATTCCAAGCCTTTTCCAAAATATATAAAGAACAAGAGGATAGGCGGGGAAAAGGTTGTTCAATGCAAAGACAAAGAAAGCAATCAATGTGGAGTTGGGTCCCAAAATGATAACTTTCTGTCGGTATCCACCAAAGACAAGGATTTGGTGGATGATGATCGCAGGGAAAGCAGTGTCTATTTTCTAAGCCAAGTTACTATTAAAAAGTGAGAGATATTGAGCATCTTAAAAATATATATCATGGCGGCACGGTGGCACAGTGGTTTGCACTGCTGCCTCACAGCGCTAGAGACCCAGGTTCAATTCCCGCCTCAGGCGACTGGCTGTGTGGAGTTTGCACATTCTCCCCGTGTCTGTGTGGGTTTC
The DNA here is from genome assembly GCF_047496795.1 of Chiloscyllium punctatum. Classification (NCBI taxonomy): domain Eukaryota; kingdom Metazoa; phylum Chordata; class Chondrichthyes; order Orectolobiformes; family Hemiscylliidae; genus Chiloscyllium; species Chiloscyllium punctatum. The sequence goes on from NC_092766.1 coordinate 19,446,491, forward strand.
CTCCGGGTGCTTCGGTTTCCCCCCACAGTCCAAAGATGTGCAGGTCAGGTGAATTGGCCATGCTAAATTGCCCATAGTGTTAGGTAAGGGGTAGATGTAGATGTAGGGGTATGGGTGGGTTGCGCTTCGGCGGGGTGCTGTGGACTTGTTGGGCCGAAGGGCCTGTTTCCACACTGTAAGTAATCTAATCTTTGCGTCCTCCTTGGCTACAGGTGAGATCTCATAGGACTGAATATTAGACAATGTTGTCCCATTGATTAAGAAGCGTAACAGGGATAATCTTGTAAATTACAGGCCTGTGAGAATAACGTTGATGCTGATAAATTATTTGAAAAAGTTCCCAGGAACAAGATATATACACATTTAGAAGCAAATGGACTTACTGGCAATAGACAGCATGGTTTTGTGCAGGGGACGATCGAGCTTCATTAACTTGATCGAGCTTTTTTCAGTAAATGGCAAAGATGATTGATGAGGGAAAAGTGTTTGCTGTTGTCCACATGGACTTCAGTAAAGTCTTTGGCAAGGTCCCTCATGGCAAACTGGTGCAAAAGCTGAAGTTGCATAGTCTCGGTGTGAGTTGACAAAATAGATACAAATCTGGATTTGTCATAGGGGACAGAGTGTAATGGTGGAAGGATACTTTTCAGAATGGAGGAATGTGACTAGTGGTGTTCCATGGAGATCAGTGCTGGGACCTCTGCTGTTCGTGATTTACGTAATTAATTACAGGACAACGTAGCTGATCCATACAGTGAATTTGCAGATGTTTCAAAGGTTGTTGGAGTTCTTGAGAGTGAGGAGGATTGTTTGAGGATATACCAGGATATAGATCTGGAGGACTGGGCAATAAAATAGTAGATGGAGTTTAATCTAGACAAATACGAAGTGATGCATTTTGGAAGGTTTAGTATGGGTGGAAATCATACTGCGAATAGCAGATCCCTTATAAGTAGTTATAGAACATAGAATATAGAACAGTACAGCAAAGAACAGGCCCTTCAGCCCACGATGTTGTGACGACCACTGATCCTCATGTATGCACCTAGTTTCTGTGACCATATGCATGTCCAGGGGTCTCTTAAATGCCCCCAATGACCCTGCCTCCAAAACTGCTGCTGGCAACGCATTTCATGTTCTCACATCTCTCTGTGTAAAGAACCCACCTCTGACATCCCCTCTATACTTTCCTCCAACCAGCTTAAAACTATGACCCCTTGTGTTAGTCATTTGTGCCCTGGGAAATTGTCTCTGGCTATCGACTCTATATATGCCTTTCATTATCTTATATACAGAGTGATCTGGGTGTGCCCATTCAGACACCACTGAACGTGGCAACGCAGGTAGATAAGATAGCAAAAAATGGCCACGATGTCAAGAAAGTTTGCTGTAGATGTTTATAAGATTATGAATGGTATGGACTGAATGGAAAGTATGAAGCACTTCCCAGGTTGGAAGGATCAATTATTTAGCAGACACAGGTTCAAGGTGCTGGGGTGGGAAGGTCGTTCACAAGAGATGTGTGAGTCATGTTTATCACATAAAGAGCTGTGAATGAATGGATTGCGCTGGCAGAGGTGTTGGTTGAAGCTGCCACAATAGCAGCATTCAAGAAAAAACCTTGATTAACACATTAATAGTCCACTATGTGGTCCACTTAGGTGTTAACTACATATGTTGGAAAAGGAATGGTGATTCAAGGTAGAACTTCAGAGGTATAGGGTGGAAGCTTAGTGCCAGAAAAAAAACACAACTGTTCCTTCTGATTTGTTGACCATGCCACGTGTTAGTGAGGTATAGTGAGAGAGAGGAGTTGAAAATGTGTCTACCGGGAAGTTTACAGAAGAGAGGGTTTTGGATACCTGCATATTTGGGGATCATTCTGGGGTAGGTGGGACCTCCACAACAGGATGGATTATAACTGAACAAGAGGGGTACCAATATCCTTGGGGGGTGGGGGGGGGGGGAGGGCGGAGCGGAGGAATTTGTTTTTCCCTTCAGAAGGTTTAAACGAATTCAGCAGGGCGTTTGGAAACAAAATTGTTAATTCCAATGTCCAGTGAGGTCAGAAGTAAGGTTTAAAGGTCACAAGAGTTCCCTGGCAAGCAGGGAGGTTGTTTGAAGTGTGTCTGCTTCAACACCAGGAGCACCAGAATAAGGTGGGTGCTTGCAGCATAGGTTGGTGCCTGGAACTTCAATGCTTTGGCCATTTTGGAGATATGGATAGAGCAGGGACAGGAATGGCTGCTGCAGTTCTGGAATTTAGATGTTTCAATAAGAACAGGGAAGGTGGTAAAAGAGGCATGGCACTGTTAGTCAAGGACAGTATTATGGCAGCAGAAAGGCTGTTTGAGGACTCATCTACTGAGGTAGTATGACTGAGTTTAGAAACAGGAAAGGAATGGTCATCCTGTTGGGAGTTTTCTATACTCTGCTGAATAGTTCCAGAGACATAGAGGAAAGGATAGCAAAGATAATTCTGGTTAGGAGCGAAAGTAACAGGATAGTTCTGATGCGAAACTTTAACTTTCCAAATACTGACCGGAAATACTACAGTTCAACTAATTTAGATTTGTCACATTTTCTCCAATGCGTGCAGGTGATTTCCTGACACAGTATGTAGACAAGCCAACAAGGGCGAGGCCACATTGGATTTGGTACTAGGTAATGAACCTAGTCAGTTGTTAGATTTGGAGGTAGGTGAGCACTTTTGTGATAGTGAACACAATTCGGTTATATTTACATCAGTGATGGAAAGGGATGGGTACATAAAGCTGGGGGAAAGACAATTACGGTGCGATTAGGCAAGAATTAGGATGCATAGGATGGTGAAGGAAACTGTAGGGGACAGACACAATTGAAATGCGGAACTTATTCAAGGAACAGCTACTGCGTGCCCTTGATAAATATGTTTCTGGCAGGCAGGGAGGAAATGGTCGCCGAGGAAGCCATTCAACTAAAGAAGTTGAATCTCAAGAGGAAGAAGAAGGCTTGTGTTCAGATGAGACGTGAAGGGGCAGTTAAGCTGCTTGAAAATTAAACTTAGCAGGAAAGACCTAAAAAGAGAGCTAGGAAGTGCATAAGGGGTCATGAAAAGTCGTTTGCAGGTTGGATGAAGGAATACCCTAAAGTTTTCTATAGGTATAACAAGAACAAAGGAATGACTGGAGAAAGATTAGGGTCAATCAAGGATAATAGTGGGAAGCTGTTTGTGGAGTCCAAGGAAATAGGAGAACCACTGAATGAATATTTTTCGTCACTATTCACACTGGAAAAAAGACAATGTCGTCGAGCAGAATATTAAGGTGCAGGCTACTGGACTAGACGAGAATGAGGTTCACAGAGAGGAGGTGTTAACAATTCTGGAAAGTGTGAAAATAGTTGCGTTCCTTGGGCCAGATGGAATTTATCCCTAAATCTCTGAGAAGCCAGGGAGGAGACCGTAGAGACTTTGTGTCACTTTATTGCGTCACTGTCTACAGGAATAGTGCTAGAAGACTGTAGGTTAGCAAATGTTGCACCCTTGTTCAAGAAGGGGAGTAGAGATAACCTTGGTAACCTTGAGCCTTACTTCGGTTGTGGGTAATGTGTTGGAAAAGTTTATAAGAGATAGGATTTATAGTCATCCAGGGAGGAATAAGTTGATAATGGATAGTCAACACAGTTCTACGAAGGGCAGTTCGTGCCTCACAAACTTTATTGAATTCATTCAGATGGTGACTAAACAAGTGGATGGTTGATGTTGTGAATATAGATTTTAATAAGGCATTTGATAAGGTCCCTCACGGTAGGCTATTGCACAAAATGTAGGTATGGGATTGAGGGTGATTTAGCGGCAGATCAGAAATTGGATAGCTAAAAGAAGATAGAGAGTGGTGGTTGATGTGAAATGTTCATCCTGGAATTCAGTTACAAGTGGTGAACCACAAGGATGTGTTTTAGGGCCACTGCTGTTTGTCATGTTTATAAATGACCAAGACAAGGCGTAGAATGATGGCTTAGTAAATTTGCAGATGACACTATGGTCGGTGGAGTTGTGAATAGTGCTGAAGGATGTTGCATTTACAGAGTGACATAGATAAGCTGCAGAGCTGGGCTGAGAGGTGGCAAATGGAGTTTAATGCGGCAAAGTGTGAGGTGATTCACTTTGGAAGGAGCAGCAGGAATAACGAGTACTGGACTAATGGTAAGATATTTAGTGGTGTGGAGGAGCGGAGAGATCTCGGTGCCCATGTACATAGATCCCTGAAAGTTGCCACGCAGGGGGGTAGGGTTGTTTGGAAGGCATACAGTCTATTACCTTTTATTTGTAAAGAGATTGGGCTTCGGAGCCACAAGGCCATGCTGCAACTGTCCAAAACTCTGGTGCAGCTGCACTTTGAGTATTGTGTACAGTTGTGGTCACCGAACTGAAAAGATTTGGATTGGAAGGGTATAGAAGCTTTGAAAATGTTTGAGAGTAGACTTACTAAGCTGTTGCCTGGTATGGAGGCACTGTCTTATGAGGAAGTCTGAAGGACTTCAGGCTTTTTTCTTCCGACAGAAGAAGGTTGAGATTTTATTAAATTGAGACATACAAGATAATCAAAGGGTTACAGAGGGGTGAATAGTGAGATCATTTTTCCTCGGATGATGGCGATTAGCACTTCAGGACATAACTTTAAATTGAGGGGTGATAGATATTGGAGTGATGTCAGCAGTAGTTTCTTTACTCAGAGATTAGTAGGAGCGTGCAATGCACTGCCTGCAACAGTAGTAGACTTGCCAACTTTAAGGGCATGTAAATTTCCATTAGATAAACACATGGATGAAAATGGAATAGTGTATGATAGATGGGCTTTAGATTGGTTCCACAGCTCAGCACAACATCGAGGACCGAACGGCCTGTACTGCACCATAATTAGATTTAGATTTAGATTACTTACAGTGTGGAAACAGGCCCTTCGGCCCAACAAGTCCACACCGCCCCGCCGAAGCGTAACCCACCCATACCCCTACATCTACATTTACCCCTTACCTAACACTATGGGCAATTTAGCATGGCCAATTCACCTGGCCTGCACATCTTTGGACTGTGGGAGGAAACCGGAGCACCCGGAGGAAACCCACGCTGACACGGGGAGAATGTGCAAACTCCACACAGTCAGTCGCCTGAGGCGGGAATTGAACCCGGGTCTCAGGCGCTGTGAGGCAGCAGTGCTAACCACTGTGCCACCGTGCCGCCCACTGCCACCGTGCCGCCCACGGTGTTCTATGTTCTATGCATAAGAAGATAATAGAAGGCTATGCATCTTGTAAGTGAAGACAGTTTTAGTATGTATTGCCAAGACGCTTTGGAGCAGGCTTGGAGGGACAAAGGGCTTATTCCTCTTGCTGTATTGTTCTTTGTTCTTTGTAACTTTGTGATTCAGTGATTTTTTAAAAATAGAATCTAGTGGCCTGGACATTGAAATGGAAACTGGATTAGTGGTGCTGGAAGAGCACAGCAGTTCAGGCAGCATCCAACGAGCAGCGAAATCAACGTTTCGGGCAAAAGCCCTTCATCAGGAATAAAGGCAGTGAGCCTGAAGTATGGAGAGATAAGCTAGAGGAGGGTAGGGGTGGGGAGAGAGTAGCATAGAGTAGAATGGGTGAGTGGGGGAGGGGATAAAGGTGATAGGTCAAGGAGGAGAGGGTGGAGTGGATAGGTGGAAAAGAAGATAGGCAGGTCGGACAAGTCAAGGAGACAGTAACTGAGCTGGAAGCTTGAAACTAGGATGAGGTGGGGGAAGGGGAGATGAGGAAGCTGTTGAAGTCCACATTGATGCCCTGGGGTTGAAGTGTTCCGAGGTGAAAGATGAGGCGTTCTTCCTCCAGGCGTCTGGTGGTGAGGGAGCGGCGGTGAAGGAGGCCCAGGACCTCCATGTCCTCGGCAGAGTGGGACGGGGAGTTGAAATGTTGGGCCACGGGGCGGTTTGGTTGATTGGTGCGGGTGTCTCGGAGATGTTCCCTAAAGTGCTCTGCTAGGAGGCGCCCAGTCTCCCCAATGTAGAGGAGACCACATCGGGAGCAACGGATACAATAAATGATATTGGTGGATGTGCAGGTGAAACTTTGATGGATGTGGAAGGCTCCTTTAGGGCCTTGGATAGAGGTGAGGGAGGAGGTGTGGGCACAGGTTTTACAGTTCCTGCGGTGGCAGGGAAAAGTGCCAGAATGGGAGGGTGGGTCGTAGGGGGGTGTGGACCTGACCAGGTAGTCATGGAGGGAACGGTCTTTGCGGAAGGCGGAAAGGGGTGGGGAGGGAAATATATCCCTGGTGGTGGGGACTTTTTGGAGGTGGCGGAAATGTCGGTGGATGATTTGGTTGATGCGAAGGTTTGTAGGATGGAAGGTGAGCACCAGGGGCGTTCTGTCCTTGTTACGGTTGGAGGGGTGGGGTCTGAGGGCGGAGGTGCGGGATGTGGACGAGATGCGTTGGAGGGCATCTTTAACCACGTGGGAAGGGAAATTGCGGTCTCTAAAGAAGGAGGCCATCTGGTGTGTTCTGTGGTGGAACTGGTCCTCCTGGGAGCAGATACGGCGGAGGCGGAGAAATTGGGAATACGGGATGGCATTTTTGCAAGAGATAGGTTGGGAAGAGGTGTAATCCAGGTAGCTGTGGGAGTCAGTGGGTTTGTAAAAAATGTCAGTGTCAAGTCGGTCATCACTAATGGAGATGGAGAGGTCCAGGAAGGGGAGCGAGGTGTCCAGGTAAATTTAAGGTCAGGGTGGAATGTGTTGGTGAAGTTGAATTGCTCAACCTCCTCGCGGGAGCACGAGGTGGCGCCAATGCAGTCATCAATGTAGCGGAGGAAGAGGTGGGGAGTGGTGCCGGTGTAATTACGGAAGATCAACTGTTCTACATAGCCAACAAAGAGACAGGCATAGCTGGGGCCCATATGTGTGCCCATGGCTACGCCTTTGGTCTGGAGGAAGTGGGAGGATTCAAAGGAGAAATTGTTAAGGGTGAGGACCAGTTCGGCCAAACGAATGAGAGTGTCAGTGGAAGGGTACTGTTGGGGACGTCTGGAGAGGAAAAAACGGAGGGCTTGGAGGCCCTGGTCATGGCGAATGGAGGTGTAGAGGGATTGGATATCCATGGTGAAGATAAGGCATTGGGGGCCAGGGAAACGGAAGTCTTGGAGGAGGTGGAGGGCATGGGTGGTGTCTCGAACGTATGTGGGGAGTTCCTGGACGAGCGGGGATAGGACAGTGTCAAGGTAGGTAGAGATGAGTTCAGTGGGGCAGGAGCATGCTGAGACAATGGGTCGGCCAGGGTGGTCAGGCTTGTGGATCTTGGGAAGGAGGTAGAACCGGGCAGTGCGGGGTTCCCGGACTATGAGGTTGGAAGCTGTGGGTGGGAGATCTCCTGAGGTGATGAGGTTCTGTATGGTCTGGGAGATGATGGTTTTGTGATGGGGGGTGGGGTCATGGTCGAGGGAGCAGTAGGAAGAGGTGTCCTCGATGTCGAGTAGGATCAGGGAGAAGTCAACAACGGACCAGGTAATTGAAAAGGGTGAAATATATTATAGATTATGTAGCAATTTCAAGAGAATTACAAAAAAAAAACAATCTGTCCATTCGAAAGATACTGAATTCTTCTTGAAGAATGGGCAACTAGAGCATCCAACAGGATTGAGTTGACATGGGCAAGAGTGTGTGTGTTTTGACTAGAGATGAATTGTTGATTAGGGGTTGACGGTTCGAGGCAGGAAGTGTTTGAGAGAAACGCAGAAGATGCTCCTAATATTCATAGGAACATAGTGATAAAGGAAAGGGAGTAGGCTTTTCAACCCCTCGAGTGGTTTCAGCCATTATATCAATTCATGACTAATCTGTAGCCTATCTCCATATTACTGGCTTTATCTTAGAACATAGAACAATATAGCGCAGAACAAGCCCTTCGGCCTTCAATGTTACGCCAACCTGTGAACTATTCTCAGCTCATCTCCCTATACTATCCCATCATCATCCAAGGATTGTTTAAATCTTCCTAATGTGGCTGAGTTAACTACATTGGCAGGTAGCGCATTACACGCCCTTACCACTCTCTGAGTAAAGAACCTGTCTCTGACGTCTGTCTCAAATCTATCACCCTTCAATTTGTAGTTATGCCCCCTCCTACAAGCTGACGTCATCATCCTACGAAAAAAACTTTCACTGTCTACCCTATCTAATCCTCTGATCATCTTGTGTGTCTCTATGTCTTCTTTCCAATTAGAACAGACCCAAATCTCACAGACTTTCCTCATAAGACCTTCCCTCCAGACCAGGCAAAATCCTCATAAACCTCCTCTGCACATTTTCCAATGCTCCCACATCCTTCTCGAAATATGGCAACCTGAACAGTGCACAACATTCCAAGAGCAGCCGCACTAGCATTTTGTATTGTTGCAGCATGATACTGCGGCTCTGGAACTCAATCCCTCTACCAATGAAATCTAACACACCATTTGGCTTCTTAACAGCACTATCAACCTGGGTGGCAACTTTCAGGGATCGATGACATGGACTCCAAGATCCCTCTGCACATCTACGCTACCAATAATCTTTCCATTGAACCACTACTCTGCATTCCTGTTATTCTTCTCAAAGTGATTTACCTCACATTTAGTTGCATTGAACTCATTTGCCACCTTTCAGCCCAACTCTGCAGTTTATCCAAGTCCCTCTGCAACATTCTTCCAAACTGTCCACTACTCCACCGACTTTAGTGTCATCTGCGCATTTACTAATCCATCCACCTATGCCTGCTTCTAAGTCATTTATAAAAATGACAAACAGCAGTGGTCCTAAAACAGATCCTTGTGCCACAACAGAGTATCCCTCGAAACCTTTGCTTAACAAATGAAAATCCTTCTCAAATTTACTACTGTCTGTGGAAGAGATTTCCAAACATCTATCGCCCATTTGTGTCAAAGTGCTTCTTAATGTCTTTCCTGAGTGCTCTGGCCTTAATTCTCAGTTGATGCCCCTTAATTATAGAGACTTCAAATGGTGGAAATAGTTTACCTTTATCTCCCCTGTCTTTTCCTGTTAACATCTTGAAGACTTCGACCAGAGCGTACTTTCAACGTCTAAAATTTGGAGAAAATAGGACTAAGTTGTCTCCCCTCCCCTCATACAGTTACTCCTGAAGTCAAGGTGTCATTCTTTGGACTTTGTATTCCGTGCAAGGCCAATATATCCTTCGTAACGTGTAGTATCAACATCTGCTTCCCACAGTGCTCCACGTGAGTTCTAACCAGGGTTTTGTACAACTTTAACATATTTTCTGCATGCAGGTACTCCAGTTCCACAGATATAAACGTCAGTATTCGATTTGATTTCTTGATTATTTTCTGCACCTGTTTTGGCATTATAAAGATCTATGCATCAAGTTTCTTTGGATATCCGTTGCGATTAACTTCATATTATCTGGAAAGGGCCGCGACCTATTCATTTTTCTGTTCAAAATACATAACCTCACAATTGTTTCCATTGAACTCCATCTACCGCAGTTTTACCTAGTCATTTAGTCTATGAAAATCCCTTCATAATTCGAAGCTTTCAGTGCCATTATCCAATCACTAATAAACAATTTGAATAATTAATGTTCTAACACCGATCTATGTGAGACACTATTGATCTCTGCTAATTTGAATACATTCTATATCCCCCAATGCCCAACACCATTGTTGCTACTTCGTGTTGCCTGCCACTTAACCAATTTCATGGCCATTCAGTAATATATCATCAACTCCACTGGCTTCAAATTTAGCAATCTCTTACATGGAACAGCATTAAAAGCATTTGGAAGTCTATGATAAATCCACAGATACTCCCCTGACCACTACATTAATCGTCTCTACAAACGTTTCAGTGTTTTTTTAAAGTATGACGTCCCTGTCCTAAATGCATGCTGGGTCTCCCTGATTAACTAAACATTTTCGAGTTGTTCGGTCATTCTAATCCTAAATCTAGATTCCAAAAAATTTCCAGCTGGTCAGGCAGCATTCGAGGAGCAGGAGAGTCGAAGTTTGGAGAATAGGTTCTTCATCAGAAAGCATCAGGTTATCCTCGAAACATTGATTCTCCTGTTCCTCGGATGCTGCCTCTCACCTGCTGTGCTTAGCCAGCGCTACAATGTTTGACACTGATCTCTAACATCAGCAGTTTTTCCTTTCTCCAACAAACTCCCCACCCAGAATTTAGGTTGAATGTTCCACAATTCCGTGTTTTATTTTCTCTTAAAAATCGCAATAATGTGCAATATTCCAGTACAGAGGGTTGATCCTAGTTCTGGGAAACACTGAAAGAAGAGACCATAAATTGTCCCTGGGACAAGAAGGTGGAGTCACTGGAGTAGACTAGAAGTCACAATGCTGCACAAGTGTCGAATTTGTGAGGGAATATATGTGTCAGTGTGTAATGTTGTTGTAGGTGAGCTTTGTGCAATGTGATGAACTGAGAGAAATTGTCTTTCTGTGAAGCAATGACTGAGAGAGAAAACTGTTGAAAAATGTGTTGCTGGCAGTTGGGTTGGCTGGTGCAGGTGTCCCAGAGGTGTTCTCTGAAATGTTCCGCAAGTAGGTAGCCTGTCTCCCCAAAGTATAGAAGGCCACAGCAGGTCAGGCAGAATCCAAAGAGCAGGAGAACCGACGTTTAGGGCACAAGGCCTTCTTCAGGAATGAGGAGGGTGTGCCAAGGAGGCTATGATAAAAGATAGGGAGGAGGGACTTGGGGGAGGAGTGTTGGGAATGCGATAGGTGGAAGGAGGTTAAGGTGAGGGTGATAGGTCAGAGAGGGGGTGGGGGCAGATAGGTCGGGAAGAAGATTGCAGGTCAAGAAGGCGGTGCTGAGTCTGAGGGTTGGGACTGAGATAAGGTGGGGGGAGGGGAAATGAGGTAGCTGGAGAAATCTGCATTCATCCCTTGTGGTTGGAGAGTTCCTAGGCAGAAGATGAGGTGCTCTTCCTCCAGGCATCATGTTGCCATGGTCTGGCGATGGAGGAGGGCAAGGACCTGCATGTCCTTGGCGGAGTGGGAGGGGAGTCAAAGTGTTTAGCCACGGGGCAGTTGGGTTGGCTGGTGCAGGTGTCCCAGAGGTGTTCTCTGAAATGTTCCGCAAGTAGGTAGCCTGTCTCTCCAAAGTATAGAAGGCCACATCGGGTGCAGCGGATGCAGTAAATGATGTGTGTGGAGGTGCAGATGAATTTCTGACGGATATGGAAGGATCCCTTGGGGCCTTGGAGGGAGGTGAGGGGGGAGGTGTGGGTGCAAGTTTTGCATTTCTTGCAGTTGCAGGGAAAGGTGCCGGGAGTAGAGTTTGGGTTGTTGGGGGGTGTGGTCCTGACGAGGGAGTCGCAAAGGGAGTGGTCTTTCTGGAACGCCGATAGGGGAGGGGAGGGAAATATATCCTTGGTTGTGGGGTCTGTTTGGAGGTGGCAGAAATGATGAAGGATGATAATAAGTATCTGGAGGTTGGTGGGGTGGTAGGTGAGGACTAGTGGGTTCTGTCCTTGTGGCGATTGGAGGGGCGGGGTTCAAGGACGGAAGAGAGGGAAGCGGAGGAGATGCAGTGCAGAGCATCGGCAACCACGTCTGAGGGGAAATTGCAGTCTTTGAAGAAGGAGGCCATCTGGTTTATTCCATATTGGAATTGGTCCTCCTGGGAGCAGATGCGGTGGAGGCAAAGGAATTGGGAATATGAGATGGCATTTTTACAGGGTGCATGGTGGGAGTCGTTTGGTTTATAGTAAATGTCTGTAATGAGTCGCTCGCCCAGGTAGAAATGGAGAGGTCTAGGAATGGGAGGGAGGAGTCTGAGACGGTCCAGGTAAATTTGAGGTCGGGGTGGAAGGTGACAGTAAAGTGGATAGTAAAGTTCAACCTTCTCGTGGGAGCATGAGGTAGTGCCGATACAGTCATCAATGTAGCGGAGGAAAAGCTGGGTGGTGGTGCCAATGTAGCTGCGGAAGATGGACTGTTCCACATATCCGACGAAGAGGCAGGCATAGCTGGGTGCCATGCCGGTGTCCATGGCTATTCCTTCGGTTTGGAGGAAGTGGGAAGATTGGAAAGAGAAGTTGTTCAGAGTGAGGACCGGTTCAGTCAGTCGAAGGAGGGTGTCAGTGGAAGGGTACTGGTTGGTACGGCAGGAAAGGAAGAAGTGGAGGGCTTCGAGGCCTGCGTGATGGGGATGGAGGTGTACAGGGACTGGATGTCATGGTAAAGACATTGGGGGCTGGGGAAGCGAAAATCATGTAGGAGGTGGAGGGAGTTGATGGTGTCCTGAATGTAGTTTGGGAGTTCTTGGACTATGGGGGACAGGACTGTGTTGAGGTATGTAGAGATAAGTTCGGTGGGGCAGGAGCAGGCTGAGACAATGGGTCGGCTGGGGCAGTCATGTTTGTGGATTTTGTGCAGGAGGTAGAAACGGGTGGTGCGGGGTTGTGAGACTATGAGGTTGGAGGCGGTGGATGGGAGATCCCCAGAGGTGATGAGGTTATGGATGGTCTGGTAGATGATGGTTTGGTGGTGGGGTGTGGGGTCATGGTCAAGGGGGCAGTAGGGGAGGAGTCTGCGAGCTGGCGTTTAGCCTCAGCAATGTAAAGATCAATGCACCAATCTACCACCGCGCCTCCCTTGCCTGCTGGTTCAATAGTAAGTTTGGGGTGGGAGCGAAGGGAGTGGAGGGCTGCACGTTGTGAGGGTGAAAAGTTGGAGTCGGTGAGAGGGGTGGACAAGTTGAAGCAGTCACTGTCGCAGCGTCAGTTGGTATATGAAGAGATTGAGGGCAGGTAAGAGGCCGGCACGCGGGGTCCAGGTGGATGGGGTGTGTTGGAGGCAGGAGAAGGGGTCGTCAGAGAATCCTGGGTGAAGAAGTAGGCACGGAGGGAAAGGCGGCAGAAGAATTGTTCAATATCTCGTCGCGTTTTGAACTCGTTAATCCAGGAGCATAGAGGGATGAAGGTGAGGCCTCTGCTGAGGGCTATTCTTTCATCCTCAGAGAGGAGGAGGTCTGGAGGGATGGTGAAAACACGTCAGTGCTCGGAGCTAGGAGCAAGGACCTGGTGTGGGAGTGTGGGTGGGGTTAGGCATGGGGGTGGAGTTGGCCGAGTTAGGCGTGAGGGCGGTGTTAGGCGTGGGGGCGGGGATAGGCGTGGGAGCGGGGATAGGCGTGGGAGCGGAGTTAGGCAGGGGGACGGAGATTAGCGTGGGGGCGGGGATCGGAGCAGGATTGGGGATCGGTGCGGAGACGGAGACGCATGCGGCATGGTCGTTGTGCAGATTAATGACGTCACTGCGGGTGGAGGTAGATGCTGCGAGGGCAACTCCGGGAGCAACTGCCGACGCCGCAGCCACTTCCGCCCCAATGACGTCACTCACCTCACAACGGCCACGCCGCATGCATCTCCGTCTCCGCACTGATCCCCGCCCCCCGCGCCAATCCCCGCCCCCGCGCGATCTCCGCCACCCGGCGATCTCCGCCCCCCCGCCGACCTCTGCCCTCACATCCAACTCCGCCCCGACGCCTAACTCTGCCTCCACGCCTAACCCCGGCCCCACTCCCAGCTCCAGCCCCACACCAGGTCCTAGCTCACAGCCCTGCATTGTTTTCACCATCCCTCCAGACCTCCCCCTCTCTGAAGATGAAAGATCAGTCCTTAGCAGAGACCTCACCTTCATCCCCCTACACTCTCAGATTAACAAGTTCAACACGCGGCGAGACATCGAACAATTCTTCCACCACCTTCGCCTCCGCGTCTACTTCTTTAACCAGGATTCTCGCCCACCCTCTGACGACCCCTTCTCCTGCCTCCAAAACACCCCATCAACCTGGACACCCCTGCTGCCTCTTACCACCCTCGATCTCTTCATAGCCAACTGCCACTGTGACATTGACTGCCTCAACCTGTCCACCCCTCTCACCCACTCCAAACTCTCACCCTCGCAATGTGCAGCCCTCCACTCCAACCCCAATGTCACTATCGAACCAGCAGATAAGGGAGGCGCTGTGGTAGCTTGGCGCACCAATCTTTACATTGCTGAGGCTAAACGCCAGCTCGTGGACATATCTTTCCACTGCCCCCTTGACCATGACCAAACCATCATCTCCCAGACCATCCATAACCTCATCACCTCAGGGGATCTCCCATCCACAGCCTCCAAACTCATAGTCCCACAACCCGGCACCGCCATTTCTACCTCCTGCCCAAAATCCACAAACCTGACTGCCCCGGCTGACCCATTGTCTCAGCCTGCTCCTGCCCCACTGAACTCATCTCTACATACCTCAACACAGTCCTGTTCCCCCTTAGTCCAAGAACTCCCAACCTATGTTTGGGACACCACCCACGCCCTCCACCTCCTCCATGATTTTCGCTTCCCTGGCCCCAACGCCTTATCTCCACCTTGGACATCCAGTCCCTATACACCTCCATCCCCCATTACGAAGGCCTCAAAGCCCTCCGCTTCTTCCTGTCCGCCGAACCAACGAGTACCCTTCCACTGACACCATCCTTCGACTGACTGAACTGGTCCTCACTCTGAACAACTTCTCTTTCAATCTTCCCACTTCCTCCAAACCAAAGGAGTAGCCATAGTCACCCGCATGGGGCCCAGCTATGTCTGCCTCTTTGTCGGATATGTGGAACAGTCCATCTTCCGCAGCTACACTGGCACCACCCCCCACCTTTTCCTCCGCTACATTGATGACTATATCGGTACTACCTCATGCTCCCACGAGGAGGTTGCACAGTTCATCCACTTTGCTAACACCTTCCACCCCGACCTCAAATTTACCTGGACCGTCTCAGACTCCTCCCTCCCCTTCGAAGACCTCTCCATTTCTATCTCGGGTGACTGACTCAGTACAGACATTTACTATAAACTGACTGACTCCCACAGCTACCTAGCTTACACCTCCTCCCACCATGCCACCTGTAAAAACATCATCGCATATTCCCAATTGCTTTGCCTCCGCCGCATCTGCTCCCAGGAGGACCAATTCCAATACCGAACAACCCAGATGGCCTCCTTGTTCAAAGACCGCAATTTCCCCTCAGACGTGGTTGATGATGCTCTCCACCACATCTCCTCCACTTCCCGCTCTTCCGCCCTTTAACCCCACCCCTCCAATTGCCACCAGGACAGAACCCCACTGGTCCTCACCTACCACCCCACCAACCTCCAGATACATTGTATCATCCTTCGTCATTTCCGCCTCCTCTAAACTGATCCCACCACCAAGGATATATTTCCCTCCCCTCCCCTATCAGTGTTCCGGAAAGACCACTCCCTCCGTGACTCCCTCGTTAGGTCCGCACCCCTCACCAACCCAACCTCCACTCCTGGCACCTTCCCCTGCAACCGCAAGAAATGCAAAATTTGCACTCACACCTCTCACCTCACTTCTCTCCAAGGCCCCAAGGGATCCTTCCATATCCATTACAAATTCAACTGCACCTCCACACACATCATTTACTGCATCCACTGCACCTGATGTGGCCTCCTCTACATTTGGGAGACAGGCCGCCTACTTGCGGAAAATTTCAGAGAACACCTCTGGGACACCCGCACCAACCAACCCAACCAACCCGAGGCTGAACACTTTAACGCCCCCTCCCACTCCGCCAAGGAACATGCAGGTCCTTGCCCTCCTCCATCACCAGAACATGGCAACATGACACCTGGAGGAAGAGTGCCTCATCTTCTGCCTAGGAACCCTCCAACCATAAGGGATGAATGCAGATTTCTCCAGCTTCCTCATTTCCCCTCCCCCAACTTTATCTCAGTCCCAACCCTCGGACTCAGCACCGCCTTCTTGACCTGCAATCATCTTCCCAACCTCTCCGCCCCCACCCCTTCTCTGGCCTATCACCCTCGCCTTAACCTCCTTCCACCTATCGCATTCCCAATGCCCCTTCCCCAAGTCCCTCCTCCCTACCTTTTAGCCTGCTTGGCACACCCTTCTCATTCCTGAAGAAGGGCTTATGCTCGAAACGTCGATTCTCCTGCTCCTTGGATGCTGCATGACCTGCTGCCCTTTTCCAGCAATGCATTTTTCAGCTCTGATCTCCAGCATCTGCAGTCCTCACTTTCTCCCAGAGGAAACAGTATCTAGTGTTTTGTCTTTGTGTGCATTTGCTGGAATGTGGGCATCACTGGTCAGCCAGCATTTGTTGCCCATCCCTTGTGAAGGTGATGAGTTGCCTTCATAATCGCTGAAGTCCATCTGCTCTGTGTTGATCCACAATGCTGTTAGGGAGATAATTAAAGGTTATTGAATGGGCGACAGTTTATAAGTGAGGATGGTGATTGACGTGGATGGAAATTGAAGGTGGTGGCATTCCTGTATATGTGCTGCCTTGTCATTCCAGATGGAAAGGGTCTTAGGTTTAGAAGGTGCTGTCTGGGGATGTTTGGTGCATCTTGTAGGTGTTACACACCACTGTGACTGGGGTTGTTGCTGGAGGAAGTGAATGCTTGTGGACGTAGCGCCAAACAAGCAAGCTGCTTTGCCCTGGATAGTGTCAAGCTTATTGAATGTTGTTGAGCATACACTCATCCACAAGTGAGAAGTATTCAATCACACACCTGACTTGATCAGATTAGATTAGATTACTTACAGTGTTGAAACAGGCCCTTCAGCCCAACAAGTCCACACCGACCCTCTGAAGACCAACCCACCCAGACCCATTCCCCTACATTTACCCCTTCACCTAACACTACGGGCAATTTAGCATGGCCAATTCACCTAACCTGCAAAATTTCGTGACTGTTTGAGAAAACCGAAGCACCTGGAGGAAACCCACGCAGATACGGGGAGAATGTACAAACTCCACACAGACAGTTGCCCGAAGAGGGAATTCAACCCGGGTCTCCAGTGCTGAGAGGCAGCAGTGCTAACCACTGTGCCACTTCTGCCTTTAGGAGGTAGACAGGCTTTGAGCAGTCAGGAAATTTACTCACTGCAGTATTCCTAGCTTCTGAACTGCTGTTGTCGCCATTGTGTTTATGTGGTGAGTCCAGTTGAGCTTTTGATCAATGATAACCCCCATGATGTTGGTAGTGGGGAAGTCATTGGTAGGAAAATGAGTGAATGCCAAGGAGCGGTGGTTGGACTTTTTCTTAATCGTGATGTTCACCGACTAGCATTTGTGAAATGTAAATGTTAATTGCCAGTGTGGTTGTGCACTTACACATCTATGCACTTGTCGTGGAATGCCTCTACATATGTGCTTGCATGTGTGTGTCCATGTGTGGTGTTGAGAACATATTTGTATGGGACTGTGAGCCAGTATGTTCTGGTGTTAAGATGTGTGAAGATAGAGAATATTTGTGTGTATGTGTGTAAATAGGAATCAGAATATGAGTGCAAGTCTGAAAGAAAGGGAATGTTTCTTTCAATGAATGGCTGAGTCCCTGCGAGCGGGTGGGAGAGACAGAGAGAGTCTGTGTGTGTTTATGCATGTGTTTGCTGGGATTGTGAGAATGAGAGATGTAGGGGAACAGGGTGTGCGAGAGAGATTCAAACGGGGTGTGCGAGAGAGATGTGATTGAATCAAATACAAACCCTTGTCTTCCCAAAAATAATTATCTGTAAATCAGGCCGCTGTCGGAGGAAAAGCCAGACAACCTACTCATCACCTCAGTTTTTAATGAATTTTGTCCACACGAGCTATAATACTGCCCCAATAGGTGAGGAAACACCATCATTGCTGGTTAAACTTTCTCCTCAACTCAGTCTGCATGTCCGATCTTAGGGAACAGAACCGGTTCTGACATTCTGTCTTTTTTCTAATGTGTGGCTGCCAATCATTGATTTATTTCTTCAATTTTGTCTTGTTTGTTATATTAAACGACTTAATATCAGAAATCATGTGGTGTATTCCTTCTCTGTTATATTTTTGTTGGAGGGGTGGGGGTGGGGGTTAGGTGGAGAATCACCTTGTTTCTTTATCTCATACACAGATATCGATACTTATCAAAAATAAGTGAGATGTTATATTGTCTTACAAAATGCATTGAAATATGATGGAAAGGTAAAGTTGCCACCATTTTAATGGACATAGATCTGTTCTCTCAATAGACAGAGATGTCTGGTGCTAGATTAACCCTAGGGTCTATGCCTCAATCGAAGGTAAAGGTTTAGAAGGAGAATCTTTCATTTGAAGATCAGCCAGTGTGAAAATCAAAGCAAGTTGTTCGTATTTCTCTGTATTGGAAAGCAGGCATCTAACCCTAACCTAAATGAACTGAATTCTAATGGAGGTCACTGATGCACTATCTGGAGATCTGTGCATATGTTTGATGTGTTTGCTGATGGAGGGATATACCAATTTTAAGTGCTTTGCCAAACCACTCTTGGGATTGAATCTTGGGAAAATAAACGTGTCCTATGCCAGGATAATGCACATTTTTTCTTTGAGCTAAGAGGAGTGAAATGAGACCTTATTTATACATAGGCAAGTCTGAACAAACTAGCGAGTTTACATGCTAGATGCATGTTTCACCAAGGTGTAGTAGTTTGGTCGAAGAGTCACATTCTGAAAACAAAGAGACATCTATTTAAGACTGAAGTGGGGCGGCACGGTGGCACAGTGTTGAGCACTGCTGCCTCACAGCGCCAGAGACCCGGGTTCAATCCCAGCCTCGGGCGACTGACTGTGTGGAGTTTGCACATTCTCCCCGTGTCTGCGTGGGTTTCCTCCGGGTGCTCCAGTTTCTTCCCACTGTCCAAAGATGTGCAGGTCAGGTGAATTGGCCATGCTAAATTGCCCGTAGTGTTAGGTAAGCGGTAAATGTCGGGGTATGGTTGGGTTGCGCTTCAGTGGGTCGGTGTGGACTTGTTGGGCCGAAGGGCCTGTTTCCACACTGTAATCTAATCTAAGTGGAAGTAAGGGCATAGTTCTTGGTTCAGATATTCGTGGATGTGTGGAATTCTGTACATGAGAGCCTGGGACTTCTTAATCAATCATTACATGTGATTGCACATTTCCTTGATTTCTGTGTATAAAGTGAGATTATATTTCTTTGTTCAGGAAGTTTAACTTATGTTCAAGTGAGCTTCTTAAATGCCAGCAAATCAAATGATCCCTACAGTGTGGAACCAAGTCCACACCAACACTCTGAGGAGCATCCCATTCATACACAGGTCAGGCCCTATAACCCAGGATTTCCACTACCCACCTGACCTGCAAATTTCTCAACTGCAGGAGGAATCCGGATCCCCAGAGGAATCCCTCACAGACATGGGGCCAATGTGGAAGCATCACACAGGCAGTTGGCCGAGAATAGAATCAAACCCCAGTCCTCAGCGCTGATAGGTACAGTGCTAACGACTGAGCCACGAAGTAACAACGTTAAAGTTTACTGTCCCTCGAAATATATTCGTGTCTTCTTGCCTTTGTACAGTGGTTAGATCCAAATATGTTGTCGATATTGTCTATGTGTACTTTAGTAAAGCAAGAGTGAGGGCGGGGCGGGGTGATACGTTTAAAGGAGAAGTGGAAGGTTTTTTTTTACACAGAGTGCAGTAAGTGCTTGGAATGCACTACCAGGGAAGATGGTAGAAGAAGGTATGATAGCAATCATGGATCGTCAATGTGGTATTGTAAAGAGTAGGTCGTGCCTCACAAACCTTATTGAGTTCTTCAAGAAGGTGACAAAGCAGGTGGATGAGGGTGTATGCGGATTTCAGCAAGGCGTTTGATAAAGTTCCACAGGTAGGCTATTGCACAAAATACGGAGGCATGAGACTGAGCATGATTTAGTGGTTTGAATAAGAAATTAGCTAGCAGAAAGAAGACATAGGGTGCTGGTTAATGGGAAATTCTCCCCCTGGAGTTCTGTTACTTGTGGTGCACTACAAGGATCTGTTTGGGGCCACTGCTGTTTGTCATTTTTATAAATGACTTGGATGAGGATGTAGAAGGATGGATTTAGAACATAGAACATAGAACATAGAACAATACAGCACAGAACAGGCCCTTCGGCCCACGATGTTGTGCCGAACTTCTATCCTAGATTAAGCACCCATCCATGTACCTATCCAAATGCCGCTTAAAGGTCGCCAATGAATCTGACTCTACCACTCCCACGGGCAGCGCATTCCATGCCCCCACCACTCTCTGGGTGAAGAACCCACCCCTGACATCTCCCCTATACCTTCCACCCTTCACCTTAAATTTATGTCCCCTTGTAACACTCTGTTGTACCCGGGGAAAAAGTTTCTGACTGTCTACTCTATCTATTCCTCTGATCATCTTATAAACCTCTATCAAGTCACCCCTCATCCTTCGCCGTTCCAACGAGAAAAGGCCGAGAACTCTCAACCTATCCTCGTATGACCTACTCTCCATTCCAGGCAACATCCTGGTAAATCTTCTCTGCACCCTCTCCAAAGCTTCCACATCTTTCCTAAAGTGAGGCGACCAGAACTGCACACAGTACTCCAAATGTGGCCTAACCAAAGTCCTGTACAGCTGCAACATCACCTCACGACTCTTGAATTCAATCCCTCTGCTAATGAACGATAATACTCCATAGGCCTTCTTACAAACTCTATCCACCTGAGTGGCAACCTTCAAAGATCTATGTACATAGACCCCAAGATCCCTCTGTTCCTCCACCTGACCAAGAACCCTACCATTAACCCTGTATTCCGCATTCTTATTTGTTCTTCCAAAATGGACAACTTCACACTTGGCAGGGTTGAACTCCATCTGCCACTCCTCAGCCCAGCTCTGCATCATATCTAAGTCCCTCTGCAGCCGACAACAGCCCTCCTCACTGTCCACAACTCCACCTATCTTTGTATCATCTGCAAATTTACTGACCCACCCTTCGACTCCCTCATCTAAGTCATTAATAAAAATTACAAACAGCAGAGGACCCAGAACTGATCCCTGCGGAACTCCACTTGTAACTGGACTCCATGCTGAATATTTACCATCTACCACCACTCTCTGACTTCGACCGGTTAGCCAGTTTTCTATCCAATTGGCCAAATTTCCCTCTATCCCATGCCTCCTGACTTTCCGCATAAGCCTACCATGGGGAACCTTATCAAATGCCTTACTAAAATCCATGTACACTACATCCACTGCTCTACCCTCATCCACATGCTTGGTCACCTCCTCGAAGAATTAATTTCTAAATTTGCGAACGACACTAAGTTCAATGGAGTAGTGGATAGTGTGGAAGATGTTTTAGGTTACAGAAGAACATAGATAAGCTGCAGAGCTGGACTGAGATGTAGCAAATTGAGTTTCATGCGGAAAAATGTGAGATGATTCACTTTGGAAGGAGCAACAGGAAGAAAGAGTACTGTGTTTATGGTAAGATTCTTGGTCGTGAAAATGAGCAGAGAGATCTCGGTGTCCATGCACACGAATAACCGAACGTTGCCCCTAGGTAGGTAGGGTTGTTAAGGAGGCATAAGGAGTGTTAGCTTTTATTGCAAGAAGGATTGAGTTTCAGAGTTGCAGTTGTACAAAACTCTGATGTGGCCGCACTTGGAGTATTGCATACAGTTCTTGTCACTGCATTATAGGAAGGATGTGGTTTCCTTTGAAAGGTTCAGAGGAGATTTACTAGGATGTCGCCTGGAACGGAGAGAAGGTCGTTTGAGGAAAGCTGAAGGATCTGAGGATGTTTTCAGTAGGTAGTAGAGGGCTGAGAGGTGACTTAATTGAGACATAGAAGAAAATCAGAGGATTAAATAAGGTGGACAGTGAAAGCCTTTTTCCTTGGATGGCGATGAATCGCCTGAAGGGAAATATCCACCCAGACCCACCTCCATACCCTTTAGCCCTGCATTTCCAATACCTAATCCACCTAATTTGCAGATCATTAGTTATTATGGTACTTTAGCACATCTTTGAACTGTGGGGAAAAAAAGAGCACAAGCAGAAGCTCACATGGACAGGGGGAGATTGTGCCATCTCCACACAGGCAGCCACCCAAGGTTGGAATCAAACCCAGGTTTCAAGCGCAATGATGTAGCAGGGCTACATCCTGAACCACCCTGAAAGACAGATGACCCTCAAAGGGTTCACATCTATAAATAAAGTGTGATGCGATATTGGCTATGTGGAGTTATTTCAGTGATGATGAAAAAAAAAAGAAACACCCTCCTGAAGTAATTCGTACGCAAAAGTAATCTTTGAGTTGTGCTAAGCATTTCTGGCATCATGCGGTTAGTTTGAAAGCTTGACGCATTCATTCTTGTCGGTGAAGATTGGGTCCAGCGTGGGGAAACAGTATGTCCTTTTTTTTCCAGACATTGGGGTAGGTGAAATTTAACAAGTTTTCTAACAGCTTGAAGACCCTTAGCTTTCTTTGGTTATTAAGAGCTTGACGTTTCCTGAGGCACCAGATACTGAAACCTTTCAAAATCTGTCAGAATTAGTTTAGGAATATTACAACCACAGGTCTCCCCTAATTCAGAGATGCAATTGAATTTACTCAACAGTTCAAAAAACATGGAATCCGTGTCAGGATTTTTGATGCAGTGAAGATGACTGGCAGAGGCATGTAACTTTGATTTAACTCTTAAGGGGATTTTCGTTTGACTATCCATTTTATGAGATGTCAGCGTTGCTGGCTGTCCAGCATTTATTGCCCATCCCCAGTTGCCATTGAGAAGGTAGTGATGAGCGGTCTTCTTGAACTACTGCAGTTCATCTGCTATGAGCTAACCCACAATGATGGATGGATACAGAGAGACTGTTTGGTATGCAGCATTAATTATGTAACTTTGCAAAAGTGCCGACTGACTGAAGTCCAACTGGACTTCAGGCAGGAACTGGCTTTAACATTGGAGCACGTGGTTTATAAGGTATGCCGATGCAACTGGAGATCTTTTCCAGGCCGGTTGATCTCAAGGGACACCTCTTGTGTGAAGGCAATTGCACAGTTCAGGACATGTGCTGAACAGAGGGACGCTCGGTCAGCCCACAGCAAAAGCCCCAATCAAAGCCATGTCACAGCCAAACAGTTGACATTTTCGTCATGATCCGTGCCAGCAATGTATTGTAGTTGCTGCCAGCATGCAGACTCAAGAAAGCAAAAGAATCCCACTGGGCCTGAATTGAATATGAGAACTCATAATGTGGTATCCAGGAGAGTGCATACCTTGGAACGTCCACATACATTTGGCTAAGAACAGTTAATTTGGTTACCAGCATGTAAATCAGAATGAATGTAAGTAAATGTATGGTTTATTGGTCAAATGGCATGTTGATACTGATATAGCTGTATCAGTGTTTGCAGAATCAATCTTTAACAAACTTAGCTCTGGGCTCCAACACTTAGTTTTGCGTAAGGCTGTGGGTAATACTGAGACCTTATATCGGGAAATCTTTACAGATTAATGGTTCTTGTCTTGCATGAGAAGCAGTTGGTTCAGTTACTACTGATCATAGTAATAGACTCAGCACAAGTGCGATGGGGTGAAATTGGTGAGAAAGATTCACCTTGATAGATTCAAGATTCTCAATTAAAGAATAGCTGACTAAGTGAAGTCCTAATTAAATATCTGTTTTTTTTTCCAGGATGGTCTGCGGACTCTTAAAGGAGCCAAGGCCACTTTGTATATTGATCAAGAAACAGTTCTACGATTCTACAAGGTCCGCCCAATGTCATTTAGAGATATATACAGAAGTGTCAAAGGTTCTGTTCAAACTCAGAGGGACCTCTGAGGAAGCTGCACCTGTTTCAAATACTGTGCACATGTAAATAAAATGTGACTTGGTGATAAGATACCAGCAAGGTAAAAACAATGACTGCAGATGCTGGAAACCAGATTCTGGATTAGTGGTGCTGGAAGAGCACAGCAGTTCAGCCAGCATCCAAGGAGCAGCGAAATCGACGTTTTCGGCTTTTGCCCGAAACGTCGATTTCACTGCTCCTTGGATGCTGCCTGAACTGCTTTGCTCTTCCAGCACCACTAATCCAGAGATAAGATACCGGCCTCTGTGGAGAAATTTTAATAAGCATACTGCACTCACTAAACTAGCTCAGGCCTTCTGTTTTATTATTTCACCATCCAAATTTCAAAAGGTTTACAATTCATGTCATTTCTTCCTTCCACAAGTTGTTATGGAAAGTCAACTTAGAATCGAAACATTAACTCAATTTCCTTATTCATAATATTTCCAGACCAACTGATTATTTCCCTAATTTTCTGAACCTCTGATGGCTATGGCACATCACGTCACCTCGACATTATCCAGTGTGCAGTGAGAGCAAGGTTCTTTGCTGCTCTCTCATTTTACTCTTTGTGTTTTGTCTAATTGTTTCGGCATTACACTCTCTCTCATTTTACCCTTTGATTTATGTGCATTAAAGGCTAAAAAAAATTTCTAGATTATTGTTTACACCAATGATCATTGTGCACTGTTACAAATCCTGATATGCATACAGAACAGTATATTTAAACAGATTCAAATTAAGATATGTTAGCTCCCTAAAATATGACGATGCACATTCACATTTTTTACCAATTCCAGTTTAAATTTGCAGATTCTACATTTGTAGTTATCAAACTTCATGCTACCAACAAGATGCAATGCTGGGAAGTTGTGGAAATATGATATTGTTTTTTATGCAGATATTGATTTTTCTTCACTTTTGGCAACCTAATTTCTTAGTATCGCTCTCAGTCTTGCTTTTTCTTCATTTATCCAACATATTGATAGCATTGTTGCTCCATCATCATGCTTACTAATACTTGTGTCCTGAAACCTTTACGTTTATCTCTATCATATTCAACCCCTTACGTCCATCTACGTACTATTTCTCAGCTCATTGATTGTGAACGCTTTGTTATTGCTTTATGAAATTTCTGTATTTTTAGGACATTGTCCTGCATTTTTCTCTTCCCACTTAACACGACAATAATTGGAATGCTCTGAATCATTTCGTCCCTTCCTGTATTTGTCCTACCTACATATTCTCATTTTCAACCTAACATCAATTGTTTTGACATTTTGTAACGTTTACATAATGAAAATTGTGAGATCTCAGCCCGAGGTTATTGGCAGTTATTGGCTCTACAATTTGAGACATTAGCAAATAACTTTGATTGAGTGCATTCTCCAAAGATTAGTTCAGACAAATGCAGAGCTATTACATTCAGGGGGGAAAAAGGTAAATTATAATAGAGAACAAAGAGCATTTGAACGAAATAAATACATATTTTTCTGTCTTCACGAAGATGGACAGAAATAAGTTCGAAAAATGTGGAGAATGCAGGGTCAAGTGAGAGGGTGGAACTGAAGGAAATCATTATTGGTTGAGAAATGGTGTTAGGGAAATTGATGGGATTAAAGACCGCCAAATCACCAGGAGCAGATCATTTACATTCCAGAGAATTTAAGAAAATAGGACTAGACACAATCAAGCATTGTTGGTTATGTTTCAAAGGGCTTTTGAGAAAACTCCACACAGGCTGGTATCCTCTCACCAAGTCACCTTTTACTTCAGTGGGAAGTCCTTAGAACATAGAACATAGAAGAATACAGCGCAGTACAGGCCCTTCGGCCCTCGATGTTGCGCCGATCAAAGCCCACCTAACCTACACTAACCCACTCTCCTCCATGCCCGCTTAAATACCCATAAAGAGGGAGAGTCCACCACTGCTACTGGCAGGGCATTCCATGAACTTACGACTCGCTGAGTGAAGAACCTACCCCTAACATCAGTCCTATATCTAACCCCCTTAATTTAAAGCTATGCCCCCTTGACATTGATCCAGCTGTCTTAGCGTCAGCTGTCCGACTGTCAGTATGTTTGCCATTCCTTTTTTTAATCTGTCAGCTAAGATTCCTTGAGTCGACCAGACTAAGGGAACTCATGTTCTATGAACTCCACCTGGCTGGCCTCATTACAGTCACTGCTGTATTAACTCAGAAAGAGTTCCTATGGATTGTCTCTATGTATATCCATTGTTTGAGAAGGAGCTAGGTAGAACATATTGGAGAATAGACCAGTTAGCCTGACATCAATATCGGGAAACATTATAAAAGATTTAATAGCAGAGCACGTGCAAAACAGTGACAGAATCGAAAAGAGTCAGCATACGTTGAAATCATGCTTCACAAGTCTATGGATATTATCCTAGAATGTAACGAATGGAGTTGATAAGGGTGAGCTCATGGATATAATTTTCTGGGATTTTCAGATGTCTTTTGATAAATTCCAACATAAAAGATTAGCATATAAAATTAAAGCACATGGAATTGGAGTAGTGTACAGATCTGTGTAAAGGACTGGTTGGCAGACAGAAAACAAAGTGCAGCAATATTGCATTTTTTTTCCAAGCAGCCAATAATGATTACTGGGACACAGAAAGATTCAGAGCTCAGACACCAGCTTTGCACAATACATAACAATGATTTATTTGAGAAACTGGGTGTAATGGATACAAGTTTGCAGATAATACAAAGTTCGGTAGGAGAATGCACTCTCAGGAAGATGAAGACATGCATCCGTGTGAGTTAGACAAGTTCAGTGAGAAGAAAAATGCATGACAGATGAAGTAAAGAAGGAAGTCACCATAGCTCAATTGAACCAGACGGCTGCTTTGTCACTGGAGAAAGGCAACAACCGATGGTGTTTTAACATGAAAGTCACCTCATCCGAAGCAAGGGGAGAGGTTGAGAAGGAGGGTGCTTATGGTAATCTCAGCCGGCGCAAGAATTGAATTTATGCTATTGATATCCCTCTTCACTGCAAACCAAGTAAGTGAGCTAACTGATCCATTGCAGCTGAATTATAATATGGCTAAATGCGAGATTATCCACTTTGCAAGCAAAAATGGGAAGATGGTTTGTCTGGATGGCAATAGCTTGAGAAATGAAGAGGTGCCACAGACCTGAGTGTCCTTGTACCCAAGTCATTCGAAGTAAGCTGCAGCAGATGGTGAAGAAGGTGCTTCATAATGATGGGAGTTGAGTATGAAAGCAGCGATGAGATCACGTAATGAGATCATAGCTGGAATATTGTCTACATATTTGGCCTGCTTATCTAATAATGATGTTCTGATGCACAATGAAGTTTTACTAGACTGATTCTTGTGATGTCAAGAATGATATATAAACAGATTGGATCAGTTATGACTATTTAGGAATGCCATGAGGAGGCATCTCCTGGAAATCTAAACCATTCTAACATCCCAGTGATCGGGGAGTTAAGAACTAGTAGTCACATTTTCTGGATAGTAGAAGGCCATTTTTAACTGGGATGAGGAGAAATTTATTGTTTGAGGCGCCGGTTTTGGACTGGGCGGTACAAAATTGAAAATCGTGCAACACTGGGTTATGGTCCAAGAGGTTTATTTGGAATTCGTAGCTTTCAGAGCACTGTTCCTTCAGCATATGGTTGTGGAATATAAGATCATAAGGCACAGAATTTATAGCAAAAGTTTACAATGTGATGCAACTCAACCGATATTTTGAAAAAGATCTGGATTATTTGGTAAGTCACTCATCTTTTCCAATCATCATGTTGGTTTCAGTTCTTTAATATGCAAATCCTAGAACATTTTTAAAGTTACATTCTCAAGTGAACTTTCACAATAGATGTCATGTCAGCTCAGATAATGCACTGAAGGTGTAAGGTTAAAGTCTGTCTGTCTGTGCATCAATGTTCACATTGATCCTATTTCTAAAAAAATTAAATTTACAGAATATTACATGGATTCATGCTGTTTTGACGAAAATAAAATGTAATTCTGCAAGTACAAATTCACTCCACAGACTTATATGTGTGTGTTTACATGTGTTTGGGTGTGGGGGGTGGGGGGGAGGGGATGTGCCACGAGTGTCTGAGTAAAGGGGTGTGTGGGAGTGTGTGAAGGGTGTCTGTGCATGAGGGTATGAGAGACAGATTGTATGATAGAGGGTCTGCAAGAGTGTTTGGGTCTATAGGGGTTCGTGTATGTGTGTGTGCATATGCATGTGCTTGTGTGTGCAATGTGCTTGTGCACGTGTGTGTGAGAGAGTGTGTAGTGCATTGGGATCACCTGTAGGGTGACATGAACCCAAGATCCCGGTTGATGCCATTCCCATGGGTATCGATCTTCACTATCACCCTCTGCTTTGCCATTTTGCATTGTTGCCTGTCCCCCAAAGACCGCCTTGCAGGATGGTCACCTGAAGGTCCAAGGCCAAATATCCCGCACTACCGATGTGTTCCCCAACTGGGAGGAACACTTCTTGCTGCAGATGGCTGTGTGGTGTCCATTCGTCCATTGCTACTCTGTCTCGCTACTGTACTATGCCTCACGGCATCCTTGCCTGCAGCGTATGAGATAGACATGATGCATCTCCATCAAGGCACGTCAGCCTCCCAGTCTACCGCAAAGCCACAGATAATCTCATGATAGATTACTTACAGTGTGGAAACAGGCCCTTCAGCCCAACAAGTCCACACCAACCCGCCGAAGCACAACCCTCACAGACCCATTCCCCTACCTTTACCCCTTCACCTAACACTGTGGGCAATTTAACATGGCCAATTCACCTAACCTGCACATTTTTGGACTGTGGGAGGAAACCAGAGCACCCAGAGGAAACCCACGCCGACACGGGGAGAATGTGCAAACTCCACACAGACCACTGCCTGAGGCGGGAATTGAACCCAGGTCTCTGGCACTGTGAGGCAGCAATGCTAACCACTGTGCCACCGTGCCACCCACCCAAAGCATATTAAAACAGCCAACCCTTACGGACAAGCCCTACACATACACTGGATCTGTTCAGATGAGGAGGAATGTGAAGGTCACCTGAAAGTGCTCAAGGTTGCCCTCATAAGAAGGGGATATAATGCTCAACTTGTCAACCACCAATTCTGATGTGCCATAGCGAGCAACTATAGTGACCTCCTCAGGAGACAGACATGGGTTGCAACCAACAGAGTAACCTTTGTGTCCAGTATATCCTGGGAACTCAAAAACTATGCCATGTTCTTTGCAGCCTGCAACACATTATCAATGAGGATGAGCACCTCCCAACACATGCCTCCACCTCTCTTTAAACAACCACCAAACCTCAAAGAGATCATTGGCCACAGCAAACTGCCCACCCTTCAGGATAACCCTACATAAAGCTTTCAGGGCAGACGCTGCAAGATGTGTCAGAGTGCTGATACGGATATCACCATTACATGTGGGGACACTGCCTATCATGTATGTGGCAGGTACTCATGTAACTCAGCCAACATTGTCTATCTCATACGCTACAGGCAGGGATGCCCTGAGGCATGCTACATTGGCGAGACAGAGCAGAGGCTTCAGCAATGGATGAACAATCACCAGCCAGGAGTGTTCCCTCCCAGTCGGGAATACTTCAGCAGTGCAGCACCTTCAAACTCAGACCTTCGGATGACCATTCTCCAAGACAAACTTGGGGACAGACAACAACACAAAGTGGCCAATCAGAAGGCCGATAGCAAACTTTGGTACCGATGGGGATACCTCAACAGGGGCCTTGGGTTCATATCACACTACAGGTGACTCCAATGCACTACACACTTTCTCACACACATACACACACACATGTGTGCACGGGCACTTGTGTGTATGCACTGAGCGTACATGCACAGGCACACACACACCCACACATCACTCACCCACAAACACAAGCATTCATGCAGCCCCTCTCTCATACAGAAGCTCTCTCTCATATGCTCACACAGACACACCCCTACACTCACAGCGACATATGCATACCCCTTTACACTCACATATGAAAGAACTAAAACCCAATATGGTGATTCTAAAAGAGGACCAGGAATGTGCCGAGAAGGAAAGAAACTGTTCAAATTCTTACCTTCGAAGCCCACAGCCTTTTTCCTGTTTGGGAGCAGTGGGAGACAGAGCAGAGGTGACATGTAGACCAGGGGGGTGCCAGTAAGGCAAATACTTAGCATATATTTGGGCAATGTCTACACCCAAGATATTACACATGTAGTATCTCCCTCCTGCCTACCCCCCACCCCCACCCCCTCCCCCACCCCCGTATCCAGAAGAAAAACACTCTGTAAGGTAAGGTTTACATGGTAAACCCGCGGCATGTGTCTCTTGCTTGATTTGGAAGTTCAGGACCGTGGCTGATGTTCCTGACTCTAACACTTGCAAGAAGTATGTCCAGCTCTTGTTTGACCGCATGACGGTTCTGGAGATGCTGATGGACTCACTGTAGAGCATCCGCGATGCTGAGGAGGTCGTGGATAGCACGTTTAGTGAACTGGTCACACTGCAGGTTAGAATTGCTGAGGGAGATAGAATGGGCTTATCAGTGATATACAACATGGTTTTGTGCAGGGGAGATCGTGCCTTACCAACTTAATAGAGTTCTTTGAGGAAGTGACGAAGTTGACAGATGAAGGAAGGGCTGCAGATGTCATATATATGGACTTTAGTGAGGCGTTTGATAAGGTTTCCCATGGTAAACTAATGGAGCAAGTGTAGTCACATGGTGTGCAGGGTGTTCTGGCTAGGTGGATAAATAACTGGTTGAGCAACAGGAGACAGAGAATTGCAGCTGAAGGGAGTTTCTCGAAATGGAGAAAGGTAACAGTGGTATTCCACATGGATCAGGGTATGATCAGCAAGTTTGCAGATGACACGAAGATTGATGGAGTAGCTGAAAGCATACAGGACTGTCAAAGAATACAGGAGAATGTAGATAGACTAGAGAGTTGGGCGGAGAAGTGACAGATGGAGTTCAATCCAGGCAAATGTGACGTCATTTTGGGATGTCTAATTCTAGAAAAAATTATACAGTAAACGTAAGAGCCTTGGGAAAAGCTATGAGCAGAGAGATCTGGGAGTCCAGGTCTATTATACCGTGAAGGTGGATGCACTGATGGATAGAGTGGTCAAGAAGGCATATGGTACGCTTGCTTTCTTTGGACAAGGTATTGAGTATAACAGCCAGCAGGTCAGTAGGACTTTAAACTTCTGAGTTGGGGGGAAGAGAAAGTAAAAGCGACAGGGAGTATGGAGTTAAATGGCAAGATAAGCAGCAGGATAGCATATGTGCAGGCGGATTTAAGCTTGAGGCAGACTGGGAATGCAGCAAAAAGAAAGGATAACTTAAGACATCTTAAGACTTCCAATATCTCTAATGATAAGAAAGTTAGCATTAAGGCTAATCATTTACCAGAATGCTCGTAGCATTCGTAAAAAAATCAGATGAAGTAATGGCACAGATCATGGTGAATGATTATGATGTGGTAGGCATCACAGAGATGTGGTTACAGGGGGGTCAGACTGGAAGTTAAACATCCAAGGATTTTCAACTTATCAAAAAGACAGGGAGGTGGGCAGAGGGGGTGGGGTTGCCTTGTAAGTTAAGCACAAAATTAAATCTATGGCACTGAATGACATAGCGTCGGATGATGTGGAGTCTGTGTGGGTGGAATTGAGGAACCATAAAGGCAAAAAAACCAGAATCGGAGTTACGTACAGACCTCTTAACAGTGGTCAGGACCAGGGGCGCAACATGTACCGTGAAATAGAGAAGGCATGTCAGAAATGCAAGGGTACAGTGATCATGGGAGACTTCAATATGCAGGTGGACTGGGTAAATAATTTTGCCAGTGGATCTAAAGAAAGGAAATTCATGGAATGCTTTTGGAACAGCTTGTCATGGAGCCCACAAGGGAGCAGGTTATTCTGGACCTAGTGCTATGATATTTATAAGAAATCTTAAAGTAAGGGAACACTAGGAAGTAGCAATCATAATATGGTAGAGTTCAGTCTGCAGTTTGAAAGAGAGAAGGCAAAATCGGATATAATGGCGTTACAGTTAAATAAAGGTAATTATGAGGGCATGAGAGAGGAACTGACGAAAATAGACTGGAAGTAGAGCCAAGCGGGGAAAACAGCAGAGCAAAAATGGCAGGAGTTTGTGGGTATAATTGAGGACACTGTACAGAGGTTAATCCCCAAGAAAAGAAAGATTATCCGTGGAGAGATTAGACAGCCATGACTGACAAAGGAAGTCAGGAAATGTATTAAAGAAAAAGAGAGATCCTATAAAGTGGCCAAGACCAGTGGGAAAACAGAAGATTGGGAAGGCTACAAAAACAAACAGATAACAAAGAGAGAAATAAGGAAGGAGAGGATCAAATATGAAGGTAGGCTAGCCAGTAATATTATAAATGATAGTAAAAGTTTCTTTCAATACATAAGAAACAAACGACAGACAAAAGTAGACATTGGGCCACTTCAAACTGATGCTGGAAGCCTAGTGATGGGAGATAAGGAAATAGCAGGAGAACTTAACAAGTACTTTGCCTCAGTCTTCACATGAGTAATATCCCAACAATTAAAGGGAGTCAGGTGCTGAGTTGAATATGGTTGCCATTACAAAAGAGAAAGTGCTAGAAAAGCTAAAAGGTCTTAAAATTGATAAATCCCCTGGCCCCAATGGGATACATCTTAGATTTCTGAGGGAGGTGGCTGAGGAAATAGCAGAGGCATTGGTTGAGATCTTTCAAAAGTCACTGGAGTCAGGGAAAGTCCCGGATGATTGGAAGATCGCTGTTGTAACCCCCTTGTTCAAGAAAGGATCAAGACAAAAGATGGAAAATTATAGGCCAATTAGCCTAACCTCGGTTGTTGGTAAAATTCTAGAATCCATCATTAAGGATGAGGTTTCTAAATTATTGGAAGAGCAGAGTCGGATTCGAACAAGTCAACATGAATTTAATAAGGGGAAGTCGTGCCTGACAAACCTGTTGGAATTCTTTGAAGAGGTGGCAAGTAGGTTAGACCAGGGAAACCCAGTGGATATGGTCTATCTAGACTTCCAAAAGGCCTTTGATAAGGTGCCACATGGGAGGCTGCTGAGCAAGGTGAGGAACCATGGTGTTCGAGGTGAGCTACTGAGATGGATTGAGGATTGGCTGTCTGACAGAAGGCAGAGAGTTGGGATAAAAGGTTCTTTAATGGAATGGCAGCCGGTGACATGAGGTGTCCCGCCGGGTTCAGTGTTGGGGCCGCAGCTGTTCACATTATATATTAATGATCTGGATGGGGGCTGGGGGCATTCTAGTGAAGTTTGCCGATGATACAAAGTTAGGTGGACAGGCAGGTAATACTAAGGAAGTGGAGAGGCTGCAGAAGGATCTAGACAGTTTGGCAGAGTGGTCCAGGAAATGGCTGATGGAATTCAATGTAAGCAAATGCGAGGTCTTGCACTTTGGAAAAAAGAATACAAGCATGGGCTACTTTCTAAACGGTGAGAAAATTTGTAAAGCCAAAGTACAAAGGGATCTGGGAGTGCTAGTTCGAGAATTCTCTAAAGGTAAACATGCAGGTTGAGTCCGTGATTAAGAAAGCGAATGCAATGTTGTCATTTATCTCAAGAGGGTTTGAATATAAAAGCACCGTTGTGCTACTGAGACTTTATAAATCTCTGGTTAGGCCCGATTTGGAGTACTGTGTCCAGTTTTGGTCCCCACACCTCGGGAAGGATATACTGGCACTGGAGCATGTCCAGCGGAGATTCACACGGATGATCCCTGGAATGGTAGGTCTAACATACAAGGAACGGCTGAGGGTCCTGGGATTATATTCATTGGAGTTTAGATGATTAAGGGGAGATCTAATAGAAATTTACAAGATAATAAATGGCTTGGAAAGGGTGGATGCTAGGAAATTGTTTCCATTAGGTGAGGAGACTAGGACCCATGGACACAGCCTTAGAGTTAGAGGGGATAAATTCAGAACAGAAATGCGGAGACATTTCTTCAGCCAGAGAGTGGTGGCCCTGTGGAATTCATTGCTGCGGAGTTCAGTGGAGGCTGGCACGCTAAATGTCTTCAAGGCAGAGATTGATAAATTCTTGATGTCACAAGGAATTAAGAGCTACGGGGAGAATGTGGGTAAGTGGAGTTGAAATGCCCATCAGCCATGATTGAATGGTGGAGTGGCCTCGATGGGCCGAATGGCCTTACTTCCACTCCTATGTCTTATGGTCTCATGTTAAAATTGTACACAAAGTTGGTTCGGCTGCATTTAGAATACTGTGTACAGTCCTGGTCGCCACATTACCAAAAGGATGTGGATGCTTTGGTGAATATGCAGGGAAGGTTTACGAGGATGTTGCCTGGTATGGAAGGTGCTAGCTATGAAAAGAGGTTGAATATGTTGGGTTTGTTTTCATTAGAAAATAGGAGATTGAGGTCTCCCAAATTATGAAGGGTGGATAGAGATAAGCTTTTTCCCAGGGTGAAGGATTCGATAAAGAGAGGTCACCCTTTCAAGGTGAGATGTGAAAGGTTTAAGGAGGATAGACACGACAAGTACTTTACACAGAAACTGGTAGGTGCCTGGAACGTGTTGCCAGCAGAGGTAGTAGAGGCAGGCACGGTAGATTTATTTAAGAAGTACCTGGACAGATGCATGAATAGGTGGGGAGCCGAGGCATACATATGCTTAGGAATTGGATGACTGGTTGAGACGGTAGATTTGAACCAACTCAGGCTTGAAGGGCCGTAGGGCTTGTTTCTGGACTGAAAAAATTCTTTGTTCTTTGTTCTATGAGGGACTTAACAAACAATCCAGAGATTTTTCAATATATCATTTGAGTTATGTCACACTGTAAACTTTTGCTGTAAATTCTTTGTCTTACCAGCTTACTCCACAACCACCTGATGAAGGAGCAACATTTGGAAAGTTGGTGTTTCCAAATAAACCTGCCAGACTAGAGCCAGGTATTTTGTGATTTTTAACTGAGAACTTTATTCATCCTGAGACGAGTAACCCTGTGGAATTTTTGCCACAGAATGTCGTAGATGCCAAAATGTATTCAAAACGAAGCTATATGTATTTCTTAGGGCCATGGAATCAAAAGGTATTTGGTGAAATTTGGAAAAGTGCACAGCGCAGGATGATCAGGTGCAATCATATTGAATGGTGTAACAGGTTCAGACGGCTTAAACCTTATTTTTCTTTTATTTATTCTATTTTTCTATGTTGCAAACTTTCCTCAGTTTGCACTCTTCCAGTGCACATGGTATTTGGTGAATGGCAGATGGTACAGATCTAACTGGATGTCTGACCAACACATTTAGGAACAGTATCTGGTTCTCCGAGAGGCAATATAATTATATTTATAACCTTTATTTCCCAGTGGGTTCTCATGCAATCTTTCAGCAGCTAACAATAATGAAGTTGCATTGACCTTTCAGAGCTGCGCTTCAGACGGAATGTTAATTCTAGCATGCGTTTGTTCAAAAGGGACGCATGCCTGGTGATATGAAATCAGGCCGAAAACAGTGACTGCAAGAAGTCTATCTACAACTGGAAAATGAAACAATATCAATTTTTATTCTGTTTCATTCTGGAGGACTTATGCCCAAAATGCTGATTGTCCTGCTCCTTGGATGCTGCCTTACCTGGTGTGCTTTTCCACTCTCGACTCTGATCTCCAGCATCTGCAGTCCTCACTCTCTCCCAGTTTCATTCTGTGCCAAGTAAATGTCTTGAAAATACTCTAAATTCACTCCTTATGTCCAAACATTGGCCATTGGGGAAATAGACTGTGTACATCATGCCTTATGATTGACATCAGTTTCTACAAGTCAAAACAATGTTTATATTAAAAACCTCCTGGAGAATGAATGAATCCCATTCAACCTAAATAAAGTGAGACCAGCCAATCTCATGGTATTAGTATCTTAAGTCTCAGGGCGTACAGAAATAAGTCATTGTGCAGGTAGAAATTCCTTTGGCGATCGCTCACAGATGACATCATGTCTGCATCAATATTACCTAGGACACTCAGGCCAACAACAGAGTTGATAATTGAGAACTAAATATACAACGATATCGATCCTATCTAAAGTAGATTTATAAAAATGATTTGAAGTAAGCATAGGAGTGGTCCAAAATTTTAAATATGGCATCAAAGTTGGTGCTGTAGTGGGCAGTGATGAAGGCTATCTCCAAGTAGAGCTGGAGCTTGACCAGATGGTTGATGGGTAGAGGAGTGGCAGATGGGTTTAATTTAGTTAAATGGGAGGTGCTGCATTTTATAAATGCAAACCTGGGCTGAACTTAGACACTTATTGGTACCACCCTGGGAAGTGTTGCCAAACATAAATCCTTGAAAATGGATTCGAAGGTAGACAGAGTAGTGAAGAAGGTGTTTGGTATGCTTACATTTATTGGTCAGTGCATTGAGTAGCGAGTTGGAACGTCATGTTGCCGCTGTACAGGGCGTTGGTTAAAACACTTCTGGTATACTGCATTCAATTCGCGTCTCCCTGTTATAGGAAAGACGTTCAACTTGAAAGAGTTCAGAAAAGACTGACAAGGATGTTGCTAGATTTGGAGCATTTGAGTTATAGGTAGAGGCTGAATAAGCTGGGGCAAATTTCCCTGGAGAGTCCAAGGCTGAGGGATGACCTCATAGATGTTTATAAAATCACGAGGACAATAGATATGATGAATAGACAACGTTTTTTTTCCTGGGGTAGGCAGTCCAGAAGTACATGGCATCAGTTTCGAGTGAGAGGGAAAAGTTTCGAAAGGGACTTGAGTAGCAACTTTTTCACACAGAGAATGGTGTGTGTATAGAATGAACTGCCAGAAGAAGTAGTGGAAGTTGGTATAATTATGACATTTAAAAGGCACTTGAATGGATATACAAATGGGAAGATTTTAGAAAGGTATGGACCAAACGGACGAGTTTGAACGAAAGTTCTGCTTCTATGCTGTACAACTCTATGGCTGTATGTGAGTTATTGCATCTTGAGAAGTCAAGTGCAAGAGGAAGATAGGTAGTAAATTTCATGTTGTTTAGAAACAATGATAGACAAAGTTGTCTTAAGGTTCAAGTCCATAACTCCCTGAAAGTGGCAAAACAAGGGGATAAGGTGGGCGGCACGGTGGCACAGTGGTTAGCACTGTTGCCTCACAGCGCCAGAGATCCGGGTTCAATTCCCATCTCAGGCGACTGACTGTGTGGAGTTTGCACGTTCTCCCCGTGTCTGCGTGGGTTTCCTCCGGGTGCTCCGGTTTCCTCCCACAGTCCAAAGATGTGCAGGTCAGGTGAATTGGCCATGCTAAATTGCCCGTAGTGTTAGGTAAGGGGTAAATGTAGGGGTATGGGTGGGTTGCGCTTCGGCGGGTCGGTGTGGACTTGTTGGGCCGAAGGGCCTGTTTCCACACTGTAAGTAATCTAATCTAATCTAAAAAAAGAAGCATACTAGTATTCCTAGATTGGGACATTAAGTATAAAGATTGGAAGTCATACTGCAGCTGTACGACACTTTATTAAGGCCATATTTTGAACTATTGTGTGCAGTTTTGGTTACCACTCTGGAGGAAAGCTGTCAAGGCTTTGGGGAGCGTGCAAAAGAAATTTACCATGATGGTGCCTGGATTGGAGTCTGTTAGCTATAAGGACAGGTGGGACAAAGAAAATACTGTCTATGTACAACGTTTATTGAAATCACAAGCTTTCTTCATCAGGTGAAAGAACTCATTAAGGACCTCACCCACTTCCGTTTCTACACAAAAGTGTCTCCTATGTCCTGATGGAAACTGTTTTCTTTTTACCTAGTTACCCTCTTGCTTCTCATATACACTTAAAATGCCTTTAGATTATCCTTAATCCTACTTGCCATGGAGATTCCATGGCCTCTTGATTGTTTCGCAGGAGCATCAGAGGATGGTGGGCGTCATAATAGAAGTATATAAAACTATGAGGGGCATTGATACAATGGATAGTCTGTGTCTCTTTCGCAGTTTGGAAATGGCACAGGTTTGAAGTGGATGAAGAGTGTTTAGAAGTGATGAGCAAGGAAGTTTTATTTTATACAGAGAGCAGTGGAGAACACAGCAATATGCCCCTGTGCAGTAGATTGGAATCATTTCGAAAAGCATCATGGTCAGCACAGAAATAATGTGCCAAAAGGCCTCTTCCTGTGTTGTACTGTCTGCACCAAGCAATAGCCCAAAAGGTTTATTTGAAATCACAAGCATTCTGAGCGACACTCCTTTGTCAGGTGGACGAACCCTTTAAGAACATCACACACTTCCTCTGTTCCACATATAAATGCCTGCACCCCCCACCCCCCACCCCCCCACCCCCACAATGTCACGATGGAACCTACTTTTTTTTTCCCCAGTTATGGTTTTGCTCTTAATATACTTTTAAGATGCCTTTGGATTACCCTGAGCAATCTATGACCCGTTCCAGCAATCCTAGTTCATTGTTTTGGTTATTTTTGCTTCCTTTGTATTTCTCAAGGGCCTTGTTTGATTTTTGTTTCCTAAATATTACATATGTTTCATTTCTGATTTTAACTAAAATCTCTTGTCATCCAAGGTTCACAAATCTTGCCATCCACACCTTTCATTCTCACAGGAGCATGCTGGTACTGCAGTCTGGTCAGGCCAGTTTTTAAAGGACCCCCACGATTCAGATATGGAGTTTCCTCCAAACAGCTGCCACCAAACCATTTTTTTCCAGTTCCTTCCTAATACTGTTGCAATTAGTCTTTCCTGAATTAAGCACTTCCACCCAAATAGCAGTTTTATCCTTTTGCATAAATATCTTGAAATTTAAGAAAGTATAGTCACAGTTCCCAAAATTCTCCTCCATTGAAACTTTTAACACCTGGCCAGGCTCATTCACAAACACAAAATTTAACACAGCCCCCTCCCTTGTTGGACGACCTACACATTGTTTCAATAATCCCTCCTGGATACAGATGACAAATTCTGCTCCCTCTAAAGGCTGGCACAAGGGAAGTCCCTTGTATATTGGGGCAATTAAAATCACCCAATTGTTTATACATCTTTCCATGATCAGCTTTCATATCGCTTCCTCTAATTGCCACTAGGTATGGGGAGATCTTTTGTATATATAGTATACTATGAAGCAAAAGTATTTTAGATGCTTGAGATCATTTGACCTTTTCATCATTTGATCAGGAACAACATAGAGTAAAAGGATATCTTACCATATTCCTCAACTGCTGTCTGAATTTAGTCTGGGTCACAGCATATATGCAAGTGTTTGTACAGCAACTCAGGAGCTGGAGCATGAACCCAATTCCTGTACAAATTGAGGTAGGTGTACATCATTATACCCTAAAAGGTGCATTCGCTTCCATATCAAATACAACATTAGTACTGCCCATAGCAAAATGAAATTCTCAGAGATAAGAAACAATAACATTATTAATTTCCTTCTGTTTTCCATCTCTGTGTCTCGAGGATTCTGCTTCATGTTGTGTCTATGTAATCTCACTCGTGCTTTACTAGTAACTAAGATATGTCTGATTGTGAAAATATTGAGCAGCAAAATCAGAACAAATGCAATTGCTGGGGTAAGAAGGTTGTGAAGGAACTCAATTATTGCCCATACCAGTGAATACTTAACAACCCATGTTACAACACAAAACCAGGGATAGTTCATCAGCATATATCGACCTGTCATCATAAAATACCAGAAAATGTTCTTCATACAGCTCAATACAGTCACTGTTCCAAGAACTACAGCTGCTGTCTTCTCAGTGCAATATTTGCATTTTAGTCTCTGACATGAAATGGCTACAAAGCGATCAAATGTGAATGTCACAGTAAACCAGATAGAACAATCTGTGGCAGTATATAGCAGAACAGCGTGTACATTACACAAACGGAATAACATGATGAAAAGAAACTCTTCATAATAAACAATTTGGAATGTGCCTCAATATCAAGTCAAGGATAATGACGAGTAGATCTGCCACTGCCATGGCAACCAGGTAGCGAGTGACACATCTGGAGAGACTGCAGTAACCCTGAGACAGGATAACAATCATCACTAAATTAACTGTGAAGAATAATAAAAAAACACACAAGAATTACACACCAGGTTCTATGTAAAATCACCTCTTTGAGGCTGAAATGAAATTTTAATCCTGTAGTTGTTGAAATCAATGTTGTTCGTAATCCAGCTACTCCCAATCTTCTCTATTGCTCCCGAACTGAACACATTTCTATTTCCAAAGTCTTTGACTTCTGATCTTGGCTTATTGATTTCAAATATGACTTCAAAAGAATTTCATATTTATCTTAATATCTGCTTGCAGCCATGCTGAGCACTCCCTGTCTATTCTGTTTACAGTTATGATTTCACAAATCTACTGAACTTCTTTCTTGCACAGAGGTATGTGTTGACCTAACTGTGTGGCACTGTTGTTTCACCATGCCAAAGGCAGCAGCATTGATGTAAAGTATTTAAAATCTTTTTTTTTGGATTTGATCACTCTGCACAATCAAACAAAATATCACAATTCCAAAGGATCTTCAAATGTGGAAAAAGTGTTATTGTTGACTAAGGTATATCTGGAGTGAGCAGTGAATTTGGTTGATGTGGTAATACCTAGCTTTTTTTTCCAATTTAAACATAGATTATATATGAGGCACTAATATAGTACATTATTAAATATTAAACCTCTTGAGAAGCGACAATTATCTGGCAATACATTGAAAGTAGGTTCAATTGCTTTGTCTTTACTAATACCAATAACGTTTTGCTACCTCAACTCCACAAGTGTCCTGTTTGTCTGTTATTTCTGTTAGAAATTATGCACTTTATTTCATAAAAAACAGTCACAAGATAATGTTATTTTCTCCCCTTATCCTGCTCTCCACTGTTCTTTTCTATCCTCATGTGAAATGGTCAGACTTTCCCCCTAGAATTTCCCATTAAAATACCTTAAAAAGTTTGCACACTCCACTTGATTGTTTCTAGTGACACTGCATTCTGTTCAGAAATGAATACTCGAAATTTTCTTGCAATTACCTTTCAGCTGAAATCCATGGATTATATCTTCAAGCTAAGTGGGCAAGCTGTGCTTTATGCATTAAAAAAATCATTAAAACTAACCAATTTAGTGTGATGCAACACTTTGATGTGACTTTAGACAGTTCAGAAAATGTAATGATCTGTGAAGTTGAGGAAGAATGTAAAAAGAAGTGTACTTTTGCAGTTTCCTAATAATTTCTGCCTCCACAAATTGTGTTGTTCTCTTCGAAAACAGAAGATATTCATTCAACAAATAATGTTTGTTCTATTCATGTGTAATCTGTAAACAAACTGCCGGTCAAATGAATTAAATATATGAAAACAATTTCATAATTGGTTAAGGTAATTGTTTCAAGAACACTAATCAAAGTTTATAGAATAGAATCACTAAAGTGTAGAAGCTGGTCATTGAGACCATTAAGTCCACACGGACCCTCTCACCCAGCTCCTACCATATCTCTGCAACGCTGCATTCCCCATGGCTAATCTACCTAAACTGCACATCGTTAGACTATGGTAGGGAACTAGAGCATCCATACAGACAAGGGTAGAATGTGCAAACTCGACACAGTGTCCTTATTCTCTCATGCTGTGGGGCATCAATGCTAACAACTAAGCCATCATGTTGCCTAGTTAAGTTGTTCACAGTTTCTGTATGTGGAATCTTCTGGATATCTATTTTCTGCAATATCAACTCATCTGCAGGAGGCCGTGTCAAGGTTTAGATCAGCTCAAAAATGGTGGAACTGTGTGGACGACATGGTTTGAGGTTTTTAGTGGTTGACTCCAGTTCTTGGTTCATATATCTGCATGTAAATAGTTGTGAAGTCGTTCACTTTGGTAGAAAAAACATCAAGGGGCAGAATTTGTCTTAAATGGTGGCAAATTGAGAAATATATATATCTGGGAGGACTTGAAAGTCTTTCTTCATGAATCATGAAAGCATAAGAAGCGCCAGTTCATTATAAAGGAACGTGGTTATTGAGCTGCACCATGAATGGTTTTAATACAAGTGGAGAGTTGACTTTCTGCAGCTACTTTCACTTCGGTGAGACTACATCGAGCACACTTTTTGCACCTTACCTAAGTAGAAATATATTTACCATAGATGGATTGGAACCAGGGTTCACCAAATTAATCACTGGAATGCTGGATTGTCATATGATGAGAATTTATGGAAAGTGAGCTTGTGTTCCCCAGAGCTTTGAATAATTAAAATCAACATCATTGAAACTTGCAAAATTCTTACATGGTACGGCAGGCAGGATGTAGAAAGCTGATGATCTCTAGCAGATGATTCTAAAATCAGGGGACATAATCTCTGGATAAGAAGCAGGCCAAGGAAGACTGAGATGGAGAATAATTTCTTCACTCAGAGAATGGCTAATCTTTGAAATTTCCAATCTTAACTGATTGAAGGTGATCTAGCCTTGAGCATATTAAAGCCAAATGCAATAATGCTAAAAAGGAACATTAATATGAATGATCAGAAAAAGAACTAATCGAACAGACAAGCAATCGGAACAAGTTGAATGGCTTCAGCTATCCCTGCTTTTCTGCTAAGTTATCCATAAGCAGCAGTTCAAAGGAAGGTGATGGGGGCACGTATACATTTAAAAAGCATGCTGAATTATGGATCAGGTTAAACAATTTTAGGCAAAGATTCTGCCAGTGACAGCAAATTATTTAATTGGCATTTCACTTCACTAAGAATTACATAATGATTTTGAAAGAACAGAACTGAGGCTGTTATCCCCAAACCCTTTACTTAGTTTACAGAACACACCAGTTGTGGCCAGACAGTGTGGACTAAATCCTCTGAACTGAGGAGACTCTAGATCCCCTATGTATTTTTTTAAGTTGATAAAATCAAAGTTTTTTTAAATTAATGCAAATTTTGACAATGATAGCATATATTGCTGAGGCAGTCTGGCAACATGAAAAAGGTTTATCAACTTTCAATTTTAAAGCATTATTATATTTTAGTCGTTCAGATTTAGTACAAAAGTTAGTGCATTACATATCACGTGTCTCCTGTGTATATCATCAGCCAGGTTATCCAATTATTCTGATTGTCCACGATAAAATCCTGAATCAACGATGTCATAGTTAACAAGGTCCAATTGCCTCCAATCACTACAGAATTTAGCAAGGTGCTGCTGTTAGTGTAGGACATTGGAACTGATTGAAGATTGATTTGCTAGCAGGAAACAGAAAGTATACCAAACTGTTTTTATTTTCCAGGTTGGCAAGTATAATGAACTGTGTTGGTGCTGGGATCTAAATTGTTTATATTTTATTTTAATGGTTTAAGTGAAGCAGTAGAAGGTATAGTTTCAGATTTGCCAAAAGAAGGAATGTAAGTTGAAATTAGCAGTGTTCTGTTTTAGTTTTACAGGGCACAGGTGAGATCGCTTTTGGCATAATGTGCATAGAAATGGTCACCATTTCTAAGCAAAGATACATTAGAAGCAGTTGAGAGGAAAACTCGACCAGATTAAATCAGGGAACGTGAGTATTGTTGGCTTATGGGGTAATGTTGCACAGGCGAGGCTTGGATACGTTGAAATTTGGAAGAGAAGTGAAGTGTATGAAGCATCGAACATCATACGGGGTCTTGAATGGGTGAGATGTGGAGAAGATGGTTCATCTTATGGAAAAAAGTGGAACTAATGGGAATTGATTAAAAGTTATAGATCAAGCATCTGAAACAAAGCTCAGATGTCTTTTTTCTCTCTCTGTGAGGGTTTGAGAGACTTTTTGTAATCCCTTCGAGAAAAGATGATGCACGAATTTGAATGTTTTTATAAAGACAACGGTAGATAGATTCTGGTGAAAAATTGAGGATGAAATTTAACAAACGGCAGGTGGAAAATGCGGATTTCACAACATCCAGGTCACCTTATTGA
The DNA here is from genome assembly GCF_047496795.1 of Chiloscyllium punctatum. Taxonomy (NCBI): domain Eukaryota; kingdom Metazoa; phylum Chordata; class Chondrichthyes; order Orectolobiformes; family Hemiscylliidae; genus Chiloscyllium; species Chiloscyllium punctatum. The sequence goes on from NC_092766.1 coordinate 19,490,234, forward strand.
GTGACAGACCTCTGAAATGGCTAAATGACCTATCTCTATGCATATCCCATATATTTCTCTGTGGATATGGCATGGAAATGATCAGAGAAAATCAAAACCAAGTAATGGACTATGACGTTTTAAAGTATAGTGAAAATGTGTACTCATCAGATTTCATGTTGACATCATTGCTTTTTAATCAAAATTAAAGTCATTATTTTCAAAACAAACGATAAAGTTGTTGAATACAGCAAACTCTGTATTGCATAAAAGACGAGAGGAGACAGCCTGGTGCGTTTGACAGACGTAATTTGATACTTCGAAGTTATATAATGTCATTGGTAGTACAAGGTTAGGACATAAAAGTGAGCATTAACAGAAAAGGAAGATACTGTAAATGTTCTAAATCTGAATTAAAACAGAACAACTGCAGTTAGCATCTAGCTCGAAAAGACAACCAGTCACTGTTTTCTGCACTAAATTATAGAACACAGCGGTAAAATTTGCTGCTGACTGAACACTTACAAATAAAACAGTACAATGTGAGTTCTCAAAATGAAAGGCGGCACGAAACGCAATGAGTTTGTCAAATGAATCCAAACTGATGGAGGGCAGTTGAAGGCAATAGCTCATGTTTCCGTGGAAATGGGATGTCAGAGACAGTGTAACCTATATAAAGGAAACTTAAAAATTTTAACACGGATTTAAGGATATCTGCCATTAAAGAGACGTGGGTAGAACAGGGACAGGAATGGCTATAGCAGGTTCCAGGGTTTAAATGTTTTAGTAGGGTCAGAGGTGGGGGTAAAAGAGGGGGAGGTGTGGCATTGCTTGTCAAGGATAGTATTGAAGTGGTGGAGGAAGACTTGCCATCTGAGGTAGTTTGGGCTGAGGTTAGAAATAGGAAAGGTGAGGTCACCCTGTTAGGAGTTTTCTACAGGCCTCCTAATAGTCCGAGTGACGTAGAGGAAAGTATTGCAGGATGATTCAGGAGAAGAGTGAAAGTAGTAGGGTGGTTGTTATGGGGGACTTTAACTTCCCAGATATTGACTGGGAAAGCTACAGCTCAAGTTCGTTAGATGGGTCGGTGTTTGCCCAATGTGTGCAGGAGGGTTTCCTGACACAATATGTAGACAGGCCAACAAGAGGTGAGGCCATACTGCATTTGGTTCTAGGTAATGAACCAGGCCAGGTGTTAGACTTGGAGGTAGGTGAGCACTTCGGGGACAGTGACCACAACTTGGTGACTTTTACTCTAGTGATGGAGAGGGATAAGTGTGCACTGCAGGGCAGGAGTTATAGCTGGGGGCAGGGAAATTATGATGCGGTGAGGATGTGTGGATTGGAAAAATAGGCTTCAAGGGAAGGACACAAATGATATGTGGAGCTGGTTCAAGGAGCAGCTATTAGGTGTTCTTGATAAGTATGTACTAGTCAGGCAGAGAGGAAAGGGTCTTGTGAGGGAGCCGTGGTTTAATAAGGAATTGGAATCCCTTGTAAAAGGGAAGAGGGCGGCCTATGTAAAGATGAGGCGTGGAGGTTCAGTTGGGGCGATTGAGAGTTATAAGGTAGCCAGGAAGGATCTGAAGAGAGAGCTAAGAGCAGCAAGAAGGGGACATGAGAAGTCCTTAGTTGGTAGGATTAGGGAAAACCCAAAGGCTTTCTACAGGTATGTCAGGAATAAAAGGATGACTAGGGTAGGTATTGGTCCAGTCAAGGATAGTAGTGGGAAGTTGTGCTTGGAGGCAGAGGAGATTGGAGAGACACTAAATCAATTCTTTTCATCAGTATTCACTCAGGAACAGGACGTTGTTGCTGATGTGAATATTGAGTCACAAGTGATTAGAATGGAAGGCTTTATGGTATGTAGGGAAGAGGTCCGGGGAATACTGGAAAGGGTGAAAATAGATAAGTCCCCTGGGCCTGATGGCATTTATCCTAGGATCCGCTGGGAAGCTAGGGAGGAGATAGCAGAGCCATTGGCCTTGATATTTATGTCGTCGTTGTCTACAGGAATAGTGCCAGAGGACTGGAGGATAGCGAATGTGGTCCCCTTGTTCAAGAAGGGGAGTAGGGACAGCCCTAGTAAATATAGGCCAGTGAGTCTCACTTCTGTTGTGGGCAAAGTCTTAGAGAGAATTGTAAGGGATAGGATTTATGAACATCTGGATAGGAATAATGTGATCAAGGATAGTCAGCATGGTTTTGTGAAGGGCAGGTCGTGCCTCACAAACCTTATTGAGTTCTTTGAGAAGGTGACCAAGGAAGTGGATGAGGATAAAGCAGTAGATGTGGTGTATATGGATTTTAGCAAGGCGTTCGATAAGGTACCCCATGGTAGGCTACTGCAAAAATTGCGGAGGTATGGCATTGAGGGTGCATTAGAGGTTTGGATTCGGATTTGGCTGGCTGGAAGGAGACAGAGGGTAGTAGTTGATGGTTAAGGTTAATCTTGGAGTGCAGCTTCTTGCAGTGTTCCACAAGGATCTGTTTTGGGACCATTGCTGTTTGTCATTTTTATAAATGACCAGGAGGAGGGGCTTGAAGGCTGGGTGAGCAAGTTTGTGGATGATACGAAAGTCGGGGGAGTGGTGGACAGCGAAGAAGGATGTGGCAGGTTACAGCGGGATATAGATAAGTTGCAGAGCTGGGCAGAAAGGTGGCAAATGGAGTTCAATGTAGCTAAGTGAAGTTATTCACTTTGGTAGGAGTAACAAGAAGATGGATTACTGGGCTAATGGTAGGCTACTTGGTAGTGTGGATGAGCAGAGGGATCTTGGTGTTCATGTACACAGATCTCTGAAAGTTGCCACCCAGGTAAATAGTGCGGTGAAGAAGACATATGGCGTACTGGGCTCTATTGGTAGAGGAATTGAGTTCCAGAGTCCTGAAGTCATGTTGCAGTTGTATAAGACTCTGGTGCAGTCTTATCTGGAGTATTGTGTGCAGTTTTGGTCGCCATACTGTCGGAAGGATGTGGAGGCACTGGAATGGGTGCAGAGGAGGTTTACCAGGATGTTGCCTGGCATGGTAGGAAGATCGTATGAGAAAAGGCTGAGGCACTTGGGGCTGTCCTCATTGGAGAAAAGAAGGTTGAGGGGAGATTTGATAGAGGTGTTCAAGATGATTAGGGGTTTAGATAGGGTTGACAGTGAGAACCTTTTTCCGCGTATGGAGTCAGCTGTTACTAGGGGACACAGCTTTAAATTAAGGGGAGGTTGGTATAGGATAGATGTTAGGGGTAGATTCTTTACTCAGCGGGTTGTGAGTTCATGGAATGCCCTGCCAGTATCAGTGGTGGACTCTCCCTCTTTATGGTCATTCAAGCGGGCATTGGATAAGCATATGGAGGTTATTGGGCTAGTGTAGGTTAGGTAGGCTTCGGTCGGCGCAACATCGAGGGCCGAAGGGCCTGTACTGTGCTGTGTTTTTGTATGTTTTCTATGTATTCTATGTTAAGTCTACTCGATACTGCCATCTCAGTTATTAACTATCACAGCCATTTGGGTGATCTAAGTGCACTCTTGACAATGCATAGCTTTGTAATCTGAATTTGGTGATCCAGCAATCAAAACCTTGTGGCAGACATGTCAAGAGAACAAGACAGCTTAGCGCCTGCTCACTTGCCAGATAGAGTGCAAACAAGTCTCAGTGATTTGTATCAACCGACAGCACAATGTTGCAGTAGGACGTCAGATTGTCAGGATCCTGACAGGCAGAATAAGGCTACTGCCTTAATGGGTGTGGATCTTGGTGCTTAAAGGGAATGATAGGTAATCAAAGAACAAAGAAAATTTACAGCCCAGGAACAGGCCCTTCGGCCCTCCAAGCCTGAGCTGATCCAAATCTACTTCTGAACCTGTCGCCCAATTCCTAAGCACCTATATCCCTCTGGTCCCCACCTACTCATGCATCTGTCCAGATGCATTTTAAAGGAATCTACTGTCCCTGCCACTACCAACTCTGCTGTCAACGCGTTCCAGACACCTACCACCCTTTGTGTGAAGTACTTGCCACGTGTATCCCTCTTAAACTTTTCACCTCTCACCTTGAAAGTGTGACCTTTCATTATTGAATCCTTCACCCTGGGAATAAAAGCTTATCTCTATCCACCCTGTCTATACCCTTCATGATCTTGTAAACTTCAATCAGGTCCCCCTTCAACCTCATTTATTTCTAATGAAAACACATCTAACGTGCTCAACCTCTCTTCATAGCTAGCATCTTCCATACAGGGCAGTATCCTCGTAAACCTTCTCTGCACCCTCTCCAAAGTGTCCATATCCTTCAGGTGATGTGATGATCAGAACTGTACACAGTATTCTAAATGTGGCCTAACCAATGTCTTGTACAATTTTAGTATGACTTCCCAACTGTTATACTCAATAACTCATCCAATGAAGGCAAGCATACCACATGCCTTCTTGACCACTCTATCCACTTGTGCATCAACCTTCAGGGTACAATGGACACCGAGATCTCTCTGCTAATCAATTTTTCCCAAGGCTCTTCCATTCATTGTATAATTCGCTCTAGAATTAGACTTGCCTAAATGACATTTGTCTGGATTGAACTCCATCTGCCACTTTTCCGCCCAACTCTCCAGTCTATCAAAATCTTCCTGTGTTCTTTGACAGTCCCTTCTGCTTTCTGCTACTCTACCAATCTTCGTATCATCTGCAAACTTGCTGATCATACCAACAGTGCCCTCTCCCAGATCATTTATGCATATCACAAACAAGAGTGGCCCCAACACTGACCCCTGTGGAACACCACTGGTCACCTTTCTCCATTTCAAGAAACTCCCTTCAACTACTAATCTCTGTCTCCTGTTGTTCAACCCAGTTTTTTGTCCATCTAGCTGGAACACCCTGCACACCATGAGACTTCACTTTATCAATAGTTTATCATGGGGAACCTTATCAAACGCCTTACTAAAGTCCATGTATAAGACATCAACAGCTGTTCCTTCATCTATCAACTTGATCAGTTCCTCAAACAGCTCTATTAAGTTGGTAAGGCATGATCTCTCCCGCACAAAACCATGTTACCTATCACTGATAAGCCCATTCTTTTCTAAATATAAATAGATCCTATCCCTCAGTACACTCTCCAACAACTTTCCCACCACTGACATCAGGCTCACTGGTCTGTAGTTACCTGGAATATCCCTACTACCCTTCTTGTACAGGGGGACAACATGAGCAACCTTCCAGTCCTCCAGCACCTCACCTTTTTAAGAATGCCACAAAGATATCTGTCAGGGGCCCTACTATTCCCTCTCTCACCTCCCTCAGCAAGCTGGGATAGATCCCATCCGGTTCTGGGGAATTGTCCGCTTTAATAACCTCTAGACTACCCAACACATCTTCCCTCCTTGTGTCAACGTGATCCAGACTAATTAAACATCTATCTCTAATCTCAACATTCATCATGTTCCCCTCCTCAATGAACACTGATGCAAAGTAATCATTCAGAATCTCACCCATTCTCTCAGGTTTGACACACAGCCTTCCTTTATTATCCTTTAGTGAACCAATCCTTTCTCTCGTTACTGGCTTGCTTCTTAAATAAGAATAAAATGCTTTGGGATTCTCCTTAATTCTGATTGCTAAAACTATTTCATGACCCCTTTTAGCCTGCTTGATTCCTCATTTAAGACTGGTCCTACTCTTCAGATATTCCTCCAGGGCCCATTCAGTTCCTAGCTGCCTAGACCCTTTTCCTCTTGTCTTTTCTCTGTAAATACTGCTTCCCTTTTTCGCTTGGCTAGTTGAACAATTTCTCCTGTCCTTCACGGTTCACAAATCTTGTCTTTCCCATCCTTTGCCTTCAACAGGACACGTCTATCCTGCACTATTTTTAACCTATCTTTGAAAGTCTCCCACATATCAAATGTGGATTTCCCTTCAAGAACTCTAACAATTTCTGCTGCAACAGATTTCCAGGATTGCTAAAGTGTCACCCTGAAGTAACAAAGCTCCTTTCAGCATTAATTTGCTGCCCTCAATGTATTCATCACACCCCACCTCGCATCAATAGTCACCACTAACCTCTGCTGCCTCCATCAATTGAAAAATGGAACATTTTGCACAGGAGTCACAAGAATGTTCCCAGGAGATTTCTTCGTGCAGATAAACTGGAGAAGATCCTCTTTTTTAAAAAAAAATGCTTTGTAAGGGTGCAATGCTGAGAGAGGATTCCATTGGGGGATTCAGAACTGTGAGTGGTCTGGACAGTGAATGTGATGAAAGAAAGTGACCTCCATTGGTGGGAGAATCAGGAACATCAAATAAGCTGGCAAAGAACACTTGATGACTTGAAGAAAAGGAATCATGCAATGAGAGGCTATAATCTGGAATGCTTTGCCAGAGATTTAGTGCAGGCCAGTTTCAATAAGGTATCCCAAATATAATTAGATCATTGTGTAAAACCGTAGCACATGCAAAGTGGAGAGAAGTGGATGAGGTAGGTTGGGCAGAATTGAAGAGCTAGTACAGACATAAATGTCTGAATTATCTTCTTTTGAACTCCAGAAAATCTCTGATTCTATAATTCCCTGGTATGCCAACATTTCTTCCTGGAAATTGTCTGGAATTGATGTAGCCATTAAGAAAAGGCAGTGAAAAGGCAACTTAGATGTGAGACCCCATATAACATAGAACATAGAACATAGAACATTTCAGCACAGTACAAGCCCTTTGACCCTCGATGTTGCGCCGACCTTTGGAACCAATCTGAAGCATACACTATTCCATTTTCATCCATATGTTTATCCAATGACCATTTAAATGCCCTTAAAGTTGGTGAGTCCACTACTGTTGCGGCAGTGCATTCCATACTCTGACTACTCTCTGAGCAAAGAAACTACCTCTGACATCTGTTCCTAGATCTATCACCCCTCAATTTATAGCTGTGCCCCTTCATGCTAGCCATCACCATCCTAGGAAAAAGGCTCACTGTCCATCCTATTTCACCCTCTGATTATCTTATATGTCTCAATTAAGTCAACTCTTAAAAACATCCTAGTAAATACCAGGCACCAACGACATAGGTAGGAAGGGGGTGGGGAGGTCATTCAGGAGCTCAGGGAGTTAGACTGGAAGCTAAAAGCTAGGACGGACAGAGTCATCATCTCTGGGTTGTTGCCGGTGCCACTTGACAGTGAGGCAAGGAATAGGGAGAGAGTGCAGTTGAATATGTGGCTGCAAGGATAGTGTAGGAGGGAGGGCTTCATGCATTTGGACAATTGGACTGCATTCTGGGGAAGGTGGGACCTGTACAAGCAGGATGGGTTGCACCTGAACCAGAAGGGCACCAATATCCTGGGAGGTAGGTTTGCTAGCACTCTTCGGGGAGGTGGGGGGGGGGTTAAACTAATTTGGCAGGGGGATGGGATCCGGGCTTGTAGTCCAGCAAGTAGGCTAGCTATTTGTCAGGATGTCCAAGAATGTAGGGAGGCTGTGGAGAAGGTAACACTGACAGGGAATACTTGCGGAGTTCAAGTGTGTATACTTCAATGCAAGGAGTATCAGAAATAATGTGGGTGAACTTAAGGCGTGGATCGGTACCTGGGACTATGATGTTGTGGCCATCACAGAAACATGGATAGGAGAGGGACAGGAATGATTGTTGGAGGTTCCAGGTTACAGATGTTTCAGTAAGATTAAGGAGGGTGGTAAAAAAGGATGGGGGGGGGGGGTGGCGTTCCTAATTAGAAATGGTATAACAGCTGCAGAAAGGCAGTTCGAGGGAGATCTGCCTTTGGAGGTAGTATGGTCTGAAGTCAGAAATAGGAAAGGTGCAGTCACCTTGTTGGGTGTTTACTATAGGCCCCCCAATAGCAGCAGAGATGTGGAGAAACAGATTGGGAAACAAATTTTGGAAAGGTGCAGAAGCCACAGGTAGTAGTCATGGGCGATTTCAACTTCCCAAATATTGATTGGAAGCTCTTTAGATCAAGTAGATTGGATGGGGCAGTGTTTGTGCAGTGTGTCCAGGAAGCTTTTCTAACTCAGTATGTAGATTGTCCGACCAGAGGGGAGGCCATATTGGATTTGGTACTTGGTAACGAACCAGGACAAGTGATGGGCTTGTTAGTGGGTGAACATTTTGGTGATGGTGACCACAATTCTGTGACTTTCACCTTGGTGCATGCAACAGGGTAGGTTTTACAATTTGGGGGAAGGGTAAATACGATGCTGTAAGACAGGATCTGAGGAGCATAAGTTGGGATCATAGGCTATCAGGGAAGGATGTCGTGGAAATGTGGAACTTTTTCAAGGAACAGATACGACGTGTCCTTGATATGTATGTACCTGTCAGGCAGGCAAGAGATGGTCGTGTGAGGGAACCTTGGTTGACGAGGGAGGTTGAATGCCTTGTAAAGAGGAAGAAGGAGGCTTACATAAGGTTGAGGAAACAAGGTTCAGACAGAGCATTGGAGGGATAGAAGACAGCCAGATGGGAGCTGAAGAAAGGGATTAGGAGAGCTAAGAGAGGGCATGAAAAATCTTTGGCGGATAGGATCAAGAATAATCCCAAGGCCTTTTATCGCATGTGAGAAACATGAGAATGACGAGAACGAGGGTAGGTCCGATCAAGGAGAGTAGTGGGAGACGGTGTATTGAGTCAGAAGAGATAGGAGAGCTCTTGAATCAGTACTTTTCTTCAGTATTTACAAATGAGAGAAACCGTATTGTTGAAGAGGAGAGTGTGAAACGGACTGGTAAGCTAGAAGAGATATTTGTTCGGAAGGAAGATGTGTTGGGCATTTTAAACAACTTGAGGATAGACAAGTCCCCCTGGCCTGACGGGATATATCCTAGGATCATGTGGGAAGCAAGAGAGGAAATTGCAGAGCCATTGGCAATGATCATTTCGTCTTCACTGTCAACGGGGGTGGTACCAGGGGACTGGAGAGTGGCGAATGTGCCCCTGTTCAAAAAAGGGAATAGGGATATTCCCGGGAATTACAGGCCAGTTAGTCTTACTTTGGTGGTAGGCAAAGTAATGGAAAGGGTACTGAGGGATAGGATTTATGAGTATCTGGAAAGATACTGCTTGATTAGGGACAGCCAGCACGGATTTGTGAGGGGTAGGTCTTGCCTTACAAGTCTTATTGAATTCTTTGAGGAGGTGGCCAAGCATGTGGATGAGGGTAGAGCAATGGATGTAGTGTACATGGATTTTAGTAAGGCATTTGATAAGGTTCCCCATGGTAGGCTTATGCGGAATGTCAGGAGGCATGGGATAGAGGGAAATTTGGCCAGTTGGATAGAAAACTGGCTAACCAGTTGAAGTCAGAGAGTGGTGGTAGACGTTAAATATTCAGCCTGGAGCACAGTTACAAGCGGAGTTCTGCAGGGATCAGTTCTGGGTCCTCTGCTGTTTGTAATTTTTATTAATGACTTGGAAGAGGGAGTCGAAGGGTGGGTCAGTATATTTGCAGATGATACGAACATTGGTGGAGTTGTGGATAGTGTTGTTGGCTGCAAAGAGATTTAGATATGATGCAGAGCTGGGCTGAGGAGTGGCAGATGGAGTTCAACCCTGTCAAGTGTGAGGTTGTCTACTTTGGAGGGACAAATAAGAATGCGGAATACAGGGTTAACGGTAGGGGTCTTAGTAAGGTGGAGGAGCAGAGGGATCTTGGGGTCTCTGTTCATAGATCTTTTAAAGTTGCCACTCAAGTGGATAGAGCTTGTAAGAAGGCCTATGGTGTATTAGTGTTCATTAGCAGAGGGATTGAATTCAAGAGTTGTGAAGTGATGTTGCAGCTGTACAGGACATTGGTTAGGCCACATTTGCAGTACTGTGTGCAGTTCTGGTCGCCTCACTTTAGAAAAGATGTGGACCCTTTGGAGAGGGTGCAGAGAAGATTTACCAGGATGTTGCCTGGAATGGAGAATAGGTCATACAAGGATAGGTTGAGAGTGCTCGGCCTTTTCTCATTGGAATGTCGAAGGATGAGGGGTGACTTGATAGAGGTTTATAAGATGATCAGGGGAATAGATAGAGTCGACAGTCAGAAACTTTTTCCCCGGGTACAACAGAGTGTTACAAGGGGACATAAATTTAAGGTGAAGGGTGGAAGGTATAGGGGGGATGTCACGGATAGGTTCTTTACCCAAAGAGTGGTGGGGGCATAGAATGCACTGCCTGTGGGAGTGGCAGAGTCAGAATCATTGGCGACCTTTAAGCGGCAATTGGATAGGTACATGGATGGGTGCTTAAGCTAGGACAAATGTTCAACACAACATCGTGGGCTGAAGGACCTGTTCTGTGCTGTATTGTTCTATGTTCTATGTTCTAAATCTCCTCTGAACCCTTTCCAAAGTTTCCACGTCCTTCTTATAATGCAGTGATGCATATTGAAGATGTGCACATCTCTCTGCTCACGTCAGTTTTGAATTTCAGTCATCTTTTTCACTACTCCTAGGTTAAGTGTAAGTATCATTAATCGTACTGCAAAATACAGTTTAGACTGGCAGATCCTCCTCGGGCTCTTGGTTCAACTTTGTAGAGTTGCCTCTAGCTGCACCAGCAGCATTTCTTGATTGTGGTGCGATCCTGATCCAAATATATTTAAATTGCAATCAGCATATCCTGCCATGAGTGTTCAATCGTTTGGCATTTCTGAGCATATGCAGGAGTTCCCAGCAAAATCTATTCAAATCCACTAAACTCCAGTAAGTTTCCACTCAATTAAGTAAAAGAATAGCACGACACTTGAAAGTTAAGTATCTAATTCTTTCAAGTTATGTCACACTGAAAATGGACAGATTTCAAGCATGCAAATTTTCACAGCACCAACATTAGTGGAATTAAATATGAATAAATGCAGGCCTAGCTACAGTAACCACACCCCATGAAACTGAAAAATGAAAAAAAAACAAGAACACCGTAGAAGTGAAAATTGCAGAAAGTCAGTGCTACAGAGAGAAGACCCGCCAAATTAATACATTTGAATTTGATCAGTCGGCAGCATTATAGAAAATGGGTAAAATTAGAATTGAGTGGACAATCAACATTATCGAGAAATTCAAAGGTAAGAAATGTCAAACTAAAATCGTTAAACTTGCACTTCTGCTGAGTTGAAGACAATATCTATCAGTCAGCTCAAGGAAACTGGCTGAATAGTATTTGTTGTGAGTTTGGGCTTTGGTATATGATCAATTTGAATAACATTTGTAAGTGATCAATTTGAATAACATTTGCCTGGATTAAACAAATACATAAATAAGGGTGTATTCCGCAAATTGGCTGAAACAGTGTGCAGACTGATAACTTTTACAATGATTTAGCAGTCAGGGTGCTTTTGGACTTCAAGCTTAAAAAAAATGTTGTGTTTGTCAGCAAAGCTTAATCATTAAATATTAGTTTGTGTTATAGAGAGAAGATGAAGGACAATGTTTGAATGAAGCAATGAGATTTATATAATAAACTGTGGTTTACAGATCTGATATCTAGCTGCAAAGTGTAGCAAGGAACTAAAACAAACTAACACAAGCAAATAATTGATTGCAAGAACAGTAATAATGTTACAATTATTGCACTAAATTCTGGAAACAGGAATATATCAGGACAACAACAGAGATAATGAGGGATGAGAAATTGCCAAGTAAACTGGAGATTATAAACACCATTTTCAACATTAATAGCTGAATAAAGAAACTTACCAGGGACACCAACAATAGCAAGGATAGGATAATAAATGTACTGAGGAATCTCAAGGACCAACTTGATCCGATGCTCTATTGATAATTTATCATAATCTCTAGAAAGGTAGTCAACATTCCCCAAAAAGCTACTGTACTTTCTGGTCACATTCGAATCTACAGTTTCATGATTTTGACCCATTGTAAAATGTAAATCTAATGTGAACATATTCAAATCAATAGATTTAACCTTCCAGTCTATTGTAATCTTATCAGATCTATGTTACTCCTCTCTTTGGAACTGTTATGGTTCTTTCTGCCAGAGCTAATGTCACACTGCAGCAAAGGAAGACCCTTATTTATAGAAGGACAAAACGTCTGCAGTTCGTCACATTTCGACTCCATAGAGACTAGAATTAGTTACAGTATATGAACAGTATATGATGTTTGTCAATCCAACACCTCCCTCAACAACATGCAGTCAAACTTGTAAGCAGACCACAAGATGTTGCTGAAAGGACATTGCTGAGGCCTTGAACAGTATGAGTGGGACATGGGGCTGGCAGAGGACAACTGAATGATGCAAATCTTGCACCCTGTTTTAAAAAAAAGAGATACAGCCTATAAATTTGAATTAGTTGAAAATCAGTTGTGAGGCATATTCCGAAGCCGTAACCTAATAATTTTTTTTGGGTTTGGATACAATGGATTACAAAAGGTGATGAAATTATCTGGTGAATTACTAGAGTGATATAATGAGGCTAGTGTGGATGATCTTATGCAGACGGACATTCAAAAAATGTGACCAATAAAATAGATATATTTACAATCAATGATGAAAACAATTGATTGGCAGGTATTGGCAGCAGGAATATGATATAGGTGAAGGGGTATAAAGAAGGCTGAACTCATAACATTAGTATTCTAATTAGAGTGGAGAGTGGAGTATTAAATTGCATTGCACAAATGATTTCATTTCAGTTCTGATTTCTCTCCACAGATGCTGCTAGACCTTCTGAGCTTTTCCAGCAGTTTCTATTTTTATCTCAGATTGACAGCATCTGCTGTTCTTTTGGTTTTTTTTCTTTAATTTCATTTCAACCTGTGCTTGTGCCCTGGAATTCAACAATACTGTTGATAACTAAGAGCTTTGTAACAAGTTGTGAAGGTAATAACAGTTTCTTAAATGAAGCAACAGAAGTATGAAGTATAAAATTAGAATGAAAAATGAGGGAATTAGATCTCAAATTAAAACATGATTATGAATAGCATGCATGAAAATATGGGTTATATGTGAATATTTCTTTGTTATTACAAGTACAGTTGTATTAAAAATTATTGAATTATGATATTTGACTTGATAAATAATTATAGAGCATGAAAATAAGAAAGTTATCCTAAAACTTTATGCCACTATTGTGTCTACTGGAGTTTCTGGGAATTTATGCTGGGAAATGTATTTACAGTATATATGAATGACTTGGATGGGGGAAGATCATCAAGTACGTAAATGACAACAAAATAGGTGGGCAGGCAAGTGGGACATACAGCACAGAGTCTACAGAGGGATGTAGATGGGTTACTTCAGCAGACCAAAACTTGGCATTAGAATATGATGTGAGAAGACTGAAGGCATTTGTTAGAATAAGTAAGCAGAATTATGCTCCATGATGTGGGCTGCTTAACAGGGGACACTGTGTTAACTTGATCCACACTGAACCATAGAGGAGAGTAGGTGTTCTATTTGACATCCTGATTATTCTATATTCTGAAACACACCATCTCAATGTTGGAAATAGGGCCAATGATAGCTGTAAGAATGGAAATAAGTCAATAATTGTGGAAGAATGCTATGGCTCTGGTTTAAGGTTAGGATAAGCAGATTAGTTGTTTAGTTCTTTCAACGACCTGAAAAGCGAAATGGTCTCATCCTGTGATGTATTGTAATGTGAATGCAATGAAAAAAGCAATTGAGCTCCTATCCCATGTGTGCAACTGATTTACAGTATTGGGTAAGGCCAGAGAAAAATCTTACTACGTGAAAAGCCTCAGTTATTTGTATTCAAACATATAGGAAGAATGTGGCACAGGGCTTTTATGATGTCGCGATGTATCCCAACTGCTGGAACATCAAGCCTGGCCTCAAACCCCACCTTGCTCCAATGGTGTGTAATAACACCATTGAACAGATTGATTATAGTTTAATTTACTTGATTTTATTTGTTATTGTCATATGTACCTAAGTACAGTGAAAAGCTTTATTTTGCATGCACTACAGGTAAATCATGATTAATAAAGATCGAAAAGTGATTGAACAGAGCAAGGAATACAAAGTTACCGCTGCAAAGACAATACACGAAAATCAAGATCAACGTTAGACTTGAAACTTGAGAGGTCAATTTAAAAGTCTAGAAAGAGCAGAGAAGAAACTATTTTTCATATTGTTGGAATGTATCTTTAAGCTTTCATATCTTCTGTCTGATGGAAGAGTTTGGAAAAGATTATAAGCAGGGTGGGACAGTCTTTGATGATGTTGACTGCCATTCCGAGACATCAAGAAGTGCAGATGCAATTAGTGGATGGAAGGTTGACTTGCACAATGGTCTAGGCTGTGTTCACAACCTTCTGTAGTTTCTTACAGTCCTGGGCAGAACAGTTGCCATATCAAGCTGTGATACATCCAGATAGAATGCTTTCCATGGTGCATCTATAAAGCTTGGTGAGAGTTTTTATGGACATGCTGAATTTCTTTAGCCTCCTGACGAAAAAGATGCATTGTTGTCTCTTCTTGGCTGTAGCATCAACAGGAGTCTTCCAGGTCAGAGTGTTGTAAATCATCACTCCTAGGAACTTGACACTCTTGACCATCTCCATTGTTGCAGATAAGGGTGCACCCTCCTCCTTGCTTCTGCAGGTCGATGATCAGTTCCATAATTTTACTGACATTGAGGGAGATTCTGCCTTCTTTGCACCATGTCATCAAACACTCTCTTCCCTATATTCTGTCTTGTCAGTGTTTGATATCTGGCCTGCAACAGTGGTGTCATCAGCAGATTGGTGATGGAGTTCAGACCAAATTTGGCCAGACATTCATAAGTGTACAAGGAGTACAGTAGGGGACTGAGTACGCATCCTTGTGGGGCGTCAGTGTTGAGGATTGTCGTGGAGGAGGTGATGTTGTATATCTTCACTGATTGTGGTCTCTGGGTCCGGAAGCACAGGATCCAGTTGCAGATGACAGAGTAGAGACCTAGCTCTCAGAGTTTGGAAATTAGCTTGGTTGCGATTATTGCATTGAAGGCGGAGCAGTAGTCAATAAGTAGAAGCCTAACATTGTTTCCTTTATTATTCAGATGTCCCACAGATGAATGTAGGGCCAGGGAAATTTTCTCTGCCGTGAACCTGTTGCGAAGGTCGGCAAATTGCAAGGGATTGGGAGACTAGAGGGGATATGAGCCATGACGAACCTCTTGAAGGACTTCATAATCGTGGAGCCCAGAGCCACCTAGCAGTGATCACTGAGGCACAAAATGTGGTTTCTTTTTAGATTAGATTACTTAGAGTGTGGAAACAGGCCCTTCGGCCCAACAAGTCCACACCGACCCACAAATCACCCAGACCCATTCCCCTTACACTACGGGCAATTTAGTCTCGCCAATTCACCTAACCTGCACATTTTTGGATTGTGGGAGGAAACCGGAGCCCCAGGAGGAAACCCAAGCAGACACAGAAAGAATGTGCAAACTCCACACAGAGAGTCGCCTGAGGTGGGGAATGAACCCGGGTCTCTGGCGCTGTGAGGAAGCAGTGCTAACCACTGTGCCACTAATACAGTGACCTTCTTAAAGTGGTGAGGATTTCAGATCAAAGCAATGAGAGTTTCAAGATGTCAGCGAAAACTCCTGCCAGTCTGGTCTGCAAGGGATCTGAATGCATGGTTGAGGAGTCAAGCTGTTCCAGCTGCTTCCCAAGGTTTCACTCTCAAGAAGGCAGATCTGATGTCTGCAGTCTGAAGGAACAGGTACATCTGAGACTGTCAGGGCAGGTGAGATTGTTTCACAGACCTTCTGTTTGAATCAAGGGGAAAGTGCATTAGGGAGGGAGATATTTTTTGTCCGCTTTTCTGTTATGCTTCATTTTGTACTCAGTTATGTCATGCAGGCCTTACCACAGATGAAGGGTGTCCATGTGGTTAGTTTGGATCTCTAACTTAGTCTATTGCCTCCTCACATTTCTGATGGACTTGTGGAGGTCATATCAGGGTATCCTGTCAGAGCCAGGGTCAACATTGCCTGTTCTTCAGTAGTGTTACGACACGGAGTAAACCCTTCTGCTAATTTAAACAAGACACATAGAAAGGCTCACCTCGCCTCATAGTTTGTTAAATAATGAGGGACAAAGAACTACTAAAATCCATGTATTTAAGGAATAAAAATAACAACTTACTTTTTACTCCAAGAAACACAAGAACTTTAAACAACTATCTACACTGTAATCCTCCTTTGTCAGATCAATTTATCTACCGCCCAAACGAAAACAATATACTGATCGAATAAAACACCCTGATTAAGTTTAACAAAAATTCTAATTTCAAAACCAGTCATCTGGGTCGATCTTCTGCCATAAATTTTCCTGTTTTCTTTTCTACTCCACAGATTTCATATGAAAAGGTACCTTTCGGCGAGTGATTCTGTGGGCACAGTCTCTTTGCCCATTGTTCAAAATGCTGGATTTTATACTACAAAACATCAGACTGTTTCAGAGGTTTGATGTCATCAAAAACAGTAACATTCTATTGGATTTTGGTATCTTGGGCATAATTTAAACTGATTGACCAAACTCGAATTTGTTGTGTACCATGGCAACCCAGCTCCAGCTATTTGTTTCACAGCCAAATGTTACATGTTTAAATTGTTCAGCACACTCTGCTTTCAGTCAGCTATTCCCAGCTTTCACTCTGTCTTAAAGGTACAGTATACATCTATACCTTTATAACAGTAGGCAATGGATTTCTCTGTTGATGCATGATTTCTGGTTGGTGAACATAAGGGATTGACTTCTTTGGCAAGCAGACCTCTACACATATGCTAGTGAAGTTTGTGACAGTAATGGCATATTCAGAGAGGTTGGCCACAACATTCTTGAATACAGACCAGTCCATTGATTCCAAGCAGTCCTATAGAAGCTCTTCTGCTGCCTCAGACCAGCATTGCTCTACTTTCTCTGCTGGACCATCATGTTTCAACTTCTGCTTGTAAAATGGGAGGAGAAACACAGCGCTGTGATCTGACTTTCACTGATCAAAGTATGAACAGGCTATGGAGCAGTCAGTATCATTGACGATTAAGTAGCAATAGCCAAGAATGTTCTGCCTCCTGGTGTGACAAAAGAGTGTTGAGCCAGTGGATGGCTGAGACTTATCCAGTTGTACGTAATAAATCTCTGAATAAAATCATTATCAACCTGTTTGGGCAAGCTGTGACACACCTTTGGAGTTAGTGAAACTTGAAGATATAACTTCTGGCTCACTATAATGATTCTAAGCGAATGGCTATGATTTCTCAGTCAACTGAATATCATTGTGTTGCATTGTTGTAATAATGTAAGATATTGGAGACATGCCGCATGCGTATTAAATCATGTTGTATGGACATGTTACTTCACATCTCTTGGGTAAGTGGGACTTTAGTCTGGCCATCTCACCTAAAAGGGTAGTGCAAAATAATAATGGGCTACAAAAGTCATTAACAGTTATGCTTTCCTGTTTGGTATATAAATTGGTTGGATGTATCTTTTCCATAATCAACCTACTCAGAACAGGTGGAACTTAAACTAAGAACATGCGCCCCAGAGGTAGGGATACTACCATTATGCCAAAAATGCTCAGAATGAATGTTTGGATCTTTGGAAGAATTACTGAGCTTGTAGCGAATAGCACCTTATTTGTTACAATGGTGATTCATGAAATGATCTTCTGCCAATTCTTCCCTTATGTTCCTTTGTTATGTTACTATGTTAGTTTTGTTTTATAGTCATTGTCATAGAGATCTACAGCACAGACAGTCTATGGCCAGCAGGTACAGGTAGAGGCTCCCATAACACTTAAGAAGCATTTAGATGAGCACTTGCAACGATAAGCATAGAAAGCAAAAGGGAAATTGCTGGAAAATGGGATCACAGTTTGTGACAGACGCAGATGTGATGGGTTGAAGGTCTTTTTCTGTGCTGTAGATCTCCATGACTCTATGACACGCTTGTGACACCCTTGCAAGCAGAAAGTTTCAGATCTCCCCAAGTCTCCAGGTGAAAAGATTTTTCGCACATCACCACTTAAACCTTTTCTCCCAGTCATTGACCCCTTCAACGACGACAATTTCTCCCTGTCTATCTTATCTATGCTCGTCATAGGTTTTGAAATCTCTATCATGTTCCCTCTTCTCCAGGGAAAGCAAACCCAATCGTTATGACTGAAACTCTCCAGACCCAGCGACTTCCCAGTAAACCTTTTCTGCAACATCTCCAATGCTACCACGTCCCTCCCATAATGTGGATTAGAGAAATGCACGCAATACTCTAGCTATAGTTGAACCAAAGTTTTGTAGATTCCAGCATCACCTCCCTGCTGTTAAATTCTCCATCTCCACTAATAAAGAAAAGTATACCATATGCTTTATTACTTTATCCATCTCCCTTGATCCCTTAAGCAATTGGTGTGTGCGCAAACCAAATTTCCTCTGATCCTCGGGGCATCCCAGTTTCCTACAATTTATTATGTAATCCTTTGCCTTGTTTGCCCTGCCAAACAGCACCACTTCACTTCTCTCTGAATTGAATTTCATGTTGTATTTCTGTAATCAAGTGGAAAATTTCATTACTTTGTATCTCAAGTCTGCCCACCCCTCACTGTCAAACAATTTATTTCTGATACTTTTCTGTCCTTCCTCCACGTCATGACATTACAGGTTATTGGCAATGATATCCACCATTAAACATTAAAAACCTATAACTTCAATTATATTTAATAGTACCTCACTTCATAGGATGTTACAGCACAGTACAGGCCCTTCGACCTTTGATGTTGCACCAACATGAAATTAATCGAATGCCCATCTAACCTACCATTCCATTATTATCCATATGTATGTCCACTGACTATTTAAACACCCTTAACATCAGCAAGTCTACTACTGTTGCAGCCAGGCCATTCCATGCCCCTACTATTCCCTGCATAAAGAAACTACCCCGATATCTGTCCTAAATCTAACACCCCTCAATTTAAAACTAAGTTCCCTCGTGCTAGCCTTCACTATCCGAGGAAAAAGGCTCTCACTGTGCACTCTATTTTACCCTCTGATTATCTTATGTCTCAATTAAGTCACCTCTCTACCTTCTTCTCTCCAATGAAAACCACCTTAGCCCTTTCCTCATAAGGCCTTCCTTCCATACCAGACAAAATCCTAGTAAATCTCTTCTGAACCCATTCCAAACCTTCCACATCCTTCCTTATTGTGGTGACCAGAACGTTATGCAATACTCCAGGTACGGCCATACCAGTGTCTTGTGCAGCTGAAGCATGACCTCGTGGCTCCGAAACTCAATCCCCTTTCCAATAAATGCTAACACCCCACACACCTTCTCAACAAACCTATCAACCTGGGTGGCAACTTTCAGTGATTTATGCACCTGGACAGAGAGAGATCGCTGTTCATTTGCACTGCCAAGAATTTTACCATGAGCACGGCTCTCTGCATTCCTGTTACTTCTTCCAAAGTGAACTACCTCACACTTTTCTGCATTAAACTCCATTTGCCACTTCTCAGCCCAGCTCTGAAAATTATCTATGACCTTCTGTAACTGACAACATCTTTTGGCACTATCCACAACTCTGCCAACATTAGTGTCATCTGTAAATTTACTAACCCATCCTTCTACTCCCACATCCAGATCATTTATAAAAATGACAAATGGCAGTGGTCCCAAAACAGATCCTCGCGGTACACCACTGGTAACTAAGCTCCAGGATGGACATTTGGACATTTCTCATCAACCACCATCACCTCTTCCTTCAACTAGCCAATTTCTGATCCAAACCACTAAACGCCGTATTTTGTGCAATAGCCTACCATTAGCTTTAGATCTTATCTGGCTAACTTGTACCTCTCATGCCCTCTAACTGAGCCTTCACGCCTCATCCTCACATAAACCTTCTTCTTTCTCTTGACAAGAGCTTCAACTTCTTTAATAAACCATGGCTCCCTCTCTCGACAAGTACGTCCCTGCCTGATAAGTATATACTCATCAAGGATCCATAGTAGCTGTTCCTTGAATAGGCTCCATATTTCAAGTGCGTCCAACCCCTGCAGTTTCCTTCCCCATTCTATGCATCCTAAATCTTGCCTAATCGCATTATAATTGCCTTCCCCTCAACTATACTTCTTTCCCTGCAGTATATATATTCTCTGCCCATTACTATTGTAAACATAACCGAATTGTAGTCACTACCGCCAAAGTGCTCACCTACGTCCAAATCTAGCTCCTGGTGAACTACTCCATTCACATCAGGCCTCCTAATCAGCTGCCTATATATCTCTACCCAGCTGGCACCTACTTGGCTAGCAAATTAGTTATACAGCATTTGTCTCCATACTTAATAAGTATTCATATTGTGGCAGCCTACTACTTCCCCACCCACCACCCTACCCAATTACCAATGGAACCTGGTACGCTGGCACCCTATAATTCCAGCACCTCACATTGTACCCCTTTCTACCTGGCAATCAATGCAGCCAGTGCCCTACTTACCTATGGGAACATTAAACGATAGGCAAAGGTTTAAGGTGAGAGGAGAGAGATACAAAAGAGTCCAATGGGCAATTTGTTTGCACAGATGGTGGTGTGTATGGAACACACTGCTACAGGGAGTGGTGGAAGTGAAGACAATTTTGTCTTTTAAGAAACATTTAGACAGATATATGGATGGGACAGGGATGAAAGGATATGGACCAAACACAAATAAGTGGGACTAGATTAACTCTGAAAACTGGGCAGAATGGGTAAGTTGGACTGAAGGGCATGTTTCCATGCTGTAGACCTCTATGACTCCATCCTCTGAAATTATCCATTCTGGTCCTAGATTGTCCCACAGTGAGAAACAACCTTGCCACATCTATCCTGACAAGCCCATAAGAATCTCACATTCTTCAATAAGTCCAGGCCCAAGCTACTCAACCTCTCCTCATAAGAAAATCCCACCAGACCAGGTAACAACTGGTGAGCCTGAACTGCTTCCAATGTCAGAATATCTTTCCTTACTTAAGTAGACCAAAATTGTGCAGTTTTCAATGTATCATCTGACTAAGGCCTAGTTTTACAAAGTTAAAAATCACACAATACCCGGTTATATTCAAACAGTTTATTTGGAAGTATGAGCTTTCGGAGCACTGCTCCTTCATCAGGTGGTTAGTCGAGTAGGATCACAGGACAGAGAATTTATAGCAAAACGTCATTGTGTCATACACTTATGCGATATATTGAACAAATCTAGATTGCAGTTGAGTTTTCCATCTTTTAGAATGCATTGCAGGTTTCGATTCATTAATGAGTTGGTTCAATTCTGGGTATGATCTAAGGCTTGCAGTTGTTAGTGAACTTGCTGATGCCTCCACAAATGAGATGGTTGAGAGAATGCCTGCCAGCACACTGTGCAATTGAAAGGTGTCTCTCTGGTGTGAATCCGCTGGAGCGCAGTAAAGCTGTAATGTGTAAACACATCCTTTACCATGCTTAGAACAGGGGAACGGTCTCCCCCCAGTGAGAGTGTGCTGATGAGTGAGAAGGTCAGATGAATTTGGGAAACGCTTTCTACATTCGGAGCAGGTGTCCGGCCTCTCCGCGGTGTGCATGTGCTGGTGCCTTAGCAGCCTGTACTTCTGGAGGAAATTTCTTTCCTCACTCAATGCAGGAGAACGGCCAATCCCCGTCACGGGTGCATTGGTGCATCGGTGCATCAACAGGTTTGAAGAACGAGTGAATCCCTTCATGCAAACGGAGCAGGTGAATGGAGATGTCCCGGTTTGAACTCGCGCATGCTTGGCGAGATGGGAAGACTGCCGTCTCGCCAAGGGAACAAGACAACGGTTTCCCGTATGCCTGAGCTCGTCGGTGCTCAGTCGGTTCTGCAGAGCTCTTGAAGTTGTTTCTGCAGCCAGAGCATTTAAAAGGTTTCTCACTTGTGTGGACACATTCGTGTATCTGCAAACTTGATAACAGAGTGAATCCCTTTTCACACCTTGAGCAAATGAAAGGCCTTTCACCGGTGTGGCTACGCATAGACTTTCCAGCAGTGAAGGGTAAATGAATGCTTTACCACACAGACCAATGAAATGGCTTCTCCTCGGAGTGAACCTGCAAGTGTTGCAGCAGGTTGGGAGAATTCATGAAGTCCTTTCCACACTTGGAACAGGCGTATGGCCTCTCCTTGGCATGCCCTCACTAGTGCACATATAGCTGGGTGAATCCCTGCCCACAAGCAGAGCAGGTTTCTCCCCAATGTGAACCCGCTGATGCCCGAGAAGCTCAAAGGATTGCCGGAACCTCTCACCATATCTGGAGCAGCAGAAAGGCGTATCAGTATGAATCAACTGGTG
Source organism: Chiloscyllium punctatum (assembly GCF_047496795.1). Lineage (NCBI taxonomy): Eukaryota > Metazoa > Chordata > Chondrichthyes > Orectolobiformes > Hemiscylliidae > Chiloscyllium > Chiloscyllium punctatum. Next base: position 19,512,519 of record NC_092766.1, read on the forward strand.
TGTGATCAGCTCTTCAGAGGTTTTAAATCAGCCTGTGGGACAGCAGTTAGAGGGTCTCTCATCCATGTGAATCTGCTGGGGTGCTCGCAAGTGGGCGAGCTGAGCGAATCCCTTTCCACACAGAGCAGCTGAACGGTTTCTCCCCAAAATGTGTTCTCTGGTGCTTATACAGACCAGATAACCGAGTGAATCCCTTCCCAGACTGGAAGCAGGTGATTCCCATATTTCCATGGCTTCTTCGTGGGGGCCCATACCCTTGTATTTTCCGGGTTGGGAAATCAGTTGAAGCCTCAAACGCAACACGTGTCTGGCCCCTCCCTGATTTATCACAGGCTGAGTAACTGGTTAAAGGTCTTTCCACAGTCAGTGCACTGGAACATTCTCACTTGGTGCTTTCCCATGCACACTGATGATTGAAACCTTTACCAACAGACAAACCTTTCTTCTCCAAATACAAGGTCGACAATCTTGGCTCCTGATGAAGCAAGTGACTATCAGACGCAGATACAATATTTGGTTGCAGTCTCCCAGTCAACATGGGTGGCACGGTGGCACAGTGGTTAGCACTGCTACCTCGCAGCACCAGAGACCCAGGTTCAATTCCTGCCTCAGGCGACTGACTGTGTGGAGTTTGCACATTTTCCCCGTGTCTGCGTGGGTTTCCTCCGGGTGCTCCGGTTTCCTCCCACAGTCCAAAGATGTGCAGATCAGGTGAATTGGCCATGCTAAATTGCCCGTAGTGTTCGGTAAGGGGTAGATGTAGGGGTATGGGTGGGTTGCGCTTCGGCGGGACGGTGTGGACTTGTTGGGCCAAAGGGCCTGTTTCCACACTGTAAGTAATCTAATCTAAAAAAAACATGTACTTCCTTTCTAATCTCCTGAAAAAAGTCAAACAAATGTCCTCATTGTGAGGAAAGGATAGAATTTCAGAACAGGCAATAACCTGCTTGTACCCTGAAAGCTGAAAAACATGATCTACCACACTCTTCCCCCTCCCTGTGTGGGTATCCAGATCCTTCACATTCTCATAATTACATCCTACATTCCCATTGTCCCTCTTCCCAGAGCCTGGTTCATTCCCACCCTCACTGCTTCCTTCACTGCTTCCTCTCTTGCCTGAAGGTCCCTATGGACTATGTTCATTTTTGCTCCCTCTGGTTCATAGATTCAGAAATGTAGAGCACAAGAGGTGGCCATTTGGTTCATTGCATTTACACCAGTTGATAAAGAGCTGATTACATTAAACCCATTTTTCAGCTCTTCATCCAATACAAATGAATATCTAAATACGATTTAACGGTTGCAAGAACAGGTCTGACTCAACTCCCCTTAAACCAGAAAATTCCAGATACCCCATCAGAAATTTGGGCAAAATATTCCTCTTCAGCTCGAGTCCTCACCTACCCCTCCTTACATTCAATCTAGGAAAACAGGGCATGACGCAAGTGCAGTACTGGAAAAACGCAGGTCAGGTAGCATCCAAGCAGCAGGAGAATCAACGTTTCCGGCAAAAGCCCTTCATTAGGAGCCCTGTATCAGCCGTTCATTCCCGATGAAGGGCTTTTGCCTGAAACGTCTATTCTCCTGCTCCTCGGATGCTGCCTGACCTGCAGTGCTGTTCCAACACCACTCTCGCGACTCTGATCTCTAGCATCTGCAGTCCTCACTTTCTTCGGTTCAATGGTCGAGTTCCAAAGGGGCTCTTGGGTTCACCAAGTCTGCACTAAATCTACATTACTTCCATTCCCTACTACTTGGCTCATAGCTTCAAACATTATGACATTTCAGGTGCTCATCCAAGCACTTTTAAATGTTGTGGAGTTTTCTGCCTCAACTATCCTTCCTGGCAGTGCATTTCAGGTTCCCACCATCAACCGGGTAAAAATTATTTTCCGTGTGCGCATGTCTCATGTCTGTGTGAGTGTGAGAGAGACAGAGAGAGACAGTGAAGTGTCTAAGTCTGAAAAGTGCCGGGGGGGGGGTAAAGAGTGCCGGTGAGGAGGGAAAGAGTGGAGTGGGGAGAGGAAGAGCTCGCGGGGGGGGGTGGAAGAGAGAGAGACTGCGCGCGAGCAGTATAAGGCAATAGTGGTCATCTGTAATGTGACATGAACCCAAGGCCCGATTGAGGCCCTCCCTATGGTTACCAAACTCAGCTATCAGCCTCTGCTTGGCCAGTTTTCGCTGCTGTCTGTCCCAAAGTCCGCCTTGAAGGATGGTCACCCGAAGGACACGGACGGACACACCCCCCCCCTCACAGACTTAGACACTTTACTGACACAGACAGAGTCTCGGACACTCACAACCCCCCTTCTCCATTCACAAAAAAAACCCCACATGCACACATACTAATATATGTTTGTGGGCTGAATTTGTATTTGTAGAGTTACATTGTACTTTGCTCAAAAACTGCATCAATCCATAAAAGACTCTGTTAACTCACTTTTTAGATTAGAATCAGTCTAAACATTATGGCACAGACAGGGAACACAGGGGGCTAACACCATCAATATCTCAACACCTTATCTGCGCTGACACCAATTTTAACCTGAGAATGTAACTTTTAAAAAAGTTTTTTGATTTGCATATGAAAGAAGTGAAACTATCATGGTCATTCTAACAGATGAGAGACTGAAACAATCAAGGTATTTTTCAATGTGTAATTTCAGTTACATCACACTGTAAACCTTTGCTATAAATTCTGTATTTTACAACTGTGTACTCCACAACCACCTGATGAAGGAGCGGCGCTCCAAAAGCTAGTGCTTCCAATTAAACCTGTGGGACTATAACCTGGTGTGTGATTTTTAACTTTGTACACCCCAGTCCAACAGCGGCATCGCCAAATCATCATCCAGGTTGGTATTAATTACATGATAGGATTATAAAGGAGGCTTTGTGGACAAACTTTGAACAGTGAGGAGCTAAATTAGAAAGCAGAAGCTAACAATTGGGATGGCTCCCTGCTCCACAGACAAACTGGTGTAGGGCAAATAAAGTCGAGGAGTTAAATGGCTCAAAGATTGGCATGGGTGGAAGGTGCTTCAGTTCCCATGGCACTAGTAATTGGATAGACAGGAGTTCTTCTGGTGGGATGGGCTTTTCATGAAGCATGCTGGACCAGGATGCTAACAAACTACAGCTTGTAGAGAAAGGCTTTAAATTAATTGGGGCCAGGAGTTTGTCTGACTGGAAACGTAGACTTACAAAAGGTTTTGGCAGCATGGCATGACAGCTCATCCAGAGCATAAAAACAATTGAAAAACAGCAACAAGTAGGGTCAGTAGGTAGTGAGAGAGTGATGTAAAGGCAACCTTAACGGCTCTTTATGCAAACGTCACTTTGAGATTAAAAGCAAGTAAATGAACTGACGATACAAATAGATGGGCATGATGCTATAGCCATTATGGAGACATGGTTGCAAGGAGACCAAAGCTAGAAACTAAATAGCTGTGGGTGTGTGTCCGCCAAAAAAGAAAGGACCATATGGTAACTTTAATGGTAGAGGATGGAATAAGTACAATAGCACTAAATATGGGAACTGCTGCAGTTTGGGAAACTGGAGCCTTGTGATGTGGATGTGGAATATTGGCTTTTTTCAGGCAACTGGGATACAAGGGCTAGTAGTGTGGCCGAGCGGTCTAAGGCGCTGGATCCAGGTTCCAGTCTTGAAAGGGGCGCGGGTTCGAATCCCACCACTGCCATTTCTCGTGGGCGGCAGGGTGGCACAGTGGTTAGCACTGCTGCCTCACAGCGCCAGAGATCAGAGTTCAATTCCCGCCTCTGTGTGGAGTTTGCACGTTCTCCCCGTGTCTGCGTGGGTTTCCTCCGGGTGCTCTGGTTTCCTCCCACACTCCAAAGATGTGCTGGCCAGGTGAATTGGCCATGCTAAAATTGCCCGTAGTGTTAGGTAAGAGGTAGATGTAGGGGTATGGGTGGGTTGTGCTTCGGCGGGTGCAGTGTGGACTTGTTGGGCTGAAGGGCCTGTTTCCACACTAAGTAATCTAATCTAATCTAAAAAAGGGGTTAAGGCCAAAAAGCCATCCCCTCAATTGCTTGTGGGGCAACAAAAGACTTTAACCTACCCAGAAACCCTGGAGTAAAAATATTTTCACGAACCGATAGATATGATAACGGACTACTATGACCCTGTTATCTGTTATACTGCAACATTACAGGTTTACCGCAGCAGACAGACTTCCTGGGGAACCAGTTATGAAATTATTGACAAGACCTAAAATTAGTGAAAACCGGCCAGTATTTTGGGAAATATTAAGGGATCACTTCATCTATGGAATTAATAATATTGTGAACCAAGGAAGTCTACTGAATGAAGCAGAAAGCCACAGAACTGGCCCTTTCCCATGGAGAGAAATGGAAGAAGAGACGCAGAAGGTTCAGAGGTCCTCTACTTTGGCATATCCGATACCATAGAGCCAAGTCCCAACCAGATAATACTCAGGGCTCCTATTGCTAGCAAAGAAATTCAATTGCAGTTGGAGTCTGCCTATTTGCAGGTTGAACAAAGTTTCTCCATATGTCAGGAGCAAGAATGCTCATGCGACACTTGTAGTCATAGGGTCCATCCCAAACCAGACTACCGAAACAGGCAAAATGCAAGCTGTAGGGTGACATCACCTCATGACAGGGCTGTGCAAATAATTCAAATCAAGAATGAGAAATTATATCACTGCTCCCAAAGTGGCTCCAATTATAAAAACCATTCAACTAAATGGCCAACCCCTAAACATGGAGCTCGACACAGTTCCCACTGAACCCAACACTGGAGAGCTAGCCTTTAGGAAACTCCGATGGACCATCTTGCCTTTAAGTCAGCAAGACGCCAAGTCTAGACTGTGCCCATACACTGGGGAAGCTTGCATATTATTGGGACCACAGCAACACCAGTTATGCATGGGCAACAGACAGTCTGACTCCCCTTAGTGGTGGTGCAAGCACCAGGTCACAACCTTTTGGGAAGTGAGTGGCTGCCCAAAATCTGCCTGGATTGGCAACAAGCTTTTAAAAAAAAAGGGTATTAGTGACCTGTATGAAGTCATTGGGAAGTATCACAAAGTGTTTAAAAAAGGGCCTCAGGAAGATAAAAGACACAGGGCATCGATCTATGTAGACACAGAGGCCCAAACGTAAATACTTCAAAACATGACCAGTCCCCTATGCCCCATACATCCAAGTGGAGATCTAAGTGCAACAGCTCAAGGAACATGACATCATACATCCAATACAATTTGCTCAAGGGGTCACAACACTAGAGCCAATTGTGAAACCTGACAACTCAGTCACTCTCTGTGGGAATTGTGAGTTATGAGTTGACAGTCAACAGAATTTGCCAATTAGATAGACACCCTATGCTATGCATAGAAGACTTGTGCAAAAAGTTGGCAGGGGGTGTCCCATATTTTTAAATTGAATATGAGCCACTCCTATCTCCACCAGGTACTTGAGTCATATTACCATAAATACTCTCAAAGGACTGTGTGCATGTACTTGCCTCAACTACAGCTTGAGGGACCATCTAGAAAGAATATCATAAATATTCACAAAGTACTGTACGAGTTCACTTGCTGAAGAAGGGTCACTGGACCGACACATTAACTCTGGGATTTGAAGGATACAGATCCTGTTAGTGAAGACAGTATTAGTATGGAAGGGCAAAATGTGTTCGAGCAGGCTTGGAGGGCCGAAGGGCTTGTTTCCGTGCTGTATTGTTTTTTGACAGTGATTTCTCTCTGCTAGACCTGCTGAGTTTTTCAAGCAATCTCTGCTTTTATGAAGGAATATGAAAGGTGGGCCTTTATTTCAAAGAGAACGGAGCATAAAAAAAGACAAGAAGGTTTTCTTAAACCATCAAACGCACGGGTCACACCACAGCTCGAATACATTGAACAGTTTTGGCTCTCTGATTAAATGAAAGATATAGACATTGGAAGAAGCCCACAGAGGGTTCTTTACGCTGATTTCAAATACAGACTGTTCTGCTATACTGCATGATTCGTTAATGTGAACTCGCTGTAATGCGTTTGACAGAGTTTCCATATCACAAACTTTGAAAGCGTGCATTCGTTGTAACACAATTCCGGCCCCATGCCGACCAGATATCCCAACCCAATCTAGTCCCACCTGCCAGTATCCAGCCCATATCCCTCCAAACTCTTCCTATTCATATACCCATCCAAATGTCTCTTAAATGTTGCAATTGTACCAGCCTCCACCACATCCTCTGGCAGCTCATTCCATACACGTACCACCCTCTGGGTGAAAATGTTGCGCCTTAGGTCTCTTTTATATCTTTCCCCTCTCACCCTAAACCTATGCCCTCTAGTTCTGGACTCCTGACCCCAGGGAAAAGACTTTGCCTATTTATCCTATCCATGCCCCTCAATTTTGTAAACCTCTATAAGGTCATCCCTCAGCCTCCGACGCTCCAGGGAAAACAGCCCCAGCCTGTTCAGCCTCTCCCTATAGCTCAGATCCTCCAACCCTGGCAACATCCTTGTAAACATGGAGCATTTGAAATGGATGAATCAATCAATCAAGCAAATACAACAGCAAAAACAGAAATTAGTTGAAGCTCCGCAAGTCTGGCAGCATGTCTAAAGACAAAGCAGAGTTAATGCAGAGACATGACTTGAATAGAAACATTAACACTGCTTTGTCTCCCACAATCACAGAATCCCTAAAGTACAGAAAGAGGCCATTGTATTTGCACTAACCCTCTGACGAGGATCCCACCCTGCCCCATAACTCCGCATTTACCACGGCTAATCCACCCAATTTGCATACCTCAAGACACTCCGGGGCAATTTTTAGCATGACCAATCCACCTAAACGGCGCAAATTTAGAATGTGGGGGGAAACCAGAGCACCCATCTGAAACTCATGTGGACAAAGGAAGAACATGCAAACTCCACAAAGACAGTCATGCAAAACTGGATTTGCATCTGGGTTCCTGGCACCATGAAGTTGCAGTGCTAACCACTGAGCCACCGTGCCACCTGAAATACTGCCAGACCAACTAAGTTTTTCCAGTGATTTCTGACCTCCAGCATCCACAATTTATTTTTTTTTAAATCAAGCAAATGGCTATGAACATGTATGATATAGTTGAAATTATGGAGACATGGCTTCAGGGTGATGAGGTACGGGGACTGAACACTAGGAAAATTCAGTATTTAGAAAATACAGAATAAATGGAAAAAAAGTTGCATTACTTGTTAAAGAGGATATAAACATGATAGAGGAAAAATAATATTTCAGACAATGTACAATCTGTGTCCATAGCAATAAAATGGACAAAAAAAACATGATAGTGGTTTTTAGGCCACTAAACTACAGTAGTAATGTTGGAAATGGCATTAAACATAAATTCAAAGATGGATAAAGGAATATCTGTAAACTTTAATCTGCATAAAGATTGGGTGAATCAAATTAGTCACAATACTGGGGATGACAAATTCCTGGAGTGAAAATTAAATTTGTTTTTGCATCAGTATATTAAGGAATCAACTACAGAACAGGTCACTTCAGATTAGATTGGATTACTTACAGTGTGGAAACAGGCCCTTTGGCCCAACAAGTCCACACCGACCTGCCAAAGCGCAACCCACCCAGACCCATTCCCCTACATTTACCCTTTCACCTAACACTACGGGCAATTTAGCATGGCCAATTCACCTGACCTGCACATTTTTGGTCTGTGGGAGGAAACCGGAGCACCCGGAGGAAACCAACGCAGACACGGGGAGAATGTGCAAACTCCACACAGTCAGTCGCCTGAGGCGGGAATTGAACCCGGGTCTCTGGCGCTGTGAGCCAAAGAGAAAGGAATAATTGTTAGGCAACTCTTTACAATACCACTAAGCTATCATAATACAATTCTTCACCAAGATGGAGAGTGAAGAAGTTGATACTAAGCATACAGTCCTGAATCTTAATAAGGGAAACTATGCTGGTATGTGGCTATGATGGATTGGGAAACGTTACTGAAAAGATTAACATGGCAGACAGGAAAAGACTTGGCCCACTCAAGGACAAAACAGGGAACCTATGTGTGGAGATAGTAGTAGTAGTAGAAGAGGTTCTAAATGAAAACTTTGCGTCAGTATTCACCAAAAAAGACAAATTAATAGAGGACCATCTCAGGGAAAGGAGTGTCGAATTTCTAAGCCAAGTTGCTATTAAAAAGGCAGAGGTGCTGTGTTTCTTAAAAAGTATTAAGGTAGATACGTCCTTGGTTGCTGATGGGATCTATCCCAGAATCAGGAAGGGCTGAAGAAGGGCTCATGCCCGAAACATCGATTCTCCTGCTCCTTGGATGCTGCCTGACCTGCTGCACTTTTCCAGCAACACATTTTCAACTCTGATCTCCAGCATCTGCAGTCCTCACTTTCCCCTTATTGCAATAGACAGTACGGTTTTGTATAGGGGAGGTCAGGCCTCAGCAACTTTACAGATGCTCCCCTGACCCAAGAGTCCATTTTCCATTAAGGGATAGACGCTCCCTGACCAAAGTCTCCATTTCCCCTAAGTTACAAACGCTCCCCGGTCCCAGCCTCCATTTCCCCTGATGTTACAGACGCTCGCAGACCCTACTCTTCATTTCCCTGAAGTTACAGACGTGCCCTGACCCCAGCCTCCATTGCCCCTGAAATTACAGATGTTCCCTGACACCAAGCTCCACTTCAAACCATGAAGTCACAGACCCTGACCACACTTACCATTTCCCTTTAAGTTAAAGACATTCCCTGACCATAGCCTCCACTTCCCCTGAAGTTACAGATGCGCCCTGACCCAGCTTCCATTTCTCCTGAAGTTGCAAACACTGCCTGACCCCATACTCCATTTCCCCTGATATTACAGACGCTCGCAGACCACATTCCTCGTTTGCCTGAAGTTACAGACATGCCTTGATCCCAGGCTCCATTTCCCCTGAAATTACAGATGCTCCCCAACACCAGGCTTCACTTCAAACACTGAAGTCACAGATGCCTGTGACCACATGTACAGTTTCTCTTGAGGTTGCAGTTGCTCCCTGACCACAGTCTCCTCTTCCCCTGAAGTTACAGATGCTTCCTGACCCCACTCCTCATTTCCCTTCAAGTTACAGACACTCCCTAGGCCAAGGCTCCATTTCCCCCCAAATTACAGGCTCTCCCTGACCCCAACACTGAAGTTTCAAATGCGCCCTGAACTCAGCCTCTATTTCACCTTAGGTTAGTCACTCACTGACCCCAGGCTTCATTTCTCCTGAAGTTACAGGCAGTCCCTCACTTCAAACTCTGAAATCACAGACATCTCCATTTCCCCTGAAGTTTCAGATACTCCCTGACCTCAGCCTCCATTTCAAACCCTGAAGTTAGAGTTCCCTGATCCCAGCCTCCATTTCTCCTTAAATTACACATGCACTACTCCCCATTCCTCAGTTCCCGTGCAGTTACACACACTCCCAGACACCAGACTCCATTTCCCCTAAGGTTATAGATGCCCCTTGACCCCAAACTCCATTTTGCTGAAGTTAAAGATGTTCCCTGACCCAAGTCTCCATTTTCTCTGACAGTACAGTCTCTCCCTGACCCCACTCCCAATTTGCCTGAAGATACAGACACTCCCTAACTGCAGGCTCCATTTCAACCCTGAAGTCACAGACACTCCCTGACAGCAGTCTTTATTTCCCCCGAAACTGAGTGCAGGCTCAACTTACCCTGAGATTAGAGGCGCTGACTGACCCCATTCCCTGTTCCCTTGAAGTTACAGATGCTCCCTAAACTCAGTCTCCGTTTCAAACCCAGAAGTTACAGACACTCCCTGATTCAACTACCCGTTTCCCCTGAAATTACAGATGCTACCTGACTGCAGTCTCCATTCCTCTTGCAAGAACAGGCCCTCCCTGACCACAGTCTCCATTTCCCCTGAAGATACAGTCGCACCCTGACACCAGACTCCATTTCCCCTGGCGTTACAGACGCTTCCTGACCCCAGCCTCCATTCCACCTGAAGTTACACACACTCCCTGACCCCAGCCTACAATTCTCCTGAAATTACTAATGTTCCCTGACCCCAGCCTCCATTTCAAACCCTGAAGTTACAGATGCTTCCTGACCGCAGCCTCCATCCCCCCTGATGTTAAAGAAGCTCCCTGACCCCACCTCCATTTCCCTGGACGGGACAGACCCTCCCTGACACCACTCCCCATTTGCCTGAAGTTACAGACACTCCCTAACCACAGGCTCCATTTCAAACCCTCAAGTCACAGACACTTTCATTTCCCTGAAGTTTTGGATGCTCCTTGACGCCAGTTTCTATTTCAAACCCTGAAGTTACAGACACTCCCTAAGCCATTCTACATTTCAGTTGTAGTTACACTCTCCCTGATCCCACTCCCCATTTCCCGTGATGTTACAGACACTCCCCGACAGCAGGTACCATTTCCCCTGAAGTTATAGACGCTTCCTGAGCGCACACCCCATTTCCCTCAAGGTACAACACTCTCTGACTCCACTCACCACTTCCATCTGACATTAAAGATGCTCCCTGACCCCAGGTTCCATTTCTCCTGAATTTTCAGATGCTCCCTCACCCCAAGCTCCATTTCAAACCCTGAAGTTACAGATGCTCCGTGACCGTAGCCTCTATTTCCTCTCAAGTTACAGACACTCTCTGACCTCAGGCTCCATTGAAAACCCGAATGTCACAACATTCCCTGACCCCAAACTCCATTTCCCTGAAGTTACAGATGCTTCCTGACCCAAGCCTCCATTACAGCTGAAGCTGCACATGCTCCCTGACCCCAGTCTCCATTTTCCCTCAAGTTACAGATGCTCCCTGACCAGAGGCCCCATTTCTCCTGAAATTTCAGGCATCCCTTGACCCCAAGCTCCATTTCTAACCATGAAGTTACAGGTGCTCCCCGATGCCAGGCTCCCTTTCCCTGAAGTTTTGGACCCTCCCTGACCCCACTCACAATTTCTCTGACGTTACAGGTGTTCCCTGACCCCAGATTCCATTTTCCCTAAAGGTGGAGACAGTCCCTGACCACAGACTCCATTCCAAATCCTGAAGTCTCAGATGCTCCCCGACTCCACTTCCCATGAAATTACAGATGCTCCCTGACTCCAGGCTCTGTTTAAACTCCTGAAGTGACAGATGCTCCCTGACCGCAGTCTCCATTTCTCTTTCAGCAACAGATACTCGCTCACCAGTCTCTCCATTTCCCCTGAAGTTACAGATGCTCACTGACCCATGTCTCCATTTTCCCTGTAGTTACATAGGCTCCATTACCCCAAGCTCTATTTCCATGAAGTTTACAGACACTCTTGACCCCAGGCTCCATTTCCATGGATAGTACTGACTCTCCCTGACCCCAATCTCATTTTCCCCTATGTTACGCATGCTCCATGACCCCAGCCTCCGTTTCAAACCTCAAAGTCACAGGCGCTCCCTAACCCCAGGCTCCATTTCAAACCCTGAAGTCAAAGACACTCCTTGACCATAGTCTTCATTTCCCCTGCAGTTCCAGATGTTCCATGACCCCACTCCCAGTTTCCCCTGAAGTTGCACACGCTCCCTGACCCCAGCCTCCATTTCCCCTGAAGTTACAGACGCTCCCTGACCCCAGTCTCCATTAGCACTGAAAGATCAGATGCCCTCTGACTGCGGTCTGCGTTTCCCCTGAAGTCACAGCCACTCCCTGACACCAGTGTCTATTTCTGGTGAAGTTATATGTGCTCCCTGACCGCAGTTTCCATTTCCCCAGAAGTTACTGATGTCCCTGACCCCAGCCTCCACTTCACCTTATGTTACAGTCGCTCCCAGACCCCAACCTCCAGTTCTCGAGATTACACATGCTCCTTGACCCCAGTTTCCACTTCTTCTGAAGTTACAGATGCTGTCTGATGCTAGTTTCTATTTCCCCAAGGTTACAGACGCTCCCTGAACCCAGCCTCCATTTCTCCTGTCATTACAGACGTTTCCTGACTACAGGCTCTGTTTTCCTGAAATGACACACGCAGCCTAGCCCCACGCTCCAACTCCCCTGAAGTTATAGACACACACTGACCCCAGCTCTGTATCCCCTGAGGTTACAGATGCTCCCTGATGCCAGTAGCCATCTCAAGGATTACTGTTACAGACGCTCCCTGAACCACGCCACCAATTCCTCTGAATGAAGTAGTTCCCAGACACAACCCTCCATTTCGCCAAGTTACACATGCTCCCTATCCCAGTTTCCATTTCCCCTCAAGTTACAGGCGCTCCCTGACCCCAGTTTCCATTTCTTCTGAAGTGACAAACACTGTCTGATGCCAATTTCTATTTCCACTGGGGTTACAGAAGCTCCCTGATCCCAGTCTCCATTTCAGAAACTGCAGTTAAAGACGCTCCATGAACCAAGTGTCCATTTCAGACCCTGAAGTTACAGGTGCTCCTTGACCCCACTTCTCGTTTCCCCTGAAGTTACATAAGCTGTCTGACCCCAGCCTCCATCTCTCCTGAGATACAGACGTTCCCTGACCAGAGACTCCATTTCCCCTAAAGTTATAGACTCTGCCTGAACCCAATCCCCATTTCCCCTGGCGTTACAGATGCTCCCATACCCCATTCCCCATTTCCCTGAAAATGCAGATGCTCCTTGACCACAGGCTCCATTTCCCCTGAAGCTACAGACCCTCGCTGACCCCAGTCTCTATTTTCCTGAAATTACAGACACACACTGACCCCAGTCTCCACCTCAACTAAAGTTACACACGCTTCCTGACCCTAGCCTCCATATCACTCGAAGCTAAAGATGCTTCCTGACCCCAGTTTCCACTTCTTCTGAAGTTAGACACTGCCTGATGCCAATTTCTATTTCCACTGAGATTACAGCTGCTCCCTGACCACAGTCTCCATTTCAAAAACTGCAGTTAGGGACGCTCCCTGATCCCCCAGCTCCATTCACCCTGAAGTTAGACGCTCCCTGACCCCAATTTCCATTTCCTCTGAAGTTACAGATGCTCCCTGACCCATGTCTCCATTTCCCCTGTAGTTACATAGGCTCCATTTCCATGAAGTTTACAGACAATCTTGACCCCAGGCTCCATTTCCATGGATACTACTGACTCTCCCTGACCCCAATCTCACTTTCCCTGATGTTACACATGCTCCATGACCCCAGCCTCCGTTTCAAACCATAAAGTCACAGACGCTCCCTAACCCCAGGTTCCATTTCAAACCCTGAAGTCACAGACATTCCTTGACCATAGTCTCCATTTCCCCTGGAGTTCCAGATGCTCCGTGGCCCCACTCTCAGTTTCCCTTGAAGTTACAGAGGCTTCCTGACCCAAGCCTCCATTTCCCCAGAAGTTAGTGACGCTCACTGACCCTAGTCTCCATTTCCCATTGACTTACCAATGCTCCCTGACCCCAGTTTCCATTTCCCCTGATGTTACAGACACTTGCTGACCACAGGCTCCATTTCTACCGAAGAAACAGATGCTCCCTGACCCCAGTCTCCACTTCCCTGAAGTTGCAAATTCTCCCTGACCCACTCTCCATTTTCCCCTGAAGTTACAGATGGCCCCTGACCCCAGTGTCTATTTTCTCTGAAGTTACAGACACTCCCTGACGCTAGGCTCCATTTCTCCTAAAGGAACAGATGCTCCCTGACCCTAGTCTCCATTAGCACTGCAGGATCAGATGCTCCCTGACTGCAGTCTACATTTCCCCAGAAGTTACAGTTGCTCCCTGACCAAAGCCACCATTCCCTTGAAGTCACAGACACACCCTGACACCACTGTCCACTTCTGCTAAAGTTAAGTGCTTCCTGACCGCAGTCTCCATTTCCCCAGAAGTTTCTGATGTTCCCAACCCCAGCCTCCACTTCACCTTACGTTACAGTTGCACCCATACTCCAGTTCCCCTGAGGTTACACACACTGCCTTACCCCAGTTTCCACTTCTTCTGAAGTTACAGACGGTGTCTGATGCCAGTTTCTATTTCCCGAGGTTACAGACTCCCTGAACCCAGCCTCCATTTCACCTGTTGTTACAGATGTTTCCTGACCACAGGCTCTATATCCCTGAAGCTACACATGCTACCTAACCCCACGCTCCAATTCCCCTGAAGTTGTAGACACACACTGACCCCAACCTCTGTTTTCCAAGGTTACAGATGCTCCCTGACCCCAGTCTCCCTTTCAAGAATTGCAGTTACACATGCTCCCAGACTCTAGCCTCCATTTCTCCAGAGGTTATACATGCTCCCAATCCCAGTTTCCATTTCCCCTCAGGTTACAGGCGCTCCCTGGGCCCAGTCTCCAATTCAATTCCTGCATTAACAGACAGTCCCTGAATCAACCCTCAATTTCCCCTGAAGTTACAGACACTCCCAGACACCAGACTCCATTTCCCCTTGAGTTACAGATACTCCCTGGCAACATTCTCAATTTCAAACCCTAAAATTGCATACATTCCTTGACCCCAGTCTTCAATTCCCCTGTAGTAACAGAGGCTGTCTCAAAACAGGCTCTGTTCTCTCCAAAATGACAGATACCCCTCAGGCACCAATTCTCTGTAGTTACAGACACTCCCTGACCCCAGTCTCCATTTCCCCTAAAGTTCCAGTCACTCCCTGACCCCAGTCTCCATTTCCCCTGAAGTTCCAGTCACTCCCTGACCCAAGCCTCCCTTTCCCCTGAAATCATAGATGCTCCATTGCCCTCATGTTACAGAAGCTCTCCGACCCTGGTCTCCATTTCCTGTGAAATTATAGATACTCCCTGACCTGCGTCTCCATTTTCCTGAAGTTCCAGTCGCTCCGTGACCCCAGCCTCCATTTCCACTGATGTTACACATGTTCCCTGATCCCAGTCATCATTTCAAAACCTGCTGTTACAGATGCTCCCTGAATCAAGCCTCCATTTCCACTCTAATTACAGACACTCCCTGACCCCAGGCTCCATTTCAAATCTTAATGTCACAGACGCTCGCTGACCACAGTGTCTATCCCCCCTAAAATTACAGATGCTCGCTGACCTGAATCTCCATTTCCTCAGCAGATACAGTCACTTCCTGACCCCAGCCTCTATTTCCACTGAGGTTACACGCACACCCTAATCCCAATTTCCATTTCTTCTTAAGCTATAGACGCTACCCGATGCCAGTTTCCATTTCCACTGAGGTTACAGATGCTCCCTGACCCCAGTCTCCATTCAAAACTGCAGTTACAGATGCTCCCTGAACCAAGCCTCCAATTCCCTGAAGTTACAGACGCACCCTGATGCCAGCCTCCATATTTTCCCCCCCCATTGACTAACACTCAACACTGGAGCCCCCCCAGGGGTGCATACTCAGCCCCCTACTGTACTCACTGTATACCCATGACTGCGTTGCCAAATACCACACTAATGCCATTTACAAGTTCACTGATGGCACCATTATCATCAGTCGAATCTCAGATGGCGATGAAACAGACCACAGATGGCAGGTGGAAGACCTGAAAAAATGGTGCACTGAGAATAACCTAGCTCTCAATGCAGCAAAACCAAGGAACCAATTATTGACTTTCAGCAGGATGTTACTCATGCCCTCCTACACATTAACAACACAACGGTGGAACGAGTGGAGAGTGTCAACCTCCTGGGAGAGGTCATCCACAACAAACTTTCTTGGAATCATGTGGATGAACTGATTACAAAGGCCCAACAATGTCTCTTCTGCCTCAGGCAGCTGAGGAAATTTGGCAAGACGGCGAATATCCTTGCCAACTTTTATTGGTGTGCCATCGAGAGCATTCTTAGATTAGATTAGATTACTTACAGTGTGGAAACAGGCCCTTCGGCCCAACAAGTCCATACTGCCCCCGCCGAAGCGCAACCCACCCATACCCCTACATCTACCCCTTACCTACACTACGGGCAATTTAGGACGGCCAATTCACCTGACCTGCACATCTTTGGTCTGTAGGAGGAAACCAGAGCACCCGGAGGAAACCCACGCAGACACGGGGAGAATGTGCAAACTCCACACAGTCAGTCACCTGAGGCGGGAATTGAACCCAGGTCTCTGGCGCTGTGAGGCAGCAGTGCTAACCACTGTGCCACCGTGCCGCCCTACATTCTGTCTGCATGTATCACTGCCTGGTATGGCAACTGTACCATTCAAGATCAGAGATGGTTTCAGACAGTGGTGAACTTGGCCCAAACAATCACAAAGACCAACTTCCCAACTATAGCATCCATCTACCAGGCCCGCTGTCAAGGAGAGGCTGTCATCATTCTCAAAGATTCATCCCACCCTGGCAATGGTTTTCTCTAACCTCTACCATCGGGGAGAAGGCACAGAAGCCTGAACACACGCACCAGCCGGTTTCGTAACAGTTTCAACCTTCCTGTTGTTAGAGTACTGAATGGACTCGCAAACTCTTAACATTCACCTTTACCTGTATTTTTGATTTTGCCACTGTTTACCTAACATTTACTTATCTATGCTACTTAACTCAGAGATCTGCCTGTATTGCTCACAAGACAAAGCTTTTCACTGTGCCTCGGTACACGTGACAATAAATTCAATTCAATTCAATTCAATTCAGTTCAGTTATAGATGCTACCTGAAGCCATGTTCCATTTTCCCTGTATTACAGACGCTCCCTGAACCCAGCCTCCATTTCACCTGTCATTACATACACTCCCTGATCACAGGCTCTGTTTGCCTGAAGTTACACACGCTCCCTGACCCAAGGTTCCATTTTACCTGACCCAGACACTCACTGACCAGGTCCCTGAACTTACAAACGTTCCCTGACCCCACTCCCACATTCCCTTAAGTTACACACACTCCCTGATCACAGGCTCCATTTCCCCAAAGCTAGAGATGCTCCCTGACCAAGGTTCCAATTGAAACTGTAAAATCACAGTTACAGATGCTCCCTGACCCCAGTCTCCATTTGCCCAGAAGTTACAGATGCTCCTTGACCGCAGGCTGTATTTCTCCCGAAGGAACAGACGCTCCCTGAAACCAGGCTCCATTTCCCCTGAAGGTGCAGATGCTTCGTGACCCAAGTGCCCTTTTCTCCAAAAGTTACAGATGTTCCCTGACCTCAGCCTCCATCTTTCTTCACGTTTTCAGACAGTCCCTGACCCTAGTCTCCATTTCCTCTGGAGTAACAGACCCTCACTGATTCATTCTCTACTTCCCCTGAAGTTACAAATACTCTTTGATGCCAGGCTCTATTTCTCCAAAAGATCAGAAGCTTCCAGAGCGTATTCTCCATTTCCTCTATAGTTACAGAAGCTCCCTGACCCCAGTATCCATTTGCCCTGAAGGATCAGATGCTCCCTGACTGCAGTCTGCATTTCTCCTGGAAGAACAGATGCTCGCTGACCCCAGCCTCCATTTCCCCTGAAGTCATAAATGCTCTATTACCCCAGCCTTCATTTTCCCTCCTGTTACAAAAACTCGCCAACCCCAGTCTCCATCTCCTGTGAAATTACAGACACTCCTTGACCTCCGTCTCCATTTCCCCTGAAGTTCCAGTTGCTCCCTGACCCCAGTCTTCATTTCAAAACCTGCAGTTGCGAATACTCCCGGAACCAAGCCTCCATTTCCCCTGTAATTACAGACACTCCCTGACCCCAGGCTCCATTTCAAACAGTAATGTCACAGACGCTCGTTGACTACAGTCTCTATTTCCCCTGAAGTTAGAGACGCTCCCTGACCCGATCCGCCATTGCCCCTGAAGTTGCAAATGCTCCCTGACCCCAGTTTCCATTTCCCCTGAAGTTACAGATCCTCCCCGACACCAGGCTTCATTTCCCCTGAAGGAACAGACCACTCTCCGACCCAGGTCTCCACTTCCCCTCTAGTTACAGATGCTCCCTGACCCCAGGCTCCATTTCCCCTCACGTTACTGACGCTGAGACACACCAGGCTCCATTTACCCTGAAGTTACAGACGTCCCTGACCCCAGACTCCATTTGCCCTGATGTTACAAATGCTCCTTAACTGTGGTCTCCTTTTTTCCTGAAGGTACAGATGCTCCCTGACCCCATTTCCCTTAATGTTACAGACGCTCCCTTAGCCCACACCCCACTTCCCCTGAAATTACAGATGCTCCCTGACCCCAGTTCCCATTTCCTCTGAGGTCACAAAAGCTCCCAGTCAGCAGTCTCCACTTCCCCTGAAGTTACAGATCCTCCCTGACCACAGTCTCCATTTCCCCTAAAGAAACAGACACTCTCTGACCCAGGTCTTCATTTCCCCTGTAGTTACAGATGCTCCCTGACCCCAGGCTCCATTTGCCCTGAACTTACAAGCGCTCCCTGACCTCAGCCACCATTTCCCTTCATGTTACAGACACTCCCTGACCTCAGCCACCATCTCCCTGAAATTACACACCCTCCATGACCACTTCCCCTGAAGTCACAGATGCTACTTAATCCCAGATTCGGTTTCAAACCCCGGTGTTTCAGATGTTGCCTGACCCCAGCCTCGATTTGCCCTGAAGTTACAGATGCTCACTGACACCACAACTTTATTCACCTGAAAAAACACGATCCCAGTCACCACTTTGTTTCATGTTACAAATGCTGCCTGACCCCAGCCTCAATTTCCCCCAACGTTACAGATGCTCCCTGACCCCAGGCTCCATCTTCCCTGAAGTTATAGACTTGCCCTGACCTCAGGCTTTATTTCCCCCGAAGATACAGATACTCCCTGACCCCCACCGTCTGTTTTCCCTGATGTTACAGACTCTCCCTGACCCCAGCCTCTATTTGCCCTGAAGTGACAGAAGCTCCCAGACCCAAGTCTCCATTTGCCCTGAAGTTACAGACGTATCCTGATGCAAGCCTCCATATTCCTGAAATTATAGCTGCTCAATGACCCCAATCTCCATTTCCTCAGTAGATACAGTCCCTTCCGAACCCAGCCTCTATTTCCCCTGAGGTTAGACACACACCTCGACCCCAATTTCCATTTCTTCTTAAGTTACAGGTGCTGCCAGATGCCAGTTTCCATTTCCACTGATGGTTACAGATGCTGCCTGACCCGTCTCCATTTCCCCTGAAGTTACAGATGCACCCCGACGCCAGCCTCCATATTCCCCCCAAATACCAGACTAATGCCATTTACATGTTCACTGACGACACCATCATAGTCAGTCAAATCTCAGATGGTGATGAAACATACCACAGACGGGAGGTAGAAGACCTGGAAAAATGGTGTACAGAAAATAACCGAGCTCTCAATGCAGCAAAACCAAGGAACTCATTATTGACTTTTGGCAGGATGTTACTTATGCCCTCCTACACATTAATAACACAGAGGTCGAACGAGTGGAGAGCGTCAAGCTCCTGGGAGCGGTCACCAACAACAAGCTTTCTTGGACTCTTCATGTGGACGCATTGTTTACAAAGGCCCAACAACGTCTCTTCTTCCCTCAGGCAGCTGAGGAAATTTGGCATGATGGCGAATACCCTTGCCAACTTTTACAGGTGCACCATCGAGAGCATTCAGTTTGGATGTACCGCTGCCTGGTATGGCAACTGCACCATTCAAGATTGGAGAGACGGTTACAGAGAGTGGTGAACTTGGCCCGGATAATCGCAAAGGCCAACGTCCCATCTATAGCATCCATCCACCAGGGCCACTGTCAAGGAAAGGCTGCCAGCATTCTCAAAGATTCATCCCACCCTGGCAATGGTTTTCTACTACGTCTACCATCGGGGAGAGGATACAGAAGCCTGAACACACGTACCAGCTGGTTTCATAACAGTTTCTACCCTCCTGTTGTTAGAATACTGAATGGGCTCTCAAACTCTTAACATTCGCCTGTACCTGTGTTTTTTTCTTTTTGCCACTGTTTACATATTATTTACTTATCTATGCTACTTAACCATGTGATCTGCCTTGATTGTTCGCAACACATGACTTTTCATTGTGCCTTGGTACACGTGACAATAAATTCAATCCAATTCAATTACAGATGCTCTCTGACATCAGGCCCCATTTTCCCTGATTTTACAAATGGTTCTGGACCACAGTCTCCATTTCCCCTGTATGATAGACACTCCCTGACCACAGGCTCTGTTTGCCTGAAGTTACACACACTCCCTAACCCCAGGCTCCATTTCAAACCCTAAGTCACAGATGCTCCCTGATCACAGTGTCCATTTCGCCTGAAGTCGCAAATGCACTCTGGCCCCAGTTTCCATTTCCCCTGAAATTACAGATCCTCTCCGACGCCAGGCTCCATTTTCTCTGAAGGAACAGGCGCTCTCTGACCCAGGTCTCCAGTTCCCCTGTAGTTACAGATGCTCCCTGACACCAGTCTACATTTGCCAGGAAGATATAGATGCTCCTTGACCGCAGTCTGTATTTCTCCTGAAGGAACAGACGTTCCCTGAAACAGGCTTCATTTCCCCTGAAGGTACAGAAGCTCCCTGACCAGAGTCTCTATTTCTCCTGATGTTACAGATGTTTCCCGACTCCTGCCTCTGTTTCCCCTAAAGGTACAGATGCTCCTTGACCACAGCCTCCATTTCCCCTGAGGTTAGAGATGCTCCCTGACTCCAGCCTCCATTTCCCCTCACGTTATGGACGTTCCATGAGGACAGGCTCAATTTTCCCTCAAGTAACAGATGCTCTCTGACTCCAGCTACCAGTTCCACTCACGTTACAGACACTCTCTGACCCCAGCTACTATTTCCCCTGACATTACAGATTCTCCTTGACCGCAGTCTCCATCTCCCCTGTAGTTACAGACGCTCCATGAACCCAACCCCCATTTCCCCGTCATTACAGATGCTCCCAGACTACAGGCTCGGTTTAAAACCCTGACATCACAGATGCTCCCTGACCAGAGTCTCCATTTCCCTGAAGTTACACACATTCCATGACCAGAGTCTCCATTTCCCCAGAAGTCACAGATGCAACATAACCCCAGACTCTACTTCAAACCCAGAGGTTTCAGATGCTGCCGGACCCGAGCATCAATTTCCCCTGAAGTTACAGATGTTCACTGATACCACTACTTTATCCCCCTGAAGTTACAGATCCCAGCCACCATTTTCCTTCAAGTTACAGATGCTGCCTGACCCCAGCCTCAATTTCCCCTAACGTTTCAGATGCCCCCGACCCCAGGCTCCACTTCCCTTCACGTTACAGATGCTCCCTGACCCCAGCCTCTGTTTTCCCTGATGTTACAGACATTCCATGACCCCAGACTCCATTTCTACTTAAGGAACAGATGCTCCCTGACTGCAGTCTCCATTTCCCCAGAAGTTACTGATGTTCACTACCCAATCCTCTGTTTCACCTGAAGTTACAGTAGGATCTTGACCCCAGCCTCTGGTTCCTGAGGTTACACACGCTGCCTGCCCCAGTTTCCACTTCTTCTGAAGTTACAGATGCTGTCTGATGCCTGTTTCTATTTCCCAAGTTTACAGATGGTCCCTGAACCCAGCCTCCATTTCACCTGTCATTACAGAAGTTCCCTGACCACAGGCTCTGTTTCCCTGAAGTCATACACGCTGCCTAACCCCATGCTCCAATTCTCCTGAAGTTATGACACACGCTGACCACAGCCTCTGTACCCCGAGGTTAGATGCTCCCTGACCCCAGTTTCCATTTCAAGAATTGCAGTTACACATGCTCCCAGTCTCTAGCCTCCATTTCTCCAGAAGTTACACATGCTCCCGATCCCAGTTTCCATTTCCTCTCAAGTTACAGGCCATCCCTGAGTTCAGTCTCCAATTCAACTCCTGCAGTTACACAGTCCCTGAACCAACCCTCAATTTCCCCTGAAGTTGCAGACACTTCTTGACCCAAGTCTCCTTTCCCCCAAACATTACAGATGCTCCGTGACCTCAGTCTCCATTTGCCCAGAAGGTACAGATGGTCCTTGACCGCAGTCTGTATTTCTCCTGATGGAACAGATACTCCCTGAAACTAGGCTCCATTCCCCCTGAAGGTACAAGTGCTCCCCGACACAAGCTCCCATTTCCCCTAAACTTACAAACACTCCCTGACCCCAGCCACCATTTCCCCTGACGTTACAGACGCTCCCGGGACCCAGCCACCATTTCCAATGACGTTACAGATGCTTCCTGACCACACAGTCTCCATCGTGTCTGTAGTGAGACGCACTCGAAACCCAGCCTCCCTTTCCCCTGCCATTAAAGACACTCCCTGACCACAGGCTCTGTTTAAAACCCTGACGTCACAGAAGCTCCCTGACCAAAATCCCCAATTCACCTCAAGTTACAGACACTCCCTGACTCCAGACTCCATTTCCCTGGAAGTTACAGGCACTCCCTGACCCCACTCCTACTTTCCCTGAAGTTACAGACACTCCCTGACTCCAGACTCCATTTCCCTGGAAGTTACAGGCACTCCCTGACCCCACTCCTACTTTCCCTGAAGTTACAGGCACTCCATGACCCCACTCCTACTTTCCCTGAAGTTACAGACACTCCCTGACTCCAGACTCCATTTCCCTGGAAGTTACAGGCACTCCCTGACTCCAGACTCCATTTCCCTGGAAGTTACAGGCACTCCCTGACCCCACTCCTACTTTCCCTGAAGTTACAGGCACTCCATGACCACAGGCTCTTTTTCCCCTGAAGTCAATGATGCTCCCTAACCCCAGGCTTCAGTTCAAACCCAGAAGTCACAGACATGCTCTGACCACAGTCTCCATTTCCACTGAAGCTACAGATTCTCCCTGACCCCAGGCTCCATTTCCCCGAAGCAACAGATGCTCCCTGACCCCAACTTCCATTTCCCCTAACATTACAGATGTACCCTAATATCAGGTTCCATTTCCCCTCATGGTACAAATGTGCCCTGACCCCAGCCTCCATTTCCCCTCAAGTTACAGATGCTCTGTGACCCCAGGCTCCATTTCCCCTGAAGCAACAGATGCTCCCTGACCCCACTCCCACTTTCCCTGAAGTTACACACCTCCACAACCACAGGCTCCAATTCCCCTGAAGGCTCAGATACTCCCTAACCCCAGGCTTTATTTCAAACCCAGAAGTCACAGGCGTGCCCTGACCACAGTCTCCATTTCTCCGGAAATTACAGATGCTCCCTAATCCCAGCCACCATTTCCTGTGATGTTACAGACACTCTCTGACCCCAATCTCCATTTCCCCTCACGTTACAGACCCTCTCCGACCCAAGGCTCCATTTTCCCTGACGTTACAACTGTCCCTGACACGAGGCTCCATTTCCCTTAAGTTCTGACACTCCCTGACCCCAGCCTCCATTTCCCCTGATGTTACAGATGCTCCCTGACCCTAGGCTCCATTTCCCCTGAGATTACACAATCCCTAACCCAGGCCTCGTTTTGTTTGAAGTTATAGATGCTCAGGAACCCCAGGCTCTAGTTGCACACACTCCCAGAGACAGTCAGCTGAGCTGACAGGCTGATCTACAGAAAGACGCTGAGGAAAGAAGGGAATCGGCAAGAACAATTTCTAAATTAAGATGACCTTGAGTTATTGGCAACTGCACCCACACCCGTTAGTCTTTGTGTGGATTTGTTCATTTTCTTTTCCAGCTTACAGACTCGCGCCACGGACCGGTGATGTTTTGATGGGATTGGTGAGTTCCAAACACCCGGCAGAAAGCCTGCCCCGGGGACAAGTAAATCTTGTCTCGCTATGCAGGGCGGCCAGTGTCTGTCTGCTGTCACGAGGAAAACACATAACTGCCACAGGAAATATGTTTGAATCAAGAGGAAGACAGGGGATACCTTGGTTCTGCCAGGTCACTTGCCGATATTGTTTGAGAGATTAAATATAGAGGGCAGCTGTTGCTTTTGTTGCATCAAAGAGAGGAATGCTGCCCAGAAGAGAAAAAATGCTGTTAGAAATGCTGATACAATTCTGCCTACTCAACGACAAGATACTAGTGTGAGTACTAGTCCTGAGAGAGAGAGAGTGTGTGAGCGAGTGAGCGAGTGAGCGAGTGAGCGAGTGTGAGCGAGTGAGCGAGTGAGCGAGTGAGCGAGTGTGCGAGTGTGTGAGAGTGAGTGTGTGAGAGTGTGAGAGTGTGAGAGTGTGAGAGTGTGAGAGTGTGAGAGTGTGAGAGTGTGAGTGTGAGTGAGTGTGAGTGAGTGTGTGAGTGTGTGAGTGTGTGAGTGTGTGAGTGTGTGAGTGTGTGAGTGTGTGAGTGTGTGAGTGTGTGAGTGTGAGTGAGAGTGTGAGAGTGTGAGAGTGTGAGAGTGAGTGAGAGTGAGTGTGAGTGAGTGTGAGTGTGTGAGAGTGTGTGAGTGTGTGTGAGTGTGTGAGTGTGTGAGTGTGTGAGTGTGAGTGAGTGTGTGAGTGTGTGAGTGTGAGAGTGAGTGTGAGAGTGTGAGAGTGTGAGAGTGTGAGAGTGTGAGTGAGAGTGTGAGAGTGTGAGAGTGAGTGAGAGTGTGAGTGTGTGAGTGTGTGAGTGTGTGAGTGTGAGTGTGTGAGTGTGTGAGTGTGTGAGTGTGAGTGAGTGTGTGAGTGTGTGAGTGTGAGAGTGAGTGTGAGAGTGTGAGAGTGTGAGAGTGTGAGAGTGTGAGTGAGAGTGTGAGAGTGTGAGAGTGTGAGAGTGTGAGAGTGTGAGAGTGTGTGAGTGTGTGAGTGTGTGAGTGTGTGAGTGTGTGAGTGTGTGAGTGTGTGAGTGTGAGTGAGTGTGTGAGTGTGTGAGTGTGAGAGTGAGTGTGAGAGTGTGAGAGTGTGAGAGTGTGAGAGTGTGAGAGTGTGAGAGTGTGAGAGTGTGTGAGTGTGTGAGTGTGTGAGTGTGTGAGTGTGTGTGTGAGTGTGAGTGAGTGTGTGAGTGTGTGAGTGTGAGAGTGAGTGTGAGAGTGTGAGAGTGTGAGAGTGTGAGAGTGTGAGTGAGAGTGTGAGAGTGTGAGAGTGTGAGAGTGTGAGAGTGTGAGAGTGTGTGAGTGTGTGAGTGTGTGAGTGTGTGAGTGTGTGAGTGTGTGAGTGTGAGTGAGTGTGTGAGTGTGTGAGTGTGAGAGTGAGTGTGAGAGTGTGAGAGTGTGAGAGTGTGAGAGTGTGAGAGTGTGAGAGTGTGAGTGAGAGTGTGAGAGTGTGAGAGTGAGTGAGAGTGTGAGAGTGTGAGAGTGTGAGAGTGTGAGAGTGAGAGAGTGAGAGAGTGAGAGAGTGAGAGAGTGAGAGAGTGAGAGAGTGAGAGAGTGAGAGAGTGAGAGTGTGAGAGTGTGAGAGTGTGAGAGTGTGAGAGTGTGAGAGTGAGAGAGTGAGTGAGTGTGTGAGAGTGTGAGAGTGTGAGAGTGTGAGAGTGTGAGAGTGTGAGTGAGAGTGTGAGAGTGTGAGAGTGTGAGAGTGAGTGAGAGTGAGTGAGAGTGAGTGAGAGTGAGTGAGTGAGTGAGTGAGTGAGTGTGTGAGTGTGTGAGTGTGTGAGTGTGTGAGTGTGTGAGTGTGTGAGTGTGTGAGTGTGTGAGTGTGTGAGTGAGAGTGAGTGAGTGAGTGTGAGTGTGTGAGAGTGTGAGAGTGTGAGAGTGTGAGAGTGTGAGAGTGTGAGTGAGTGTGTGAGTGAGTGTGAGTGTGTGAGTGTGTGAGTGTGTGAGAGTGTGAGAGTGCGAGAGTGTGAGAGTGCGAGAGTGTGAGAGTGTGAGTGTGTGAGAGTGTGAGAGTGTGAGAGTGTGAGCGAGTGAGCGAGTGAGCGAGTGTGAGAGTGTGAGAGTGTGAGAGTGTGAGAGTGTGAGAGAGTGAGCGAGTGAGCGAGTGAGCGAGTGAGCGAGTGTGTGAGTGTGTGAGTGTGTGAGTGAGCGAGTGAGCGAGTGAGCGAGTGAGCGAGTGAGCGAGTGAGTGAGTGTGTGAGAGTGTGAGAGTGAGAGAGTGAGAGAGTGAGAGAGTGAGTGAGTGTGAGTGTGTGAGTGTGAGAGTGTGAGAGTGTGAGTGAGTGTGAGAGTGAGTGAGTGAGAGTGTGAGAGTGTGAGAGTGAGAGTGTGAGAGTGTGAGAGTGTGAGAGTGTGTGAGTGTGAGTGAGTGTGTGAGTGTGAGTGAGTGTGTGAGTGTGTGTGTGTGAGTGTGTGAGTGAGTGAGTGTGTGAGTGAGTGAGAGTGTGAGAGTGTGAGAGTGTGAGAGTGTGAGAGTGTGAGAGTGTGAGAGTGAGTGTGTGAGAGTGTGAGAGTGTGAGAGAGTGTGAGAGTGTGAGAGTGTGAGAGTGTGAGAGTGTGTGTGAGTGTGTGAGTGTGTGAGTGTGTGAGTGTGTGAGTGTGAGAGTGTGAGAGTGAGTGAGTGTGTGAGAGTGTGAGAGTGTGAGAGTGAGTGAGAGTGTGCGAGTGTGAGAATGTGAGAGAACTAAAAAAATGATTTCTTTTAAGGGATTTAAGGAATCATCAGGGATTATGAAATGCAAGTTTCGTTAAAAAAAGATAATATTCATGAAATATTAACCCACCAGTTCTTCTTGCAGACCATGACAGCCTTCCTGTCAATTTCTAACTAGTCACATTTTATGCTTACATGCTATTCTTACTTAAATTCAAATCAGTTTAATATGGAGGAACACGACATTACAATTTGACACCAGCATAAACCTGCTCTCAAATCCCCCGTAATTTGATGCTACTGCCAAAGATCAATTTCACCCCTGTCACCTCATTGGACTAATCAAAGATTGACTAAAGGAAGGAAAAGCAGTAGCAGTGTAAATCCTGGCCTCAGCAAGAGTCTGCTCAATTTTTAAAAATAATAATCTAAACCTAACATTGAGGAAAATCACCTCAGACTTTAACATTTGTTCCTTGTGTGGAGGAATTACACGAACTTTATATAATGTAGTTAAATGTTGTAAAACTGAAAGGATCCCAAACCAACAATATTGTTTTCAGGAAATGATACAAGACTAATTAATTTGTTTTTTTTTTGCTTTGGACTTGTTTGTTTCCACTTAAGACTGATGCATTGCATCGGCAATTATGGAGTCCCAGTCAGAGCTTTATTCTATATCAATTTCCCTTCCTCACTGAGAATTGAAATTTCAGTTCAACATTACGTTATGAAAAATCACACAAGATACTATTGTTAATATCTGCATGGTGGGCTTAGGCCATTATTTGTGCATTAATGCAGCTGTAGTCATTTCACAGCCTACAACATTGTAAATGAGCAATAACTGATCTGAACTGCTTAAGAACCTAATCTGGGATTTAAAATTAAGGGACTACAACCAGGTAATTACAATGGATTTCAGAGTTGGAAACTGTGTACATTTTACATTTTATAATTGAATTTTGAATCAATGAATTTTCAGTTTATATTGATTACTTTTGAAATGCCTTAGTCACTTGTTGCGTTTCCATCTCTCAATTATAGATAAACATGCTATCAGTGAATATTTTTTAAAACCAATTGCATTAGCCCCAAATCACAAAATCAGAATTAACTCGCAGGATTGATTGGTTTTACACCGCAACACATGGTCAAGGATCTGTGTCATTGCCTCATGGTTAATTTGAAGCATCGCTGCATTGATTTATTATGACTTAAAGAATGGAAGGATAAAGCCAATAGGAAATGGAAAGATACCTTACTGGTTAGTTGGAGGAATGATACATGTAATAGGGGGATAGAGGTATGTACAGCAGATAGAACTCTCAAAAGCTGGGAGAAGTTAAAAGCTGAGTGTGAACGTGTAGACGAAAAACAAAGGGAACAGAAGAAACAGGGTAAGGCCACTAAGGCTGAGAAATATAAAGAAAAAGTTAAATCAACAACACTGTAAAATAAAAGAACTTACATTCTACTCAGAATCCCAAGCCTATGTCTGGCATACTGACCTTATTTGAGAGGGGGAAATCGGGATTTTATTCCAGGATACTCTCTGAACCTGTAACATCTTCTGATAGTCCCCAGCACACACCCCCCCCTCCCCCGATTATAAACCTTCCCTTATTCTGAAGGTGATGGGTCCAGTATTGGTAACCAGCTGCAAGCCAATATGATGGGAGTGAGCAGCCTGAGACTTTGTAAACCAGGGGCAATCCAAAATGAGAGTACTGTTCATGACAGAAGCCCATGACCATAAGGAGAAACAGGCCCAATTTACTCAATATATCCAAAGAACAATACAAATGTAAAGGCAGCAAAATTCTGGGAGTGAAGTGAATACGAATGGCTTGCGTTATAGGATTAAAATAAGTGCCCATCTGTCTGATGGAAGTGGTATACAGCCTACAAATGAAGATAATCGAGATGCTGGCCCTCACCTTTATTTAACACAATGCTTTTGCAACGTATTCTTTCTGATGTCACCAAACTGATTTGGACAAACAATATGAACTAGTCCAAGAATTCCCAGTCACATGATGAGGTCAGCAGTGGTTGTCTACAGGATCAAACTGGACAGAACCACAGTGCAAGCTACAGGTCCAGCGACCTCGCAATCCCTGTCTCCCATGTGGCAACCCACTGGGGGCAGAACCTACCTCAGATGCTCACCCAGCAACCCTTTCCCGAGGGGACCATGGAAGTGGGGACAGGCAGGCCTCACTTTTACACCTAAGGTCCTGGGAACAGGACAGCGAAATACTCCAGAGACAAATGGCAGGCCCTTGCTTTAACTGGGGAAATATGGCCACTGGAGAGAGGTGTGTCCTTAGCATTATTTTGCATCTAATTCAAGTATCAACATGCTTGCATCCCAGCAAATGGAAAAATCAGCCAATATACCCCAACCCTCGTGGTGCTTTTGGTGTGACCCAAGATTACGGAGCCTTGTGGTAACATGGAGTTAACTTCCATGGGACAACCTATTAGTTATGCTGTTTTGTCCAATAAACCTGGCAGTTATCAAGATGTCAGACTCACGCTGAGACAACTGATACAGTCTCCAAAGGAATGAGCAGATAGATGCTGCTGCCAAGCAAGCAATCTTACACCCCAAACTTCTGGTCCCACTGACTCCCTAGTGAAAGAGACAATATGCCAGACCTGGGTAAGGTACAGAGATCACAGAGAAAGCCCCTGCTGAAGAGTACAAAGTATGCCCTCAAATAGGAAATCCCCTCTATACTCAAACCAAAATGTGGGTGACCCCTGCTGGACAAGGTTGTGTTCCTTTTTGTGCTTATTTTAGTTGATTATATGCATTACTGTACACCCTTGTGCCGAGAATAGAGAATAGTCAATACTCCATTACAAACTTGGTGGCACCCAGATTTTCAGAGAGCAGCTGAGAAAAGAGCTGAAGCATGTCTGATTTCAGAAAAAAAAAGACAAATACTGTAAAAGAGATTTCCTGCGTTTGTTGAACCACTTCATTGCCTGATGGGCTTTTTTACTTGTCTACATCTTGCTTTTATAGAATTACGTTGAATACATTGTTATGAATATTGTCTGATAATAGTAGGTGTGTTTTTTTTAGATTAGATTAGATTAGATTACTTAGTGTGGAAACAGGCCCTTCGGCCCAACAAGTCCACACCGCCCCGCCGAAGCGTAACCCACCCATACCCCTACATCTACATCTACATCTACATCTACATTTACCCCTTACCTAACACTATGGACAATTTAGCATGGCCAATTCACCTGGCCTGCACATCTTTGGACTGTGGGAGGAAACCGGAGCACCCGGAGGAAACCCACGCAGACACGGGGAGAACGTGCAAACTCCACACAGTCAGTCGCCTGAGGCGGGAACTGAACCCAGGTCTCAGGCGCTGTGAGGCAGCAGTGCTAACCACTGTGCCACCGTGCCGCCCACTATTCATGTTTAGTACATGAATCAAAACCATTCCAACGACTGACACTGTTGCCACAACAATGGCGGACAAGTGGGAAATATCTGCATCAGTTAACCAAAACTCTTCAAAGTTTACATTCACAGAAGCGCCAAGCCTAAGAATTAGGACCGGGGCAAAATGGAGCCTGGGTGGAAAGGCCCGTTCCTAGTTCTGCTGGTCATCCGCACTGCAGTCAAGGTCAAGGGGAGGCCGCATGGACACACACAATGCTAAAGAGCGCCAAGCCCCCAGAGGAACACCAGGAGACCCTGTCAGAGTCACCTGTTCAGCCTCCATCAGTGAATGGCGAAGCCTGATCGTTCTGCCTGGCACCGTACTCTTTCTTATCTTGCTTTCACTAACTATATTTCCCCTGACCAGAGTCTCCCTCTCCCTTGTAGTGAGAGGCTCCCTGAACCCAGCCTCCATTTCCCCTGTTGTAACAGACACTCCCTGACCACAGGCTCTGTATAAACCCCTAATGTCACAGACACTCCCTGACCCCAGGACTCGTTTCCCCTGATGTTACAGATGTTCTCTGACCCCAGTCTCCATTTCCACTCATGTTACAGATGCTCCCTGACCGCGGCCTCCATTTCTCCTGAGGTTATGGACACTCCCTGACCCAGCCTCCATTTCCCCTCAGGTTACAGACACTTTCCGACCCCAGCCCCCATTTCTCCTCAAGTTACAGATGTGCCCTGACCCTAGCGTCCATTTTCCCTGAATTTGCAGGTGTTCCCTGACCCCAGGCTCCATTTCTCTTGAAGGAACAGATATTCCCGGACCCCGGCCTCCATTCTCACAGAAGTTACAGACACTCCCTGATCTCATCTCTATTTTCCTTCAAGTTACAGACACACCCTGACACCATGCACAATTTTCCAACCATACAGACAAGCCCTGACATCAGGCTCCATTTCCCTGAAGTTACACACACTTCCTGACTGAAGGTTAATTCCCCTCAAGTTACAGATGCTGCCTGACCCCAGTCTCCACTTCCCCTTATGTTACAAGTGCTCCATGACCACAGTTTGCATTTCCCCTGAAGTTACAGATGCTCCCTGACCCAAGGTCTATTTTTCCCCAGACATTACAAACAGCCCTGACACCAGGCTCCATATCCCCTGAAGTCACCGACGTTCCCTGACCCCATTCTCAACTTCCCGTGTAGTTACAGATGCTCCCTGAATACAGTCTCAATTTCTGCTGCAGGAACAGATGCTCCCTGACACGTCATCATTTTCCCTGAAGTTACAGACACTCCCTGACCTCAACATCCATTTCTCCTCATGTAAAAGACAATCCCTGACCCCAACATCCATTTTCCCTGCAGTTACAGACTACAGGCTCAGTTTTACCTGCAGTTGCAGATGCTCCCTGACACCAGGCTCCATTTCCCCTGAAGTTAAAGATACTCCCTGACCCCACGCTGCATTTCAAGTCCTGAAGTTACAGACACTTCATGACCAAAGCCTCAATTTCCTCTGATGTTACACATGCTCCCTTACCCCGAGATACATTTTTACTGAAGTTACTGACGCTCCCTGACCCCGGTCTTCATTTTCCCTGAAGTTAGAGATGCACCCTCACCCAAGGGTCCATTTTCCCTGAAGTAATCGAGGCTCCCTGACCACAGTCTCCATTTCTCCTAAAGGAACAGACGCTACTTGAACATAGCGTCCATTTCCCCTGGAGTTACAGACCCTCCCTGACCCTGGTCTCCGTATTCCTTCAAATTACAGTCACTCCTTGAGCCGAGCCTCCATTTCCATTCATGCTATTGACACTCCCTGACATTACTGAGGGGCCCCAACACCAGGCTCATTTTTCCTTGATGTTACAGATGCACCCTGAACCCAGTCCCCTGAAGTTACATACATTCCTTGATTGCAGGCTCAGTTTCCCCTGATCTTACAGAAGCTCTCTGACCCCAGCCTCCATTTCCCCTCAAGTTACAGACGATGCCTGACCCCAGGCTCCATTTCCGCAGACGATATACATGCTCACTGACCCCAGCCTCCATTTCCCCTGAAATTACAGACACTCCCTGACCGCAGTATCCCTTTCCCCAGAAGTTGTAGATGTTTCCAGACACAGGCTCCATTGCTCTAGAAGGAACAGACACTCCCTGACCCCGGTCTCCATTTCCCCTGAAGTTACACAGGCTCCCTGGCCCCGGTCTCCATTTCCCCTGAAGCTACAGACGCTCCCTGACCCCGGTCTCCATTTCCCCTGAAGCTACAGACGCTCCCTGACCCCGGTCTCCATTTCCCCTGAAGCTACAGACGCTCCCTGACCCCGGTCTCCATTTCCCCTGAAGTTACAGACGCTCCCTGACCCCGGTCTCCATTTCCCCTGAAGCTACAGACGCTCCCTGACCCCGGTCTCCATTTCCCCTGAAGCTACACAGGCTCCCTGGCCCCGGTCTCCATTTCCCCTGAAGCTACAGACGCTCCCTGACCCCGGTCTCCATTTCCCCTGAAGCTACAGACGCTCCCTGACCCCGGTCTCCATTTCCCCTGAAGCTACAGACGCTCCCTGACCCCGGTCTCCATTTCCCCTGAAGTTACAGACGCTCCCTGACCCCGGTCTCCATTTCCCCTGAAGCTACAGACGCTCCCTGACCCCGGAACCATTTCCCCTGAAGTTATAGACGCTCCCTGGCCCCGGTCTCCATTTCCCCTGAAGTTACAGACGCTCCCTGACCCCGGTCTCCATTTCCCCTGAAGTTACAGACGCTCCCTGACCCCGGTCTCCATTTCCCCTGAAGTTACAGACGCTCCCTGACCCCGGTCTCCATTTCCCCTGAAGTTATAGACGCTCCCTAATCTAGCAGCCATTTATTTTCCAGTTTTCAACGAGTTCACAGAGGGGCTGTGTTATCTTTTTCTTTTCATTCCGTTTTGGCTCGAAGTAGCCCTCACTGGAAATGACTAAGTTATTGATTACTTTCTTACCCACCACCGTCTGCCGAATCCAGACGCCCACGGCTCCTCTGCGCATGCGCAGTTCGCGCCGTTCCACCAGAGAGCTGCGCATGCTCACGAAGCAACACCGCAGCCGCTCATGCGCAGTCCCACTCTTTTACTCCTGCAATTTGGAGAGTGGAGTCTCAGAAACGGAAATTGCTGGGGGAAAAAAAATACACAGAATTAACATTTCGGTTGTAGTGAGATTGAGATTCTCGCACCAGGGAAGCAGTGTGTGTAAATGCAAAATACTGCAGCTGCTTGAAATCTGAAACACGCAACAGAGAATGCTGGAAAATGTACTTAGCAAATCCGAGTGGACAGAGAAACAGATTTTTCGAGTTCGGTGTGACTCCCGGAGCTGGTACTGCAGACAAGGGCTCAAATCCCAATGACTGGTATGTGGGAATTTCTATGCAATCAGCTATAATAGGAATTTAGAAAGGCAATTTTAGTAATGAAATTGTGATTACAACTTCAGTGACTAAGCTTCTATCTCCTGCATGGGAGTCAAGACCCCTTGGAATGGTGGAGGGAGCCACCCTGGTGCAGGGCTGAGTGACAGCCTTGTCATGCACATGTGTTAAAATCACAAAAACGGATAACTGGGCCTGACAGGACAAGGTATGAAACATTCCCGGTTACAGAGTAGTTTGTACAGTCCTGAAAATGTGTTGCTGGAAAAGCGCAGCAGGTCATGCAGTATCCAAGGAGCAGCAAAATGGACGTTTGGGACTTGAGCCCTTCTTCAGGAATGAGGAAAGTGTGCCAAGGAGGCTAAGATAAAAGGTAGGGAGGAGGGACTTGGGGGAGGGGCGTTGGAAATGCGATAGGTGGAAGGAGGTTAAGGCGAGGGTGATAGGCTGGAGTGGGAGTGGGAAGGTCAGGAAGAAGATTGCAGGTTAGGAAGGTGGTAAAAACAATGACTGCAGATGCTGGAAACCAGATTCTGGATTAGTGGTGCTGGAAAAGCACAGCAGCTCAGGCAGCATCCAA
This sequence comes from Chiloscyllium punctatum, assembly GCF_047496795.1. Taxonomy (NCBI): domain Eukaryota; kingdom Metazoa; phylum Chordata; class Chondrichthyes; order Orectolobiformes; family Hemiscylliidae; genus Chiloscyllium; species Chiloscyllium punctatum. The sequence goes on from NC_092766.1 coordinate 19,546,211, forward strand.
AGAGCAGTGAAATAGACGTTTCAGGCAAAAACCCTTCATCAGGAATAAAGGCAGAGAGCCTGAAGCGTGGAGAGATAAGTTCGAGGAGGGTGGGGGTGGGGAGAAAGTAGTATAGAGTACAATAGGTGAGTGGGGGAGGGGATGGTTAGGAAGGTGGTGCTGAGTTCGAGGGTTGGGACTGAGACAAGGTGGGGGGAGGGGAAATGAGGAAACTGGAGAAATCTGAGAGTCTTAAGGACCTGCATGTCCTTGGTGGAGTGGGAGGGGTAGTTGAAGTGTTGAGCCACGGGGTGGTTGGGTTGGGTTGGTTGGTCCGGGTGTCCCACAGGTGTTCTCTGAAACGTTCTGCAAGTAGTCGGCCTGTCTCCCCAATCTAGAGGAGGCCACATTGGGTGTAGCGGATGCAGAAAATGATGTGTGTGGAGGTGCAGGTGAATTTGTGACGGATATGGAAGGATCCCTGGGGGCCTTGGAGGGAAGAAAGGGGGTGAGTTGTGGGTGCAAGTTTTGCATTTCTTGCGTTTGTAGGGGAAGGTGCCGGGAATAGAGGTTGGGTTGGTGGGGGGTATGGACCTGACGAGGGAGTCACGGAGGGAGTGGTCTTTTTGGAACGCTGATAGGGGAGGGGAGGGAAATATATCCCTGGTGGTGGGGTCCGTTTGGAGGTGGCGGAAATGACGAGAGATGATACGATGTATATGGAGGTTGGTGGGGTTGTAGGTGAGGACCAGTGGGGTTCTGTCCTAGTGGCGATTGGTGGGGCAGGGCTCAAGGGCGGAGGAGCGGGAAGTGAAGGAGATGCGGTGGAGAGCATCGTCGATCACGTCTGGGGGGAAATTGTGGTCTTTGAAGAAGGAGGCATTCTGGGTTGTACAGTACTGGAAGTGGTCCTCCTGGGAACAGATGCGGTGGAGACGAAGGAATATGGGATGGCGTTTTTACAGGGGGCAGGGTGGGAGGAGGTGTAGTCTAGGTAGCTGTGGGAGTCGGTCGGTTTATAGTAAATGTCCGTGTTGATTCGATCGCCCGAGATAGAAATGGAGAGGTCTAGGGAGGGAGGAGTCTGAGACGGTCCAGGTAAATTTGAAGTCGGGGTGGAAAGTGTTGGTAAAGTGGATGAACTGTTCAACCTCCTCGTGGGAGCACGAGGCAGCGTCGATACAGTCATTGATGTAGCGGAGGAAAAGGTGAGGGGTGGTGCCAATGTAGCTGCGGAAGATGGACTGTTCCACATATCCTACGAAGAGGCAGACATAGCTGGGGCCCATGCGGGTGCCCATGGCTACTCCTTTGGTTTGGAGGAAGTGGGAGGATTGGAAAGAGAAGTTGTTCAGAGTGAGGACCAGTTCAGTCAGTCAAAGAAGGGTGTCAGTGGAAGGGTACTGGTTGGTACGGCGGGAAAGGAAGAAGCGGAGGGCTTTCAGTCCTTCGTGATGGGGAATGGAGGTGTACAGGAACTGGATGTTCATGGTGAAGATAAGGTTTTGGGGACCGGGGAAGCAAAAATCATGGAGGAGGTGGAGGGCATGGGTGGTGTCCCAAACGTAGGTGGGGAGTTCTTGGACTAAGGGGGACAGGACCATGTCGAGGTATGCAGAGATGCGTTCTGTGGTGCAGGAGCAGGCTGAGACAATGGGTCGGCCGGGGCAGTCAGGTTTGTGGATTTTGGGCAGGAGGTAGAAACAGGCAGTGCGGGGTTGTGGGACCATGAGGTTGGAGGCGGTGGATGGGAGATTTCCTGATGAGGTTATGGATGCTCTGGGAGATGCTGGTTTGGTGGTGGGGGGTGGGGTCACGGTCAAGGGTGCAGGTAGGAGGAGGTGTCCGTGAGCTGGTGTTTAGCCTCAGTGGTCGATGTGCCAAACTACTACCGCGCCTCCCTTGTCTGCCGGTTTGATAGTGAGGTTGGGATTGGAATGGAGTGAGTGGAGGGCTGTACGTTCCGAGGGTGAGAGGTTGGAGTGGGTGAGAGGGGTGGAGAGGTTGAGGCAGTTAATGTCGCGGCTGCAGTTGGCTATGAAGAGGTGGGTAAGTGGCCAGCACGGGGTGTCCAGGTGGATGGGGTGTGTTGGAGGCGGGAGAAGGGGTCATCAGAGGGTGGGCACGAATCCTGGTTGAAGAAGTAGGCGCAGAGGCGAAGGCGGCGGAAAAATTGTTCGATGTCTCGCTGCGTGTTGAACTCGGTCATCCGAGAACGTAGGGGAACGAAGGTGAGGCCTCTGCTGAGGAATGATTTTTCATCCTCAGAGAGGGGGAGGTCTGGAGGGATGGTGAAACCTCGGCAGGGCGGGGAGCGAGGACCTGGTGTGGGGTTGGAGCTGGGAGTGGGGGCGGGGTGAGGCGTGGGGCCGGGAATCGGGGCGGGAAGGGGGATGGGCGTGGTTAGGCGTTGGGGGCGTGGTTAGGTGTGCGGACGGAGGTCGGCGTGAGGCGGGGTTAGACGTGGTGACGGAGATAGGCATGGGAGCGAGATTAGGCGTGGTGACGAAATCGGCGTGGGGGCGTGGCTAGGCGTGCGGACGGTGATCGGCGTGGGGGCGTGGCTAGGCGTGCGGACGGTGATCGGCGTAGGGCGCGGCTAGGCGTGCGGACGGTGATCGGCGTGGGGCGGGGTTAGGTGTGGTGACGCTGATCGGCGTGGGGCGGGGTTAGGCGTGGTGACGGAGACGCATGCGGCGTGGTCGTGCAGGTGTACAGTTGCATATCCTGAATTGTCCCTTGAAAAAGTGGCGTGTACTGTCTTTTTGAACCACTGCAGTCCATTTAGTGTAGGTGCACCCACAATGTCAATACAGAGGCAATTCCGATTTTGACCCAAGGATACTGTAGGAACAGTGATATATTTCTAATATACTAATAGAAGACACATGGGGGATGGAAACCTGTAAATAGTGGTGTGCTGTAAGAATCAGTGCATTGGTCCACAAGTATTTACAATAAATATGAATAACTTAGATGAGGAAAGGTGATGTACTCTAGCTAAGATTTCAGAAAACACAAAGATAAACACTAGTGATAATCTGTCTATATCCCTCTGCACACATTAAGTGAGTGGGCAAAAACCTGGCAGATGGAATATGATATGGGAAAATGTAAGGTTAAGAACTTTGGCAGGAAGAATACAGGAAATTAATTAGGTACATTATTCAGGAAAAGGAACTGTGAGGAATTTACAGTCTGACATCGGAAGTGGGGAGGTATTTGAAGCTTTAGGCAGCACGATGGCACAGTAGTTAGCACTGCTGCCTCACAGCGCCAGAGACCTGGGTTCAATTCCCGCCTCAGGCAACTGTTTGTGTGGAGTTTGCACATTCTCCCAGTGTGTGCATGGGTTTCCTCCTGGTGTTCCGGTTTCCACCCACAGTTCAAAAATGTGCAGGTTAGGTGAATTGACCATGCTACATTGTCCGTAGTGTTAGGTGAAGTGGTAAATGTTGGACAATGGGTCTGGGTGGGTCGCTCTTCGGAGGGTCAGTGTGGATTTGTTGGGCTGAAGGGCTTGTTTCCACATTGTAAGTAATCTAATCTTTGTTGGACTTAAAACCAGACAATCTCCTTGCTCAAGTGAATTGCATCTCAGGTTGCTGTAGGAGGTCAGACAGGAAATTGCAGGAGCTCTGACACAAATTTTAAAATTCTTCTTGAGCCACAGGGGCAGTATCAGAAGATTGCCAATGTAAGAGGGGTGGCAGATGTGAACCAGGTGAGTCTAACGTCAGTGGTTGGGAAGCTATTAGAGAAAGTTCTGAAGGAGTGAATTAATACACTCTGGGAAAGCCATGGGTTAATTAAGGATAGTCAGAGGGAGGTCATGCCTAGCAAATTTATTAGAACTTTTGAAAATGTGATGAAAGTGTGTGGATGAGGGAAGTGCAGCTGATGTAGTTTTTAGCAAAGCTTTTGGCAAAGTCCCACATGGGAGACTGATCGAGAAGATTAAAGTACATGAAATTGAGGGACACTTGGTGAAATAGATAAGAAACTGGCTTAGTTAATAGGATTCTGGATTAGTGGTGCTGGAAAAACACAGCAGTTCTGGCAGCATCCGAGGAGCAGGAAAATCGACGTTTCAGGCAAAAAGCCCTTTATCAGGATACAAGGGGTAGTGGTAGAAGGCTGTTTGAGTGACTGAAGGCCAGTGTTTCGTAGAGTCACTCAAGGATCAGTACTGGGATGCTTATTGTTTGTTATATACATAAATGATATAGATGGGAGAATATTCAGCACATTTACAGATGACACCAAGATTTGTAGTGTGGCTAATAACAAAGGAGATGGTTGTAGGTTACAGGAAAATATGAATGGGTTTGCCAGATGGGCGAGCAATTGGAAATAGTTTTTAACCCTGATAAGTGAGAGGTGATGCACTTTAGAAGAAACAAGATGATGGAGTATTTAATGAATGGTAGGACACTGGGTAGCTTAGAGAAACAGAAGGATCTTCGGGTAATAATTCACAATCCCTGAAGTCAGCAGAGCATACAACTAGGAAGTTAAGAAGGCTTATGGGACACTTGCTTTCATTAGTTATGGCATAGAATACAAGACCAAAGACGTAACGTTGGAGTTGTACAGAGTGCTGGTCAGGCCACAACTGGAGTACTATGTGCAGGTTGACTGAAAGGATGTGATAGCACTAGAGGGGGTACAGAACAGATTCATCGTTCTGTTGCCTGGAATGGAGAAACTGAGCTGTAAGGAGAGATAAGATAAGATTGGATTGTTTTCTTTAGAGCGTCTGCTATTGAGATTTCTAAGATTATGAAGGATATGGACAGGCTGAATAGAGAGCAGCTGTTCCTCTTGGTTGAGGGGTCAATCATGAAAGAGCATATTTTTCATGTAGGGGGTAGAAAATTTAGAGGAAATGTATTGCTGCAGAAGGTAGTGGAGGCTGGAAACCTTAGAACCTTTTCAAAAATATTTGGATGAGTACTTCAAATATCAGTAAATTCAAGGAGATGGGACATCTCACAGAACACAGGGAGAATGAGCCATTTGGATACAGAACTAGCTCAAGGGTAGAAGACAGAGAGTAGTGGTGGAGGGTTGTTTTTCAAACTGGAGACCTGTGACCAGTGGAGTGCCACAAGGATTGGTGCTGGGGTCCTCTACATAAATCATTTGGATGCGAGCATAAAAGGTACAGTTAGTAAGTTTGCAGATGACACAAAAATTGGAGGTGTACTGGACAACAAAGAGGGTTACCTCAGATTACAACAGGATCTTGATTAGATGGGCTAATGGGCTGAGAAGTGGCAGATGGACTTTAATTCAGATAAATGCGAGGTGCTGCATTTTGGGAAAGCAAATCTTAGCAGGACTTATACACTTAATGGTAAGGTCCTAGGCCGAGGGAGTGTTGCTGAACAGAGACCTTGGAGTGCAGGTTCATAGCTCCTTGAAAGTGGAGTCGCAGGTAGATAGGATAGTGAAGAAGGCGTTTGGTATGCTTTCCTCTATTGGTCAGAATATTGAGTACAGGAGTTGGGAGGTCATATTGCGGCTGTATGGGACATTGGTTAGGCCACTGTTGGAATATTGCGTACGGTTCTGGTCTCCTTCCTATTGGAAAGATGTTGTGAAACTTGAAAGGGTTCAGGAAAGATTTACAAGGATGTTGCCAGGGTTGGAGGATTTGAGCTATAGGGAGAGGCTGAACAGGCTGGGGCTGTTTTCCTTGGAGTGTCGGAGGCTGAGGGGTGACCTAAGAGAGGTTTATAACATTGAGGGGCATGGAGAGGGTAAATCGGCAAAGTCTTTTCCCTGCGGTCAGGGAGTCCAGAACTGGAGGGCATAGGTTTAGGATGAGAGGGGAAAGATATAAAAGAGACCTAAGGGGCAACTTTTTCACAGAGCGGGTGGTATGGATATGGAATGAGCTGCCAGAGGAAGTGGTGGAGCCTGGTACAATTGCAACATTTAAGATGTATTTGGATGGGTATATGAATAGGAAGGGTTTGGAGGGATATGGGCCGGGTACTGGAGGTGGGACTAGATTGGGTTGGGATATCTGGTTGGCATGGATGGGTTGGACTGAAGGGTCTGTTTCCATGCAGTACATCTCTATGACTCTCTGACTCGAGGTGCAGGAAATTGGGATGAGCACATTTTTGATGGTAGCTATGTTGGTGCAGATTCAATATGCCAAAGGGCTCTTTCAGTGCTGTATGAATCTAGGTGAACACCATTTTAATGGAAATAGACTGCTGAAAGCTACAGAACACAGGGATTGAGGAGTCTTTGTCCGTGAGGCTAGCATCCAGGTTCAATGGGTAATATGGAAGGGAAATGGAATGTTGGACTTTATTTTAAAAGGGATTTGAGTATAAGAGTACACTGGTTTTTCTCAAGTTATACAAGACACTAGTCATTCCATAGCTGGAATATTCTGAACAGTTTTGGGTCATTTATCGAAGGAAAGATATACTTGCATTGAAGGCAGTCCAGAGAAGGTACAGTGGGGCTGACACCAGGTATCAAGGGACTGCATTATGAGGAGAGGTTGATTGGTTGGACCTGTACTCATTAGAATATAGAAGAATGAGAAGCAAACATATTGAAACATGCAAGATTATTAGGGGACTAGATTATGTAGATGTGGTGTTGTTGTTTCCCCTTTTGGGAGAGTCTTGAGCTGCATAACATAATCTCAGAATAAGGGGCCACACTTCTAAATGATGAGAAATTTCTTTTTGAGGGTAGTGATTCTGCAGAATTATTTACCACGGAGGGTTGTCTAGGCTTGGTTATTAAGTATTTTCATGGCTAACATTTTTAACCAATAAGGGAATCAAGGATTTTGCAAAACAGACAGGAAAATGGAATTGAAGTTTATCAAATCAATCACATCTCATTGAATAATGGAGCAGACTAGATTGGCTAAATGACCTTGTTCTGCTCCTATGTCTTATTGCCTTATATTTTCAAATCTGAATGGTGAATGGCTTTGTGGAGACCTTTCAGGAAGTGGTCTTCAAATGTATCTGCTCTCCTTGAAGTTTGAAATGGTGGTGGTCATTACTTTAGGAAAGTCGAAGAGTGTGGTGCTGTAAAAGAACAGCCAGTCAGGCAGCATCTGAAGAGCAAGAGAATGACATTTTGAGCATAAGCTCTTCAACAGGAAAGGGTTAGGTGATGCTGTCTAGGAAGCACATCTTGTAAACACTGCTTCGACTGAGTGTTAGCTTTTGAGGAATGGAGTGTTTCAATTGGTAGCTCAGGTAGCAGTCAACAGGCTAATCTGTCCTGATGGCAAATCTCTTCTATACCTCTCTAATGCAATTCATCATTATTATAATGTGGTAACCAGTATTGCACACAGTACTCCAGTTGTGGCCTAAGAGCCTTTATGCATATCTTCCTTGCTCTTTTACTCTATGCCTTGGCTTATAGAGGTAAGTATCACTGATGCCTTCTTAACTATCTTATCTACCTGCCATGCCCTTCAGAGATCTATGGATATGCACACTTAGATCTTTTTGATGTACTTTTCAAGTGGGAGGGCTAACAATTCCAGCTGTTACTGCTCTGCTCACCTGACTAGTATTTGCTATCCCCCTGCAGTTTACACCTATTTAATCATAATTTACCTCCTTACCAATTTTCATGTCATCCATGAACTTCTTGATCGTAGCCCCTACATTTATGCCCAGATCACTTATACACCACACAAATAGTAATGTCCCTAGAACTGAGCCCTGCAGACCCACCTGGAAGCTGACTTCAAGTCACAGAAATATCCCTGTACCATCAGTTCTGCTTCCTGACTCTCAACCAACTTCGCATCCAACTTATCATTTGATTTGGATCCCACAGACTCTTACTTTCTTGATCAGTCTACCATGAAGGTCTCTACCAAAGCTTTTAATAAAATGCATGTAAGTCACATCAAAAACATGACCCTTATCACACTCCTTGTTTTCTTCCCAAACACAAGCTTCAATGAAGGTCAAACATGACCTTCCTCTGACAGTTCCATGCTATTTCTGATTCATCTCTATCACTCAAAATATAGATATGTGCTCTGTCAGAATTCTTTTTCATAACATCATTGCCTCCAAATCTGGACGGACTGATGCTGCCTGAGCTGCTGTGCTTTTCCAGCACCACTCTAAATATAGACTCTGATCTCCAGCATCTGCAGTTCTCACTTTTTCCAGACTGTAAGTTCCTATCCCATCCTCACTTTTTTTTAATTATGGGATGACTTCAGTGCTGTAATCCTCTAACACCTCCCTGTGACCATTAGGGATTTGTATATTAATGCCAGCACTGCTGCTTTGCTTGCCACAACAGACTAGAAATACATTTATTTACTTCGAGATTTTGGAAAGGATTTGTAGCTCAGGTTGTAAATTTGCTTGCTGAGTAAGTAGATAACATTATCAGAGCCTCAGGTGCAGCATTGGTGTTCTGCCACGCTTGATATTTATCTCTCTCTTTGTTGTGGTAGGTGATATCATCTCCAGTTCTGTTTCTGAGCAGTTGGTAAATGCGGTCCAAATCTAGATATTTATTAATAGAATTCTGGTTTGAATGCCAGGCCTCTAGGAATTCCCATGCATGTATTTGTTTATCCTGTCTCAGGACAGATGTATGTTAGGTACTCAACTACAGGAGCAATGATGCTAATGCCCAAAAATGTAACGGAAGCAGGACATTATTTAATGAGCTACAACACACTGTAGCACCCAGGAACTATGAGAAGCTGAGGAAAAACACCTATACAGTGTACTCAGGAACAATGGGTACCCAATAAGCACAGTCCACTGATTTCTGCACAATTGACCTAAACAAAAAGACACAACACCCCCAGAGACTCTAGCCACTCAGCCATACATCTAAGACATCTCTGAGATGATGACCAGACTACTCTAGCTCCCAGGTATCATGGTAGCCCACAAACTACCACCAAACTGAAACAGCTCCTGATGAATTTAAAGGACCCTGTATCACTAACCAGCAGAATGAACATACAAAATATCCTGCAAGGACTGCAACAAACATTACATTGGACAAGCGGGCAGGAAACTAGCCACCAAAAAACAAGAGGGATACCAGTTCGACTGGGACAATACATCCTTCCTGGGACAGGCTAAATAGAGGCACACACAAGAATTCATAGAGGCCTGGCATTCAAACTGGAACTCCATTAACAAACATTAGATCTGGACCCCATTTAGCAAACTCTCAGAAGCAGAAACAGAAATTATATCAGCTACGACAACAACCAAGATAGATAAATAACAAGCGGGGCAGAGCACCAATTCTTCACTGGAGGCTTACTGATGTTACCAGTCATGGTGATGAAACATCTGAGAACAAAGAGAGTCATAGAGATATACAGCACGGAAACAGACCCTTCAGTCAAACCTGTCCATGCCGACCAGATGTTCCACCTCCCGCACCCGGACCATATCCCTCTAAACCCTTACTATTTCATTTACCCATCCAAATGCCTCTTAAACGTTGCAATTGTATCTGCCTCCACTACTTCCTCTGGCAACTCGTTCCATACACGTACCACCCTCTCTGTGAAAGCGTTGCCCCGTAGATCTCTTTTATATCTTTCCCCTCCCACCCGAAACCTTATTCGACCTGGACCCAATATACCTGCCACTGCAATGGACAGGTGGAACTGACAACCGGAAGCAGCAGATTCAAACCACGACAAATGCTGGAGGAAAGATCACAGAAGCGCTTCACAGGAGGCTCCCAAGTACTGAGGATGTCACCTAGACAGGGGACGAAACGTCTGTAACACAAATTCCCAGCTCGGCGAACAGAACCACAGAACTTTGCCTATTTACCCTATCCATGCCCCTCATAATTTTGTAAACCTCTATAAGGTCACCCCTCAGCCTCTCCCTATAGCTCAAATTGCCCAACCCTGGCAACATCCTTGTAAATCTTTTCTGAACCCTTTCAAGTTTCTCAACATCTTTCCGATAGGAAGGAGACCAGAATTGTACACGATATTCCAACAGTGGCCTAACCAATGCCCTGTACAGCCACAGCATGACCTCCCAACTCCTGTACTCAATACTCTGACCAGCAAAGGAAAGCATACCAAATGCCTTCTTCACTATCCTATCTACTTGCCACTGCACTTTCAAGGAGCTATGAACCTGCACTCCAAGGTCTCTTTATTCAGCAACACTCCCATTAAGTGTATAAGTCCTACTAAGATTTGCTTTTCCAAAATGCAGCACCTTGCATTTATCTGAATTAAACTCCATCTGCAGCTTCTCAGCCCATTGGCTCATCTGGTCAAGATCCTGTTGTAATCTGAGGTAACCCTCTTCGCTGTCCACTACACCTCCAATTTTGGTGTCATCTGCAAACTTACTAACTGTACCTCTTATGCTCACATCTAAATCATTTATGTAAATGACAAAAAGTAGAGAACCCAGCACCAATCCTTGTGGCACTCCACTGGTCACAGGCCTCCAGTCTGAAAAACAACCGTCCACCACCACCCTCTGTCTTCTACCTTTGAGCCAATTCTGTATCCAAATGGCTAGTTATCCATGTATTCTGTGAGATCTAACCTTGCTAATCAGTCTCCCATGGGGAACCTTGTCAAACACCTTGCTGAAGTCCGTATAGATCACATCTACCGCTCTGGCCTCATCAGTCCTCTTGGTTACTTCCTCAAAAAACTCAATCAATTTTGTGAGACATGATTTCCCATGCACAAAGCCATGTTGACTATCCTAATCAGTCCTTGCCTTTCCAAATACATGTACATCCTGTCCCTCAGGATTCCCTCCAACAAATTGCCCACGACTGACATCAGGCTCACTGGTCTATAGTTCCCTGGCTTTTCCTTACCACCTTTCTTAAACAGTGGCACCATGTTAGCCAGCTTACTGTCTTCTGGCACCTCACCTGTGACAGTCGATGATACAAATATCTCAGCGAGAGGCCCAGCAATCACTTCTCTAGCTTCCCACAAATCTACCAGCTCAGCAAGCAAATTTACAACCTGACATTTATTTACTACGGATTGTCGGTGCCACTGGCTGGGCCAGCATTCAACAATAGCACGAGACAAACAGAGGAACCCAGAGAATTTCGAGAGGTATGGCACTTATTCCATGGACTCTATCAATAAACACATTGACCTACACCTAAATACCGACCAATGTAACAAGCGACCGGAAGCAGCAGGAACAAAACAGCAGCGCTTCACAGGAGGCTCAATGGCATTGAGGATGTCACCTAGAAAAGGGGAAAAAAACGTCTGTAAACCAAATTCCCAGCTTGGTGAACATACCCACAACAACCGCAACCTGTACTCGAGCTAAAATCTTTACTCAAACCTTGATCTACTGCATATCTCGGTTTGCCCTTGACAACGTGGCGACGAACTTCTCCCCTTTACGGCTGCTGGACTCGCTGTATTCATGTATTTCACAGCTCTTCGCTTTGATATGCATGCTTGTATTGCCCTTGCAATTGTAAAGACCAGAGCAAAGTATTAATTGTGGACAGTGCTTTTGAATGCGATTACTTTCGGAATATAAAAATGGTGTAAGGCCAATATATATTATTCCATATCCATAATTTTGTACATGCGCCCACAGAATTGTTGGAATCATGTCGCAAAATTGGTAGTTTGATTTAACGGCAGGCTGCAACAATGGGGGTTGATTTACCCAGTATTCTGGACGTAAAGAATACGCCCTACCTCCAGAACAGGAGCTGCGTGCGCAATCACAGCGCAGCGAAGCGATTGAAGCATGCGCATTACGGGCCGGTGCGGGGGTATGCGCAGTCACCCCCGAAGCAGAACGGCTGGTTGAGCGGGCGGAGGATCGGGAAGGAAAAGGACGGCAGCGGAGGAGAAGTAGATTTTTTTTGAACGCCGACTGACGGCTGCTGTGCCGGAAGGTAAAGTGGTTGCGTCCACCGATCCCGGAGAAAGCAGCTAATGTTCCAGCGCCTGCTTCAATCTGGACGCAATGCGCCTGCGCGGCTTCCATGTAATTTTGGCTCCAGGTCAATGTCCACCCCCAGACTGGACTTGATCCTGTGTCTGCGGGTACAGGGACTATCCACACACCCCTATTAACATCCCGTTCTAGTACCGTCCTCCAATTTGATTATTGGTATAAACTGGAAAGGGTACAAAAAGATTTATAAGGTTCATAGCTCTTTGAAAGTGGAGTCGCAGGTAGATAGGATAGTGAAGAAGGCGTTTGGTCTGCTTTCCTTTATTGGTCAGAGTATTGAGTACAGGAGTTGGGAGGTCATGTTACAGGACATTGGTTAGGCCACTATTGGAATGTTGCGTACAATTCTGGTCTCCTTCCTATCAGAAAGATGTTGTGAAACTTGAAAGGGTTCAGAAAAGATTGACAAGGATATTGCCAGGGTTGGAGGATTTGAGTTATAGGGAGAGGCTGAACAGGCTGGGGCTGTTTTCCTTGGAGTGTCAGAGGCTGAGAGGTGACCTGATAGAGGTTTACAAAATTATGAGGGGCATGGATAGGGTAAATAGGCAAAATCTTTTCCCTGGGGTCAGGGAGTCCATAGGAGGGCATAGGTTTAGGGTGAGAGGGGAAAGATATAAAAGGGACCTAAGGGGCAACTTTTTCATGCAGAGGGTGGTATGGAATGAGCTGCCAGAGGAAATGGTGGAGGCTGGTACAATTGCAACATTTAAGAGGCATTTGGATGGATATATAAATAGGAAGAGTTTAGAGGGATATGGGCCAGATGCTGGCAGGTGGGACCAGATTGGATTGGGATATCTGGTTGGCATGGACGGGTTGGACCGAAGGGTGTGTTTCCATGCTGTACATCTCTATGACACTATGACATTAAGGAGACTGGGCTGTTTCAGTTATGATAGGCTGGGACTTCTTTCCCCTGGAGGGTGAGATGTGATCTTGTAGAGATTTGTAAAACCATGAGGGGGTGTAGATAAGGTGACAAGGGGAGGCAATGGGCTTGTGGTGACATTGCTGGACTGTTAATCCAGAGACCCATGTAATGTTCTAGGGACCCAAGGTTTAAATCCCACTGCGGCAGGCGGTGAATTAAATTAAAAATCTGGAATTAAGTGTCTAAGGATGACCATGAATCCATTGCCGATTTTGGAGAAAGACCCATCTGGTTTGCTGATGTCCATTAGGAAAGGAAACCAACATCTTTGTCTAGTCTGGATTACGTGTGACACCAGACCCACAGCAATGTTCTTGACTCTTAACCTGCCCTCCAGGAAAGGCAATAAATACTGGCCTTGCCAACAATGTTCTTTTGCTCAAAGTTTGTGAGAAGATTTGTAGCTCGGGTGCTCATTGTGGTTCTGTTCGCCGAGCTGGGAATTTGTGTTGCAGACGTTTCGTCCCCTGTCTAGGTGGCATCCTCAGTGCTTGGGACCCTCATGTGAAGCGCTTCTGTGTTGTTTCCTCCAGCATTTATAGTGGTTTGTCTCTGCTGCTTCTGGTTGACAGTTCCAGCTGTCCGCTGACAGCGGACAGCTGGAACTGACAACCGGAAGCAGCAGAGACAAACCACTATAAATGCCGGAGGAAACAACACAGAAGCGCTTCACAGGAGGCTCCCAAGCACTGAGGATGTCACCTAGACAGGGGATGAAACGTCTGCAACACAAATTCCCAGCTCGGCGAACAGAACCACAACAATGTTCTTTTGCTCTGAATGAATATTTTTGTAAAAAGCCAAGGATTTGTCCCCAGGGTAAGGGAGGACAAAATTAGAGAGCATAGATTTAAGGTAAGCGGGGAAAGCTTCAAAAGGGATCTGAGAGGCAATTTTTTCACACATGGTGCATATATGGAATGAACTGCCAGAGGAAGTGGGAGAGGGAAGTACATTTATAACCTTTGAAAGACGTTTGGACTGTTACATGGATAGGAGGCATTTAGAGGGATATTGGCCAAATGCAGGCAAATGGAACTAGTTCAGTTTCAGAAACCTGGTGGGTGTGGACAAGTTGGGCAGAAGGGTCTGTTTCCGTGCTGTATGACTCTAAATTCTGTGTGTGCGCCATTGCAACAACGACCCCTACACGAAACCTATCTCCAAATTGTACTTTTTTCAGGGTATGGGGCATCCAGCCTAACATCACCACTCCCAGCCCAACACCTGCCTCCAAATTGCACTTGATCCTCTCTGTATGGCGACTGAGACCATTCCAATACTGTCTTCTCAACCAAACCACCACCTCCATCCCAATACCCATCTCCAAACTGCACTTGGTCCTTGTGCCTGGGTACAGGGACCACTTCAACACCACATCTCACCTACGTAACTACCCCCATCTAAATATACACCTCCAAACATCATTTGATATTCTGTATGTGAATACAAGAATCAATGCAAAATGCCTCCACCCCAATATAAGCCTTCAAACTGCACTTGGTCCTCGATGTGTGAGTCAAAAGACCAGCCCAACACCAGCCCCACCCCAACACTACCCATGACCAACACCACCACCCCACCTCAATTTTGTATGTCAGTTCATAATGTGCAGTTCGATTTAGGTTTTTCTGTCTTCACATTCTTCTGCCATAATATGGTAATGGGTGACTAGCATAGATCAAGCACATATTCAGAGTATCTGTGACCAAGGGAAATGGGATTGTCACTGGCTGGGCTAGTATTTACTGCCCATTCCGAGAGAAGATAGTGGTGAGTTGCCTTCTTGAATTGCCTTCTCTCAGTCCATTTGGTGTATTACACCCAAAATGCTATTAGGGAGCGAATTCTAGGATTTTGACCAAGTGTCAATAGGAACAACGATATGTTTTCAAGTCTAGATGGTGAGTGGTTTGGAGAGGAACTTGCACGAAGTAGTGTAATTTTACATCTGCTGTCCTTGCCTTCTAGGTGGGAGCAGGTGAGGAAGGTGCTGCTTAAGGAGTCTTGGTGAATTTGTACAGTTCATCTTGAAGATTGTGCACACTGCTGCCACTGAGTGTCAGTTGTGAAGGAGCTGAATGTGAATGTGGTGCCAGTCATTTTGACAGTTGTTGGAGCTGCACTAATCCAGGCAAGTGGCCAGTACTCGATCATATTCCTGACTTTGAGTCATAGAGTCCTAGAGCACGGAGACAGGCCCGTCACCTCAAACTGGTCCATGCCGACCAAAGTATCCATCTACGTTATCCCCATATCCTTCTAAACCTTTCTTATCCATGTAGTTATCCAAATGCCTTTTAGCTGATGTTAATATGCCCACCTCAACCACTTCAGCTGGCAGCTCATTCCATATGTGTACCACCTTCTGTGTAAAAAAAAAAAAAGTTGCCCCTTAGCTTCCCTTTTCTTTCCCTTCTAACCTTAAACTGATGTCGTCTTGTCTTCGATTCCCCAAACATGGGTAAAAGTTGAGTGCACTCACCCTATCATGATCTTATACACTCCTATAAGATTTCCCCCTCAGTCTCCTACGCTCGAAAGAAAAAAGTCCTAACTTGTCCAACTCCACCTGTAACTCAGACCTTGAAGTCCTGGGGACATTCTTGTAAATTTCTTCTGCACGTTTTCCAGCTTAATAGCATCCTTCTGATAGCAAGGTGACCAAAATGGAGCACAGTACTCCATGTGCGACCTCACCATTGTCCTATACAACTACTACATAACGTTCCCACTTCTATTCTCAATGCCCTAACTGATGAAGGTCAAAAGCCTTCTTCACTGCCCTGTCTACCTGTGACTCCACTTTCAGAGAACCGTGCACCTGAACCCCAAGGTCCTTTTGTTCCACTACACTCTTTCAGGCCCTACCATTCACCATGAAAATGAAAGACCTCACACTTCCCTATATTAAACTCCAGTTGGCATTTCTTGGCCCCCTTCCCCAATTGATCAAGGTCCTGCTGCAATTTCTGATACCATCCTCACTGTCCACGATACCACCTATTTTAGTGTCATCTGCAAACTTGCTAATCATGCCATGTACATTCTCGTCCAAATCATTGATATAGATAGCAAGCAGTAATGGGCCCAGCATTGACCCCTGAGGCACTCCACTACTCACAGGCCTTCAGTCCGACAGTTTTCCTTCTGCTTCCTACCATCAAACCAATTGTGTATCCAATTTGCTCGTTCCTCCTGGACTCCATGCAATCTCACCTTCCTGAACAGCATACCACATCAAACCTTATCAAAGGCATTACTGAAATCTATATAGATTATGTCTACCACCCTGCCAGTTCCTGGTCACTTCATCAGAGAACACTAACAAATTTATGAGGCGTGATCTGCCATGCACAAAGCCTTGCTGACGACTCCTAATCAAACCCCGTCTTTCCAAATGCATGTATCTCTTATCTCTCATAATCTTCTTAAGTAACTTACCGACCACAGATAGTTTCCAGGTTTTTCTATGCAGCCCTTCTTGAGTAAAGGCACAGCATTTGCTACCCTGCAGTCTTCCAGGACCTCACCTGTGGCAAACCCTGATGCAAAAATATCAGCCAGGGCACCGTAATTTCTTCTTTAGCCACTTGCAGTGTTCTTGGATATTCCTGGTCAGGACCGGGAGATTTATCCACCTTCATACACTCTAATGTGTCCAACGCCACCTCTACTGTGATATGGACTGTCCCCAAGGTATCACCACTAACTTCCCAAAGTTCCCCAACTTTTCATGTCTTTCTACACAGTAAACACAGAAGAGAAATATTCATTGAGGACCTCACCCATCTCCTGTATTTCTACACATTCATGGCCACTTTTGCGCCTTGAGGGGTCCTATTATCTCTCTAGTTATTCTTTCTCCCTTAATATACTTAAAGACCCTCTTTGGATTCACCCTAGTCTTCTCAGCCAAGATTATCTCGTGCCCCCTTTCCTTTCTCCTGATTTCCTTCAATAAACTCCTGTATTACCTATGCACCTCCAGGGGTTCCCTTGATTTTAGCTGCCTATACCTGAGCTATGCCTCTTTTGTTTTCTGATCAAGGCCTCAATATCTCTTGTCATCCAGGGTTCCCTAAGCATGCCAACCTTGCCCTTCACCCCCACAGGAACATGTAGACATGAACTCTAACTATCTCACTTTGAAAGGCCACCACTTGTCGGAGGTCCCTTTGCCTGCAAACGAACTGTTCCAATCAATCCCTGCAAGTTCCTGTCTAATTCCATCAAAATTTGCCTTGCCCCAATTTAGAACTTGAACCTGTGGACCAGTTAGGTCCCTGTCCATAACTATTTTAAAATTAATCTAACGATGGTGACTGGCCCCAAAGTGCACTCCCACTGTTACCTCAGTCACCTGTCCTGACCTGTTTCTCAAGAATAGGTTGAGTGTTGCCCTGACCGAGTAGGACTCTCTACATACTGCTTGAGGAAACTTTCCTGAGCGCACTTAACAAACTCCACCCCATCTAAGCCCTGAATGCTGAGACAGTATCAGTCTATGTTATGAAAATTAAAATCCCTGACTATGACTTGCTCCTGCAAGTCTCCCCAGTTTTCCTGCGTATTTGTTCCTTTAATTCCCATTGTCTATTTGGAGGAATATAGTACAACCCCAATAACGTCACCATCCCCTTCTTATTTCTTAGCTCCACCCACAAAACCTCACTGAGTGATCATTCAGTTATTTCATCTCTGACTACTGCTGTGATGCTCGCCTTAATCAAAAATGCAATTTTCCCCCTCCCCACTTTCCACACCTCTGTCCTGCCCCAAAGCATTGTTTCCTGTCTTCACATTCTACTGACACCTTGTGCAATGGAATTACAACAGGAAGAGAGATTGTGTGGATGCGCACAATAATGATTAAGGCAGGGTTTGAAACTGAGCTGCAGTAGTATGGTAATGTGTGGGCCAGCACAGATCAAGCAGATGTTCAGAGTATCTGTGACCAAGAGACATGTTCCACACTGGGCAAGCATTGACTGTCCATCCTTCGAGAAGATAGTAGTGAGCTGCCTTCTATCAGTCCATTTGATTTACTACACCCAGAATGTGGTTAGGGTGTGAATTCTAGGATTTTGACCTGGTAATACTAATGAACAGTGATAGGTAGTCAAGTATAGATGGTGAGTGGCTTGGAGGTGAACTTTCAGGTGGTAGTATTACTACGTATCTGCTGTCCTTGTCCTTCTCGATGGGAGCAGTTATGGAAGTTGCTGCTTAAGAAGCCTTGGTGAATCTTTGCAGTTCATCTTGAAGATGGTGCACACTGCTGTGACTGACTCTTAGTTGTGTAGGAGCTGAATGTTTGTGGATGTGGTGCCAGTCATCTTGAGAGTTATTGGAGCTATGCTCCTCCAGGGAAGTGGGGGCTATTCCATCACATTCCTGACTTTTGCCTTGTAGATGTTGGACAAGCTTTGGGTGGATCACGAGGTGAGTTTTCCACTGCAGGATCCTTGAAGCAGTATGTGAATAGTGTAACTCGAAAGGCTTGACCTGATGTTGGAGAATAAGCCAGACGCGGTGATCAAAATTTCAGTAGGGGAACATTTAGGGAACAGTAACCATAATTCCACAAGTTTTTAAGTAACTAATGCATAAGAATAAGAGTGAAAGTGCTGATCTAGGGAAAGGCTAACTACGACAATATTAGGCAGGAACTGGAATGTACTTTTGAGAAGCTGTTTGAAGGTAATTCGCATCTGATTTGGGAATCTTTTAAAGACTAGTTGATCAGAGTGTTCCTGTGAAAATCAGGGATAAGAATGACAAGATTCAGGAAGCTTACATGACAAGAGAGGTTGAATGCTTAGTCAAAAAGAAAAATAAACCATACTAAGGTTTATGAAACTGAAGACAGACAAAACCTGTGAAGAATATAAAGATATTAGGAAAGAATTCAAGCAAGGGAACAGGGCTAATAGAGGTCACAGCAAGTCCTTGGCACACAGGAATAAGGAAAATCTCAAAGCGTTTTTTTACATATACAGGAATCAAGAGGCCAGCTAGGGAAAGGCTAGATCCACTCAAGGATAGAGAAGGGAATTTATGAGTGGAGCTGGTGGAAGTGGGTGAGGTTCTTGTTAATACCGATGCAAAGTATTTAATAAAGAAGAAAGACATGGTGGATTGTCAGTTTAGAATGGGGCATGTTGATATTCTAAGGCATGTTAATATATAAAAGGAGGGGTTCTTGGGTGTTTTCAAAAGCATTCAGGGAACCGGTCCCCAGATCCTGATTGATTACAGAATACTGAGAGAGAGGCAGGAGTATTCTGGGGCCTTGTACAAAGACTTTGTCCTCGTTATTCACAGGAGAGGTCCCAGAGGATTGGAGAACAGCCAATGTTGTTCCTCTTTAAGAAAGGCGACAGGGATAATTCAGGAAATTACAGGCCTTGTGAGCCTTAGAGCTAGAATGATGGAGACCCTATCATGTACAGTCTCTTCGGCCCAACGAGGCCATGCCGACCCTCCAAAGAGTAACCCACCCAGATTCATTCATCTACCCTATCATCTATATTTACCCCTGACTAATGCACCTAACGTACACAGACCTGAACATCATGGGCAGTTTAGCATGTCCAATTCACCTAACCTACACACCTTTGGGAGGAAATCGGAGCATCTGGAGGAAACCCACACAGACACAGTGAGAATGTGCAACCTCCACTCAGACAGTCACCCAAGGCTGGAATCAAACCCCAGTCACTGGCGCTGTGAGGTGGCAGTACTAACCACCGAGTCACCGTGCCATCCCTCCACTGAGCCACCATGCCGTCCGTTCAGTGGTAGGGAATTTACTGAAGAAACTTCTTATGGGCAGATTTACAAACATGGAATCAGCAGTCGACAGCGTGGCTTGTGTGGGGGAGGTCATGCCTTACAAATTTGATTGAATTTTTTGAGGAATGCCAAAGTTGATTAAGGCCAGTGCAGTGGCTGTTTTCTCTATCGCCTTTAGCAAGGCCTTTGACAAGGTCCCTCATAGCAGGCTGAGCCAAAACGTGGGATCTGCAGTAAGCTGGCAAGATGGATATAGAACTGGCTTGGTTATAGAAGACAGAGAGTAGCTGTGTAAGAGTGTTTTCCTGACTGGAGATCTGTGGCCAGTAGTGTTCTGCAGGGATCAGTTTTGGGGCTCCTGTTCTTTGTAATGAACATAAATGGTTTGGAGGAGAGTTAGGTGGTCTGATTAGTAAGTTTGCAAATGACACAAAGTCTGGAGGACTTGCAGATAGTGAAGAGAATTACCAGAGAATATGGCAGGATATGGATAGGCTGGAGACTTGGGTGGAGAAATGGCAGATAAAATGTAAATGTGTAGTGATGCATTTTGCAGGCGGCACATTAGCATAGTGGTTCACCCTGCTACCTCATAGTGCTCGGCACCCGGGTTCAATGCCAGCTTCGGGTGACTGTCTGTGTGAAGTCTGTGCATTCTCCCCTTGGCTGCGTGGGTTTCATCCAGGTGCTCCGGTTTCCCCTCTCAAATCAAAGGTATGCAGATTAGGTGGATTGGCCAGGCTAAATTCCCCATAATATCCAGGCATGTGTGGGTAAGGTGGATTAGCCATGGAAAATGCAAAGTTACAGGGTTGGGATAGGGGGGTGAGTGTGGGTGTGGTGCTCTTCTGAGAGTCAGTGTGGACTTGTTACGTTGAATGGCCTGTTTCAGCATACTGGGGATTCTAATACAGGAGGGAGGTATACAGTAAATGGCACGACACTTAGTAGCATCAAGATACAGGCAGATCTCAGCTTTCAGGTCCACAGAATGAATGAGAGAATTAGCTTTTTTGTCACAGTTCCCTGAAAGTGGCAACACAAGTGAATGAGCTGGTCAAGATTGCATTTGGCATGTTGTCTTCATTGGTCAGGCGTAGAGTATAAACATTACCAAGTCATGTTGCAGCTTTATGGAACTTTAAAAACATCATATTTGGAAGATTGTGAACAGTTCTGGTCACCACACAACTGGACTGCTTTTAAGAGGGTTCAGGAAAGGTTCGGCAGGATTTTGCCTGCTTTTGGAGGGTGTTACCTGTAAGTGGAGGTTGGACAAATTTGGTTTGTTTTCATATAAACATCACAGGCTGAGGGGCGATCTGAAATAAATTTACAAAATATGCCAGGCATGGATAAAATGGATAGTTTGAGTCTTTTTTTCCTAGGGCAAAAGTATCTATTAGTAGGGAACATAGATTTAAGGTAAAAGTAGGTAAGTTTAAAGGAGGGGTGAGAGGCATGTTCTTTTTACACAAGGTGGGAAGTGCCTGGAATGCGGTGCCAGAGGAGATGTGGAAACCGATACAACTGCAATGTTTAAAGGCATCTTGACAGATACATGAATAGACAGGAAATAGAGGGATGCAGACTACATACAGGGAAAAGGCTTTTAGTTTAAAAAGGTGTCATCTGTCAGTGCAGGCTTGATGGGCTGTTCCTGTGCTGTGTTGTTCTTTATTCCAGAATTATTAGCTTCTGAACTGCTTTTGTAGCCGCATTACTTAACTGACTAGTTCAGTTCAGTTTCTGGTCAATGGTAACCATTGGTTCTTTATAGTAGGGGCTTCAATGATGCTCCTGCCATTGAATGTCAAGAGGGGATGGTTACATTCTCTCTCGCTGGAGCTCATCATTACCTGACACTTGAGTGGTGCAAATGTTATTTGCCGCTAGTCAGTCAAAGCCTGGAAATTGTCTCATTCTAGATCATTGAAAAGCAACTGAAAATTGACTGACTTTATTCTCAGTCTCCATATGGGATGGAGAATTAAATTCCATCACAACAGAGGTAGGGTTTAAACTGAGTATGGAGGAAGAAAGGGTATCAGTGATATAATGGCTTTTTATTTCAGGGAGGAGGGAAAATGTATAACCAAAATTTCTGGTTTTGGCGGAACAAAAGCAGAAAACAACAAGAATGTTTTGCTCTGAATTTTTATTTTGTAGTTGAATTGATGGATTTTATAAATTCTTTTACAGGATATTGGAAAGGGAGCATTTCCAGATCAAGAACACAAACCAAATATAACATTGAGATGTAGCAGTCATGTGACTCGTGAAGCTCCAAAGATCATTAGCCTTTGAATGAAGAAGGGAGAGCTGTTTGCCTGTTCCGTTAATGGGGAAAGATTTCAAATATGTGTGTGACTCAAAGCACCGAGATGTGCACACCCAGATGAGGATGTCTCAGTGCATTGACTACGGAAACAGCATTGACCAGTTAGCCAGTGCGCAATAAATCATTGCACCGTTCATATCAGGAAGATACTGTACATGTGTTTGAGCACAATAAGACCATAAGAAACAGCAGAATTAGCCTATTCAGCCCATTGCGTCTGCATCAATATTCGATATGGCTGATATGTTCTTCAACCCTATGCTCCTGCCTGGATTCCCTTGTCGTTAAGAGCCTATTTATCTCTGTGTTAAGTGTACTTCAATGACTTGGACCCTACAGCCCTCTGGAGCAATGGGTTCCACAGTGTAACAATCCTGGAGCTGAAGAAATACCTCCTCCTCTGTGCTCAAAAGGGTCGTCCCTTCACTCTGAGGCTGCACTCTGCGAGTCATGGAAACATCTTCCCTATGTCCACTGGATCCCAGTGTTCTGTAAGTTCCAATCATATCCCCCTTCTAGACTCCGTAGACAAGGTTTTGACTGATCATCCAATCTGGAGAGGCACAAGGACACCCATCCAATGGCGAAGCCGTGGATTTGTAGGGACTGTGGGAAAGGATACAGTTACCCATACCAACTGGAAACTCATCGGCGCAGTCACACTGGGGAGAGGCCGTTCACCTGCGCAGTCTGTGGGAAAGGGTTCACCCAGTCATGCACACTGCACACACACCAGCGGGTTCACACAGGCGAGAGGCCATTCCTGTGTCTGTACTGTGGGAAGCGATTTAATGCTTCATCAAATCTCCTGACTCACCAGCGAGTGCACTCTGATCACAGACCGTTCAAGTGTCCTGACTGTGAGAAGAGCTTTAAGAGCAAGAAGGACCTCTTAACACATCAACGCACACACACAGGGGAGAGGCCGTTCACCTGCTCTGTGTGTGAGAAGGGATTTATTCAGCCATCGCACCTCCTCAGACACCAGCGTTTCCACACTGGGGAGAGGCCGTTCACCTGTTCGGAGTGTGGGCAGAGGTTCACTGATTCATCCGACCTGCTGAAACACCAGCGCATACACACTGGTGAGAGGCCATTCGCCTGCTCTGTTTGTGGGAAGGCGTTCACTCAGTTATCCAGCCTCAGCTCACACCGGCTGGTTCACAGTGACCAGAAACCCTTCCAATGTCCCGACTGTGAAAAGAGGTTCAAAAGCAAATGGAATCTGTTGTCTCACCGACGTAGTCACACTGGAGAGAGACCGTTCACCTGCCCTGTGTGTGGTAAGGGCTTTGCCCAGTCAAACAATCTGTTGAAGCACCAGCATATTCACAACCAACAGTCAGGGTTCGATTCTGCTGGTATTGCTGGGGTTAATCTCATCCAGGACTGACCGGGTTCTTCTCATAGTTGGAAAATGTTATTGTGTTTGTGCTGAATTTAGTAGCAGGCCTAGATTAAAATACTCAGGATAATTATGAAGTGAAACAAGTTCATTTGAAGTACACTGTCTTTCCCTCCTGGATGAAGCTCAGAAAGGACAATAGTATGAAGGGAAAATCCAGCAGAAGGTCAGAAATAAAAGTTTCTGCAGGAAATGTGCAGGCCTGGCAGCATCGGTGGAGAATTTAATTAACTCTGTTTACGCTTCGAGCCTTCTTCGGACAGGACAACTTGAGTGAAGGACTGTTTAGCTGGAAAATAATTTCTGCCTGAACACAGTCCTTCAAGGCCACACCAAGAGGTAGAAATGGTATTTTGGTCCTTCTCCTCACTGTTATTTGATGGAAAAGGCTGTGTGGATTAAACCTGGGACGTGTGAGAAATATGGCCGAGCTCCCCTCTGCTGTGATTCAGAGTTCATAAACACGAATTGGAAGGTTCCCTGACAACTGTGTTTAGAGCCTGATAGACCAATGGCGAATGCTGGGCAACTGCATTGAAATCAGAGATTGGTGTCAAACTGTGATCTGTTCCAGCCTGGAGGTTTAAGGATGATTTTTTGAATCTAAAAATGTCTTAATTATTGTGCAAATGTAACTTGTTTTTGTGACACTCCTTAATTTACCACTTGAAGGTATATCTGAATTTTAGCTGTTACCTCATTTACAATAAATCTCTTTAAGATAGGTTGGTCTTGATGAAAAGATTTTTTAACTGCTGGGAAAGTTGTACAATATATATTTAATTCTGAGTAAAGAAGGATCTGTAGGGTATTTCAGAGTTGCAGAACTTTTATGGTGCTGAATCAGGCCATTGTGCCTGCATTGGCCTGTGAACATTTAAACAAAGTGCCAAACTCCTACCTATTCCCTGTGACCCTGCACAATGTTTATATTTAAATAATGATCTAAATCCTTCTTGAATGCCTCAATTGCACCTGTCTCCACCACATTTCCCAGAAATGTATTCCAGTCCCTAACTACTTCTATTGAGAAAAAGACATTTCTCAGCTCTTGCTTTTTTGCAAAACACTTTTAAAACTGTGCTGTTTGGTTATCAATTGGTATGGTGGCTCAGTGGTTAACACTGTTGCCTCACAGCACCACAGACCTGGGTTGGATTCCAGCCTGAGGCGACTGCCTTGTGGAGTTTGCACATTCTCCCCGTGTATGCGTGGGTTTCCTCCAAGTGCTCCAGTTTCCTCCCACAATCCAAAGATGTGCAGATTAGGCGAATTGGCTGTGCTAAATTGCCTGTAGCGTTCAGGGATGTGTAGGTTAGATGCATTAGTCAGGTGTAAAAGTAGAGTAATAAAGTTGGGGAGAGTTACGCTTCAGAAGATTGGTGTGGACTTGTTGGACCAAATGGCCTGTTCCCACACTGTCGGAATTCTATGATCTAATCTTTTTTTAAAAGATTCACTTATGGGATGTGTGTGTTGCTGGCTCAGCCAACATTTATTGACCATTCCTTTTTCCTCTTAAAGTGACAGTGAGTTGCGTTTTTGAACCACTGCAATCTATTGGGTGTAATGACATACACAGTGTCATTAGGGAGGCAGTTGCAGGATTTCTGACTCAGCAACATTGAAAGAATGACAATATATTTCCAAATTAGGATGGTGAGTGGCTTGGAGGGAAACTTGCAGGTGGTTATTGTTCCCATGTATTCGCTGTCCTTGTAGGCAGGAAAGTTACATCTAAGGATACTTGGTGCATTTCTGCAGTCTGGATGGTACAGACTGCTACCATTGAGCATTATTAATGGAGATAAGAAAAACATCCTCAAACCTGGCAAGAGTCATTGGTTGCGGGTTGTCATACTGAAAATGAGCACTTCCCAATGATTGCGCATAGTTATATGATACTGTAAACAACAGTGCAGCTGAGGTCTAACTAGTGTCTGATATACGTTGATCGTAATCTCCCTGATTTTCTTCTCTATACCATTTTTAATGAAACCATGAATACTTTATTAACAGTTCTGTCTTTCTGTTCTGCCACCTTTAGTGACTTATGCACATATGTTCCCAGGTCTGTCTGCTCCCATGCACCCTTTAGAATATTACCCCTTAGGTAAACTGGCTTTCTGTGTTCTCTGTCCTAAAATATTCCACCTCACACTTCTCTGCATTGAACTACATCTGAATCTAAGAATACCACCAAAATAGAACATAGAACATAGAAGAATACAGCGCAGTACAGGCCCTTCGGCCCTCGATGTTGCGCCGATCAAAGCCCATCTAACCTACACTAACCCACTATCCTCCATATACCTATCCAATGCCCGCTTAAATACCCATAAAGAGGGAGAGTCCACCACTGCTACTGGCAGGGCATTCAATGAACCTACGACTCGCTGAGTGAAGAACCTACCCCTAACATCAGTCCTATATCTACCCCCCCCCTTAATTTAAAGCTATGCCCCCTTGTAATAGCTGACTCCATACGTGAAAAAAGGTTCTCACTGTCAACCCTATCTAACCCCCTAATCATCTTGTACACCTCTATCAAGTCACCCCTAAACCTTCTTTTCTCCAATGAAAACAACCCCAAGTGCCTCAGCCTTTCCTCATAGGATCTTCCTACCATACCAGCAACATCCTGGTAAACTTCCTCTGCACCCGTTCCAGTGCCTCCACATCCTTCCTATAGTATGGCGACCAAAACTGCACACAATATTCCAGATGCGGCCGCACCAGAGTCTTATACAACTTCAGCATGACCTCAGGACTCCGGAACTCAATTCCTCTACCAATAAAAGCCAGTAGCCATATGCCTTCTTCACTGCACTATTTACCTGGGTGGCAACTTTCAGAGATCTGTGTACATGGACACCAAGATCCCTCTGCTCTTCCACACTACTAAGTATCCGACCATTAGCCCAGTACCCCATCTTTTTGTTACTCTTACCATGTCCTTGATGTCAGCACAACATCGTGGGCTGAAGGGCCTGTTCTGTGCTGTACTGTTCAATGTTCTAAAATCATGAAAAGCACCAGTTCCGATAGTAACCACCGGGAAGATCCCCTGCCCACTTTATTTCACCTCAAAGAAGAACTATTTACCTCTCTGTTTTGTATCCCTCAGTCGATTATTCATCCATGTTGCTACTGTTACTTTCATTCCATGATCTGGGGCCACACGGTGTCTCTGTGGTTAGCACTGCTGCCTCTCAGCACCCGGGGCCTGGATTCAATTCCACCCTCAGGTGACAGACTGTGTGGAGTTCCACATGCTCCCCATTGCCTGTGGACAGTAGACCAGATGCTCCAGTTTCTTCCCCCAGTCTAAAAAATGTTAGGCTGACTGGCTGTACTAAATTGCCCATAGTGTTCAGGGATGTGCAAGCTTGGTGGATTAGCCACAGGAAATGCAGTTACAAGTCAGAGAGTTGATGTGAACTTGGGCCAAATGGGCTGTGTCCACACCGAATGGATTCTATGATCTATCACATTCCTCAAGTCTGTTATGTGCGACTGTATCAGGCACCTTTTGGTGTGCCCAATACAGTGCTCTTTTGGAAGATGTAATGACAGAACTCTTGGGCAGCATTAAAAGATTAAGCAAAGTCATAATGAGTTTATGAAAGGTAGAGCATGCTTAACTAATGTACAGGACATTTTTGAGGATGAAAATAGATAAATGAGAATGAGTGGATGTGGGGCAGTTGGAATTCAAGAAGATAAGGTCTCACTTAAGACTCATAGGCAAAAGTTAAGCACAGGAGATTAGGGGGTAATATACTAGCATAGATTGTGAATTGATTGACAGACCAGAAACAGTGTGTGGGAATCAACGAGTCTTTTTTCCTGTGCCAGGCAGTGATAGTTGGTGTACTGCAGAGATTAGGCCCAGTTAATCATGAAAAGACTCAAATGAGAGGAGGCTGCAAGGCTGCTTCAGGAGTGTTCTCAACACTTGCATGCATGGGTGCCGATGTAATATGATGTGGATGGATGCAAAATTATACAGTTTGCTGTGAAAAATGAAACATAAAGTGATATATAGGAAATGTGGATATATAAAGTCATCTCGGTGTCCTTATACACCAGTCAATGAAAGTAGACAGGCAAGTACAATGATCAGCGAGGAAGGTAACTGGTATATTGGCCTTAATTTCAAGAAGATTTGAGTTCAGGAGCAAGGATGTATTCCTACATAGAGTTGTTAAGTGCGTTGGTGAGGCCACACTTGGAATATTGTGTGGAGTTTTTGACTCCCTTCCTGAGATATTTTCAGTCAGCCTGGGTCAGAAAAGTCTGGAGCAGATAGGACTTGATTCTGAGCCTCCTAGTCAGATGGGCTGATCAGATGCTGTTTTTTCTAACAGGAAGCCTGTGTCCAACAGAGTCTGGTAGGGTTCAATGTTAAGCCCCTTTCTGTTAACACACTTGATACAAATGGCTTTTATTTGAATGTAGAAGGGTTGATCAGTCAGTTTGCAGATGATACAAAAATTGGTAGTAAATAGTGAAGAGGATAGCACAGAATCCAAGAGGTTGCAGACGAGCTGATCAGTAGCAAGTGGAATTCAATCTGGACGAATACCATAGAATCCCTACAGTGTGGAAATAGACCCTTCAGTCCAGCAAGTCCACACCGACCCTCCGAAGAGTATCCCAACCAAACCCATTCCCCTACATTTACCCCTAACTAACACATCCCTGAACACTATGGGCAATTTAGCATGGCCAATTCACCTAAGTTGCACGCCTTTGGACTGATGGGACAAAACCCATGCAGATAACATGCAAACTGACAGTCGCCTGAGGCTGGAATTGAACCCAGATCCCTGGTGCTAAGAGGTCGCAGTGCTAACCACTGAGCCCATCGTGGCACCTTGGTGGTGTGATGATGCAGCTGGGCTGGATAAATAAGACCAGGAATACATGATGTCAGGAAAGGTGAGGGAATGGTTAAGAGGGCAGATGGCCTTAATTAGTCAAGGCATAAAGTTTGAGAGAAGAAAAGTTATGAAACTATAAAATGTTGCTACGGCCACAGCAAGGGTCATCGTGGAATGAACATTATAGGAGGAAAGTGACAGCACTGGACAAGGTGCAGAGGAGATTTCCCATGATGCTGCCAGGGCTGGAGACATTCAGTTATGAAGAGAAATTGGACAGACTGGGGTTGTTTTCCTTCGAGCAAGAGGAGATTGAAAGGGGACATGATTGAAATGTATAAAATTATAAGGGGCATATGTAGGGTAGACAGGAAGAAACTTTTCCCATTGATGAAGGGCATAGATTTAAAGTAAGGAGCAGCAGGTTTGAAACAGATGTGAGGAAAAGCTTTTTCACTGAGAGGATGGTGGGAATCTTGAACTCACTACCTGTAAAAGTTGTGATGGAATCCCTGATAATATTTAACTGTCTTAAATATACACTTGCAATGCCAAAGCTGTGAGCCAACTATTGAAAAATAGAATTACAACAGTTTTCTTTGACTCTACCTGCCACCCGCTGAAACTCTCTGGACCTCGCTTGGGCACAGGACCCAAAATGGCACTCAGTTGGCCACCTTGCTCCACAATGATGCCCACTCCTAAGATAGTGACAGAGGTTATTCCACAACAAAATTCTCTAGCCTCATGCCCACTCTTCCCCACCCTTCCCCTCCCTCTCCCACTGCAGGAGCCATCACCCATGGCTTCCAGGCATTTTCCCCTCAGTGCTTGCCATTCTGTGCAGATTTAAGGCACATCCCTATAACAGCTTTCACTACCCTGGGATTTTCAGACCAGCCCCCACCTCCCTTTGCCTCCTTCCCATGCCCTTCCCCTATCCCTTTCCCTATCTTTGTCCTTCTCCCCCACTTTTGGAATCTCCCCTCAACCCACCTTCCCCCTTCTTCCTCAGCTCTGCGGTCTTCACCTCAACCCTCCCCCACCAATTCTTCCCAAGCTACCCTCCTGTGTTTCTCCCCCCACTTGCCCCCCCCCGACTCCCTTCCTTTCACCTCCTTTCCTCCCTTGACCCTGTCTTTTCCACCTGACTTTCCTGCCTCCTCTACTCCCATTCCCCCTCCATCTTTAGCTACCCCCTTGCCTTTCACCCCATTTCCTGGTCTCAGCCCCTATGTTTATTCCCTTTCTCCCCTCTGTCTTCCTCCATTCTACCATCTTGCCTCCCCTTCCTACTGTTCCTCCTGTCTTTTCCATCTTAACTCCCCCTCCCCTATTTCTTGTGGCCCACATCTCATCTCTGAACTCCATCCCATCTTCTTCCTCTTCGTCACCCCACACCCCATCCTTCCTCAAATTCCACCATCCATGTTTCCGTCCCCATCTCTCCTGCCCCTACCCCAAATTTCCGCCCTTTGTCTTTACCTCCTTCCTCTATTTTCTCCCCCGTTTCCCTCCCTTTACTTCCTCCCTCTTCCCCACCCTGCATCATGCACATCTTACCCTCTCATTTTCCCTATCTTCCCTCCATTCCCCTATGATCCCCTTTCTCCCAAGCTTCCACACCAAGAACAGAACCCTGCTGGTCCTCACCTTCCACCCCACCAACCTCCAGATATACTGCACTATCCTCCACCATTTCTGCCACCTACAAACAAACCCCACCATCAGAGATGATGCAAAACCTCCACCCATGGCCCTAAAGGATCCTTCAACATCTGACACCTATACGTCATCTACTGCATCTGTTACACCCAATGTGGTCTCCTCTGCACTGGGGAGACAGGACATCAACTTGTGGATTGTTTCAGAGAACACCCGATCTGGTACACCCACACTGAACCCCCACTGCCTTGTGCCTGAACACTTCAACTCTCCCTCCCACTCCACCATGGATGTGCAGGTCCTGGGCCTCCCCCATCGCCAAACCCTAATCACCTGAGGCCTGGAGGAAGAATGCCTCATCTTCCACCTTGGGCAGAGTGGGTGGGGTGGCCATGTTGGTAAGGGATGATATTCAGTCACCTTGCGTGGGGGGACCCAGAATCAGGGGATGTAGAATCAGTGTGGATAGAGCTGAGAAATTCTAAGGGTAAAAAGACCCTTTTGGGAGTTATCTGCAGGTTTCCAAACATTAGTCTGGATGTCGGATGTAAGTTGAATCAGGAGCTGAAATTGGGCTGTCGCAAAGATGTTGCTACAGTTGTTATGGGGGATTCCAACATGCATGTAGACTGGGAGAATCCGGATGGTATTGGACCTCAAGAAAGAGACATTGTGGAGTGCCTCCGAGATGGATTCTTAGAGCAGCTGGTGCTGGAGCTTACCAGGGGGAAGGCAATTCTGGATCTGGTATTGTGCAATGAACCAGAATTGATCAGAGACCTCGAAGTGAAGGAGCCTTTGGGGAGTAGTGATCATAATACAATAAACTTCAATCTGCAATTTGAGAGGGAAACGGTGCAATCGGAAGTGACAATATTTCTGTTGAATAAAGGGAACTATGGAGCTATGATGCAGGAGCTGGCCAATGTTCAATGGTGCAATACCTTAGCAGGGATGACAGTGGAGGAATAATGGTGGATATTTCTGTGTATAATGCAGAAGATGCAGGATCAGTTCATTCCAAAAAGGAAGAAAGATCCTAGGAGGAGGCATGGGTGGGCGTCGCTGACAAAGGAAGTTAAGGAACATCTAAAGTTAAAAGAGAAAATGTATAACATAGCAAAAATAAGTGGGAAAACGGAGGACTGGGAAGCTTTTAAAGAACAACAGAGGATTAATGCGAAGGAAGTATGCAGAGAAAAAATTAGGTACAAAGGTAAACTAGCCAAAAATATAAAGGAGGATAGTAAAAGTTTTTTAGGTATGTGAAAGGCAAAAAAATGGTTAAGACTAAAATTTGGCCCTTGAAGACAGAAACAGAGGAATATATTACAGGGAATAAAGAAATGGCAGAAGAATTGAATTGGTACTTCAGATCTGTGTTCACTGGGGAAGACACAAGCAATATCCCTGAGGTAACAGTGGCTGAAGGACCTGAACTTAAGAGAATTTATATTTGCCAGCAATTGGTGTTGGAGAGACTGTTAGGTCTGAAGGTTGATAAGTCCCCGGGGCCAGATAGTCTACATCCTCGGGTTCTGAAGGAGGTGGCTCGAGAAATCATGGATGCATTGATGATCATTTTCCAGAGTTCGATTGATTTGGGATCAGTTCCTGCAGCCTGGGGGGTGGCTAATGTTGTACCACTGTTTAAGAAAGGTGAGAGAGAAAGCAGGAAATTATAGACCAGTTAGTCTGACCTCAGTGGTGGGAAAGATGCTGGAGTCTATTATAAAGGATGAAATTACGGCACATCTGGATAGTAGTAACAGGATAGGTCAGAGTCAGCATGGATTTATGAAAGGGAAATCATGCTTGACTAATCTTCTGGAATTTTTTGAGGATGTAACTCTGTGAAGATGGATGAGGGAGATCCAGTAGATGTAGTGTACCTGGACTTTCAGAAACCTTTTGATAAAGTCCCACATAGGAGGTTAGTGAGCAAAATTAGGGCGCAGGTATTGGGGGCAAGGTACTAACTTCGATTGAAAGTTGGTTGGCTTATAGGAAAAAAAAAGTAGTGATTAACGGCTCCATTTCAGAACGGCAGGCAGTGACCAGTGGGGTACTGCAGGGATCAGTGCTGGGACCGCAGCTTTTTACAATATATGTTAATCATATAGAAGATGGTATTAGTAATAACATTAGCAAATTTGCTGATGATACGAAGCTGGGTGGCAGGGTTAAATGTGATGTGGATGTTAGGAGATTATAGGGTGACCTGGACAGGTTAGGTGAGTGGTCAGATGCATGGCAGATGCAGTTTAATGTGGATAAATGTATGGTTATCCACTTTGGTGGCAAGAACAGGAAGGCAGATTACTACCTAAATGGAATCAATTTAGGTAAAGGGTCAGTACAAAGAGATCTGGGTGTTCTTGTACACCAGTGAATGAAGGTAAGCATGCAGATACAGCAGGTAGTGAAGAAGGATAATAGCATGCTGGCCTTCATAAAAAGAGGGATTGAGTATAGAAGCAAAGAGGTTCTTCTGCAGCTATACGGGGCCCTGGTGAGACCACACCTGGAGTACTGTGTGCAGTTCTGGTCTCCAAATTTGAGGAAAGACATTCTGGTTATTGAGGGGGTGTAGTGTAGGTTCATGTGGTCAATTCCTGGAATAGCAGGACTCCCTTATGCTGAAAGACTGGAGCCACTGGGCTTGTTTACCCTTGAGTTTAGAAGATTGAGAGGGAATCTGATTGAGACATATAAGATTATTAAAGGATTGGACACTCTGGAGGCAGGAAATATGTTTCTGCTGATGGGTGAGTGCCGAACCAGAGGACACAGCTTAAAAATACGGGGTAGACCATTTAGGACAGAGATGAGGAGACACTTCTTCACCCAGAGAGTGGTGGCTGTGTGGAATGCTCTGCCCCAGAAGGCAGTGGAGGCCCAGTCTCTGGATTCATTTAAGAAAGAGTTGGATAGAGCTCTCAAGGATAGTGGAATCAAGGGTTATGGAGATAAGGCAGGAACAGGATACTGATTAAGGATGATCAGCTATGATCATATTGAATGGTGGTGCAGACTCGAAGGGCAGATTGGCCTACTCCTGCACCTATTGTCTATTGTCTCCAACCACACAAGATCAATGTGGATTTCACCAATTTCCCCATTTCTCCTACGCCCGTCCCCACCCCCCCCCACTCCCCCCCACCCGACCTTATTCCAGTCCCATTCTTCAACTCAATCACACCCTCTTGAATGGTCCAACCTGTTCATCTTCCTTCCCACCTATCTGCCTCACTCTCCTCTCTGACCTATCACTTCCTGCCCCCATCTACCTATCACATTCCCAACTAACTTCCCCCCAGCCCCAGCCCCAGCCCCCTCCCATTTTTCTCTGAGCCCCCTTGGCCCACAAGCCTCATTACTGATGAAGGGCTTATGCCTAAAACATCGATTTTCCAGCTCCTCAGATGCTGCCTGAATAGCGTTATTTTTGCAACACCACACTCTTTAAGTCCACACCCTAACCCACCAAGTCTTCCCCCACTTGCCCACATCTTTAATAGGTACCCCCAACCCATCATTCTTAGGAAAGAAAATAGGAGGAAGGGGAAAGATGATGGAGCAAAGAGGGAAGAACAGGGGAAGGTAGAGGAGACAGGAGGGAAGGAGAAAGATGGGGAAGGGAAGGATCCTACCTCCCTTTGCCCCATCTGTATTTGTCTTTACTCCAGTTATTTTCTCCAGTTTTGCCTCCTCCATCTTTCTGCAGTCTTTTCTTCCCTTCCACTCCATTTTCTCCCTTATCCAATCTTTCCCTTGCTATCTCTCCTGCCATCCTCCCTTTTTTGCCCCATTATCACATTCACCCCTCCCTGTCTTTTCCCCATTTCTCCTCTGCTTTTCCCCATCCCCCCACTTCATATTACTCCTACCCACCCAAACCTTCCTCCCCCTCTGTCCCTCCCACACATTTGTACCCCCTTCTTTCCCCAGCTTATTCCACCATTATCTCCCCAGCCTTCAGTCCCCTACCCACTTTGCCCTCACTATTTCCCCTCTTCCTCCTTGTCGATCCCCCAATATCTATTTTTCCAACCCCTTCCAACCTCATGCTTCCACCCATTTCCACCCCTGCTTACTCCACATCACCCCATCTTTCCCTAAACTGCACTCCTATCTTCTCCTTCCTGCTTTTTTATATCTTCCCTACCACATGCCCCCATATTTTCCCACACTTCTCCCATCTTTTCCCCTCACCCATCTACCCACTCCACCCATCTTCCACCTTCTGCCCACATCTTCTCCCCTTCTCTGTCTTCCACTTCCCATTTTTCCCGTCTTCCTATCTTTGCCCCTTGTCCCATTTCCCCTTCTCCCATTTCCCTCTTCTCTTCCCATTCCCCCTCCCTTTCCTTGCCTGGCTTTCACTCCTTTCCTCACTCATTTTTCCCAGTTTTCTCCACCACTTTTCTCCTTAAACCAACTTTCTCCTTCCCCTTTCTTCCCATATTCCCCCTTTCTTCCCATTTTTCCCCAATTTTCCATGACTGTTTGTCAAGTTTCTGTCTGTCCCCCCTTCCTCTGCCCATCCCCCACTTCCCATCTTTCCACTGTTCCCTATATCACCACGCCTCCCTCCACCAACCTCCTGTCTTCCTATATTGGACTCATCTCCCTCCCCCCAACAACCCCATATCTTCCACCTATTTTTCCCAACCTTTCCACTTGCCGTTCCTTCTGCCCCACCATAATTTGCCCTTTTCCTCGCTCCTGTCTCCCCTCTTCACTGCCCAACTTTGCCCTATTGTCACTCTATCTACCCCATCCTTCCCCCATTTAGAATCCCTCTGTCCTTCTCCACGTTCTTTCCCTGACATCACTCCAGTTCTTTCCTCCCCCTACCCCTTCTCCCTTCTCTCCTGTCATCTTAAACCACCTTCCTTTACTCCCCCTGGCATCCCCTCATCCTCCCCCCAGTCATCTCCTATCTTTCCCCACCTTCCCCACTGCAACATCATCCCATCCATCCCCGTCATTCCCTCTCCATCCTTCCCCCACTTCTTTCCCCCTTTATTTTCCATCATCACCACCCATCCACTTCCAACATCTTTCCCCCTCCTTCCTTGCCTCCTCCCATTTTTCCACTTCTCTCTGTATTTCCTCCCATCTCTTCCCACCCCATCTTCCTTTAACATCGCTGCCTGCTTCCCCACCCTATCTTCCCTCCTTTTCCCTGTCTTTCCTAAACCTCCCCTCATCTTGCCACATTTTACCACTTCTTCTTTCCCCATTCCTGCCTCAATCTTCCCACATCCTTCCTTCCTCTGTCTTCAACCCAGTCCTTCCTCCCTTCTTATTGCCTCGTCATTCTTGCCATCATCACTCCCACTTCATTTACCTCCCATTTTCCCTGTTACCCTGATTTTCCCCCCTCCCCATATTATAATGTCAAAATAGTGTAGAATCACTTTAAGATAGTGTTTTGTTCTTCTGAATTTAAAGAACAACAACAACTGTCAGTGTGCAGAACAGCTAAAAGACGGGTTGTTCCAAACCACATGTGACAATTGGCTGTTAAATGAATGCCTGAGTTCTGGTTAACGTTTCAACAACAATTCAAATTTAGACAATTAATTGAAATTATGCCGAGCATACGAAAACAGCAATTGTGTTTGAATTTATTGTATTGACAATATTGGACAATAAGCAGGTACGATGTTGGGTTTAGAAAACGAGGGCATTTGAAAATTGGTCAGAGCTAACTGCTGATCGAACCATAGAGCAACTGCAATCCGAAGAAATAAGTATTTTGCGCTCAAAGCAATCTCAGAAGACGCTATCTATCAAAAGGTACTTTTCCTATAAAAGCAGTAGAAGGTTAGAAGAAGACCCAGGGAGAAGTCAGCTAAATTGAAAGGATGGAAGGAAGTAAGAGATTCAGAAGACCAGAAGGAAGACCGCATAAGTGACTGTGTGGATTTGAGATTAACTTCATGTAATGTGTAGTAATCGTGTTATTGGAGCAGCATTTTAATAGAGTTGATGTCAGATACTAATTAGTTAAAAAAAAGGAGGCTGACCTTCCTCCCCTTCACCCAGTTGTTCTCCTATTTTCCCCCTTTCCCCATATTCTTGACTTTCACACAGTCTTCCCCCACCTTAACATCTTCTACCAGTCTTTCAACCCTCCCTCCCTCCTTTCCTCCCCAACCCCGGTTTCTACCCCCACATCTTTCACCCCACCCTGTCTTCTCTCCCGTCCCCCCTTCATTCTACCATGTCTCTTCACCCCTGTCCACCCCTTCTCCCCATCTCCCCCAACTTCCCCATCACCCAACTCCCTATCACCCCGAATCTCCACACCATTCCCCCTGCATTCTAACAATGTCTACCCTGTCTCCACCTAATTTTCCCTCTAAACTCCACCCCATATCCACCAACCTCAATTCCCCCCAACTCCTCCAATTCCATTCCAGCTCTTCCATTCTCCTGATTCCCTGCATTCCACCCATTCCCCCATTCCACCCTATTACCTCATTCTGCCATCTACACCCATTGCCCATTTATCCCATTTCCCCCAATTTCCCCCATCTTCCCCAATCTCCCCCATTCCCACCCTCTGAATCCCACAACTCCCTGGGCTATTGCCCCCAATTCACATCACCCACCCACACAACCACTCCCAAAACCTCATCACTCCACTCATGTCACCCGTTCCCCCATTCCCCCATTCTGTCCTATTCCCCATCTCCCCATAGCCCCCATTTCCCCTCCATTCCCACCCCATCTCCCCCACAGTCCACTCACCTCATTTCCCCCACTCCCATTCCCCACATCTATCCCATCTCTCTACTTCCACTCTCCCCCACCCATTTCCCCATTCCATTAATTCCTTCTTTGCATAACCCTATTCCTCTCAATTCCACCTCTTCCACATTGTCCCATCTCTTCTCCATTCCCCCATTCCCCCTCCCCATTTACCCCATTCCTCCCTACAATTCTCCCTGATTCTTCCCATGTCTCCCAATTCTCCCCATCTCTCCTGATTCTCCCCCAGCTTTCCCCACATCTCTTTTCCATTTTCCCCCATTTCACCTATCTTGCCTCCTCATTTCCCCTTCCCATATCAACCCCCCCCACAGCTCTCCCATCTCTCGCCCCATCTCTCACCCATTTGCCAACTACTCTTCCCCCATCTGTACATTCAATTCTGCCCATCTCCCCTATTCCCCCACCCCTCCACCGTACCCCTATCCCACCTCCTTTACCCTGGTCCTCACAACCCCCCTAATTCCCCCATATCCCCATTTTCCCCATCTACCCCCAGCTACACACATGTCCCCTAATCTCCTCACTCTCCCACACCTCCCCTACTCCTATCACATTTCCCCATCTCACCCTATCCCCCAATACTGCCCTCATCTCCTCATCTCCCCATTCCTCCATTCATTTGATTTCCCCATCTGCCCTCCACATCTCTGCATCTCCCCATCTCTCACTCTCTTTCCCCCATCTCCCCCCTGCCCCCATTTCCTCTGACCCCTTCTCCTCTCTTCCCCCTCTCCCCCATTTCGAACCCTCTCCCAACACCTCTTCCATCCCTCCTCCACCCCAATCGCCCCCAGCTCTCCCTACTTTTCCTTACATCTCTCCTCCATCTCTCAACCAATCTCTCCTCCCATCTGTACCCCAAACTCTCCCTATTTCCCCATTCCCCATCTCTCTCCAATCCCTTATCTCCCCTCCTTCACCCTATTCCTCCCAAATCTTCCCAATTTCCCCATCTCCCCAATTTGCAATCCCCATCTCCACCATCTACACACATCTTTTCCATTTACCCCTAGCTACCCACACCTCCTCCAATCTCCCCGTCACTCCCACATCTCACCCTACATCTTATCGCATTCCCCATCCCTCCCTATATCCCCAATACCTCCCTCTTCTGCCCCATCTTCCCATTCCCCACTGCTTCAACCTCCCCACCTGCCCTCCATTTCTCCACATCTCTCCCATCTCTCACTCTCTTTCCTCCATCTCCCCCTCTTCCCCATTTTCCCTGCTCCCCTTTCCTCTTCCCCC
The DNA here is from genome assembly GCF_047496795.1 of Chiloscyllium punctatum. NCBI lineage: Eukaryota > Metazoa > Chordata > Chondrichthyes > Orectolobiformes > Hemiscylliidae > Chiloscyllium > Chiloscyllium punctatum. Next base: position 19,584,237 of record NC_092766.1, read on the forward strand.
TTTTCCCCCACTTCCCCCATCTCTCCCACATTCTCCCCCACCTTTCCCCACTTTTCCTTCCATCTTCGCCATCTCTCCCTCATCTCTCACCCCATCTCACCCAATCTCCCAACCAATCTCTCCTCCCAACTGCACCCCAACTCTCCACATCTACACCATTCACCCACCCCTCCCCAATCCCCATCTCCTCTCCTTCACCCTATTCCTCCCAAACCTCGCTAATTCTCCCATCCCCCAATTCGCAATCCCCATCTCCCCATCTTCCCACATCTCCCTCAGTCTCCCCATCTCCCTCCACATCTCCCCCTACTTCCTCTCGCATTCGTCCATCCCTCCCCATCTACCCTGAAATCTTTCCCATCTCTCCCCATCTCCTCATACCCCCACAACTTCGATCTGCCCATCTCCCAGCCTGTTTCCTCCATGACCCCTCTTCCCCCATTTCTCCCACCCACTCTTTCCCCCTTCCCCCTCTTCTCCCCACTTCCAGTCTATTTCTACTCCCTCTTGTTCCCACTTCCAGTCCTCCTCCAACCCATCTTCCACCCCTTTTCCTCCAATCTCCCCCACTTCTCCCTCCATCTTCCCCATTTCTCCTCCAAATGCCCCGATCTACTCCCCATCTCCACTCACATTTCCTGCCCCATTTCTCCTATCCATCTTACCCCATCTCTCTCCTCCATCTCCCCACTCTCTTCCCCATCTCCCCACTTTCTTTCCTATCCCCTCACTCTCTTCCCCATCTCCCACTCTCTTCCATATCCCCTCACTCTCTTCCCCCATCTCCACACCACTCCACCCTCCTCCCCTTCTCCTTCCTCCTTTGCCCCACCTTTCCCAACTCTACCCACCTCCCACTGTCTCCCCCGATTCGTCAACCAGCTCCCCCATCTGCCCAGAGCTACCCACCATTGTCCACCAATCTTCTTCCAATCTCCCCCATTCCCACCATATCTCCCCCATTCCCCCCCCCCCACATATCCTACCACATATCCAGTTCTGAAATGTGCACTGCTGTTCATAAGATGTACAGTTGGTAGTCTGACCCTATTCAAGGTGGGGTTGAGGGGCTTACAAAATTGTTGCTTCACTGGCCCAGTGAGCACTTAATCATTCCAACATGTTTTCTTTGTTCTTATCAGGGCAAGGGAAACAAACCAGTTAAATATTTTACAGGCACATCAGTAAAGCATTGTCAATCATTACTGATATTGCTGAGGTTTGGAAAGCGCTTTGTTTCAGCAGCTAGTTTGTGATCCAACAGTAACATTAGCATTTAGTAAAGGCAAAACAAGGACTGGTGCGTGATTGACAGAGCAGGATTGGCTTCCTTTTTTCTTGAAAGACATCTAATGCAGAGGATTAACGCAAAAGCTAGAAATGTAACCAAATGACTAAAGGATATCAGGCAGAATTAGACTATTCAGCTTATCAGGTCTACTCTGCGAATTAATGAGATCATTGCTAAACTGGCAATCCTTTAATACAGTTATCCATGTTTTTGTTATAACCGTTGGTTCTCTTACTGATTAAAATTCGCTCTTAAACTTGATTGTATCTAATAACCCAATCTCAACAACCATCTGTGGTAAATAATTTAACATATTCACACGTCTCTGGGGGAAATTTATCCTCCCCAGTGTCAGCCACCTCATATTCTGAATATGCACTTGGAGTTAAACATTCCCTTGAAGGAAATCGTGTCTGCATCGAACTTGTCAAGTCTCCTAAAATAAATCTATTTTTCAATAAGTTCACCTTTCATTATTTTATATTCCAATGAATACAGGCTCAATCTACTCTATTCCTCATCATAAGACAAAGTGATATCAGTCTTGTGAACTTTCTCTAGACTTCCACCAATACCAATATACTCTTACTTAGATAGGGAAGCCAAACTGGTCACAACATTTCAGACGTGGTCTAACTAGCAACCGATAGCTGTAGCAACATTTTCCTCTTTCTGTACTCAATTCCCTTTAAATAAAGATCAAGCCAGTTGTACAAAAGACAGGGGCATAGTGTTCAAATAATCATTTGATCAAATGACATCAAAGAAAACGAGAACTGCTGCAGATATAGAGATCTTGCTAAAATAGAGGTCATGCTGCAGCTGTACAAAATTCTGCTATGGCCACACTTGGAGTATTGTGTACAATTCTGGTCAGCGCATTATAGGAAGGATGTGGAAGTTTTGGAAAGGGTTCAGACGAGATTTACTAGAATGTTGCCTGGTAATGGGGCAAGTTCTTAAAAGGAAAGGCTGGGGGACTTGAAGCTGTTTTTGTTAGAGAGAAGCAGGTTGAGAGGCGACTTAATTGAGACTCATAAGATAATCAGAAGGTTAGAAAGGGTGGACACTGAAGGGACATAGGTTTAAATTGTGCAGTGATAGACATAGGACAGATGTCAGCAGTAGTTTTTTTTAATCAGAGAGTAGTAGGGTGTGGAATGACCTGCCTGCAATAATTGTAGACTTGCCCACTTTAAGGACATTTAAATGGTTATTGGATAGACATATGGATGAAAATGGAATAGTGTAGGTTAGATGGACTTCAGATTGGTTTCACAGTTCACTGCCGCATGGAGGGCTGAAGGGCCTGTATTGTGCTGTAATGTTCTATGTTCTTTATGTATGCTGCGTGTATGAGAGAAAAAAAAGTTCACTTGTTTCTCATATCACCAAAGTTAGTGTCACTGCAGACCCATCAGCAGCAAGTATGTGAGTGAATAAAGTGACTGGATGGACTCAGCAAGGCCAGATGTCACTGTTTACCTGGACAAGGTAATGAAGGAAGAAATCAAGTCCTTGTCAGATAGGGGGAGAAGCTTGCAAAGCAAAGTTGAGGTCCTGAGGGAAGGGCAGAGAAATGACAATACTAACGGGAGGGAGAGGAGCTACAAATAAGACAGAGGAGTGACAAAGGGGAAAAAACGAGTTTTCAACTTTTCAATACCTTTCTAGACAAGAAAACCAAGCTAATAGTTTCCATACAATTTACTGTGCAGACTCTGAATTAAATAAGACCTACAATAATGGAGGGAAATATAGTGAATGTGATTGTAATGAACACTGTCAGTTGGATAGTTTGATAAATATTTGCATTTATGTGGTATCTCATCTCAAAGTGTCTCACGGAGTGTGAATTACTTGAGGTGCAATGTCTGTGGTAGAAACAATTAGGCAATCTACGAGCTATGATCTCAGCAGTCTCAGAAATTATGCTTAGCATGTTTGGAAGTTTGTATGCATGATTTAAGAAAATACTTGTTCCTCACTTATGACTCTTGCTTCAATCACTGGGGCCGAGAAAATTAATGTTTTCTTTGTGTGGCTTTAATATAAGTTATTGATTTTTATTGAGAATGTTGTTCTAATTCGGCTTCTGCCCAAAGACCCCCTAGATCAGGGCAAGAAGATAATGTTGTTACAACGAGATTGCACCATCAAAAGAACCAGCTAGTTAAACTGTAAAAGTAGCCACAAAAAAAAATAAAAGACAGCCTTTGAGAAAATTGTGGGACAGCCCCCTTGAGAAAATAAAATAATTTTTTGTTTCAGAAGCATGATGTTGTTTTCATGCTGGCAGATCAGTATTGGAAAGTGACAACTAATAACTAATGAGTGAGTATCCATCTTTACTTTTCCAGTACAATCGTCAAAGACCACATAACTTTGGTTCCCTGTTAATGGGCTTCCATGTTGAAGTCATTATTTGGTGCTAGCAGACCATGAGGGAGTCCAGATCTAGACGGCATTGGTTAAGAGTGAGAAGGGAAAGATTTAAAAGGGACCTAAGAGGCAACCTTTTCATGCAGAGGGCGGTGCATGTATGGAATGAACTACCAGAGAAAGTGGTGGAGACTGGGAAAATTGCAACATTTAATAGGCGTCTGGATGGATCTCTGAGTAGGAAAGCTTTGGAGGGATATGCTGGCAAACAGGACGAGATTAATTTAGGATATCTGGTTGGCATGGATGAGTAGGACCGAAGGGTCTGTTTCTGTGCTGTACATCTCTATGTCTCTATGACTATGGAGTCATAAGGTTGGGAATCTAGGATTCTTCTATTGATAAGCAGTTCCAGCTTCTATTTAGCTGTGAGACTGAACTTGTCTTTGCCAAAGGTGCCTGAAGAAAAGACAAACAACAAACAACAGCATTTGAGCAACATTGAGAAAAGTCCTAGTAGAACTGGGAAAACAAAGTTTAAAATAGTGCTTGCATCCCCAGGAAAGTGAGTTATGAAATAGGTTTCCTATAAGAAAACGTACTTCAGACAGGACAGAGCTTTTGGAAGTGGCCCATGTTGCCATTGGTCTAACATTTTGGCAGCTTGAGAAGATTGAGGAAGTGGGCAATGTGCAATTCCAATCTCGAGCTCAGCTTAAGCTGTCTGTTTGTCTGATCTGGAATCAGTAAAGAATTCTAAGGAGACTGCCAGGCACATGCAGAATTTGCTGGCTGGCCGAGCAATCATTGCCCATCCTAAATATCCTGAAGAAAGTTTGTATCAAGCTGGGTTCTTGAATGTATGCAATCCATTTGGTGTAAGTAGACCCACAATGTCAGAATCATAGAGTTGTACAGAACAGAAACAGATTCTTTGGTCAAACTCATCCATGCTGATCAGATAACCTAAATCTATGAGTTCCAGGACTTTGGCCGATGGATACTGATGAAATGGCAATATCTTTCTAACTCAGAATAGTGAGTGTCTTGGAGAAACTCTTGCAGAAGCAGTGTTCTGAAGTGTCTAATTCACTTGTCCTTCTAGATGGTAGTGGTGATGGGTTTGAAATGGACTGTGTAAGGAGACCTTGTGAATTTGTGCATTTTGTCGATATTATAGAATGCTGCTACTGCGTATCAGTGGTGTAGTGAACAAATATTTGTACATATGGCGCTTTGTCAAGATGACAAGGTTTTTGAGTATTGTTGGAACTGCACTCATCCAGCTAGTGGCGAGTATTCAAGAACGCTGCTGACTTCTGCATTGTGTACAAACAGACAGGCATTAGGGAGTCAAGAGGTGTGTTCTTTCTCCTGGATTCCCAGCCTTTGACCGGGCTCTTCTGGCTACAGTGATTTTCTATGCATCATTCCAAGTGTGGATATTGTCCAGACCTTGTTGCTTTTTACCATGGATTGCTTCAGGATCTGAGGAATCATGAATAGTGCGTAACCTTCTGCAATCACTTGTGAAAATCCCCAATTTTTATCTTATGATGAAGGGATGAAGATATTTGGACCTGGGAGACAACACTCAGAAACCACTGTGATGATGTCTCGCAACTGAGACCTCCAACCACAACCATCTTCCAAGGTGCTAGATATGACACTAAACAGGAGAGAATTTCCCATGAATCCCACTGACTAATCTTTGAACCAAAAAAGTGGTCAGGAGCTGAGTGACCCAGACAGAGGCTAAACGGAGGTTGAACAAGCAGGTTATTGCTGAGTAACTGCTGCTGGATAGCACTGTTGACAACACATTCCATTGTTTTACTGTTGGTCAGGTGTAGATTGATGGAGCAGGTTGGATTTTTCCTGATTTTTGTGATAGGTCAAATCGAAGCAATTTTCCACACTGCTCTGTCAAGGACAGTGCATTTGGAATCAGGCAGTCAACTCTGTGGCTCAGTGGTTAGCATTGCTGCCTAACAGCGTCAGGGACCCAGGTTCAATTGCACCTCGGGCACCTGCCTGTGTAGAAGTTTGCACGTTCTCCCCATGGGTTTCTGCCATGTGCTCTGGTTTCCTCCTACAGTCCAAAGATGTGCAGATTAGGTGGATTGGCCATGCTAAATTGCCCATAGTGTTCAGCGGTGTGTAGGTTAGGTGTGTTAACGATGAGAAATGCAGAATTGCAGGGAAAAGTATAGGAGTATGGATTTGGGTGAAATGCCCTTCGAGGTTCGATGTGGACCTGTTGGGCTGAATCACATGTTTTCACGCTGAAGGGATATTATGGGAAAAAAGAAATGAGGCCTGATTCGCCCACTCAGTGGAAAATAAACATTCTCCTTCCGTTGTTCAGCAGAGAAGGGCAGTTCTCCCTGGTAAACCACACAAAATTGAACACTTAATAAACATCACAATAGATTCTCTGGTCAGAATCCTGTTTTAACTTGAGGATCTTTTTGTGCATAATTTGGCAACTACATTTATGACCGTGGTGTTTATATTTGGAAAGACTGTCTTCGGAAATGTCTGAGGTGAGATTAAGCATGATACAAATGCAAGTATTCCCTGAAAAAAGTACAAAAATGAAACTGTTGGCAATATTGGAGAGAGTGCAGAGAAGGTGCCTGGTCTTGATGGCGTTGACTATGAGGAAAGGTTAAAAATGCTTGGATTGTATTCACCGGAATTACAGCGGCTGTGAGGGGACCTGACAGAGGCCTACAAATTTATGAGAGGCTGAGATAGGGCGGATAGTCTGATGCCTTTTCCACCATGGTTCAAACTTCAATTACAATGGGGCACAATTTCAAGGTGGGGGAGGGAGGAGGGAACAATTTATGGGAGATTTGCGAGAAGTTTTTCTCACGCAGAGAGTACCAGGAGCCTAAAATGCACTTTCAGAAGTGGTGATGGAAGCAGGCATATTGGTGACATTTAAGAGGAATCTGGATGGTTACAATAATAGGGCGGGAATAGAGAGATACAGACTGAATAAGGGTGGAAGGTTTTTTTTAATTTTAGTTCGGTCATGCTGACTGGTAAAGGCTTGGAGGGCTGAAGGGCCTGTTACTGTGCTGGACGTCTCCTTTGTTCTTTTGATGTTCAAACACTGGGGGTTTGATTTAAAGCTGACTTCTTGAAGTTACACCCATAACTGCATTCTTCAAAGGCCTTTTGCTTTTGTGGGGTGTGGGTGTCATTGGTGAGGCCAGCATTTGTTACCCATTTCCAATTGCCCTTGAACTGAGTGGTTTTGGAGGACCATTAAGAATCAACATCACTGCCATAGGTTTTGGCTTACACGTAGGCCAGAACAAATAAAGATGCAAATTTCCTTCCCTAAAGGATATCAGTGAGCACAGTGTATTTTTTTAACAATAATCAATGGTAGTTGTCATTCATACTGGCTTCAATTCCAGACTTATTAATGGAACTTAAATTCGACCAGATGTATGATAAATGTTCACTCTGGGTCCCCAGAATGTTAGCATGGGCCTCTGAATTACTGGGTGGCATAGTGGTACAGTGGTTAGCACTGCTGCTTCACAGCACCAGAGACCCGGGTTCAATTCCCACCTCACGTAATCGTTTGTTTGGAGTTTGCACATTCTCGCCGTGTCTGCGTGGGTTTCCTCCGGGTGCTCTGGTTTCCTTCCACAATCCAAAAATGTGCAGGTTAGGTGAATTCGCCATGCTAAATTGCCTGTAGTGTTAGCTGAAGGGGTAAATATAGGGGAATGGGTCTGGGTGGGTTATGCTTCGGCGGGTCGGTGTGGACTTGTTGGGCCGAAGGGTCTGTTTCCACACTTTATGTAATCTAATCTAATCTGATCAAATACAATCTAATGTAATCTAATCTGGCACAGGTATTACCACAACGTTACTACCTCCCCTTCAGAGTCCAGCCAGTTACAAAGATGGTTAACAGCAACTGAAACACTCCAAACTCTCAGAACAATCATGATTTGCACTAGATGTAATCATACAGTCATATAGCATAGGAGAAGCCCTTCACCTCATCGAATCTACACTAATCCCACTTGCCAGCAGTTTGGTCATAGTCTTGAATGTCATGACATTTCAAGTTCTTATCCAAGTACTTTTAAAACATCTGAACTGATATCCACCTCTACTGCCCTCCCAGTCAGGGCATTGCAGATTCCCACCCAACCAGGAGAATGTGAGGACCGTAGATACTGGAGATCCTGACTGGGATCCTGCAACCACACGGGATCAATGTTGATTTCATTATTTTCCTCATTTCCTCTGCCCCCACGTATTTTTTCCCAATCACAAGCCTCCAACTTGGCACCACACTCCTGACCTGTCCATCACCTTTCCCATCCATCCGCTCCACCCTCCTCTCTGACCTATCACCTTCATCCCCACCTTCATCTACCTGTTGCATTTTCAGTGACCTTCCCCCCCACCCCCCCACCCCCCATACCCATACCCCACCCATTTATCTCTCAGTCCCCCTTGGCTCACAAGCCTCATTCCTGATGAAGGACTTATGCCTGAAATGTCGATTTTCCTGTTCGTTGGATGCTGCCTGACCTGCTGGGTTTTTCCAGCACCACACTCTTGACTCAGATTCCCACCAATATCTGGGTGAAAAGCTTTTTACTCAATCCATTTGAAACCTTCTGCCCTTCATTTCAAAATTATATCCTTAGTTATTGATACTTCAGATAAGGGGTAAAGCTGCTTCCTATCCACCTCGTCCATATCCCTCAAAGCTTGTACACTTCAAACAGGAGGTGCCTCAGCCTTCTCTGCTCTAAAGGAAACAACCCAAGACTCATAGCTGAAATGCTTCAAACCAAGCAATATCCTGGTGAATTTCGTTTGCACCCTCTCCAATGCAGTCACATCTGTGATGATGTTGCTCCTTTAACACGGTTATGTTGTCCTTGGTCTTTTGTTTCCTGAAGGTGTTGGGAAAGGCAGAGGTTCCAATATTTCTGGGTTTATGCTTCTTTGATTATGGTTAGCAAATATTGTCTAAGGCAACAATCAGGGAAAAAGGCTTTTAGCCTTTTTTATAGAAAAAAACACTTGTACAATGAAAGGGGAACATAGAATATAGAACATGACAGCGCAGTACTGGCCCTTTGGAACTCGATGTTGTGCTGACCTCTGAAACCAATCTGAGGCCCATCCAACCAAAATTATTCCATTTTCATCCATATGTTTTACAATGACCATTTAAATGCCCGTAAAGTTGGCGAGTCTACTACTGTTGCAGGCAGGTCATTCCATACCCCTACTACTCTCAAAGTAAAGAAACGATGTCTGACATCAGGGCTATATCTAGTACCCCTCAATTTAAAGCTATTTTCCCTTGTGCTGGCTATCACCATCCGAGGAAAAAGACTCTCACTGTGCACCCTATGTAACCCTCTTATTATCTTATATGTCTCAATTAAATCACCTCTCAGCCTTCTTCTCTCGAATGAAAACAGCCACAGTTCCCTCGGCCTTGACTTATCGGACTTCCCCATTATACCAGGCCACATCCTAGTAAATCTCCTCTGAACCATCTGCAATGCTTCTACATCCTTTCTATCGTGTGATGACCAGAACTGTAAGCAATACTCCAAGTGCAGCTGCACGAGTTTTGTAAAGCTGCAGCATGATCTCCTGCCTCCAAAACGTAATCCCTCTACTAATAAAAGCTAACACATCGTGTGCCTTTTTAACAAACTTATCAACTTGGGTAACAACTTTCAGGGATAAATATACATAGACACCAACTTCTCTCTGCTCTTCTACACTACCAAGAATCTTACCATTAGCCCAATACACTGTATTCCTGTTGCTACTTCCAAAGTGAATCAGCTCACACTTTTGCACATTAAACTCCATTTGACACCACTCAGCCCACCTCTGAAGCTTATCTATGTCCCTCTGTAACCTGCAACATCATTCAGCACTATCCGAAACTCCACTGACCTTAGTGTCATCCGCAAATTTACAACAAATCCTTATAAGCCCTCATCCAGGTATTATTTTAAAATTGATAACTAACATTGGTCCCAAAGCAGATCCTTGCAGTACACCGCTAGTAACTGAATTCCAGGATGAACATCTCCCATCAATTACCAATTTCTGATCCAAACTGCCAAATCACCCTCAATCCCATGCCTCATACTTTGTGCAATAGGAACCTTATCAAACGCCTTACTGAAATCCTTATACACCACATCAGCTACCTGTTTGTTCACCTTCTCAAAGAACTCAATAAGTTTTGTCCAGCACGACCTACCCTTCAAAAACTTTGTTGACTATCCTTAACCAACATATTCATTTCTAGATTATTGTAGATCCTATGTCTTATAAACCTTTACAATACTTTACCCACAACTGAAGTAAGGCTCGCTCGTCTATAATTACCAGGGGTGTCTCTACTCCCCTTCTTGATCAAGATAACATTTGTTATCATCCAGTATTCTGGCACTGGTCCTGTGGGCAATGACGACCCACAATCTCCTCACTGGCTTCCCAGAGAGTCCTAGGATAAATCCCATCTGGGCCAAGTGACTTATCTATTTCCATACTCTCCAGCACAACTAACACCTCCTCTTTGTGAACCTCAACCCCATCTAGTCTAGTAGCCTGTATCTCAGTATTCATTTCTCACTTCCCCTATCTCCTCTGACTCCACACACAGCTTCTCTTTACTGTCCTTGATTGGCCCTAATCTTACTGTAATATTTTTTTTTTCCTGACATACCTGTAGAAAGACTTTGGGCTTTCCTTGATCCCAGCGGCTAAGGACATCTCCTGCCTCGTCCTGGCCATTATTAGCTCTTACTTTCGGTCCTTCCTGGCTAACTTGTAATTGAGCCTTCATGTTTCATCCTAACATAGGCCTTCTTCTTCCTCTTGGCAAGAGATTCAATTTCTTTAGTAAACCATGGCTCCCTCGCTCGACAACTTCTTCCATGCCTCACAGTTACATATTTACCAAGGACATGCAGTAGCTGTTCCTTGAATAAACTCCACATTTCAATCATGCCCATTCCCTGCAGTTTCCTTCCCCATCCTACGCATCCTAAATCTTGCCTAATCGCATCATATTTGCCTTTCCCCCAGCAATAACCCTTACCATGTGTTATATACCTCTCCCTTTCCATTGCTAAACTAAACATAACCGAATTGTGGTAACTATCACGAAAGTGCACACCTACTGTCAAATCTAACGTCTGGCCTAGTTCATTACTCTGTACCAAATCTAGTGTTGACTCGTCCCTTGTTGGCCAGTCTGCATACTGTGTCAGGAAACTCTCCTGTTCACATTGGACAAAAACTGATCCAGCTCCAGTACTCGAAAAAGTATTGGGCCAGCTCTCCCATTTTAGGGATATTTCGAGTTGTACAGGTTCTTGCCATCCATCTTTACGTTGGGAGCTGGCTTCCTCAATCTAATTTCTTTTAGAAAATTGTTTTCGTTACTTTCTGCCATACTTTATATTCTGTTAAATAGATTAACGAGAATTACTTGGTTGAAAGAGTGATAGGTTTGGCAGCAGATTGTCCCAGGATTTAGATGTTTCAGGTATGATAAAAGGGGAAATAAATGGCTGGGGAGTAACATTCTTCGTAGAGGAATATCTCACAGCTGAACCCTGAAGAAGGATACAGTATGGAAACAGGCTATTTGGTCCAACAAGTCCACACCAACCCTCCAAACAGTAACACCACTTCCACGTTCCTGTTACTCTACATTTATCCCTGACTAATGCACCTAACCAACACATCCCTGAACACTGTGAGCAATTTAGCATTGCTAATTCATCTAACCACCACATCTTTGGATTGTGGGAGGAAGCGAACACAGACACGGGGAGCATATGCAAACTGTCGCCAGAGGCTGGATTCGAACTCAAGTCCCTGGACTGAGGTAGCAGTGCTAACCCTTGAGCCACCGTGCTACCCAGACAAAGCAGAGGACTCCTGCAGTGAAGCAGTATGGGGAAAATTCAGGAATAGAAAAGATGAAGTCACAATGCTAGGGATATCCTACAGGCTCCCGAAAGCCAACTGGAGATGGAGGCGAGACGATATAATCAGGTTTTGGAAAGATGTAAAAAGAGCAGGGTTGTTGTAGTGGGTGATTTTAACTCTACCTATATTGATTAGGACTCACTTTGTGCTCAGGAGAATCTGAAGGCTTTTTACACATACATAAAAAGGTAGCCAGGGAAAGGGTGGCCCACTCTAGGATAAAGGAGAAAATCTATATGTGGAAGCCAGAAGAGATAGGTGAGATCTTAAATTAATGTTTATGGAAAATATTCAGCCTGGAGTCCGGTTACTAGTGGTGTGGCACAAGGATCTGTATTGGGACCACAACTGTTTGTCATTTTTATAAATGACTTAGACGCAAGAATAGGTGGATGGATTAGTAAATTTGCAGATGACACTGACGTTGGTGGAGTAGTGGACAGTTTGGAAGAACGTTATAGGTTGCAGATGACGTAGATAAACTGCAGGATTGAGCTGAGAGGTGGCAAATGGAGTTCAATGCAGCTAAATGTGAGGTGATGCACTTTGGGAAGAATAACAAGAAGAGAGAGTACTGGGTCAATGGAAAGATTCTTGGTAGTGTGGATATGCAGAGGGATCTTGGAGTCCATGGACATAGATCCCTGAAAGTTGCCACCCAGGTTGATAGTGCTGTTAAGAAGGCCTACGGTGTGTTAGGATTCATTGGTAAAGGGATTGAGTTCTGGAGTCACAATATTATGCAAAATGCTAGTGTGGCCACACTTGGAAGATTGTGTACAGTTATGGTCGCCATATTTTGGGAAGGATGTGGAAGCATTGGAAAAGGTGCAGAGGAGATTTACGAGGATGTTGCCTGGTCTGGAGGGAAGCTCTTTCGAGGAAAGGCTGAGAGACTTGGGTCTGTTCTCATTGCAAAGAAGAAGACTAAGAGGGGATTTGATAGAGACATACAAAATGATCAGATGATTAGATAGGGTAGACAGTGAAAGCCTTTTTCCTAGGATGATGACGCCAGCTTTTACGAGGGGGCATAACTACACATTGAGGGGTGATAGATTTAAGACAAATGTCAGAGGCAGGTTCTTTACTCAGAGAGTGGTAAAGGCGTGGACTGCCCTACCTGGCATTGTAGTTAACTCAGCCACATTAGGGAGATTTAAACAATCCTTGGATGAGCACATGAATGATGATGGGATAGAGTAGGGGGACGAGCTGAGAATAGTTCACAGGTTGGCGCAACATCGAGAGCTGAAGGGCCTGTTCTGTGCTGTATTGTTTTATGTTCTATATTCTAATATTTTCTGTCAGTATTCACCAAAGAGAATGGATTGATGGAATATGATCTTAAAGAAGGCAATGTCGAATTTCTCAGCAAAGTTTCTATTTAGGTGTTGTGCATCTTAAAAAAAGTATTGAGGTAGAAAAGTTTGGGAGCTATCCCAGTCTATAGAGAGAACAAATTATTGAAGCATTGACGGAAAATTTTGTGTCCTCTTTGGCCACAGGGGCTGTCCCAGAGGATCGGAGAATGGCCAGTGTTGTCCAATTGTTTAAGAAGACAGCAGAGATAATCCAGGAAGTTACAGATGTGTAAGCCTCAGGTTGGTTGTAAGTACATTATTGGAAAAGGTTCTCAGGGACAATTTCTATACGCATTTAGAAGCAAATTGACTTATTAGTGATAGGCAGCACGGTTTTGTGTGGGGTGGGGGCAGTCATGCCTCACTAACATGATCGGGTTTTTGTGGAGCTATTGAAGACGATTGATATGGGGCAAGCGGTTGATATTATCTCCACTGACTTCATTCAAGCCTTTTACAAGATCCCTCATGGCAGACTGGCACAAAAAACAAAGTCACGTAGTATCGGGGTGAGTTGGCAAGCTGAATACAGAAGTGGCTGAGTCATATGAGACAGAGAGTAGTGGTGAAAGGACACTTTTCAGAATGGAGAGTTGGAGGCAAAAGTGAGGACTGCAGATGCTGGAAACCAGAGTTTCCAGAATGATGCTGGAAAAGCACAGCGGGTCAGGCAGCATCCGAGGAGCAGGAAAATCGATGTTTCGGGCAAAAACCCTTCAATGAGCATTCCTGATGAAGGGCTTTTTCCCAAAACGCCGACTTTCCTGCTCCTTGGATGCTGCCTGACCTGCTGTGCTTTTCCAGCTCTACTCTAATCTAAAGAATGGAGAGTTGTGACTAGTGGTGTTCCACAGGGACCAGTGTTGGACCTCTGCTGTTCATGGTCTGCAGAAACAATTTGGAGGAAAGCCTGGCTAGTCTAATTCATAAACTTGTGGACAATACAAAGATTGGCAAAGTTGCCGATAGATCAGTTGGAGGAATGGGCAGAAAGAGGGCAGATGAAGTTTAATCTGGACAAATGTGAGGTTATGCATTTTGGAAGGTCAAGTACAGGTGGAAATTACACAGTGAATGGCAGAACTTTTGTGAATCTGATATACAGAGGGATTTGGCTGTGCTGGTCCACAGATTACTGAAGGTGGCAGTGCAGGTAGATAAGATATTAGAAAATACCTATGGCATGTTTATCTTCATTGGAAGGAGCATTGTGTATGTAGGCAAATTATACTGCAGCTTTATCAAACTTTAGTTAGGTCACACTTGGAATATTGCATACAGTTCTGCTCACCACACAGCATGAATGAGGATATTTTGGAGAGGTTACAGAAAAGGTTTACCAGGACCTTCCCTGTTATGGGAGATATAACCTATGACAAAAGTTTGGATAGATTTGTTTTTTTCACTGGAATGCATGTGGTTGAGGGGTACCCTCATAGAAGTTTGTAAGATTGTGAATAGAATGGATGAAATGGAAAATATGAGACTTTCCCCAGAATGGAGGGGTCAATTACGAGAGGATACAGGTTCATGTTGAGTGGGATACGTTTAAAAGTGATGGGGGAGACACGTTTTTCACACAAAGGATGTTGGGTGCCCAGAAGTTGCTGCCAGAGGAGGTGGTGGAAGCAGAAACAATAGCAGCATTCAATGGACGAATCCATGAATAGGAAGGGAATAGAGGGATACAGAACCTGAAAATAAGAAAAGTTTTAGTTTGGAAGGGCAAAGTATGTTGGTGCAGGCTTGTTCAGACCGAAGGGCCTGTTTCTGTGCTATATTGTTCTTTGTTCCTTGAAAGAACTGCCAAACATTTTTGAGCAGTTATATACTTTCAACTCAAGTTCGATGCTTAATGTTTAGTTCACCACGAATGGTGAGAACATCCTTTTAGAATTTTTCTTCATAATAGGAATATACTTAGATTTTTCTGTTAGCCGCTAAAACGTTGTCACTGTATACTGAGTGATCTACACCAGAACGCCATATACCAGTTCACTTGAGCTGAGTCAGCTTGCACGCCAAGGCTTACTTAAGTTTAAACTACTCATCTTAGACTCAATCATCTCGCTTCCAAATTGTATGTAAAGTTCAGGCATCTTGTGGTTGCTGCGACTTAGCAGTGCCTTTATTCTGAGGCACTGAATTGAACCTGTCACATTAACCAATACTAACACTGGTATAACCTCTCTTTGTTCACTTCCAGAATATGCACCTTTAAGAAACCATCTTGAAAGCATTCTTTCAATCCTATCGCCCCACACTCGTTGTGTAGAAACTCTTTATTAGTTCTGACCCATCCCAGGATAGTAATAATGGCAGGAACGACAACAGCAGATTTTTGCAGTTTCACTGTCTCCAGCTGTATCAAATAAAACAGCCCAGTTAGTGATACCATAGCCACCTGTCTGATATATGCAAATCTAAGGCAAGGTGGTGCAATTGTGGTAAAAGCACTGGACCAATAATCAAAAACCTCAAGCTAACATGCTGAGTACATGGACAAGAATTCCAAAATGGCACATAGTGAATTATGAATCTAGTAAAAATTAGGAAGTAAAGCCCCATGGCAATTATATAACTATTGTTGATATCTGTAAAACAAAACTCTATCACACGTATTATTTACATGTACATAGGCATCCTCTTCTGCTCTGGTATACCTGTTTTAGTTTGTAGCAATGTGACTTACTCTTATCTGCATTCTGGGCAATTAGGGAGAGAACTAAAAGTTGGCCAAGCCAGCTCCCATCCCATATATAACCGCCCCTCCCCCACCCCCAAATCCTACAGCAGTGACTTGAATCCACTTAAATCAGATAATAAATCAACGCCACAGTCACTGACAGCAACTTCTCTCTTTTGATCTAAAGCTTAGGCACAAACACCAATCTCCTCCTCCCTGATATAAAGCAATCCGATAGTCACTAACACTAATCTCTTCCTGCCTGATATAAAGCAAACTTTATACTTTATAAAGCAAACACCGTGGGCGGCACGGTGGCACAGTGGTTAGCACTGCTGCCTCACAGCTCCGGAGACCTGGGTTCAATTCCCGCCTCAGGCGACTGACTGTGTGGAGTTTGTACGTTCTCCCCGTGTCTGTGTGGGTTTCCTCCAGGTGCTCTGGTTTCCTCCCACAGTCCAAAGATGTGCAGTTCAGGTGAATTGGCCATGCCAAATTGCCCGTAGTGTTAGGTAAGGGGTAAATGTAGGGGTATGGGTGGGTTGCGCTTCGGTGGGTCGGTGTGGACTTGTTGGGCCACAAGGCCTGTTTCCACACTGTAAGTCATCTTATCAAACTTCTGCGAGAAATCCTCACCTTTGTTTTAAATGAGAGCCACCTTACCTTAACTATGATCCCTCGTTCTAGATTCTTCCACAAAATTCAAACATCCTTTTAACATCCAGTCAAGTCCATTAGGATTTTGCATGTTTTCATTAAATCATCTTCAAAATACTCTGACCTTTCTACCCAGTCTCTGACCTCTCTGACCAGTCTGACCTTTCTACGTAAGGGAATCCACTCATGCCAAGTATTCATCTAATAAATAAAACCTCTCTGAACTGCTTCTAAAGCATAAGTATCCGTTTGTAAGTACAGTGATCTGTGTTTGCCAAGACCCGAGACACAATCACAGCAATGCCCCGTGTAACTGAACCATAACTTCCCTTGCATTCATGTCTCTTTGCAACAAACTATAATGTTCTATGAGCTTTCCTGATTATTTGCTGTACATGCATTCAATTTTTCTGAGACTCATGCACAAGGACACCCAGCTTTCTCTGCATCTTAGAGCTCTGCGACTTCTCATTATTTAAATAATATATTTCTTATTTTATTCTTTCTCTTGGAATGGACAATTTCACACTTCACCACGTTATACTCTATTTATCATATCCTTACCTGCTCACTTAATTTATTTACATTCCGTTGTGGACTTATGACCTTTTCATAACTCAGTTTATCATTGTGCTGTCGTAAATTTGGCTGCCATGCCTTAACTCCCTTCATGCAAATTATCTATATAAATTATAATGTTAACCTAACTGACCTATAGTTTCCTGCTTTCTGCCTCCCTCCCTTTTTAAGTAAAGAAGTCATATTAGTTATTTTCCTATTCAGAAAAAAACTTTCCTTGAATCTAATACATTTGAAAAATTAAAACCAAATGTATCAAGTAATTCACTGGCTACTTCTTTTAAGATGCTAAGGAGAAACCCACAAGAACTTGGAGAGTTGTCAACTTACCATTCCAACAGTAACACATAGTCACTGAAACCAATCCCCTCCTGACAAACATAAATCAACTGTACATTTCTGAAACCAATTTCCACATACCTAATATAAAATAGCACCACTATTTGATTGATTCCTCTCTTGCCCACTTTGACTGCTGTCTGTACCGAAAGAGATTCAAGGAATCATCCAGTCTGCTGCAGCACCAGCAAGTTCACATTGGACAGATACCGTTTCTCTCAGTCTATGATATTCACCTATCCAGGCCTCTCATGATATTATAGACCTTTTTAAGATCATCTCTCAGCCTCTGACACTCTAAGGAAAATAGCTCCAGCCTACTCAGCCTCCTCTTATAATTCAAAGCTTCCAGCACCAACATATTCTTGTAAACCTGCTTCGAACCCTTTCAAGCTTACAACATCTTTCAACTAGCAGGGAGACCAGAATTAAATGCAGTATTGCATATATGGCTACATTTATGCCGTGTGAAAGGATAATACTGATTAGTTTGTTCCGACATGGTGTGGACCCTTCTGAAAATTTAAACCTGCAACACAGAAAAGTTGGCCTCAACCGTAATTCATTAAAATTCGAGAGTAAAGGAACAATCTCCGAGGTCACTATTTAAAGTAAAAATAAACAATTTTATTCTTTAAGTCCAACAGAGAATATTAAAACCAACAATTATTCGCAACTGCTTTCTCTTAAACCATATTTTACCTCCTACTCTACAATACTAGTCCAATAAAAAATCCTAATTAAGATTTACGAAATAAAAACAGTTTCAAAAAGCCAGTCAGATTCGTCGATTCTCCTTCGTAGATTTTCCTCTGTAAATGTTCCCCACGTCAGTTTCGATGTTCTGTTGCACAAAGTTCTTATAGACAGGTTCCTTACAGAGAGCTCTTCAGCTAGCAGTGCATGTTTGAGGATGTCATTGGCAGTTCTCCTTCTAACTATCCAAAATATCCAGTTTTATACACCAAAACATCAGATTGTTTCATTGGTTATAATATTACCAAACTACTACATTCACATTTTATTGGACTTTGGTATTTTGGGCCATAATTTAAACTGATTTGCCAAATCTTAATTTGTTTTTGTTTCATGGCAACTCAGTTTCAGCTATTTGTTTCCCAAGTTTTAAATTCTTACATTGTTCAGAATCCTCATGATTTGTCAGTCCTTGCTGGTTTTCACTCTTCTAAGAATACAGTATACCTCTACATCTTCATAACAAATTCGCAAGTGGACTTTCTTATGTGCTACACCACGCAGGATGCAGTATTTAATGTTGATCGATTGTTATAGAATCACACACTCATACATCCGGAAAACAGACCCTTCAGTCCAACGAGTCCATGACAAACATAATCCCAAACTAAACCAGTCGTACCTGCCTGCTTCTGGACCATATCCCTCCAAATCTTTCTTATTCATGTACTTCTTCCGATGTCCTTTAAATGTTGCAATTGTATCCACATCTATCACTTCCTCAGGAAATTTATTCTAATCGCAAAGCACACTCTGTATCGAAACAAATTTACCACTCGCGTGTTTCTTAAATCTCTCTCTTCTTACCTTAAAAATGTACCCCCTTTTCTTGAAATCCATCATCCTGCGGAAAAGACAATTACCATTAACTATATCTGCACCCTTCATTATTTTATCAATTTCTGTAAGATCTCTCTAATGTCTCTGTAACTGCCTCTCAACCTCATAGATGCTCCTTAAAAAAATTCCCAGCTTATCCAAACTTTCCTTATTACTCAAACTTTCTATACGAGGCATATTGCAGAAAAAGACCTCACCAATATTCTGCACAACCTCAATATAAATTCCCAACACCCGTATTGAGCTCATCATTGATGAGCAATGATGGCAAACATGCCAAATGTCTTTTTAAACACTCTGTCTGTATCTGACACTAATTTTAAGAAATATATACCCGAACCTTTAGGTTTCTCTGTTCTATAACATTACCCAAGGCCCTACAGTCACAAAGGTAGTCCTTTTTTCTTTCTAAAAGCTGTTTCTTTGCTCAAGAAAGCTCTAAATCAGGCCGGGCTCTGATCAGTCTGGTTTGGTACGTAGATTAAAAGGATTTTGAAAGGCCTCTTGTTTATATGCAAACAGACGAGACTTCAGGCCAAAGTGGTAATGTTTTAGAAGTGGCCTGTATAATTAAAGGTGCATGGTCAGCTTTCGAGCTGAGTAGTTTCATTCATTCTTAAACTGGTGAGGTGTTCAAAATTGAGCTATGTGGAAACTCTCTCTCTCTCTTTCTGCCCTTCAACTTCAACCTGTAAGTATGTGTGCCATTTATAATAGGTTCTACGGGCGGCACGGTGGCTCAGTGGTTAGCACTGCTGCCTCACAGTGCCAGGGACCTGGATTCAATTCCTGCTTTGGGCAACTGTCTGTGTGAAGTTGGCACATTCTCCCTGTGTCTACATGGGTTTCCTCCGGGTGCTTCAGTTTCCTCCTACAGTCCAAAGATGTGCAGGTTAGGTGAATTGGCCATGCTAAGCTGCCCGTAGTGTTTGTTGGATTAGGCAGGGCTAAATATAGGGGGGTGGGTTTCTCTTCAGAGAGTTGGTATGTACTTGTTGGGCTGAATGGCCTGTTTCCACACTGTAGGTAAGCTAATCTAATCAAAAGGAGTTTGCTTATTTGGACTGTTGTGTAGATTTGAAACAGCATACTTCAATCTAGTTTGGTTCGACTGAGTTCTGTCTGGGTTTTTTATTTTGATCTTTGTGTTTCATTGTGTAATTTTGTAAATAACGTTTTGCCTGTTTTAAACCTGGAGTCAACCTCGCTAACTTAATCTGGGTAATTTTCACTGTACACTTACTGAAACAAATTGCAAAGTTATAGTCTTGGCTGCCTGCTTAAGAAAGTTTCGAGTGATCTGGCCGAGTCCATAACACTGCCATGTAATATTTAAATCCTGCCCTTATTTGTTGTACCAAAATGCAATACCTAACATTTAACCAGATTGAATTCCATCTGCCATTTTTCAACCCATTGGCCCTTTTGATCAAGATCCCTTTGTAATCTTAGAAAGCCTTCTTCACTGTCTATTATGCCCTAATTTTGATGTCATCCATAAATTTACTAACTATGCCTTCTATGTTCTCATCCAAATCACTTACATTAATAACAAGCAAAAGCGGACACAGAAGCAATCTCTGTGGAACACTACTAGTGACAGGCCTCCAGTCCAAAAAGCAACCATCAACCACCACTCTATCTCCTGTCAGTAAGCCAATTACAATATATACTCAAAGTTTGTGAGAAGATTTGTAGCTCGGGTGCTCATTGTTGTGGTTCTGTTCGCCGAGCTGGGGATTTGTGTTGCAGACATTTCGTTCCCTGTCCAGGTGACATCCTCAGTGCTTGGGAGCCTCCTGTGAAGCGCTTCTGTGATCTTTCCTCTGGCATTTGTAGTGGTTTGAATCTGCCGCTTCCGGTTGTCAGTTCCAGCTGTCCGTTGCAGTGGTCGGTATATTGGGTCCAGGTCGATGTACTTATTGTTTGAATCTGTGGATGAGTGCCATGCCTCTAGGAATTCCCTGGCTGTTATCTGTTTAGCTTGTCCTATAATAGTAGTGTTGTCCCTATTATACTATTATTATAGGACTATTGCACCAGGACATGAGGATGTCACCAGGACAGGGGACGAAACGTCTGCAACACAATACCCCAGCTCGGCGAACAGAACCACAACTATATATACTCACGGACAGATTGACTCTTCTAGGTATTTTTTAAAATTAAACTTATGGGCTGGACTATTACATGGATACTACTTTTGAGTTGCAGAAATTCATGCTACAGTCCAAAATACATTATCATTAGCAGAAGCCCAAATGATCTTTAAATGAATAATAAAAAAACACGACAAATTATTGGATAAAGGCAATAACAACAAAAAAAAACCTGACGTCTAACTTATGAGGTAGCCCTGCAATGGACAGTGAGGATAGCTGAGAAGATCATCGGGGTCTCTGTTCCCTCCATTACAGACATTTACACCACACGCTGCATCCAAAAGGCGAAGATCAGTGAGGAAGACCCCATATTCTCCTCACGCAAACACTTCTCCCTTCTGCTATCTGCCAGAAGATACCGATCTGTCTTTCACGGCCAGACTGTGCAATAGTTTCTTACGCCAAGCTATCAGGCCCCTTAACACAGACTCTTTTCTCATTTGAAAGTCTTCACACTTCGAATTGCTGCTAGAAAAATTGTATATTTTTATCATTCTTCTATTTCCCTGTAACTGACGTGTTTTGCACTTCTTATTAACTTAATGGCCTGTATGATTGTGTAGTTTGTACTGTCCATGTAGCACCCACGGTCCTGAACAAACACTGTCTTGTTTTCACTGTATCAGTTGTACATGGTGAAAATGACAAATGTAAGCTACTCTATTTTACTGTGGAGGTCTGCAACAGTTTTGTACCTGAATTGGTTAAGAAATTGCAAATGTGTACAGTAATAAAGTGAAAGGGCAGTCACTGTAATGTTCAAGCAGCGATATAGTTGAAACTTAACTTAAAATCTTCAGTTTTCTAGATTATATTTAGAAGAACTTTAATGTTAACTACTACCTTATTTCTTTATTTTCAACTTAAATAGAACATAGAACATAGAAGAATACAGAGCAATACAGGCCTTTTGGCCCTCGATGTTGCGCCGATCCAAGCCCACCTAACCTACACTAGCCCACTATCCTCCATATGCCTATCCAATGCCCGCTTAAATGCCCATAAAGAGGGAGAGTCCACCACTTGCTACTGGCAGGGCATTCCATAAACTCATGACTCGCTGAGTAAAGAACCTACCCCTAATATCTGTCCTATACCTACCACCCTTAACTTAAAGCTATGCCCCCCTTGTAATAGCTGACTCCATACGTAGAAAAAGGTTCTCACGGTCAACCCTATCTAAACCCCTAATCATCTTGTACACCTCTATCAAGTCACCCCTAAACCTTCGTTTCTCCAATGAAAACAGCTTCAAGTGCCTCAGCCTTCCCTCATACGATCTTCCTACCATACCAGGCAACATCCTGGTAAACCTCCTCTGCACCCTTTCCAGTGCCTCCACATCCTTCCGATAGTATGGCGACCAAAACTGTACACAATACTCCAGATGCGTCTGCACCAGAGTCTTATACAACTGCAACATGACCTCAGGACTCTGGAACTCAATTCCTCTACCAAGAAAAGCCAGTACGCCATATGCCTTCTTCACTGCACTATTTACCTGGGTGGCAACTTTCAAAGATCTGTGTACATGGACTCCAAGATCCCTCTGCTCATCCACACTACCAAGTATCTGACCATTAGCCCAGTACCCCATCTTTTTGTTACTCTTACCAAAGTGAATCACCTCACACTTAGCTACATTGAACTCCATTTGCCACCTTTCTGCCCAGCTTTGCAGCTTATCTATATCCCGCTGTAACCTGACACATCCTTCCTCACTGTCAACAACTCCTCCGACTTTCGTATCATCCGCAAACTTGCTCACCCAACCTTCTAACCCCTCCTCCAGGTCATTTATAAAAATGACAAACAGCAGTGGTCTCAAAACAGATCCTTGCGGAACACCACTAGTAACGGCACTCCAAGATGAACCTTTACCATCAACTACTACCCCCTGTCTTCTTCCAGCCAGCCAATTCCTAATCCAAACCTCCAACTCACCCACAATGCCATACCTCCGTATTTTTTGCAGTAGCCTACCATGGGGAACCTTATCAAAGGCCTTAGTAAAATCCATATACACCACATCTACCGCTTTACTTTCGTCCACCTCCTTAGTCACCTTCTCAAAGAATTTAATAAGGTTTGTGAGGTACGACCTGCCCTTCACAAAACCATGCTGACTATCCTTGATCACATTATTCATATCCAGATGTTCATAAATCCTATCCCTTACAATTCTCTCTAAGACTTTGCCCACAACAGAAGTGAGACTCACTGGCCTATAGTTACTAGGATTATCCCTACTCCCCTTCTTGAACAAGGGAACCACATTTGCTAGCCTCCAGACTTCTGGCACTATTCCTGTAGACAACGAGGACATAAAAATCGAGGCCAATTGCTCTGGAATCTCCTCCCTTGCTTCCCAGAGAATCCTAGGATAAATGCCATCAGGGCCAGGGGACTTATCTATTTTCACCCTTACCAGAATTTCCAACACCTCTTCCCTACATACATCAAAGCCATCCATTTAACTTAATTGTGACTCAGTATTCACATCGGCAACAATGTCCTGTTCCTGAGTGAATAAATGAAGGAAATGCTTAACTTAGTTTCTTTTACTATTTTGTCCCTAAGTTTTTTTTTGTACCTAGGGACTTTTGAACCTAAAATGGTGATCTTTGTGGTAACATAATGCACATTTCACTCTACTCCTTCGGTACTTGAGTAGAAGCGACAGTAAAATCTAAAAGGAAATCTAAATTATCTGTAGGGAAATGAGAATAAAGTAAGTATTCTATCTGGATCAGCATAATGTGAAAAGAAATCTTGTCCTTTATTCTAATTGTAAATGCGCAGTCAATTCTGTGTCTAGATTTGTAATTTACAACAAAAGCAGGGCCTGTAATGTTTATGAATTGTGGTTGAATCTTCCAGTTTACTTCAGGCAAATTGAATATTTGATCATCCTGCAGAGTAATCAAGATCCTTCCTTGAACCACAGCAGTCCTTGATTTTGTTTTAAATGCTATTTTCATCGTTTAGAAATTAACTTTTTGCATATTGGGTTAACGGGGTAAGAGTTTAACTATTTCCTTCTTGTGGTCTTGGAGTACGATCCTTTAAATTTAACTGAATAGAATGATGCCAAAAATGAAGGATTTACTAGAATAATATCAGGAATAAAGTTTTTAGATAGAAGGGAAGATTAAACAGATTGGGTTTGCTTTCCTTGACGCAGAGAAGATTAAGACATGACCTTATTGGGCTGTTCAAAATTCTGAATGATTTTGGCAGGGTAAAGCAGGAATATTCTGTTTTCACTGGATCATATGTCAGGAATTTGGGAGCACAATTTCAAGTTTGCCAGACAGCACAGACAAAGGCACTGCTCCACACCAGTCCAAAACAGCAACCTCGTTATTCTAAACCCCTTGTACATGATCACTGAATGTATTATTGTCATTTTAGTTATGAGGGTCTGCATGTTTGTGCCAAAAATGGTAGTTTTGAAAATCAGGTTGGATTCTTCAAAAGTCTTGGTGCCAGAAAGTACTCCATAGTTTGGGAGTGCTAACAGTTGTGGAAAACCCAGGGTCCCCAGACTCAAGCCTTCAGATCTCAGCAACACTGAACATTAGTGCTGCTTCATTGGTTGAGAGAACACGGGGACACAGTCTCATGATATGGGGACGACCATTTAGGACTGAGACAAGGAAAAATGTTTCAATTAAAAGTGCTGAATTTACCTAAGAAGAATGTAGAGACCAAATTACTGAATATATCCAAACAAGAGAGAGATAAGTGTTTATATTTTAAAGGTACCAATGATTGTGGAAGAAAACAGGAATATGGTACTGAGAAAGAGAATCAGCCATGCCCAGCCTGAGCGCCACAACAGTCTTGAAAACTAAATGTGTGACTCGTGCTCCCTGTTTATATGAATCTACGCATCAGGAAAATGTCTGAAACAATCATCTGCTGCGTGACTCAGTGACAATTCTAGAGTGCAAATCCATTCATCAGAATATTTCTTGAAGCCATATTTTATTAGTGAAATTTTCAACTGCCATTACTGAAAACTGGATGTCACTTCCCACTTTGACCATTAGAATGCGAAGAACAAACAACGGTACAACACAGGAACAGGCATTCGGGTCCATCAAGCCTTCACCTTTATAAACTAAAAAGCCCTCTTGCCTCTACACGAACGGAAAGCCTCTAATCCATGCCTATTCACGTGTCTATTTTTTCAACCGCCTCCTCCAGCAGCACATTCCAGGCAGTTATCACCCTCTGTGTAAAAAAAGAATCTTGCCTCAATCTTATTGTCTTTCCCATGAGTTAGTGAAATCATATTGAATTATTTTGCGTAATTCATGTCGGGCAAAGTCTGCACAATATCAATTAATTCAAGTTTCTATTTGAAAGAAAATATCAAACGTACAAAGTTAATTTTAGTCATTTGCTGACTGTAATTACTTGACAGTTGTTATTTTAGGGGATGTTGGGGAAGCGAGACCAGCATTTGTTTTGTTTCCAATTTTGTTGCTATGTAGTGTTGGGAAGACAGCTTAATTTTACAGGCAAATCCTATTTGCATATGCTGGTTATCATCTTTGTAGCCCTTCAGGACATATCACAAAGAGAAGGGAGTGCCTATGATTAAGTTAGACTTCTGTAATAAAATTAACACACATGACTTTCAAATGTTATCATTATCTTCAGTGATTTGCATGAGGTAACATTCACAACAGTTTACTGTGAATTCTAAGATCAAATTGTATCAGAAGTGAGATTTCATTGTAGCTCAACCTCAGCTACATCCGTTTGAGTGTACACCTCCAGACTTTGGTCGGTGGGGAGTTAGGTGAGTGGGCAAGAATGTGTTTGTTTGTTTGCATTTGATTTTGCTTTTCACCCCACCTTGTTGTAGCAATTGGTTCTTGCTCATTAAAGGGAGATAAAACACAGAAGTCCTGAAACATTGAGTGAACACACCAATGTGATATATCAGTTAAGTGATTGATAAGTGAGAATTTGTCTTTTTTTACTTTTACTGAATTTACCACTATTGCTTACTATTCTATAGTAAATGATTTATACACGTTTAAAATCTTTGGCTCATTGACTTGTGGACTATTGGCCTCACTGGCTGGGCCATACTTATTTTATATCCCTTGTTGCCCTTGAGTGACAGTGGTGAGCTGACTCCTGCAGTCCATTACATATACATAAATTTATATATTTGTATACTGTTTTCGTCGTGTTTTTTAAATTATCCTTCTGCATATTTTTGCATATATGGTCTGCAGGTTAAGAAACTAACTCGTTCTATCTGTCGTCTTGAAGTAAGGTCCTTTAAATTTAACTAAAAAGAATAATACCAGGCATGAAGGAATTGCGAGAATGGTGCCAGGAATAAAGACTGGGCTTATTCTCCTTGACGCATAGAACATTAAACAGTGAATAATAAATAAATAGTTCTGTGGAAAAGTCACCAGAACCGAAACGTTACCTCTGGTTTGTCTTCCCAGTTGCTGCCAGACCTGCTGAACTTCTTCAGCAATTCCTGTTTTGTTTATGATTATGTCATGCCTTTATTGAGTTGCTCAAAATTTTGAATTTTTTTTCCTACTGTGAAGCCAAATTTGTATCTAATTGGCTACCTCTCCCTGAATCCCATGTGATGTAACTTTACTCACCAGTACTTTATAAAGTCCATGTAGACAATGTCTACCACTCTGCCCACATTAATCATCATGGTTACGTCCTCAAAAAAAAAACTCAATCAAGTTTGAGAAATATGATTTCCTCTGCACAAAACCATGAAGACTCTCTGTAATCTGTCCTTGCTTTCCCAATTGCATGGGAATGTTATCTCTCACAGTCCCCTTCAACAACCTATCCCACACGAACTAAGGGGCAGCAGGGTGATTCAGTGGTTAGCACTGCTGCCTCACAGCACCAGTGTCCCAGGTTTGATTCCAATCTCGGCCAACAGTCTACATGATGTTTGTACATTCTCCCATTGTGTGTGTGGGTTTCCTCTGGGTGCTCCAGTTCCCTCCTAATATCCAAATATGTGCAAGTTAAATGAATTGGCCATGCTAAAATGCACATTGTGTTCAGGGATGTGTACTTTCGGTGCATTAGGCACGGGAAATGTTGAGTAATAGAGTAGAGGACTGGATCTGAGTGGGTTACTCTTTGAAGGGTCGGTGTGCAATTGTTGGACCAAATGGCTGTTTCCACACTGTAGGGATTCTATGATGTTAACATCAAACTTCTAACGTCAACCCTGGCTTTCCTTTGTAGCCTTTTTAAAAAGAAAACTTAACATTAGCCACTGTCTAGTGTTCCTGCATCCATGTCGGTGATACAAACATCTCTGTATTTAACTTGTACAGATTCTGTCCTAGAATTGCTACAGTGTGGAAATAGGTCATTCAGCCCATCGACTCTCCTCCGAATAGCATTCCACCCCGATACACTTTACAACCCTGCATTTCCCATGGCTAATCCACCGAACCTGCACAACGTTTGACTGTAGGAGGAAACCAGAGCACCGAGAGATGGTGAGAATGTGCAAATTCTATTTCCAGGCTCGAGGATGAAGTCGAATCCAGGTCCCTAGTGCTGTGAGGCAGCCGCGCTGACCACTGAGCCTCTGTGCCGTCCAAACTGTTCTCGAGTCAAATGGCTGAAATGCTAGCATTTACGCAACTAGGGCTGCCAGCTGTGAATTATGAGATGTTCTGATATTTAGACTCAAAATGTTCCCAAAAGACTATAACTGAGAGAAAGCAGGTGAACTAAACATGTAACACCAATTCTTTTTCGGATTGTCTGGTAAACAGATTATACAAGCAGTGTTGAAAAAAAATTAGAGGTGTGTGTATTATTTCTACTTTCTCTGATACTGGTGTACAGCATGTACTGTCTCAAAATAGCCCTTAGTATCTGGCCTGATCCAGCATATTAAAATAGTGCTGTCCAGTTAGTCATGAAAGGCCAGGAAGAAGAAAGACAGCAAATCAGTAACATGTGTCACTCTTGCTCAAGGTGGATTTAAATTGTACCAAGAAACAGGAAGGACTGAAGTCAAGAAATTGATGTTCATCAAGGACATCAAGGAGGGTGAGTTCATTATTCATTGGGATCCTAGTTTGAGAGATAGACATCATTGCCTACAGATGTGTCATTGATAGAGATTATCTGATTTTGTCCTGAGAGATGTATGAGTGCTCTCCCATTGTAAATGAATATACTGTTCGAATTGGAATGCATTTTTACTGCTGTCCAACCCCATTATATCTTGAATTTAATTCACTCCGCCTAATAGTTATACTATATTGTCCTTTCTAGGATATCAGCCGGTGTGATGAGAACTTTGCTGCTCTTTCTGGGTTACCTGCGTGAGTAATTTTCATTAGAGACAGCATTGATCTAAGTAGAATGCCTTTACAGGACAACACATGCTTCACAGAGATCTGATTCCATAAATGGCTAATGTAATTGTGGAAAGAATAAAAACAAACTACTGTGCACACTGGAAATCTGAAATGAAAGTAAAATACTGGAGAAAATGATAGGTTTGGTATCGTCTGTGGAAAGAGAAAATGAATGTTTTAAGCCTGCTATGTGCGATTTCTGATATTTGGAAATCCACTTTCTTTCAGCATCTGACTCAATTATCGCTCTCCCATTATATCCTTCTATTTTACTTAATATCTATATTCCATAGTTGTGCACCCAGTCTTCATAATTCATCACAAATGTTAATGGACAGATACTTACCTGGAAATTTAGACAGACATGGATTGATAATATTCAAATATTCCATCATAAATAGAACCAAAATTATTTATTCTTTCTTGGGAAAGGCCATGATTTGTTGCCAGTCACTAATTGACATTAAATTGTATGGCTCATTGGGCAATTTCATAGGGTAAGCAACATTCAACCACAATATTATAACTCACGTGTTAGAACTGAGGAGTTAAAGTGCCTTCTCAAAATGCTTGTGAAAAATGTGCATGTGTTTGTATTTGTAGTCAAAATTTTAGAATCACAGTGTCCGACATCGCAGAAACAGGCCTTTTGGCCAAAACCGGTCCATGCTGACCAAAATGTCCATTTCCCTGCACTTGGCACATAACCTTCTAAGGAAACAGTGAGGTCTGCAGATGCTGAAGATCAGAGTGAAGAGTGTGTTGCTGGAATAGCATAGCAGGTCAGACAGCATCCAAGGAACAGGAAAATCAATGCTTCGAACCATAGCCCTTCATCAGGAAGGGCATTCCTATTCCTGCGCATTCCTGATGAAGGGCTTTGGCTTGAAATGTTGATTTTCCTGCTCCTCGGATGCTGCCTGACCTGCTGTGCTTTTTCCAGCAACACACTCTTAGCCCATATCCTTTTAATCCTTTACTATGCATTTATCTCTCCAAATTCCTTTTAAATGTTTTTCATGTGCCCAATCAATGGCTTCTGCGATCAGGTCATTCAACATGCATACCACCCTCTGCACAAGAAAGTTGCCCCTCAGGTTCACTTTTATTCTTTCCTGTCTAACCTTAAACCAATGCTCTCTGGCCCTCGATTCCTGTATTGAGCAAAAAAAAAAGACCAAGTGCATTCATTCCATCCATCCCTTTCATGGTCGTATATGCTTCCATAAAATCCACCTCCCCACCCCCAAACCCCCACCATCTCCTTCGCTGTCGAGAAAAAAGTCCTAGCTTGTCCAATCTCTTCTTATAACTCAGATCAGCGAGTCCTGGGAACATCCTTGTAAATTTTTGCTGCACTGCTTCCAATGTAGTAGTATTCTTCCTATAGTAAGCCTCACCAACGTCCTGTACAACTGCAATATAGCTTCGCAACCTGTATATGTAATGCTGTGACTAATGAAGGTCAGTGTGCCAAAAGCCTTCTTCATTGTCCTGTCTTCCTGCGACTTCACTTTCAGAAAACTCTGAACCCGAACTCAAAGATCCTTCTGTTTTGCTACATTCTTTAAGGCCCTACAATTCACCATGAAACTCCTACCTTGATTTGACTTTCCAAAATGCAAGACCTCGCTCTTATCTATATTAAACTCCATTTTGCCACTTCTCAGTGCACTTCCTCAGCTGATCAAGGTCCTGTTGAAATTTCTGGTAACCTTGCTCACCGTCTACGATACTGCCTCTTTTAGCATCATGTACAAACCTATTAATCATATCTTGCTTTTTACATTCTCATCCAAATCATGGATACAGATAACAACCAGTGGGTGGCACGGTGGCACAGTGGTTAGCACTGCTACTTCAGAGCGCCAGAGACACGGGTTCAATTCCCACCTCAGGCGACTGACTGTGTGGAGTTTTCACATTCACCCTGTGTATGGTTTCCATCGGGTGCTCCGGTTTCCTCCCACAGTCCAAAAATGTGCAGGTTAGGTGAATTGGCCATGCTAAATTGCCCATAGTATTAGGTGAAGGGGTAAACGTAGGGCAAACGTCTGGATGGGTTGCACTTCAGAGGGTCGGTGTGGACTTGTTGGGCCGAAGGGCCTGTTTCCACACTATAAGTAATCTAATCTAAAAGATAGTAATGAGCCCAGCACCAACCCCTGAGGCAACCCACTAGTTGCTGGCCAGCGGTCTGACAAGCATCCTTCCACTATTACTCTCTGCTTCCTACCATTAAGCCAATTGTGTATTAAATCCTGGGATTCCATTCAGTCTAAATGTCCAGAACGTACTATGACAAAGACCTTATCAAAGGCCAAACTGAAATCCTTATAGACCACATCTACCATCTGCCGTCATCAACCTTCCTGGTCACTTAATCAAAGAACTCCAACACATTTATGAGGCATGATCTCCCACTCACAAAGCTATGCTGACTACTCCTAATCAAACCCTGTCACCCCAAATCCCTATGATCGCCATTAAATATATCAGCTTTGAATGTCAGATTAGTTTAATTCTTGAATTCCCAGAATATTGACCTTGTATTCTGAATCAAAAAGCAGCTGGTACTACTGCTGTGCCATCAAGCACTTGCAAGCTTAAAAACTTGCAATAATTAACTACCTTTAACAGATGTTTATTTCTATTTAAATTTCACTCGGAGATGAAGTCCATAAAGTCAAAGACAAAAGCAGCACCTTGGAATCACAAGAGTACGAGACAAAGCAGCAAACATGTGACATTCGGCCCATCGAATCTGCTTCAATATCATGTCTGGCCTGATAATGAGCAAATCCACTTTCCTACCTTCTACGCATAACCGTTCATTCTCTAAAAATATGACTACCTCAATCTTGATTGTAGAAAATGCTCGATAAAGACAGCAGGTCTGGCAGCATGTAACATTTTGAATGTGATATAGCTCTTTATCAGGAACTGCCTCGAATTTCTGTAGAAATTATATTGGACGCAACATGTCAACTCTGTTTTTGCCCACTAAGATGCTGCCAGACATGATGAGTTTTCCTGGGATTTTCTGCGTTTTTTTTTCGATTTCTAACATGCGCAGTATTTTGCTTCTGTCAGCATTAACTGTACTCAACAAGCTAGCCTCTGTAATCCTCTGCATCAAGGAATTCCGAAGAGTCACTACACTATGTAAAAAAACAAAATTGTATTTGTTTTTCTTAAATAGGCCACCTGCTAACTATGCAATTATGTCCTCTGGTCCTCGAGTCTCCTGGAATGTGAAATAATCTAGAAGCAGGTCTAGACAATGCATCAACTTGAGCCTGTTCCACCATTTGATGTGATCATGACTGATCTCAGCTTAGCATCAACTCCACTTTCCTGTCTACTGTCTATATCTCGTGAAATCATTGCTCATTAAAAATGAGTCTCCTCCGCCCTAAATCTATTCACCGTCCCAATGTCCACCACACTCTGTGGTGGTGAATTCCAAAGATTCACAACCCTTTAAGAGAAGTAAGTTCTCCTCATCTCTCTTTACAATATGCTAATCCTCGTCCTAAAACCATGATCTCCTTCGCAGTGGGAATCATTTGCTCCATGTCTACTTTTTCAGTCCCCTTTACTATCTTCTATACTTCAATTGTATCTGTTCTCAGCATTCTAAGCAGTATATAGTATAAGCCTAAACTGCTAAATCTCTGTGAAAAAACTAATCCTTCACCTCTGGACTCAATGCAATAAAGCTCCTCTGAGCTGCCTCCAATATAATTACATTTCTCCTTAAGTAAGAGTAACTAATTCTCCATGTCTCATTAATTGCACTAATCCTTTGTATAATTATAACATTACCTCACGACTTTTATTCTCTGCTCATTTACCAATAAACGCCAAAATTCCACCTGCCTGCCTTATTACCTGCATATTAGTTTTCTGTGACATATGCACCCTCTGCACCAAATCACTCTGAAATTTCCCTCCATTCGTTGTCTTGCTATTCCTCTGGCCAAAATGCGTAACCTCACACTTATCCACATCAAACTTTGTCTGCAAATGTTAGGCGAAAGTGAGGACTGCAGATGCTGGCGGTCAGAGTCGAGAGGATGGAAAAACACAGCAGATCAGGCAACATCTGAGAAGCAAGAGAATTGACGTTTCGGGCATAAGCCCTTCATTAGGCATGAGGCTCGTGGGCTAGGTAAGTGGGAGGCGGTTGAGGCTGAGGGTATGGTAGTAGGGAATGTGATCGGTAGATGAAGGTGCGGGTGGAAATTATAGGTCGGAGAGGAAGGTGGAGCAAATGGGTGGGGAAGAAGATGGACCGATGGGACCAGTCAAAAGTTAGGTCCATTCAACGAAACTATTTGTAAATTTCTATTTTCTTT
Source organism: Chiloscyllium punctatum (assembly GCF_047496795.1). Taxonomy (NCBI): domain Eukaryota; kingdom Metazoa; phylum Chordata; class Chondrichthyes; order Orectolobiformes; family Hemiscylliidae; genus Chiloscyllium; species Chiloscyllium punctatum. The sequence continues at coordinate 19,617,076 of NC_092766.1, forward strand.
ATTGTAACTTAGTTTCCCACCTATTTTAGTGTCATCTGAGAAATTGCCTGAAGTACTTTCTATCCTCAATATTACTTTATTAAAGCTAAACATCTTTTAGTTGCAGACTCAGCACTCACTGACCCCTGTGTGAATAACACAGTCTTGAATCAGCCCTGGAGGAGTATTGATTGCACTGAGACTGAGTGCGCTGCCCAGTTGATGTGTGACAACTTTCTAAGCGCCGGATGGTATAAATTTCAAAGGTAAGGTAAAGTAACGAATTTGATACCAGGAGTTATGGGCAACAGTTTCTACTGGGCAAAAGTTTGTCACAGTGACTAAATCTCAGGAGTTGGCTTTCTACTTGTCATTCCAGTTCCGGTGGACGGAGAATTCCAGACACTGTCGTCACAGGGAGGCAATGCTCCACACGTGCCACAGGCTGGCTACAAGGTACGATCAGATTTTATCAGACCAGAATTTTATTCACTGGCCTGCGTGGTTCGCATTAATTAAATGCTTAATCATTTCTAAACGACATTTTTAGGCTCACATCCAAACGTTGAAGAGGGAGAAGTAACGAGAAAAGTTTGTTTTAACTTGCATGGAAATCGGTGCTACTGGAATCGAGAGATAAAGATCAAGAACTGTTCCAATTACTTTGTTTATCATTTACAGCCAACTCCTAGCTGCCACGCTGCTTATTGCACAGGTATGATATTTTTGTTCTGAAACATTCCCAATTCAGAATATTAGGCACTATCCTTCTGTTTGTTTGTCACACAAGAGAGATACGACATGAAAACAGGCAGTAAAGGTTTCATTCAAATCAAATGGACATGGAGGCAGTGCCTTTTGTTACCAGGATGTCTGGAAAACCCCTGGGGAGAAGGGTCTCAAGGAACTATGACTTAGTGAAGGAAAAGCTGAACACAGGAATGGGAATGAACCATTCACCACCTTGAGCATTTGCTGCCATTCAATGAGATTATGGCCCTTCTGTGGCACCACTCCATATATGTGCCCTTGGCCTATATCCATTAATACCATTTTGCTTAACAAAACAAATCTATCTCAGATTTAAAATTAGCAGCTGATCTAATATCCATTGCCATTTGTGGCAAAGGTTCTAAAAATATCCTGCCATTTGTGCAGAAGCGCTTCCTAACATATCTCCTGAATGACCTGACCATAATTCTCATATGCAACTAAATCTCGAATCCCCAACCTGTGGCAAACCATATCTTTCCTAGCTTTCCCGTTAATACGTCGAAGACTTTAATCAGACCACCACTTAACCTCATAAATTCTGGAGAAAGCAGTTCTAATTTGTATAATCTGTCCTCATAGCTTAACTTGTGAAGCCCAGGCTTACATTCTTGCAAGCCTATATTTTCCTTCTACCAAGGCCATTACATCCTTCCTAAGATATGATGACCACTACTGCTCTCAGTACTCCAGGTGGGGTCGAACCAGGGCTTTTTGTAGCTGCAGCATAACTTCTGAAACTGTACATTACACTCTTCCAGCATCCCATCCGCTTTCTTGGTTGTTTTCTGTATGTGTTGATGACAATTGAAAAATCTGTGCACCTAAGTCTCTTTGGATATCTGGTGTGTTTAACTTCACACCATTAGACAGTACCCTAATCTATCCTTTCTCAGTCCAAACTGCAAAACCTCACACTCTAAGAGCAGAAGGCTGAAATATCCCTTTATACCATGCGTCATTCTGTGCCAATAAGTCATATTTGAGGGCTAAGTTATGTTTCGTTAGTTCTCTCAAGTTCAGAACTTCTTGCCCATACCCAATTTCCAAATGGACAGTTCAATGTCAACCACGTTACTGAGGATCTGCCATCACATGTAGGCCATGCCAAGTAAGGATGTCCTGCAGAAACTCAAGGGGGCCCCTGAATCATAGAAGGACAAGGGAATAGGATACACGGAAACACCATGAGGTATTTAAAGTTATGAGGGGCATAGACAGGGAATATGGACCCCTTGGAGGAGAGATCAAACACTGGGGGTTTAGATTTAAGGTAAGCTGCCAGAGGCTTCAAGGAGAAATGAGGAAAGGATCTTTTCACTCTGGCGATAGTGGGAATCGGGAATTCACTCCCACGTTATAAGGGTGGTAAGGCAGAAACCCTCATAATATTTAAGAAATATTCAGCTGTGCACTTGCAATACCAAGAGCAACAAGACTATGGGCCAAGTGCTGGAAAATTGGATTCTAACAGAGCATAGAAACATAAGAAAAAGGAGCAGGGATGGACCATTTAATATGGTGGTTGCTGACTATTCAACTCAGTAACCTGTTCCCACCTTCTTCCTGAAAACATTCAAAGCTTTGACCTCAACTAATTTCTGTGGCAGAGACTTTCACAAGTTCAACACTAACTGGTTCAGTTGCTTTTTTATAACTGGTGCAAACTCGATGGACTGAATGGCTATTTTTTCTATGGTGGAGATCTCTCTGACTTTTGAGAGCAGATTTCCTTCGCTGTAGGACATGAGTGAAACAGAAATTTCAATATCTGCCAAATGAATTCAAGCCGATGTCTCCATTAGTCTGGAGCTGCAGAGTTCTGGCATTTTGGCTGTTTCAAAGAACAAAGAACAAAGAAAATTACAGCACAGTAACAGGCCCTTCGGTCCTCCAAACATGCGTTCATCCAGACCCTCTATCTAAACCTGTTGCCTATTTTCTATGTATGTGTTTTCCTTTGCTTCCTGACCATTCAAATATCTGACTAGATAATCTTAAAGAATGCAATCTTACCCATCTATACCACCACTGCTGGCAACATGTTCTAGGCACCCACCACGCTCCGTGTAAAGAACTTTTAAAGTATATCTCGCCTAAACTTTTCCCCTCTCACTTTGAACTTGTGACACCAAGTTATTGAGTCCCCAACTCTGGGGAGAAAAGAAAATCTTCTTGCTACCCACCATCTCTATAACGATTTTATAAACTTCACTCAGGTTTCGCCTAGCCCACAACCTTCATCTTTTAAATGAAAATAATCCTAACCTACTCAAACTCTCGACATAGCTAGCGCCCTCCATACCAGGCAACATCCTGGTGAAACTCCTCTGCCCCCTCTCCAAAGCTTCTACATCCTTTTGGTAATGTGCCGACTAGAATTCTTGCTCTCCTAATTCCTTAACAAATTCCTCTTCATCTAAGCCATGAACACAATGGCAATGCCAGCCTCTAATAAGAAAGTTAAAGTCACCTACCATTTGCTTCTCAATTTTTTCGCTGAGTATTGGGGAGTCTATAATGCAATCCCAAAAGGTGATCATCTCTTTCTTATTTCTCAGTTCCTGCATGTAGTGGACTGAATGTACTCCCCAGTATTTCCTCCCTAACTACAACTGTAACGTTATCCCTGACCAAAACTGCCACTCGCCCCAACTTCATTCCACGCCCCACCCCCCATTCCCCATCCCCCATCCCTCCTATAGCATCCAGAAACTGCAACTTTAAGCTGCTAGTCCTGTCCATCTCTCAACCACGTTTCTGTAATTGTTATGATATCCCAATCCCAACCATGTTTTGATTTCATCTACCTTACCAGTCAGGCCTTTTGCTTTGAAATAAATGCAATTAAATTCATCAGTCCTACCGCATTCTCTGATTTGCTCCTGCCTGTCCTGAATTGTTGGTTTTCTCAACTGCAAAAGCCTCTGTGGGTTCTCACTCCCCAACTTCACTTATTTAAATCCTCCCAAGTAGCTCTAGCAAATCACCCTGCCAGTGTATTAGTCTCCTACAATTCATGTGCAACCCATCATTCTTACCCAGGTCACTCTTATCCCAGCAGAGATCGAGTGATACAAAAATGTGAACACTTCTCCAATGCACGAGCTCCTCAACCATTCATTTATCTCTCCTTTCCTTTCATTCTTACTCTGTCTGGCACATGGCATGGGAGTAATCCAGCTACTACTACCCAATGACCTATTTCTTAACCTTCTGCATAATTTCCTATATTCTCTCCTCAGAACATCATCCTTTTCTCTTCCCATGTGTTTGGTACCAACATGTACAATGACATCCTGCTGGTTACTCTCCTCTTGTGGAATATCCTGCAAGACATCCTTTACATTGGCACCAGGGAGGCTACGCACCATTTTGGTGCCTCAAATCGTCCTATCTGTGCTTCTAACCAGAGAGAGTCCAATGACAACTGATTACTTGGAGCCTGACGTACCCTCGTTGCCGTAGAGCCAGGCTTGGTACCAGAAACCTGGTTGTAATGCTATATTCCTGACCGTGCGTCCCTCCCCCCCCCCCCCTCCCCACCCAACCCACATTGTCCAACACAGCATGCTTCTTTGAGATTGGGATTACCACAGGAGACTCCTGCATTGCCTGCCTACCCTTCCTATCTTTTTCAGAGGTAACCCAGCTACCAGACTATACCTTCCTGAAATTGTCTCCATCCCTGGCTCCTGTAAATTCCTCATTTCCTCTAACTGTTGCTCCAACCGATAAGATTTGCAATCAAACACATAATACATAATTATCAGGAAGAGTGATAACATCCCAAATCTCCAACAGAAAGAGCATATAACTCTACTCAACATCATCTAATCACTTGAACAATCTACAGTTCCAGAAAATAGCACAGTCTTACTGTTCTAAACACACTGCTCCACCGTAACTTAGTACCTGTGTTTTATATTAAGAAGACTTAATCGAGAGACAGATCTCGGTAACACATACACGAGGAAAGGTTCTTACTATTATGGATTTATAAAAGAAAAGTCTATGTTTTATAAGACGTTAAAAAAAACAACACTTACCTGATTCCCAGTTCTGAGAAGTTCCGATAAGGCATTCTCCCCAATGTCAGCTGTGCATTTCACTATTTTTGTTTTTCTTAGATCTGATTTCCACAGATGTTCGTGACTCACAGTCAGCTGTGTAAGTTCACTACTGGGATTTTTTTTATGAAATCGGTGTGAGAAACAGTTCAAACGTTTCGAATCTTGTATGACTACGTCTAAAGAACTTTCAGACCAGCACATAAATATGCAAGGAATGGTGGGATATGGACCAAGCACAGGCAGTCGGGATTAGGTTAATTTGGCGTCATGTTCGGCGAAACATTGTGGACCAAATGGCCTGTTTCCTCTGTTGTACAGTTGTGTGTTTCATAGAGAAGTGAACCAAACACTCTTGGCTGACAATCCCCGATAGTTTTATAGTCACCTTTAGATATTCAATTCCAGGTTTTTATTTAATTCAAATCCATCAGGCTAGTATTCGACCCCGGTTCACAGAACATACGTATGTACTTACATAGTTTAGTTTGAGAAGAGGGTAGAATAAAAGGTCGCCACAACATCGAGGACAAAGAGTCTGTACTGTCGTTACTGTTCTATGCTGTATGTATTACCTGGACATCCAGGTTACTAGCTCAGTGATCTTACCACCAGACCACCACATCCCCCAATCAAAAGTCGAAAGATGGAATTGTAACAAAAACAGCCATTTCTGGGGGAAACCTCAGCAGGTCTCGCAGCATCTATGGAAAGAAAGCAGAATTAATGTTTCAGGACCAGCGACCCTTCTTCAGAACTCAATTTTGCAAAGCTGGGTGAAACTGGACTTGGAATTTATGTGGGACGAGCCTGAGCCAGAGGGAGTCGCTGAGAAATTTGCCAAGGCTGTGGAAGTGAGTTTTGGCGAATACCTTGTCAAACGCCAGGAGCGACAACTACAGTGACTATGGTGAACAAGATTAAAGATTAGAACGGTGATCGTGTCAAAGAGAGGAGCAAAACTTCAACAAGTGCATATCTGGAAGATATTGGCAGTGAGTTAAACGCTAAAGACAAAGAACTGCAGATTCTGGAAATCACAAACTAAAACAGTTGTGAAGAGGTAACTTTCTGTTGTTTGAAAAGTAAGCCATAATGCACACGACTGTCTGTGTGGATTATACAGGGAGTAATCATTCAATATTTTTTATGAACTGAGTGGCTGGCGAAACTGAACTATTGGCATAAGTTGTTAAGTAACATGGGGTGCACTTTATCTTAAAGTAAACACGTTTTTGTTCCTCAGTTACAGATTTAATACAAAGTGACCCCTGCGAAGATCACATTGTCCTGGATCAACCCTGGAGGAGTACAAGTTGTAGAGAATTGAAATGCTCCAGGATGCTAATGTGTGATACCTACACTAATTATGGATGGTACAGATTTAAGAGGTAATTAGAAGTTCAATTTTAGATGCATTATTAAATAAACAGGCGATTTTTTCCGTTATTTTTTCCCCACAGGGTATTCCACAATGTCAAAACCTGTTGCCCATCCAAAATTGTCATTATGAAGCAGTCTTTTTGAAGTGGTGTAGTCATTTTCTGCTCCTCTGGCACCTGCTGGTCATATCAAAGAGCAACTAAGAACCCATCATATCACTTGGTGCCTGGCATCACAAACCAGTTAATTTTAGAGTCCTTCGTTGATATTGCTTACCACGAGCTGCTGTGGTGTTTGCCAAACCCTGTCCTCCAAGCATTTGCATAGATCTTCACATTAGTAGCCCAGTGGGATAACTTCCTACCTTTCCTCCGCCGTATTGTTATGATTATTGCACCATACAGCCTGCCAGTTGGTCTGTCGCTTAATACATACTATGCCTCAAGAGTTTGACTCTAATCTCTGTTTCAGTTCTGGCGGATGGAAAATGTCAGAGTCAGTAGTTCCAACACATCGCTGCTCCGCTTATTCCAGTGCCTGGATACAAGGTATGTTTGAATGTTGTAACATCAGGTTCGCACTTTTCACATTGTTTACAACCTTCACTATTTATAAATCTACTTTCAGGTTCTCATCCGGACAGAGTTGAGGGGGAAGTGACAAGAACAGTTTGTATTAACTGGAATGGAAACCCCTGCTATTGGGTGCATGAGATAAAGGTCAAAAACTGTGCCAGTTTCTTCGTTTATGAATTGAAGTCATTGTTCTACTGCGCAGCTTATTGCACAGGTAGATTACATGTTTGGAATTGCCTACAAAGTTGACACTAAATACTCTTTATCTCTGACAGTATTAAAAATGAAGTCTTTCATCTTTTTGAATCGAAATGCTGACACAAATAAGAAATACTTAAAACAAATTGAACTATTTACTGAAACTAAAGGGTATTGAGGCTCTGTGTTTTGATTATGGGAAGCCAAAAGACGAATCTAGTCAAATAAGAATAAGACTAATGGATTGCAAAGTTAATACTTTCAGAATTTAAGAATTAAAATGGAAATATCAATAATGAATAGCTGTTAGTTTTTTTTAGGCATCCTATTATTACAGGTAAATGCTCCAGATCTTGAAAGTTTTAATAATGGAAGTCTGTTTTTACGATTGATAAGTAATAATGGGTTTCTGGGACTGACTTACACCCAGGTTGCTAATAATGCAATACTTTTTGTTCTTAGACAATGGCAATTCTGAAAATGTGTACAAATTTTTGAGCATTGCAACCGTTGGCAATTCTTTTGAGAATAGATTGAAAAACTGAAACCAAGAAATCAAAAACAAATTGTGATAATGCACTGGTAACAGCAATTAATGCTTACACCAAATTCAACATGGAGAATCTTACTGAAAATTTTCTTTAAAAATCCTTTTATTTCTTATTGTAATTTAAGCAAGTCTGCTGATGGCATCAAAACTGGTGGTGTAGTGGACTGTGAAGAAGGTTATCTCAGTGTCCAATAGGACCTTGTTTGGATGTGTTAAGGAGTGGCAAATGGAGTTTACTTTCGATAAATGTGAAGTGATGCATTTTGATAAGCTAATTCAGGGCGGAACATGTACAATTAATGGTGGGTCCTGCGGAGTTTCACTGAATAAAGAGACTTTGGTCTGCAGATTGTTAGTTCCTAGAACATTGAGTCACAGGTAGACATGTAGTGAGAAAGGTCTTTCATATGCTTGCCTTTATTAGACAGTGCATTAAGTATCAGAGTTGGGATGTCATATTGCATCTGTACAGAACATTCCTCAAGCCTCTTCTGGAATATTGCGCTCAATTCTGCTCCCCCTGCCAAGGAAAAATGTTGTTAAACGTGAAAGAGTGTAGAAATAAAATTACAAAAATGTTGCTAGGGTTATCGGGTTTGAACTATAGGAAGAGGCTGAATAAGCTGTGGCGATTTTCCCTGGTGTGTGGAGGCTGAAGGGAGACCTTAAGAGGTTTATAAAATCATGAGGGGCATGAATAGTTTGAATTGCCAAGGTCTTCTTTCCCCAGGGTAGGGAAGTCCAAATGTAAAGGGCAGAGGTTTAAAGTGAGAAGAGAAGGATTTAAAAGGGACCTGAGGGGCAATGTTTGCACATGCTGTAGAACTCAATGACTGTCTGAGTGAAAACATCTCGTCCAGGACTATGGCAGGAAAATTTGCTTTCTATGATTGCTGGAGGTTGATTTCTTGGGCAAAAGACGCTCAAACTGAGAATTCTTAACAGAAAATCTTGTTCAGCCTTGTCCAGGTAATACGTTTCTAGCAGTCACTTAGGCCCAGCCTAGGCACACTATCCCGAGTCTTTGATACATGATAAAAATCCAATATGATCGACGATAGTCCTTCAGAGTCACAGTGTAGAAATAAGTGAGAAACATGTCAAAGTACAAGATAAAGGGGGAGACAGTGGAGAACAAGAAGGAGAAGGAAATTAAGCTGGTGAGACAGTAACGAAATAGATAACCACAGTGAATGGGAGCTGGAGTAGTCAGGAGAAGGAGGTAGTTTTTTTTTCCTTTGCATCGCTAGCTGGGCCAGCATTTATTCCCAACCCTAATTGCCCAGAAGAAGGTTAAGAATCACCCTCAGTGCTTTGGGTACGGGTCACATGAAGGCCAGAATAGGGAAGATGATAGGTTTCCATCCCTAAAGTACATGAGCAAAACAGATGTAATATTCTGACAATCAGTCTACCATGCCAGGGTTTGAACCTGCGTACCCATCATTAGGTGAGCTTCTGAAGTAATAGTGTGCCAAGAACGCCACAAGGCTATTGCCTCCTCATAGACACGGTATTGGTAAGTGAATGATATGGAGTGAGCAGTGAACACTATGGAGACATGTGGAGGACTGAGGAAGATGTAATTAACGAAACAGCATGATAGTTCAATATTTATACTAGGATGTCCACAAAGTGTGGGCCTGGATTAGGCATAGACTCATAGAGATGTATAGCAATGAAACAGAGCATTTCGTCCAACTTGTCCATGCTGACCAGATATTCTAAGTTAATATATTCTCATTTGCCAGCACTGGCCCATATCCCTCTAATCCCTTCCTATTCATATACCCATCCTTTTGAATGTTGTAATTGTACCAACCTCCACCACTTCCTCTGCCAGCTCATTCCATACACACACCGCCCTCTGTGTGAAAACGTTGCCACTTAGGTCCCTGTTTTTTTACCCCTGTCACCTTAAACCTATGTCCACTAGTTCTGGACTCCCCTAGCCCAGAAAAACCACTTAATCTGTTTACCTGGTCATGATTTTATGAATCTCCATATGGTTACCCCTCAGCCTCCGATGCTCCAGGGAAAATAGCCCCAGCCTATTCAGCCTCCCCTTACAGCTCATTCCTCCAGCCCTGGCAACATCCTTCTAAATTTTTTCTGACCCTTTCAAGTTTCATAACATCCTTCCAAAAGGACAGAGACCAGAATTGCGCACAATATTCCAAAAATGACCTGTACAGTCGCAACATGACCTTCCAACTCCTATACTTAATGCACTGATCAATAAAAACAAGAGTATCAAACGCCTTCTTCAGTATTCTATCGACCTGGGACTCCACTTTCAAGGAACTATGAACCTGCACTGCAAGGTGTCTGTGTTCAGCAACGCTCTCCAGGACATTACCATTAAGTGTATAGGTCCTGCACTGATTTGCTTTTCTAAAATGCAGCGTGTTACATTTACCAGTCATCAAAATGTTATCATGTGGGCACTGAGGGGAGGGGATGCAGTGTATCATGGTGACTTAATAGTCTGGTTGAAAGTTCTGGGATAGAATGATGCGGTGCACATTATTCATGGACGGATCTGAACAGCATGTGATATAATGTTGTACTGGACCATTCCCTGAAATCTCTTGCCAAACAAAGAATGTGCTGAACTGACCCTTATGCTGTACTTTTGCATGTTAACTTATTTTGATTGTGATTCCAGAGGCTTAATACGATAATAGTTTAAGATGGGATTGCATGTTTGAAGGCAATTTGGACAGGATGACTTAGTAAGAGTGAGATGACTGAGGAAAGTGGGATGGTGTGTTTTACGACATGGGGTATACCCTCTGCTAATTTAAACCCAACATACAGAGAAGCTCACCCCACGTCACAATCTGTTAAATTCCAAGAGACAAAGGTCACTATTTAAAGTAAAAATTAACAAATTTATTCTTTAAGTCCACAAGAGAACATTAAGCAACAATTTACAACTCCTTCCTCTTAAACTTATCTTTTATTTCCCACTTTACAATACTGGTCCAATAAAAACCCCGATAAAGACTTACAAAAAAAAAAGCAAATTTCAAAACCTGTCGAATCTTCTCTTTGTATCTTCCTCTTCAGTATTCTGCTTCACAGATCTTTCATGTGAGCAGGTAGCTTTCAGAGAGCTCGCAGTCTATATTTGTTGGTTTTCCTGGGATTTCTCCCCTTAACTGTTCAAAATATCTGGTTTCATACCCCAAAACATCAGATAATTTCATTAGTTTGATGTCATCCCAAACAGTGAAATTCAAATTTTGGTTTCTTGGGCATAATTTAAATTGATTGCCCGAATTTGAATTTGTTTTTGTTCCATGGTGACACAACTCTAGCTATTTGTTTCGACGTTTTTATCTTGTTTAGGATACTCTTGTGCTTTCAGTCAGTCCTTGCTAGTTTCCTCTCTCTCTTAAACGTACAGTACACCTCTACACTTTCGTAACAAGTGACTGATGGCATTTGTATGTATTGGTAACAATGAATTGTACGTAATGACTGAAAAGATACCCAAGTATCGATGGAGGCAAGAGCGATGTCGTGTAAAATGAAATGATAGCGCCATCTAGAGACTAGTTAGTAAAGTGCAAAAACGATGGGGAGTTATTTGTATATATTTGATCAGATACGATTTGGCCAGAGTGAAGCAAGAGCAATCCCTCTCTCAACAGTGAATGTGTTCAAAACGGAAATATGGAGAGCGCAGGACCAACATGATCTGACAAATAAAACAAAAATTGGGACTAGCAAATCCTGTGACCCCTGGATACCAGGGAAATACTGCATTAGATTAAGAGAAAAAGAAGGATTATAACAGATATCAAAAGTTCAAAACAACGTGAGCCCGAAAAACGTTTAGAATGTGCAAGAGCGAACTTAAAAGAGTAAGAGTTATTTTAACAAGTGCATTCTTAAGGACAAAAGGGAAGGATTAGAGCCCATTAAGGACCACAGTGGTAATTTGTATCTGAAGCCAAAGGCAGGGTTCTGAATGAGCACTTTGTGTCAGTGTTCTTGAGTGAAAGGGACACTGTAAATATCGAAATCAGGGAGAAGATCTGTGACACAATCAAACAAATTAGCAATTCCTTTTAAGAGATTCTCAGTGTTTTGGCTGGCTTAAAAGTAGAGAAATCTTCGGACCAGTTAAAACGTAAATGGTTGAATGTGGCAAGGCTGGAAATAGCAGGGCTGCTTGCAAAAATGTTCAGTTCATCTCTGTACACAATTCCTCGCTTATGCTCCAGTGAAAAAGATCTCAGCCTATACAGCCTCTCCTTCTAAGCCATTTTTCCAAATTAGACTCCATCTGCCGCTCTTCAGCCCATTGACCCATTTGATCAAGAGCTCTTTGTAATGTGAGATAATCTTCTTTACTGACCACTGTGCCATGAACTTTGGTGTCATTCGCGAATTTATGAACCACGAATTCTATATTATCACCTCCATCGTTTATATAAATGACAAACAAAAGTGGACTCAGCAGTGTTACAATGTTGAAAGCATGTATCATCATTTTAAGATAAGATGGATACATTGTCCCAGTCTTTCTTTGTCTATGTGGGTGGACACAAGTCGATCATGTCTGTCTAGGACAAGCCAGAGAAATGCACGCGAATTCCTGGAGGCCTGACACTCAACTCAGAACTCCATTAACAAACAGGTAGAATTAGACACCATATAGCAATCACTGAAAAACAAAAACGGAAGTTATACCACCCACCTCAGCAAATCAGGACACATGAATAGCAAGCATGACAGACCCCCAACGCTTCACCGGAGACGCATTGGTGATGTTACTTTGTATACTGAGAAAACGTCTGCAAACAAGCTTACCAGCTCATCCAGAAAGTAACAACTACATCTACCCTGAATTCTTTAGTCATGCGTTCAACTGTACTCTGTTCCTATTTCCACTAGCATAGGCACAGGGAATTATCCTGAGATTACAACACTAGAGGATTAGTTTTTTTTTAAATTCTACCTAAGTCCCTGACTTCCCTTTGCAGGACCTTATCTGTCTTGCTGCCTCTGTTGTTTGCACCAGTATGGACCTCATCCTTAGGCTGCACACTCTCCCCGTTCAGAATGTCGGATGCCCACTCAGAGACATCTTTGATCTGGCAGAATGCAGACAACGAACCATAACACTCGCGGCCACAAAAATGGCTTTTTGTGTTGCCAGTCGCTGACACTTCAACCCTTCCTGCTACACAGCAGAATCATTGTGGTACCAGAGATCTGGTTGCAACTGTTACTTCCTCTGAAAGCCACATCTACACTGCCTGCCTTTCCTGGTGCTCACCGATCAATCTCTCTGAACCCTCAAAGTGACTAAACTCCTATGCACAAAACTTCCTGTACTCTCCTCATTGAGTCCAACTGCTGTTCGAAATGATCCATGCAGTCTGAGAGAAGCTGTAGGTGAACACACTTCATAACTTTGGTGTTTAGCATTTACTGAATACGAAGATTGAATGTAGTAAACTGTGGTGTGTATACTGCAGTAAATAAAATGTAGCAACAACAAGGTGTGGTGGCAAGTCAACTGCAGGACGTGCCATGCAGTCCATTTGGACAGCTGATTTTGACGCAGTTGCACGAGGAAATGCTGAATGAGCACAATGTCTGTGGACAGAGCATGCCAGGCATTCGGGAAATGTAAATTAGACCCTGAGAGATGTGGACATGGACTTCGAGAGGAATGCAATGGAATACTTGAGTACAGTGATGGCAGGAATGTGTAATTTGCAGTGTCTGAAAGACAGGGACATAGTGATTTACAGATATTGAATTTACTGCTAGAATGCAGTGGACTGAGGCAGAGTGGATTCTTTTCCCTAATTTCCTGTGGGACGGCCCAATGACATCAGTCGTTCAACAAGACAGCTCACCTACAGATTCTCAAAGTCAACGAAGGACGGGCAATAAAAGCTGATTGAACCAATTCAGCCTACGTTCAATTTTTCTTTTAAAGACGATATGTAATGTTATTTCATACTTAGTGAACCGGAGTTTAACGAGTTGTGTTGATCTTAAATCAAAAATGCCACATCTGTGTTTATCCTTCACTTTAGATCCTAATACAGTACCAACCCAATTGCCTGAAGAACAATCAACTGGAGAATCTATTGAGCAGGCGTCACTTATGCCCACCGGAACTGCAACCTCAGGTAAAAGTTAAACTGGATCCCCCTACTTAAGTCAATAACTGTGAGTAAGGATACACGGTCAACAAGAGATAGTTGTGGTACTGACTGTCTGAAACTTTTCAATATTGGAGGAAGTGGAATTATTGAGCAATGATTCCTTGATGCAATTGTGACGATGCTGTTATTTTAAAAAGATTACATTAATTTTGGGGTTCTTTGACGAGAGATCGTAAACGTTGAGCTGCCGAAGTTTCTACTGAATGCGGTCGAAGTCAATTATTTAAGAGGACTTTAGGTTTGTTTTAAAGCAGATGTAACAATGGAAGTGGAGTGACTCTTAGATCAGACTATCTAGTTTGTTTTTAGCTGCAGCAGCGAAGAACTGTTTGGGTCCTAGTAAGGTTGGAGCAAGAACGTGACCAGAGGATAGAAATGCCGATTGTGTTTTTTTTTTGACGATTGAATAATCATCAGCAGAAGTATTCCGGGATTGAGAAGCAACATTTCAACATTAACGTTAAGAGCCACTGTAATGAACAGTTACAGTTAGGCAATTAAATAATTTCAATTCTGTAAACTTTTCCAGTCGTTTTAAATTATACCAATTCCGTCTTTCTTTTACTACATTTCAAGCACAGTGCAAAGTAAAACGCGTGTGTTGCTGGAAACGCACAGCAGATCCGACAGCATCTGAGGAGCAGGACAATCAAACGTTTCGGGCAAATGCCCTTCATCAGAATTCCAGCATCTGCAGTCGTCATTTTCTCCATAAATAAAGTGTATTCTCATTCGACAGATAGTTTGCAATAGGAATACAATGACTGGCGCTTGCATACAAAATGAGAAAAGATTATGGTCTCGGCTGACTCCTGCATATATTTTGAAGGGGTCGTCTGGTTCATAACAGACCGTGGAAGTGACTCGAAAAATGTAACTTCGCACCTTAGAGTGTTGGGACATGAAGTTTGAGAGGAATGCAATGGCATAGCTGAGGAGAGTGATCATAAGAACAGAGTTAGCTGGGTAACAGTTCGAGGTGGGAAGTGGAAGAAGCAGGCAGCGCAGGGTTCCCCTGTGGTCGTTCCCCTAAATAATAAGTATACAGCTTTGGAAACTGTTGGGGGGGACAGCCTTGCAGGTGTCAGCTGCAGTGAAGGGGTCTGTGGCGTGAGGTCTGGCTCTGAGACTCAGAAGGGTAAGGGGGAGAGGAGGAGAGCGCTAGTTATAGGAGACTCTGTAGTTAGAGGGACGGACATGTGGTTCTGTGGACATGGGCGAGACTCTCGGATGGTTTGTTGCCTCCCGTGTGCCAGGGTCCGAGACGTCTCGGACCGTGTCTTCAGAATCCTTAAGGGGGAGGGTGTGCAGCCAGAAGTCGTGGTACACATTGGCACCAACGACATAGGTAGGAAGAGGGGTGGGGAGGTCATTCAAGAGCTCAGGGAGTTAGGCTGGAAGCTAAAAGCTAGGACAGACAGAGTCGTCATCTCTGGGTTGTTGCCGGTGCCACGTGACAGTGAGGCAAGGAATAGGGAGAGAGTGCAGTTGAACACGTGGCTGCAAGGATGGTGTAGGAGGGAGGGCTTCAGGTATTTGGACAATTGGACTGCATTCTGGGGAAGGTGGGACCTGTACAACCAGGACGGGTTGCACCTGAACCAGAAGGGCACCAATATCCTGGGGGGTAGGTTTGCTAGCACTCTTCAGGGGGGGTTTAAACTAATTTGGCAGGGGGATGAGATCCGGACTTGTAGTCCAGCAAGTAAGCTAGCTGTGTGTCAGGATGGCCAAGGCTGTGGAGAAGGTAGCACTGACAGGGAATACTTGTGGACACAGAGATGGGCTCAAGTGCGTATACTTCAACGCAAGGAGTATCAGAAATAAGGTGGGTGAACTTAAGGCGTGGATCGGTACCTGGGACTACGATGTTGTGGCCATCACGGAAACATGGATAGATGAGGGACAGGAATGGTTGTTGGAGGTTCCTGGTTACAGATGTTTCAGTAAGATTAGGGAGGGTGGTAAAAAAGGAGGGGGGTGGCATTGCTAATTAGAAATGGTATAACGGCTGCAGAAAGGCAGTTCGAGGGGGGATCTGCCTTTGGAGGTAGTATGGACTGAAGTCAGAAATAGGAAAGGTGCAGTCACCTTGTTGGGTGTTTACTATAGGCCCCCCAATAGCACAGAGATGTGGAGAAACAGATTGGGAAACAGATTTTGGAAAGGAGCAGAAGCCACAGGGTCGTAGTCATGGGCGACTTCAACTTCCCAAATATTGATTGGAAGCTCTTTAGATCAAGTAGATTGAATGGGGTGGTGTTTGTGCAGTGTGTCCAGGAAGCTTTTCTAACTCAGTATGTAGATTGTCCAACCAGAGGGGAGGCCATATTGGATTTGGTACTCGGTAATGAACCGGGACAAGTGATGGGCTTGTGAGTGGGTGAACATTTTGGTGATGGTGACCACAATTCTGTGACTTTCACCTTGGTTATGGAGAGAGATAGGTGCGCACAACAAGGTAGATTTTACAATTGGGGGAAGGGAAATTACGATGCTGTAAGACAGGATTTGAGGAGCAAAAGTTGGGAGCATAGGCTGTCAGGGAAGGATGTGGTGGAAATGTGGAACTTTTTCAAGGAGCAGATACGACGTGTCCTTGATATGTATGTACCTATCAGGCAGGAAAGAAATGGTCGTGTGAGGGAGCCTTGGTTGACGAGGGAGGTTGAATGTCGAGTAAAGAGGAAGAAGGAGGCTTACATAAGATTGAAGAAACAGGGTTCAGACAGAGCAGTGGAGGGATACAGGATAGCCAGAAGGGACCTGAAGAAAGGGATTAGGAGAGCTAAGAGGGGGCATGAAAAATCCTTGGCGGATAGGATCAAGGATAAACCCAAGGCATTTTATGCGTATGTGAGAAACCTGAGAATGACGAGAACGAGGGTAGGTCCGATCAAGGACAGTAGTGGGAGATTGTGTATTGAGTCGGAAGAGATAGGAGAGGTCTTGAACAAGTACTTCTCTTCAGTATTTACGAACGAGAGAGAACGTATTGTTGAAGAGGAGAGTGTGAAACAGACTGGTAAGCGAGAAGAGATACTTGTTAGGAAGGAAGATGTGTTGGACATTTTGAACGACTTGAGGATAGACAAGTTCCCCGGGCCTGACGGGATATATCCTCGGATTATGTGGGAAGCAAGAGAGGAAATTGCAGTACCGTTGGCAATGATCTTCTCGTCTTCACTGTCAACGGGGGTGGTATCAGGGGACTGGAGAGTAGCGAATGTTGTGCCCCTGTTCAAAAAAGGGAATAGGGATAACTCCGGGAATTACAGGCCAGTTAGTCTACCTCTGTGGTAGGCAAAGTAATGGAAAGGGTACTGAGGGATAGGATTTATGAGTATCTGGAAAGACACTGCTTGATTCGGGACAGCCAGCACGAATTTGTGAAGGGTAGGTCTTGCCTTACAAGTCTTATTGAATTCTTCGAGGAGGTGACAAAGCATGTGGATGAGGGTAGCGCAGTGGATGTAGTGTACATGGATTTTAGTAAGGCATTTGATAAGGTTCCCCATGGTAGGCTTATACGGAAAGTCAGGAAGCATGGGATAGAGGGAAATGTGTCAATTGGATTGAAAACTGGCTAACCGGTCGAAGTCAGAGAGTGGTGGTAGATGGTAAATATTCAGCCTGGAGCCCAGTTACAAGTGGAGTTCCGCAGAGATCAGTTCTGGGTCCTCTGCTGTTTGTAATTTTTATTAATGACTTGGATGAGGGAGTCGAAGGGTGGGTCAGTAAATTTGCAGATGATACGAAGATAGGTGGAGTTGTGGACAGTGAGGAGGTCATCTGTCGTTTGCAAAGGGACTTAGATATGATGCAGAGCTGGGCTGAGGAGTGGCAGATGGAGTTCAACCCTGCCAAGTGTGAGGATGTCCGTTTTGGAAGAACAAATAAGAATGCGGAATACAGGGTTTATGGTAGGGTTCTTAGTCAGGTGGAGGAACAGAGGGATCTTGGGGTCTATGTACATAGATCTTTGAAAGTTGCCACTCAGGTGGATAGAGTTTGTAAGAAGGCCTATGGTGTATTATCGTTCATTAGCAGAGGGATTGAATTCAATAGTCGTGAGGTGATGTTGCAGCTGTACAGGACTTTGGTTAGGCCACAGTTGGAGTACTGTGTGCAGTTCTGGTCGCCTCACTTTAGGAAAGATGTGGAAGCTTTGGAGAGGGTGCAGAGAAGATTTACCAGGATGTTGCCTGGAATGGAGAATAGGTCGTACGAGGATAGGTTGAGAGTTGGAATGGCGAAGGATGAGGGGTGACTTGATAGAGGTTTATCAGATGATCAGGGGAATAGATAGAGTAGACAGTCAGAAACTTTTTCCCCGGGTACAACAGAGGGTTACAAGGGGACATAAATTTAAGGTGAAGGGTGGAAGGTATAGGGGAGATGTCAGGGGTGGGTTCTTTACCCAGAGAGTGGTGGGGGCATGGAATGCGCTGCCCGTGGGAGTGGTAGAGTCAGAATCATTGGCGACCTTTAAGCGGCATTTGGATAGGTACATGGATGGGTGCTTAATCTAGGATAGAAGTTCGGCACAACATCGTGGGCCGAAGGGCCTGTTCTGTACTGTATTGTTCTATGTTCTATGTTCTAAGAATGTGACAGCCACAGCGTTCGTTTACAGCGACTGTGGTGACTTTGGTGATCTACAGATATTCAGTTTAGTGCTTGGATGTATTCCATTTAGGCAGAGTGCATTATTCTCCATGAGTTTGAGTGGTACAGCACAATGACCCCAACGGTTCAACAAAGCAGCTCACCAACTCATTTTCAAACCTAACGGAGGACGGGAAATAAAAGCTAGTTCAACCAGTGCAGTGTGTGTCCCACGAAAGATTAAAATATGTTGAATGTTATTTCATATTTCCTGAACCAGATATGAACCAGTTCAATTAATCTGAAATCTAAAATATCTCTTCTGTGTTTATCCTTTGCTTCAGATCCAGACACAGCATCAGTTTATTCGCCTGAGAAACAATCAACTGGAGAATCTTTTCAGCAGGCATCACCTACGCCCACAGGAACTGTAATGTCAGGTATAAGTCAAATTGAGTTCATTAAATAACTGTGAGTGATGGCACACAGTCAACAGGAGGTAGGTGATGTCGAAACTCACTAAAATGGATAGTTATTGAAGTAGCCGGAATTATTGAGTAATGACTCCTTAATGGAATTGTGGCAATGCTGTCACATTAAAATTGTTATTATCTCCTGGGTTGTTTTGAAGAGAGTTTGTAAAGGCTGAGTCACTAAAGTGTCTACTGGAGCTGGCCTCAATCAGTAAATGAAAAGTCTTTTCGTTTTATTATTGAAACAGATCTATTTTTGGAAGTGAAGTAGCCAGTTAGAGAATAGACAATGGAAGTGAAGTAGCCAGTTAGACAATAGACAATAGAAGTAGCCAGTTCTCCCCGATCAGACGTTTTTTTTTAGCTGGAGCAGTGTGATGTTGCTTAGGTTCAGGAAGAGTTGAAGCTTCATAAGACTATAAGACATAGGATCAGAAATTAGGCCAGTATTCCCATCGGCTCTGCTCTGCCATTCAATCTTGGCTGATAGGTTTCTCAGCTGAAAATGTGTTGCTGGAAAAGCGCAGCAGGTCAGGCAGCATCCGAGGAGCAGGAGAATTGACGTTTCAGGCATGAACCCTTCTTCAGGAATCGGCTCCTGAAACGTCGATTCTCCTGCTCCTCGGATGCTGCCTGACCTGCTGCGCTTTTCCAGCAACACATTTTCAGCTCTGTTCTCCAGCATCTGCAGTTCTCACTTTCTCCTGATAAGTTTCTCAATTCCATTCTCCTGCTTATTCCCGGTAGCTCTTGATCCCCTTGAATAATCAAGAATCTATTTCATTCTTAAATATACTCAATGATCTGGCCTCCACAGCCTTCTGTGGCAATGAATTAAGCTTCAGTAAATCACGACTAACTGGGACTTTCTCTGAAATCTCTCTTCATGTTGAACGGCCTGAAAGAAACTCTGTCTGAATTTATCTTTTTGACAAGGCGTGTGTTTATGGGATGATGCCATATTGGAACAAACAATTAGTGATGGGTACTATATCTATGATTCAGTTCAGTTTTCCGACAGTTAAGTTATTTTGCATTATTCTTTCTCTTATTTGTATTTTAAGTATAGTAAATTGTTTTGCGAAACATCAAACAGTTTGTGCAGTGGCATTACATCTGGAACACCCACTTCACCCACTCTTAAAAATAAGAAAACGTTAGGTTTGAGGATACCTTCTTGAAACGTTTTGAAGAGGTCTCGTCTGGTCCTTATCAGAGTAAAATATGGGAATGTTTCAGCACTGTCATTTCTCCACTGTTTGACTTGAGTGAAAAAGTGCAGAAAATTTCATAGCACAAAGGAATGTCAGAAGGCATTTTTGTTGTGGACTAAGCCAAACCATTCAAAACATTTTTTAAAGCAGGCAGCTCAGACCATATATTTGCAATTTGTTTCGAAAAGTGTACAGTGAAAATTACCCAGATTAAGTTCGCCAGGTTGACTACTATATTTTAAACTAGACAAAAATATACTCACAAAATTACACAATGAAACACAAAGAACAGGATAAAGAATCCCTGCAGAACTCAACCTATCCAACTGACTTAATTATGTGGTTCCGATTATACAAACAGTCCCAATAAGAAAACTCCCTTTAAAACCCAATATAAATGGAACACATGCTTACAGGTTGAAGTTGAAGGGCAGAAAGAGAGAGAGAGAGAGACAGCTCCCTGTTGAACTTCCAACCAGTTCAAGACTGAACTAAAACTGCTCAGCTCAGCTCGAGAGCTGACCACTCCCCTTTCTTTCTACAGGTCACATCTCTATTCCCAACCAGACTGATCAGAGACCTGCCCGGTTTATTACCCCTCTGAAAAAAATCAGGGACAGAGTATCATTGAGCCCAGGAACAGCTTGTAGAAAAAAAGAGACCAGATTTGTGATAATTTGACAGCATGAAAGCTGTAAGCCCAGTGCGAGCCAGCTCTTTTCAGGCAAATATATTTATGTGGCTCTCGATGCACATAATGTGGATGTCCATGCTGAATTATTTGCAAGAACACCACCAGCGGAAATAAAGACAAATTCTGTATTTTTTTTCCCGACAACTTGAATAGTCATGAGCTGAAAATAGCCCAGAATTGAAATGGGAACTCATTGATCTTGCCATTAATGTATCTGAGACAATTGCATATTCAGATAAAGCACCTGTTTTTTTGGGGGGGGAACAATTTAAGGATGAAAATTTCAGACAATTTCGATTGAGCTAATTATTGCAGCCATTCAATTTGACAATTGTACACATAGCAGGATGACAGAGTGTAATCGCCTATGAAGGAAGGAGGAGGTGTTCACCAATGAGAAAATAAGGCTGTAATGGACTGTGGTAGTGAATGATTAAACTCAATGAAATGTATATGCATCAGCATATATATTGTGGTCTACTAATAGGATAAAACAAATGGATTTTAAAAATCAAGCTATGTTTGTGTATTGATGGTTCTTTTTTGTGAGGGCGAGTTGTGGCAATAACATGACTTTAAGAGGTGGACTGTGTTCTGTTTTGTTTTGAAGAGAGATTTTAAAAACAGAGGTACCAAGCTTTCCGTTTGAAACTAATAACGTTCTCCCCGTGTCTGCGTGGGTTTCCTCCGGGTGCTCCGGTTTCCTCCCACAGTCCAAAGATGTGCAGGTCAGGTGAATTGGCCATGCTAAATTGCCCGTAGTATAGGTAGGGGGTAGATGTAGGGGTATGGGTGGGTTGCGCTTCGTCGGGGCGGCGTTGACTTGTTGGGCCGAAGGGCCTGTTTCCACACTGTAAGTAATCTAATCTAAACATAAACAGCTTGAGAGGCCGTGAGGTTTTTCTTTAAGTTGGAATATTAGAGGCAGCCAGAATGGATGGGATCAAGCTCCCCTAAGAGTCAGGATTTTTAAAATTTTAGTGTTTTCAGTAAAAATTACACGGGTGTTGAAAGTGCATTTCAAAGCAGCAGTGCATTGCTCCTTGTTACCCTTTTTCCCAGCTTATTCTCTTGATAGTTTTTGTTCCTTGCTGATTTAAGAAGTGCATGTTTGACAACCTATTTTACTGCATTCCTCTTTACAACGGGTGTTTATGGACTGTTACTGCATTGAAACGTTATTCTTAGGCAGTTAAACAATTTATACTTCTGTTAAGTTTTCCATTAGCATAAGGTCATACCGATTCTGTCTTTCTTTTATTATATTTTTAAAAGAGTGTACGAATAAAGTGTGTTTTGATTGAAGACTGGTCGTTTGACCAATCGAATTGCATCCATCACACAACGCCTGGCAGTTGTATTTAAAATAAGAAAAGATTAGTGTCTAGGCTATCTGCCTCAGATCTTTTGAAGTGATTTGGTCTGGTTCATCAGGGGAGATCGTGACTGTGACTCAGATAATGTAAATTAGTGCCATCGAGAAGTCGGGAATGGGCTTTGAGAGTGATGCAATGCAATAGCCGAGAAGAGTGATCACATAAATGTGAGACTCACGGTGTCCGACATACGGAGAAAATTTTCAGATACTCAATTCAGTGCTTCGATACAGTCTATTGAAGCAGAGTTGATTCCTCTCCCTGATTTCGAGTGGTACAGCGCAATGACATCAGTGACTCAATAAGGCAGCTCACCACCAGATTCTCAAAGGCAACGAATGATGGGCAAACATGCATGGTTCATCTGACACAGACTACGTTCAAAGAAAACTTCAAAAAAATAAAGATATGTAATGTATATTTCATATTTCCTGAAACAGGTTTTTAACCAGTTGTGTTAATCTGAAATCGAAAATGTCTCTTTCATTTTCTTTCGATCCAATCACAGAATCAGCTGATTCACTTGAGGAACAATCAACTACAGAATCTTTTCAGCAGGCGTCACTTATGCCCATAGGAACTGCAACCTCAGGTACTAGTCAAATTGGGTTCATTTATTAAATTCAATAACTGTGATAATTGGTCTACGGTGTGGTAGGTGTGGTACTGACTGCCTGGAATGGTTAGTTACTGAAGTAGTCATTATTCAGTAATGATTTTTTGGTGCAATTGTAACCATGCTGTCAAGTTCGAGAACCTATGTTGTTTTTCGTTTTATTTTGAAGAGAGGAAACTAACATTTCAACGCTTCCGTTGCCAGCAACGTGTCTGAGAAAAATGCATATTCTATAATAGCTCCTTTAACACTTTGAAAGAATCCTAGTACATGTATCAGGACAGCAGCACGTAACTGGGCGGCACGGTGCACGGTGGTTAGCACTGCTGCCTCACAGCGCCAGAGACCCGGGTTCGTTTCCCACCTCAGGCGGCTGACTGTTTGCACATTCTCCCCGTGTCTGCGTGGGTTTCCTCCCACAGTCCAAAGATGTGCAGGTTAGGTGAATTGGTTATATTAAATTGCGCCTAGTGTTAGGTAAGGGGTAAATGTAGGACGAATGGGTGGGTTGCGTTTCGGCGGGTCGCTGTGGACTTGTTGGGCCGAAGGGCCTGTTTCCACACTGGAACTCATCTAACTGCTGATGCGGTGTTACGACTTTAAGGAAGGAAGTGGGAGGCGTTCAGTGGCGAGAATAAAAAGAAAAACTGCACTGGATTGTATTATTGAATGTCAAAGCGTGCTGAATGTCAAAGCAATGGATATATATATATATATATCACTACGTGTATTGTGGTGTAATTGTAGGACAAAACAAAAGGTTTTTAAAAGTAAGGCTATCTTTGTATATTGAGGGTTCATTTTTTGTGAGGAGTATTTAAGGCAATATAATGTCTTTAAGAG
The DNA here is from genome assembly GCF_047496795.1 of Chiloscyllium punctatum. Lineage (NCBI taxonomy): Eukaryota > Metazoa > Chordata > Chondrichthyes > Orectolobiformes > Hemiscylliidae > Chiloscyllium > Chiloscyllium punctatum. The sequence continues at coordinate 19,640,623 of NC_092766.1, forward strand.
AAGTAAGGTGTCATGTTTTCTTTTGAAGAGAGATTTTAAAACAGAGATATCACGTTATGTATTTGAATCCAGTAATGTAAACAGCTTGTGAGCCCTTGCGGAATTTTTAAAAGTTGAAATATTGAAAGGAGCCTGAATAAATGGATCAAATTCTCCTCGAGCCAATGTTTTCAATTTGAGTTTTCTCGGCAGCAGTTGCTGGGGTTTTGAAGCTTTATTTCAAAGTTGCACGACATTTAGAACATAGAACAATGCAGCACAGAACAGGCCCTTCGGCCCACGATGTTGTGCCGAACTTCTATCCTAGATTAAGCACCCATCCATGTACCTATCCAAATGCCGCTTAAAGGTCGCCAATGAATCTGACTCTACCACTCCCACGGGCAGCGCATTCCATGCCCCCACCACTCTCTGGGTAAAGAACCCACCCCTGACATCTCCCCTATACCTTCCACCCTTCACCTTAAATTTATGTCCCCTTGTAACACTCTGTTGTACCCGGGGAAAAAGTTTCTGACTGTCTACTCTATCTATTCCCCTGATCATCTTATAAACCTCTATCAAGCCACCCCTCATCCTTTGCCATTCCAACGAGAAAAGGCCGAGAACTCTCAACCTATCCTCGTACGACCTATTCTCCATTCCAGGCAACATCCTGGTAAATCTTCTCTGCACCCTCTCCAAAGCTTCCACATCTTTCCTAAAGTGAGGCGACCAGAACTGCACACAGTACTCCAAATGTGGCCTAACCAAAGTCCTGTACAGCTGCAACATCACCTCACGACTCTTGAATTCAATCCCTCTGCTAATGAACTCCATTAGGCCTTCTTACAAACTCTATCCACCTGAGTGGCAACCTTCAAAGATCTATGTACATAGACCCCAAGATCCCTCTGTTCCTCCACCTGACTAAGAACCCTACCATTAACCCTGTATTCCGCATTCTTATTTGTTCTTCCAAAATGGACAACCTCACACTTGGCAGGGTTGAACTCCATCTGCCACTCCTCAGCCCAGCTCTGCATCATATCTAAGTCCCTCTGCAGCCGACAACAGCCCTCCTCACTGTCCACAACTCCACCTATCTTTGTATCATCTGCAAATTTACTGACCCACCCTTCGACTCCCTCATCTAAGTCATTAATAAAAATTACAAACAGCAGAGGACCCAGAACTGATCCCTGCGGAACTCCACTTGTAACTGGACTCCATGCTGAATATTTACCATCTACCACCACTCTCTGACTTCGACCGGTTAGCCAGTTTTCTATCCAATTGGCCAAATTTCCCTCTATCCCATGCCTCCTGACTTTCCGCATAAGCCTACCATGGGGAACCTTATCAAATGCCTTACTAAAATCCATGTACACTCCATCCACTGCTCTACCCTCATCCACATGCTTGGTCACCTCCTCGAAGAATTCAATAAGACTTGTAAGGCAAGACCTACCCTTCACAAATCCGTGCTGGCTGTCCCTAATCAAGCAGTGTTTCCAGATACTCGTAAATCCTATCCCTCAGTACCCTTTCCATTACTTTGCCTACCACAGAAGTAAGACTAACTGGCCTGTAATTCCCGGGGTTATCCCTATTCCCTTTTTTGAACAGGGGCACAACATTCGCTACTCTCCAGTCCCCTGGTACCACCCCAGTTGCCAGTGAAGACGAGAAGATCATTGCCAACGGTACTGCAATTTCCTCTCTTGCTTCCCACATAATCCTAGGATATATCCCGTCAGGCCCGGGGGACTTGTCTATCCTCAAGTTGTTCAAAATGTCCAACACATCTTCCTTCCTAACAGGTATCTCTTCTAGCTTATCAGTCCGTTTCACACTTTCCTCTTCAACAATACGGTCCCTCTCGTTCGTAAATACTGAAGAGAAGTACTTGTTCAAGACCTCTCCTATCTCTTCCGACTGAATACACAGTCTCCCACCACTGTCCTTGATCGGACCTACCCTCGTTCTCGTCATTCTCAGGTTTCTCACATACGCATAGAATGCCTTGGGGTTATCCTTGATCCTATAATGATCTGCATTAAGCTTTCATTCACAGCGTTTTCTCTTCATGTTTGTTTTCCTTGTGGACTAGACAATTGCATGGGTCCAACAATCTATTTTACTGAATATCTCTTTACAACGGTTGTGTTTATGGAACGTTCCAAATGAAGATATTCCGTTTGCAGTTAAATAATTTATAGTTGTGATACGTTTTCCAGTAGTTTTAAGTCATTCCGATTCCGTCTTTCTTCTATTCTATTTTAAATATACTGTATGAATAAAGTATGTTTTGATTCAAGACTGTTAGTTTGACCAATCGAATTGCATCCAGAACACAACGCCTGACAGTTGATTAAAATAAGGGAAGTTTAGGGTCGAGACTATCTTTTTCGCATATTTTGAGTGGCTTAGGTCTGGTTCATAACAAAAGAGCTCAGTGACTCAGAAAATGGTGAAGTGGAGCATGGACTTTGCGAGCAATGTACTGGAATAGCCGTGAAGAGTGATCACATGACTGTGAGAGTCACAGTCTCCCAAATACATAGACCGCAGTGATTTACAGATATTCAATTTACTGCTTGGACACAAACCATTGAGACAGACTGGATTCCTCTTCCTGATTTCGAGTGGTATAGCACAATGAAATCAATGGTGTAACAAGGCAGCTCACCACCAGATTCTCAAAAACAACTAAGTGACAGGTTATGGATTCTGGTTCAACCAAAAGATCACGTGCCACAAGCCATTAAGAAAAAAAGATATAGAATGTCACTATATAATTCCTGAACTAGGTATTAACCAGTTGAGTTTTTTTTCTGAAATCTAAAATGTCTCTTTTGTGTTTGTCCTTTGCTTCAGATCCAGGCACAAAATCAACTCATTCGCCTGTGGAACAGTCGACTGGAGAATCTCTTCAGCAGGTGTCATTTATGCCCACAGCTACTGCAATCTCAGGTAGAAGTCAAATTGTGTTCATTTATTAAATTCAAAAGCAGTGAGTAATAATATACGTTAAACAAGAGGTTGGTGTGATAGTGACTGTCTGAAATGGTTTGTTATTGAAGGAGCTGGAATTATTGAGTAATGATTACTTGATGCAATTGCGACGAATCTGTCACTTTAAAACTTTTTTATTGTTTTGGGTTATTTTTGACGAGAGATTACAAATGTTGAGGTGCCGAAGTGTCTATTGAATCTGGCCTGAGTCAATAATTTACGAGGACTTTATGTTTGTTTTAAAACAGATGAAACAATGTAAGTGGAGTGACCGTTTCTCCTAGGTCAGATTTTCTACTTTGTTTTTAGCTGCAGCAGCAGCAAATAGGTGTTTGGCTCCCAGAAGGTTTGGAACTTCATTGTATGATTCCTAACTGTGACTTTAGCTGAATCTCTCTTCATGTTGAATGGCGTGTGTGAATCTGGGCTTGAATTTACCTTTTTTGGCAAGGCGACCATTTATGGGATATTACGAGACAGGAGCAGATAATTAGTAATGGGCACCGTATCCGTGGTTCAATTCAGTTTCCCAAATGCTAAGTTATCCTAAATTCCTCTTTCTTTTGTTTCTATTTTCGTTATTGTCTTTTTAAAAATTGTGTTTTGCTTATCAGCGAGTGGTTTGGTCAGTTGCAACGCATCTGGACTACCCACTTCACGTTCAGCTTTGAAATAAGAAAAGCCTATGGTTGATGCTACCTTCTTAAAATATTTCGATGGAGTCTGGTCTGGTCCATAACACAGTAAAATGTGTGAGTTTTTCAGCTTGTGAGATTTTTCCACTCAGTGACTTGTTTGGAAATGGGCAGAAAATTTCAGAGCACAGAGGAATGTCAGAAGGCATTTGACAGTCTGTAAGCTGGAAGCCCAGCTCTAATAAGGCAAAGCCTTTCAAAGTGGTTGTCGATGCGGGCAATGTGGATGTGGCAAGAACGTGACCAGAGGTCAGAAAGACCAATTGTGTATTTTTTTTTCCCAACAGTGGAATAATCATCAGCAGAAGTATTCCAGGACTGAGAAGGAATCTAAAATTTCAACATTAACGTTAACTTTATTGTGTCTGAGGCAATTGCATATTCTGTTAATAGCGCCTTAATTTGTTTGGGAGGATTTAAGGATAAAAAATATCCAGATCATTTAGTTTGAGCTTCTTCTTGCAGCCATTTAATTCCAAAATGATCCAAGTGGCAGCATGACACAACGCAATTGCCGGGCGTTGTTGTGACTTTAATGAAGGAAGATGGAGGTGTTCCGTGACGGGAAAAACGTCTGTACTGCACTCTGTTAGTGACATTTTGCATGTTTAACTGCAATGTAATATACTTGTACCTGCATGTGTGCTGTGGTGTACGAAAGGGACAAGACTACTTTTTTTTTCAAAAAACAGACCTGTCTTTGCATATTGATGGTTCATGTTTTCACGGGGGTGTTATCGTAAGACTACGACTTGAAGAGGTGTAATGTATTCTGTTTCCTTTAAAAGAGAGGTTTTAAGATAGTGGTACTAAACTGAATATTTGAAACTAATAACGTGAACAGCTTGTGAGTTCATGAGGTTTTTGTAAAATACTGAAATATATAAAGCAGCTTGGATGGTTGGGATCATGCTCCGCTGGAGACATTATTTCCAACTTTATTTTTTTTTCGGAAGCATTTGTTGGAGTTGTAAGCTGTGTTTCAAAGCTGCAGGACATTTCTCCTTGCTAAACTCTTTTTCACCGATTTCTCTTGATTTTGTTTTCGTTGTTTCCTTGTGGATTTGAGAAGGACATGCCCGACAATGTATTTTACAAAATTTAGCTTTACAACGGGTGTGTTTATGAAATGTTACTGTATTGATCACTTATAGATAGGCAGTTAAGTAATTTTTAATACTGCTGCGTTTTCCAGTCGTTTTAAGTTATCACAATTCCTTCTTTCTTTTATTTTATTTCAAATATAATGTAGAATCCGATTCCTTTTCATTCAAGAGGGGAAGTTTGCACTATGACTGATTGTGTTCATGGATTTTGCGGGGGTTTGTTGTGGTCCATAACAATAGAACTTAAATGTGACTCGAAAATGAAAATGTAAGCAATTCATCAAGACAGCTCACTACCACATTCTCAAAGAAAAGATGCATAATAACAGCCAACTAAACCAGTGCAGCCCACGATACACGAAATACTAAAAAAAGAATCGAATGTTAATTAATACTTTCTCAATCTGATACAATTAAAGTAATGTTAATCGGAAAGCTAAAATATCGATTCTGTGTTTATCCTTTCCTTCAGATTCAGACACAGCATCAACTTATTGGCCTGAGGAACAATCAACAAGCGAATCTTTGGAGCAGGCGTCACGTATGCCCACAGGAACTAGAGACACAGGTATAAGTCAAATTGGGTTCATTTATTAAATTCAATGGTGCACATTCAACAGACGGTACGTGAAGATTTGACTGACTGAAATGGTTAGTTATTTTGTTGCATGAAATTATTGGATCATGATTCAATTCCGTGATGGAATTGCAGCGATGCTGTTACTTTAAAATGATTATTTTCTCCTGGACTTCTTTAAAGACAGTTTTTAAAGGCTGAAGCGCTGAAGTGTGTACTGGAACTGGCCTCAATCAATTAATGAGTAGTATTTTGAAATAGATCTAAGAATGGACGTGGAGGGGCCAATTCTCCCAGGTCAGATTTTTAATTTTCTTTCTGCTGTAACAGTGAGATGCTGTTTGCGTTCAGGAAGACTTGAAGCTTCAAAGGACCATACGACGTAGGAGCAGAAATTAGGCAATTATTCCTAACCTGCTCGGCCAATCAATCATGGCTGAGAGATTGCTCAATTCCATTCTCCCACTTTCTTACCTTAGCTCTAGATCCCCTTGAATAATCAAGAATCCATTTGTTTCATTCTTAAACAAACACCATAAATAGCCTTTTTCTGTCAAAGGATGTGTTTTTTGGGATGTTGCTATGATGGAACAGTCAGTTTTTAATGGCTAAGGTATCCATGATTCAGTATATTTTTAGTTAAATGAATTTATTCTAATTTCCTCTTCCGTTTGTTTGTATTTTACCTGTACTGTTTAAGTAAATAGATTTCCTAACATCAATTGGTTTGCTTAGTGGAATCACATCTGGAACATCGACTTTACGTTTTCCTTTAAAATAATAAATTGTCAGGTTTGAGGATAGCTTTTTGAACAGTTTGAGGAGGTCTGGTCCGATTCGTCACTGACTAAAAGTGCTTCAACAGTTGGATTTCTCCATTGGGTGACTCGATTAAAAAAGTGCAGAAAGTTTGACAGCCTGAAAGCTCGAAGACCACTGTTAGCCAGCCCTAATGAGGCAAATACATTCATGTCGGTTCTGAATACGAGTAATGCTCATTACGGTGCTGCACCCGTGCAAGTACACGACAAGAGGACAGAAAGACAAATTAAGCATTTTCCTGACAATTTGAATAATAATCAGAAATAGTCCAAGACTGAGAACAAAACTGACATTTCGACATTTATGTTGCCGAAAATGTATTAGAGATAGTTTCATATTCTGATAACAACATATTTTTTTTGGAGGAAGATTGAAGGATGAATCTTTCCGGCAATTTAGATTAAGCCTGGTATTATTGTAATTCAATTTGAAAATTGTACATGTAACAGGATGACAGAATGAAGTTGCTGAATGGTTCTGGTAACTTTAATGAAGGAAGAGGGAGGTGTTCAGTGAAGAGCACAAAAAGCTGTCATGGGCTGTAGTCGTGAATGATTGCTTACATAAATTCATTGCAATGTTTGTGTATCAGTATGTGTATTGTGAAATATTAATCCGATAAAACTAACAGATTTTAAATATCAAGCTATCTTTCTGTATTGATGGTCCAGTTTGTTGTGAGGGGATGTTGAGGAGGTACATTGACTTTAAGAGGTGGAATGTGTCCTTTTCACTTTGAAGAGAGGTTTTAAAAGAGTTGCTTCTCTCTCCGATTGAAGCTAATAACTTATCAGCTTGAGAGAACTTGTGTGGTTTTTCTTACACGCTGGAAATATGTTGCTGGAAAAGCGTAGCAGGTCAGGCAGCATCCAAGGAACAGGAGAATCGACCTTTTGGGCATCAGCCCTGATGCCCGAAACGTCGATTCTCCTGTTCCTTGGATGCTGCCTGACCTGCTGCGCTTTTCCAGCAACACATTTTCAGCTCTGATCTCCAGCATCTGCAGTCCTCACTTTCTCCTCGTGGTTTTTCTCACAGTTGAAATATTAGAAGTCTCCTGAATGGGTGAGATAAAGCTCCCCTGAGTGCCAGGATTTTCAGTTTTACTTTTTGTCACAAGTTGCTAGGGTCTTGAAGCTGCATTTCAATCCTGCAGACGGGAATACGTAATTAGTAATCGATGCTGTATCCATGGTTAGATTCAGTTTTTCAACAGCAAAGTTTTTCTAAATTCCTCTTTGTTTTGTTTCTGTTTTTAACTATTGTCTTTAAATAAATGGTGCCTTGATTATCATCGATTGGTTTAATCAGTTGCATCACATCTGGAACACCCACTTCACGTTTACCTTTAAAATAAGAAAAAGTTATGTTTGAGGCTACCTTCCTAAAATATTTTTATGGAGTCTGATCTGGTCCACAACACAGTAACATGCGCGAATTTTTCGGCAGTGCGAGTTTTCCACTGAGTCATGCCTTTGGAAAGATGCAGAAACTTTCACAGCACAGTGCAATTTCAGAAGTTATTTGACAGCTTGAAAGCTCAAAGCCCAGTTTTAGCCAGCTGGAATGTGGCAAAGGTGGCTGTCAATGCAGGTAATGTGGCAGTCGGTGCTGCACTCTTGCAAGAACGTGACAATACTTCAGAAAGCCAATTGTGCATTTTCCCCAACAATTGAATAATCATTAGCAGAAATATTCCATGACTGATAGGGAATCTAACATCTCAACATTAACGTTAACAGTGCTGTATCTGAGACAATTGCATATTCTGCTGATACCGCTTTTTTGGGGGGAGGTTATAAGGATGAAAATTCCAGATCAATTAGTTTGAGTTTCTTCTTGCAGCCATTTAATTCCAAAATGATACAGGTGACAGATCGACATAACCGAATTGTCCCTGCGTTGTTGCGACTTTAATGGAGGAGGTAGGAGATGTACAATGATGGTGAAAACGTTTATACTGGGCTATATTAGTGAATGCCTGTATGCCTGATGACTATGCAATATAATTGTACCTTCATGTGTGTTGTGGGTGTAGCGCTAAAGTTTATAAAAATAAACTTATGTCTCATGGTGGCTCATGTTTGGGAGGGTGAGTTATTATAACTGGAACCGCAGGTATAAGTCAAATTGGGTTAATTTATTAAATTCAATGGTGCACATTCAACAGGCCGTAGGTGAGGTTGTGACTGACTGGAATGGTTAATTGTTTTGTTACATGAAATTGTTGGGTCATGATTCCTTGATGGAATTGTAGCGATGCTGTCACTTTGAAATTATTATTTTCTCCTGGTTTTCTTTAAAGAGAGTTTGTAAAAACTGAAGCGCTGAAGTGTGTACTGAAACTGGCCTCAAACGGCAAATGAGTAGTATTTAGTTTTTTGTTAAAAAGATCTAGAATGGAAGCGGAGCGACCACTTCTCCCAAATCAGATGTTTTTTTTTTCCCCCGTGGCAATGAGATGCTATTTGGATTCAGGAAGATTTGAAGCTTTAGAGGACCACAACGCAGAGCAGCAGAAATTAGTCCATTGTCCCCATCGAGTCCACTCCGCCATTCAATCCTGTATGAGAAGCTTTGCAATTCCATTCATCCACTTTCTTCCCTGAACTCTTGATCCACTTGAATAATCAAGAATCCATTAGTTTAATTCTTTTACACACACCATGACATAGCTTCTTTGACAATGTTGTATGGCATGTTGCTATATTTGAACAATCAATTAGCAATGGGTAGTGTATCCATGATTCAGTTTATTTTTAGTAAAATAAACTTATTCTAATTTCCTCTTCATTTTGTTTGTATTTTGTCTGTAACGTTTAGACAAATTGTTTTGCTAACATCAAGTGGTTTGCCCAGTGGCATTTCATCTGGAAGATTCACTTCACGTTTCGCATTAAAATAAGAAAGAGTCAGGTTTGAGGCTAACTTCTTGAACATTTTGAGGAGATCTGAGCCGGTCCATAACTGACTAAACTGTTGGAGTCCTTCAGCAGTTGGATTTCTCCACTGAGTGTCTCGAATAAAATGATGCAGGAACTTTCACTGCACATTTTAATGTCAGAAGACATTTGACAGCCTGAAAGCCCAGTGTTAGCCAGCCCTAATGAGGCAAACATATTCATGTTCGCTCTGAATGCGAGTAGTGTGGGTGTTGGTGCTGCACTTTTGCAAGAACACGACCAGAGGAAACAAAGACAGTTTGAGTACTTTCTCGACAATTTGAGCAATCAACAGCAGAAATCGTCCAGATGAGAATGAAACTGACATTTCTACATTTATGTTGCCAGTAATGATTCTGAGGTAGTTTCATATTCTGATATTAGCGTCTCTAATTTTTTTGGGAAGATTGAAGGATGAAACTTCCCAACTATTTACATTGAGCTTATTATTTGAATTTGAAAAGCGTACACGTAGCAGGATGACAGAGTGTAATTGCCGAATGGTTCTGAGGACTTTAATGAAGCAAGAGGGAGGTATTCAGTGAAGAGCAAAAAAAAGCTGTAATGGACTATTGTTGTGAATGAGTACTTGCATAATATCATTGTAATACATATGTCTCAGTATATGCATTGTGTTGCACCAACAGGAGAAAACTAATGGATTTTAATAATCAAGCGAGCTTTGTGTATTGATGGTCCATTTTTGTGAGGGAGTGTTGTGGCAATACGTTCACTTTAAGAGGTCGAATGTGTCCTGTTTTACTTTAAAGAGTGGTTTTAAAAGCGATTTACTTCGCTCTCCGTTTGAAACTAATAACATAAACATCTTGAGAGGACGTGTGTGTATTTTTTTTTAAGTTGGAATGTTTGATGCAGCCTGAATGGGTAAGATCAAGCACCCCTAAGAGCCACGATTTTCAGCTTCAGTTTTTTCAGTACTAATTGCTAGGGTCTTGAAGCTGCATTTCAAAACTGCAGACATTTCTCCTTGTTACTCTCTTTCTCAGCTTAAACTCTTGATTTTTTTTTCCTTATGGATTCGAAAAGTGCATGTCTATCAGCGTATTTTCCTCTTCACAATGGCTGACTTAGTGGAATGTTACTATATTGAACAGTTAATCTTAGGCAGTTAAATAATTTATAATTCTGTTAAGTTTTCCAGTCATTTTAAGTCACAATAATTCTGTTTTTCTTTTATTGTATTTTAAATACCTGTATGAATGAAGTATGTTTTGATTCAAGACTGGTCCTTTGACCAATCGATTTGCATCTGGCACACGATACCTGGCACTTTACTTTAAAGGAAGAAAAGATTGGGGTCTAGGCTATCTTTTTCACACCTTTTGAAGTGGTTTGGTCTGTTTCATGACAAAAAAGCGTGATTGTGACTCTGAAATCATAAATTAGACCCTTACAGAATTCGGGCATGAACCTTGAGAGTATTGCAATGTAACAACTGAGAACAGTGATCACATGAATGTGAGAGTCACTGTCTCCGAAATACAGGGACAGTAGTAACTTACTGATATTCAATTTAGTGCTAGGGTACTGTTCATTGTGGCAGAGTGGATTCCTCTCCCTGATTTCGACTGACAGCAAAATGATATCAGAGGCTCATTAAGGCTGTTCACCACGAGATTCTCAAAGGCAATGAACGAAGAGCAATAAAAGCTGGGACAACCAACACAGCCTACTTCAATGCAATTTTTTAAAAAAGATATTGGATGATATTTCATATTTCTTGAACCAGATATTTAACCAATTGAGTTGATCTGAAATCAAAAATGTTTCCTTTTTGTTTATCCTTTGCGCCAATCCAGACACAGAATCAACTGATTCGCCTGAGGAACAATCAACTAGGGAATCTTTTCTGCAGGCATCACTACTGCCCACAGGAACTGCAATCTCAGGTATAAGTAAAACTGGTTTCATTTGTTAACTTCTATAACTGTGAGTAAATGGTCATTAATACATGGGTGTAGTGCTGACTGACTGAAACATCCAGTTATTAAAGTAGCCGGAATTATTCAATAATTATTCATTGATGCAACTGAGATTAAACTGTCATTTTAAAGAGCCTAATTTGCTTTGGAACTTTTTGAAGAGCGGACACTAACAATTCCACCTTTCCGTTGCCAGCAATGTGTCTGAGACAACTTCATGTTCTGATAAAAGCGCCTTTTTTTTGCAGTCTCCAGTGCTGAAAATTCATGACGATTCACATTGAGCTTATTATTGCAGACATTTGCGAAATGTACATGTGGCAGGATGACAGTACATAACTGCCGATGCGTTGCTGTGACTTTAAGGCAGGAAGAGGGCGGTGTTCAGTGATGAGATGAAAAGGCTGTACTAGAGTGTAGTAGTAAATGTTTGCACACTTAATTTCAATGCATTGTATGTGTATTGGTACATGTATTGTAGTGTAATAATCGGACAAGACTAAAGGTTATTAAAAGTAGAGCTAACTTTGTATAATGATGTTCATGTTTTGTGAGAGGAGATTGAGGCAATACAATGTATTTAAGATGCGTAATGTTTCGTGTTTTCTTCTGAAAAGAGGTTTAAAACAGAGGTACCAAGCTATCTATTTGAAGCCAACAATGGAAACAGCTTGTGAGATCTTGATGTTTGTTTTTTAAGATGCAATATCAGAAGCATCCTGAATGGATGGGAATCAAGTTCCCTGGGACCCAACAGTTTTCGTTTTAGGTTTTTCCATGGCAGTTGTTGCGATCTTGAAGGTGCACTTCAAAGCTGCTGTATAGCTCTTTTGGAACATTTCTTCTTCAGCATTTTCTTTTCATGGCTGTTTTCCTTGTGGCCACGGCAATTACATGTCCAGCAATCTATTTTACTGATAATCCCTTTAGATCGGGGATGTTTATGGGACGTTGCTGTGTTGAACATTTTCTGTAAGGAAGTTAAATAATTTATGATTCTGTTAAGTGTTCCAGAAGTTTTAAGTTATTACAACTCCATATTTTGTTTATTGTATTTTAAGTATAGTTTATGTATAAAGTCTGTTTTCATTCAAGACTGGTGGTTTGACCAATTGAATTGTATCTGGAACGCAAGGTCTGGCAGTTGCCTTAAAAAAAGAGAGAACATTCGATCTAGGCTATCTTCTTCAAACGTTTTTAGTGGCTTAGAACTTGTTCAGAATAAAAGACGTTATCGTGACTCGGAACTTGTAATGCAGTCCCTTAGAAAAGTGGAATATGGACTTGGAGAGGAAAGCAAAAAATAGCTGTGATGAGTGATTGTGAGAGTAACAGTGTACAAACTACAGGGATTGTAGTGATTTGCAGATACTCAATGTAATGCCAAGACATATTCCATTGAGGCAGAATGGCTTCCTCTCCCTGATTTCGAGTGGTATAGAACAATAAAATCAACCGTTCAGACGTAGCTCACGTCCAGATTTTCAAAGAAAACTGAGACAGGCAATTGAAGCTGGTTCAACCAGCACTTGTCACCACCTATTAAGAAAGAGATATGGAATGTTCTTTCATATTTCCTGAATCAGATATGAGTCAGTTAAGTTGCTCTGAAATCTAAAATGTCTCTTCTGTGTTTATGCTTGGTTTTAGCTCCAGACACAGCATCAACTCATTGGCCTGAGGAACAATCAACTGAAGGATCTTTTCAGCAGGCGTCACTTGTGCCCACAGGAACTGCAATCTCAGGTATAATTCAAATTGTGTTCGTTTATTGAATGCAATAACTATGATTAATGGTAAACAGTCAACAAGAGGTAGGTGTGGTAGTGACTGTCTGAAATAGTTCATTATGGAAGGAGCTGAAATTATTGAGTATTAATTACTTGATGCAATTGTGACGAAGCTGTTACCTTAAAAAAGCTTATATTGTTTGCAGTTTTTTTTTTGACGAGAGATTGTAAACGTTGAGATGCCGAAGTATCTACAAAATCCGGCCTAAGTCAATAATTTAAGAGGACTTTAAGTTTGTTGTAAAACAGGTACAATAATGGATTTGCAGTGACCGGTTCTCCCAAATCAGGTGTCCTGGTTTGTTTTTAGCTGCAGCAGCGAGCAAATGTTCGGGGCCCAGAAGTGTTGGAGCTTCAGTAAATGATTCCTACTGAAATCTCTCTTCATGCTGAACGGCATGTATGAATCTTTGACTGAATTTACATTTTGCCCAGAGGGCTCTTTATGGCATATTACGAGATGGGAATAGGTAGTTAGTAATGGGTACTATATCCATGGTTCGATTCAGTTTTTCAACAGCTAAATTATTCGAAATTCCTCTTTATTTTGCTTCTATTTTAACTATTGCCTTTAAACAAATGCTGTATTGCTTATCATCGAGTGGTTTTATCAGTTGCATCACATCTGGAACACCCACTCATGTTTACACTGAAAATAAGAAAAGGTTATGATTGAGGCTACCTTCTTAAAATATTTTTATGGAGTCTGATCTGGTCCATAACACAGTAAAATGTGCGATTTTTTCAGCAGCGTGAGTTTTCCACTGAGTCACTTCTTTGGAAAGGTTCAAAAACTTTCACAGTACAACGGAATTTCAGAGGGCAGTTGACGGCTTGAAAGCTGAAAGCTCAGTTTGAGCTAGCTCTAATGTGGAAAAGCATCTAATGTCGATGTGGGTAATGTGCTCTTAGATTATATTACATTACATTTTGGCCCAACAAGTCCACAGCGCCCCGCTGAAGCGCAGCCCACCCATATCCCTTTATTTACCCCTGTCCCTAACACTACTGGCAATTTAGCATGGCCAATTCACCTAACCTGCACATCTTTGGACTGTGGGAGGAAACCGGAGCAAACCCACGCAGACAGGGGGAGAACGTGCAAACTCCACACAGTCAGTCGCCTGAGGCGGGAATTAACCCGGGTCTCTGGTGTTGTGAACGCAGCAGTGCTAACCACTGTGCCACCATGCCGACCAATTGCAAAATCGTGACTAGATGTTAGAAAGACAATTGTACATTTTTCCCAACAATTGAATAATCATTACCAGCAATATTCCATGACTGAAAAGGAATCAAATATTTCAACATTAACCTTAACAGTAATGTGCCTGAGACAATTGCATATGCGGCTCTATTTGGTTTTTTGGGGGCAGTACGTAAATATGATAATTCCATATCATTCAGTTTGAGGTTCTTTTTGCAGCCATTTACTTCCAAAATGATAGATGAGACAGGACGACAGAACGTCCATCCATTGTTGCGGCTTTAATGAAGAGAGAGGGAGGTGTTCAATGATGATGAAAAAGTTTGGACTGGACTGTTTTGGTGAATGTTTGCATGCTTAATGTTAATACAATATACTTGTACCTATATATGTGTTGTGGTGTACTGATAGGAAATGACTAAAGTTTTTAAAAAATAAACCTCTGTCTCATGGTAGTTCATGTTTTCGAGGGGATGTTTTGTAAGACTATAACTTTAAGAGGTGCAATGTGTTCTGTTTTGTTTATAGAGTCATAGAGTCATAGAGATGTACAGCATGGAAACATACCCTTCGGTCCAACCCGTCCATGCCGACCAGATATCCCAATCCAATCTAGTCCCACCTGCCAGCACTCGGCCCATATCCCTCCAAACCCTTCCTATTCATATACTCATCCAAATGTTGCAATTGTACCAGCCTCCACCGCATCCTCTGGCAGCTCATTCCATACACGTTCCACACTCTGCGTGAAAAAGTTGCCCCTTAGGTCGTTTTTATATCTTTCCCCTCTCACCCTAAACTTATGCCCTCTAGTTCTGGACTCCCCAACCCCAGGGAAAAGACTTTGCCTATTTATCCTATCTATGCCCCTCATAATTTTGTAAACCTCTATAAGGTCACCGCTCAGCCTCCGACGCTCCAGGGAAAACATTCCCAGCCTGTTCAGCCTCTCCCTGTAGCTCAGATCCTCCAACCCTGGCAACATCCTTGTAAATCTTTTCTGAACCCTTTCAAGTTTCACAACATCTTTCCGATAGGACGGAGACCAGAATTGCACGCAATATTCCAACAGTGGCCGAACCAATGTCCTGTACAGCCGCAATATGAGCTCCCAACTTCTGTACTCAATACTCTGCCCAATAAAGGAAAGCATATCAAACGCCTTCTTCACTATCCTATCTACCTGCACTCCAAGGTCTCTTTGTTCAGCAACACTCCCCAGGACCTTCCCATTAAGTGTATAAGTCCTGCTAAAATTTGTTTTCCCAAAATGCAACACCTCGCATTTATCTGA
This sequence comes from Chiloscyllium punctatum, assembly GCF_047496795.1. Classification (NCBI taxonomy): domain Eukaryota; kingdom Metazoa; phylum Chordata; class Chondrichthyes; order Orectolobiformes; family Hemiscylliidae; genus Chiloscyllium; species Chiloscyllium punctatum. The sequence continues at coordinate 19,655,996 of NC_092766.1, forward strand.
ATTAAACTCCATCTGCCACTTCTCAGCCCATTGGCCCATCAGGTCAAGATCCTGTTGTAATCTGATGTAACCCACTTCGCTGTCCACTACACCTCCAATTTTGGTGTCATCTGCAAACTTACTAACTGTTCCTCTTATGCTCGCATCCAAAAGAGAGATATTAAGATAGAGGTACTGAGCTGAATATTTGAAACTAATAGCATAAACAATTTGTGAGGCTATAAGGTTTTTTTTTAAATTGTGAAATATTTAAAGCAGCCGGGATGGGTGGGATGAAGCTCCCCTCAGGACAAGATATTCAGTTTTAGGTTTTTTTTGTGAAGCAGTTTCTGGGGTTGTAAGCTGCGTTTCAAAGCTGTAGTTTATTTTTCCTTGATAATATTTTTTCTCAGCGTTTTCTCTTGAAGTTTTTTGTTTCTGTTTCCTTTTGGATTGGAGAAGTGCATGCCTGACAATTTATTTTATAGAATTTGGTTTTACAACGGGTGTGTTTATGAAATGTTATTGTATTGAATACTTACAGTTAGGCAGTTAAACAATTTCTAATTCTGTTACTTTTTCCAGTCGCTTTAAGTTATCACAAATCCGTCTTTATTTATTGTATTTCAAATATAATATAGAATAAAGTGTGTTTCCATTCAAGATAGGTAGTTTGCAATTGGACTGCAATGCCGGGCATACGACTTTAAAATAAGAAAAGTTTAAGTTCATGAATTTTGAGGGGGTTTGGTCTGGTTCATATCAATGGAACTTGAATGTGTCACGAAAAATGTAACTTACACCCTTAAAGGAGAGAAACATGGATTTTGGAATAGCTGAGAAGTGTGCTCACGTGGATGTGAGAGCCACAGTGTCCGTCCGAGGGACTGTAGTGATTTGCAGATATTCAATTTAGTGCTAGAATATCTTCTATTGAGGAAGAGTGCATTCCTGAGTCGAACACAATAATGACATCAGCGGCTCAACAATCAGTTCACTACAACATTCTCAAAGGCAACGAAGGATGCACAAAAGCCAGTTCAACTCGTGCAGCCCACGACCCACAAATTTAGAAAAAGGAACTTGAATGTTGTTTCATATTTCCTGAATCAGATGTAAATCAGTTGAGTTAATCCAAAATCTAAAATATCAATTCTGTCTTAATCCTTTCCTTTAGGTTCAGACACAGCATCAACTTATTCGCCTGAGGACCAATCAACTAGAGAATCTTTTGAGCAGTCGTCACGTGTGCCCACAGGAACTGAAACTGCAGGTATAGGCCAAATTGGGTTATTTGATAAATGCAATGGTGACATTCAGCAGGTGGTAGGTGAGGTTGTGACTGATTGGAATGGTTCATTGTTTCGTTGCATGAATTTATTGGGTAAGGAGTTAGGCTGGAAGCTAAAAGCTAGGACAGACAGAGTCGTCATCTCTGGGTTGTTGCCGGTGCCACGTGACAGAGAGGCAAAGAATAGGGAGAGAGTGCAGTTGAACACGTGGCTGCAAGAATGGAGTAGGAGGGAGGGCTTCAGATATTTGGACAATTGGACTGCATTCTGGGGAAGGTGGGACCTGTATAAACAGGACGGGTTGCACCTGAACCAGAAGGGCACCAATATCCTGGGGGGTAGGTTTGCTAGCACTCTTCGGGGGGGTTTAAACTAATTTGGCAGGGGGATGGGATCCGGACTTGTAGTCCAGCAAGTAAGCTAGCTGTGTGTCAGGATATCCAAGACTGTAGGGAGGCTGTGGAGAAGGTAGCACTGACAGGGACTACTTGCGGACACAGAGATGGGCTCAAGTGCGTATACTTCAATGCAAGGAGTATCAGAAATAAGGTGGGTGAACTTAAGGCGTGGATCGGTACCTGGGACTACGATGTTGTGGCCATCACGGAAACATGGATAGATGAGGGACAGGAATGGCTGTTGGAGGTTCCTGGTTACAGATGTTTCAGTAAGATTAGGGAGGGTGGTAAAAAAGAAGGGGGGTGGCATTGCTAATTAGAAATGGTATAACGGCTGCAGAAAGGAAGTTTGAGGGGGATCTGCCTCTGGAGGTATTGTGGGCTGAAGTCAGAAATAGGAAAGGTGCAGTCACCTTGTTGGGTGTTTATTATAGGCCCCCCAATAGCAGCAGAGATGTGGAGAAACAGATTGGGAAACAGATTTTGGAAAGGTGCAGAAGCCACAGGGTCGTAGTAATGGGCGACTTCAACTTCCCAAATATTAATTGGAAGCTCTTTAGATCAAGTAGATTGGATGGGGGGTGTTTGTGCAGTGTGTCCAGGAAGCTTTTCTAACGCAGTATGTAGATTGTCCAACCAGAGGGGAGGCCATATTGGATTTGGTACTCGGTAACGAACCGGGACAAGTGGTGGGCTTGTTAGTGGGTGAACATTTTGGTGATGGCGACCACAATTCTGTGACTTTCACCTTGGTTATGGAGAGAGACAGGTGCGCACAACAAGGAAGTTTGTACAATTGGGGGAAGGGAAATTACGATGCTGTAAGACAGGATTTGAGGAGCATAAGTTGGGAGCATAGGCTGTCAGGGAAGGATGTGGTGGAAATGTGGAACTTTTTCAAGGAGCAGATACGACGTGTCCTTGATATGTATGTACCTATCAGGCAGGAAAGAAATGGTCGTGTGAGGGAGCCTTGGTTGACGAGGGAGGTTGAATGTTGAGTAAAGAGGAAGAAGGAGGCTTACATAAGATTGAGGAAACAGGGTTCAGACAGAGCAGTGGAGGGATACAGGATAGCCAGAAGGGACCTGAAGAAAGGGATTAGGAGAGCTAAGAGAGGGCATGAAAAATCCCTGGCGGATAGGATCAAGGATAACCCCAAGGCATTCTATGCGTATGTGAGAAACCTGAGAATGACGAGAACGAGGGTAGGTCCGATCAAGGACAGTGGTGGGAGACTGTGTATTGAGTCGGAAGAGATAGGAGAGGTCTTGAACAAGTACTTCTCTTCAGTATTTAAGAACGAGAGGGACTGTATTGTTGAAGAGGAGAGTGTGAAACGGACTGATAAGCTAGAAGAGATACCTGTTAGGAAGGAAGATGTGTTGGACATTTTGAACAACTTGAGGATAGACAAGTCCCCGGGGCCTGACGGGATATATCCTAGGATTATGTGAGAAGCAAGAGAGGAAATTGCAGTACCGTTGGCAATGATCTTCTCGTCTTCACTGGCAACTGGGGTGGTACCAGGGGACTGGAGAGTAGCGAATGTTGTGCCCCTGTTCAAAAAAGGGAATAGGGATAACCCCGGGAATTACAGGCCAGTTAGTCTTACTTCTGTGGTAGGCAAAGTAATGGAAAGGGTACTGAGGGATAGGATTTATGAGTATCTGGAAAGACACTGCTTGATTAGGGACAGCCAGCACGGATTTGTGAAGGGTAGGTCTTGCCTTACAAGTCTTATTGAATTCTTCGAGGAGGTGACCAAGCATGTGGATGAGGGTAGAGCAGTGGATGTAGTGTACATGGATTTTAGTAAGGCATTTGATAAGGTTCCCCATGGTAGGCTTATGCGGAAAGTCAGGAGGCATGGGATAGAGGGAAATTTGGCCAATTGGATAGAAAACTGGCCAACCGGTCGAAGTCAGAGAGTGGTGGTAGATGGTAAATATTCAGCATGGAGTCCAGTTACAAGTGGAGTTCCGCAGGGATCAGTTCTGGGTCCTCTGCTGTTTGTAATTTTTATTAATGACTTAGATGAGGGAGTCGAAGGGTGGGTCAGTAAATTTGCAGATGATACAAAGATAGGTGGAGTTGTGGACAGTGAGGAGGGCTGTTGTCGGCTGCAGAGGGACTTAGATATGATGCAGAGCTGGGCTGAGGAGTGGCAGATGGAGTTCAACCCTGCCAAGTGTGAGGTTGTCCATTTTGGAAGAACAAATAAGAATGCGGAATACAGGGTTAATGGTAGGGTTCTTGGTCAGGTGGAGGAACAGAGGATCTTGGGGTCTATGTACATAGATCTTTGAAGGTTGCCACTCAGGTGGATAGAGTTTGTAAGAAGGCCTATGGAGTATTATCGTTCATTAGCAGAGGGATTGAATTCAAGAGTCGTGAGGTGATGTTGCAGCTGTACAGGACTTTGGTTAGGCCACATTTGGAGTACTGTGTGCAGTTCTGGTCGCCTCACTTTAGGAAAGATGTGGAAGCTTTGGAGAGGGTGCAGAGAAGATTTACTAGGATGTTGCCTGGAATGGAGAGTAGGTCGTACGAGGATAGGTTGAGAGTTCTCGGCCTTTTCTCGTTGGAATGGCGAAGGATGAGGGGTGACTTGATAGAGGTTTATAAGATGATCAGAGGAATAGATAGAGTAGACAGTCAGAAACTTTTTCCCCGTGTACAACAGAGTGTTACAAGGGGACATAAATTTAAGGTGAAGGGTGGAAGGTATAGGGGAGATGTCAGGGGTAGGTTCTTTACCCAGAGAGTGGTGGGGGCATGGAATGCGCTGCCCGAGGGAGTGGTAGAGTCAGATTCATTGGCGACCTTTAAGCGGCATTTGGATAGGTACATGGATGGGTGCTTAATCTAGGATAGAAGTTCGGCACAACATCGTGGGCCGAAGGGCCTGTTCTGTGCTGTATTGTTCTATGTTCTATGTTCTATGTTCTATCTATGTTCTATGATTCGTTGATGGAATTGTAGGGATGTTGTCCCTTTAAAATAATCATTTCTCCTGGATTTCTTTGAAGAGTGTTTGTAAAGGCTGAAACACTGAAATGTCTACTGGATCTGGCCTCAATCAGTAAATGAGTAGTATTTTAGATTTTTTTATACAGATCTAAGAATTGGAGAGAAGCAGCCAATTGTCCCAAAACAGATTTTATATACATTGTTGCTTTAGCAGTGAGATGCTGTTTGAGTTCAGGAAGACTTGAGGCTTCAAAGAACCATAAGACATAGGAGCAGACATTAGGCCATTATTCCCATCGAGTCTGCTCTGCCATTCAATCATGGCTGAGAGGTTTTTCAATTCCATTCTCTCGCTTCCTTCCTTTAACTCTTGATTCCCTTGATTAATCATAATCCATTTGTTGCATTCTTAAACATAGATTAGATTAGATTACTTACAGTGTGGAAACAGGCCCTTTGGCCCAACAAGTCCACACCGACCCACTGAAGCGTAACCCACCCATTCCTGTACATTTACCCCTTTACCTAACACTACGGGCAATTTAGCCTGGCCAATTCACCTAACCTGCACATCTTTGGACTGTGGGAGGAAACCGGAGCACCCGGAGGAAACCCACGCAGACACGGGGAGAATGTGCAAACTCCACACAGTCAGTCGCCTGAGTGGGGAATTGAACCCAGGTCTCTGGCGCTGTGAGGCAGCAGTGCTAACCACTGTACCACCGAGCCACATGACCTACTTTTTGACAAGGGGTGTCTTGATGGGATGTTGCTTTATTGGAAAAGGCAATTAGTATTGGGTATGGTATTTATGATTCAGTTTTGTTTTCAATTGCTAAGTTATTCTAAATTCCTCTTGGTTTTTTTTGTATTTTATTCGTACTGTTTAAACAAATTGTTTTGCTAACGTCAAGCAGTTTGCCCAGTGGCATCACATCTGGAACATACACTTCACGTTTCCCTTTGAAATAAGAAAGGGTCAGCTTTGAGGCTAACTTGTTGAACATTTTGAGGAGATATGAGCTGGTCTTGTTGACAACAGAGAAAAATGTGTGACTGTTTCAGCAGTTTGATTTCTCCACTGAGTGACTCGATTAAAAAGGTGCAGAAAATTTCTCAGCACAGAAGAATATCAGAAGGCATTTGGCAGCCTGAAATCTGTAAGCCCAATGTTAGCAAACCCTAGTGAGACAAATACATTCAAGTTGACTCTTTCTGTTTACCCTATCCATGTCTTTCATTGTTTTGTAAATCTCGATAAGGTCATCCCTCAGCCTCTGACATTCTGGGAAAAACAGCCCCAAACTATTCAGCATCTCCCAAAAGCTCAAAACCTCCAAACCTGACAACATCCTTGAAAGTCTGTTCTGAACCCATTCAAGTTTCACAACATCCCTCCGATAGGAAGGAGATCAGAATTGCATGCAACATTCCAAAATTAGCCTAACCAACATACCGTACAGACACAACATGACCTCTCAAATCCAATAGAACATAGAACATAGAACATAGAACAATACAGCACAGAACAGGCCCTTCGGCCCACGATGTTGTGCCGAACTTCTATCCTAGAATAAGCACCCATCCATGTACCTATCCAAATGCCGCTTAAAGGTCGCCAATGAATCTGACTCTACCACTCCCTCGGGCAGCGCATTCCATGCCCCCACCACTCTCTGGGTAAAGAACCCACCCCTGACATCTCCCCTATACCTTCCACCCTTCACCTTAAATTTATGTCCCCTTGTAACACTCTGTTGTACCCGGGGAAAAAGTTTCTGACTGTCCACTCTATCTATTCCTCTGATCATCTTATAAACCTCGATCAAGTCACCCCTCATCCTTCGCCGTTCCAACGAGAAAAGGCCGAGAACTCTCAACCTATCCTCGTACGACCTACTCTCCATTCCAGGCAACATCCTGGTAAATCTTCTCTGCACCCTCTCCAAAGCTTCCACATCTTTCCTAAAGTGAGGCGACCAGAACTGCACACAGTACTCCAAATGTGGCCTAACCAAAGTCCTGTACAGCTGCAACATCACCTCACGACTCTTGAATTCAATCCCTCTGCTAATGAACGATAATACTCCATAGGCCTTCTTACAAACTCTATCCACCTGAGTGGCAACCTTCAAAGATCTATGTACATAGACCCCAAGATCCCTCTGTTCCTCCACCTGACCAAGAACCCTACCATTAACCCTGTATTCCGCATTCTGATTTGTTCTTCCAAAATGGACAACCTCACACTTGGCAGGGTTGAACTCCATCTGCCACTCCTCAGCCCAGCTCTGCATCCTATCTAAGTCCCTCTGCAGCCGACAACAGCCCTCCTCACTGTCCACAACTCCACCTATCTTTGTATCATCTGCAAATTTACTGACCCACCCTTCGACTCCCTCCTCTAAGTCATTAATAAAAATTACAAACAGCAGAGGACCCAGAACTGATCCCTGCGGAACTCCACTTGTAACTGGACTCCATGCTGAATATTTACCATCTACCACCACTCTCTGACTTCTACCGGTTAGCCAGTTTTCTATCCAATTGGCCAAATTTCCCTCTATCCCATGCCTCCTGACTTTCCGCATAACCCTACCATGGGGAACCTTATCAAATGCCTTACTAAAATCCATGTACACTACATCCACTGCTCTACCCTCATCCACATGCTTGGTCACCTCCTCGAAGAATTCAATAAGACTTGTAAGGCAAGACCTACCCTTCACAAATCCGTGCTGGCTGTCCCTAATCAAGCAGTGTCTTTCCAGATACTCGTAAATCCTATCCCTCAGTACCCTTTCCATTACTTTGCCTGCCACAGAAGTAAGACTAACTGGCCTGTAATTCCCGGGGTTATCCCTATTCCCTTTTTTGAACAGGGGCACAACATTCGCTACTCTCCAGTCCCCTGGTACCACCCCAGTTGCCAGTGAAGACGAGAAGATCATTGCCAACGGTACTGCAATTTCCTCTCTTGCTTCCCACATAATCCTAGGATATATCCCGTCAGGCCCGGGGGACTTGTCTATCCTCAAGTTGTTCAAAATGTCCAACACATCTTCCTTCCTAACAGGTATCTCTTCTAGCTTATCAGTCCGTTTCACACTCTCCTCTTCAACAATACGGTCCCTCTCGTTCGTAAATACTGAAGAGAAGTACTTGTTCAAGACCTCTCCTATCTCTTCCGACTCAATACACAGTCTCCCACCACTGTCCTTGATCGGACCTACCCTCGTTCTCGTCATTCTCAGGTTTCTCACATATGCATAGAATGCCTTGGGGTTATCCTTGATCCTATCCGCCAGGGATTTTTCATGCCCTCTCTTAGCTCTCCTAATCCCTTTCTTCAGGTCCCTTCTGGCTATCCTGTATTCCTCCACTGCTCTGTCTGAACCTTGTTTCCTCAACCTTATGTAAGCCTCCTTCTTCCTCTTTACCAGACATTCAACCTCCCTCGTCAACCAAGGCTCCCTCACACGACCATTTCTTCCCTGCCTGATCGGTACATACATATCAAGGACACGTCGTATCTGCTCCTTGAAAAAGTCCCACATTTCCACCACATCCTTCCCTAATAGCCTATGCTCCCAACGTATGCTCCTCAAATCCTGTCTTACAGCATCGTAATTTCCCTTCCCCCAATTGTAAAATCTACCTTGTTGTGCGCACCTATCTCTCTCCATAACCAAGGTGAAAGTCACAGAATTGTGGTCACCATCACCAAAATGTTCACCCACCAACAAGCCCACCACTTGTCCCGGTTCGTTACCGAGTACCAAATCCAATATGGCCTCCCCTCTGGTTGGACAATCTACATACTGCGTTAGAAAAGCTTCCTGGACACACTGCACAAACACCGCCCCATCCAATCTACTTGATCTAAAGAGCTTCCAATCAATATTTGGGAAGTTGAAGTCGCCCATGACTACGACCCTGTGGCTTCTGCACCTTTCCAAAATCTGTTTCCCAATCTGTTTCTCCACATCTCTGCTGCTATTGGGGGGCCTATAATAAACACCCAATAAGGTGACTGCACCTTTCCTATTTCTGACTTCAGCCCATACTACCTCCAGAGGCAGATCCCCCTCAAACTTCCTTTCTGCAGCCGTTATACCATTTCTAATTAGCAATGCCACCCCCCCTCCTTTTTTACCACCCTCCCTAATCTTACTGAAACATCTGTAACCAGGAACCTCCAACAGCCATTCCTGTCCCTCATCTATCCATGTTTCCGTGATGGCCACAACATCGTAGTCCCAGGTACCGATCCACGCCTTAAGTTCACCCACCTTATTTCTGATACTCCTTGCATTGAAGTATACGCACTTGAGCCCATCTCTGTGTCCGCAAGTAGTCCCTGTCAGTGCTACCTTCTCCACAGCCTCCCTACAGTCTTGGACATCCTGACACACAGCTAGCTTACTTGCTGGACTACAAGTCCGGATCCCATCCCCCTGCCAAATTAGTTTAAACCCCCCCGAAGAGTGCTAGCAAACCTACCCCCCAGGATATTGGTGCCCTTCTGGTTCAGGTGCAACCCGTCCTGTTTATACAGGTCCCACCTTCCCCAGAATGCAGTCCAATTGTCCAAATATCTGAAGCCCTCCCTCCTACACCATCCTTGCAGCCACGTGTTCAACTGCACTCTCTCCCTATTCTTTGCCTCTCTGTCACGTGGCACCGGCAACAACCCAGAGATGACGACTCTGTCTGTCCTAGCTTTTAGCTTCCAGCCTAACTCCTTGAGCTCTTGAATGACCTCCCCACCCCTCTTCCTACCTATGTCGTTGGTGCCAATGTGTACCACGACTTCTGGCTGCACACCCTCCCCCTTAAGGATTCTGAAGACACGGTCCGAGACGTCTCGGACCCTAGCACCCGGGAGGCAACAAACCAGCCGAGAGTCTCGCCCATGTCCACAGAACCGCCTGTCCGTCCCTCTAACTAGAGAGTCCCCTATAACTAGCGCTCTCCTCTTCTCCCCCTTTCCCTTCTGAATCTCAGAGCCACAGACCCCTTCACTGCAGCTTACACCTGCAAGGCTGTCCCCCCCAACAGTTTCCAAAGCTGCATACTTATTTTTTAGGGGAACGACCACAGGGGAACCCTGCACTGCCTGTTTCTTCCCCTTCCCACCTCTAACTGTTACCCAGCTACCTCTGTTCTCTGGCGTAACTATGTCCCTGTAGCTTCTATCGATCACCCTCTCAGCCTCTTGAATAATCCTCAGCTCATCCAGCTCCAGTTCCAGTTCCCTAACTCGTTCGGTGAGGATCAGGATCTGACTGCATTTCCTGCACACGAAGTCGGCAGGAGTATCGGTGGTCACCCCTACCTCAAACATCCTGCAGGAGGAACATTCCACCGCCTGCGCTGCCATGACTGTACACTGTCTCCAAAAACAAGAACACTGAGTCAATAACCTGTGGACTTTAAAGTTAGGTTAGAGGAGGAGGGTGGGAGGGAGGCCCTACGGAAGTAGGACCTGGGGTCTAGAACACACCCACTCAAATGCTAATCACTTACCTTCCCGCCCAGCTATGCGCTCCAACCTCACTTCCGCTGCCCGCTACAGGTAAGTAATTTTGAAACAAACTGTCTTACCTTAGCTGTAGTCTCCCGGGTTCGTTTTTCCTCGGCCGCTGCTCCCACTCAAAAATCAACCAGTAAAGGAAATCATACAAGACGCCTTCTTCACTGTCCTATCTACCAGTGACTCTACATTCAAGGAGTTATGTTCCAGCAGTCCAGTTCACCAAAGCTCCCAAGGACCCTACCATAAAGTGTACAAGTCGTGCCCTGATTTGCTTTTCCAAAATGCAGCACCTCAGATTTATCCAAATTACACTCTAACTGCCACCCCTCAGTCCATTGGCCCATCAGGCTCTCGTTGTAATCTGAGGTATTCTTTTTCGCTGTCCACTACACCTCCAAATTCTGGTGTCATCTGCAAAATTACTAACTTTACATCCTATGTTCACATCCAAATTATTTACATAAATGACAAAAAACAGTGGATCCTGCACCGATCATTGTGGCACTTCACTGGTCACAGACCTCCAATCTGAAAAGCCATCCTTCGCCAATACCCTCTGTCTTCTACCTTCGAGTTAGTTCTATATCCAAATGACTAGTTCTCCCTGTATTCCCTGAGAGCTAAGCTTGCTAATCAATCTCCCATTGGGAACCCTGTCGAACGCCTTACTGAAGTCCATGTGGATCACATCCACTGTGCTGCCCTCGTGAATCCTCTTTGTTAATTCTTCAAGTAAATCAATTAAGTTATTAAGGCATGATTTGCCACGTACAAAGACACTTAGTAGTCTTTGCCTTTCCAAATACGTGTAAATCCTGTCCCTCAGGTTTTCCTCCAACAACTTGCCCATCACCGACGTCAAGCTCACTGGTCTATAGTTCACTGGCTTGTCCTTCTCACCTTTCTTAAATAGTGGTACCACACTTGTCAACCTCCAGTCGTCTGGCACCTCACTTTGTGACTATCAATGTTATAAATATCTCAGCAAGGGGCCCAGTAATCACCTCTCTCGTTTTCCACAGAGTTCTGTGGTACACCTGATCAGATGATGATACACCTGGTGATTTCTTCACCTTTATGCGTTTCAAGACATCCAGCACTTCCTTCTTTGTAATATGGACATTTTTCAAGATGTCACCATCTATTTCCCTGTATTCTATATCTTCCATGTCCTTTTCTACAATAAACACTGATGCAATATACAAGTTTACTATCTCCCCCATCTCCTGCAGCTCCACACAAAGGCCTCTATGCTGATCTTTGAAAGGCCCTATTCTGTCCGTAGTTACCCTTTTGTCCTTAATGTATTTGTAAAAAGCCTTTGAATTCTCCTTGACCCGATTTGCCAAGGCTATCTCATGTACCCCATTTGCTCTTCTGACTTCATTCTTAAGTATACTCCTACTGTCTTTATACTCTTCCAAAGATTCAATCTATCTGAGCTGTCTATACCTGACATATGCTTCCTTCTTTTCCTTAACCAAACACTGAATTTCTCCAGTCATCATGCATTCCCTACACCTACCAGGCTTTCCATTCACTCTAAAATGAATAAACTGTATCTGGGCTCTCGTTACCCCATTTTGAAGGCTTCCCATTTTCTAGCCATCCCTTTCCCTGCGAACAACTGTCCCCAATCAGCTTTTGAAAGTTCTTGCCTAATAGCATCAAATTTACCTTCCTCCAATTTAGGACTTCAAGTTTTATATCTGGTCTATCCTTTTTCATTACTACTTAAAAACCAATAGAATTATGGTCGCTGGCCCCAAACTATGGCAGTCCCAGTCTATGTTTGGAAAGTTAAAATCCCCTACCATAACCATAAGTGTGATTTCCTGACAAATTTGTTTATCAATTTCCTGCTGACTGTTAGGGGGTCTATAAATCAATCCCGATAAGGTGATCATCACTTTGTTATTTCTCAGTTCCAACCAAACAACTTCCCTGGATGTATTTTCGGGAATATCCTCCCTCAGCACATCTGTAATGCTATCCTTTATCAAAAATGCCACTCCCTCTCCTCTTTTGCCTCCCTTTGTCTCCTTCCTGTAGCATTTGTATTCTGGAACATTACGCTTCCATTTGTGTCCATCACTGAGCCAAGTTTCTCCAATTGCTATGATATCCCATTCCCATGTTCCTAACCATGCCTGGAGTTCATCTGACTTTATTGTTAGTCCTCCTGCATTGAAATAAATGCAATTTATAAGTGCTATCTTTTTCAGTGCTTGGTCCCTCCTGCCCTGACTGCTTAACTCGCTTCATTTCTCAACTGTACTAGTCTCAGATTGATCTATCTCATCACTATCTCAGTGGGTTCCCACCCCCGCACCCACCACGACTATACTGGTTAAAACCTTCCCGAGCAGTTCAAGCAAGTCTCCCTGCTGGTATGTTAGTCCCCTTCCAATTTGGGTGCAATCCATCCTTCTTTTACAGGTCACTTCTATCTCAGAAGATATTCCAATCATCCAAAAATGTGAATCCTTCTCCCATACACCAGCTCTTCAGCCACGCATTCATCTATTTTGTCTTCCTATTCCGACCCTCACTAGCTTGTAGCACCAGCAGTAATTCAGATATTACTACCCTCGAAGACCTCTTTTCTAAATTCTTGCTTAGCTTTCTGTATACTCCACTCAGAATGTCATCCTTTTCCCTTTGCATATAGTTGGTTCCAAAGTGAAGAATTACGTCCTGATGGTCCCTTCCCCCTTTGAGAACATTCTGCACCCTCTGGCAGCAGGGAGGAAACTCTCTATTCTGATTTTTCGCGACGGACCACAGTAACGTCTGTCTATGTCTCTGATTGGGAAGTCCCCTAAATCAGTCGATTTCTTGGGAGCTAACGTACCCCTCATTACATTAGAGCCTGTATTGGTGCCAGGAACTTGGCTGTTCGTGCTACCTTCCCCAAATAATCCGTCACCCCCTACATTTCCAAAACAGTATACCTGTTTGAAATGGGGATAATCACCGAATAGTTCTGCAATACCTGCCTACCTCTCTTAACGTACCTGGAATTAACTCATCTCTGTGACTCTATCTGCGGCTTTTCTCCCTTCCTACAACTACCATCCATCGCACCCCCTTGCTCTTGTAAATTCCTCATTGCCCTTAACAGTCGCTCCAACTGATCCATTCCATCTGATAGCATTAGAAACCAACGGCATTTGTTGCAGTAAGATGTAAACTCTCCCTAAACTCCCACATCTGACAAGAAGAGCATTTCTGCTCCTTCCAATCCACAGACCCAGAAAATAGCACTGTCTTATTCCTCTACAAAACACTGATCCAGGCTAAATTAATACTTATGATTTCTGAGACATAGCTCAACAAAACATATCTCAATAAAGAACTCACTCGATTCACTATTGTAAATTTATAGCAAGGCAATACTTAAAACTATTCATTTTTCTGTTTCTGTGCTATGAATTCTTTCAAGATCAGTTGTGAATTTCGCTGTTTGTTAAATTTCCTAGACACACTCTTATGTCCAGCGATGTATGAATTCAAACAGCAAATGCAGTAACCGCACAGTTTCAATGCTATGTCAGTTAGCAGTTTGGATTTCTTTCTGCCTAGGCATTTTAAGTAATTTATAATTCTGTTAAGTTTACAATGGTTTCAACTCATACCAATTTCGACTTTATTTTATTGTATTTTAAATATAATGTTTGAATAAAGTGTGTTTTGATTCAAGACTGGTGGCTTGAACCATCGAATTGCATCCAGAACGCAACGCCTGGCACTTGCCTTTAAAATAAGAAAAGACTAATGTCTAGGGCTATCTTCTTCACATCTTTTGAAGTGGTTTGGTGTGGTTCATAACAAAAGTACGTGACAGTGATTCAAAAACTGTAACTTAGTCCCTTAGAGAAGTGCGCATGGACTTTGAAAGTAAGTAATAGCTGAGAATAGCTGCAGAGCCGGATGAATGTGAGAGTCACAGTGTCCGAAATAAAGGGACTGTAGTGACTTTTGCATATTCAATTTAGTACTAAGATAGAGCCCATTCAGGCAGAGAGGATTCCTCTCCCGGATTTAGAATTGTACAGCACAATGACATCAGCAGCTCAATCAGGTGGCTCACCATCAGATTCTCAAGGGCAACCAAGGACTGGCAACAGAAGCTGATTCAACCAGCGCATCCTATCACGCATGAAAGATTAAAAAAGAATGTGTAATGTTATTGAATACTTCCTGAACCAGATATTTAACCAGTTGAGTTGATCTAAAATCTGAAATGTCTCATCTGTGTTTATCCTTTGCCTCAGATTCACACACAGCATCAACTCATTCGTCTAAGGAACAAACAACTAGAGAATCATTTGGGCAGGCGTCACTTATGCCCACAGGAACTGCAATCTCAGGTACAAATCAAATCGGGTTCATTTGTTCAATTGACTAACTGTGGGTAATGGTGCACAGTCAACAAGAGGTAAGTGTCGTACTGACTGACTGGAATAGTTAGTTATTGAAGTATTGCATATTCAATTTAGTACTAAGATAGAGCCCAATGAGGCAGAGTGGATTCCTCTCCAGGATTTAGAATGGTACAGCACAATGACATCAGCAGCTCAATCAGGTGGCTCACCATCAGATTTTCAAGGGCAACCAAGACCGGCAACAAAAGCTGATTCAACCAGCACATCCTACCACGCATGAAAGACTAAAAAAATGTGTAATGTTATTGCATATTTTCTGAACCAGATATTTATATGGTTAAGTTGATCTAAAATCTAAAATGTTTATTCTGTGTTTATCCTTTGCCTCAGATTCACACACAGCATCAACTCATTCGTCTGAGGAACAAACAACTAGAGAATCATTTGAGCAGGCGTCACTTACGCCCACAGGAACTGCAATCTCAGGTACAAATCAAATCGGGTTCATTTGTTCAATTGAATAACTGTGGTCAATTGTGCACGGTCACAAGAGGTAGGTGTCGTACTGACTGACTGGAATAGTTAGTTATTGAAGTAATCAGAATTATTGAGTAATGGTTCCTTGATGCAATTGAGATGATGCTGTCACTTTAAAGAGCCTTGTTTGTTATGGGGTTTTTTGAAGAGGAAACTAACATTTCACTGTTTCAGTTGCGACTAATATATTGGAGACAACTGCATATTCTGAAAACAGCGCCTTTAACGTTTCGGGAGGATCTGCAGATGAAAATTTCAAACGATTAAGATTGAGCTTATTATTGGAGCCATTCAATTTGAAAATTGTCTATGTGGCAGGACAACAGGACATAATTGTCAATACATTGTTGCAAATTGAAGAAAGAAAGAGGTAACAAGAAGAAAACGCTGTACTGGACTGTAGTTGTTTAATCTTTGGGTGCTGAATGTCAATGTGGTGGATATCAATACATATAATGTTGTGTGAAAGGTTTTTAAAAGTAAGGTTTTTAAAAATGATGATTCATTTTTTGTGAGGGTGAGTTGTGGCAATGCTACGTCTTTCAGAGCTGTAATGTGATGTTTTCTTTTGAAGAGAGATGTTAAAACAGAGGTACCAATCTACGTATTTGAATTTTGTAAATTAAACAGCTTGTGAGGCCTTGAGGCTTTTATTAAAGTTGAAATATTGAAAGCAGCCTGACTGGGTGGGATCAAGTTTCCCTAGAGCCAGCATTTTCAGTTTTACTTTTTTCTGCAGCAGTTGCTTGCGTTTTGATGCTGCATTTCAAAGATGTAGTACATTTCTTCTTGTAACTTTCTTCTCAGAGTTTCCTGTTCATGATGTTTTCAAAGGCGACTGGACTCTTGCATCTCTCACAATCTATTTTAATGAATTTCTCTTTACAACAAGATTGTTTATTAAATGTAACTGCGTTGAACATTCTTTTGTTTGGCTGTTAAATTGTTTTATAACTCTGATAGGTTTTCCAGTAGTTTCACGTTATCCTTATTCCATCTTTTTATAGCATTTTAAATATTTTGTATGAATAAAGTGCGTTTTAATTTAAGACGGGTAGTTTGACTAATCGAATTGCATCTGGAATGCAACACCTGGCAGTTGCCTTAAAAATAAGAAAAAGTTTCGGGTTTAGGCTGTCTTCTTCATATATTTTGAGGTGTTCCGGACTGGTTCATAACAAAAGAGCGTGATAGTGACTCGGAAAATTGACTTTGAGAAGAATGCAATTCAACAGCTGAGAAGAGTTGTCATATGAATGTGAGAGTAACAGTGTCCGAAATATAGGGACTTTATCATCTACAGATATTAAATTTAGTGTTAGGACATACTCCATTGAGGCAGAATGTATTCCTGTCCCTGATTTCGAGTGGTACAGCAGAATGACATCAGCGGTTCAACAAGGCAGCTCACGACTAGATTCTCAAAGACAACTTTGGGGCAAGCACTGAAAGCTGGTTCAACCAGCGTAGCCCACGCCTGAGGAACAATTTAAAAAGATATGGAATGTTATTTGATATTTCCTGGACCAGCTATTAACCAGTTGAGCTGATCTGACATCTAAAATGTCTCTTCTGTGTTTAGATCCAGACACAGCATCAAATCATTTGCCTGAAGAACAATCAACTGGAGAATCTTTTCAGCAGTCGTCACATATGCCCACTGGAACTGCAATCTCAGGTATAAGTGAAATTGCATTCATTTATAAAATTCAAAGCATATGAGTAATGGTACAGTGTCAACAAGAGGTATGTGTGGTAGTGAATGGCTGAATTTGTTCGTTATTGAAGGAGTAGGAACCATTGAGTAATGATTCCTGGATACAGTTATAACTATGCTATCACTTTAAAATGCTGATATTGTTTTGGGATTTTTTTCCACGACACATTGTAAACGTTGAGATACTGAAGTGTCTACTTAGTCCTGCCTAACTCAATAATTTAAGAGGACTTTAGGTTTGCTTTGAAACGGATGCAACAATGGAAGTGGAGTGTTCAGTTCTTCCAGAACAAGTTTCTCGTTTTTTAAAAATTATTATATAAGTACAGCAGCCAGGAGCTGTTTGGGTCCCAGAAGAATTGAAGCTTCAGTAAGTGATTACCAACTGTGACTTCCACTGAAATTTCTCTTCATGTTGAATGGCATGTATGAATCTGTCACTGAATTTTCCATTTTGCCAAGGGGACTGTTTATGGGCTATTATGAGACGGAAACAGATAATTAGTAATGGGTACAATATCAATGGCTTGATTCTGTTTTCCAATAACTAATTTATTCGAAATTCCTCTTTCTTTTGTGTCTAGTTTAGCTATTGTCTTTAAGTAAGTTTTATTCTGCTTACCATCGAGTGGTTTTAGCATTTGCAACACATCAGGAACACCCACTTCACGTTTACCGATAAAATAAGCATAGGTTAGTGTTGAGGCAACCTTCGTAAAATATTTTGATGGAATCTGGTCTGGTCCATAACACAGTAAAATGTGAGCGTCTATAAGCAGTGTGATTATTCCACTGGGTGACTTCTTTAAAAGGTGCAGAAAATGTCACAGTACAGATTTATGTCAGAAGGTATTTGACAGCCTGAAAGCTGGAAGTCCAGTGTTAGCCACCTCTAATGAGGCAAAGACTTTCATGGTGGCATCGGTACTGCACTCTTCCAAGAACGAGAGGATAGAAAGAAAACTTGTGTATTTTTTTTCTGACGAATGAATAAACATCAGCAGAAATATTCCAGGATTGAGACGGAAACTATCATTTTAACATTTACATTAATGTGTCTGGAAAAATTGCATATTCTGATAATAGCACCTTTAATTCTTTTTTTTTGAGGACTTAAGGATGAAAATTCCAAATTATTTATATTGAGCTTCTCATTTCGCCATTTTATTCAAAAATGATACACGTGACAGAATGACACAGCATCATTGCTGATGCATTGTTGCGAGATTATTGAAGGAAGAGAGAGGTGTTCAGTGACGAGAAAGAAAAACTCTGTCCTGAACTGTATTAGTGAATGTTTGCATGCTTAATGTCAATGCAATTAATTTGTACCCGTGTATGTATTGTAGTGTACAATACGATAGGACTAAAGTTTTTTTGAAAAAAAAGCCTCCTTTGTAGACAAGTTCATGTTTATGACTTTAAGAGATTTACTGTGTCCTGTTTTCTTTAAATGAGAGATTTTAAGAGGGAGGTATCAAGCTGACTATTGGAAACCAAAAACGTAAACAGCTTGTGAGGTCTTTTTTTTTAAAAAAAAGTGGACTATTCGAAGCAGCCTAACTAGGTGGGAACAATTTCCCTTCGGAACAGGAATTTCAGTTTTAGTGTTTTCGGGTGCAGTTGCTGGACCCTTGAAGCTGCATTTCAAAACTGCTAGGGTAAAGACCATTGAGGAAGAGCAGCTTCCACTTCCTGATTTCGAGTGAGGCAGCGCAATGACATCATCCGTTCAATAAGGCAGCCCACCATCAGATTCTCAAAGACAAATGATGACAATAAAAGTTTTCACAACCAGCGCAGCCCACGTCCCACGGAAGATTTAAAAAAATGAATGTTATTTCCTATTTCCTGTACCGGATATGAACCAGTTTAGTTGATCTGAAATGTAAAATGTCTCTTTTGTGTTCGTCCTTTGTTTCAGAAACAGAAACAGCATCAACTCGTTCACTTGAGAAGCAATCAACTGGAGAATCTTTTGGGCAGGCGTCACATACGCCCACAGGAACTGCAATCTCAGGTATAAGGCAAATTGCAGTAATTCCTTAAATTCAATAACTGTGAGTAATGGTGCACGATCAAGAAGGCATCATTGAGGTCCTAACTGACTTGAATGGTTAATTATTGAAGGAGCTGGAATTATAGAGTAATGTTTCCTTCATGGACTTATGGTGATGCTGTAAAACCACTTTAAAATGAACATTTCCTCCTGAGTTTTTTGAAGAGAGTCTGTAAAAACTTAAGCGATCAAGTGCCTAATGGAGCTTTCCTCACTCAGTAAATGAAATGTCCTTGATCTACTGTTTTGCAACAGAGCTACGATTGGAATTGGAGTGGCCAATTCAGCCAAATCAGTCTATTTTTTGGTTTTTTTAGCTGTAGCAGTGAAACGCTGCTTGGGTTCCAAAAGAGTTGAAGTGCTATAGACCGTAAGACATAGGAGCAGAAATTAGACCATTCAGCCACTACGTCTGCTTCACAAATCGATCATGTTTGATCGGTTTCTCAAGTGCATTCGCTCCCTCCCTCCCCATAACTCTTGAATCCCTTGTATCATCAAAACCCTATCTATCTCAGACTTAAATATGTTCGATGACCTCGCCTCCGCAGCCGACTGTGACAATGAACTAACCTTTTAGAAAATAATTTCTAACTGTGACTTTCCCTGAAATCTCTCTTCGTGTTCAATGGCATGGAAGAATCTGTGTCTGAATTTACCTGTTTGACAATGTGTGTGTTTATGTAATGCTGCTATATTGAAACAGTTAAGTAATAATGGTTACTGTATCTATGATTCAATTCAGTTTTCGCATAGTTAAGTTATTCTAAATTCCTCTTTCTCTTGTTTGTGTTTTAACCAAATTGTTGAAATTGGTTGTATTTTGCTTAACATCAAGTGGTTTGTCCAGTATCATCATATCTGGAGCATCCACTTCATGTTTAACTTTAAACTAATAAAAGATTAGGGTCCAGGCTACTTTCTTAAAACAAATCTGATCTCGTTCATAACACAATAAAATATCCAGTCTTTTAGCAGTGTCATTTCTCCACTGGAGTGACTTGATTGAAAATGTGCAGAAAATTTCACAGCACAGAGGAATGCCAGAAGGCATTTGGCAGCCTGAAAGCTGGAAACGCTGTGTTAGCCCGCCCTAATAAGGCAAATACATTCAAAGTGTATTTCTATGCGAGTAATGTGGGTATCAGTGCTGCATTCTTGCCAGAACACTACCGGAGGTGAGAAAGACCAATTGTGTATTTTGTTTCCGACGACTTGCATAATCATCAGCAGAAATATTCCAGGATTGAAAGGAACATTTGAACATTTATGTTGCCAATAATGTGTCTGAGACAATTACATTTTCTCATAATAGCAGCTTTTTTGTGGTTTTAAGGATGAAAATTCCAGACTATTTACATTCAGGTTAGTATTGCAGCCATTCAATTTGGAAATTGTTAACGTGGCAGAAGGTAACTGCCGAATGGTTGTTG
Organism: Chiloscyllium punctatum; assembly: GCF_047496795.1. NCBI lineage: Eukaryota > Metazoa > Chordata > Chondrichthyes > Orectolobiformes > Hemiscylliidae > Chiloscyllium > Chiloscyllium punctatum. The sequence goes on from NC_092766.1 coordinate 19,676,311, forward strand.
TGACTTTAATGAAGGAAGAGGGAGGTGTTCAGTGATTAGAAGCTGAAGTTGCAACGGACTGTAGTAGGGAATGATTTCATGAATAAACTCAATGAAATGTATATGTATCAGTTTATGCATAGGTGTGCTAATACGTTAAGACTAAAGGATTTTAAAAATCAAGCTATCTTTGTGTAGTGATGATTAATCTTTGTGTGAATTTGAGTCGTGGCAATATTATGACTTCAAGAGGACTAATGTGTCTGGTTTCTTTTAGAGAAAGATTTTGAAACCTCGGTTTCAAGCTCTGCATCTGAAACCGATAATATAAACAGCTGGTGAGGCCTTGGCGTTTTTTGTAAAGTTGTAATTTTAGAAGCAACCAGAATGGGTGTGATTAAAGTCTCCAAGAAACAGAATGTTGAGTTTGGTTTTTTGCAGTAGCAGTTGCTGGAAACGTGAAGCTGTATTCCTAAGCTTATCACATTTCCCCTGACTACTCTCTTTCTAAGCGTTTCTTTTGATGTTTCCTTTTTACTTGTGGACTAGGGAAGTGCATGTCCAACAATCCATTTTACTGCATTTGTCTTTATAACGGTGTGTGTATATGATGTTATTGTATTAAACAGTTATGCTTAGAAAGTTAAATAGCTCATAATTCTGTTACATTTCAAATTATTTAAGTTGTCCAAATTCCCTCTTTCATTTATTTTATTTGAAATGTAGTGTATGAATAAAGTGTATTTTGTATTACGATTGATAGCTTGACCCAAGAATTGCAACTGGAATGCAACGCCTGGCACTTGCCTTTAAAATAAGAGATTAGTGTCGAGGCTAGCTTCTTCACATTTTTGAAGTGGTTTGTAATAGAGGAGCATGCAGTGACTAGTGACTTGAAAAATGTGACGCGGCTTCTCACAGAATTGGGATATGGACTTTGAGAGCACTGCAATGTAATAGTCGAGAAAACCGATCGCATAATATGAAATTTGCAGTCTCCAAAATACTGTAGTTATTTACAGATATTCAATTTAGTGCAACGATACAGGCCATTGAGGCATAGGGGATTCCTCTTCCGGATTTCGATTGGTACAACGCAATGACATCAGTGGCTCAAGAAAGCAGCTCTCCACCACATTCGCAAAGACCATGAGAACTGATTGGTTCAACCAGTGCAACCTACGTCCCATGAAAGATTAAGAAGAATATGGAATTTTATTTCATATTTCCTGAACCAGATATTTAATCAGTTGAGTTGATCTGAAAACTAAAATATCTCTTCTGTGTTTATCCTTTGTTTCAGATACAGACACAGCATCAACTCATTCATCTGAGGAACAAACAACTAGAGAATCTTTTGAGCAGGCGTCACTTATGCCCTCAGGAACTGCAATTTCAGGTACAAGTCAAATTGGGTCATTTGTTCAATTGAATAACTGTGGGTAATGGTACATGGTCAACAAGAGGTAGGTATGGTACTGACTGATTGGAATGGTTAGTTATTGAAGTAGCCAGAATTACTGAACAGCGATTCCTTGATGCAAGTATGACGATGCTGTCACTTTAAATGCCCTATTTTGTTTTTTTTTGAAGTGTGGAAGCTATCATTTCAACGATTATTTTGTCAGTAATCTGTCTGAGACAATTACATATTTTGATAATGGCGCTTTTACTTTCCTAATGATGAAATTCCAGACTAGTCATATTGAGATATTGTTGCAATTCAATTGAAAATTGTACACATGACAGGACGACAGAACATAATAACCGAAGTGTTGTTGCCACTTTAATGAAGTGAGAGGGAAGCTTTCAGTGAAGATAAAAAAGCCTGTACTGGAAAGTAGTCCTGAATGTTTCCATTCTTGGTGTCAATGCAATGGATATGTAACAGCATATGTATTGCTGTGTACTATAGGACAAGACGAAACGTGTATAAAAATAAAGCTACATTTGTACATTGATGGTTCTTTTTTTGTGAGGGGGAGTTATAGAAATACTATGTGTTTATGAGTTGAATGCGTCTTGTTTTCATTTGAAGAGAGATTTTTAAACAGAGGTACGAAGCTATCTATTTGAATTCAACAATGTAAACAGCTTGTGAAGCCTTGAGGTTTTTGCTTTTTAAAATTGGAATATGAGAAGCAGACTGACTGGGTGGGATCAAGTTCCCCGAGAGCCAGGATTTTCCTTTACATTATTTGGAAGCAGTTGCTGGGGTCTGAAAGCTGCATTTGAAAGCTGCAGTACTTCTTTTCTTGAAACCTTATTTCGTAGCATTTTCTTTTCATGTTTGTTTTCCTTTAAGACTGGACAATTGCATGCCTGACAATCCATTTTATTGGATTACTCTTTACAAAGGTGGTGTGGGGTGGGGAAGCGACTCTGATGGATACTTTTATATGGCATTTAAATAAATTATAAATTTGATCAATTTTCCACTAGTTTTACGTTATCCCAATTCTACCTTTTATTGTATTTTAAATATAGTGCATGAATAAAGTGTGTTTTGATTCAAGACTGGTAATTTGATCAATCGAATTATATCCGGAATGCAACTTCCTTAAAAATAAGAAAAGATTAGGGTCCAGGCTATCTTCATATATTTTGAGGGGTTTAGGTTTAGTACATTACAAAAGAGCGTGATAGTGACTCAGAAGAACTAACGTAGTCCCTGAGAGAAATGTGACATGACTTTGAAATCAAAGCAATTGAATAGCTGAGAAGAGTGATCCCATGAATGTGAGAGTCACAGTGTCCAAAACACAGGCACTGTAGTGATTTACAGATATTCAAGTTAGTGCGAGGATAGAGTCCATTGAGGCAGATTGGATTCCTCACCCTGATTTCGAGTGGTACAACACAATGACAACAGTGTTTCAGCAAGGCAGCTCACCACCAGATTCTCAAAGACAACTAAGAGACAGGGAATGAAAGCTGATTCAGCCAGCACACTCTACGTCCCATGAAACATTACAAAAGATATGGAATATTATTTCATATTTCCTGAAAGAGATATTAACCAGTTGAGTTTATCTGAAATCTAAAATGTCTTTTCTGTGTGTTAGCCTTTGCTTCAGATAGAGAAACAACATCAACTCAATCGCCGGAGGAACGATCAACTGGAGAATCTACTGAGCAGGTGTCATTTATGCCCACAGGAACTGACATCTCAGGTATAAGTCAAATTAGGTTCATTTGTTAAATTCAATAACTGTGAGTAATGACACATGGTCAACAATCGTTAGGTGTGGTACTGGTTGTCTGAAATGATTCCTTATTGAAGGGGTGGACTTATTGAGTAATTATTCCAGGATGCAATTATGGCGATGCTGTCACTGGGAAAAGCTTATTTTATTTTGAATTATTTTGAAAGGAGGTTGTGAAGGTTGAGGTGCCGAAGTCTCTACAGATTCCGAACTAACTCAATAATGTAAGACACCTTTGGTTTACTGAAAACAGATGCAACAACGAAAGTGAAATGGTCAGTTCTCCCAGATGAGATCGACTCATTTTTTTTTAAAGTTGTAGCGCACATGAACTGTTTGGCTCCCAGAAGAGATGGAGCTTCAGTAAATGATTCCTAACTGTGACTTGCTCTGAAATCATGTTGACTGACATGTATGAATCTATCTTTCAATTTTCCATTTTGTCAAGGGAACAATTTATGGAATATTACAAGAGGGAACAGTTCATTTGTAACGTGTACTGTACCCATGGTTCGATTCAGTTTTCCTAACGCTAAGGTATTCTAAGCCTATTTGAAATTTTATCTTTAACTAAATTTTGTTTTGCTTAGCATCGATTGGTTTATTCAGTTTCATCACATCTGGAACAGCTTCTTCACGATTACCTTTAAAACAAGAAAATAAGTATACCGTTTTGGATACTGTTGGGGGGAATGACTTACTAGGGGAAAGCAATGGCGCACCTTCTGCTCAAAAGGGAAGGGGAAAGTGGAGAAGAACAGTAGTCATTGGGGACTCGATAGTTAGGGGGACAGATAGGAGGTTCTGAGGGGACGAGAGAGACTCATGGTTGGTGTGTTGCCTCCTGGGTGCCAGGGTCCGTGGTGTCTCTGATCGTGTTTTTGGGATCCTTCGGGGGGAGGGAGAGCAGCCCCAGGTCGTGGTCCACATTCGGAAGAGAGATGGGGACTTGAGGCAGAAATTCAGGGAGCTAGGATGGAAGCTTAGAACGAGGACAAACAGAGTGGTTTTCTCTGGTTTGCTACCCATGCCACGTGCTAGTGAGGTGAGGAATAAGGAGAGAAAGGAGTTGAATACGTGGCTACAGGGATGGTGCAGGAGGGAGTGTTTCAGGTATTTGGATAATTGGAGCTCATTCTGGGGTAGGTGGGACCTCTACAAGCAGGATGGTCTTCATCTCAACCAGAGGGGTACCGATATCCTGGGTGAGAAATTCGCTAAAGCTATTAAGGTGGATTTAATCTAATACAGCAGGGAAGTGGGAACCAAAATTATAGGACAGGCACAGAAGAGGATGAGAGTAGGGAGTTCCAAAATCAAGTATCTGACATTGGCAAGCGAGAACCTGGATTGAAGTGTGTGTACTTCAACAGAAGGAGCATCCGAAATAAAGTGGGTGAACTGGCAACGTGGGTTAGTACCTGGGACATCGATGTTGTGGCCATTACGGAGACGTGGATAGAGCAGGGGCAGGAATGGCTGTTGCAGGTTCCGGGATTCAGATGTTTCAGTAAGAACAGAGAAGATGGTGAAAGAGTGGGAGGTGTGGCATTGTTGATCAGGGACAATATTACAGTTGTAGAAAGGATGTATGGGGACTCTTTAACTGAGGTAGTATGGGCTGAGGTTAGAAACAGGAGAGGAGAAGTCATCATGCTGGGAGTTTTCTATTGGTCTCCGAATAGTCCCAGAGACGAAGAGGAAAGTATAGCAAAGATGATTCTCGATAGGAGTGAGAGAGGCATGGTAGTTGTCATGGGGGACTTCAACTATCCAAATATTGACTGGGATCACTACAGTATGAGTACGACAGATGGGTCAGTTTTTGTCCAGTGTGTGCAGGAGGGCTTCCTACCACAGTATGTAGACAGGCCTACAAGGGGCGAAGCCACTTTAGATTTAGTACTGGGCAACGAACCTGGCCAAGTGTTATATTTGGAAGTATGTGAGCACTTTGGAGACAGTGATCACAATTCTGTCAGGTTTACTTTAGTGATGGAAAGGGATAGGTGTACTCCACCGAGCAAGAGTTACAGCTGGGGGAAGGGAAATTACGATGCAATTAGGAAAGGTTTAGGAAGCGTAGAATGGGGAAGGAAACTGCAGGGAATGAGCACATTAAAAATGTGGAGCTTATTCAAGGAAAAGCTCCTGTGTGTCCTAGATAAGTATGTACCTGTCAGGCAGGGAGGAAGATATAGAACGCGTGAGCCATGGTTTACTAAGGAAGTGGAATCCCTGGTCAAGAAGAAGAAGAAGGCTTATGTTAGGACAAAATTTAAAAACTCAGTTAGGGTGCTTGAGGAAGTCAGGAAATAACTAAAAAGAGAGCTCAGAAGAGCCAGGAGGAGACATGAGAAGTTGTTGGCGGATAGGATCAGGGTTAACGCTCAGGCTTTCCATAGGTATGTCAGGAATAAAAGAACGGCGAGAGCTAAATTAGGGCCAATCAAGGATAATAGTGGGAAGTTGTGTGTGGAGTCAGAGGAGATAGGGTAATCACTAAGTAAATATTTTTCGACAGTGTTCACTATAGAAAATGAACACGTTGGCGAGGAAGATACAGAGATACTTGCATCTAGACTAGAAGAGGTTGAGGTTCACAAGGAAGATGTATTAGAAATACTGCAGACTGTGAAATAGGACAAGTCCCCTGGGCCGGATGGGATCTAACCGAGGATCCTCTGGCAAGGGAAGAGATTGCCGAGCCTTTGGCATTGATCTTCAAATCATCATTGTGTATAGGAATAGTGCCTGAGGACTGGAGGATAGCAAATGTGGTTCCCTTGTTCAAAAAGGGTAGTAGAGACAACCCTGGTAATTACAGACCAGTGAGTCTCACTTCATTTGTTGGCAAAGTGTTGGAAAAGGTTATAAAAGATCGGATTTATAACCATCTAGAAAAGAATAGTCTGATCAGGGACAGTCAGCACGGTTTTGTGAAGGGTAGGTCGTGCCTAACGAATCTTATTGACTTTTTTGACAAAGTGTCCAAACAGGCAGATGACAGTAAACCGGTTGATGTGGTGATATAGATTTCAGGAAGGCGTTCAATAAGGTTCCCCACAGTAGGCTACAAAATGTGGAGGAATGGGATTGTGGGAGGCATAGCAGTTTGGATCAGTAATTGGCTTGCTGAAAGAAAACAGAAGGTTGTGGTTGATGGAACATGTTCATCTTGGTGTCGAGTTACAAGCGGCGTACTGCAAGGGTCGGTATTGGGTCCACAGCTGTTCGTCATTTTTATAAATGACCTGGATGAGGGCTTAGAAGGGTGGGTTAGTAAATTTGCGGACGACAGTAAGGTCGGTGGAGTTGTGGATAGTGACGAAGGATGTAGTAGGTTGCAGAGAGACAGGATGCAGAGCTGGGCTGAGAGGTGGCAAATGGAGTTTAATGTGGACAAGTGTGAGGTGATACACTTTAGATGGAGTAATCGGAATGCAAAGTACTGGGGCTATTGGTAAGATTCTTGGGTGTGCAGATGAGCAGAGAGCTTTCGATGTCCATGAACACAGATCCCTGAAAGTTGCCACCCAGATTGACAGTGTTGCATTCAGTGTTTTGGCCTTTATTAATAGACGGATTGAGTTCCAGAACCAGGAGGTTATGCTGCAGCTGTACAAAACTCTGGTACGACCACACTTGGAGTATTGTGTACAGTTCTGGTCACTGCATTATAAAAAGGATATGGACACTTTGGAAAGGGTGCAGAGGAGATTTACTAGGATGTTGCCTGGTAGGGAAGGAATGTCTTATGAGGAAACACATTCTTTGAGATTGTTCTCGTTAGAGAGAAGAAGGTTGAGAGGCGACTTAATAGAGACATATAAGATAATCAGAGGGTTAAATAGGGTGGACAGGGAGAGCCTTTTTCCAGGTATGGGGACGGCAAACACGAGGGGACACAACTTTAAAGTGAGGGGAGACAGGTATCAGACAGATGTCAGAGGTAATTTCTTTACTCAGAGAGTAGTAAGGATATGGAATGCTTGCCTGCAACGTTAGTAGATTCGCCAAGTTTAAGTACATTTAAGTCGTCATTGGACAGGCATATGGACGTACATGGAATAGCGTAGGTGGGATGGGCTTCAGATTAGGATGACAGGGCGGCGCAACATCGAGGGCCAAAGGGCCTGTGCTGCTCTCTCATGTTCTATGTTCTAAAAGGTTAGGGTTGAGGCTATGTCAAGAAATTTTTTGGAGTTTTTTTTCAGAGCCATAACACAGTAAAACCTGGAAGTGTTCGAGGAGTGTGCTTTCTCCACTGACTGACTTATTTGGAACGGTTACAGAAAATTTCACGGCGCAGAGGCATATCAGAAAGCATTTGATCGCCTAAAATCTGGAAGCCCAATGTTATCCAGGTCCAACGAGGCAAAACCATTCAAAGTGGCTGTCCAAGCGGGTCATGTGGCTGTCGGTGCACCACTCTTGCAAGAACGTGCTGCACTCTTACAAGCACGTGACTAGAGGATACAAAGACCGATTGTATTTTTTTTTCGACGATTGTGTAATTTTGAGCAGAAATATTCTAGGGTTGAGAAGGAAACTAACATTTCAATAGTTCTGCTGACATTCATGTGTCTGAGGCAATTATGCTGATAATAGTGCCTTCATTTTTTGTGAGGATTAAAGGATTAAAATTCCGCAATATTTAGGTTGAGTTTATTGTTGCAGCCATTTATTTCCAAAACTATGCACGTTATGGACTACACAGCGTAATTGTCGATGTGTTGTTGCAACGTTAATGAAGGAAATGGGAGTTGTCCAGTGACAAGAAAGAAACGTCTGTCCTGGACTATAGTAATGAATGTTTGCATGCTTAAGGTCAATACAATGTATTCGTAACTGTATATGTAATGGATCTACTAATATAATTAGACAAAAAGGTTTTTAAAAATAAAACTGTCTTTGTATATTGGTGGTTCATGTATGTAAGGGGTAGTTCTGATAATTCTACGGCCTTAAGTGGTGGAATGTGTCGTGTTTTCTATTGAAGAAAGGTTTCAAGATAGGGTTACCAAGATGTCTATTTGAACCTAATAACGTAAACACATTGTGAGGCCTTGAGGTTTTTTTTTAAAGTTGGAACATTAGAAGCAGCCTGAATTGTTGGGACCCAACTCCCCCAGAGACAGAATTTTCAGTTTTAGGTTTATTCAGCCATTGTTGCTGGAGCCCTGAATCTGCATTTCAAAGCTGCAGCACCTTGCTGCTCTCTTTCTCAGTGATTTCTCTTAATGTTTCCTTTTCAGTGTAGACTGGAGAAGAGCATGCCCTGCAATCTGTTTTTCTGGATTTGTCTTTACGACGGGTGTGCTCAAGAAACGTTACTATATTGAACAGTTTCAGTTGAGCAGTTGAATAATGTATAACTCTGTTAGTTTTTCCCAACATTTTACGTTATCCCAATTCCATCTTTCTTTTATTGTATTTCAAATATAGCGCACGAATAAAGCATGTTTTCATTCAAGACAGGCAGTTTGCTTCCATAGTGCAATGGCTGCAACTTGCCTTTAAAATGATAAAAGATAAGCGTACAGGCCATCTTCTTCATATAATTTGAGGGGTTGGTAACAAATGGCAGTGTGACTCGAAAAATGCAAATTAGCCCCTTGGAGAAGTGGAACATGGACTTTGAGAGGAACGCAAAGGAATAGCTGAGAAGAGTGATCTCATGAATGTGAAAGTCATAGCGTCCGTATAGAGGAACTGTATCCTTTACAGAAATTCTATTTAGTGCTATGATACGATCCATTGCGGGATAGTGCATTCCTCTCGCTGATTTTGAGTGCTACAGCACAATGATATCAGCGGTTCAAAAAGGCAGCAGGCCAGTACATTCTCAAAGTGAAATATGGACGGGCAATAAAAGCTAGTTCAACCAGTGCAGCCCAGGACCCACGAAACATTAAAAAATGTATGTTATTTCATATGTCCTGAAAGAGTTATGAACCAGTTGAGTTTATCTGAAATCTAAAATGTCTCCTCTGTGTTTATCCTTGGTTTCAGATCCAGGCACAGCATCAAAACGTTCGCCTGAGGAACAATCAACTGGAGAATCTCTTCAGCAGGCGGCACTTATGACCTCAGGAACTGCAAACTCAGGTATAAGTTAAACTAAATTCACTTATTAAATGCAATAACTGTGAGTAATGGCAAACAGTCAAGAGGTAGGTGTGGTAGTGACTTTCTGAAATGGTTCTTCATTGATTGAACTGGAATTATTGAGTCATGAATTCTTGATGCAATTGTGACAATACTGTCACTTTAAAAAGTTTCTATTATTTTGGGCTATTTCGACAACAGATTGTAATTGCTGAGGTGCTGAAGGTGTTTCTCATTCCGCCCAAAGTCAATAACTTAAGAGGCCTTAACGTTTGTTTTACAAACAGATGTCACAATGGATGTGGGGTGGCCAGTTGTCCCAGATCAGATGAGTTAGTTTTCCTTTAGTTTTTGTTTGTGTTTGTACATTGTGTTTAAATAAATTGTGGTTTAATTAACTTCAAGTGGTTTGGCCAATAGTGTCACATCTGGGACACGAACGTCACGTTTCCCTTAAAAATAAGAGAAGTTATGCTCCAGGCCACATCCTCAAAATATTCAGAGCGGAGAGGGTCTGTGACAGCCTGAAAGTTGTAAGCACAGTGTTAGCCAGCCCTAGTGAGGCAAAGCCATTCAAGATGGCTTTTGATGCGTGTAATGTCGATGTCGGTACTGAACTGCTGCAAGAACCCGTCGAGTGGTTCAAAAGACCAATTAGGTATTTTTCCTGTCGATTTGAATAATCATCAGTAGACCTATTCCAGAATTATGTAGGAAACTGGCATTTCAAAATGTATTTTGCTGGTACTGTGTCTGAGGCAACTGCATATTCGAACAATAGCACCATTAAGTTTTTGGGCGAATTTAACAATGAAAATTTCAGACTGTAAGATTGAGCTTATTATTGCAGCTAATCAATTTCAAAATTGTGTAAGTGGCAGGATTACAGAATATGATTGCTGAATGGTTGTCATGGCTTTCATGAAGGAAGGGGGAGGTGCTCAGTGATGAGAGACAAAAAAGACTGTAATTGACTGTAGCCGTGAATGATCACATGCATAACCAAATCACAAAGTATATGCATCAGTCTATGTGCTGTGGCGTACTGATGGGATAAAACTAAAGACTTTTAAAAATCAAGCTCTCCTTGTCTATTTTCGGTTTTATTTTTGAGTGTCCGTTGTAGTAATACTATAACTTTAAAAGGTGGAATGTGTCCAGTTTACGTTTGAAGAGACATTTTAAAGCAGAGATAGCAAGCTCTACATTTGAGTCTATTAATGTAAGCATCTTACAAGGTTTTGAGATTCTTTTCAAGTTGAAATATTACAGGCAGCCTGACTGGGTGACATAAAGCTCCCACAGAACCAGGAATTTCAGTTTTAGTGTTTCAGTACCTGTTGCTGGGGTCCTGCAGGTGCATTTCAAAGATAAGTACATATCTGCACGCTATTCTCATTCTCGGCGTTTTCTTTTGATGTTTTCTTTTCCTTGTGAACTGGAGAGGAGCATGTCCGACAATCTATTTTTCTGCATTTCTCTTTGCAATGGGTGTGAGGGTGGAATGTTACCAGTTGCTCTTAGGCAGTTAATTAAATTATAATTCTGATAAGTTTTTCCATTGTTTTAATTTATCTTAATTCTATCTTTCGTTGATTGTACTTTGATTCAAGACTGGTAGTTAGAATAATAGAATCCCTACAGTGAGGAAACAGGCCCTTTGGCCCAACAATTCCACACCGACCGCCAAAGAGTATCCCACCCAAACACATTCCCCATTACTGTACATTTACCCCTGTCTAATGCATCAAAACTACAAATTCCAGACATTTTGGCCAATTTCGCATGGCCAATACACCTAACATACACATCTTTGGATTGTTGGAAGAAACCCACATAGACACGGGGCAAATGCGCAAATCTCCGCACAGACAGGTGCCGGAGGCTGAAATCAAACCTGTGTCCTTGGTACTGTGAAGCAGCAGTGCTTTACACTGAGCCACCGTGCCACCCCAACTCGATTTCTGCCAGAACGCAATGCATGGCACTTGCCTTAAAAATAAGAAAGGATTAGTGTCAAGGCTACCTTCTTCAAATTTTTGAAGTCGTTTGGACGAGTTCAAAACACAGGAGTGACTAATGATTTGAAAAATGTAACGCAGTCCCACAGAGAATTGGGTCATGGACTTTAAGAGTACTGCCATGAAATACTCGAGAAAAGTGATCACATAAATTGAGATTCAGAGTATCCGAAATACAGGGGCTGTAGTGATTTACAATTATTGAAATTAATTCAAGGATGCCGTCCATTGAGGCAGACCAGATTCCTCTTCGCGATTTCAAGTGGTCCAGTACAATGACATCAACCCTTCAACAAGGTAGTTCACCATCTGATTCTCATAGGCAGAAGGACGGGCAATAAGTTCAAATGTTTTTAAAATAACGCTATTTTTGCAAATTGATGGATCATTTTATGTGAGGTGGATTTGTGGGAAAGCTAAGAATTTAAAAGTTATCATGGGTCCTGTTTTCTTTTAAAGAGAGCTTTTAAAACGGAGGAAACAAGCTATCTATTTGAATTCAAAAATGTGACAGCTTGTGAGATCTTGACTTTTTTTAAATGTTAGAATATTAGAAGCAGCCTGACTAGGTGGGGTCAACTTCCCCTGGAGCCAGAATTTTCAGTTTTTGTCTTTTTGGTCGCAGTTACTGCAGTCTTGAATCTGCATTTCAAAGCCACAGTACCTTTCTTCTGAAATTTTCTTTCACGGTGTTTTCCCTTCATGTTTGTTTTCCTGGTGGACTTGACAACTGCACATCCGTCTGTCTGTTTGTCTGAATTTCTCTTTATAACGGGTTGGTTATGAAATGTTGAACATTTACTGTTTGGCAGTAAAATAATTTCCAATTGTTATAAGTTATCCCAATACTGTCATATTTTAATGTACTTTAATATAGTGTGTGAATGAAGTGTGTTTTGTTTCAAGGCTTTTGCTAATTTTGCTAATTCGATTTTTGCTAATCGAATTACATCTGAAACACAACACCTGGCATTTGCCTTAAAAGTAATAAAAGATAAGAGTCTAGGCCATCTTCTTCATATATTTAGAGGGGTTTCGGTCTGATCCATAACAGAAGACCATGATAGTGACTCAGAAAATGTAACACAGTCCCTTACAGAAGTGGGACATGACGTTGCGAGGAATGCAATGGAATAGCAGAGAAGAATGATCCTATGAATGTGAGAGTCACAAAGTCCGAAATACTTGGATTGTAATGATTTACAGATATTGAAGTTAGTGCTAGGACACAGTCCATTGAGGTAGAGTTGATTCTTCTCCCTGATTTCGAGCGGTACAGCACAAAGGCATCAGCGGTTCAACAAGGTAAATCACCACCAGATTCTCAAAGACAACTATGGAACGGACAATGAAAGCTGGTTCATCTACCGCAGCTCAGTTTCCACAAAACCTTAAAAAATATGGAATGCTCGAACATATTTCCTGAACCAGAAATTAACCAGCTGAGTTGATCTGAAATCCAAATGATTTCTTCTCTGTTTATCCTTTGCTTCAGATCCAGACACAGCATCAACTGATATGCCTGAGGAACAATCAACTGGAGAATCTTTTATGCAAGCGTCACTTATGCCCACAGGAATGGCAATCTCAGGTAGAAGTCAAATTGAGTTCATTTAAAAAATTCAATAACTGTGATTAATGGCACATGCTCAAGAATCGTTAGGTGTGATAGCTTATTATTGAAGCCATTTAATTTCAAAATTCAAGTGGCAGGATGACAGAATGTGATTGCTGAATGTTTGTCGTCACCTTCATGAAAGGAGGGGGAGGTGTTAAGTGATGAGATAAATAGGCTGTAATGGACTGTAGCAGTGAATGATTGCATGTATACATTCATCGTGACGTATAGGTATCAGTCTGTGTATTGTGGTGTACTAATCAGATAAGACGAAAGCATTTTATAATTCAAGATTTCTTTGTGTGTTGTTGGTTCTTTTTTTGTGAGGGCGTGTTGTGGAAATACTGTGGCTTTAAGTGGTGGAATGTGTCTGGTTTTCGTTTGAGAAGAGATTTTAAAAGAAGTACAAAGCTCTCCATTTGAGTCTATTCATGTAAACAGCTTGCACGGCTTTGGGGTTCGTTCTTGAAGTTGAAATACTAGAAGCCACCTGAGTCAGTGGTATCAAGCTCCCCGAGAGCAATGCTTTTCAATTTTAGTGTTTTCAGTCCAAGTTGCTGCACTTCAAACATCAGTACATTTCTATTTGTTACTCTCATCCTCAGTGTTTTCTTTTGATGATTTCTTTTCCCCGTGGACTAGAGAAGTGCATATCGGACAATCTATTCTTCTGTATTCTTCCTTGCAATGGGTGTGTTTATGGAATGTTACTATATTGAACAGGTGCTCCTAGACAATTAGCAAATTTTAATTATTTTAAGTTTTCCCCTCCTGTTAGTTTATCCCAATTCCATCTTTCCTTTATTGTATGTTAAGGATAGTGCATGAAGAAAGTGTGTATGGATTCAAGACTGGTAGTTAGAATAATCGAATCCCCACAGTGTTGAAAGAGGACGTTCGGCCGAACCAACCACCGAAATCCATTTCTGTGCATTTCCCCCTGACTGATGCACTGAAACTCCAAAATCCCTGAACATTTTGGACAATGTAGCATGACCAATCCACCAAAGCTGTACAACTTTGGATTTTAGGACAAAACCAGACAACACCATCGCAGACATGGGGAGAATGTGAAATCTCCACATAGACAGTCGTCCAAGGCTGGAGTCAATCCCAGGCCCTTGGTGCTGTGAGGCAGCAGGGCGAACCACTGAGCCACCATACCTCCCCAATCAAATTGCATCCCGAACTCAATGCCTGGAAATTGCCTTTAAAATAAGAGAAGATTAATGTCTCGGCTATCTTCTTCACATTTTTTAAAATAGGTTGGTCTGGTTTGTAACACAAGAGCTTGAACACAAGGGACTTGAACATGTGGCACAGTTCCTCAGAGAAGTGGGACATGGACTTTGGGAGTAATTCAATGTAATAGTTGAGAAGAGCGATCACATAACGTGAGAGTCACTGTGTCCGAAATACAGGGACTGTCGTGATTTACACATACTGAATTCGAGTGATACAGGACAATGACATCAGCGGCTCAATAAGGCATTTCCCCACCAGATTTTCAAACACAACGAAGGGCGGTCAATGAAAGCTGGTTCAAACAGCGCAGCCCACTTCCCACGTAACATTACAAAAAGATATGGAACATTATTTAATTTTATTCTGAACCAGGTATTTAAACAGTTGAGGTAAAAACAATGACTGCAGATGCTGGAAACCAGATTCTGGATTAGTGGTGCTGGAAGAGCACAGCAGTTCAGGCAGCATCCGAGGTTTAACCAGTTGAGTGGATCTGAAATCTAAAATATCTCTTCTTTGTTTATCGTTTGCTTCAGCTCCAGACACAGCATCAACTCATTCGCCTGAGGAACAATCAACTGGAGAATCTTTTCAGCAGGCGTCACCTGTGATCACAGAAACTGCAATCTCAGGTATAAGTTAAATTGGGGTCATTTATTAAACACAATAGCTGTGAGTAATGGTACATGGTCAACAATCGAAAGGTGTAGTAGTGACTGTCTGGAGGGTTATTTATTGATTGCGCTGGAATTATTGAGTAATGATTCCTTCATGCAAGTGTAACGATGCCTTCACTTTAAAAGCTTCTAATGTTTTGGGCTTTGTGGTGACAGTTTGTAAAGGTTAAGGTGCAGAATTGTCGACTGAATCTGCCTTAAACCAATAATTTAAGAGGTCTTTAGTTTTGCTTTACTGCAGATATAAAAATGGAATTAGAATGGCCAGTTATCCCAGATCAGATGTTTTAGTTTTACTTTAGCTGTAGCAGTGAGTAACTGGTTGGGTCCCAGGCCAATAGCAGTTTCATTATTTTTTTTCCTAACTGTGACTTTGTCCAAAATCACTCTTAATGTTGAGTAGCATGCAAGAATTTATGCCTGAATTGAACATTTTTCCAAGGGGTCTGTTTATTGGATATTACACGACTAGAACAGTTAATTAGTAACGTGGACTGTTTCCATGCTTTGATTCAGTTTTCCAATAATTAAGTTATTCGACGTCCCTCTTTATTTTGTTTGTGTTTAACTATTGTGTTTAGATAAATTTTGTTTTGCTTAGCATTAAGTGCTTTGTGCAGTCGCATCACATCTGGAACATTCACTGCACGTTTCCCTTAAATATAAGAGAAATCTATGGTTGAGGCTACATTCTTAAGAGATTCAAAGGGGTTTTGGCCTAGTCAATAACACTGTAAAATTTGGGAGTCCTTCAGCAGTGTGATTTCTCCACTGAGAAATTTGATTGAAAAGGAGCGGAAATTTCACAGCACAGAGAAATGTCAGAAGGCCTGTGACATCCTGAAATCTATGAGCACATTGTTAGCCAACTCTCATGAGGCAAAGCCATTCAAGATGGCTCTCGATGTGAGTAATGTTAGTGTCGGTGCTGAACTGTTGCAAGAACATGCCCAAAGGATATGAAGACCAATTATATATTTTTCTGACGATTTGAATAATCAACATTTCTGTTGCCAGTAATGTGTGTGGGACAATTCCATATTCTTTATAATAGCACCTTTTTTGGGGGGGGGGGAGAGTATTTAACAATGAAACTTGAAGACTATAAGACTAAGCTTTTATTGCAGCCATTCAATTCCAAAATTGTACAAGTTGCAAGATGACAGAATGAAATTGCCAGATGGTTGTCTTGACTTACATGAAAGAAGAGTAGAACATTGGAAACCTCAATACGTTACTGGATATGGTGGAACAGGAGTATGGAATTGTGATTGAAGGTGTGAATACTCCAAACTTATACATTGGGATGTGGAAAACCACATTTGCCTGGCACACTGAAGATATGGACCTCGACAGCATCAACTACTTGCACTTTGGGGAGCCCAAATCCTGGTATGCAATACCTCCAGAGCATGGTAAGAGGCTGGAGCGACTGGCAAAAGGCTTCTTCCCAGGCAGTTCTCAAGGATGTGTTGCATTCCTTCGGCACAAAATGACTCTTATATCGCCTTCCATACTGAAGAAGTACAGCATTCCCTTTGATAGGATTACGCAGGAGGCGGGAGAGTTCATGATCACCTTTCCTTATGGCTATCATGCTGGTTCCAACCATTGATTCTATTGTGCAGAATCTACTAACTTCGTCACGCTTCGCTGGATTGATTATGGCAAAATGGCTATCCAGTGTACTTGTAGAAAGGATATGGTGAAGATATCAATGGATGCGTTTGTGCAGTTCCTTCAGCCTGATCGCTATGAGCTATGGAAAAACGGCAAAGACATTGTCACTATTGATCACAACAAGCCAACCGCTCTATCAAGTAATGAGATGGAGGACTGGCTGGAAAGGAAAGCGTCATTAAAGTCAAAAAGCATTAGAAGATCCCATCGGCGAAGAACGTAGACCAGGAGACAGAAAACTGATGAACAAAGAATACTGAGTGAACCAGCAGCTGAAGAAACTTCTGGAAAAGATGTGACAGAAGATGACACCAAAATCAAGGATGAACACAAAAGAACAATGTAAATCACAAAACCTTTTAAAAAGTGAGTGGCACGGTGGCACAGCGCCAGAGACCCGGGGTCAATTCCCGCCTCAGGTGACTGACTGTATGGAGTTTGCACATTCTCCCCGTGTCTGCGTGGGTTTGCTCCGGTTTCCTCCCACAGTCACAAAGATGTGCAGGTCAGGTGAATTGGCCACGCTAAATTGACCGTAGTGTTAGGTGAAGGGGTAAGTGTAGGGGTATGGGAGGGTTGCGCTTCGGCGGGTTGGTGTGGACTTGTTGGACCGAAGGGCCTGTTTCTACACTGTAGGTAATCTAAAAAAAGAGTGAGGTGAGCAGTGATGAGAAAAAAATGGACTGGAGCAGTGAATGCTTGCATGCATAAACTCACTGCTATGTATACATATCAGTCTATGTATTGCGGTGTACTTATTGGATAACAGGAATGAATTTCAAAAATCAAGCTGTCTTTGTGTATTGATGGTTCTTTTTTTGTGAGGCAATATTATCACTTTAAGAGTTGGAATGTGTCCGGTTTTCGTTTGAAGAGACATTTTAAAAGAGGTAGCAGCGTTCATCTGAGTCTATTAATGAAAACAGCTTGCGAGGCCTTGAGGTTTTTGTTAAGTTGGAGCTTTACAAGCAGCCTGACTGGGTGGGATCAAGTTCCCCTCGAGCCAGGATTTTCAGTACCAGGTGCTGGGGTCCTGAAACTGAATTTCAAATATCACTGCATCTCTACTCGCTACTGGCTTTCTCAGTGTTTTCATTTCATTGTGGACTGGAGAAGAGCACGTCCGACAATCTATTTTTAGATTCAAGACTGATAGTTGGAATCATGGAATTACTGCAGTGTGGGAATAGGCCCTTTGGCACACAAGTCCACACCGACCCGCTGAAGAGTATGGCAACCAAACCCATTCCCCATTACTGTACATTTGCCCATGGCTAGTGCACCTATACTACACATCCCTGAACACTTTGAGCAATTTAGCATGGTCAATCCACCTAATCTGCACACTTTGAATTGCCAGAGGAAACCTATGCAGACACGGGGCGAATATGCAAACTCACAGAGACAGTCTGTCTCAAGGCTGGAATCGAACCCATGTCCATAACACTGTGATGTAGCAGTGTTAACCACTGCGCCACCATACCAGCCCATTCAAACGCAATGCATGGCACTTGCCTTTACATTAAGAAAATATTAGTGTCTCAGCCATCTTCTTCACATTTTGAAGTGGTTTGGTCTGGTTCATAACGCAAGAGTATGCAGTGATTTGTGACTTGAAAAATGTAACGCAGTCCCTCAGAGAGGTGGGACATGGAATTTGAGAGGAATGCAACTCAAGAAGCGCGATCACATAAAGTAAGAGTCACTGTAAGAGGGCCTTGAAAATTAGACAAAATTAGGGTCTAGGCTATCTTCTTCACATATTTTGACGGGTTTCGGTCTGACTCATAACAAAAGATTATCATAGTGACTCGGAATATATAACACAGTCCCTTTAAGAATTGGGGCATGATTTTGAGAGGATTGCAATGGAATAGCAGAGAAGAGTTATCCTATGAATATGAGAGTCAGTGTCCAAAATGCAGGGGCTGTAGTGAATTGCAGATATTCAATTTAGTGTGAGGATACTCTCCATTGAATTCCTCTCCCTGATTTCGAGTTGTACAGCACAATGACATCAGCAGTTCAACAAGGCAGCTCACCACCAGATTCTCAAAGACAGCTATGGGACGGGCAATGAAAGCTGGTTCATCTACCGCAGCCCACTTGCTACAAAACCTTTAGAAAAAGGGTATTGAATGTCCTAACGTATTTCCTGAACCAGAAATTAACCAGTTGCATGCATCGGAAATCTAAAATGTCCCCTCTGTTTTTACCCTGCTGAACAATCAACTGGAGAATCTTTTGAGCAGGTGTTACTTATGGCTACAGGAACTGCAATTTCAGGTATAAATCAAATTAGTTTCATTTATTAAATTCAATAACTGTGATTAATGGGACACAGTCAACAAGAGGTAGGTGTTGTACTGACTGATGTGAATGGTTCTTCATAGAATGAGCTGGAATTATTAAGCAATGATTCCTTGATGCAATTGTGATGATGCTGCCACTTTAAAAGTCGTATATCGTTTTGGGGTTTTGTGGTGACAGTTTGTCGAGGTTAAGGTGCCGAAGTGTGTACTGAATCCGCCCCATGTCAATAAGTTAGCTTTGTTTTACAACAGAAGAAATGATGGAAGTGGAGTTGGCAGTTATCCCAGATCAAATGTGTTAATTTTACTTTAGTTGTAGCAGTGAGGAATGGATAGATCCCAGACCAGGATGAGTTGCAGTAAATTATTCTTAACTATGACTTTGTCCGAAATCACTCTTAATCATGGGATATTGTGAGATCAGAACAATTATTAGTAATGTGGACAGTTGCCATGGTTTGATTCAGTTTTTTGATCAGTAAGTTATTCTAAGTCCCTCTTTATTTTGTTTGTATTTAACTATTGTCTTTAAATAAATTGTTTTTTGCTTAACATCAAGTAGTTTGTCCAGTCGCATCAAATCTGGGATACCCACTTCACGTTTTCCTTAAAAATAAGAGAAGGTTTGGGTAGAGTCTATCTTTTTTGAAATATTCAGAGGAGATCTGGTCTGGTCATTGTAAAACGTGACAGTCCTTCAGCAGTGTGATTTCTCCACTGAGTGACTTAATTGAAAAAGATCAGAACGGTTCACAGCACAGATAAATTGCAGAAGGCCTGAGACAGTGTTGGCCAGCCCAAATGAGGCAAAGAAAATCAAGGTGATTTCAATATGATGAGTTGGTGCTGAACTGGTGCAAGATCATGACCAGATGTTAGAAAGACTAATTATGTATTTTCTGACGATTTGAATAATCATCAGCAGACATATTCCAAGATTGAGAAGGAAACTGACATTTCCACATTTATGCTGCCAGTAATGTGTCTGAGATAATTGCATATTCTAATAATAGCACCTTTCTTTTTGGGAGGATTTAACAATGAAAATTCAAGACTGTAAGATTGAATGTATTATTACATCCATTCAATTTCAAAATTATACAAGTGGCAGATGACAGAATGCGAATACCGAATATTTGTCCTGACTTTCATGAAGGAAGAGATGAGAAAAAAAAGTGTTGTAATGGGGCTGTAGCAGCAAAAGATTGCATGCATAAACTCATTGCAATGTATGCATATCAGTCTATGTATTGTGGTGTACGTATTGGATAGAACTAAAGGAGTTTAAAATTCAAACTACCTTTGTGTGTTGATGGTCTTTTTGTGAGGGTGATTTGTAAAAATACTATGACTTTAAGAGGTGGAATTGTCCGATTTCATTTGAGGAGAGATTTTAAAAGAGGTAGCAAGCTGTCCAGTTGAGTCTATAAATGAAAACACCTTGCGAGGCCTTCAGTTTCTTTTTAAGAAGTTAAATAATAGAAGCAGCCTGACCGTGTGGCATAAAGCTCCCCCAGAGCCAGGATTTTCAGTTTTAGTGTTTTCAGTGCCAATTGGGGCCTTGAAGCTGCATTTCAAACATCAGTACATTTCTGCTCGCTACTCTCTTTCTCAGCATTTTCTTTTGATTTTTTCTTTTTCTTGTGGACTGGAGAAGTGCATGGTCGAAAATCTATTTGTTTTTTCTGCATTCCTCTTTGCAATGGGTGTGTTTATGGAAGGCAACTATATTGTACAGTTGCTCCTAGGCAGCTAATTAAGGTATAATTCCGTTAAGTTTTCCCAACGCTTTAAGTTATCTCAGTTCCATCTATCTATTATTGCATTTCAAATCTAGTGTATGCATAAAGTGTGTTTTGATTGAAGACTGATAGTTTGACTAATCGAATTGCATCCTGAACGCAACGCCTGCCATTTGCCTTTAAAATAATAAAAGATAAGATAATAAAATAATAAATGTCTTGGCTATCTTCTTCACATTTTTTATGTTGTTTGGTCTGATTCATAACACGAGCAAGATATTGACTTGAAAAATGTAACACAGTCCCTTGGAGAAGTGAGACATGGACTTTTAGCGTACTGCAATGTAATAGCCCAGAAGAGTGATCACATAATATGAGATTCACAGTGTCTGAAATATGGGTACTGTAGTTATTTACAGATGTGCAATTTAGTGCTAGGATGCATTCTATTGAGGCAGAGCGGATTCCACTCCCTGACTTCGAGTGGTACGTACAATGATATCAAAGGTTCAACAAGGCAGCTCACCATTAGATTCTCAAACACAACGAAGGACGAGCAATGAAGCTAGTTCAGCTAGTGCAGCCCACTTCTCATGAAACATTATAAAAAAGGTATGGAATATTATTTCATATTTTGTGAACCAGATATTTAACCAGTTTCCTGATGAAGGGCTTTTGCCTAAAATATTGATTCTCCTGCTCCTCAGATGCTGCCTGGCCTGCTATGCTTTTCCAATACCATACTCTCAACTCTAATCTTCAGCATCTGCTGTCCTCAACTTCACATATTTAACCAGTTGCGTTGATCTGTCATCTGAAGTGTCTTTTCTGTGTTTTTCCTTTGTTTTAGATCCAAACACAGCATCAACTCATTCGTCAAGGGAACAATCAACTCGAGAACCTTTTCAGCAGTCGTCGCTTATGCACACAGGAACTGCATTCTCAGGTATAAGTCAAATTGAGTTCATTTTTTTAATTCAGTAATTGAGATTAATGGTACATGGTCAACAAGTGGTAGGTCTTGTACTGATTGACTCTAATGGTTAGGTATTAAGTAGCCAGAACCATTGAGTAATGATTCCTTGAAGCACTTGTGACGGTGCTGTCACTTTAAAGATCCTTTGTAGGTTTTTTTTTGATCAGACGAAACCAACATATCAAAATTTACATGTTACCTGTAACGTTCCTGAGATAATTGCATTTTCTGGTAATAGTGTTATTTTTGGGGGGTGGGGGGGGGGCGGGAGGATGTAGAGATGAAAATTCCAGACTATTCAAATTGATCTTAATATTGCAGGCATTCAATCTGAAAGTTGTACAAACGGCAGAACTTAATTGGTGATGCGTTATTTCGACTTTAATGACGGAATTGGGAGGTGTTAAGTGACGAGAAAAAAAGAAGACTGGACTATAGTAGTGAATGTTTGCATGCTGAATGTCAGTGCAATGGATATATATAAGAAGATGTATTGTGGTGTACTCATAGGGCAAGACTAAAGGTTTATAAAAATAAAGCTATCTTTGTACATGGATGGTTCATTTTTTGTGAGGTGAAGTGTGGCAATACTATACCCTTAAAAGGTGCAATGTGTCCTGTTTTCGTTTGAAGAGGGACTTTAAAGCAAAGCTACGAAGCTGTCCATTTGAATCCAAAAATGTGAACAACTTGTGAGACCTTGAGGGTTTTTTTATGTTAGAATATTAGAAGCAGTCTGACTCAGTGGGGCCAACTTTCACTCGAGCCAGAACTTTCAGTTTTTGTCTTTTCAGTCGCAGTTGTTAGAGTCTTGAATCTGCATTTCAAAGCCAAAATACATTTCTTCATGAAACATGCTTTCTCAGTGTTTTCCCTTCATGTTTGTTTTCCTTGTGGACTGGACAACTGCATGTCCGTCTGATAATTTTTATGAATTTCTCTTAACAGCGGGTTGGTTATGAAATGTAACTATGTTGAATATTTACTGTTTGACAGTTAAATAATCTATAATTATGGTAAGTTTTCCAGTTGTTTTAAGTTATCCCTGTAACGTCATCGTTTATTGTATTTTAAATACAGTGTATGAATAAAGTGCGTCTTGATTCAAGACTTGTATTTTGACCAATCGAATTACATGTGGAATGCAACGCCTGACATTTGCCTTGAAATCAGGAAAGATGAAGTTGTAGGCTATCTTTTTCATATATTTTGAGGGTATTAGCTTTGATTTATAACAAGAGTGTTTTAGTGACTTAGAGAAGTGGGACATGGCATTTGAGAGGAATGCAATGAAACAGCGGAGAAGAATGATCCCATGAATGTGAGTGTCACAGTGTCCTAAATAAAGGGGCTGTAAGTGATTTAGAGAAACTCAATTTAGTGCTGGGATTCAGTCCCTTTGAGGCACTGTTGATTCTTCTCCCTGTTTTCAAGTGGTACAGCACAATGACGTCAGCGGTTCAACAAGGCAGCTCACCATCAGATTCTGAAAGACAACTATGGGACGGGCAATGAAAGCTGGTTTAACTAGCGCCGCCCAATTCCCACGAAACCTTAAAAAAAGATATAGTATTTTATATAACATATTTTCTGAACCAGGTATTAACCAGTTCAGTTGATCTGAAATCTAGAATGCCTCATCTCTGTTTATCCTTTGTTTCAGATTCAGACGCAACATCAGGTCATTCGCCTGAGGAACAGTCAACTGTAGAATCTTCTCCACCGGCGTCACCTATGACCACAGGAACAGCAATCTCAGGTATAAGTCAAAGTGGATTCATTTATTAAATTCAATAAATATGAGTAATGGCACAAGGCCAACAATCGGTAAGTACGGTAGGATCTGTCTGAAGTGGATCATTATTGAAGGAGCTGTCGTTACTGAGGTAATGATTCCTTGATGTAATTGTGACGATGCTGTCATTTTTTTAAAAAATCTATATAGTTTTGTTCTTTTTTATGAGAGATTGTAAAATTTGAGATACCGCAGTGTCTATTGAATCAACCCTAAGTTATGTCCCAGACCAATAGTGGATTCAGTAAATAATTCCTAACTGTGACATTCTCTGAAATCGCTCTTAATGTTAACGTAAGAATCTGTGCCTGAATGTAACATTTTGCCAAGAGGTCTGTTTATGGGATGTTGTGAGACTAGAACAGTGAATGAGTAATGAAGACTGTTTCCACGGTGCGATCCAGTTTTTCAATAGATTAGTTATTCTAAATACATCTTTCCTTTGTTTGCATTTCAACTGTTATCTTTAAATAAATTATATTTTGCTTCGCATCCACTGATTTGTCCAGTTGCATCACATCTGGGACATCCACTTCACGTTTCCCTTTAAAGTCGGAGAAGGTTGTGGTTGAGGCTACCTTCTTAAACTATTCAGAGGGCGTCTGGTCATAAACACAGTAAAATGCGGAAGCGAGTTCCAGTGTGATTTCCCACTGAGTGACTTGTTTGAATGGGTGCAGAAAATTTCACAGCTTTGAGAAATGTCAGAAGGCATTGGACAGCCTAAAAGCTATAAGCCAAGTCTTAGCCAGCCCTAATGAGGCAACGCCACTTAAGTTGCATGCCGACGCGAGTAACTTGGGAGTCGGTGCTGCACTCTAGCAAGAACACGATCATCAGATAGAAAGACCAATTGTGGATTTTTTGCGACGTTTGAATAGTCATCAGCAGAAATAGTTCAGGATTGAGAAGGAAACTAACATTTGAATATTAAGTTGCCAGTACTGATTCTCTGACAATTGTATGAACTTGTCATAGTGACTTTTTTTGTGTGTGTGGAGAAATTAAAGATAAAAAATCCAAACTATTTAGATGGACTTTTTTTGTTACATCCATTCAATTTGAACATTATACACGTGACAGGACGACAGAATGCAGTGGCTGAAGCGTTGGTGCCACTTCAATGAATGAAATGGCAGCGAAGGGAGAAATAAACACTGTAATGGACTGTTGTACTGTTTGTCACACAATGTATATGCATTACAGACTATTATTAGAGTAAGGGTAAGGATTTTAAAAATCAATCTATCTTTTGTATATTGTTGGTTCAATTTGCAACAGAGGGATGTGTCTATTACTTTAAGAGACACAATTTGTAATGTTTTCTATTTCAGACAGCTTTTAAGATATAGAGTCAAGTTGTGTATTTGAGGCCAATAAGGTAAACAGCTTGTGAGGCCTTGAGGGCGTTATATTAAAAGTTAGAATATTAGAAGCAGCCTGATTGGGTGGGAGCGAACTCGCCTCGCTCCAGGATTTTCAGTTTTAGTTTTTTTTTCTCAGTAGCAGTTGCCGGGGTATTGAAGCTGCATTTCAAAGATGCATTTCTCCTCGCTAATCGTTCTCTCAGCATTTTGTCTTTTTTTCCTTCTGGAGTAAACAATTGCATATCTGACAATCTATTTTACTGAATTGGACTATTTCGGGTATTTATGGACTGTTACACTATTGAACAGATACTGTTAGGCAGTTAAATGACGCATAATTCTGTTAAGTGTTCTGATTGTTTTAAGTTGTCCCAATTCCGTCTTTCTTTTAGTGTATTTGAAATATAGTATATGAATAAACTGTGTTTTAATTCAAGACTTTTGTTTGACCAATCGAATTCTATCCGAAATGCAATGCCTGGCAGTTACCTTGAAAATAAGAAAAGGTTGGTAGTTAGACGATATTCTTCATATATTTTGAAGGGGTTTGGTCTTGTTCATTACAACAGAGCGTGGTAAAGGATTGCAAAATGTAACATAACCCCTTACAAATGTGGGGCATGGAAGTGGGAGGCAGATTTGGAAAGGCGCAGAAGTAACAGGGTTGTTGGCATGGGTGGTTTTAACTTCCCTAAAATTGATGGAACCTCCTTAGTTGAAATAATTTTGATGGGACCATTTTTGTCAGGTGTGTCCAGGAAGGGTTCCTGATGCAATATGTAGATAGGCCGACTAGAAGGGAGGCCATATTGAATTTGGTACTTGGCAACGAACCATGATAGGTGTCAGAGTTCTCAGTGGGAGAGCATTTTGGTGACAGTAATCTCAACTCCCAGACCTTTATTATATTCATGGAGAAGTATAGGTGCAGCTGGTGGAGAGGGAATTACAATGTTCTTCAGCAGGAACTGGGTGCCAAAATTGGGAACAAATGCACGACAGAAATGTGGAGGCTGTTTAGAAGCACTTGCTGATAATGCAGGACGGGTTTGTCCCACTGAGGCGGGGGAGGGATGTTAGATTGAAAACCTTTGGGTGACAAGTTTTGTGGAACATTTCATCAAGAGAAAGAAGGAAGCTTACTGAACATTGAGGAGGCAAAGATCAGACTTTAGAGTGTTACGAGGTAGCCAGGAAGGAACTGACGAATGGACTGATGAGAGCTAGAGGGGACATGAAAAAGCTTTAGTGTGTAGGATTAAGGAAATCCCAAGGCATTCTCCACTTATGTGAGGAGAAAGAGAATGGCCAGAGTGAGAATAGGGCTGATCAGGGATAACGGAGGGAACAGAGGAAGTATGGGAAATTCTTAATGTATACTTTGCTTCCATATTCACGACTCAGAGCAAACTTGATATTTCTGATGATCATGTGATCATGTGACTGATCGCCTGGAACAGGTTGATCTTAGGAAGGAAGATGTGCTGAAAATGTTGATGAACATAAGTATTCGTAAATCCCCTGGGGCACATGGGGTATACTCCAGGTTATTGTTGGAAATGAGGGAAGAGATTGTAGAGCCTTTGGTGATAGTCTTTGCATCATTATTGTCCACTGGAGTATTACCAGGTGATTGGAGGGCGGCAAAAAATATTCCCTTGTTCAAGAAAGGTAATAGGGATAAACCTGGGAATTACAGACCAGTCAGTAGTGGGAAAAATATTGGAGAGGATTCTGAGATACAAGATTTATGATTACTTGGAAAAGCATAATTTGATTAGAGATAGTCAACATGGCCTCGTGAAGGCAGTTCATACCACACAAACCTTATTGAATATTTTCAGGATGTGACAAAACACATTGATGAAGGTAGAGCAGTGGATGTGGTGTATATGGTGTTTAGTGTTGAAAAATGTGGTGCTGGAAAAACACAGCAGGCCAGGCAGCATCCGAGGAGCAGGAGAATCGATATTTTGGGCTAAGCCCTTCTTCAGGAATGAGACTAGAGTGCCAAGCGGGCTGAGATAAAGGGTAGGGGTGGGAATTTGGGGGAGGGGCGCTGGGAATACGATAGGTGGGAGGAGGTGAGGGTAAGGGTGATAGACGGAGAGGGGATGGGACAGGGAGGTCGGGAAGAAGATTGCAGGTCAAGCGGGCAGTGATGAATCCGGGAGTTGGGACTGAGATAAGGTGGGGGAGGGGAAATGAGGAAGCTGGAGAAATCTACATTCAATATAGACATGTGGAGTCTAGCAAGGTACGTAACAAGGTTCCACATGATAGGCTCATTCAGAAATCAAGGCGGTATCGGAAACACGGAAGTCTAGCCATCATGTCACACAACAGGCTAGTCCATAGAAGACAGAGGGTGATGGTAGATGGAAAGTATTCAGCCTGGAGCACAGTGAATAGTGATGTTCTGCAGGGATGTGTTCTGGACTTCTGCTCATTGTGACTTGTAGAAATGACTTGGATTCAGACCAACCCAAAAAGAGGAATTAACAAGGTGAAAAGGTGTCATGAAATATATTTAGCAAACAGGATTATGGCAGATCCAAAAGCTTGTTATTTGTATATATGGAGCAAGAAGGTAACCAGAAAAAGCATCGGCGCACTCAAAGACAAAGAAAGAAAGTTATTTGCGGTTTTGGAGAAAATGGGTGAGATTCCTAATGAGCAGTTTGCAATTGTATTCACCGAGGAGAGGAACATGATGGATGATGAGATTTGGGATATATATTTCATTACTCTATGTCAAGTCTGCATAAGGAGGGAGGAAGTGTTGGATTTTCTAAAAGGCATTAATGTGGACAAATCCCCAGGTCTGGATTGAATCTATCGCATGTTCCTGAGGAAAGTGAGAAAGGAAATGGTCGCAGCATCCTTGACAGGGGTGAGATTCCTGTGGACTGGAGAATTGTCAATGTTGTGCAATTGTTTATGAAGGTTTGCAGAGATAAACCAAGCAATTATCGACAAGCGAGCCTGATGTTAGTGGCAGGGAAGCTGCGAGAGGGATAGGATGTATTTACATTTGGAAGAAAATGAACTTATCAGTAATAGGCACCATGGTTTTGTGCAGGGAAGATCGTGTCTTACCAACTTATTAGAATACTTTCAGGAAGTGTAGAAGTTGATTGATGAGGGAAGGGCTGTCATATACATGGACTTCGGTAAGGTGTTTGATTAGGCTCCCATGGTAGACAGCCGGAGAACATGAAGTCACATGGGATCCAGGGTGTACTAGTTAGATGGATAGATAACTGGATGGGCAACAGGAGACTGAAAGTAGTAGTGGAATGGAGTTTCTCAAAATGGAGAGGAGTGACCAGCAGTGTTCCTCGGCGACTTATGTTGGGACCACTGCTGTTTGTGATCTCCATAAGTCATCTGGAAAACTTTATAATGTACAGATGACAGTAAGATTGGTGGAGTAGCAGATAGTGGAGGGGAATGTCAGAGAATGCTGCAGAATATAGATAGATTGGACAGTTGGGCAGAGACATAGCAGATCGAGTTCAATCCATGAAAATACGACATGATGCATTTTGGACGATCCAATTTTAAAAAAACACAATATACTGAAACTGGAAAATCCCTGGGGAAAACTAATGTACAGAGATATCTGTGTGTTCAGGTCAATTGTACCCTGAAGATGGCAACGCAGGTCAATAGAGTGGCCAAGAAGGCATAAGGCATGCTTTCATTCATTGGACAGGATATTGGGTACAAGAGTTGGTAGGTCATATTGTAGTTGTATGGGATTTTGGTTTGGCCCCTTTTGGAATGCTGTGTGCAGTTTTGGTCGCCACATTGCCAAAAGGATGTGGATGCTTTGGAGATGGTGCAGAGGAGGTTCAGCAGGATGTTGCCCGTTTTGGAGGGCGCTAGCTATGATGAGTAATTGAGTAGATTAGGATTATTTTCATTAGAAAGACGTAGGTTGAGGTGGGGGTACACCTGATTGAGGTCTACAAAATCATGGGAGGTATAGATAAAGTGGATATCAAGAAGCTTTTTCCTCGAATGGTGGAATCAATTCAAGGTGAGATAGGAAACGTTTAATGAAGATAATCGTGCAAAGTTCTTTAGACAGAGGGTCGTGGGTGCCTCGAAAGTACTGTCAGTGGAGGTGATAGAGGTGAGCATAATAGCATCATTTCAGATGTGTCTAGACAGATACATGAATGGGCAGGGAGCAGAAGGATACAGACCCGTAGAAAAAAGGTGACAGGTGTAGATGGAAGATCTGAATTTGGCCAGGCTTGGAGGCCTGAAGGGCCTGTTCTTGGGCTGTAATTTTCTTTGTTCTTTGTTCTTTGGTCTTTGAGTGGTTCATGTGTGGAAAGCATTGCCAGTGGTCAGAGTGGAATCAGATACATTAGGAATATTTAAGTGACTCGTTTACAGGCATAAGAGAAGGATAAAAGGACTTATAAGATCGAGGGCCAAAGGACATACACTGTGCAGTATTGTTCTGTGTTCTATGTTCTAGTGTTAGAATACAGTCTGTTGAGGCAGAATGGATTTCTCTTCCTGATCTCGAGTGGAACAGCACAATGACATCAACGGTTCAACAAGGCAGCTCACCACCAGATTCTCAAAGTGAAGTAAGGATGAGCAATAAAAGGTGGTTCAACTTGCATAGCCCACATCCCAAAGATTACAAAAAAGATATGGAATGTTATTTCACATTTCCTCAACCAGATATTAACTCATTCTTTTGATCTGAAGTTTAAACTCTTCTGTGTTTATCCTCTGCTTCAAATGCAGACACAGCATCAACTTATTCGCCTGAGGAACAATCAACTAGAAAATCTTTTGAGCAGTCGCCACATTTGTCCACAGGAACTGCAATTTAAGTTAAAAGTCAAACTGGGTTCATTTATTAAATTCAACAACTGCGAGTAATGGTCTGACTAGAATGGTTAGTAATTGAAGGAGCTGAAATTATTAAGGAATGATTATTTGATGCAAATGTGGCAATCATGCCACGTTATTTTGTTTTGGGTTTTCTTTTTAAGAAAGGAGACCACCGATTTAATATTTACATGCCAGTGATGTGTCTGAGCGAATTGCATATTCTGATAATAGCGCCCTTAATTTTTGGGTGGAGTTAAGGATGAAATTTCCAGACTACTTATATTGAGTTTACTATTGCAGCCATTCAATTTGAAAATTATACACTTGGCAGAACGTCAGAACGCAACTGCCATTGCATTGTCACATCATTAATGAACGAAGAGGGAAGTGTTAAGTGACGAGAAAAATAGGCTGGTATTTGAACATTAAACTAATAATTGGTATTTGTGAATGTTTATTGTTAATTCAATGTATATGTTTCGGTATTTATTTTGTGGTGCACTAAAAGGATAAGACTAAATGTTTTTTTTAAAATAAAGCTATCTTCGTATTTTGATAGTTTAATTTTTGTGAGGGGGTTGTGGCAATAGAATGACTTTAAGAGGTGCCATGTGTCCTATTTTCTTTTGTAGAGAGATTTTAAGATATATTTTATCTATTTGAATAAATTGCCTAAATATCTTGTGAGGCCTGGAGTTTTTTTTAAGTTGTAATATTAGCATACCTTCATCTATATCCGGATGTAATAGTGGCTGAAGGACCTGAACTGAAGGGAATTTATATTAGGCAGGAAATGGTGTTGGATAGACTGGTAGGTCTGATGGCTGATAAGTCCCCGGCACCTGATGGTCTGCATCCCAGGGTACTGAAGGAGGTGGCTCTAGAAATCGTCGATGCACGTGTGATCATTTCCCAATGTTCTATAGATTAAGGATCAGTTCCTGCGGATTGGAGGTTAGCTAATGTTGTCCAATTTTTAAGAAAGGAGGGAGAGAGAAAACAGAGAATTATAGACCAGTGGTGGGAAAAATGCTGGAGTCAATTATAAAGTACGAAATTACGACACATCTGGATAGCAGTAACAGGATAGGTTAGAGTCAGCATGGATTTATGAAGGGGAAATCATGCTTGACTAATCTTCTGGAATCTTTTGAGGATGTAATTCTGAAGATGGACAAGGGAGATCCAGTGGATGTCGTATACCTGGACTTTCAGAAAGTCTTTGATAAAGTCCCACATAGGAGGTTAGTGAGCAAAATTAAGGCACATGGTATTAGGGGTAAAATACTGACATGGATCAAAACTTGGTTGGCTGACAGGAAACAAAGACTAGTGATAAATGGCTCCCTTTCAGAATGGCAGGCGGTGACCAGTGGTGTGCCGCAGGGATCAGTGTTGGGACCGCAGCTTTTTACAATGTACATTAATGATATAGATGAAGATATTAAAAGTAATATCAGCAAATTTGCTGATGACACAAAGCTGGGTGGCAGGTTGAAATGTGAGGATGATGTCAGGAAAATAAAAGGTGACCTGGACAGGCTAGGTGAGTGGACGGATGCATGGCAGATGCAGTTTAATGTGGATAAATGTATGGTTATCCACTTTGGTGGCAAGAACAGGAAGGCAGATTACTACCTAAATGGAGTCAAGGTAGGTCAAGTGGCAGCACAACGAGATCTAGGTGTTCTTGTACATCAGTCAATCAAAGCAAGCATGCAGGTACAGCAGACAGTGAAGAAAGCTATTAGCATGCTGGCCTTCATAACAAGAGGAATTGAGTATAGAAGTAAAGACGTTCTTCTGCAGTCGTACAGGGTCCTGTTGAGACGACACCTGGAATATTGTGCGCAGTTTTGGTCTCCAAATTTGCTGAAAGACATTCTGGCTATTGAGGGAGTGCAGCGTAGGTTCACAAGGTCAATTCCCAGAATGGCGAGACGATCTTACGCTGAAAGATTGGCATCACTGGGCTTGTATACGCTGAGGTTAGAAGGCAGAGAGGGGATCTGATTGAGATGCATAATATTATTAAAGGATTGGACACTATATAGGCAGGAAGCATGTTTTCGCTGATGGGTGAGTCCCGAACCAGAGGACACAGTTTAAAAATAAGGGGTAGGCCACTTAGAACAGAGTTGAGGAGAAACTTCTTCACCCAGAGACTGGTGGATGTATGGGATGCTCTGCCCCAGAAGGCTGTGGAGACAAGTCTCTGGATACTTTCAAGAAAGAGTTGGATAGAGCTCTTAAGGATAGTGGAATCAAGGGTTATGGGGATAAGGCAGGAACAGGATACTGATTAAAGATGATCAGCCATGATCATAATGAATGGTGGTGCTGGCTTGAAGGGCAGAATGGCCTACTCCTGCATCTATTGTCAAAAAAAAAGGCATAGCCTAACTGGGTGGGATCAAGCTCCCCCAGAGCCAAGATTTTCAGTATTAGTTCTTTTTAAGGAACAGTTGCTGGGGTCTTGAAGTTGCATTTCAAAGCTGCAATGCTTTTTTCCTTGATACTTTCTTTCTCAGCGTTTTCTCTTGTTTTTTTTTCTTGTGTACTGGAGAAGTGCATGTCTGATATTTTCTTTTACAGACTTTGTCTTTACAATGGCTGTGCTTATGGACTGTAACTTTCTTGAGTTGATAGAATTGTTTGATAGAATTGATAATCCTAAGTTTTTCATCGTTTTAAGTTATACCAATTCCTTCTTTCTTTTATTTTATTTTAAATATCGTGTATGAATCAAGTGTGTTTTGATTCAAGATTGGTAGTTTGACCAATCGAATTGCATCTAGTATGCAAATATCTGGCACTTGCCTTTAAAATACGAAAAGACTAAGGTCGAGACTAACTTTTTCACATCTTTTGAAGTGGTTTAGTCTGGTTCATAACAACAGGGCGTGATGATGTTTCGGTAAACGTAGCTCAGTCCCTTAGAGAAGTGACATGTCAGCTTTGAAAATAGTGAAATGGAATAGCTGCAACAATTCATGACATAAATTTGAGATTCACAGTGTCCGAAATTCAGGGACTCTATTAACTTACAGGTATTCAATTTAGTACTAGGATACAGTGCAGAATGGATTCCTCACCCGGATTTCAAGTTATACAGCGCAATGACATCAACAGTTCAGCAAGGCACCTCACCATCAAATTCTCAAAGACAACTAATTATGGGCAATAAAAGCTGATTCAACGCGTGCAGCCCATATCCCAAGAAAGATTTTTTAAAAAGATATAGAATATTACGACTTCTTTCTTGAATTAGATGGTTGACAGTTGGATTGATCTGAAATCCAAAATGCCTATTCGGTGTTTATGCTTTGCTTCAACTCATTCGTCTGAGGAACAATCAGCTCGAGAATATATCCAGCAGATGTCACTTATTAGATTAGATTACTTACAGTGTGGAAACAGGCCCTTCGGCGCAACAAGTTCTACACCGACCCACCGAAGCGCAACCCACCCAGACCCATTCCCCCTTCACCTAACACTACTCTTTCGACATTAATCACATATTTGCTCAAACCTCGCCTCAGCTTTCATCTTCTGAAGAACTAGTCTCATCCATAGCTGTAACTCACGCAGTTTATTTGTAACTTACTTCTAACTCTTCGGTCAGATTCAGACCAATTTCCTTCGCCAGCTCCAAGGGCAATTCCACAATGCCGCCATTGGCTCAGCAAAACAATGCCATTGTATTATCAAATTTAATTGGCAATAGACTAGTCAAAACATTTTCAAACTTATTTTTCAGTTACCTGTGACCAGAGCATATAAAAAGAAGGTTTGGACTCCAAGCTTAAATCCTCTATTTGTACATGACTTCCTTACTCTTTTCAGTGTTTTTTTTAAACAGCTAGTTGCTATGACTGTTATGACAGTTGCTATTTCTCCGTCTTTTCTTATATTTTTCTTATATTTCTCAGTCTTTTCTTTTCTCTCAAGCGATTCTCTGTCTCTCTACTCCTCCTTCGTTCTATGTCTTAATGATACCTATCACTCTCTTTCTCATCTTCTCCCCCCATCTGTATGATTCTCCATTGTTTTGACACTCTGTCACTTTTTACTCTCTGACATCCTCCTTCATCTTGCTGTTTCTATCAATTTCTCTGCCAATCTCTATTTCATTCTTCCTTTCATTATCTCTCTCACAGTATCTCTCCCTATATCTGTCTCCCCATTTATCTAATTTTCTGATGATGCTTATCATTGTATCCTTGTCTCCTGCTGCACTTTTCTGCCTGATTGTGATTGATGAAAGTGGAGTGAGAATTGATAAAGTAAGACTTTAAAATAATTTAGAACAAGCAAAGTGGATAATACATGGAGTAATAAAGGTTTTATAATTGGTTAGGTAAATTAAAACTGAGATGGACGGATTATAAAGCATATGTGGAGAGGAAGGATGAAAAGCAAGATCATGAAATATGAAAAGGTGCATGTATTAGATGTGTCCAGGTATGAAAGTGAAACATATTACGCTCTGTGCTAACTCTGGGTGTGTTTGACTTCTTCATGTTTGTGTTTAGATGCGCAATATACTTGGATTAAAATCAGCATCATTTCCCCGGTGGAACTCGATAACGAAACAGCAAAGAATATCGCTAAGGAAAAGGTGAGAGATGACACTGAACTGACACTAATCACAGGAGACCACAAATCATTCCTCTGACTTTCTGCAATCAGCGATTAGTGGTCCTCAGTCAGCCAGTTCCCAGTTCTGCCCGCAGGAGGACCAGTTCCACCACCGAACACACCAAATGGCCTCTTTCTTTAAAGACCATAATTTCCCTTCTCACGTGGTTGAAAATGCCCTCCCGACGCATATCATCCACGTCCCGCACCTGCGCCCTCAAACCCCACCCCTCCGACCTCAACAAGGACAGAATCCCCCGTCCTCACTTTCCACCTCGCCAACCTCCGTATAAACTGCATCATCCATCGACATTTCCGCCACCTACAAAAGGACGCCATCACCAGGGATAGATTCCTCTCTCCACCCCTATCCGCTTTCCACAAAGACCATTCCCTCCATGACTATCTGGTCAGGTCCACGCCGCCTAACAACCCACCGTTCCTTCCTGGCACCCTCCCCTGCAGGAATTGCAAAACCTGCGCTCACACCTCTTCCCTCACCTCCAGCCAAGGTCCCAAAGGAACCTTCCACATCCATAAATGTTTCACCTGCACATCCACAAATGTCATTTATTGTATCCGTTGCTCCTAATGTGGTCTCTTTACATTGGGGAGACTGGACACCTTCTCACAGAGCACTTTCGGGAACATCTCCAGGACACTCGCACCAATCAACCCCACTGCCTCATGGTCAAATGTTTCAACTCCCCCTCCCACTCTGCTGAGGACATGCAGGTCCTAGGTCTCCTCCACCGCCACTCCCTCACCAATGATGCCTGGAGGGAGAACGCCTCATCTTCCACCTCGGAAAACTTCAACCCTAGCGCATCAATGTGGACTTGCCAGTTTCCTCATTTCCCCCTCCCTCAACTTTACCCCAGTTCCAGCCTTCCAGGTCAGCATCAACCTCATGACCTGTCATATCTGCCAATCTTCCTTCCCACCTATCCACTCCAACCTCCTCTCTATCACCTTTATCCTCACCTCCATCCACCTATTGCACTCATAGCTACCTTCTCCCGAGCCCCACCCCCTCCCATTTATTTCTCCACGCCGGTGGCTCCCTGCCTCATTCCCGATGAAGGGCTTTTGCCCAAAACGTCTATTTTCCTGCTCTTCGGATGCTGCCTGACCTGCTATACTTTTCCAGCACCACTCTAATCTTGTCTCTGGTTCCAGTCAGCGTTAACCCTATTGCAGTTCTTATTTCCCTAACGATTGTGGTGTGGTCGGCTGGCCAGCACAATCAGTGAGGAAAGGGAGAGAAACCTTGCAGGGACTGAACAGTTTTGAGGAGATCCAGCGTGCAGGCTCCATATTAATTGATTCGTTTTTCCTGTTCTTGTAAAGACGGTTAAAGGTGGCTGAATGTCCCCATCACTGTGCTGTGTAACAGTCTCAAGCTTTATGCGATGGTGTCCGCTTCTTTCTTGTAACAGATTCAAGAGGAACTGAATCAGCTCCCGTGCTCTTCTGCAAAGAAATCAATGAATATTCTCCTCCTCCATTTTCTGTACAACAGGTTCTCTTAGCTGAACAGTCTCATCCTCTTTGCTGTCTCCTTTCCTTTTCTAAAAAAAATCTACTTTGAAAACGTATTTAAAGTTTAGTAACTTTCCCCGTAGTCTTTACCCTGTATGTTTCTCACAGTGATTTTCGTTACTTGCTACTTCTGCCTCTAGCCAACATCTTTCTCTGCCTCTCCTGTCCTGTCTCTTTCCTCTCTGCGTCTTTCTCTCTTCCTATATGTTGTCTGCACACACTGTCCATCTTTCTACTTGTCTCTTTCTTCACTTCCATACTTTGAGAAACAATAAAACAGGAGCAGTAGTGATTGATGATCCATTAGTTTGGTGAACAGTGAACAGGTAGGCATTTCTGTGGCGGTAGATGTGACTGCAGGACGGTGTGTTACTTCTCTGCTGTCAGGTCATAGAGAGGCTGGAGTACATTTTTCTGGGGCCGTGTTCACAGCCAGAGATCATGATCCACATTGGTATTACTGACTTGCATAAAAAGGGAGTATGTGCTCCTGCACTCTGAGTTGAAGGAGCTTGGTTAAAAAAAAATAGCAAAACAGATCCTCAAATGTAACAAACTCTGGATTGCTCCTAGTGCAATGTACCAGTGAGTAGCGAAATCGGAGAATAAGACAGATGAATGCATGGCGGGAGTGATGTTGCAGGAGGGACACTGGCTTTGACGAAGATGATTCCTGGGGCAGTCCAGGCAGGTTGCAACTGAAAAGATCCAGGATTGACTTCCTTGCAAGGTATTTGACTAGTGTTGTTGGTTGGGCGTTAAACTAACTTGGCATCTGTGGAAATCAAAGGAAAAAAGCAGAGGAAAATTTCAAGGTGAGGAAAATATTTAGCTGGTACAAGAACAGGGAATAGCAAGTTCATAGACGCAGTCTCAGAGAAAGAAATTAAATCTAATATCTGTGATGTGAAAGTTTAACCACTCTGTAAATTAAGCCAAGCACCCAGAAAAGCTCCCTACGCCTCGTGATCTGTTACAGTGTGAGTGACGGGGAACTCCTTGTGACCACTATTTAAAGAAAACTAACCATTTATTTTCCTAACTCTAACAGTAAACGCTAAACAAAACTATTCATAAAATCCAAGCCCCCTTTTCTCAACTACTTACTATCTGTCCCCAATTGAATAACAATGCTGTTCCAAAACGACAATTTTTAAACATTATGCTAACTTAATCTCAAGTTCACAGTTTCTGCCTTCTCCCCTGTCTTCAATCTTCTGTCTGTTGATCTCTCTGGGTCTATTTATTTCTTTTTACTGCACATATGTTTTGCATGAAAAGATTTATTTGATACAGAGCATCATCTAATTTCTTTGAATATAAGATATTAGATGGAGAATTCACTCTCCAGCTGTATGGCAGTTGCTTGGCTTGTTAATGGCAATTGTTCTTTTCAAATTGTCCGTGTTTTTTTTATACCCACCAACATTGTACGTCTCAGTCTGATGTTGTCAAAGGAGTAAATTCAAACTCGATTGGGTTTTCGTATCCTATATATAATTTACATTAATTGGTTAAATTCGAACTGTTGTCAAAACAGCAATCAAAACTCAGCCAATTGCTGCATGTACCTATTTAAGAACAGCCCGTCTCCCAGCATTTCCATTCGGACAGCTGAGCATGCACTTTAAGTTTACATCAAAATTCAGAAAACACTCCATAACTAAAAATCAGCTTCGTGCCAAAGGTGGACTGTATGCCTCTTTTGTAGCTTAACTCTTCTGTAGTTCTGTGCAGTCGTGGCACAGCACTCATTCTCTCCCCTGTTTATGGTCTAGATACGAACGATGGTCAGTGGTCAGGGAGGCACCAATCTTGAACTGGAAGTGAAAGAGGCTCACTGCTCAGCTGACAATTTGGAAACATGAAGGCGATATGAGTGTTCATCAGCACCAGATACCCCAATACAATTGTTGTTCTTCTCAAAGCCTGTTGCATAATGGTTTGCACTTACCTTCACAATTTTCAACTCAAAGTAACTGTTGGAGGAGAGTTAATCTCCAACTATAAATGTATCGATATTATAACGTTATTAATCGTTCTTCATACATCATTTTCTATGAATGTTTTATGCATGTGTTTTATTTTAAAATCAACATGTAAATAATTACCTCTTGTTTGCTGAAACTAGATATAAACCACAATTCCAGCCTTTATCATGATTAGGTGTTCTAAAACTTAAGAAGGGAACTTAGAATCATAGAGATGTATAGCACGGAAGCAGACCTTCACTCCAAACCGAACATGCCGACCAGATAGCCTGAACCAGTGTATTCCCATTTGCCAATTCTTGGCCCAAATCCGTCTTAACTCTACATATTCATATACCCATCCAGGTGCATTTTAAATGCTGTAATTGCACCAACTTCCGCCACTTCCTCCAGCAGCTCATTCCAAAACATTGCCCCTTAGGTTCTTTTTAAGTCTTTCACCTCTCAAACTAAACATATGCCTTCTAGTCCTGGACACCTCCACCCCAGGGGAAAGACTTTCTCTATTTGCCCTTTCCATGCCCCTTATGATTTTATAAACCTCCATAAGATCATACCTCAGCCTCCAATATTCTAGGAAAAATAGCCACAGCCTATTTAGACTCTCCAGATAGCTCACACCGTCCAACCCTGACAATATCCTTGTAAATCTTTCGTGAACCCTTTCAAGTTTCACAATATCTTCCCAATAGGAGGGAGAACATAATTGAAGCAGTATTCCAAAAGTAGACTAACCAACGTCCCGTACAACCACATGACCTCCCAATGCTCTGACTCGATGCTCTGACCAAAAAACGAATGCACACTAACCACCTTCTTCACTATCCGATCTACCTGTGACTCGACTTTCAAGGAACAATGAACCTGCACTCCAAAGTCGCTTTGTTCAGCAACACTCTCCAGGACCTTACCATTAATTGTGTAACTCCTGCCTGATGTGCCTTTCCAACATGCAACACCTCACATTTACTTAAATTTCATGACAGAATTTCAGTTCCCTGGGGTCAGGAAGCTGTCATCACAGATAACGAGGGCATATCATCATTGAACGAGTGTATCTGTAAAATTCGGCTATTAGTTGAAGATGGAGTTTACAGAAATAAAAATTTACTCATAACAATATGATTCATTTGGTAGAGTAGTAGGTACAAGAAAGAAATGACCGACAATTACAAAGAAATTGAATTACAACAAAATCCTGAGTCCAAAGTTGGAAACATTCCATTCTATCTCAACATCATGCCACATTCCTTTACACTGATGCTGGTCTATCAAGATTTCCTCTGACATCCGGTATCCCTTAATGTTGAGGTTGTTCAAGCACTTGCCCTTGCTCGTTCTTAAAATATCAATTCTTGGACATTCAACTCCGTCACTGCAACAGATTGAAATTGTGTGTCTGCATCTCTGTGTCTGTGTCTCTGTGCAGTGGGCAAGCCGTAGTTTTGGGTCTGGATCCATTGAATTTTTATTGAACCCTCTCTCCCCTTTCTGTCTGTATGCCCCTCTTGAGTTTACACTGGTACAATGCTTATATTGATGTGTGTATCCAAATGTGTGTCTCTATGCATTTGTATCTAAATATCCATCTCTGGCAATAATAGAAATCACTTGAGGGTGGTTTAACTGAAATTAAAAAAAAAGTGATGAATCAAAATGTCAGAGTCTCTGTCCCTCTTCCTCTCCCTCTTCTCTTTAAATTGATACAATGCCATCATCTGGTGGCCTCCACACTCTACTACAGCAGCGGAAGAAAACATCAGCCTGTGATATTCTCAGGCTGTACACTTGTTTCGTTCATTAAGCAATGTAATTGAAGAAACAGCACAATTTTGTCCGCCCGATTTTGCCCCTGACATATGAGATGAATGAGATGAACAAACCCAGTGCTGGACTCACACACTCCACTTTTGAATACTTTTCCCACTAAGACCATGAAAGCGTCGATGATAAAACCTATAGAATTGCAGAAAGTGCAATCAAATTTACCATGTCTCCTAAATAAAAGTTCACTGGAAGGTGTCTGCATACAGTTGCAATGAAAATCCTCTATTTATTAACAATGTTGTCGGGGAGAATACTGTCATACAGGCTATTAGCGGTCATTCCCCTCAATAACAAGTATACCGTTTTGGATACTTGTGGGGAGGACGACTTATCAGGGATAAGCAACGAGGTTCAGGCCTCTGGCACGGAGTCTGTCCCCGTTGCTCAGAAGGGAAGGGCGGAGAAAGGTAGAGCGATAGTTATTGGGGACTCAATAGTGAGGGGCACAGATAGGCGGTTTTGCAGGGGCGACAGAGACTCACTTTTGGTATGTTGCCTCCCAGGTGCAAGGGTACGTGATGTCTCTGATCGTGTTTTCCGGGTCCTTAAGGGGGAGGGGGAGCAGCCCCAGGTCGTAGTCCACGTTGGCACCAACGACATAGGTAGGAAGAGGAGTGAGGATTTTAGGCAGGCTTTCAGGGAGCTAGGTTGGAAGCTCAGAGCTAGAACGAACAGAGTTGTTGTCTCTGGTCTGTTACCCGTGCCACGTGATAAAGAGTCGAGGAATAGGGAGAGAGAACAGTTAAATGCGTGGCTACAGGGATGGTGCAGGAGGGAGGGATTCCGGTTTCTGGACAACTGGAGTTCTTTCTGAGGAAGGTGAGACCTCTATAAACAGGATGGTCTCCACCTGAACCTGAGGGGCACCAGCATCCTTGGGGGGAGGTTTGCTAGTGCTCTTTGGGAGGGTTTAAACTAACTCTGCAGGGGCATGGGAACCTGGACTGTAGCTTTAGGGTACAGGACCTTGAGTGTATTACACTGGTGGAAAAGATGATGGAGGAAGACTTGCCATCTGAGGTATTTGGGCTGAGGTTAGAAATAGGAAAGGTGATGTCGCCCTCTTAGGAGTTTTCTACAGGCCTCCTAATAGTCCGAGAGACGTAGAGGAAAGTATTGCAAGAATGATTCAGGAGAAGAGTGAAAGTAGTAGGGTGGTCGTTATGGGGGACTTTAACTTCCCAGATATTGAATGGGAAAGCTACAGCTCAAGTTCGTTAGATGGGTTGGTGTTTGTCCAATGTGTGCAGGAGGGTTTCCTGACACAATATGTAGACAGGCCAACAAGAGGTGAGACCATACTGGATTTGGTTCTAGGTAATGAACCAGGCCAGGTGTTAGACTTGGAGGTAGGTGAGCACTTCGGGGACAGTGACCACAACTCGGTGACTTTTACTCTAGTGACGGAGAGGGATAAGTGTGCACTGCAGGGCAGGAGTTATAGCTGGGGGCAGGGAAATTATGATGCGGTGAGGCATGACTTAGGATGTGTGGATTGGAAAAATAGGCTTCAAGGGAAGAACACAAATGATATGTGGGGCTTGTTCAAGGAGCAGCTATTGGATGTCCTTGATAAGTATGTACCAGTCAGGCAGGAAGGAAATGGTCTTGTGAGGGAGCCGTGGTTTAATAAGGAATTGGAATCCCTTGTAAAAGGGAAGAGGGTGGCCTATGTAAAGATGAGGCGTGAAGGTTCAGTTGGGGCGATTGAGAGTTATAAGGTAGCCAGGAAGGATCTAAAGAGAGAGCTAAGAGCAGCGAGAAGGGACATGAAACGTCCTTAGTTGGTAGGATTAGGGAAAACCCAAAGGCTTTCTATAGGTATGTCAGGAATAAAAGGATGACTAGGGTAGGTATCGAAGGGCTTTTGCCCGAAACGTCGATTTCGCTGCTCCTTGGATGCTGCCTGAACTGCTGTGCTCTTCCAGCACCACTAATCTAGAATCTGGTTTCCAGCATCTGCAGTCATTGTTTTTACCTCGTTGATTTTAACCCTACTGCGAATCCTTTTGCAAGGATGCCTGCCTTGAAGAAGTTTTCCTCCTCTCTCTACAAGAATCTCAGGGAATCCCTCTCCCACTGCAACTCCCAGGTCATTTCCTCTGCGCTGAAGCTCTTCAACCATGTCGTGAAACAAACTCGCTACCACAGCCACTTTCGCTTCCTCAGTGCCTGCCTCCGTAACCAACTCATCCCACACGGACTCCAGACCACCTTTAAACCAGCAGAGTTCGGACCTGAACAGGACAAACAGTACAGACTACAGATTCAAAAACACCAGCAACAGTTCTCCTTCAAGATCCTCCGCTCCACGCTTGCAGCAATGCGCCGGCACCTACAGTCAGCCCTTCCCCAGCTGAGGGCAACACTCCCTCAGAATTGCAAAGGACCCACTCTGTACTACATCCTCAGGAGAATTCATACTCTCAACAAACAGTATTTCAATTCCATCTCAAACATCAAAAACTGTAAGTACAACAAACTTTTATCCACCCACCTCCGTAATCAGCGCTCCTCAAACATTCCAGAAGATTCCCCTGTCCTTGGAACCTATTCCACCATTAGCCATGCGGCTGATTCAGCTACCACCCCCACGCTGATTGATGATGTCACTTCCGCCCCCATCATGGCCGCTCCCACAACCACTTCCACCCCTCACAATTCCTCATGCATCACACCTGACACCACTTCTGCCCTTCACATCATCGCTGATGCCACATGCTCAGTGACTCCCGCCAACTCTACTGCCGTGGGCACCACCACTTCCGCCCACACCAGCGCCACTCACCTGCATTCTGCTGACATACCCCCCACAGACCCCACTGTCACTATCCCCACCCCCCCAGAACCCCAAGGGGAACACTACCCCTGCTCATGACCCCACCCCCATTCCCCCCACCATCACACCCACTCCAGTTACAGGTTCAGCCCCCACTCCCAGCTCTACACCCACACCAGATCCCAGCTCCCAGCCCTGCCGAGTTTTCACCATCCCCCCAGACCTCCCCCTCACTGAGGACGAACGATCAGTCCTCAGCAAAGGACTCACCTTCAACCCCCTCCGTCAATGAATTTAATACACGCCGTGATGTCGAACAATTCTTCCGTCGCCTCCGCATCCTAGCTTCCTTTCACAATCAGGACTCCCGCCCACCTTCTGAGGACCCCTTCGCCAACCTCCAACACACTGCATCCACCTGGGCACCCCGCGCTGGCCTATTACCCGCCCTCGACCTCTTCATTTCCAACTGCCGCCGGGACATTAACCGCCTCAACCTGTCGACCCCCCTCCCCCACTCCAACCTCTCACCCTCACAACGCGCAGCCCTCCAATCCCTCTGCTCCAATCCCAACCTCACCATCAAGCCAGCGGATAAAGGGGGCGCAGTGGTAGTCTGGCGCACTGATCTCTACACCGCTGAAGCCAAACGTCAACTCGAGGACACCTCTTCCTACTGCCCCCTCGACCATGACCCCACCCCCCATCACCAAACCATCATCTCCCAGACCATACAGATCCTTATCACCTCAGGAGATCTCCCATCCACAGCTTCCAACCTCATAGTGCGTGAACCCCTCACTGCCCGGTTCTACCTCCTTCCCAAGATCCACAAGCCTGACCACCCGGGCCGACCCATTGTCTCAGCAT
This sequence comes from Chiloscyllium punctatum, assembly GCF_047496795.1. Taxonomy (NCBI): domain Eukaryota; kingdom Metazoa; phylum Chordata; class Chondrichthyes; order Orectolobiformes; family Hemiscylliidae; genus Chiloscyllium; species Chiloscyllium punctatum. The sequence goes on from NC_092766.1 coordinate 19,719,553, forward strand.
GTTCCTGCCCCACTGAACTCATCTCTACCTACCTCGACACTGTCCTATCCCCCCTAGTCCAGGAACTCCCCACATACGTTTGAGACACAACCCACGCCCTCTACCTCCTCCAAGACTTCCGTTTTCCTGGCCCCCAACGCCTCATCTTCACCATGGATATCCAATCCCTCTGCATCTCCATCCGCCACGACCAGGGCCTCCAAGCCCTCCGTTTTTTAAGCTTTATTCCTGATAAAGGGCTTTTGCCCTAAACGTCGAATTCGCTGCTCCTTGGATGCTGCCTGAACTGCTGTGCTCTTCCAGCACCACTAATCCAGAATAGGGTAGGTATCGGTCTAGTCAAGGGTAGTAGTGGGAAGTTGTGCGTGGAGGCAGAGGAGTTTGAAGAGACACTAAATCAATACTTTTCATCAGTATTCACTCAGGAGCAGGACATTGTTGCTGATGTGAATATTGAGTCACAATTGATTAGAATGGATGGCTTTGAGGCATGTAGGGTAGAGGTCCGGGGAATTTTGGAAAGGGTGAAAATAGATAAGTCCCCTGGGCCTGATGGCATTTATCCTAGGATCCTCTGGGAAGCTAGGGGGGAGATACCGGAGCCATTGGCCTTGATTTTTATGTCGTCGTTGTCTACAGGAATAGTGCCAGAAGACTGGAGGATAGCAAATGTTCAAGAAGGGGAGTAGGAACAGCCCTAGTAAATATAGGCCAGTGAGTCTCACTTCTGTTGTGGGCAAAGTCTTAGAGAGAATTGTAAGGGATAAGATTTATGAACATCTGGATAGGAATAATGTGATCAAGGATAGTCAGCATGGTTTTGTGAAGGGCAGGTCGTGCCTTACAAACCTTTATTGAGTTCTTCGAGAAGGTGACCAAGGAAGTGGACGAGGGTAAAGCAGTAGATGTGGTGTATATGGATTTTAGCAAGGCGTTCGATAAGGAACACCATGGTAGGCTACTGCAAAAATTACGGAGGTATGGCATTGAGGGTGCATTAGAGGTTTGGATTAGGAATTGGCTGGCTGGAAGGAGACAGAGGGTAGTAGTTGATAGTAAAGGTTCATCTTGGAGTGCAGTTACTAGCGGTGTTCCACAAGGATCTGTTTTGGGACCATTGCTGTTTGTCATTTTTATAAATGACCTGGAGGAGGGGCTTGACGGCTGGGTGAGCAAGTTTGCGGATGATACGAAAGTCAGTGGAGTGGTGGACAGTGAAGAAGGATGTGGCAGGTTACAACGGGATATAGATAAGTTGCAGAGCTGGGCAGAAAGGTGGCAAATGGAGTTCAATGTAGCTAAGTGTGAATTCATTCACTTTGGTTGGAGTAATAAGAAGATGGATTACTGGGCTAATGGTAGGCTACTTGGTAGTGTCGATGAGCAGCGGGATCTTGGTGTTCATGTACACAGATCTCTGAAAGTTGCCACCCAGGTAAATAGTGCTGTGAAGAAGGCATATGGCGTACTGGGCTTGATTGGTAGAGGAATTGAGTTCCGGAGTCCTGAGGTCATGTTGCAGTTGTATAAGTCTCTGGTGCGGCCTTATCTGGAGTATTGTGTACAGTTCTGGTCGCCATACTATAGGAAGGATGTGGAGGCACTGGAACAGGTGCAGAGGAGGTTTACCAGGATGTTGCCTGGCATGGTAGGAAGATCGTATGAGAAAAGGCTGAGGCACTTGGGGCTGTCCTCATTGGAGAAAAGAAGGTTTAGGGGAGATTTCATAGAGGTGTACAAGATGATTAGGGGTTTAGATAGGGTTGACAGTGAGAACCTTTTTCCGCGTATGGAGTTAGCTGTTACTGGGGGACACAGCTTTAAATTAAGGGGAGGTTGGTATAGGACAGATGTGAGGGGTAGATTCGTTACTCAGCAGGTTGTGAGTTCATGGAATGCCCTGCCAGTATCACTGGTGGACTCTGCCTCTTTATGGTCATTCTAGCGGGCATTGGATAAGCATATGGAGGTTATTGGGCTAGTGTAGGTTAGGTAGGCTTCAGTTGGCGCAACATCGGGGGCCGAAGGGCCTGTACTGCGCTGTATTTTTCTATGTTCTATGTTCTATGTTCTAAGAGGTTGAGGTTCATAAGGTAAGATGTTAGCAATTCTGGAAAGTGTGAAAAAAATGACCTGCCGGGCAGGATTTATTGTAGGATTCCCTGGAAACTAGAGAGGAAATTGCAGAACCTTTGGCGGAGCTTTATGTCATCATTGTCAACAGGAAAAATCATCTGGAAGGGAATAATTTGATGAGGGATAGTCAACCCGATTTGTGAAGGGTAGTTCACACCTCATAAACCCTATTCTTTTGTTTTGAGAATTTGACCAAACAAGTGAATGAAGGTAAAGTGGTTGATGTGGTGTATATTGATTTCAGTAAAGTATTGATTAGGTTGGCCATGGTAGGCTATTGCAGAGAATACAGATGCGTGAGATTGAGGGTAATTTAGTGGTTTGGATCAGAATTTGGTGAGCTGAAAGAAAACAGAGCTTAAGGGTTGATGGGAAATGTTCATCGTGGAATTCAGTTACTAGTGGTGTACCCCAAGGATTTGTTTTGGGGCCGTTGCCGTTTGTTATCTTAATAAATGACCTAGATGCGGATGTAGAAGAATGGGTTAGTAAATTTGCAGATGACACGAAGTTCGGTGGGTTGTGGACAGTACCGAAGGATGTTGCAGGTTACAGAGGGACATTGATAAGTTGCAGAGCTAGGCTGAGAGGTGGCAAATGGGGGATAATATGGAAAAGTATGAGGTGTTTCACTTTGGGAGGAGCAACAGTAATAAACAGAACTGGGCTAATGGTAAAACTCTTGGTAGCGTGATGAGCAGAGTGTCCACGTGCATATATCCCTGAAAGTTGCCACGCAGGTTGACAGGGTTGTTAAGAAGGCAGAGCTGGGCGGAGAGGTGGTAAATGGTGTTTAATGTGGAAAACTGTGAGGTGATTCACTTTGGAAGGAGAAACAGGAATGCAGAGTACTGGACTAATGGTAATATTGTTGTTAGTGTAGATGAGCAGAGAGATCTCAGTGTTGAGGTATATAGATCCTTGAAAGTTGCCACCAGGTTAATAGGGTTGTTAAGAAGACATACAGTGTTTTAGCTTTTATTGGAAGAGATATTGAGTTTCGGAATCATAAGGTCATGCCGCAGCTGTAAAAAGCTCTGGTGCAGTCACATTTGGAGTATTGTGCACACTACTGTTCATCACATTATAGAAAGGATGTGGAAGGTTTGGAGAGGGTTCAGAGGAAATTTACTAGGATGTTGCCTGGTATTGAGGGAAGATCTTATGAGAAAGGCCAAGTAACTCGAGGCTGTTTTCGTTAGAGACAAAAAGTTGAGAGGTGACTTAATTGAAACACATAAGATAATCAAGGCGTTAGATAGGATGGACAGTGAGAGCCCTATTCCTTGGCTGGCGATGGCTAGCACGAGGGAATATAGCTGTAAATTGAGTGGTTAAAGATATTGGAGGTAGTTTCTTTACTCAGAGTAGTAGGCGCGTGGAATGCACTGCCTGCAACAGTCGCTGACCCCCAAATTCTAGGGCATTTGGAACAAAGAGTAAAAAAAATTTACAGCCGAGGAACAGAACCATCGGCCCTGCAAGCCTGAACTGATCCAAAACCATTGTCTAAACCTATTGACCAACTGCTAAGCATTTGTATCCCTCTGCTTCCCAACTACTCGTGCATCTGTCCAGACGCATCTTAAATGAATTTACTGTATCTGCCTCTACTACATCTGCTGGCAATGCGTTCCAGGCACCTCTGTGTAAAGTACTTGCTGCGTATATCCCCCTTAAACGTTTCACCTGTCACCTTGAAAGCGTGACTTCTTGATATTGAATCCTTCACTCTGGTTCAAAGATTATTTCTATCTACCCTCCGTGATTTTATAGACCTCGATCAGGTCCCCCTACAATCGCCTTTGTTCTAATAAAAACAATCCTAACCTACTCAACCTCTCTTCATGGCTAGCACCTTCCAGAACAGGGAACATTGTCATAAACCTTCGCTGCACTCTCTCCATAGTATCCACATTCTTTTGGTAATGCAGCAACTGTACACATCATTCTAATTGCGGCCAAATCACTGTCTTATACACAAAACCCGTCCGATGAATGCAAGCATACCATATGCCTTCTTGACCACTCTATCCAACTCTGCAGCATCCTTCAGGGTACAATGGACCTGCACTCCTAATTATCTCTGATCATCAACTTTTCCCAAGGCTCTTTCGTTTACTGTATAATTCGCTCGAGAATTAGACTTCCCAAAATGCATAACCTCACAGTTGCCTGGATTGATCCCCATCTGCCACTTCTCCGCCCAGTTCTCCTGTCTTTCTATATCCTCTTGTATTCTTTAATAGTCGCCTATGCATATTGCTACTCCACCAATCTTCGTGTCATCTGCCAACTTGCTGGTCATACCAACAGTACCCTCTTCCAGATCATTGATATATATCACAAACAACAGTGGACCCAGCACTGATTCTTGTGGAACACCACTGGTCACCTTTCTCCATTTCAAGAAACTCCCTTCAACAACTATCTCTGTCTCCTGTTGCTCAACTAGTTCTTTATCCACCTAACTAGAACACCCTGCACACAATGTGACTTCACTTTCTCCATGAGTTTACCATGGGGAACCTTGCCAAAGCCTTACTAAAGTCTATATATTAGATTAGATTACTTACAGTGTGGAAACAGGCCCTTCGGCCCAACAAGTCCACACCGACCCGCCGAAGCGCAACCCACCCAGGCCCATTCCCCTACATTTACCCCTTCACCTAACACGACGGGCAATTTAACTTGGCCAATTCACTTAACCTGCACATTTTTGGACTGTGGGAGGAAACCGGAGCACCCGGAGGAAACCCACGCAGACATGGGGAGAACGTGCAAACTCCACACAGAGAGTCGCCTGAGGCAGGAATTGAACCCGGTACTCTGGCGCTGTGAGGCAGCAGTGCTAACCACTGTGACACCGTGCCGCCCACATCTACAGTTCTTCCTTCTGATATCAACTCGGTCACTTCCTCAAAGAACTCTAACTTCGTAAGACACGATCTCCCCCTCACAAAACCATATTACCTATCACTGATAAGCACTTTTTCCCAAATATAAATAGATTTTATCCCTCAGTACGTTCTCCAGCAAATTTCCCACCACCTACGTCAGGCTCACTGGTCTGTAGTTACCCAGAATATCCCTACTACCCTTCTTGTACAGAGAGACAACATGAGCAACCCTCCAGTTCTCCAACAGCTCACCTGTGTTTAAGCTTGCTCCAAAGATACCTGTCAGCGCTCCAGCTATTTCCCCTTTCGCCTCCCTCTGCAACCTGGGATAGATCACATTCTGTCCTGGGCATTTTTCCACCTTAATAACCCCTAGCCTACCCAATACATCGTCTCTACATATGTCAACGTGATCCAGAGTAACCAAACTTCTATCTCTAATCTGAACATTCATCATGTCCTTCTTCTCCGTGAACACTGATACAAAGTGGTCATTTAGAATTTCACCCATTTTCTCAGGTTCGATGCACAGCCTGCCTTCCTTTACCTCTAGTGGACCAATCCTTTCTCTTGTTACCCACTTGCTTCACATATAAGAATAAAAGACTTTGGAATTCTCCTCAATTCTGCTCGCCTCAGCTATTTCATGACCCCTTTTAGCCCGCTTGATTCCTCGTTTAATACTGATCCTACTCTCTAGGGCCCGTTCTGTTCTTAGTTGCCTGGACCTTATCTACGCTTCCCTTTTCCTCCTGGCTAGTTGTACGATTTCTCCTCCCATCCTCAGTTCAGGAATCTTGCCTTTCCTATCCTTTCCTTTCAACGGGACATGCCTATCCTGAACCATCTTTAACCTATCTTTGAAAGCCTCCCTCATATCAAATGTGGACTTCCCTTCAAATAACTGTTTCCAATCCACATTTCCCAGCTCCTGCCTAATTTTGATATAATTGTCCTTGGCCCAGTTTAGTACTCTTCCCTTAGACCACTCTCATCATTATTTACGAGTATTCTGAAACTTACAGAATTGTGGTCACTGTTTCTCAAATAAATCTCCCACGCAACGTCTCCCGCCTGGCCTGGCTCACTCCCCAACACCAGGCCCAATATGGCCCCTTCCGTCGGACTATTGATATACTGCTCTAGAAAACTCTCCTGGACACTTCTTACAAATTCTGCCCCATCCAGATCTCTGACATGAAGAGTATCTCAGTCAATGTTGGGAAAATTCAAATCTCCCATCACCACTACCCTGTTGCCTCTCCATCTGTCCATTGATATTTGTTCTTCTACCTCCAGCTCTTTGCTGGGAGGCTTGTAATATAGCTCAACAATGTAACTGCACTATTCTTCTTTCTCAGCTCCACCCATAATGCCTCAGTATCAAGCCCTCCATCGTGTCCTCCTTTAGCACAGCCGTGATATCATCCCTGACCAGCAATGCAACTCCTCCATCCCTTTTCCTTCCCTCCCTGTCCTGTCTGAAGCGTCTATATCCTGGAACATTGAGTTGCTAATCATGCCCTTCTTTCAACAAAGTCTCTGTGATTGCAATAACGTCATACCCCCAGGCACCAATCCAAGCTCTAAGTTCATCTGCCTTACCCACTATACATCTTGCATTAAAATATATGCACTTCAGGCCACCAGTTCTTTTGTGCTGATCCGATCTCTGCCTGCTCTTCCCCTTATTATTGTTAACTTCATGATTCTTACAGTCTCCAGTTTCCACCTCGCTGTCGACTTGTTTTCTCTTCTGGTACCCAGCCCCCATTAGTTTAATACCTCCCCAACAGCAGTAGCAAAAACTCCCCCCAGGACATTAGTTCCAGTCTGCTTCAGGTGTAGACCATCCAAATTGTAATTGTCCCACCTTCCCCAGAACCGGCCCCAATGTCCAACAAATCTGAACCCCTCCCTCCTAAACTATCGCTCAAGCCACCTATTCATCTTGTCTAGTCTTTCATTTCTACGTTGGCTATCACGTGGCACTTTTGAGGTCCTCCTTTTTTAACTTCTCTCCATACCTGCGTGGGTTTCCTCCGGGTGCTCCGGTTTCCTCCCACAGTCCAAAGATGTGCAGGCCAGGTGAATTGGCCATGCTAAATTGCCCATAGTGTTAGGTAAGGGGTAAATGTAGATGTAGGGGTATGGGTGGGTTTCGCTTCGGCGGGGCGGTGTGGACCTGTTGGGCCGAAGGGCCTGTTTCCACACTGTAAGTAATCTAATCTAATCTAATCTATATAAACCTGCTTTCAGGACTTCTCTCTTGAATTCTGCTTTCAGGATTTCATCTCGTTTTTACTTATATCGTTGGTGCCTATATGCACTAACACAACTGGCTGTTTATCCTCCCGTTTTCGAATACTCTGCAGCCAATCCGTGACATCCCTGACCCGAGAACTGGGAGGCAACATACCATCTGGGAATCCAGTTTTCAGCCACACAAGCGCCTATTTACTCCCCTTACAAAAGAATCCCCTATGCTTATGACCCTACGAGTCAATTTCCCACCCTTCTGAACAGCAGTGCCCGCCACGGTGTTATGATCTTGGCTACTACTGCCTTCCCCTGACGAGCCATCTCCCCAACAGTATCCAAAACAGTATACAGAAGAACCTCGATTATCTGAATACCTATTATCCGAAAATTGGATTATCCAAGGTCCCGATGGAAACATTGCATCAAAGACACATTTCCAACACTGATCGCGTCTTTTGTTTACAATGATTAAACAGGCATCATCTCAAATGACTAAGCTCTCTCTCCCCTCACTTTCCCTGGAATTCTACACAGGGGTGTTTCCTAAACACCACCCCCCCCTTCCCCAGGTATTCTCGCCAACCTTGTCCTGTATAGGGTGAAGGTGGAACCTGTCAAAACGTTGCAGTAAAACGTTGTGTGTGTGGCTGCGGCTGTGTGTGTGTGTGTGTGTGTGTGTGTGTGCACGCTGTTTGAAGACTTACCCCACAAAAGGCAGCAGCAGTCTTGTATTTGCTGTACAATCCAGCTGTCCCGGTGGGTGGAAGTGTACAGGGTTTGGGGCAGGCGGGTGGCAGTGCTGAAGGGGGTTGACGGAGCGGGGTTGGGGGTGGGAAACGGTGTTGCTTGAGGTGGGGCGGAGTTGCATGGAGTTGGGTGTGGAGGGGTGTTGCTTCGGGGTGGGCGGCTGTGTCGCACGGGGTAGGGTGGGTGGGCGGGGTCAGGAGGGCAGTGTTGCACGGGGTTCGAGGTGGGGGTGCGGTGTTGCAGGGTTTGGGAGGGGTTGGGGACGGAGCCTCGCACGTTGCGTGCTGCTGCAATCTCCTGAACAGGGAACGGACTTTCAAAATTCCGAGCCCCAAAGGAAAGGCATTAACCAAATAATCGATTATCCAAATGAAATAGTGCCTGCAAATCACGTTTGGATAATCGAGGTTCCCTGTACCTCTTTTTGAGGGAGATGACTGCAGGAGACACTTGCACTTCCTTCCTGATCTTTTTCTGCCTTTTGGTCACCCATACACTGGCTCCCTCAGCAATTCTAACATGCTGTATGACCAGTTCATTAAACGTACTATCCACAACCTCCTCAACATTGCAGATTTTCCGCAGTGAGTCAATCCACAGCGCCAGAGCCATCATGCAGTCAAACAAGAGCTGCAACTGAACACACTTCTTGCAAGTGTAATAGTCAGGAACGTCAGCCACGTCCCTGAGCTCTCATAGCAAGCAAAAGGCACATGCCACGGGTCTGAGATCCCCTGCCATTGTAAGCCTTAGCTTTATATCAACTAAATAAAACCAAACAGTGCACTTAAATACATGAAATAAAAGAAAAAGAAAAAATAAAAGCCTTACCTTACACAGTCTTTTTCTTCTGGTTGGAGGAATTTAAATGGTCATTGGATAAATGCATGGGTGAACATGGAATAGTGTAGGATACATAGGTTTCAGATTATTTTTACAGGCCGATGCAACATCGAGGGCTGAAGGGCCTGTACTGTGCTTTAATGATTTTTATCCTATGCTCTTTCTCTTTTTCTGTCTCCCGCCTTATCTTTTTATTTATTTCACTCTTTTCCCCTTTCTTTCTTTTCTCTCTCTTTTATTATCAATCTCTCTTTCTTTTTCTCTATGTTTTTCTCTGACTCTTTATTTCTCTTTTTCTGTCTGTTTCTTTGTCAGTGTCTTACCCTCTCTCTCGTTCGTTGTCTGTCTCTCTCTGTCCATCTGTCTAGCCCTGTTTCTCTGCCTTCCTTTCTCTTATTCGCCCTCTCTTTGGTGGTTTCCTGTCCAGTCCACACTTCCGGACCCAGGGAGGTTTTCTCCCTTAGGGAGGGCAGGTTTCTGACTGGATATTATTAAATTGCAACATGAAAGTACTGAGTGTATCAGAGTTTGCTGCATTCCATCGTGCCATCTACTTTGCCATCTGAATTGCGTGAATTATATTTAAAACTGACGGATGGAATATAATGTGGTGACATGTGATTCGCGTTTGCAGGAAGAATGGAAAAAGCAGAATGTTTCTGTTTAAAATGGTGAGAAATTCTGCAACACTATTGTCCAGTGGGTTCAGTTGACCTTGCACACAAATGTCAGAAAGTTAACATAATAGTAGTGACAACAATAGGAGGTCAAATGATACATTGATCGTTCTTTCCTGAAGATTGTGTTGAGAAAGTGAGCATAACACAGCAGGGTGTAAGGTTACAGACAGCAAACTAATGGAGAGGACCTGGAGTTTTAAATGTAGGATAACACATAGCGGCAAGTGAATTACAATCTGAAATATAATCAAGGGATTTGGGTAATGTACATACAGACTCACAGGTACTAGCGAGTCAGTTACAGACAGAAATATAGTTGAGGGATTCACTTGGTTTACAAATAGAATTACGGATACTGGTGGATGAGTTATAGACTGGCAACTAATTGAGGGGTTTAGAATGGTTCATGTACAGGGTCATAGATATATGGGAGTCAGGCAAAGATTGAAATTAAATTGAGGAGGTTTAGGATGTTTTATATGGAGAATAACAGATAGCCACGAGTGAGTTACAGACTGGAATCTAATTGAGGAATTTCTGGTGCTTTATACATAGAATAACAGATAACCAGTAATGTATTATAGATAGAAACTTTTGGGTGCTTGGGTTAGTGTATAAAGGGAATAACAAATATTCAGGAGTGAGTTACAAACTGGAATATTATCGAAGATTTCAGAGTGTTTTACATAGAGAGTCACAAATACATGGGAGTGAGTTACACACTGGTATCTAATCGAGAGGTTTCAGGGTACCTAATATTACAGAAGAGCAAATACCCAGCAGTGAGTAACAGATCGCAATCTGATTAGGGATTTGACGTGGTTTATATGCAGAGTGCCAGATAAATTGAAGTCAATTGCAGATTGGAATCTAATCGAGGGGTTCGGCGTGTTTATAAAGAAGAATAACAAATACTCAAAAGTGAGGCATAGATTGGAATCTATTTGAGGTGATAGGGTGTTTTGCATATGCAACTCCAGAAGCCTGAGAATGAGATACAGACTGGAATCTAATTGAGGGATGTAGGCAACTTCAATTCAAAGCAACCAGATGGGGGTGGAGGGGGTGGGAACAGCGAGAAAGTACCCACCATGGACCAACTCAAGAATGAGCTGAGCCACACAGGACTCAACTACTGCATGTGGAAATTTCTATGTGTTATGAAAGGTGGGAGAGAAACAAACAGACACTCACACAATGAGTAACAGTCAGGAAGGGAAAGAAGGGCAGTCAGATTTCGAAATGGCACGGATCAGGACAGTCTTAAATTTAAACATTGGCTCAGCAGAGATAGCTTGGAAAGGAAATTGGAAAGAGGACAAGTTAACCTGCTGATTCAAACAACATTTTAGAACAAATGATGTGTTCCCAGATTTTACCCGAGATTGAAGTGGGAAAGTGAATAAAATGCATCTGATTATTGTTACTCTGCACTGAAAATTTCTCATTGAGCTGTGATCAGTTTCCCTTTGCTGAAAACAATTCAAAAACTTGTAGAAACCTTTTCATGTTGAAGTCAAAAACTACACTACTTTCGTGACTCCCCGCTTGCCCGTTTTGAAATCGTCCCCCTTTGTTTTCCCAGTTCACTGACACTACCATACTGGTTACAATGCTGTCCATCTCACACTATTACATATCATGTGTAACTACAAGCATGTGTAACTGTAATCACACCAACAAACATATATTGTTACATCCCACGGCTTTGTTTATTTGCAAATGCATTGTTTTCCTTTATTCGTGAACAACACAAAATTTGAACTCACAGCAGTTCAGACTGGTTTTAAAAAATAATTTTGAGATTGGGCCTAGCCACTCAGGATTCAAACTCTGTGGCCGATCTGAACAAAGCTGCACATTTGCAATTGAGTGGCTGAGCTGTTTCAGGTTTTTTTTTTGTAGATGTCAGTCTCTCAGATAATTGGAGCTGGGAAAGTATTATTACAATGTGACATATTCTCAGGCGTCCACAGTAAATAGCTTCTGGACTTTGCATTTTAATAACCCGCAAAAAGTTTTCTCGATTTCCTATCTCTGCAAAGAGAATTAAATTTTCTATAATGCAAAAATGTGTGCATTTTTGATACATACCCTCTCCCTTGCTACCTGAGTTCCAGACCCAAATGAATCAGTAAGATATGTTAGCTTTGTTCTTGGCAGCCATTTCATGCTAGCACAACACTGACATTGTCGCTATAAATAAGGAAAAACAAGAGAGACTGGCAGCATTAATGAAGTTTGAAAATATTGAACATTGGTCCAATACTAACATGAAAGGTTATCTGACCCTACACACTCTGACACAGAGGAATGGGCAGATAATTGGAGATAATTGCTGAAGTTCTGTCTCAGAATATTCCTGCTGCCAGTGTGTGACTCCCAGATGTAACTCTTTCTGTCTACCTTCTATTTTTATATTTCCAACAAATGTGTCTATACTTCTGTGTGTGTGTTTCTGACTGTGAGTGAGAGAGACTGGGTGTGTGTGCATGTCTGTGTGCGTATGTGTGTTTCTCCATGTTTCTGAGTGTGAGCGAACATATCTGTGTGAGGAGGAGAGACTGTGTGCATGTACATCTAAGACTCTCTCTCTCTTTCTCTCTCTCCCGCTCTCTCCATTTCCCCATTCACTGAAGATATTCGTATCCTGTTATCCTGTCACTATCATCCTGAAAACAATCCTGCCTAATTCACACTGTCTCATTTATCTTCAATCCTGTGTAAGTATAATCACACAAAGTTGCAACCTACAGCTTTGTTTATTTACAGATGTATTTCTGAGGTCGGTCTCAGAGCATAGTTGCTGGCATTGCCTGTCCCACATATAACTGTCACTGTCTGTCTTCTATTTCTGTACATCTATAAAATAAAATAAAAGCGTCTATATTTCTGTGTGTATGTACATAGAACGCAGAGCATGAAACGTTACAGTGCAGTACAGGCTCTTCAGTCTGTGATGTTGCACCGACGTGTGGAACCAATCTGAGGTCTATCTGTCTTACACCATTTCATTTTCGTCCATATGTTTATTCAAAGACCACTTAAATGCCCTTAAATTTGGCTTGTCTACTACTGTTGCAGCAAGTGCAATCCACGCCTCTACTTCTGTCTTAGTAAAGAAACCATCTTTGACATCTGTCGTATATCTATAATCACTAAATTTAAAGCTGTGTACCCTCCTGCTAGCCATTACTCTCCTATCTAACCCTCTGATTGTCTTCTAAATCGCAGTTAAGTTACCTCTCAACCGCCTTCTCTCAAATGAAAACAGCCTCAAGCCCTTCACCCTTTCCTCATAAGACCTTCCCTCCATATCAGGCAACATCCTAATAAATCTCCTCTGAAAACTTTCCAATGCTTCCACATCTTTCCTATAATGCGGTGACTAGAACTGCATGCAATACTCCAAGTGCGGCTGCAGCAGTTTCATACAGCTGCAACATGACTTAATGGTTCTCAAACTCAGTCCCTCTACCAATAATAGCTGACACACCGTATGCCTTCTTAACAACCTTATTAACCTGGGTGGCAACTTCCTGGGATCTATGTACACGAACACTGAGATCTCTCTGCTCTTCTACAATACCAAGAATCTTACACATTATTCCTGTTATTCCATCCAAAATGAATCCCCTCACACTTTTATGAATTAAGCACCATTTGCCACTTCTCAGTCCAGTTCTGCAGCTAATCTATGTCCCTCTATAACCTGCAGTATCCTCCCACACTATCCACAACTCCACTGACCTGAGTGTCATCCACAAATTTACTAACTCATCTACGCCTTCGTCTAGGTCATAACTAAACATGACAAAAGTAGTGGCCCTAAAACAGATCCTTGTTGTACACCACTAGTAACTGAACTCCAGGATGAACATTTCCCATCAACCACCACCCTCTGTCTTTTTTCAGCTAGACAGTTTCTGATCCAAACGACTAAATCACCATCAATCCTATGCCTCTATATTTTGTGCAATAGCCTACCCTGGGAACTTATCAAATACCTTATTGAAATCCATATCCACCACATCATCTGCTTTACCCTCATCCACCTGTTTGTTCACCTTCTCAAAGAACTCAATAAGGTTAGTGAGGCACGACCAAACCTTCACAAAACCATGTTGACAACCCCTAATCAACTAGATAATCATAAATCCTATCTCTTATAACTGTTTCCAACACTTGACCGACAACCAAAGTAAGGCTCACTGGTCTATAATTACCACGGTTGTCTCTACTCCCCTCCTTCAACAAGGGGGCAACATTTGCTATCCTACAGTCTGTTGGCATTATTCCTGTAGACAATGACTACATAAAGATCAAAGGCAAAGGGTCTACAATCTGTGTGTGTGTGTGTGCGCGCGCGCGCGCATGCGCGCGTTTCTGATATTGAGGGAGCAGATCTGTGTGAGCAAGTGACTTGGTCAATGTGGATGTCAACCGAATTGAACAATTTGAGTGTCAATGATTCTATGGTGAAACTCCTAACTCTCTCTCTCTCTCTATCTCTCTCTGTCTCATACACATACACACATGAGCTGATGTACACACACTACCACACATACATGCACAAACACGCAAATACTTACACAGATATGCCAATACACTCACAAATGCTGACACACACTCCCAACAATATCCTTCCGACAGCAGAGAGACCAGATGGCACACAGTATTGAAAACGCAGCCTATTTCTTGTAGATGATGTTCGAAAGTGAGTGTTTGGCTGTGTGACTGTTTGTATGAGTGTGTGTGAGAGAGAGAAAGAGAGAGAGAGTATATCAGTGAGCAATACCTGCTTGAACATGTATGGATCTCTGTGTGTATCTTACATTTTTTACATCAATGAGTGAGATGCTTACATCCCTGTGCCTGTGTGTGACGAACATATGTTTAGCTCTGTGTGTGCGAGAGTGTGTATGATACAGTTGTTCTGTATGTTTCAGCACGTGAGTCTGAGAGACAGTGTACTTCAGAAAGACAGTGAGTGTGAGTATGTGTGACAGAGGGATAGTGTGCAACAGAGGGAGTGTGGTGTGTGAGAGAGAGAAAGACAAAGAGAGAGAGAAAGAGAGCAGGAGGGCTTATCAGAGAGTATGTATGTGACTGAGAGGGACAGTGTACATCACAGAGAGAGAAAGAGAGAGAGAGTATGTATGTGTGTATGTGTGTGAGAGAGAAAGAGAGAGAAAGAGAGAACGAAAGGGAATTTCACTTCAAAGAGAGGGTATTAGTGAGGATTTGTGCTCCATCCTTGTTGTGTTGTCAGAGCTACTCATCTGAGGAAATTGCTGCATCTTGACACAGAGTCTATTTCCTCTCTCCCAGGCTAAACTTCTCACATTTTCTTTGAGTCTCTCAAAGAAAATGCAGACACTCACACAGTGTACAACAACCAGGAACGGGCTGAAGGAGATTTGAATTTCCAGATGGCATCAGATCAGGACAGGCTTAGGTTGAACTATGCTGTGGGCAACATCGATTAGTCAGTATGTAGTGAGGAGGAGATCAGGGGTTTTCAAGTGAAAAGACAAAACATGCTGCTGCATTCAACAGTTTGGATAGAAAATGGTGTGTGAGCAGATCTTACCAGGGAATCGAGGAGGATCGTGAGGAAAATGCATCAGATTATTGCAACTCAACACTGAAAAATTACAATTGACTTGAGATCAAAACAGCTTAAAACCGCTTTAAACACCTGCTACTGACGCTTTAGGTCCGCAGACATCATTTTTTTTCTCACGATTCAAATTGGAGACCTTTTCTAATCCACATGAACGAACTCGACCTTGACAATTCCATTTACATTGTCTCCCATCAATACTCATCGAATCTATATTGGAGAGGTTAAACAGTGTTCCCAGCAAGCAATCCCAGGGCTGAGGTAAAGCTTACATTAATCTGTCACCATTTAGAGAAATGGGTTACCTACAGTCTAAACCTCCCCCAACACTGCCGCTTTTCAAATTCCCAGGATAGGTTCAGCATAGGTTTAGATACTGAATAATCACCCACTTCCCCCATTCTGTCCACATCAAACAAATTTAGGGGTGCAAGGCCATTGGATTAGACACAGAATAGGTGTCCCTTTGCATTTTCTCCATCTGAATCTCCCAGAGTTTGGAGAGAATGGGGTTAGATACAGAGTAAAGATTCTTCTACACTGTCTGCATCGAAGACTCCCAAGACAGGTAAAATGTTTGGCAACATTGTAGACAGTGCGAATAGTACCATCAAGTTAGGAAGGGATATTGAGAGACTGAGTGAATGGACAGAACTGTGTTACATGGAGTTCAGTGCATGCAAGTTTGTGGTTATTAGGTTGGAGGGAGTACATAGGAGGTTTACAAGAATAATACTGGAGTTCAGGCGTTATATTCTCAGGAGAGATTATACAAATGAAGGCCTGTTTCCTCTAGAATTGAGAAGGTTAAGGGGTGATATGCTCAAGGTCCCAAGGATATTAACAGGACAAGGAAGACTCGGTCAGATTAAACAATTCCCACTGGTTGGAGATTCTAGAACAAGGGCGAGCATGTCACATGCGACAGCTGGAATAGTTAGAGAGGAAAGCCGCTTACTGCTTCTGGGACTAGGATTAGGATCATCTTCGAAAACCCAAACAATTCTCGGAACCACTTTGAAAAACTAAAAAGAGGAACAAAGCTTCCCATTTCTCGCTAGGATGTTGCATAGACTATTTCTTACTCACGGAACGTGCCTAACCCCATTCCCAGCCCTTCTATGTCCACTTGGCATTTTACTGTCCCACATCACTTTGTGTTATTAGCAAACATAACACGGAATCCCATCATCTCGGTAATTCATACAGATTATGCCAGTGCTCTGTCGGTAACAGAAAGTGATTCATCCCATCTGCCGCTACACAGCTTGCGTCCGACTGAGTCAGCGCTGAAACATCTCCAAGACACTCTCATCCTGTATGTGTGTGTCTTTGGATTCCTTTTGACAAGCTAGGTTCGTCTCAAGTTAACATCATTAGACATAAGCACAAATATTTGGCTTGAACGCCAGCACAGGACAAATGGAGTTCGTAATTAAGATCTAATCAGCTCACGATCTATTCAGACTGATACGTAATAACCAGCTATTGACATACTGGTAGCCCCAAATTCTTTTAATTTTATCAATGTTAACTAAATCTGTAATTTATTTGTTGCATTTATGGATGGAACCGCACCTTCTGTAGTTTGGATTTTGCAGTAACCACAAATTTTGTGAGTGAAATTCTCAATATCAGAAGTGACTGAATTTACTGATATTCGAACAAGTGAGATATGAGCATACATTTCCCTCAATGACTGGAACGTGAATTTTGAAACGTTTTCCAGGTTCTTAGTCTCTAGGAATTTCATTCATTGTAAAACAAAATGATAATTACCATTTTTGTCAGTTTTCTTGTTTTCAGATAGAAACATAGTAAATAGCAGCAAGAGTAGGCCATTCGACCCTTAGAGCCTGTCCCACCATTCAATTGATCATGGCCAGTCATTCACCTCAATAACCAATCCACCATTTCCGCAAACACACTCATCCCTTTAGCACCAAATGACAAGATGTGACAAGAAAGGGTATAGTTTTGACATGAGCTCCATTTCCCTTCACAGGTTAATGACAGCCCCAATGGGTCTATTGTTCAGGATGCTGTCTCGCCAACTCCAGATCCTGCAATAATGTGATCCTTCAGTATCTGCCTGGAAAGGACTTTCTCAACACAAAAGGATCAGAATCAAAACAGGAAATGTGTTGTCCCGGTGACTTAGTCCAGTGGCATCTCTTGGTGTATCAAGTGGAATATGAAATAAAAGGTAAATAGAATCATCAAGGATTTGGCAACTGCCCATTCAAATATTTCAGCACAAATCTAAAGGGGAATTAGTGGGATTATCACCAGGCTATTGATTCAGAGACACTGTTAATGTTCCGCATTCAAATCACGGCATGGCAGATGGAATTTAAATTCAATTAAAACAAACTTCTGGAATTGCCTGTCAGCTTGACATCAATCGTGAGGAAGATGAATATACACTTACTGGATTCAAAATGTTAATGCTGAGCAGTCAACTGTGCATTGTCGAGAACAGGTCATGTCTGACAAAAGCAATTGTGCTCTTTGAGGATGTGACAGAGGCAGCGGATGAGAGCCGTGCTGTGGACGTGGGGCTTTTAGAAAGCATTTGATACAGTGCCATATGGCAGTCTGGTTAGTAAATTAGAAATGTATGGGATTGATGGGTCTGTGGCCGAATGGTTAGAAATTGGCTCCAAGCAGGAAACAGAGGAAAGGTATCGTTGGACATTTCACAGACTGGAGAGGAATTAGAAAGGCTGTTCCCCGGGGATTTGTGCTGGGTCCCTTGCTTTTTATGATTTATATAAATAATTCGGAAGTGAGTATTGGTGGCAAAATCTCTAAATTCTCAGATGATACTAAGTCAGCGAGAATAGTAAGAATGATGCTAAGCAACTTCAGAGGGACATTGATAAGTTGGCCAAATGGTCAGACACATGGCAGAAAAATGTCAATGCACAGAAATGGGAGGGAATGCAGTTTGGTAGAAGTAACACGGAGAGACAACACAGGCTGAAATGGTATACCTCGAAGCAGAGGACAGGTCATTCTGCTCTGATGCACGTTTCATCAACATCAATTCGCTGTAACGCGATTGATGAATAGGGGATGATGTTTCTAAAGTGTGAACTTTCAAACCATGAGTTGACTGTAGCACGATTGCATCACCAACACTTTAAAAGTTATTTGTATAGCGCGAATTTTCTATAACACGGGTTTGCACAGGAACACATCTACTGTGTAACAGCAAAACTACCTGAACAGGAGCAGAAGGACCTCGGAGTTGTCGTACATTAATTCTCTAAAGGTGAACAGACAAGTTGAAACAGTTGTTAAGAAGGTTTGCAGGATCCTTGGTTTTATAAAGAGAAACAGAGTATGAACACAAGGAAATGAAGCTGCAACTTTACAAGTCATTGGTCAGATCACATTTGCAGTATTGTGTTCAGTTCTGGGCACTTCATTTAAAGAATGTTGTTAAAGCCCTGGAGAGAGTTTAGAGTTGACTTACAAGTATGATACCGGGAATGAAGGATTTTAGATACAAGGAATGGTTAGATGGATTGGGCTTGTTCTCCTGTGGGACAGAGATTAAGAGGAGACCTTATGTAGGTTTTCAGAATTATGAATAATTTTGACAGGGTAAAGAATGATATTCTATTTACACTAGTTAGTAAGTCAGAAAATAGAGATGGAGCAAACCTTGGAGTGCAAGTTTATAGCTCCTTCAAAGGTGAATTGCGGGTAGACAGGTTAGTCTTTGTCTGGAAATGATTCATTTACTCTTTCGCAGTCCTGAGTCCATGCCAGTAGATCACAAGCAATCCCATGTGTGGTGATTTTGCATGGTAAGTTCTAAGTGAAACTTAATCAAAAGATTTGTGAAAATCCAAATGCAACACACCCACTGGTTCTTCTTGACCCATCTCTGACCTTGCTAGCATGGGACATTAAGATGAGCCCCTTTAAAGTCCTGCTTTACAGCTTCCTATATTCTGTTTTCACAGCTCCCTCCATCGCCTCATCTTATAATGGCTGGTATCCCTTTTTTCACTGTCGTTCACCAACTCAGTAACATCCGAGACTCTGGGACCAGGGTGGCAGAGTTCTACCTGGTGTCACATCTCCACCCTGACAGACATCTGCCTGGTTCCATCCCCCTATTACTACTGCTCTTCTACTTTTATTTTCTGCATGAAATACACTGGGAAATAACTAATGTAAGTCTTTATTTAGAAAGGGAGGGAAGCAGAAAGTAGGAAAAGACAGGACTAGTTCGTTTAACTTCTGTCAAAGTAACAATGTTAAATGTGTTATGAAGTTGAAGCTGTGTACTGTACTTTAAGAGGGAGGGAAAGCTGCCAAGCAGCTATCATGTCACAGTATGTGCTGGAGAATTGAAACACGTAATATTTTGGCTGAAACCTAGATACTGAGTTGTTTCCACTGCGGTTCTAAATTAACCAACCAGTTTAAACTATGCCTCAAAATAGTAAAACCCAATCAATATGAATTTTACTATTTTGACAAAATCGAACCAATGAGGCGGCCCAATGTTTTGAGGTATAAAAAGCAGACATTTTGGATGGTTAACCGAAGAAAGAACACCTTCTGCCAAGGAAAAACTGCTATTCAAAGCATTCTCTCAAAGGTACCTTTCTCATATGAAGCATCTTTGCAGCAGAAGACTGTAGACCGCCTAGAGAGATCTACAAACAAAGGAAGATCAACATTGGAGACAACCGCCGTTTTCTGGTTTTGAAAACATGAAGTTGGTGTAAATTTAATAGGGGCTTTATTGGATGAGTATATTGTTATAGAGTGGGAGACTTTACAAGAAAGGAAGCTTAGAGTTTTAAATAATTGTTGTTTAATGTTCACTCAGGAAGGTAAATAGTGTCACTCATACTTGAACAGAATACGAGGAGAGATGGGCTTGTCTGTGTGATTGGTTTAATGAGGAGAAGAGCTGACCACCGTGTTGTATCAAATGTTTTCATCTTTTAATACTTCCTAATACTTACATACGTCCTGTATTATAGCATTGAAAGAATTCATTTTAGTATTTTTGGGGGTGGTTTCTGCCTTACTACTGGATAATGAAAGGAGAACAATGACCTAGTTTCCTTCATTCAGACAGTGGTTACTGATTACTCCACCTGGCTGCTAGAGTTACCGCTCTGCCTCGCCTCATGGCCCCGGCTGGAGTCACCTCAAGCTTCCTCCCTCCCCTTTGCAGGCGACCATCTTGGGACGATGTCACCGCACAGCCCTTGCGTCTTTGTGCCACTCAGGTCATTGTGAGATTGTAAGAAATAATGGAATGAAAAGGAGCAAATTGTCCCAGTGGCGCGGTGAATCCAGCAGATGGTGGCATTATATCATTTTAAACACAAGAGGGACAGATACAGACAGAGAGTCAGAGACATTGATCCATCACTTCTTAAATTCAAACTTCCCTCCAGGAAAAAAATGTGTCCCATTGCAGGCAGAGGTGGGCACACACAGACAGACACACACACACACACACACATCAACATGACCAACAGCATCATATCAATTAAAACACAAGAAAACTAGACATAGGTACAGATAGGGGGGTGTTTAAACCCTATTTCAATGTCTATAATGCCAAAAACAAAACAGAGCCCATTGCACACAGAACAGAGACAGAGTGATATACAAATGTGGAGATACACTAATACATACATTGAAAACACTGAGACACACACAGATAGTTAGACAGAGATTAGTAGCTAGACACCCACAGAAACACAGACATAGAATCGAAGACACACATTATAATGTGCACACACAAACGCAGAGGCACACGCAGAATCTGTGAGCAGTCATTGACACTGCCCTGAGTTTAACCATCGCTCACACACTCTGTGGCCTACCATCTCATTCTCAGCTTTCACAGATGAAATATTGATGAGAAAGTGGAACAGTCGCGTGATGTCTCTCAATCTAGTCAGGGAAGAGGTGAAATATGTTTAAAATCTCATAATCATTTGTGCAATTAACAGATTTGCACAGCAGATCCTTGCAATCACCTAATGGTATAACGGCTGCAGAAAGGAAGTTTGAGGGGGATCTGCCTCTGGAGGTAGTATGGGCTGAAGTCAGAAATAGGAAAGGTGCAGTCACCTTGTTGGGTGTTTACTATAGGCCCCCCAATAGCAGCAGAGATGTGGAGAAACAGATTGGGAAACAGATTTTGGAAAGGTGCAGAAGCCACAGGGTCGTAGTCATGGGCGACTTCAACTTCCCAAATATTGATTGGAAGCTCTTTAGATCAAGTAGATTGGATGGGGCGGTGTTTGTGCAGTGTGTCCAGGAAGCTTTTCTAACGCAGTATGTAGATTGTCCAACCAGAGGGGAGGCCATATTGGATTTGGTACTCGGTAACGAACCGGGACAAGTGGTGGGCTTGTTAGTGGGTGAACATTTTGGTGATGGCGACCACAATTCTGTGACTTTCACCTTGGTTATGGAGAGAGATAGGTGCGCACAACAAGGAAGTTTTTACAATTGGGGGAAGGGAAATTACGATGCTGTAAGACAGGATTTGAGGAGCATACGTTGGGAGCATAGGCTGTCAGGGAAGGATGTGGTGGAAATGTGGGACTTTTTCAAGGAGCAGATACGACGTGTCCTTGATATGTATGTACCGATCAGGCAGGAAAGAAATGGTCGTGTGAGGGAGCCTTGGTTGACGAGGGAGGTTGAATGTCTAGTAAAGAGGAAGAAGGAGGCTTACATAAGGTTGAGGAAACAAGGTTCAGACAGAGCAGTGGAGGGATACAGGATAGCCAGAAGGGACCTGAAGAAAGGGATTAGGAGAGCTAAGAGAGGGCATGAAAAATCCTTGGCGGATAGGATCAAGGATAACCCCAAGGCATTCTATGCGTATGTGAGAAACCTGAGAATGACGAGAACGAGGGTAGGTCCGATCAAGGACAGTGGTGGGAGACTGTGTATTGAGTCGGAAGAGATAGGAGAGGTCTTGAACAAGTACTTCTCTTCAGTATTTACGAACGAGAGGGACCGTATTGTTGAAGAGGAGAGTGTGAAACGGACTGATAAGCTAGAAGAGATACCTGTTAGGAAGGAAGATGTGTTGGACATTTTGAACAACTTGAGGATAGACAAGTCCCCCGGGCCTGACGGGATATATCCTAGGATTATGTGGGAAGCAAGAGAGGAAATTGCAGTACCGTTGGCAATGATCTTCTCGTCTTCACTGGCAACTGGGGTGGTACCAGGGGACTGGAGAGTAGCGAATGTTGTGCCCCTGTTCAAAAAAGGGAATAGGGATAACCCCGGGAATTACAGGCCAGTTAGTCTTACTTCTGTGGTAGGCAAAGTAATGGAAAGGGTACTGAGGGATAGGATTTACGAGTATCTGGAAAGACACTGCTTGATTAGGGACAGCCAGCACGGATTTGTGAAGGGTAGGTCTTGCCTTACAAGTCTTATTGAATTCTTCGAGGAGGTGACCAAGCATGTGGATGAGGGTAGAGCAGTGGATGTAGTGTACATGGATTTTAGTAAGGCATTTGATAAGGTTCCCCATGGTAGGCTTATGCGGAAAGTCAGGAGGCATGGGATAGAGGGAAATTTGGCCAATTGGATAGAAAACTGGCTAACCGGTCGAAGTCAGAGAGTGGTGGTAGATGGTAAATATTCAGCATGGAGTCCAGTTACAAGTGGAGTTCCGCAGGGATCAGTTCTGGGTCCTCTGCTGTTTGTAATTTTTATTAATGACTTAGAGGAGGGAGTCGAAGGGTGGGTCAGTAAATTTGCAGATGATACAAAGATAGGTGGAGTTGTGGACAGTGAGGTGGGCTGTTGTCGGCTGCAGAGGGACTTAGATATGATGCAGAGCTGGGCTGAGGAGTGGCAGATGGAGTTCAACCCTGCCAAGTGTGAGGTTGTCCATTTTGGAAGAACAAATAAGAATGCGGAATACAGGGTTAATGGTAGGGTTCTTGGTCAGGTGGAGGAACAGAGGGATCTTGGGGTCTATGTACATAGATCTTTGAAGGTTGCCACTCAGGTGGATAGAGTTTGTAAGAAGGCCTATGGAGTATTATCGTTCATTAGCAGAGGGATTGAATTCAAGAGTCGTGAGGTGATGTTGCAGCTGTACAGGACTTTGGTTAGGCCACATTTGGAGTACTGTGTGCAGTTCTGGTCGCCTCACTTTAGGAAAGATGTGGAAGCTTTGGAGAGGGTGCAGAGAAGATTTACCAGGATGTTGCCTGGAATGGAGAGTAGGTCGTACGAGGATAGGTTGAGAGTTCTCGGCCTTTTCTCGTTGGAACGGCGAAGGATGAGGGGTGACTTGATAGAGGTTTATAAGATGATCAGAGGAATAGATAGAGTAGACAGTCAGAAACTTTTTCCCCGGGTACAACAGAGTGTTACAAGGGGACATAAATTTAAGGTAAAGGGTGGAAGGTATAGGGGAGATGTCAGGGGTGGGTTCTTTACCCAGTGAGTGGTGGGGGCATGGAATGCGCTGCCCGAGGGAGTGGTAGAGTCAGATTCATTGGCGACCTTTAAGTGGCATTTGGATAGGTACATGGATGGGTGCTTAATCTAGGATAGAGGTGCGGCACAACATCGTGGGCCGAAGTGCCTGTTCTGTGCTGTATTGTTCTATGTTCTATGTTCTATGTCCATCTGTGAAATGGATTAATGATGATGGAGAGTAGCTGTGTTCTCCATAATTTGGGAGAATCAACTAGCAGTGAGGCTTGCTCAGCGCCACAGCCAGAAACATACTCTGTCTCCACCACTGATACTCAGTATCAGCAGTGTGTACCACAAACAAGATGCACTGCAAAAAAATCACCAAGGTTCCTCACAGAGCAGGTTCCAGACCCACGGCACCAACATCTAGAACACCAAACACGGAAGATACACAGGAATGATGTGGAAGCTTTGGAGAGGGTGCAGAGAAGATTTACCAGGATGTTGCCTGGAATGGAGAGTAGGTCGTACGAGGATAGGTTGAGAGTTCTCGGCCTTTTCTCGTTGGAACGGCGAAGGATGAGGGGTGACTTGATAGAGGTTTATAAGATGATCAGCGGAATAGATAGAGTAGACAGTCAGAAACTTTTTCCCCGGGTACAACAGAGTGTTACAAGGGGACATAAATTTAAGGTGAAGGGTGGAAGGTATAGGGGAGATGTCAGGGGTGGGTTCTTTACCCAGAGAGTGGTGGGGGCATGGAATGCGCTGCCCGAGGGAGTGGTAGAGTCAGATTCATTGGCGACCTTTAAGCGGCATTTGGATAGGTACATGGATGGGTGCTTAATCTAGGATAGAAGTTCGGCACAACATCGTGGGCCGAAGGGCCTGTTCTGTGCTGTATTGTTCTATGTTCTATGTTCTATGTTCTAGGAGTTGACAATTCCACGACAAGCCATTCACCACCCTGGCTTGGAAAACATTGCCATTGATTGAAAACGCCTTCATTGCATCATTGTATGTTTATCTGTACCGAACGAATTCCAGCAATTCGAGATGATAACTCATCATCGTCTTCACCAAAGTAATTATGTTCGAGCAATATGTTGTGACCCAGCCAGCGATGATCCAAATACATTAATGAATCATAAAATAAATCTCCATCCTTCGAGAGGAGCGAGAAAAGAGACAGAGAGAGAGAGAGGGAGAGAGAAGAGCGGAGGCTGACAGAAAGGTAAATATCCCACCTAGAAATGGATTTACCTCGAGCGTCAGGTGTCCATTTTTGGGAGGAGAGAGAGAGAGTTAAGACCAGGGGGCGGCCAGGAAGGAAAATTTTCTACCAAAAAAGAGATTTACCATAAGCATCAGGTCTCCATTTTTCGGGAGATGCGAAGTGAGAGAGGGGGTGGGGGGTGGAAGAGAGAGAGAGAGAAGACCAGGGGGCTGTTGAGAAGGTAAATTGCCCACTTATAAGGGACGTACCTGGAGAATCAGGTCTCTATTTGCAGCAGTAGTGAGAGCGAGGAGCTGAGTGGGAGCTGTGGAATTGCGTGCTGGGAAAATGAGTGAACTGGTATATTTAGGCAGTGACTCCTTCATGTGCAGGAAGTGTGAGCAGCTGCAGCTCTTGTTAGCCTTGTCTCATGACAACACTTGAGCTGCAGGTGGACTCATATTGGAGCACAAAGGATGCTAAGGGGGTTGTGGATAGCACATTTAGTGAATTGGTCACACCGCAAATTAGGATTGCCGAGGGAGAAAAGGATTGGATGATCAAAAGGCAGAGAGAGAGCAGGAATTTGTTTACCATTCTGGGTACTGTTGGGAGAGAGAGCTCACCAGGGGAAGGCAGCAATAGCCATGTTCACGGCACCGTGGTTGTCTCTGCTGTAGAGAAGGGCAAGAAAAAGAATGGAAGGACTATAATCATAGGGGATTCCATTGTAAGGGGTGAAAATAGGCGGTTTTGTGGACGAAAATGGAAACGCAAATGGTATGTTGCCTCCCCGATCATTGGTTGGGGTGCCTCAGATCGGGGCTGTGGAAAATTCTCAAGGGGGTGGGTGAAGAGCCAGTTGTCATGGTGCATATAGGCACCGAAAATATAGGCTTAAAAAAACGGGATGAGGTCCTACAAGCAGCATTTACGGAGTTAGGAGCCAACTTAAAAACTAGGACCTCAGAGGTAGTCATCTCTGGATTGCTACCAGTGCCACGCACTAGTCAGACTAGAAATTAAAGAATTGGCAGGATGAATACGTGGCTTGAGAGATGGTACAGGAGGGAAGGTTTCCGACTTTTGGGACATTGGGGGTGGTTCTGGGGCAGGTGAGACTCTTACAGATTGGATGGTCTACCCTTGGGTGGGACTGGAGCCAATGTCCCTGCAGTTGCTTTTGCTAACGCTGTTGCACAGAGTGTAAACCAATGTGGCAGACGGATGGGGAAAAAATGAGGAGGTTAATTGACAGTAAGGCGGTCGTACCTAAAGCTTGTAAAGAAATAGATCATGAAGTCAGGGCGACTAATGGGAATAGTAGGCCAGAAGCAGAGGAAGAACACAGAGGGACTGGTGGACTAAGGTACATTTGTTTTAATGCAAGAAGTGTAGTCAGTAAGGCAGATGAATTTAGGGCTTGGATCAGTACCTGGGAGTATGATGTTTTCGTTACTACTAAGACTTGGTTGAGGGAATGGCATGATTGGCAACTAACTATCCCAAGATATCGATGTCGGGATAGATAGGGAGATAAAAGAGGTGGAGGAGTTGCATTGCTCGTCAAATATTATATCACAACTGTGCTGATGGAGGGCACTGTGGAAGACTCGAGCAGTGAAGCAATATGGGCAGAGCTCAGAAATAGGAAGGGTGTGGTAACAATGTTTGGACAGTACTACAGGCCTCCCAACAAAAAACGTGAGATAGAGTCACAAATATGTGAGCAGGTTATGGAAAGATTTAGGAGCAACAGGATGGTAGTGATAGGAGATTTTAACTTTACCAACATTGACTGGGATTCAATTCGTTTTGCAGGTCTAGATGGAGCAGAATTTGTAGGGAATATCCAGGAGGGTTTTCTAGAGCAGAATATAAATAGTCCAACTCAGGAAGGGGCCATATGGTGTTGGGAAATGTGCCCAGCCAATTGGTTGAAGTTTCAGTGGTGGATTGCTTTGGGAAGAGTGATCACAATTCTGTAAGTTTTAGATTACTCATGGACAAAGACGAGAGTGGTCCTAAAGGAAGGATGCTAATTTTGGGGAAGGCCAGATATAACAAAATTCGGCAGAAGCTGGGGAATTTAGATTGGGAGCAAAAGATAAAAGCAAATTACTGCGGATGCTGGAATCTGAAAGCAAAAGAGAAAATGCTGGAAAATCTCAGCAGGTCTGGCAGCATGAATGAATGAAAGGAGAGAAAAGAGCTGACGTTTCGAGTTTAACTGACCCTTTGTCAAAGCTCCAGATTGGGAGCAGGTTTTTGAAGGTAAATCAATATTGAATATGTTGGAGACTTCAAGAGAGGTTGGTTGGAGTTCAGGAGCGATATGTTCCTGTGAATATTAGGGATATAAATGACAAGATTAGGGAACCATGGTTGACAGGTGAAATTGTGAGGGTAGCTAAGAGGAAAAGGGAATTGGACCTAAGGTCTAGGCGACTGAAGACAGATGAAGCTTTGGAAGAATATCAGGAATATAGGACCAATCTGAAATGCGGAATTAAGAGGGCTAAAAGGGGTACTTGAGATATCTTTAGTAAACAGAGTTAAGGACTCTGGTAAGGAACTGACAGAGAAGATGCTGAGAAAGTATTCCTGTGCGTCAGCGAATCTGAAACCTAAGTTCATAATCTCAGGAGTTGCTGAAAAAACTCAGCAGGTCTGGCAGTGTCTGTGAAGGCAAATCTGAGTTCACGGTTCTGGTCAAGTGATTGACATGTCACCGGACCAGAAATGTTTAGTTTGATTTCTCTTTACAGGTGCTGCCAGACCTGCTGAGGTTTTCCAGCAATGTCTGTTTTTGTTTCTGATTTACAGCATCCGCAGTTGTTTCAGTTTTCATTGACACATCACAGTATAAAGGGAAGATTATTGATGACTGAGAAGAGGAGACAGTGCTTCACTCAGAGGCCACTGTGACTTGAATATTTTCTATCCCTGAAGACTATGTATGCTCTCTCATTGACTACATTTCAGATTGGAGTACGCAGATTACCCGTGCCTAAGGAGGGCACGGGACATGTGGAGTGGATAGGAAACCAAATTTGAAATCTAAACTCAACTATGACTGGCTTGTCTGCCAGAACAGACTGAACAGCTTTAGAAGACTGTACAGTCTCCACCTGCTCAAATTTCCTCTGAGAGTTTTACTAAACCAATTTCCAATCCTTTTAGATTTGGTTCCATGAAACCGTTGGTCATTATGTCTCTGCAGCCTCCATCCTCTTACTGCATCAGGTGGTCCCAGTTTGGTCTTCTTTACACTGGGGACACCGCTCATAAACTTCGGGAACCACCACAGGGAACTGAGCACAACAACAGGGTCCACGGGGCCGACCAGACTTCCCACTCACCATCGATTTCAATTCCCGCAACCACTCCCTTTCTGACATGCCCTACCTTGGCCTCCTCCATTGCCAAAACAAACATCAGTGCAAATTGAAGAAGCAACACCTTATTTTCAACCAGGGCAGCCTACAACCCATAGGACACCACATTAAGTTCTCTAATTCCAAATAAACTTCCTCACCATCCCCGACTCACTTCCTAGCCCCTCCTCCTCTTCCACTGCTCGCTGCCACCAACTGGATTCATTCATCCCACTGACCAACCAGGTCGTACCCTCGACCTGTCTTCATCTATCCTCACGTCACCACCCTGACCTCGCCACCGTCTTTATATTCAGTTTCCCCTCACACGCACCCACAGTGCTGAAGAAGGGTTACACTCGAAGTGTCAACTTCTCCACCTCCTGATGCTGCCTGGTTCTCTCTGTTCTTCCAACCTCCTGCGGGTGTATCCCACTCCATTAAAAACATCTCATTCTTCCTTCAACATTACCCCAATTCCAATTGCTCATAAATCATTACCGTGCTAAAATTCTTCCACTCTGCTGAAGCCCTCTACCTCTACGTGTTAACCTTTCACCTGCCTACTCCCTTCACACCTTTACGATCTTGCTGTGGATGCAGCCTGACGTTATCAGTTTTCTCAGCATTGTCTATGTTTATTTCAGAGGGAATAACGTCACTGTTCCTCGTTCTATGAGAAGATATATGGTCCAATCTGACTCCTTGATATTCCATTTCTTCGCAGGGAAAGCAGTGCCACTTTGTCGAAATTTGTAATGTGCTAAGAAGGGCATCAATGTCTTGTGATGATATTAAAATTAAAATATCTTAAACCAATTGACAGTCATGACGAAATGACATGTTGCAATGGGGTCCATAAGAGGCGAGAATTCAATCTACCTTCTTCCATTTCTGCCATGTATGATGCTCCTGAACCACTCATACACAGATCTGATTGAATGCACAAACAACCACTCTCCAGATACTTCATTCAGAATAAGTTCAATAACACGACAAATTAAAAGGAAAGACAAAGCTGCATATAGGGAGTCATGTTACTGTAGAATTCCTTACAGCACTGAAATCAGGCTGTTCAGCCCATTATTCACACGCCAGTCTAAACGTCTGGTCATCCTCTCTAAACCTCTCCAATTACCCAGAGCCCTGTCTGATAGAATTCTGTGCGGAGTTTGCACATTCTCCCCTGGTCTGCGTTCCTGTTTCCTCCCACAGTCCAAAGATTGCTCTTTAGAAGAATTGGCCATGCGAAATTTCCCATAGATTCCAGGGATGTGAGATCATGTGGATTAGCCATTGGAAATGCAGAGTTACAGGGCTGGGGGGGGGGGGGGGGGGTGCGGGGGGCATGTGTACCTTTTTGGCATGCATGATTGGCTAAATGGCTCATTGGTTAGGTTTCTTTTCATTAGAAAAAAGGAGATTGAGGGGGGACCTGACTGAGGTCTACAAAATCATGAATGGTATTGACAGGGTAGATAGAGATAATTTTTTTTCCCAGGGTGAAGGATTCAGTAACAAGAGGTCACGCTTTAAAGGTGAGAGGTGAAAATTTTAAGGGGGATACACCCAGCAAGTACTTTACACAGAAGGTGGTGGGTGTCTGGAACACGTTGCCAGCAGAGGTAGTAGAGGTATGCACGGTAGATTAATTTGTGTTGGACGGATACATGAGTGGGTGGGGAGCAGTGGGATACAGGTGCTTAGGAATTTGGTGGCAGGTTTAGACAATAAATTTGGATCGGCTCAGGCTTGGAGGGCCGAAGGGCCTGTTCCTGGGCTGTAAATTTTCTTTGATCTTTGTTTCCACCCTATACGAATTCTACAATTCTATGCTCCTTCACATCTGCTACTATGGATGAGGTAGACTATCAAATGACCAAAACATCCCCTTCAATGAGTCATCAATATTTGCTTTGTTTACAACAAAGAACTGCAGATGCTGCAGATCTGAGAGACAGCACAGAAATAGCTGGGGAGCTCAGCAGGACTGGCAGACTGTTCAATGAAATTGTTGTTCAATTTCCTGGAACGTACACACAATTGATTCAGATAGACAGCATTGGAGAATGCAGGGACCAATATTGAACCCTTCATTAATGTGTTTGGATCATTTCCAGCTGGGCCACCGTGTATTGCCCAACATAATTCCTCTGGTGAAGATCGTCTTGAACTACTGCCATTCATTTGGTGCAGTTAATCACACAATGATGTCAGGGAGGGAGTTCCAGGATTTTCAATCAATGACACTTGCGGGATTGAAATGTTTTTCCAAGCGAGGGTGGTGAGTGGCTTGATGTGGAAATGTCATGATCATGGCCATGTGTTCCCGTTTATCTGAGTGCTCAGCATTTCAGATGATAGTGCCATGGGTCTGGAAGATGCTGTGTAAGGAATCTTGATGAATTTCTACAGTGAACCTTTTCTCAGCTGAATGATTCTAGTCAAGCACATGCGCACTAATCCTATAACCCAGTTGATCTCCGTCACAAGCACTTCTTCTATCGGTCATCGTCTTTCTTTGAAGGTCATTTGTCAAGATCATCATACACATTTTTCCCTTAATAAATCCATCGTAAATGTCATGAGTTATTCAATCAATCTTAAAATGATTAATTATATGGTCCCCAGAGCATATAAAAATCGTTTTCACCGCTCTGACAATGTAATAGCAGGTGGACCCTCCTTATAATTTGAATATGTTTGAAAAATCTCCGAGAGATGAATCTCATTCATTTCATCTCGCTGTTTTTTTCCCAGTCTGAGATTGTTTTAAAAGAGCAACGTTGCCATAGCAACGAATCGAGTCTGAGTAAACTGCTGAGAAGGACATGTGTTCAGTCCTTGGCCAGTAATTTTCAAACTGTTCCCGTCATCATAACTGATTGAATGGACTGAAATAAAAAAACCGAAATTGTTGGAGAAGTTCAGCAGTTCTGGCAGCATTAATATCAGAACACTTAAAATGTCTGCTTAGAAACCACAACGCTGCAATGGCTACGAATCAAATCTCGATCAACAGCTTGGGAGGCAGCTATGCTCACCACTATACCACCACCGCCCTGCCGAATGCACGCTCGACATTCCCAATCACACCGAACAAGGCCGTGTCCATGACCAGTTGGAATGGGGGCTGAAATAAAAAAAAACAAGAAATTGCTCTCAAAGGGCAGCAGTTCTGGCAGCATCAGCCTCAGAGCCCTTCAGTTCTGAAGAACAATCACTGGTCTCCTTAGGCTCATCTAATTTCTCCCCACAAATTATGCCTATCCTCCTAAATTTAGCTAGTAATTTCTGAGTTATCTTTCAGTTCTCCTGTATTTGCAGAATGCTGCATTATGTTGACGAACTGAAAAGGATATTGGTTCAGTTTACGGTCTGCCTCATTCATTCAGGCAAATGTCAAGAACCATCTTAGAGGGACCTGAAGAGTTATAGCCATTTGGAGAAAGAGTACAGAACTTAAGATAGTTCAGCTCAAAGCACGGCACTTAGCGCTGCCCTGTTTGAAATATTGAAGATGAGAGAGGAGCTGAGAAAGGATGGTAACAGGAGCCATATTGATGATGTGGAAGAATAATGCATCTGGTAACATTCTGTCAGTCTGAGTAATAGCAGTCGTTCCTGACACTGGATTCAAAGAGTGGTGAAGGGTCAGTAAACAGAGCAGGCAGTCCCTGTTATTCTGTTAATGAATCTCGAGAGCCTGCTCTCTTCATGACCTCTCAGTCTCCCAGGAAATGAGGTCACTAGAACATAGAACATTACAGCATCTTCGCCCCTCGATGTTGCACCGAACTGTGGAACCAATCTGAAGCCTATCGATCCTACACTAATCCATTTTCGTCCATACGTTTATCCAATGACCATTTAAATGCCCTTAAACTTGGTGAGTCCACTACTGTTGCCTGCAGTGCAGTCCACGTCGCTACTACTCTCTGAGTAAAGAAACTACCACTGACATCTGACCTATATACTTCACCCCTCAATTTATAGCTACGTCCCCTCGTGCCACCCTTTTTTCGAGGAAAAAGGCTCTCACTCTCCACTCTATCCAATCCTCTGAGTATCTTATATGTCTCAATTAAGTCACCTCTCAACCCTCTTCTCTCGAACGAAAACAGCCTCAAGTCCCCCAGTCTGTCCTCATAAGATCTTCCTTCCATACTATGCAACATGCTAGTAAATCTCCTCTGAACCCTTTCCAAAGCATTTACATCCTTCCTACAATGTGATGACTAGAACTGTACGCAATACTCCAAGTGCAGCCGCACCATAGTTTTATACAATTGCAGCATGATCTCGCAGCTCCAAAACTTAATTCATTTATCAATAAAAGCTAACACACTGTACACCTTCTTAACAACCCAAATCAAACTGGTGGCATTTTTCAGGGATCTATGGACATGGGCACTGGTATCTCTCTGCTCTTCTACCACCAGGAATCTGACCATTAGCCCAGTACTCTTTATTTCTGTTAGTCTTTTGTCACACTTTTCCTCATTAAACTCCATTTGTCACCTCTCAGCCCAGCCCTGCAGCTTACCCATGTCCCACCGTAACCTGTAACATCTTTCCACACTATCCACAACTCCACTGACCTTCGTGTCATCCACAAATTTACTAACCCTTTCATTTTGTGCATTTGAAAAATACCAAATGGCGCTGCCCCAAAACAGATCCTTGCGGTACACCACTAGTAACTGAACTCCAGGATGAACATTACCCATCAACCACCACCCTCTGTCTTCTTCCAGCGAGTCAATTTCTCATCCAAACCACTAAATCGTCATTAATCCCATGCCTCCATATTTTGTGGGCTAGACAACTGTGGGCAACGTTATTATACACCTTCCTGAAATCCATACACACCACATCGATCTCTTTACCCTCATCCATCTGTTTAGGCACCATCTCAAATAACTCAATAAGATTTGTGAGGTACGAGCTACCCTTCCACATGACCGTGTTGACTATCCCTAATCAACTTATTACTCTCTAGATGATTATAAGTCCTATCTCTGTTAACCTTTTCCAACAATTTACCTACAACCGAACTGAGGCTCACTGGTCTTTAATTACCAGAGTTGTCTCTACTTCTCATCTTGAGCAAGAAGGCAACATTTGCTAACATCCAGTCTTCTGGCACTATTCCTGTAGACAACGATGATATAAACATCAAACCCAAAGGCTCTGCAACCTCTTCCCTGGCTTCCTAGACAATCCCAGGACAAATCCCATCCGGCCCAGGAGACTTATCAATTTTCACGCTCTCCAGAATTGCTAAGACCTCCTCCTTGGAAATGCAATCCTGTCTAGTCAAGTAGCCTGTACCTCAATATTCTCCTTGACAAAATCGCCTTTTTCCAATATGAATGCAGGAAAAATATTCATTTAGCTCTTCCCCTATCTCCTCAGACTCCACACACAACTTCCCACTCCCATCCTTGATTGGCCCTAATCTTTCTCTAGGCGAAAGTGAGCACTGCAGATGCTGGAGATTAGAGTCAAGATTAGACTGGCGTTGGAAAAGCACAGCGGGTCAGGCAGCATCCGAGGAGTAGGTAAGTCATCCCTCGCCCCCAACAGTATCCAAAGGTTTATCTTTGTCATTGAGGGGAACGGCCACAGGGGTTCTCTGCACTGCCTGAAGTCAGCAGGGACACTAGTGGTGATTCTTACTTTTCTCATTCTACAGGAGGAGCATTTAACTGCCCTAACCGCCATTCTCACTGTCCTAAATTCCCCAAAAGACTGGAGAAGCATTTTTTAAAAAATCTAGTTACCTTACCAATCTAGCGCACATAGCCTTATTTGTTGGTGAGAGGAGGAGGATGGGTGTGAGACACTACCTAATGCAACAACCCAAATATATTACATCACTTACTCAGCAGTGCCATGTCCCTCCTGCTCAGCGTGACTAGGTTAGTACTTAAATCAGTGATTCACCTTCCCTGGTCGACGCTCCCGCTCCTCCGGCTGCTGAAACAAAACTGCAGGGCCCCGATGCTCAAGAATGTACCAAATTGTGAGGAGGCAGAGGCTTGATAAGGTACATGCTAAGAACGCATTCCTGTGCGGCTGGGAATTTGACAGAAAATTTCATGATCGCAGGAGTTGCTGAAAACGCTCAGCGGGTCTGGCAGCGCCTGCGAAAACAAATCAGAGTGAACATTTCCGGTCCGGTGACTGAGGAAGTACCGAAGGCGAAATATTAACTTTGGATTCTCGTCACAGATGCTACCAGTCCTGCTGAACTTTTCCAGCCACTTCTGTCTTCGTTTCTGATTTACAGCATCTGCAGTTCTTTCAGTTTTCATGTACACAATCTGTGTAAGGGAACGATTATTTATGATTGAGATATGGAGAGAGCGATTAACTTCAAGCCCACTGAGTCTCGAATACACTCTATCCCTGAGGACTGTAAATGCTCTCACACTGAGTACATTTCAGTTTGGAATAGCCAGATTATCGGTAACTCAGGGAGTCACGGAATACGGGAAGTGGATAGGAAACCGGATTTGAAATCTAAAATCGATCATGTTTAGATTGACTGCAAAAACAGACTGTACAATTCAAATTGGGTGCATAGTATCCGCCTGCTCAACTTTCCTTAGCTCTTAGATGGTTTACTGAACCAATCCCCAATCCCTTTGGATTTGGTTCCGTGAAACCGTTTGTCACTAAATCTCTGCAGCCTCACCCGATTACTAACCATCTCATTCTTTCTTCAGCGTTACCCCCATTCCAATTGCTCGGAAATCATTACTTTTCTAACATCCGCCCGTTCTGCTGATGCCCCCCCCCCCCCAACTCCACAGATTAATATTGTTCCTGCCTACATCGCACCACGTCTTTGCCACCTCTATAGATGCTCTCTGACCTTATTGATTTTGTCAGCATGGGCTGTGTTTATTTCAGCGGGAATGACAACTATCTGTGAGGGGATACATTGTCCAATTCCACTCCTGAATATTCCGCTCGTCACAGAGAAAAGCAGTGTCACTCTGTCCAAATTCGTAACGGGCTAAGTAGGGCATCAGTGTATTGTGATGATTCAAAATTCATATAGCTTAAACCAATTGACATTCATTGGGAAATGGAATGTTGCAATGGCATCTGTAAGGGTCACGAATTCAAATCTGACCTCTTCCGTATTTGCTATGTATGACCCTCCTGAACATAAATCAAACTGAATGCACAATCACTCTCCAGATTTATGTTCACTAACCCGACGAATTAAACCAAAGCGTAAACTGCGATGAATGTTTCATGTAGGGAATCATGTTGCTATGGAGTTTCTTATAGCACTGAAATCAGGCTGTTCGGCCCATCATTCACACGCCAGTCTTTATCTGGACTTCCTCTCTAAATCTTTCCAATTAGCCAGATCCCTGTCTGATTGAAGGCTGTCTATGTAGAGTTAGGTTCTCCCTGTGTCTGTTTTGGTTTCCTACAGATGATGTTGCTTCGTCACATCTACAAATGAGCAGTTTAGGTGGATTAGCCATGCTAAATTGCCCATAATGTACAGTAGGTTAATGGATTCAAGATGGGAAATGCGGAATTCCAGGGAAAGGTTACACGGGTACATCTTGTTGGTCGCATGATGGGCCAAATGACTCGTTTCCACACTGTAGAGATTCTATGATTGTGTGCTCCTTCACATCTGCCTCGAGGGAGGATGTAGAGTATCAACAGACCCAATATCCCTTGGGTGGGTCAACGTTTGCTTTATTTACTACAAAGAAGGTCTTACGAGGAAAGGCTGAGGGACTTGAGGCTGTTTTCGTTCAAGAGAAGAAGGTTGAGAGGTGACTTAATAGAAGCATGTAAGATAATCAGAGGGTCAGATAGGATGGACAGGAGAACATTTTTCCAAGAATGGTGACGGCGAGCACGAGGGGCATAGTTTTAAATTGAGGGGTGATAGATATAGGACAGATGTTTCTTTACTCAGAGAGTAGTAAGTGTATAGAATGCTTTGCCTGCAACGGTAGTATATTCGCCAACTTTAAGTACATTTAAGTCGTCATTGGACAAGCATATAGACGTATATGGAATAGTGTAGGTTAAATGGGCTTCAGATTGGGATGGCAGGTTGGCGCAACATGGAGGGCCGAAGGGCCTGTACTGCGCTGCAATGTTCTAATAAAAGAACTGCGGATCTGAGAGACAGCACGGAAATTGCTGGGGAAACTCAGCAGGTCTGGCAGCATCTGCGGGTATTGAACCTTACGGATCCAGTGATTGTTCTTCAAAACTGAAGGCATCTGATTCTGATGGTGTCAGACATGCTGAGCTTCACCAGCAATTTCTGTTCTTTTTTTTGTTTCAGCCCCAATCTTCATGATCACAGCTTTGGTAAGTCTGTTTAGGAAAGGGGTCAGAGGTGATCGCATGGCGATGGTGGTATAGTGGCGAGCATAGCTGCCTTCTAAGCAGTTGACTCGGGTTCGCTTCCCAGCCATCGCAGTGCTGTGCTTTCTTAACTGAAACTTACCCGGATTAATTGTGGGTGTTCCTTTCTGTGGTAAAATGGGTTTCAACGACTGCTTTTCCTGGCGATGGTTTCGGTGAGTTGCAATGTGGAACCAGAAAGCATTGCTCTGCATCTCAGAAGCTTTCTCCTCTGCTCTCCACAGTTCTTATTTAATTATTGGTGGCAGCACAAGGATGGTTTTGTTTTGCTCGAAAAATGAGAGACTGCTCCCGACGGCAACCTGAAATAATTAAACACGCCATTGGAAACACTGAACAGTCCCAACAGCTTCTGTAGTCGTGGGAAGGGAGGGTTAACGTGTCAAGTCTACACAATGATAAAATAAACTCTAGCCATAAAACAATCAAAGGTTTAAAAACATCCTTTTAAATCATTTTCTGCATCCTCTCAAGTTTCACAAGTATACTTCCGATAGCAGGGAAACCAGTATTACGTTTTTTCTAAAAATGGTTTGAATGCAAAAAAAAGATAGCGTTGAGTAAAATGTGTTTTCATTCAAGCCTGACAGTTTGACCAATCGAATTGTAATGCCTTACACTTGCCTTTCGGAAATTAGAAAAAAAGGGGTCTAGACTATCTTCTTAACACAGGGGGTTTGGTGTGGTTCACGACAACCTCGATTTCATCAATACATTTCCGACAATGATGTTTATGGATTAGAGAAGGATACACAGGCACATTAATCGAGACTATCTTGGACAGGAGTCATTTGGGAATGATATTTCTCAACTGTCAGCTCACCACGGATAAAGATCAGTCATCCAGCAAAATTGGGCGCAGCGCATTTCATGGGAGATTGAGAGGTCACTAACAGAGCGGGACTGGATAGTCATGACAGGGACAGTCCACTCTATTCATGGACTCTTCACAACTGAGTGACTGCTATTAGTCAGACTGACAGAATGTTATCTGATGGACTATACTTCCACATGGGCAACATCGCCTAGCTCTCACCCTGTCTTACCTCATCTGCTCCTCTGCCATCTTCAATATTTGCATCGGGAGTGCACTAAGCGCCGTGCTTTGAGCTGAGCTGTATTAATTTCTGTACTCTTTTCAAAACAGCTCCGGTCCTCTAGACCCCCTCCGGTATAAAATGACATCTACCTCAATGAATAACAGAGACGGACATCTGACCCAATACCCCCTTCGGCTGGTAAATATCTACTGTATTTAAAACAACGAACTGCAGATACAGGAGATCTGAAAGAAAACAAATAAATTACCGGCGAAATTTAGGAGGAGAAGCATCATTTGTGGGGAGAATTCAGAGCGAACGTTTCGATGCCAGGAAATGTTCTTTGGAACTGAATTGTTCTGATGCTGATGCTACCACAACTGCTGAGTTTCGTCAACAATTTCTAGTGTTTATTTCGGCCCCACTCTAAATGGTAGTGATCACAGTCTCATTAAGTGTGTTTAGGATTGGCGAGCGCATTTTTCACACGGCCATGGAGTATAGTGGTGAGCATAGCAACCTTCCAAGCAATTGACCTGGCTTTGACTACCGGCGTTATGGTGTCCAAAAAAAAAACTAAAGGGTTCGGAGGCTTCAAGAACTGCTGAACTTCGCTAATAATTTCTGTTGTTATTTCAGCACATTGAATTGGTCATGATCATGGCCTTGGGAGTAATTTGCAAGTTACTGGTAAAGGGCTGACAATGTGTCCTTCCAGCAGTTGACCCGGGCTCGGATCTGTGCCATCGCCCTGTTGCGCTTTTAAAGCAATCTTAAACAGGGGAAAATGCCGAGATGAAATAAATGAGATTAATCTCACAAAGGTTTTCTAAACATCAACAAATTATGAGGGGATCCACTTGCTATTACATTCTCAGAGCTGCGTAAATGCTTTTGAAGGTTCTGTGGAGCTATATAAATACTTATTTAAAGATTGATTGAATAACTCATGACAGGATGGTTTTATTAAGGGAAAACTTGTATGATGATTTTGACGGATATCCTTCAAAGAAAGACGATGACCATTGGAAGGAGGGTTTGTGACGCAGGTCAACTGGATTACAAGATCACTGCTCAAGTAGCTGACTGGAATAGTTCAGCTGATTCAAGACAGTCTGTAGAAATTCACCAAGGTTCCTTACAGAGCAGCTTCCAGATCCACTGCACTATCATGTGGAGTGCTGAGCATAGCAGATAAAAGGGACAATTCCACATCAAGACAATCGCCACGCTATTTTGGAAAACATCTCAGCTCCACAAGTGCCATTGTTTCAATATCCTGGAATTTCCTCCCTTGCATCTGAACGCGTGAAATTAAAGGTTTAAAAGAGAAATGCTATGGTAACTACAGAGTGACATTCAGATTTTGCGGAGAAGATGTTTTTGCTACCATGCAAAAACTGGATTCCACAAGTAAATACAGAGAGGTTCTTCCTGTCATTGAGCAATATATAACTGATGGATGCAATAGCTAACGGAAAACATCTTGGAAATCCTTTGGGATGAACCATGGCCCGGAACATGCTGCCAGTTTACAGTAGGAAAGGGGCGTACATAACTCTCTGAAAGGGGTTGCAACACAAAATGCCTAACTCTCCAGCAGTAATCAGTGAGTCCCATGGCTGTACTGTATTGTGTCTTAATTCTGCCAAAAGGTTTTGCGAAAATAACCTGAATTCTTATTCACTGCTAAATTCGAACTTTTGCATTATTTTACCTCCAGGAAATTGCCTGCAACACAGCATTATGGGTTTATATGCACTAAATGAATGGCAGCAATTCAAAATGATAGCTCCTCGTCATCTCTGCCACAGCAATTATGTTTGAGCAATACGTGGTGGCTCAGGTGGTAATCGCTCAAACACATTAGTGAATCATTGAAACTATTTCACTATTTGGTAGCTGCGTGCTCCAGTGCTGAATATCTGAATAAATTGAGTCTACAATCTAGACAATTGAAAAGCGATTTCATTACAATGAATCAGATTGTGAGGAAGCAGAGATTAATAGCGTAACTGCTCAGAAAGTCTTCCTGTTCCTCTAGGAATCTGAAACGCAAGTTCATTATATCAGGAGCTGCTGAAAAATCTGGACACTTCTGGCAGCATCTGTGAAGACAGAGTTCACGTTTCCGACCAGGTGATTAAAGGGTCACCAGACACTATAAGTTAACTTCGGCTTCTCTTCACAGATGCTTCCAGACCTGCTGAGATTTTACAGCAACCTCTCTCTTAGTTTCTGATTTACACCATCTGCAATTCATTCGGATTTTATTGACAAAATCTCAGTATGAGGGGAAGATTATTTATGACTGAGATAAGGAGACAGCGCTTCGCTCAAAGCCTACTGAGTCTTGAATATCTTCTCTCTCTGCAGACTGTGAATTGACTACATTTCAGATTGAAATAGACAGATTACCGGTGGCTAAGAGAGGCACGCGATATCGGGATTTGAAATCCACTATGCTTGCATTGGACGCAGGGACAGACCACACAGTTTAATCAGGCTGTGTAAACTCTTCGTCGTCAAATTTTGTGAGCTCTTAGATTGTTACTGAACCAATTTGCAGTCCCCTTACATTTGGTTCCATGAAGCCATTTGTCAATAAATCTCTGCAGCCTCCACCCTATTACAAACAATCTCATTCTTTCTTCAGCCTTACACCCATTCCAATTATTCAGAAATCATTACTATTCTGACAGCCTTCTGAGGCCCCCACCTCAGATTTAACATTTCCCCTGCCTACTCCCCAGATAATTTTACCATCTCGCTGTAGACTGCTTGATTTTATCAGTTTTCTCAGTATGATCTATGTTTACTTCAGACGGAATAACATCTATCTGTTCTTCTTTCTGTGAGAGGATACATTCTCCAAACCGACTCCTTAATATTCCGTTTGTTCACAGAGGAAAGCAGTGCCACTCTGTAGAGTTTCGTAAAGTGCTAAGAAGTGCATCAGAGTATTGTGATGATATTGAAATTCAAATATCTTAAAGCAGTTGAGGAAATGGCATATTGCAATGGGACCTGTAAGGGGATAGAATTCAACCAGCCTACTCCCGTGTTTGCTATGAAGCATGTTCTGAACCACAAATACACAGATCTGACTGAATGCACAAACAACCACTCTCAAGGTATTTCATTCAGAAGAAATTCAAAAACACGATGAATTAAAACAAACGTAAACTGAGATGAATGCTGTATGTCGGGAGTCGTGTTACTGAAGAGATTTTTTAAATGGCATTGAAATCTGTCTGTTCATGCCATCAGTCACACGCCAGACTAATTGTCTGGACTCCCACTCTTAAACTCTCTAATTATCTAGATCTCTGTATGATTTAAACTGTCTATGCGAAGTTTGCACATTTTCCCCGTGTCTGCATGGGTTTCATCCAGGTGCTCCTGTTTTCTCCCATAGTCTAAAGATGTGCAGTTTAGATGGATTGCACATGCTCAATTGCCCATAGTGCCCAGGGACGTGTCAGTCAGATGGATTTGCCATGGGAATTGCGGGGTTATAGGGATAGGGTAGCGGGGTGCGTTTTGGTGGAATATATGACGTGTCCAATGGCTCGTTTCCACACTGTAGGGATTCTATGATTCTATGCTCCTTCACATCTGCCCCTGACCCAATACCCGTTCGGTGGGTCATCGTTAGCTTTGTTAACGACAAAGAACAGCAGATCTGAGAGACAGCACAGAATTCCTGGGGAAACTCAATTGTTCTGGCAGCATCTATGGGGAGTGAAACTTTCAGATGCACTGATTGTTCTTCAGAATTGAAGGCTTCTAATTCTAGTGCTGTCAGACCTGCTAAGCTTCACCAGGAATTTCTTGTTTATTTTTATTATTTCAGCCCCAATCCAGTTGGCGATGACCAAGGCTTGGTTCAGTGCACTTATGAACGGTGAAGGGCATGAGAATCACTGTGGTGGTGGTGTAGTGGTGAGCATAGCTGCTTCCTAAGCAGTTGACCCGGGTTCGATCCCCGGCTAGCGCAGTGCTGTGCTTTCTAAATAGCTGTTCAACGGGATGTTGCGGGGGTCAATCGAGACTCGCCCTGCTTTATTCTGTGGTAAGGCGGATCCACTAGATTGCTCCTTGCTTTTCGTGGTGATGGTTTCTGTGAATTGCAATGTGGGATCGGGCAGCATTGCTCAGCATCTGGGAAATGTTCCCCTCTGCTGCTTTCTATTCCAGATTTACATATTGCAAGGATAGTCTTGTTTTCCCCGGAAAAACGAGAGACTGCTCCCATCAGGAACTTGAAATAATTACAGAAGCCGCTGGAAACACTGAACATTGAACAGCTTCTGTAGTCGTGGGGACGGAGGATTAACGTGTCAAATCTGTACAATGATCAAATAAACTCGAGGCATAAAACAATCAAAATTTTAGAAACAAACGTGATTTTTTTTGCATTCTCTGAAGTTTCACAAGCATCCTTCCGATAGCAGGGAGACCAGCATTACTTTTTTTTATGTTTGAATGTCAAAGATAGCGTGAGTAAAATGTGTTTTGATTCAAGCCTGACAATTTGACCAATCGAATTGAAATGCCTTACAC
The DNA here is from genome assembly GCF_047496795.1 of Chiloscyllium punctatum. Classification (NCBI taxonomy): domain Eukaryota; kingdom Metazoa; phylum Chordata; class Chondrichthyes; order Orectolobiformes; family Hemiscylliidae; genus Chiloscyllium; species Chiloscyllium punctatum. The sequence goes on from NC_092766.1 coordinate 19,761,818, forward strand.
TTGCCTTTCGGAAATTAGAAAATAAAAGGGCTCAAGACCATCTTCTTAACAAAGGCGGTTTGGTCTGGTTCAGAACAACCTCAGTTTCGTAAATACAGTCCCGACAATGATTTTTAATGATTAGGGAAGGATACACACACACACATTGATCGTTGCTATCTTGGACAGGAGTCATTTGGAAATGATATTCCTCAACTGTCAGTTCACCAAGGATAAAGGTCAGGAATCCAGCAAAATTAGGTTTTGCACATTTCCTGGGATACTGAGAGGTCACTAACAGAGCGAGAGCTGGAGTGCAAGGACAGTAAATCCTAAAACAGTTTTTGAAAAGTTACATTCTCAGGTTAACTGTAAAAATTGGTGTCAGCCTGATAGTATGTTGAAGGTGTCAGCCCCCTGTTTTCCCTGTCTGTGCCAACATTTTAGACTGGTTCTTATCGAAAAAGTGCTCTCTCTATGGGTACGGAACTTAGCTAACAGCCTCTGCTCAGCCTCCGTATATATACACACACACACACACAAAGAAACACAGGCACTCATATACACACACAGACACACGTATCCACCGACACACACACACAATCACATACACTCCTACAGACACACATATTCCCACGTTCACACATGCATCCTCTCACAGACTTAGTCACTTTACACTCACATACGCACACATTTACACTCTCTCTCACACTCACAACTCCCCAGACAGATAGACAGACACACACACTCCCACACTCACACATGCACCCTTTCACAGACTTAGATACTGTACACTCACATACATACTCATATAACACTCTCATACTCACAATCCCCCACCCCCACCCCAAACAGACAGACAGACACACACACAACCCTACATGCACTATACACATACGTTTGTGGGGTGAATTTGTACTTGCAGAGTTACATTGTACTTTGCTCAAAAAACTGCATGAATCCATGTAAGACTCTGTTAACTCACTTTTTCGATTAGAATCAATCTAAACATTGTGGCACAGACAGGGAACACAGGGGGGCTTCAACATATTAGTGGGCTGACACCAATTGTTGCAGTTAACCTGAAAATGTAACTTTTCAAAAAATGTTTTGAGATTTATATACGAAAGAAGTGAAACTATCGTGGTCATTTTAACAAATAAAATACTTAACAAACAATCAAGGCATTTTTCAATGTATAATTTCAGTTACATCGCAATGTAAACTTTTGCTATAAATTCTATGACTTACAATTGTATCCTCCACAACCATCTGATGAAGGAGCGGGGCTCCGAAAACTAGCGCTTCCAATTAAGCCTGTTGGAATATAACATGGTGTTGTCTGATTTTTAACTACTGCATTTAAAACAACGAACTGCAGATACAACAGAGCTGAAAGATAATACATAAATTACCGACGAAATTTAGTAGGCTCATCATCAGTTGTGGCGAGAGTTCAGAAGGAACCTCTTCAGGCCACTAAACGTTCTTCGGAACTGAATGGTTCTGATACTGATGCTGTCAGAACTGCTGAGCTTCGCCAACAATTTCTTGTTTTTATTTCAGCCCCACTCCAATTGGTCATGATCACAGTCTTGTTAAGTGTGTTTGGGAATGGCGAGTGCAGTTATCACATGGCTATAGTCGTATTGTGGTGAGCACAGCTGCCTTCTAAGCAGTTGGCCTGGGTTTGATTACCGTCCATCGTTGTCCAAAAAAAGCTAATGGGTTCTGATGCTTCCCGAACTTCACTAATAATTTCTGTTGTTGCAGCGGATTGAATTGGTCATGATCACAGCCCTGAAAGTAATTTGCAAATTGCTGGTAAAGGGTTGTGCTTTTAAAGTAATCTTAGACAGGGTAAAATGCCGAGATGAAATAAATGAGATTCGTCTCTCGGAGGTTTTCTCAGCATCTCCAAATTATAAGGGAGTCCACATTCTCAGAGCTGGGAAAACGATTTGAAAGGCTATGGGAGAGCTATATGAATAATAATTTTAAGCTTGATTGAATAACTCATGACAGGATGGATTTATTAAGGGAAAATGTTATGATGATCTTGACGGATATCCTTCAAAGGAAGACGATGACCAATGGAAAGAGTGTTGGTGATGCAGATCAACTGGATTACAGGATTACTGCTCAAGCAGCTGATTGGAATCGTTCATCTGGGTCAAAATGGACTGGAGAAATTCACCAAGATTCCATACAGAGCAGCTCCCAGTCCCATGGCACTATCCTGTGGAACGGTATGCACAGCAGATACACGGGAACACCATCAGTTGGTAATTCCGTATCAAGCCACTCACCACCTTGGCTTGGAAAACAGCTCATTCTACTAATGCCACTAATCCACTGATCGTGGAACTCCCTCCCTTATATCTGAACGCGTGAAATTAAAGGTTCAAAAGATCAATGCTATGGCAACTATGGAGTGACCTTCAGATATTGCAATCAATTGTGGAGAAGATGCTTTTGCTACCATGAAAAACATTGGGTTCGATAAGTAAGTGCAGAGCGGTTCTTCCTGTCATTGAGCAATGTATAATTGTAGTATGCAACAGCCAGCGGAAATATTTTTGAAATATTTTGGGATGAACAATTGCCTGAACATGCTGCTGGTTTTCTGAAGCAAAAACGCATACATGACTCTCTGGAAGGAGTTGGAACACAAAATGCATAAATCCTCAGCACATGCCTGTAATCAATGAGTAGCGTGGCTGTACCGTATTCATGTCTTGCTCCTCCCAAAAGCTTTCGCTAAAGTAAACTGAATTCTTTTTCACTGCGAAATTAGAATTCGTACATTATTTTACCTACAACAAATTATCTACTACACACCATTGTGTGTTTATATGAACCAAATGAATGACAGCAATGGAAGATGATAACTCATCATCATCTTCACTACAGCAATCATGTTTGCACAATACGTGGTGGCCCAGCCAGCGATGACCCAGATTGGTGAATCATTTTAAGAGGAATACTATTTGGTACCTGAGTGTTCCAAAGCTGAGTATCCCAATAAATTGGGTTTACATTCTAGAAAATGGGAAGGCAATTTCATTAGATTTAGACGAGACAGAGGCTTGACAGGGTAACTGCTAAGCAAGGTTTCATGTGCATCTGGGAATCTGAAGCACAAGTTGATCATCTGAGGAGTTGTTGAAAAAGCTCAGCAGGTCTAGCAGCATCTGTGAAAACAAATCAGAGTTCATGTTTCTGTTCCGGTGACTAAAGTGTCACTGTTAATATGTTAATCTCAGTTTCTGTTCACAGATGCTTCCAGATCTGCTGAGATTTTTCAGCAACCTCTCTCTTCGTTTCTGATTTCCAGCATCCGCAGTTCATTCGGTTTGTATTGATAGAATCTCAGCGAAAGGGGAAGATTATTTTTGACTGAGATAAGGAGACAGCGCTTCTCTAAAAGGCTACTGAGTCTTGAATATTTTCTATCCCTGTGGACAGTGACTGTTCTCTCATTAACTGCATTCCAGATTGGAACAGACAAATTACCGGTGGCTAAACGAGACACTGGATCGGAAACCGGATTTGAAATCAACTATGATTAGATTGACCGTAAGGACAGTTTGCAGAGTTTAAACAGGCTGTATAATCTCTTCCTTCTCGAATTTCGTGAGGTCTTATATTGTTACTGAACCAATTTTCAGTCCCTTTAGATTTGGGTCCATGAAACCGTTTGTCATTAAATCTCTGCAGTCTCCACCCTATTCCAATCCATCTCATTCTTTCTTCAGCATTACCCCATTCCAATTGCTCAGAAATCATTACTTTTCTAACATCCTTCCCTTCCGCTGAAGCCCCACCTCCGATTTAACCTTTCCCCTGCCTACTCCCTTGACACCTTTATCATCTCGCTAGAGATGCTGCCTGACCTTATCAGTTTTCTTAGTATGGTCTATGTTTATTTCAGACGAAATAACACCTATCTCCAAGATATATTCTCCAATCCGACTCCTTGGCATTCCGTTTGTTCACAGAGAAAAGCAGTGCCACTCTGTCCAAATTGGCAATGTGCCAAGGGCATCGGTTATTGTGCGGATATTAAAACTCGAATATCTAAAAGCTGTTGAAATTCACGAAGAAATGTATATTGCAATTGGATCTCTCATTGGAATGGGATCTGTAACGGGATAGAATTCAATCTGACCTCTCCCGTGTTCCCGGTGAATCACGCTTCAGAATGCATAAGCAATTACTCTCCAGATATTTTATTCAGAAGAAATTTAACAAAACCACGAATTAAAACAAAATGTAAACTGTGATGTGTGCTGCATGTAGGAAGTCATGTTCTCCCCGTGTCTACGTGGGTTTCCACCAGATGCTCCTGTTTTCTCCCACGGTCTAAAGATTAAATTACTTACAGTGTGGAAACAGGCCCTTCGGCCCAACAAGTCCACACCCGACCCAGACCCATTCCCCTATATTTACCACTTCAGCTGACACTACGGGCAAATTGGAAACCTGCACATCTTCGGACTGTGGGAGGAAACACACGCAGACACGGGGGTATATGCAAACTCCACACAGACAGTTCCTCGAGGCAGGAATTGAACCCAGGTCTCTGGCGCTGTGTAGTAGCAGTGCTAGACACTGTGCTGCCCGTACGATGGGCAGTTTAAGTGGATTGAACATGCTCAATTACCTAAAGTCCCGTGGACGTTTAGGTCAGGTGGATTAGCCATGGGAAATGCGGGGTTACAGTGATAGAATGGGATGCATCTTGCTGGAATGTTTGATGGGCCGAATGGCATGTTTCCAGACCTTAGCGTGTCAATGATTCTATGCTCCTTCACATCTGCCTCTATGGATGAGGTAGACTATCACTTGATCCAATGTCCCCTTGGGTGTGCAAAGGCTGCCAGCGTGATGAAAAACCCCTCCCATCCCGTTAAGATTCTCTTACAACCTCTTCTGTCCGGCACAGGACAGAGATTTTTGAACACACGCAGCAACAGCTTCAAGAGTAGCTTCTTCCCTGCTGTTATTAGACTGCTGAATGGAACTCTCTGACTTCAAATAATTGCTGATATTGTCGATATTGATCTCGCTTTGTGAACCTCCTGTATGCCTCGCTCTGTCTAACGCACCCTGTAATCTGTATGTCATTGTTTGCTGTGATCTGACTGTACTGCTTTTCATTGTATTCAGGTCAATGTGACGACAACCAACCAAATCAAATCCTTATCGAAGTTTATCATGTAATAAGGGGCATAGATAGGAATCATGTTAGCTATCTTTTCCGTGGGACAGGGCATTTCGGGACAAAGGGGCACATTTTTGTAAGGGGAGGGGAGAGAGATTAAAAAGACACGAGGGGCAAAGTTTTCGTGCAAAGTGCACTTCGTGTGTGTAATGAACTTCCTGGGGAGTGATGGATGTAAGTACAATTACAATGTTTAAGAGACATTTCAATAAGGACATGAATAGGAAAGGTTTGGATGGATATCAGCCAGGAGCAGGTAGTTGGGACGAGGTTAGTTTGGGACAATGTTCAGGATGGACTGATTTGACCTAAGGATCTGTTTCCACGCTGTATAATTCTATGGGAAGTTCAGTGAGCAAGTGAGATGAAAATAGGCTGTATAATACCATGTCGAGAAATGGGAGACTTGGTTCCTTCATTTTTGTCTTGAAAGGGTTTCAGAGTTTTGTTAGATTTTTAGAAGATGAGCCTAATCCAGACCCAGAAGCAGCAAAACGCCTTTCTCCCTATCTATTCCAGCAGTTTACATTGTTGCCTCAAAAACTTTCATTACCTCCGATCCTTCTAAATTCCAGGAGCATGATATCCATTGTTAATGCTACATGGAAACGTGAGGAAACGATCAAACCCTTCTGAATCTGTCACAAAAATCTCCAGGACGACAAACATTTTACTTTGATTCTTTTACTCAGGAATTGTAGAATGCCATTCACTTTCTCCAACTTGATAAGCAAAAGAAGGAAAAGACCATTCAGCCCTGTCTGTACGTTATAAAAGATGATGAGGCCATTAGGAATGTACATAGGGATAATAGATGTCCATTCAGGCTGCTTGCACTGACTGCATTATGAAGTAAGTAAGGGCAAATATACTATTCAGAGAATACTTACTCTGTACTTACCATCACATTTTATTTTGAATTGAGCCAGGTATATAGACTTCACTGGATGGTTCACCATTTATTCCCCATTTCCTAATTGTGCTGGAGAATATACTTGAACCATTGCAGTCAATGTGCTCGAAGTAGACCCAGAATGCTGTCAGGCACGGAGTTCCAGGATTTTGATTCAGTGTCGCAGAAAGAACGACAATGAATTTCCAAGTCGGGATAGTCAATTATTGGTGAGAAGCTTGCACATGGAGTTGTTCCCATGGATCTGCTGTTCTTTACCTTGGTAGTAAGTCATGTGTATGGAAGGTGCTGTCTCATGTATGCAACTGAATTTCTGCATTGCGTCTCGTAGAGAGGATACCCTGCTGCTACACAGCGTCAGTGGTGGAGGGAGTGAATATGATGCCAATTGGGTGGACTGACTGAGTCCTGGGTCCTAGATTACTCATCCAGCTGACAACACCACAGTGCCAGCACTTACTCTTCATTAAACAAGCTGGGGTAATATTTCCACTGGATTTCCCCATTAATCTTTGATAGCTATATATTCATCAAGCTGTCTTAAAATGTTATGACACACCTCTGAGGGATGTGGGCCTTAAATCTGGGTGTCCTAGGTCTCTGCGACAACGATACTTATTTCAATCAACCGGTTCGAACATGCTGTGATGTACTTCCAGGGCAGGTTGGCTTGAACCCCGGCCTTCTAACTTCAGATATGTACAGTAATACGATGTCACAAGATTTCCTTTCCCCATTAAGCTTCTAAACTGATGAAACACGGATGTGGTCCATGCAATTTGGTCCGTATAACAGAACTTACTTCTGTTCAGATCAAGCCATCTTGCACCCTGTCCTTAATCCCGAACTGTGAAATATTTAACTCTGAGGTAACATTTGAGGTTGATGTTGCTCATGCCCCAGAGGAATCTGCTCAGAGGAAACTCTATCTATACTTTCCACCGTTGCTGGCAGCCCTTCTATCTCTTCCACTCTTCTCAGGCTCTGGCCTGTATCCTTCCTCTTTCCTTGCCTCTGTTTTGTGGCCAGATGGTGAGTTGACAGTGAATAAGCTGGAAACGTTGTGTGTGAAATGGATACGGGACCCACTCTTCATCTCTGGGAATGTCGATTTGTGAGTTCTGAAGAGCTTCCAAGACAGCAGATGTTTGACGATCGCAGGATGTGCTCATTAGCTGGCGAATGATTTTGTCATTCTTAAAGTGGTGCCTAATAAAAGGCAGAGAAAGAGAGAGTTTTGTTTCTCTCTCTCCCGCAACACTCGGACCCCGAGTGCTGCCAGTTGATTGGAACCTGAACTGACCTGCCCAGTCCACTCCCAGAATGTAATTGATCAGAATGTAATCAGATAATGTTTCTCGGATCATTCTTTCACAATGTTTATAATGGTCCTGTGATCAGTTGATCCGCTGCCTTCATCAAAGATGGACTTTCTCCAGCATTCTGAATCACTGAATTTCAGCATGAATGCTCTCTGGTAATAACAGCAGAGGGAGCAAGTACTCTTTCTTGAGTGCCTGCTTCAGAGGGTGCTGGTACACCAAAGTGCTCATTTTGCGAGTAACTTCTGCCACTTCAGCAAGGTTCCTCTCTCAGGGTTTAGGACCAGCAGCTGCTGACACGGAGCACTTCTGCATGCTTTCCCAAATACAGCAGACACTTGGATCCTGTAGGATGTGGCTCATGACCAGACTTATTGACAAGGTCAATCAGGCCATAATAGGGATAGACTTAAAAACTGCCGCTGGGCCAGTTGGAATGGTGATTAAAGATATAATAATAATTTTGAATAAAGGTAATTATATAATTCCTAGAATATTCTCAAAATGGATTAGAACCGGAAATATTCCCAAATAGATAAAACTAGTCATACAGTGTTCATCCCCAAAACGAATGATAATGAAGAACTAAAACATATAGATAATGGAGACCAATAACTATTGGGACTATCCTGCTCAGGATATTTACGAACAATATGGCAAGGAAATTGAGTGCAGCAATTGATCTGAATAAACGGCAGAAAGGATTTCTCACGAGAGTGTCTGGCTGTGATCAGAACATTAAAATACTAAACAATATCTATAATGCAGCCAAAAAGAAGAAGCAAGAACTGGCGGTAGTGTTTATCGATCTAGCTAAAGCTTCTGATTCTGTGTGACACAATCGTACTATAAGCCCTGAACAGACTATCAGTGCCTGCAAAATTTGTAAAGTTAATAACAAATTTATATACGAATAATTATACAATAATAGATGGATTGTTAATAATAATAGAACAATAGAAGGATGTTACAAAACCAATAAAATTGATATCTTAAAAGGAGCTAAGCAGGGATACTCATTGTCGCCCATTTTGTTTAATATAGCATTAGATACTCTAAGAATTACTTTGGAAGAGGGCAACAAAGGGATTTTGGCTGGAACTGAGAAATAAGAAAGGGATGAACACCATATTAGGATTGTACTATAGACACCCCAATAGTCAGCAGGAAATTGCGAAGCAAATTTGTAAGGAGATCTCAGTTATCTGTAAGAAAAAAGAGGGTGATTATGGTAGGGGATTTTAACTTTTCAAACATCGACTGGGTCTGACATCGTGTCAAGGGCTTGGGTGGAGAGGAATATGTTAAGTGTTAAATTTTCTGGTTCCTAGTATGTGGATGTACCTGCTGTAAAAGGAGCGAATCTTGACCTACACTTGGGAAAGAGGGCAGGGCAGAGGTATCATTGGGGGAGCACTTTGGGGCCAGTGATCACAATTGTATTAGTATTAAATACTGATGGAAAGGGATAGACCGGATCTAAAATTTAAAGTTCTAAATTGGAGGCATGTTGACGGTATTGGGCAAGAACTTTCAAGATAATTGGGGTACAGTTGTAGCAGAAAAGCTGATGGTAGCTGTAGCAGAAGCTGGTGAAGTGCAAACAGGTTCATGCTTCAACAGATGATCCCTGCCTGACTTTTCTCTCTGAAATCTCTCCTGCCTGTAAGAACCTGTATTTGAATTAATCTTTTAGCCAAGGGGTGAGTGTATGGAATGTTGCTGGGTTGAAACAGCTACCTAGTAAAAGTTACTATGTTGGTGTAATAAGTTCTCCTAAATTCCATTTTCCTTTGTTCATGTTTCAACTATAGTGTTTAAATAAATTCTGCTTTACTTAAATCCGAGTAGTTTGACCAGCTGCATCACATTTGGAATATCCACCTCATATCTGCGTTTAAAATAAGAAATCATTAGGGTCTCGTCTACCTTCTTAAGATATTTTGAGGGTGTCTGGAGTGGTCCATAGCATTCCCCTAGTGAAAGAGCTATCATCAGTACTTCCCTCTGCCTTTCTCTCTCCCTCCCATAATGCCATTAACTCTTGCTGCACTCCACCAAGAATCCATCACCTTCACTGATATCTGCAATGGGCAATCACTAGGAACTGCCTGTTTCTCTGGCTGCCTAGTGAATTATTAGGGATTAATAGTGAACACACAGAGGCTAATGCTGAACTCATGAATGTTAGAGATGGGGAAACTTGGGGATTAATGGTAGGGTTGAAATTTAGAAGGATTCAAAGTTAGGATGTGTGAATACACAAATAGGTGTTATAGGCTGTCACTCAACAATCTGGAGCTAAGGTTTCAGAGGCACGATGTAGTTCAGGCTGGAATGTAACAGAATGATCAGACTCTCACCCTCTCTATGGGCCAACCAGTTGCCCAGCGTTGAGCCTTCTATTCCCCGCAGTAGCATCAAACAGCTCTCCAAAACGGTCACGGTGCCAAAGCGAGACTCAAAGTGCCTGGACAAGTTGTTGGTCAGAAGGACACCCTAGTGTATTTCACCACCTGGAAGAGATATTGGTCACACATTCTGCACCCAAGTCACGGGAAAGGACATCCCTTCAGCCTGAGTAACTGCTCTGACTCAAAACTAGCAGAAAAATCATTAAAATTGCCAAGTCAACAGTGTCATAACCAAAAGAAACTGATCTTTATGGTTACCGACAGAAAGGTAGGAATGAGAAGTATAAAAGTCAGGCAATTCTTTCTCCACACCTTTTGGTCTTCAGTTTATAATCAAGATGTTAAAAGCATCAGACAGGGAGCAAATATATTGACAAGGATGAGCTCAGAGCTGGAAGAATGAAGGAGCTGGAAGACAAAAGCAAATCTTTTAAAAATTTGAAACGTATTTATAAATTTGCGTGGGTTTCCTCCGGGTGCTCCGGTTTCCTCCCACAGTCCAAAGATGTGCAGGTCAGGTGAATTGGCCATGCTAAATTGCCCGTAGTGTTAGGTAAGGGGTAAATGTAGGGGTATGGGTGGGTTGCGCTTCGGCGGGGCGGTGTGGACTTGTTGGGCCGAAGGGCCTGTTTCCACACTGTAAGTAATCTAATCTAATCTAATCTAATCTAATCTAATCTAATCTAAAGACTAGTGAACTCAGTTGGTTAGATGGCTAGAGTATGGGTTTCAGAAGAATTTCAACAGCAGAGAACAATTCCCCTTCTGCTGGGTGTTGACCCAGAACCTGCCTCTTCACCCTGTTTCTCAGACTGAAAGGCAACTGCCACTGACGAACAAAAAAGAGCCAAGGAAAGAGCTCAGAATGAAGCATCAGCAAACAAGGACCTACCCTGAGGGTCAACATATATTGAAGTAGGAATACTTGTCTAAGCTACAGAAAGAATGCTTGCTGATGTTTGATCCTGTTTTCATCTGCAGTCTGTTACTGACAGCTTGCCATCTTCTTCCCTTTCTCTGGGTGGGGGAGGCAGTTCCTGAGTCAACCTCAACCAAGATGGGTACTGACTTTGCACTGTAAGCAATACACTGAATGGGTGAGTTAGCCAGCTGGCTGAGTCAAACAGCACCTAGTTACTGAGAAATCCATTTGGACTTCGAGACAAACAGCCCACAAATAAAGTGCTAAGAATGTGGACGGGTGCTACCATCACCAGTGTTTGTAATGTTTGAGTTAAGGATGAGAGATTAGTAATTTAGGGAGATGACAGTTAAGTGAGGAAAGGCAGGAAGGTTACAGGTACAATATCAAAGACTGGGCTGTTTCCACTACATGAAAAAGGTGTGAGATCCGTCCTGCGTTCCACATGCAACTCTTGGTGCAATGGAACGACTCCAGTTCAAGACGTGCTCACTGTCCATTGTATTGCAGGCAACATCAGAAACCACCCAACCAAGCAGTGCCATCAGCTGACAGCCATTACTCACTCCCAGGCTGAAGGTATCCTGCCGAGAATGGAACTGGGAAAACTCAGCACATGCAGCAGGATTGGATCACATGGTTGCTCTCCATCGTATGGGAGAGGAAAGGTGAGGGATATTACTGGATGGGAGCTGTACACTGCAGCACTGACCAGCAGATCAGATCATCAATCAGGTCCAACACCCCAGAGACTCTTCCGACATTCCTGCAAAAATCCTGTTCCATATTTCCATGAGATTAAACATTCCTGCACTAAACTCCAGGATGATTAAACACCTCTGTTTCTACAAACCTCCAGGATTAAAGTATCCCATTTCCACATTCCACGTGATTAAATATTCCCACACCTATATTTCTCCTACCTTTGGCCAAGCCGAGGACATCTGCTTAACTGAATCCTCTGACAAACACCACTCCATCATAAGAGTCCAAACTAATTTCTGCACAAATTTTGATAATTGTCACATCCCAAACCTACAGGAGGATGGAGTCAGGTTTTACTAAGCATCTACCACGACACATGCTACGACTCCTGTAACTTTGATATTACCCTTGCGGTCACTCACATTCATTTCTTGTGTTCAAGATGGCGTCGATGCACAGCAACTCTTTGCAAGTTCTCGACGCAGATCTTATTCTTACACATCTTACAATCGTTCTGTTCTTAAAGTTCAATTCAAAACCTGATAGAATAATGAACAATGTTTGCTTAAAACTGCTTGCAGGTCAGATAGTCCCAATATAGACACTGGATCCTGCAGCAAACCGACCAGCTTCCCGCAGGTCCAACCTTCCAGACTTCGGGTAAACCCAGAACTGAGGCCCAACAAGTCCAGTAACAGTACCTGGCCCAATGGTGACCCAACTCCAAGGAAGCCTGCCCCATACCGAGCAATTCAAATCAAACTAATGTCCAAATCCAGGACCTAGATCTCAGCTCTGTCCTCTGCAACTGGATTCTTGACTTCCTGACCACAGACTGCAATCAATGAGAATGGGTAACAGCACCACTTCCATAATAATGCTCCACACCAGTGCCCCGCAAGGCTGTGTACACAGCCCTTTACTATATTCCCTGTACACTCATGACTGTGTGGCCAAATTTCATCCTAAATCCATCTGCAAGTTCGCTGATGACACCACAGTTGTAGGGCAGATCTCAAACAATGACGAGACAGAATACAGGAAAGTGATAGCATGCTTAGTGGTGTGGTGTAAAGATAATAGTTTCTCCCTCAATATCAGCAAAACTAAAGATCTGGTCATTGACTTCAGGAAGCAAGATGAGGGCATGTCTCTACCTACATCAATGGACCTGAGGTGGAGATGGAAGAGACCGTCAAGTTCCTGGGGAGAGACGATCACCAATCTGTCCTGGTCACCCACATTGGTGTGATTGTCAAGAAATCACAAAAACATTTATTTTTCATCGGAGGCTAAGGAAATTAAACATGTTCACAAAGACTTTTACTGATTTTTATAGGTGCATCATAGGATGCATCACAGTTTGGTATGGTAACTGCTCTGCCCAGGACTGTAAGAAACTCCAGAGAATTGTGAACACAGCGCTGACCATCATCCAAGCTAAGCTTCCATCTATTAACTCCATCTACACATTTCTCACTGCCTTGGAATGGCAGTCAACATCAAAGATCACTCGCAGCCTGGATATAATCTTGTCTAATCTTTTCTGTCAGGAAAGTTTAAACACAGGTCCAAAGAGATTCAAGAACAGCTTATTCCCTGCTGATACTAAACTTTGAAATGGAGCTCTCAAATTAACATTGATCTCGCTCTTTATGCACTTTCTCTGCAGCCGTAACATTATATTGCTCATTCTGGTCCATCACCCTTATTGAAGATCTGGATCCCGGGGGAGATCTCTGTCTGTTCTGTGATCGGTCAATAAGAGCTCACAATTTATCTGGTTCTTTAAGACTTCATTCTTTATTTCTTCATATGGCTGGGTACAGCGCGTCCAGGAACACAGGAGTTGAGCACTTCCGTATTCCTCAGAGGAGCCGCACTCATGCCTTAAACCAAAGACATTTTTATACTTTTCTTATGGGCCATGATCACACAGTATATTCAAACAATTACCAGTCAATACACGATAACTGCTTTATTTGACAGTTACTTGGTCCAATGATATTTCCCGGGAACCAACTTTATTTTCCAATACTTAGGTCACCCTTATCTCTCACTAACTGAGCCATTGCATCTGCACCAGAAGTTCAGTCAGGATGGCTATTAATGTCTTATCTAGTCACGTTATTTCTATGGTTTAAAGGGTTCATTGTTTGCTAATCTCTATTGAAGCAGACTGTGTTTAGTCACTTATGCAGCTATAGCAGAATTAGCAGTTAGTAACTTAAAAGCCATTTTATGCAGCTTTGCAGGCTAGAAACCATTTTGTCATGTTATTTGCACAGAGAAGTCATCTTGTTGCCACCGAGGTTATTAAAGGCATCTGTTAAGTGGTTGCCCCTGACTACAACTAGTCACCTTAACCTGTATTCAGGTTTCAGATCCTCACTTACATATTTTGTACGATATGATCTACCTATACTGCACACAAAACAAGACTTTTCACTATACCTAGGCACATGCAACAATAATAAATCAAATCTGTCAAGTAACATGCCCTCTTCCAATGCACTATTCAAAAGATGCACTGCGGAAGGTCACCAAGACTCCTTCCACAACATCTTCCAAACTCAGGACCACGTCCATTGAGCAGGTCAAGAGCTGCAGAAACAACCGCTCCTCTCCCACCACCCCTCCCCTCACCACCAAAAGAAAAACCGGCAAGCTCCCCTCCAACTTACCTGACGGCCTGATTTGGGATATACAATTGGGAGTTTCTTCAGTGTCTCAGAGTCAAAATCATTAAACATCTTCCTGAATGGCACTGTGGATGCCTCTGCATTCTAAAGACAGCAGCAGTTCAAGACAGCACCTCCCTATCACCTTCTCACTGTTTTACCTTACCTGGTGACACCCAGAGCCGAAAGAGGGTCCTGTACAACACCCCACATGGACTGGCAATGGATTCCTCAGTTTCCCACCCCACCTGCCTGCCTAGGGGTTGCAAACCCACCTGGCAGTGGAAACATTTCACTTCCTATCTATTTCCTCTCACCTGGAATCCAGCCATGACAAGCGATGCCACCAACTCTCTGTCACCAGGGCAACAACCCCTAATGAAATCAGCCCCATTATAGCCCGTGTGCCATCCTGATCAATATCTGTGGTCTGTTGGGTCAGCAGAAATTATTCTCAGCTCCTACAGGAATTATTCTCAGCCCATACAGGAACTGGGCAAAAACAAGGACTGCAAATGCTGGAAATCAGAACCTAGATTAGAGTGGTGCTGGAAAAGCAGCTCAGGCAGCATCCGAGGAGCAGGAAAATTGACGTTTCAGGCAAAAGCCCTTCATCAGGAATAGAGGCCAGGTGCCTGCAGAGTGGAGAGGGTTGGGAGTGGGGAGAAAGTAGCATAGAGTATAATAGGTGAATGGGGGTGGGGATGGAGGTGATAGGTCAGAGAGGAGGGTGGGGGAAGTTGCAAAGAGTACAGTGGGTGAATGGAGGTGGGGATAAAGGTGATACGTCAGAGGGTGGAGTGGATAGGTGGAAAGGAAGATTGGCAGGTAGGACAGGTCATGAGGGCGGTGCTGAGCTGGACGGTTGGAGCTGGGGTGAGGTGGGGGAAGGGGAAATGAGGAAACTGGTGAAACCCTGCCTCTACAGGAAATGATCATGCTTGGTATACTGAGCTGTAGGGCATATCAGAGCCTTAGCTTGTGCAATATAGTCATCAGGCCAGAGCTGTAGATTAATGCTGACCTGAACCACCCCACCTCCCACCTCTCCTCCCACCTTCCCCCCCACCCCCGACACCTCCTCCCCAACCACACACACAATTCATCACAGACTATAGATGGATGGCAGGATTCTCCAACACTGTGTGGAAAACATAGAATCTCTACAGTGGAAGTAGGAAATTGGCCCTCCGAACAACATCCCACCCAGTCTCACCCATCCCTGTAACCCTCTACTTTCCATGGCTAATCCGCATAGCCGGCACATCCTTGGATACTATAGGCAATTTAGCACCACCAATCCACCTAACCTGCACATCTTTGGACTGTGGGAGGAAACCAGAGTACTCGGAGGAAATCCATGCGGACACATGGAGAAAATGTGAGCATACATAGATAGTTACCTGAGAGTGGAATCGAACCCGACTCCTACCACTGTGAGGCAGCAGTGCGAATCACTGAGCCACCATGCTGCCCAACTCAATACCATACCAGGTGACAGCAGCTCACTTCACATAGGCTGTGGATGGAGAACACACAAATTAAGAGAACTAGTCCCTTCAGCCCCTCAGACCTACTTGGTTATTCAGTATAGTCAGGCTGATTTGATCATGGCCTGAACTCCACATTCCTGTCAACACCAAACCCGCCCACAATATATTTCAAGACTCTGCCTCCATTGCTCTCTGGGGAAGTTGGCCACACATTAATGAACGTCAAAGGCAACATTGCTTCTCCTGAATTTTGAATGAAACACTCCTCATTTTTAAACTCATGCCCTTCACAAGGGACAACATTTTGCCAGTATCCACCTGGTCAAGTGCTCTCAGGGTCTTGGATGCTTCAGTAAGACCATCTTCTAATCTCCAATGAATATAGGCCCAGCCTGTCCACCATTTCCATTTCCTCATCTGATCTACTGCCAGTTTCAGGAATCCAATTAAGTGCATGGTCTCTTTTGCATTTACAGCATTTATTTGATATGAAGACCAAGGGGGTGCAGTGTACTCCAGAACTGGCTGCACCAATTCCTTGTACAACATAAGCAAAATTTAGGAACTCAATTTCCCTTACAATAAATGATACAATTTCCCTTAAAATACACTGGCCTTTCTATCACTTGTTGCAGCCACATGCTCGCTTTGTGGTCATGGACTGTGATACTCAGGTCCCTCTGTACTGCAACATTATCGGCATGTAAATAAAATGTCAGCTTTCTGTTTGCGTTTTTCCACATCATCCTCCATTTGCCAAATTTGCCCAGCTATTTAAAAAGAACTATGCCCCTTTCCATACTCACGCCCTCCTAAAGTTTCTTTCCTGCCTATGTTTGTATCATAAGCACATTTAGCAACCATCCATTTGGTCCTTTTATCAAGTCTTTAATATATTTTGTGAAAACATGAGGCCCCAACACTAATCCCTGTTGCATATCACTCATTGCATCTTGGTGGTAAAAACAATGACTGCAGATGCTGGAAACCAGATTCTGGATTAGTGGTGCTGGAAGAGCACAGCAGTTCAGGTAGCATCCAAGTAGCTTCGAAATCGATGTTTCGGGCAAAAGCCCTTCATCAGGATCCTCATTGCATCTTGTTGATCTGGAAATGACCCACCAATTCCTATGCTGTTGCCTATAGCCAACCAATTCTCGATCCAAACAAATATGTTATAGCCCACACCAGAGACCTGTTTTATATTTAACCAGTCATGTGGTACCTTGTCATAGAATCATACAACACATAAGCAAACCCTTCAGTCCAATTCCCAATTTGATTTATTCCCATTTACATATCCCTCCAAACCCTTCCTAATCATATACTCATGCCGATGCCTTCTACAATCTAGTAATTGTGCTCACCTCCACCACTTCCTCTGGCAGCTTGTTCCAAAATGTTATACCCTCTGCGTGAAAGTTACCCCTCAGGTCCTTTTGAAATTTTTCTCCTGTAACCTTAAACCAATACCTGGTAGTTTTGGACTCCCCCACCATATCCATGCCTCTCATGATTTTATAAATCTCTATAATGCTCTAATGCTCAAGGGAAGAAAGCCCCAGCTTATTCAGCCTCTCCTCACAACCCAAACCATCCATTCCTGGGAACATCTTTATCAATCTTTTTTGCATCCTCTCAAGTTTAACCACATCCATCCCATAGAAGGATAACTAGAATTGTATGCAGTATTCTAAAAGTAGCTTCACCAGTGTCCCCAGCTGTCTGCCACATCTCCGGCACCAAATCCAGTCCCTCAGCAAACAGCATTTCAATCACTGTGAAAAGAGAAGAATGGAAAAATGGAAAGTCAGTGCTGTGCTTTTCCAGCACCACACTCTCAACTCTGATCCCCAGCATCTGCAGTCCCCAGCAATGTCCTGGTCAGCTGCAACATGACATCTCAACTGCTGTACTCCATGATCTGACCAATAAGGCAAACATGCCATGCACCACCTTGACCACCTTGTCTACCTGCAACTCCACTTTCAAGGAAAGTACCTTCACCCCGAGGTTTTTCCTTCCTCTTTTATTGGCAACACTCTCCAGGTCCTTACCATTAATTGTGTGAATTCTGACCTGGTTTGTCTTACCAAAATGCAACACCTCATATTTATCTAAATTAAACTCTATCTGCCACTCCTTGGCCCTTGACCCAGCTGATCAAGATCTCTGGAATTTTAGATAATCTTCGCTATCCCCTATACCACCTATTTTGGTGCCAGCTGCAAACATACTAACGATTAAGTTGGCTTCTGGAAAATCAAGAACACCACATCCCCCATTATTATGCAATATCACTTTCTCATAGAACTCTTATAGTCTAAAATGATTTACCTTTCACAAAACCACGGTGACTGCATCTGATCTTATGTGCTCCACTTTCAAGAAGAGATTCCAGCACTTCCCTTTGACACACGTTAAATTAAGTGGCCAGTAGGTCCCTACTTTCTGTTTCTCTCCTCTCCTAAACAGAGGGTGGGATACTTATGTGCTCTCCATATACAGCTCACTACCAGATCAGGGGGCTGGAATGGAGAGGAAATCTGGAGTTTAGCAAACATATGGATTGTCAGAGCTGCCTTAATCAGAGGTGCGCTGTAGTTTGGCTGTAAATTCCATGAGAAATGGTCACTCCCGACAGAGCAAGTAGTCACTCACCTTGCTCTGAGGGCCTTGCTTAGTGGTTGATTCAATTCTCCAGCACTGAAGGCCAGCAACTCTATACCGAGCACTCACTTGGCCCCCAACTGTCTGCGACACCTCTGCCACTAAACCCAATTTCTTGGTAAACAGCATTTTAATCAATGTGAAAAGAGAAGAATGAAAAGTCAGTGCTGAGATTGTGAGTGTCACAGAATCATAGAATCCCTTCAGTGCAGATAAAGGCCATTTGGCCCATCAAGTCTGCATGCATCCTCCAAAGGCCGACCCAACCCTCCTCCATCCTATCCCCATAATGCAACATTTAACATAGCTAACCCACCTAACTTGCACAATTCTGGATACTAGGGGGGCAATTTAACATGGCCAATTGACCTAACCTGCACATTCTTGAACTGAGAGAAAACAGGCACATCCAGACAAAACCTTCACAAACAGAGAAAGTGTGTGCAAACTCCACACAGTCAATCAACCAAGGCTGGAGTTGAACCCAGGTCCCTGATTCTGTGAGGCAACAGTACTAACCACTGAGTTGTCATGTCAGTGGAGAGGACAGGAGACTTTAGGACTTGAATACTGGATTCTGTGGGACAGTGACCAGGCAATGGACAGATGTCTCAAAGGCAGAAGAAAATGGGGCAGTGCGTGAGTGAGATATCAAGTCCCCAAAATCTCCAAGAAATTGGCTGATCAATCAGAAGGTGGTTGCTGGCACCCAATTGGAGACAAACCGTGAGGAGCTGTTCCTCCAACTGGAGATTCTGCTGCTCACCCCAGGTTCCTCCAAGCACACATTCCCTCTCTCCGGCTCTTGTTGCTCATGAAATCAAGAAATGAAGTCTCTGGTTGGAGGGTCAGCAGCTGGTGGGACAGAGGATCCCTTGCACTGGAGAAACCACAGGATTTGTTTCAGTTCCTGCTGCTGTCACAAGAAGACTGTGCCCATATTGCCATCAGTCACTTCAAGAAGTAGAGCATTATACCCAGCTAGTCTTACGGGGTCTGGGGGACAGCTAGCTGGGCACAAGGTCCTGAGGTTTTGGACTGATGTATCCCAGTAACCAAGCTAGATGGCATGCCCCAGTAATTCAGCTAAAAGCTAACATGGCACAAGATCAGAATGGGCCACCTCACAATCTGGGATGGGTTGGAAAAGCAATTGAGTGCCATGCCCCAGGAATTTTTGACAATTGAACAATTATATGGCACTTTTGACATAATGAATGGGTTCCAAGGTGCTTCGCACAAACATAAGCAAATTGTCAACCAACTGACCAAATGCACGTTCAAAGGTAGGTTTTAACAAATATCTTCAAGATGTCAAGAGGTGGGGGGTGTGAATTCCAGAGATTGGGTATCTAGTTTATTGAAAGCCTGACCACTAATGGTGGAGCAATTAAAATCAGGGATATACAATGAGATATCAGACAGAGTGTGTAGATCATAGAACCCCTACAGTGTGGAAACAGGTCATTCCGCCCAACAAGTCCACACCCACCCTCCAAACAGTAACCCAGACCCAGTCCCCCTACCCTATTACTCTACATTTACCCTTGATTAATGCACCTAACCTACACATCCCTGAACACTCTGGGCAATTTAGCGTGGTCAATTCACCTAACCTGCACACCTTTGGATTGTGGGAGGAAAACCATGCAGAAATGGGAAAATGTGCAATCTCTACACAGACAGTCACCTAAGGCTGGAATCAAAGCCGGGTCCCTGGCGCTGTGAGGCACCAGTGAGCTAACGTGCTGTCCCAAATTGGATATAAAAATCGCTTGATGATAGAAGACAGAGGATTGTTGTTCAGACTGGAGGCCAGCAGTGTGCCACAAGGATAAGTGCTGGGTCCACTGTTCCTCATCATTTATATAAAACAATTCAGATGAAAACATAGGAGGTATGATTCATAAGTTTGCAGATGACACCGAAATTAGTAACACAGTGAATGGTGAAGAAGGTTTTCTGAAAAGTCTTGATCAACTGTGCCAAGGAATGGTAAATTGAGTTTAATATAGATAAATGCATGATGTTGCAGTCCTCTGTCCGAGGGTTCAAATTCGAGTGGCAGGGGCTGGTAACCAGAGCAGCAGGTCTGCAAGTGCAGAGATTGAGGGGAAGGTAGATGTGAAGACCAGTAAATCAAACAGAAAAGGAGAGGCAACGACAAGTAAATGAACACGATGGTACTTGTAGGCTGAAGTGTGTTTATTTCAGTGCAAGGAGTATTATCAGTAAGGCAAATGAGTTTAGAGCCTGGGTCAGTACATGGGACTATGATGGTGTGGCCATTACAGAGACTTGGTTGAGGGAGGGACAGGACTGACTGCTCAATGTTCCAGAGTTTTGTTGTTTTAGATGAGATATGGAGAAAGGTAAAAGAAGTGGAGGAGTTGAATTGCTAATCAGGGAGAATGTTACATCTGCACTCAGAGGACATGCTGGAGGGCTCATCCACTGAGTATGGGTAGAGGTAAAAAATACGACAGATGCAATCACTCTGATAGGTTTATGCTATAGGCTCCCCAACAGCCACCAAGAGATTGAGGAACAATTGTGTAGGCAGATTATAAGGTGCAATAAAAACAGAGTTGTCATAGTGGGTGATTTTAACTTCCCCAATATTGACTGGGACACCCTTAGAGCAAGAGACTGGGCTTAATTTGTTATGTGCATCCAAGATGGTTTTTTGAACCATTATCTGGATAATCCAACTAGAGGAGGGGTCATACTGGACATTGTGTTGGCTAAGGAGCCTGGCCAGATGACTGACCTTTCAGTGGGAGAGCATTTTGGAAACAGTAACCACAATTCAAGTTTTAAGATAGCTATGAGAAAGGACCTTGCGGGAAGGTTCTCACTTGGAATAGGGCAAATTACATCAGCCTTAGGCAGGAGCTAGGGAGTGTGAATTAGGAAGAGCTGTCATCAGGCAAGTTCACATTTGACCAGTGGGAATTGTTTAAAGACCTGCTGGGGAGAGTTCAGGACTGGTATGTTCCAGTCAGGAAGGAAGGACAAGGATGGCAAGGTAAGGAGCCCTTGGGTAATGAGGGAAGTTTGAATTTAATCAAAAGGATAAATGAAGCAGATGTAAAGTTTAGGATGCTTTAATCAGACAGGGCCTATGAAGAATATAAGGAAAGCAAGAAGGTACTCAAGCAGGGAATTAGGAGAGCAAGAAGGGACCATGAAATGTTGGATTGAGGAGAATCCCAAGGCATTTTATTAATACATTAAAAACAAGAGGATACCGAGGAAGAAGGTAGGGCCACTCAAAGAGATAGGAGGGAACTTGTGCTTGGAGGCAGAGAATGTGGGTGAGATTCTAAATAAATGTTTTTCATTAGTATTCCAAGAAAATGATTTGGAGGTTAGGGAGGTTTATATGGAGCATGCTAGGGTATTCTGAGATCAAGAATGAAGAGGTGTTCAATCTCTTAAAGAGCAGGGCTCAATAATATTTACGTGAAGTTATTGAGAGAGGCAAGAGAGGAGATGTCTGGGGCCTTGTTTCCTTGCTAGCCACTGGAGACGTCCTGGAGGACTGGTGAGTCGCTATCGTTGTTCCTCTGTTCAAGGAGGGAAATAGGGATAATGCAGGAAATGACAGACTGGTGAGTCTCACATCGGTGGTTGGGAAGCTATTGGAGAGGATTCTTCGGGGTAGGACTTGTGCACATTTCGAAAAGTGTGGCCTAATTAGGGACAGTCAATGCGGCCTTGTTCAGGGCAGGCCATGTCTTACTAACTTGATTGATTTTTTTGAGATGACCAAGTTAATCAATGAAGGTAGAGCAGTGGATGCTATTTACATGGATTTTAGTAATGCTTTTGACAAGGTCTCTTATGGTAGGCTGATCCAGAAGATTAAATTGCACGGGACCAGTGGTGACTTGGCACCATGGATTCAAAATTGGCTTACCCATAGAGTTTTGAAAGGGTGTTTTACAGACTCAAGGTCTGACGAGTGGTATCTGTATTGCGACCTCTGCTGTTTGAGATGAATATAAGTGACTTAGATGAAAATGTAGATGGGTCGGTTAGTACGTTGCAGATGATATTAAGGTTAGTGGAGTTGCGAATAGTGTCGAAGGTTACAAAGGATGTATCCTTTGTGGGATATAGATCAGTTGCAGATCTGGGTGGAGAAATGGCAGATCGAGTTTAATCTGGACAACTGAGAGATACTACACTTTTGGAGATAAAATGTTAAGGAAAGCATAAGATGAATGATAGGACCCCGAAAAGCATTGACGTACAGAAGGATCTTCAGGGTCCAAGTCCACAGCACTAGAGGTGACTATGCAAGTTGATAGGGTGGGAAAGGCGACTTATGACATGTCTCCCTTACCATGTTTGAAATCTCTATGTCCTGGACTGTTGAGCTACCAGTCCTAATCTTCCTTCAACCTGTATAACACTGTAATTTAGTGATGGGACAGGTGTGTCTCTGAATAAAACTGGGGTCCAGTACTGTTGGGGAGAGGCCTGTCACTATATAACATGGGGACAACAGTGCTTGTAGAGACGAGTGTATCGCTGTATAACACTGGGGTACAGGACTGGTGGAAACAGGTCTGTTACTGTTTAATGCTGGGACACAATATTGGTGGGACGGGAAATGTTGACCACTTTAGCACAGCCTGGTGGGGAAAGAGCAACTTCTGCATAACACTAGGGGGCAGTACTGATGGGAACGGGTACAGCTTTACATTAGGGTAAAGCACTGGTGAGGACAGATCTGGATTATTTGACACTGGATTACTGTACTGTTGATGATAGGTCCATCATTTTAAAGCACTGAATTATAGTTGTTGTCAGGACAGATCTCACTTTATAACAATAGTGTAATGTGTCAGTGAGTCTGTGTCGCTCAATGTATAACATGACGGAGGAATAATTCTCTTTCAAAGCAAGATCTCCAACATATTAATTTCTGGATTACTACCTGAACTATGGACAAACTGCACACATGGCTCAAAGAATAGAGTGGGTAGTGTGCATTTAAGTTCATGTAAAATGACATCAATAGAAAGGAGGCGAAAGTGAGTACTGCAGATGCTGGAGATCAGAGTCAAGATTAGAGTGTAGTTGGAAAAGCACAGCAGGTCAGGCAACATCCGAGGAGCAGGAGAATCAATGTTTCGGGCAAAAGCCCTTCATCAGCCATTCCTGATGAGGGGCTTTTGCCCGGAACATCAATTCTCCTGGTCCTCGGATGATGCAGGACCTGCTGTGTTTTTCCAGCACCACTCTAATCAATGGAAAGGAGCTGTTCTGGTGAGAAGGGCTACATTTCCAATGTGCTGGGACCAGCGTGGTGGCATATTGAAAAATTACGCCTGAAGAGAGGAGTTTTATCTGATTTGGGGAATGGGAGTAGGGTTTGAAAGAGACCTTGTAAGTTTACAAAGTGAGAGAGCATGGTTGCATTACTAGGCAGCTCTTCAGATAACAATACCTGACTATGTCTGTTCATATATCCTTGCTTCAGAGATGTGCAGAATGGGGACAGTGTTACTATAGGGGAGTGTAGACCTCTTAGTAAGACTGCATTTTTATGTCCTTAAGATCACCAAATCTGCAGGGGCAAAGAAACGATGCCAGAAAGTTTGAAAATGACTGTAAAGTAAATTAGTCTCAATAAAGTATTTATGAACAGGCAAAAAAAAACCCAGAGAGGGACGAGGAAGGACAGTGTATACAACAGCAAAACATAAGATCAAAGGGGGGAAAAATGCTAACAAGGCAACCTCAATAGTTCTTAACTTGAAGATGTGTAGCCTTCAGTACAAAATAGAAGAATCAGTGACATAAATTCAGGTTAACACTAATGATTTTATACACATTATGGAGACGAGAGGATCAAAACGGGGAACTAAATTTTCATTTTAACTTTTTGAAAGGACAAACAGGAAGTAAAGGATGATGGGGTAGTATTGTTGATTAGATTACTTACAGGGTGGAAACAGGCCCTTCAGCCCAACAAGTCCACAGCGACACGCAACCCACCCAGACCCATTCCCCTACACCTAACACTACGGGCAATTTAACTTGGCCAATTCACCTCACCTACACATTTTTGGACTGTGGGACAAAACCGGAGCAAACCCACGCAGACACGGGGAGAACATGCAAACGCCACACCTGAGGTGGAAACTGAACCCAAGTCTCTGGCGTTGTGAGGCAGCAGTGCTAACCACTGTGCCACCGTGCCCCACCATGTTACTTCATTGGGACAATGTAGGGCAGCAAGAATCCCTATGGGAGGAGATAAGAAATAACAAGGGAATGATGACACTGGTAGGAATAGTCAAAAGTTCCCCTATGTGATAGGCCGGAAAATAAATTGGAAGATAATGAAGGCATGTAAGAAAGTCAGTACATTAATCATAGGTAACTTCATTTTTCACGTAAATTGGGAGAGTCAGATTGGCTGTAAGGAATAATTCATGGGTGGATTTGAGACAGTTTCTGAGAATAATATGTTGTGGTTCTTACCAGGAATCAAACTACTTTTATCTGGTTTTATGTAAGAAAGCAGGTTTAAGAAATTACTTCAGAATAGAAAGATCCCTTTGGAAACAGTGATCATCACATGCCAATGTTTGGGTAATGGAGAAAAGGCATGAAAGCAGCGTTTAGAATGATTAGATCATCCATATCTAATTGAATGGCAGAGCATACACAATGGGCTGAATGGCCCACTTCTGCGGTATGTCTTACTGTCTTATGTTTCGTCCATACTCTTGGCTGGTGCAGCCTCATCATCTGCCATGAATCATTCTCTAACCTTGCCAACAATCTCCAATAAACAGAACAAGCTCCTCCTCAGCATTTATGAAGTGCCTCAATTCAGGAATGTCTTCTTGCCCTGGCACTGAGTCTCTGCTTGTCCTGCTTGGTAAAGTGTGGGGTCAATGGCACGCGAAGTTACACCTAACTCTCCTTGCCTGCAGGTATTTCCATGATACATTCAAGCTAGCTATTCACCTGTTTCATCAAGGCACACATCCAAGGCAAACCTACCCACACCTTGGTCTAAAGTGCCATCTGCTGTTAAAGTTAATTGTGTATTCACTTTTCTGGGATAGCTGTTCACTTAGCACATGTGTATGCTGACTGTATGAGATACTGACCCTCAACCTCATAGGTCACTGATCCACTTCCTACACTGGATCAAGCTGTGTCCCATGAGCCTTACTCACCTCATTTGCCAACTTCTTCTTGGCCACCTTGATGCTATCTTCAGGATGGAACACAGTTCCTGTTGGCCTGGAGGAGAACATGCGGAGAAGCATTGCCAAATCATGGGGCTGGATTACCTAGGCAGTCAGACATCACTTCAAATAACAAGGCTCTCTCATACAGGGGAATTGACGTTTCGGGACGTTTCACAAGAAGGGCTGATGCCCGAAACATCAATTCTCCTGTTCCTTGGATGCTGCCTGACCTGCTGCGCTTTTCCAGCAACACATTTTCAGCTCTGATCTCCAGCATCTGCAGTCCTCCCTTTCTCCTCTCTCATACAGGGGGCAGTATTGTGGGAGCTTCTTTAACAGATGCCGCATTGTCAGTTGATGCCAGGTTTCAGCAATGAAAAGCTTCTCTAAATCACATGTTTCCAGTGCGCGGCACGACCAGTTAGAATTTCAAGATAACCATGTGAGAAAGACCAAAAAGCAAGAAACCTAAATGGCATACCTATCTGGTTAAGATGTCATGATTAATATACATGATTAAATTCAGGTAAGTTGGTTTCTATGTATCTTTTACTGTTGACAGTCTCTATCCGTTAGTGTTACTGAGCACAGGTGTGTTTGCATGGGTTTGTGAATGCTTACATATGGTTTCCGATCCCATTAATTATTACTGTGTCTGTGTCTACCTTTTATTATCACTAGGCTGTTTTTGTTTGTGTTACCATTGGTTGTGTGTTTCTATGAGTCTGTTTATACACTGCTCCTATTCATGTTTGCAATGTGAATTGGGCAATGTTAAAACAGTAATTACATTCATCTATTAAAGCTCATATTGCTTTTGTGTAAGTCTGCTAATGTTTCACAAAACTTTCCATAACTTGACAACATTCAAAGGAGTCATTGGTAACTTTCATTTCAAATTTTAGTTGATAATTTTTTGAGGAACTTGAAACACTTCATGCTGTGGGCTGGTTGCATGATATTCCCATCAGAGCTTAGCTAAACTTGCCAGTTCTACCAAAATTTTCAATCCTCCATTCAAATAGGTCACCTCCTCTGAGGGATGTCGTCTGTTTCATTGTCATAGCAAATGAACCTTAATATGTAAAGACTCGGATCATTAGTGAGAATGAGATTTGATGATAATCTTCAGTTGTCTCACCATTTATGAATTTTACAATTACTATAAATACATGTTTTAAAACATTCTTCAGCTGCACTGTCCACTTGACAACCATCAATCCTTGTTCATGGATTGTCATCTTGCAGGCTTGAGTATTCCATTGATTCTAAGAGTGTTACTGTCAGGAGTTCTGATGGTAAGGTCAGTGAGGACAAACCAGACAAAAGGCAATTCAAAACAAGTCCACAGTAGTGACCCAGGCAGAAGACATTCAATTGATATCAGCGGCTGTGATGGCAGGTAAAGGCTGCAGCAGGCAAGAGACCCAGTAAAATAAGCATCCTTGGTGACTTCAACACCAGGGTCAAAAAGGAAATCCAATTCTGAAAAGGAACGTCAGAAAGGAAGGACTTCTTGCAGGCACCCATGATCAAAGGACAGGCACATGATCAACCATGCCATCATTCGATCTCAAGACCAAAAGGGTATCTTCTTTACCAAAGTAATGACCAGTTCATCAAATGCCACCAGAAGCAGCTGAAAACAAATAAACAGTTCAGCAGAAAGCTCAATGTTGAGTGGCTTCAAGTACCAAGCAAAAAATGATCTTCCACAATATCTTAATTTAAAGACAGATTTTAAAGAATGCAGTCACTAACTTTTTCAGAATATATGAAGCAAATTATATCCAGAATGATTTCCCTTCAGGTGTACACTGTGCAAGGTGCTAATGGAAGGAACAATTTTATCACAGTATCGATCATGAGGGGCAAAGTATCTGACAAACTAATGGGACTGTAGGCAGGCAGGTTGTCAGAATCTGACCGTCTATTCCACAGCACAGACCACAACAATGTGGTTGACTCTCAACTGCTAACAGAAATGGCATAGCAAGTATTTAGTTCTATCAATCGCTACAAAGTCTTCACAAAGCAATGAAACCAGACAGACTGTCTGACATCGATATAGAAAAGGCAATAGCGAAACAATCTGATTAGCCCTGTAAAGACCTGTTTTGAATTTTGAAGGATGAGGCTGCAGAGATTGCAGAGATATTGATCAAAATATTCTAGAACTCATTGGATTCGGGGAGGGTTTCAGTGGATTGAATGTGGCACCCCTGTTGAGGAAGGGAAGAATATAGAAAGCAGGAAGTTACCCTAATATTTGTTGTGGGGAAAAATCCTTGAATTCATTATTAAGGAAGAAATAGAAAATCTTAAAATGATCAAACAGTCAATATGGTTTTGTGAAAAGAAAATCATGCTAGACAAATTTGCTTAAGTTCTTTGAGGATATAATGAGCAGAGTTCATTAAGGGGACATGGTAGATGTGGGTCATGGTGTTTGGGATAACGTATGAGGAAGGATTAGGCAAAAATAAAACCATGCAGAAGGTATCTGAAATGAAAATAGAAACTTCTGGAAAAATTCAGCCAGTCTGGCAGCATCTGTTGAGAGAGAAAAACACAGTGAATGTTTCAAGTCCAACATGACTTTTCCTCAGACCAGAATTTGGTTCCAAGGAAGAGTCATATTGGACTCAAAATGTTAGCTCTGCTTGTCTCTCCAAAGATGCTGCCAGACCTGCTGAGATTCTCCAGCATTTTCCATTTTTAGCTTGGATTGAGGTAACTCACAGAAGACAGGGAGTCTTCTACAATACCTCAGCTGGAGTACTGTATACAGTTGCCAATGTCCACATTGTCAAGAAGATGCAAATACAGAGGAGAGAATGCAGAAGCAATTTACTAGATTGAAGGACAGGAGATTTGATTGTGTTTTCGAAATCATGAGAGGGTTGGACAAGAGTGGATAGTGAAAAGCTGTTTCTGCTTGCAATGTACTGATGGAAAGTGATGGCCTAGTGATACTACTGTTCGACTATTAATCCAGAAGTTCAGCTAATTCTAGGCTTGAATCCCACCACAATAGATGGTGGAATTTGAATTCAATACAAAATATCTGGAATCAAGAATCTACTGATGACAAATGAAACCATTGTCGACTGCTGGAAAATCCTTCAAGGAAGGAGTCAACTGCCAACAGAAATGGCCGAGCAAATATTCAGTTCTATCAATCGCTACAAAGTCTTCACAAAGAAATGAAACCAGACAGACTGTCTGACATCGACAAAAAAAGGCAGTGGCGAAACAATCTGATCTGCCGGTTGTTACTGACAGATGTATCGGCAACTGGCAGATCGTTAAGGATGAGCTCAAGTATGTTTTTCCCTCTTGCTGGTTCCCTCACCACCTACCGCAGACCCAGACTAACAGCTATGTCCTTTAGGACTCAACCAGCTCAAACATGCTGATCCACTCTTGGTGGTGAACACTGAAATTCTCCACCCACTGATCATTTTATGCTTTCGCCACCCTCAGCGCTTCCTCCAAGTGTTGTTCACCATGGAGGAGTACTGATTCATCAGCAGAGGGTTTCTTTGTCCATGTTTAACCTGAAGCCATGAGACTTCATTGGGTCTGGATCAATACTGGGGAAACACCCTTCCGACTGCATAACAATGTGCTACCATCTTCATTGGATCTGTCCTGCCGATTGGAGAGGACGTACCCAAGGTTGTTGCTGGTCATGTCTTGGGATATGTCAGTTATGATTCCATCAGTATGACTATGTCAGGGTATTGCTTGATTAGTCTCTGAGATAGCTTTCCCAATTTTGGACGAGCCACCAGTTGCTAGGAGGGAGGACTTTGATCAGATTGTTTCGCCACTGCCTTTTCTATGTCGACATCAGACAGTCTGTCTGGTTTCATTTCTTTGTGAAGGGGCCGGTTGTCTCAGGTGGGCGGTGTAATGGGGGTAATTGGGGAGTGCTGTGGAGTGAAGGGGCGGGTTGTCTCAGGTAGGGGTGGGTAGTGGAGATTATTGGGTGGTAATGCAGGGTAATTGGGGAGTTACTGGGTAGTGAAGGGGCCGGTTGTCTCAGGTAGGGGTGGGTAGTGGAGATTATTGGGTGGTAATGCAGGGTAATTGGGGAGTTACTGGGGAGTGAAGGGGCCGGTTGTCTCAGGTAGGGGTGGGTAGTGGAGATTATTGGGTGGTAATGCAGGGTAATTGGGGAGTTACTGGGGAGTGAAGGGGCCGGTTGTCTCAGGTAGGGTGGGTAGTGGAGATTATTGGGTGGTAATGCAGGGTAATTGGGTAGTTACTGGATAGTGAAGGGGCGGGTTGTCTCAGGTAGGGGTGGGGAGTGGAGATTATTGGGTGGTAATGCAGGGTAATTGGGGAGTTACTGGGTAGTGAAGGGGCCGGTTGTCTCAGGTAGGGGTGGGTAGTGGAGATTATTGGGTGGTAATGCAGGGTAATTGGGGAGGTGCTGGGGAATAAACGGTGTGGGTCCCCTCAGATGTGGGGATATTTGGATGGTAATGTGGGCAATTGGGGCTAATTGTGGGTAATTAGGGAAATTCTGGGCAGTGAGGGGCGGGTCCTCCCAGCTGTGCGGGATAATTGGGGAGTTGCTGGGCAGGGATGGGGCAGGCCTTTCTAGGTGTTGGGGATAACTGGGGAGAAGCTGGGCAGTGAGGGGGCGGGTCCTCCTGGGAGTGGGGGTAATTGGGGAGATGCTGGGAAGTGAAGGGCAGGTACTGCTGGGAATGGGGGTAATTAGGGAGATGCTGGGCAGTGAAGAGGCAGGTTCTCGCAGTGTGGGGGTAATTAGGGAGATGCTGGGTGGTGAAGGAGCAGGTTCTCCCGTGTGTGAGTAATTAGGAAGATGCAGGGGAGGCAGGTTCTTCTGGCTGTGGGGGTAATTGGGGAGATGCTGGGTGGTGAAGGAGCAGGTTCTCCCGTGCGTGAGTAATTAGGGAGATGCTGGGGAGTAAGGCAACAGATCCTCCTTGGTGTGGAGTTAATTGGGGACTTGCTGGGCAGTGAGGGGGAGGGTCTTCTCGGGTGTGGGGTAATTGGGAAGGTGCTGGGTAGTGAGGGTGCGGGCCCTCCCGGTTGTGGGGATAATTGGGTAGATGCTCGGCAACGAGGGGGCAGGTCCACCTGGGTGTGGGGGTAATTGGGGAGATGCTGGGTAGTGAGGGGGCAGGTTCTCCCGGTAAGAGAAAATGCTGGCAAATCTCCGCAGTTCTGGCAGCATCTGTAAGGAGAGAAGAGAGATGACGTTTCGAGTCTAACTGACCCATTGTCAAAGCTGAGGGAGTGGGGTCTCCCAGTTGTGGGGGTAATTGGGGAAATAGTGAACAGTGAGGGAGGGCAGGTTTGGGGTAACTGGGGAGATGCTGGGCAGTGAGGGGACAGGACCTCCTGGGTGTGGGGGCAATTGGGGAAATGCTAGGCAGTGAGGGAGCAGTTTCTCCCAGGTGTCGGGGTAATTGAGAAATTGCTGGGCAGTGAGTGGGCGGGTCATCCTGGGTGAGGGGGTAAAATGGAAAATGCTGGACAGTGAGGGGACTGGTGGGGGTAATTAGGGAGATGCTAGGCAGTGAGAGGGCAGGTCGTCCTGGGTGTGGGGGTAATTGGGGAGATGGTGAGCAGTGAGGGGACGGTTCCTCCCAGTTGTGTGGGTAAATAGGAAGTTGCTGGGCAGTGAGTGGGCAGCTCTTCCTGGGTGAGGGGGTAATTGGGGAGATGCTGGGCAGTGAGAGAGTGGGACCTCCTGGGTGTGGGGGTAATTGGGAAGATGCTTGAGAGTGACGGGGCAGGTCCTCCCACGTGTGGCGATAATTGGGGAGATGCTGGGCAGTGAGGGAGTGGGACCTCCCGGGTGTGGAGGTAATTGGGAAGTTGCTGGGCACTGAGTGGGTGGGTCTTCCTGGGGGAGGGGAAAATTGGGGAGATGCTGGGCGATGAGGGGGCAGGTCCTCCCTTAGAGATGGGGTAATTAGGGAGATGCTGGGGAGTAAGGTGGCAGATTCTCCTTCGTGTGGGAGTAATTTGGGAGACACTGGGCGGTGAGGTGGCGGGTCCTCCCGGGTGTGGGGGTAATTTGGGAGTAAATGGGCAGTGAGGTGGCAGGTCCTCCCAGTTGTGGGGGCAAATGGGAAGTTGCTGGGCAGTAAGTGGGCAGGTCCTCCTGGGTGAGGGGGTATTGGGGAGATGCTGGGCAGTGAGAGGGTGGGTCCACCCAGATGTTTTTGGGTAATTGGGGAGATGCTAGGCAGTGAGGGGGCGGGTCCTCCCGGGTGTGGGTGTAATTGGGGAGATGCTGGGCAGTGAGAAGGCGGGTCCTCCCGGGTGAGGGTGTAATTGGGAAGATTCTGGGCAGTGAGAGGGCGGGTCCTCCCGGGTGTGGGGCTAATTGGGGAGATGCTGGGCAGTGAGAGGGTGGGTCCACCCAGATGTTTTTGGGTAATTGGGGAGATGCTGGGTAGTGAGGGGGCGGGTCCTCCCGGGTGTGTGGTAATTGGGGAAATGCTGGGCAGTGAGGGGTCAGTCCTCCCGGCTGTGGGGGTAATTGGGGAGATGCTGTGCAGTGAGGGGCCAGGTCCTCCCGGGTGTGGGTGCAATTGGGGAGATGCTGGGCAGTGAGAAGGCGGGTCCTCCCGGGTGAGGGTGTAATTGGGGAAATGCTGGGCAGTGAGGGGTCAGTCCTCCCGGCTGTGGGGGTAATTGGGGAGATGCTGTGCAGTGAGGGGCCAGGTCCTCCCGGGTGTGGGTGCAATTGGGGAGATGCTGGGCAGTGAGAGGGTGGGTCCTCCCGGATGTTTTTGGGTAATTGGGGAGATGCTGGGCAAAGAGAAGGGAGGTCCTCCCGGATGTTTTTGGGTAATTGGGGAGATGCTGGGCAGTGAGAAGGCGGGTCCTCCCGGGTGAGGGTGTAATTGGGGAGATGCTGGGCAGTGAGGGGGCGGGTAATCCCAGATGTTCTTGGGTATTTGGGAAGATGCTGGGCAGTGAGACGGTGGGTCCTCCCGGGTGTTGTGGAAATTGGGGAGATGCGGGACAAAGAGAAAGCGGGTCCTCCTGGGGGTTGGGGTAATTGGGGGGATGCTGGGCAGTGAGAGGGTGGGTGACCCCGGGTGTTGGGGTAATTGGGGAGATGCTGGGCAGTGAGAGAGTGGGACCTCCTGGGTGTGGGGGTAATTGGGAAGATGCTTGAGAGTGACGGGGCAGGTCCTCCCACGTGTGGCGATAATTGGGGAGATGCTGGGCAATGAGGGAGTGGGACCTCCCGGGTGTGGAGGTAATTGGGAAGTTGCTGGGCACTGAGTGGGTGGGTCTTCCTGGGGGAGTGGAAAATTGGGGAGATGCTGGGCGATGAGGGGGCAGGTCCTCCCTTAGAGATGGGGTAATTAGGGATATGCTGGGGACTAAGGTGGCAGATTCTCCTTCGTGTGGGTGTAATTGGGGAGATGCTGGGCAGTGAGAGGGCGGGTCCTCCCGGGTGTGGGGCTAATTGGGGAGATGCTGGGCAGTGAGGGGGCGGGTCCTCCCGGGCGTTGGGGAAATTGGGGAGATGCTGGGCAGTGAGAAGGCGGGTCCTCCCGAGTGAGGGTGTAATTGGGGAGATGCTGGGCAGTGAGAGGGCGGGTCCTCCCGGGTGTGGGGCTAATTGGGGAGATGCTGGGCAGTGAGGGGGCAGCTCTTCCTGGGTGAGGGGGTAATTGGGGAGATGCTGGGCAGTGAGAGAGTGGGACCTCCTGGGTGTGGGGGTAATTGGGAAGATGCTTGAGAGTGACGGGGCAGGTCCTCCCACGTGTGGCGATAATTGGGGAGATGCTGGGCAATGAGGGAGTGGGACCTCCCGGGTGTGGAGGTAATTGGGAAGTTGCTGGGCACTGAGTGGGTGGGTCTTCCTGGGGGAGGGGAAAATTGGGGAGATGCTGGGCGATGAGGGGGCAGGTCCTCCCTTAGAGATGGGGTAATTAGGGAGATGCTGGGGAGTAAGGTGGCAGATTCTCCTTCGTGTGGGAGTAATTCGGGAGACACTGGGCGGTGAGGTGGCGGGTACTCCCGGGTGAGGGGGCAAATGGGAAGTTGCTGGGCAGTGAGTGGGCAGGTCCTCCTGGGTGTGGGGGTATTGGGGAGATGCTGGGCAGTGAGAGGGTGGGTCCACCCAGATGTTTTTGGGTAATTGGGGAGATGCTGGGCAGTGAGGGGATGAGTCCTCCCAGCTGTGTGGGTAATTGGGGAGATGCTGTGCAGTGAGAGGGTGGGTCCTCCCGGATGTTTTTGGGTAATTGGGGAGATGCTGGGCAAAGAGAAGGGAGGTCCTCCCGGGTGTTGGGGAAATTGGGGAGATGCTGGGCAGTGAGGGGGCGGGTCATCACAGATGTTCTTGGGTATTTGGGGAGATGCTGGGCAGTGAGACAGTGGGTCCTCCCGGGTGTTGTGGAAATTGGGGAAATGCGGGACAATGAGAAAGCGGGTCCTCCTGGGGGTTGGGGTAATTGGGGGGATGCTGGGCAGTGAGAGGGTGTGTGACCCCGGGTGTTGGGGTAATTGGGGAGATGCTGGGCCGTGAGAGGGCGGCTCCTCCCGGGTGTGTGGGTAATTGGGGAGATGCTGGGCATTGAGCTGGTGGGTTCTCCCGGTTGTGGGGGTAATTGGGGAGATGCTGGGCAGTGAGGGGGCGAGTCCTCCCGGGTATGGGAGTAATTGGGGAGATGCTGGGCAGTGAGAAGGCGGGTCCTCCCGGTTGTGGGGGTAATTCGGGAGATGCTGGGCAGTGAGGGGGCGGGTCCTCCCGGGTGTGGGGCTAATTGAGGAGATGCTGGGCAGTGAGAAGGCGGGTCCTCCCGGTTGTGGGCGTAATTCGGGAGATGCTGGGCAGTGAGGGGGCAGGTCATCCCGGGTGTGGGGGTAATTGGGGAGATGCTGGGCAGTGAGGGGGGTGGGTTCTCCCGGTTGTGGGGTAGTTGGGGAGATGCTGGGCAGTGAGGGGGCAGGTCCTCCCGGGTATGGGAGTAATTGGGGAGATGCTGGACAGTGAGAAGGCGGGTCCTCCCGGGTGTGTGGGTAATTGGGGAGATGCTGGGCAGTGAGGGGTCGGGTCCTCCCGGGTATGAGGGTAATTGGGGAGATGCTGGACAGTGAGAAGGCGGGTCCTCCCGGGTGTGTGGGTAATTGGGGAGATGCTGGGCAGAGAGATGGTGGGTCATCCTGGATGTTTTTGGATAATTGGGGAGATGCTGTGCAGTGAGGGGGCGGGTTCTCCCGGTTGTGGGGGTAATTGGGGAGATGCTGGGCAGTGAGGGGGCAGGTCCTCCCTGGTATGGGAGTAATTGGGGAGATGCTGGGCAGTGAGAAGACGGGTCCTCCCGGTTGTGGGGGTAATTGGGGAGATGCTGGGCAGTGAGGGGGCGGGTCCTCCCGGGTATGGGAGTAATTGGGGAGATGCTGGGAATTGAGGGGGGCAGGTCCTCCTGGGAGTGGGAGTAATTGGGGAAATGCTGGGCAGTGAGAAGACGGGTCCTCCCGGTTGTGGGGGTAATTCAGGAGATGCTGGGCAGTGAGAGGGCGGGTCCTCCCGGGTGTGGGGCTAATTGAGGAGATGCTGCGCAGTGAGGGGTCGGGTCCTCCTGGGTGTGAGGGTAATTGGGGAGATGCTGGGCAGTGAGAGGGCGGGTCATCCTGGATGTTTTTGGATAATTGGGGAGATGCTGTGCAGTGAGGGGGCGGGTTCTCCCGGTTGTGGGGGTAATTGGGGAGATGCTGGGCAGTGAGGGGGCAGGACCTTCTGGGTATGGGAGTAATTGGGGAGATGCTGGGCAGTGAGAAGGCGGGTCCTCCTGGTTGTGGGGGTAATTGGGGAGATGCTGGGCAGTGAGAGGGCGGGTCCTCCCGGGTGTGGGGCTAATTGGGGAGATGCTGGGCAGTGAGGGGGCGGGTCCTCCCGGGCGTTGGGGAAATTGGGGAGATGCTGGGCAGTGAGAAGGCGGGTCCTCCCGAGTGAGGGTGTAATTGGGGAGATGCTGGGCAGTGAGAGGGCGGGTCCTCCCGGGTGTGGGGCTAATTGGGGAGATGCTGGGCAGTGAGGGGGCAGCTCTTCCTGGGTGAGGGGGTAATTGGGGAGATGCTGGGCAGTGAGAGAGTGGGACCTCCTGGGTGTGGGGGTAATTGGGAAGATGCTTGAGAGTGACGGGGCAGGTCCTCCCACGTGTGGCGATAATTGGGGAGATGCTGGGCAATGAGGGAGTGGGACCTCCCGGGTGTGGAGGTAATTGGGAAGTTGCTGGGCACTGAGTGGGTGGGTCTTCCTGGGGGAGGGGAAAATTGGGGAGATGCTGGGCGATGAGGGGGCAGGTCCTCCCTTAGAGATGGGGTAATTAGGGAGATGCTGGGGAGTAAGGTGGCAGATTCTCCTTCGTGTGGGAGTAATTCGGGAGACACTGGGCGGTGAGGTGGCGGGTACTCCCGGGTGAGGGGGCAAATGGGAAGTTGCTGGGCAGTGAGTGGGCAGGTCCTCCTGGGTGTGGGGGTATTGGGGAGATGCTGGGCAGTGAGAGGGTGGGTCCACCCAGATGTTTTTGGGTAATTGGGGAGATGCTGGGCAGTGAGGGGA
The DNA here is from genome assembly GCF_047496795.1 of Chiloscyllium punctatum. NCBI lineage: Eukaryota > Metazoa > Chordata > Chondrichthyes > Orectolobiformes > Hemiscylliidae > Chiloscyllium > Chiloscyllium punctatum. The sequence goes on from NC_092766.1 coordinate 19,797,949, forward strand.
TGAGTCCTCCCAGCTGTGTGGGTAATTGGGGAGATGCTGTGCAGTGAGAGGGTGGGTCCTCCCGGATGTTTTTGGGTAATTGGGGAGATGCTGGGCAAAGAGAAGGGAGGTCCTCCCGGGTGTTGGGGAAATTGGGGAGATGCTGGGCAGTGAGGGGGCGGGTCATCACAGATGTTCTTGGGTATTTGGGGAGATGCTGGGCAGTGAGACAGTGGGTCCTCCCGGGTGTTGTGGAAATTGGGGAAATGCGGGACAATGAGAAAGCGGGTCCTCCTGGGGGTTGGGGTAATTGGGGGGATGCTGGGCAGTGAGAGGGTGTGTGACCCCGGGTGTTGGGGTAATTGGGGAGATGCTGGGCCGTGAGAGGGCGGCTCCTCCCGGGTGTGTGGGTAATTGGGGAGATGCTGGGCATTGAGCTGGTGGGTTCTCCCGGTTGTGGGGGTAATTGGGGAGATGCTGGGCAGTGAGGGGGCGAGTCCTCCCGGGTATGGGAGTAATTGGGGAGATGCTGGGCAGTGAGAAGGCGGGTCCTCCCGGTTGTGGGGGTAATTCGGGAGATGCTGGGCAGTGAGGGGGCGGGTCCTCCCGGGTGTGGGGCTAATTGAGGAGATGCTGGGCAGTGAGAAGGCGGGTCCTCCCGGTTGTGGGCGTAATTCGGGAGATGCTGGGCAGTGAGGGGGCAGGTCATCCCGGGTGTGGGGGTAATTGGGGAGATGCTGGGCAGTGAGGGGGGTGGGTTCTCCCGGTTGTGGGGTAGTTGGGGAGATGCTGGGCAGTGAGGGGGCAGGTCCTCCCGGGTATGGGAGTAATTGGGGAGATGCTGGACAGTGAGAAGGCGGGTCCTCCCGGGTGTGTGGGTAATTGGGGAGATGCTGGGCAGTGAGGGGTCGGGTCCTCCCGGGTATGAGGGTAATTGGGGAGATGCTGGACAGTGAGAAGGCGGGTCCTCCCGGGTGTGTGGGTAATTGGGGAGATGCTGGGCAGAGAGATGGTGGGTCATCCTGGATGTTTTTGGATAATTGGGGAGATGCTGTGCAGTGAGGGGGCGGGTTCTCCCGGTTGTGGGGGTAATTGGGGAGATGCTGGGCAGTGAGGGGGCAGGTCCTCCCTGGTATGGGAGTAATTGGGGAGATGCTGGGCAGTGAGAAGACGGGTCCTCCCGGTTGTGGGGGTAATTGGGGAGATGCTGGGCAGTGAGGGGGCGGGTCCTCCCGGGTATGGGAGTAATTGGGGAGATGCTGGGAATTGAGGGGGGCAGGTTCTCCTGGGAGTGGGAGTAATTGGGGAAATGCTGGGCAGTGAGAAGACGGGTCCTCCCGGTTGTGGGGGTAATTCAGGAGATGCTGGGCAGTGAGAGGGCGGGTCCTCCCGGGTGTGGGGCTAATTGAGGAGATGCTGCGCAGTGAGGGGTCGGGTCCTCCTGGGTGTGAGGGTAATTGGGGAGATGCTGGGCAGTGAGAGGGCGGGTCATCCTGGATGTTTTTGGATAATTGGGGAGATGCTGTGCAGTGAGGGGGCGGGTTCTCCCGGTTGTGGGGGTAATTGGGGAGATGCTGGGCAGTGAGGGGGCAGGACCTTCTGGGTATGGGAGTAATTGGGGAGATGCTGGGCAGTGAGAAGGCGGGTCCTCCTGGTTGTGGGGGTAATTGGGGAGATGCTGGGCAGTGAGAGGGCGGGTCCTCCTGGTTTTGGGGGTAATTCGGGAGATGCTGGGCAGTGAGAGTGCGGGTCCTCCCGGGTGTTGGGGTAATTGGGGAGATGCTGGGCAGTGAGGGGGCGGGTCCTCTCGGCTGTGGGTGTGAATGGGGAGATGCTGGGCAATGAGGGGACAGGACCTCCTGGGTGTGGGGATAATTGGGAAAATGCTGGACAGTGAGGGAGCAGTTCCTCCTGAGTTTGGGGGCAATTGGGGAAATGCTAGGCAGTGAGGGAGCAGTTTCTCCCAGGTGTCGGGGTAATTGAGAAATTGCTGGGCAGTGAATGGGCGGGTCATCCTGGGTGAGGGGGTAAAATGGAAAATGGTGGACAGTGAGGGGACAGGTCCTATCAGGTGTGGGGGTAATTAGGGAGATGCTAGGCAGTGAGAGGGCAGGTCCTCCTGGGTGTGGGGGTAATTGGGGATATGATGGGCAGTCAGGGATTGGGACCTCCTGGGTGTGGGGGTAATTGGGAAGATGCTCGAGAGTGACGGGGCTGGTCCTCCCAGGTTTGGGGATAATTTGGGAATAACTGGGCAGTGAGAGGGCAGGTCCTCCCAGTTGTGGGGGTAAATAGGAAGTTGCTGGGCAGTGAGTGGGCAGGTCCTCCTGGGTGAGGGGGTAATTGGGGAGATGCTGGGCAGTGAGAGAGTGGGAACTCCTGGGTGTAGGGGTAATTGGGAAGATGCTTGAGAGTGACGGGGCAGGTCCTCCCACGTGTGGGGATAATTGGAGAGATGCTGGGCAGTGAGGGAGTGGGACCTCCCGGGTGTGGAGGTAATTGGGAAGTTGCTGGGCACTGAGTGGGTGGGTCTTCCTGGGGGAGTGGAAAATTGGGGAGATGCTGGGCGATGAGGGGGCAGGTCCTCCCTTAGAGATGGGGTAATTAGGGAGATGCTGGGGAGTAAGGTGGCAGATTCTCCTTCGTGTGGGGGTAATTTGGAAGTAACTGGGCAGTGAGGTGGCAGGTCCTCCCATTTGTGGGGGCAAATGGGAAGTTGCTGGGCAGTGAGTGGGCAGGTCCTCCTGGGTGAGGGGGTATTGGGGAGATGCTGGGCAGTGAGAGGGTGGGTCCACCCAGATGTTTTTGGGTAATTGGGGAGATGCTAGGCAGTGAGGGGGCGGGTCCTCCTGGGTGTGGGGTAATTGGGGAAATGCTGGGCAGTGAGGGGGCGGGTCCTCCCGGCTGTTGGGGTAATTGGGGAGATGCTGTGCAGTGAGGGGTCAGTCCTCCCGGGTGTGGGGGCAATTGGGGAGATGCTGTGCAGTGAGGGGCCAGGTCCTCCCGGGTGTGGGTGTAATTGGGGAGATGCTGGGCAGTGAGAGGGTGGGTGACCCCGGGTGTTGGGGTAATTGGGGAGATGCTGGGCCGTGAGAGGGCGGGTCCTCCCGGGTGTGTGGGGAATTGGGGAGATGCTGGGCAGTGAGAGGGCGGGTGATACTGGATGTTTTGGGATAATTGGGGAGATGCTGTGCAGTGAGTGGGCGGGTTCTCACGGGTGTGTGGGTAATTGGGGAGATGCTGAGCATTGAGCTAGTGGGTTCTCCCAGTTGTGGGGGTAATTGGGGAATTGCTGGGCAGGGAGGGGGCAGGTCCTCCCGGGTATGGGAGTAATTGGGGAGATTCTGGGCAGTGAGAAGGCGGGTCCTCCCGGTTGTGGGGGTAATTCAGGAGATGCTGGGCAGTGAGGGGGCCAGTCCTCCCGGGTATGGGAGTAATTGGGGAGATGCTGGGCATTGAGAGGGCGGGTGGTCCTGGATGTTTTTGTATAATTGGGGAGATGCTGTGCAGTGAGGGGGCGGGTTCTCACGGGTGTGGTGGTAAGTGGGGAGATGCTCAGCATTGAGCTGGTGGGTTCTCCCGGTTGTGGGGGTAATTGGGGAGATGCTGGGCAGTGAGAAGGCAGGTCCTCCCGGTTGCAGGGGTAATTGGGGAGATGCTGGGCAGTGAGGGGGCGGGTCCTCCCGGGTATGGGAGTAATTTGGGAGATGCTGGGCAGTGAGGGGGCAGGTCCTCCCACATGTGGGGGTAATTGGGGAAATGCTGGGCAGTGAGGGGGCAGGTCCTCCCACGTGTGGGGGTAATTGCGGAGATGCTGGTCAGTGAGAGGGTGGGTCCTCCTGGGTGTGGGGGTAATTGGGGAGATGCTGGGCACTGAGGGGGTGGCTCCTCCCGGGTGTGGGGGTAATTGGTGAGATGCTGGGCAGTGAGGGGGCGGGTCATCCCGGGTGTGGGGGTAATTGGGGAGATGCTGGGCAGTGAGCTGGTGGGTTCTCCCGGTTGTGGGGGTAATTGGGGAGATGCTGGGCAGTGAGGGGGTAGGTCCTCCCGGGTATGGGAGTAATTGGGGAGATGCTGGGCAGTGAGAAGGCGGGTCCTCCCGGTTGTGGTGGTAATTTGGGAGATGCTGGGAAGTGAGGGGGGCAGGTCCTCCCGGGAGTGAGGGTAATTGGTGAGATGCTGGGCAGTGAGGGGGCGGGTCATCCTGGATGTTTTTGGATAATTGGGGAGATGCTGTGCAGTGAGGGGGCGGGGCCACACGGGTGTGGGGGTAATTGGGGAGATGCTGGGCAGTGAGCTGGTGGGTTCTCCCGGTTGTGGGGGTAATTGGGGAGATGCTGGGCAGTGAGGGGGCAGGTCCTCCTGGGTATGGGAGTAATTGGGGAGATGCTGGGCAATGAGAAGGCGGGTCCTCCCGGTTGTGGGGGTAATAGGGGAGATGCTGGGCAGTGAGGGGGGCAGGTCCTCCCGGGAGTGGCATTAATTGGGGACAAGCTGGGCAGTGAGAGGGCGGGTCCTCCCGGGAGTGGGGCTAATTGAGGAGATGCTGTGCAGTGAGGGGTCGGGTCCTCCCGGTTGTGGGGGTAATTGGGGAGATGCTGGGCAGTGAGAGGGTGGGTCATCCTGGATGTTTTTGGATAATTGGGGAGATGCTGTGCAGTGAGGGGGCGGGTTCTCCCGGTTGTGGGGTAATTGGGGAGATGCTGGGCAGTGAGGGGGCAGGTCCTCCCAGGTATGGGAGTAATTGGGGAGATGCTGGGCAGTGAGAAGACGGGTCCTCCCGGGTGTGGGGGTAATTGGGGAGATGCTGGGCAGTGAGAGGGCGGGTCCTCCTGGGTGTGGGGGTAATTGGGGAGATGCTGGGCAGTGAGGGGGCAGGTCCTCCCAGGTATGGGAGTAATTGGGGAGATGCTGGGCAGTGAGAAGACGGGTCCTCCCGGGTGTGGGTGTAATTGGGAAGATGCTGACCAGTGAGAGGGCAGATCCTCCCGGGTGTGGGGGTAATTGGGGAGAGGTTGGGCAGTGAGAGGGCGGGTCCTCCTGGTTGTGGGTGAAATTGGGGAGATGCTGGTCAGTGAGAGGGCGGATCCTCCCGGTTGTGGGGGTAATTGGGGAGATGCTGGGCAGTGAGGGTGCGGGTCCTCCCGGGTATGGGAGTAACTGGGGAGATGCTGGGAATTGAGGGGGGCAGGTCCTCCCGGTGGTGGGGGTAATTCGGGAGATGCTGTGCAGTGAGGGGGCGGGTTCTCCCGGTTGTGGGGGTAATTGGGGAGATGCTGGGCAGTGAGCTGGTGGGTTCTCCCGGTTGTGGGGGTAATTGGGGAGATGCTGGGCAGTGAGGGGGCAGGTCCTCCTGGGTATGGGAGTAATTGGGGAGATGCTGGGCAGTGAGAAGGCGGGTCCTCCTGGTTTTGGGGGTAATTGGGGAGGTGCTGGGCAGTGAGAGTGCGGGTCATCCCGGGTGTTGGGGTAATTGGGGAGATGCTGGGCAGTGAGGGGGCGGGTCCTCTCGGCTGTGGGGGTAAATGGGGAGATGCTGGGCAATGAGGGGACAGGACCTCCTGGGTGTGGGGATAATTGGGAAAATGCTGGACAGTGAGGGAGCAGTTCCTCCTGAGTTTGGGGGCAATTGGGGAAATGCTAGGCAGTGAGGGAGCAGTTTCTCCCTGGTGTCGGGGTAATTGAGAAATTGCTGGGCAGTGAGTGGGCTGGTCATCCTGGGTGAGGGGGTAAAATGGAAAATGCTGGACAGTGAGGGGATGGGTCCTATCAGGTGTGGGGGTAATTAGGGAGATGCTAGGCAGTGAGAGGGCAGGTCCTCCTGGGTGTGGGGGTAATTGGGGAGATGATGGGCAGTGAGGGAGTGAGACCTCCTGGGTGTGGGGGTAATTGGGAAGATGCTCGAGAGTGACGGGGCAGGTCCTCCCAGGTTTGGGGATAATTTGGGAGTAACTGGGCAGTGAGGTGGCAGGTCCTCCCAGTTGTTGGGGTAAATGGGAAGTTGCTGGGCAGTGAGTGGGCAGGTCCTCCTGGGTGAGGGGGTAATTTGGGAGGTGCTGGGCAGTGACAGGACAGGTCTTACCAGGTGTGGGGGTAATTGGGTTGATGCTGGACAGTGAGGGAGCAGTTCCTCCTGAGTTTGGGGGCAATTGATGAAATGCTGGGCAGTGAGGGAGCAGTTTCTCTCAGGTGTGGGGGTAATTGAGAAGGTGCTGGGCAGTGAGTGGGCGGGTCATCCTGGGTGAGGGGGTAAAATGGAAAATGCTGGACAGTGAGGGGACTGTTGGGGGTAATTAGGGAGATGCTAGGCAGTGAGAGGGCAGGTCCTCCAGGGCGTGGGGGTAATTGGAGAGATGGTGAGCAGTGAGGGGACGGTTCTTCCCAGTCGTGTGGGTAAATAGGAAGTTGCTGGGCAGTGAGTGGGCAGCTCTTCCTGGGTGAGGGGGTAATTGGGGAGATGCTGGGCAGTGAGAGAGTGGGACCTCCTGGGTGTGGGGGTAATTGGGAAGATGCTTGAGAGTGACGGGGCAGGTCCTCCCACGTGTGGGGATAATTGGGGAAATGCTGGGCAGTGAGGGAGTGGGACCTCCTGGGTGTGGAGGTAATTGGGAAGTTGCTGGTCAGTGACAGGGTGGGTCCTCCCGGGTGTGGTAATTGTGGAGATGCTGGGCAGTGAGAGGGCGGGTCCTCCCGGGTGTGGGGGTAATTGGGGAAATGATGGGCAGTGAGACGGTGGGTCCTCCAGGCTGTGCGGGTAATTGGGGAGATCTGGGCAGTAAGAGGGCGGGTCCTCCCGGGTGTGGGTGTAATTGGGGAGATGCTGGGCAGTGAGAGGGCGGGTCCTCCCGGGTGTGAGGGAAATTGGGGAAATGATGGGCAGTGAGGGGTCGGGTCCTCCCGGGTGTGAGGGTAATTGGTGAGATGCTGGGCAGTGAGGGGGCGGGTCATCCTGGATGTTTTTGGATAATTGGGGAGATGCTGTGCAGTGAGGGGGCGGGGCCACACGGGTGTGGGGGTAATTGGGGAGATGCTGGGCAGTGAGCTGGTGGGTTCTCCCGGTTGTGGGGGTAATTGGGGAGATGCTGGGCAGTGAGGGGGCAGGTCCGCCTGGGTATTGGAGTAATTGGGGAGATGCTGGGCAGTGAGAAGGCAGGTCCTCCCGGTTTTGGGGGTAATTGGGGAGATGCTGGTCAGTGAGGGGGCGGGTCCTCCCGGGTGTGGGGGTAATTGGGGAGATGCTGGTCAGTGAGGGGGCGGGTCCTCCCGGGTGTGGGGGTAATTTGGGTGATGCTGGGCAGTGAGGGGACGGTTCCTCCCGGGTGTAGGTATAATTGGGGAGAGGCTGTGCAGTGACGGGGCGGGTCCTCCCGGGAGTGGGGGAATTTGGGAGATGCTGGGCAGTAAGAGGGCGAGTCCTCCCGGGTGTGGGGGCAATTCAAGAGATGCTGGGCACTAAGGGGGTGGGTTCTCCCGGGTGTGGGGGTAATTGGGGAGCTGCTGGGCAGTAAGGGGACGGGTCCTCCTTGGTGTGCGGGTAACTGGGAGATCGTGGTTAGTGGGACGACGGGTCCTCCAGGGTGTGGGGATAATTCGGGAGGTGCTGGGCAGTGAGACGGCGGCTCCTCCCGACTGTGGGAGCAATTGGGGAGATGCTGGGCAGTAAGAGGGCGGGTCCTCCTGGGTGTGGGGGTAATTGGGTAGATGCTGGGCAGTGAGAGGGTGGCTCCTCCCGGGTGTGGGGCGAGTTGGGGAGATGCTGGGCAGTGAGGGTTATTGGTCCTCCCGGGCGTGGGGTAATTGGGGAGATGCTGGGCAGTGAGAGGGCGGGTCCTCCCAGGTGTGGGGGTAATTGAGGAGATGATGGGCAGTGAGGGGGTGGGTTCTCCTGGGTGTGGGGGGTAATTGCGGAGAAGCTGGGCACTGAGGGGGCGGGTCCTCCCGGGTGTGCGGGTAACCGGGGAGTTGCTGGTCAGTGAGAGGACGGGTCCTCCAGGGTGTGGGGGTAATTGGGGTGATGCTGGGCAGTGAGTGGGCGGATCCTCCCGGGTTTGGGGGAATTGAGGAGATTCTGGGCAGTGAGAGGGCGGGTCCTCCCGGGTGTGGGGGTAATTGGGGAGTTGCTGGGCAGTAAAAGGGCGGGTCCTCACGGGTGTGAGGGTAATTGGTTAGATGCTGGGCAGTGAGAGGGCGGGTCCACCCTGGTGTGGGGCTAATTGGGGAGATGCTGGGCAGTGAGGGGTCGGGTCCTCCTGGTTGTGGTGGTAATTGGGGAGACGCTGGGCAGTGAGGGGGCGGGTCCTCCCAGTTGTTGGGGTAATTGGGGAGATGCTGGGCAGTGATGGGGCGGGTCCGCCCGGGTAGTGGGGTAATTGGGGAGATGCTGGGCAGTGAGGGGGCGGGTCCTCCCGGGTGTGGGCGCAATTTGGGAGATGCTGAGCAATGAGTGGGCGGGTCCTCATGGGTGTGGGGGTAATTGGGGAGATGCTGGGCAGTGAGAGGGCGGGTCCTCCCGGGTGTGTGGGATAACTCGGGAGATGCTGGGCAGTAATAGGGCGGGTCCTCCCGGGTGTGTGGGATAACTGGGGAGATGCTGGTCAGTGAGAGGGCGGGTCCTCACTGGTGTGGGGGTAATTGGGTAGATGCTGGGCAGTGAGAGGGCGGGTCCTCCCGGGTGTGGGGCTAATTGGGGAGATGCTGAGCAGTGAGTGGGCAGGTCATCCTGGATGTTTTTGGGTAAGTGGGGAGATGCTGTGCAGTGAGAGGGTGGGTCCTCCCGGGTGTTGGGTTCATTGGGGAGATGTGAGGCAGTGAGAGGGTAGGTCCGCCCGGGTGTTGGGGTAATTGGGGAGATGCTGGGCAGTGAGAGGGCGGGTCCTCCTGGATGTTTTTGGGTAAGTGGGGAGATGCTGGGCAGTGAGAGGGTGGGTCCTCCCGGGTGTTGGGGTAATTGGGGAGATGCTGGGCAGTGAGGGCGCGGGTCCTCCCGGGTATGGGAGTAATTGGGGCTATGCTGGGCAGTGAGGGGGGCGGGTCGTCCCGGTTGTGGGGGTAATTGGGTAGATGCTGGGCAGTCAGGGGGCGGGTCCTCCAGGTTATGGGGTAATTAGGGAGATGCTGGGCAGTGAGAGGGCGCATCCTCCTGGGTGTGGGGGTAATTGGGGAGTTGCTGAGCAGTGAGACGGCGGGTTCTCCCGGCTGTGGGGGTAATTGGGGAGATGCTGGACAGTAAGAGGGTGGGTCCTCCGGGTGTGGGGGTAATTGGGGAGATGCTGGGCACTGAGGGGGTGGGTTCGTCAGGGTGTGGGGGTAATTGGGGAGATGCTGGGCAGTAAGTGGGCGGTTCCTCCTGGATGTTGGGGTAATTGGGGAGATGCTGGACAGTAAGAGGGTGGGTCCTCCGGGTGTGGGGGTAATTGGGGAGATGCTGGGCACTGAGGGAGTGGGTCCTCCCAGGTGTGGGGGTAATTGGGGAGATGCTGGGCAGTGAGGTGGCGGGTCCTCCCGTGTATGGGAGTAATTGGGGAGATGCTGGGCAGTGAGGGGGCAGGTCCTCCCGGGTGTGGGGGTAATTGGTGAGATGCTGGGCAGTGAGGGGGCAGGTCCTCCCGGGTGTGGGGGTAATTGGGTTGATGCTGGGCAGTGAGGGGGGGTGGGTTCTCCTGGGTGTGGGGGTAATTGGGGAGATGCTGGGCAGTGAGAGGGCGGGTCCTCCCGGGTTTGGGGGTAATTGGGGAGATGCTGGGCACTGAGGGGGTGGGTTCTCCCGGGTGTGGGGGTAATTTGGGAGATGCTGGGCACTGAGTGGGCGGGTCGTCCCGGATGTGCGGGTAACTGGGGAGATGCTGGTCAGTGAGAGGGCGGGTCCTCCCGGGTGTGTGGGGGTAATTGGGGAGATGCTGGGCAGTAACACGGTGGGTCCTCCCGGCTGTGGGGTTAATTGGAGAGATGCTGGGCAGTAAGACGGCGGGACCTCCCGGATGTGCGGGTAACTGGGGAGATGCTGGGCAGTGAGGGGTCGGGTCCTCCCGGGTGTGAGGGTAATTGGGGAGATGTTGGGTAGTGAGGGGGCGGGTCATCCTGGATGTTTTTGGGTAATTGGGGAGATACTGTGCAGTGAGAGGGTTGGTCCTCCCGGGTGTTGGGTTCATTGGGAAGATGTGGGGCAGTGAGAGGGTGGGTCCGCCCGGGTGTTGGTGTAATTGGGGAGATGCTGGGCAGTGAGAGGGTGGGTTCTCCCGGTTGTGGGGGTAATTGGGGAGATGCTGGGCAGTGAGAGGGTGGGTCCTCCCAGGTGTTGGGGTGTTGTGGGCGGCACGGTCTCACAGTGGTTAGCACTGCTGCCTCACAGCGCCAGAGACCCGGGTTCAATTCCCGCCCGGGTGTTGGTGTAATTGGGGAGATGCTGGTCAGTGAGAGGGTGGGTCCGCCCGGGTGTTGGGGTAATTGGGGAGATGCTGGGCAGTGAGGGGGCGGGTCCGCCCGGGTATGGGGGTAATTGGGAAGATGCTGGGCAGTGAGAGGGTGGGTCCTCCCGGGTATGGGGGTAATTGGGGAGATGCTGGGCAGTGAGGGGGCGTGTCCTCCCGGGTATGGGGGTAATTGGGGAGATGCTGTGCAGTGAGGGGGCGGCTTCTCCCGGTTGTGGGGGTAATTGGGGAGATGCTGGGCAGTGAGCTGGTGGGTTCTCCCGGTTGTGGGGGTAATTGGGGAGATGCTGGGCAGTGAGGGGGCAGGACCTCCTGGGTATGGGAGTAATTGGGGAGATGCTGGGCAGTGAGAAGGCGGGTCCTCCCGGTTGTGGGGGTAATTGGGGAGATGCTGGGCAGTGAGAGGGCGGGTCCTCCTGGTTTTGGGGGTAATTCGGGAGATGCTGGGCAGTGAGAGTGCGGGTCCTCCCGGGTGTTGGGGTAATTGGGGAGATGCTGGGGAGTGAGGGGGCGGGTCCTCTCGGCTGTGGGTGTAAATGGGGAGATGCTGGGCAATGAGGGGTCAGGACCTCCTGGGTGTGGGGATAATTGGGAAAATGCTGGACAGTGAGGGAGCAGTTCCTCCTGAGTTTGGGGGCAATTGGGGAAATGCTAGGCAGTGAGGGAGCAGTTTCTCCCAGGTGTCGGGGTAATTGAGAAATTGCTGGGCAGTGAGTGGGCGGGTCATCCTGGGTGAGAGGGTAAAATGGAAAATGGTGGACAGTGAGGGGACAGGTCCTATCAGGTGTGGGGGTAATTAGGGAGATGCTAGGCAGTGAGAAGGCAGGTCCTCCTGGGTGTGGGGATAATTGGGGAGATGGTGAGCAGTCAGGGATTGGGACCTCATGGGTGTGGGGGTAATTGGGAAGATGCTCGAGAGTGACGGGGCTGGTCCTCCCAGGTTTGGGGATAATTTGGGAATAACTGGGCAGTGAGGTGTCAGGTCCTCCCAGTTGTGGGGGTAAATAGGAAGTTGCTGGGCAGTGAGTGGGCAGCTCTTCCTGGGTGAGGGGGTAATTGGGGAGATGCTGGGCAGTGAGAGAGTGGGACCTCCTGGGTGTGGGGGTAATTGGGAAGATGCTTGAGAGTGACGGGGCAGGTCCTCCCACGTGTGGGGATAATTGGAGAGATGCTGGGCAGTGAGGGAGTGGGACCTCCCGGGTGTGGAGGTAATTGGGAAGTTGCTGGGCACTGAGTGGGTGGGTCTTCCTGGGGGAGGGGAAAATTGGGGAGATGCTGGGCGATGAGGGGGCAGGTCCTCCCTTAGAGATGGGGTAATTAGGGAGATGCTGGGGAGTAAGGTGGCAGATTCTCCTTCGTGTGGGAGTAATTCGGGAGACACTGGGCGGTGAGGTGGTGGGTCCTCCCGGGTGTGGGGGTAATTTGGGAGTAACTGGGCAGTGAGGTGGCAGGTCCTCCCATTTGTGGGGGCAAATGGGAAGTTGCTGGGCAGTGAGTGGGCAGGTCCTCCTGGGTGAGGGGGTATTGGGGAGATGCTGGGCAGTGAGAGGGTGGGTCCACCAAGATGTTTTTGGGTAATTGGGGAGATGCTAGGCAGTGAGGGGGGGGTCCTCCTGGGTGTGGGGTAATTGGGGAAATGCTGGGCAGTGAGGGGGCGGGTCCTCCCGGCTGTTGGGGTAATTGGGGAGATGCTGTGCAGTGAGGGGTCAGTCCTCCCGGGTGTGGGGGCAATTGGGGAGATGCTGTGCAGTGAGGGGCCAGGTCATCCCGGGTGTGGGTGTAATTGGGGAGATGCTGGGCAGTGAGAGGGTGGGTCCTCCCGGATGTTTTTGGGTAATTGGGGAGATGCTGGGCACAGAGAAGGGAGGTCCTCCCGGATGTTTTTGGGTAATTGGGGAGATGCTGGGCAGTGAGAAGGCGGGTCCTCCCGGGTGAGGGTGTAATTGGGGAGATGCTGGGCAGTGAGGGGGCGGGTCATCCCAGATGTTCTTGGGTATTTGGGGAGATGCTGGGCAGTGAGACGGTGGGTCCTCCCGGGTGTTGTGGAAATTGGGGAGATGCGGGACAAAGAGAAAGCGGGTCCTCCTGGGGGTTGGGGTAATTGGGGGGATGCTGGGCAGTGAGAGGGTGGGTGACCCCGGGTGTTGGGGTAATTGGGGAGATGCTGGGCCGTGAGAGGGCGGGTCCTCCCGGGTGTGTGGGGAATTGGGGAGATGCTGGGCAGTGAGAGGGCGGGTGATCCTGGATGTTTTGGGATAATTGGGGAGATGCTGTGCAGTGAGGGGGCGGGTTCTCACGGGTGTGTGGGTAATTGGGGAGATGCTGAGCATTGAGCTGGTGGGTTCTCCCAGTTGTGGGGGTAATTTGGGAATTGCTGGGCAGTGAGGGGGCAGGTCCTCCCGGGTATGGGAGTAATTGGGGAGATGCTGGGCAGTGAGAAGGCAGGTCCTCCCGGTTGTGGGGGTAATTTGGGAGATGCTGGGCAGTGAGGGGGCCAGTCCTCCCGGGTATGGGAGTAATTGGGGAGATGCTGGGCATTGAGAGGGCTGGTGGTCCTGGATGTTTTTGTATAATTGGGGAGATGCTGTGCAGTGAGGGGGCGGGTTCTCACAGGTGTGGTGGTAAGTGGGGAGATGCTCAGCATTGAGCTGGTGGGTTCTCCCGGTTGTGGGGGTAATTGGGGAGATGCTGGGCAGTGAGAAGGCAGGTCCTCCCGGTTGCGGGGGTAATTGGGGAGATGCTGGGCAGTGAGGGGGCGGGTCCTCCCGGGTATGGGAGTAATTTGGGAGATGCTGGGCAGTGAGGGGGCAGGTCCTCCCACGTGTGGGGGTAATTGGGGAAATGCTGGGCAGTGAGGGGGCAGGTCCTCCCACGTGTGGGGGTAATTGCGGAGCTGCTGGTCAGTGAGAGGGTGGGTCCTCCTGGGTGTGGGTGTAATTGGGGAGATGCTGGGCAGTGAGAGGGCGGGTCCTCCCGGGTGTGAGGGTAATTGGGGAAATGATGGGCAGTGAGGGGTCGGGTCCTCCCAGGTGTGAGGGTAATTGGTGAGATGCTGGGCAGTGAGGGGGCGGGTCATCCTGGATGTTTTTGGATAATTGGGGAGATGCTGTGCAGTGAGGGGGCGGGGCCACACGGGTGTAGGGGTAATTGGGGAGATGCTGGGCAGTGAGGGGGCAGGTCCTCCTGGGTATGGGAGTAATTGGGGAGATGCTGGGCAGTGAGAAGGCGGGTCCTCCCGGTTGTGGGGGTAATTGGGGAGATGCTGGGCAGTGAGAGGGCGGGTCCTCCCGGTTTTGGGGGTAATTGGGGAGATGCTGGTCAGTGAGGGGGCGGGTCCTCCCGGGTGTGGGGATAATTTGGGTGATGCTGGGCAGTGAGGGGACGGTTCCTCCCGGGTGTAGGTATAATTGGGGAGAGGCTGTGCAGTGACGGGGCGGGTCCTCCCGGGAGTGGGGGAATTTGGGAGATGCTGGGCAGTAAGAGGGCGGGTCCTCCCGGGTGTGGGGGCAATTCAAGAGATGCTGGGCACTGAGGGGGTGGGTTCGCCCGGGTGTGGGGGTAATTGGGGAGATGCTGGGCAGTAAGGGGACGGGTCCTCCTTGGTATGCGGGTAACTGGGGAGATCGTGGTTAGTGGGACGACGGGTCCTCCAGGGTGTGGGGATAATTCGGGAGGTGCTGGGCAGTGAGACGGCGGCTCCTCCCGACTGTGGGAGCCATTGGGGAGATGCTGGGCAGTAAGAGGGCGGGTCCTCCTGGGTGTGGGGGTAATTGGGTAGATGCTGGGCAGTGAGAGGGTGGCTCCTCCCGGGTGTGGGGCGAGTTGGGGAGATGCTGGGCAGTGAGGGTTATTGGTCATCCCGGGTGTGGGGTAATTGGGGAGATGTTGGGCAGTGAGGGGGTGGTTCTTCCTGGGTGTGGGTGTAATTGGGGAGATGCTGGGCAGTGAGAGGGCAGGTCCTCCCAGGTGTGGGGGTAATTGGGGAGATGATGGGCAGTGAGGGGGTGGGTTCTCCTGGGTGTGGGGGGTAATTGCGGAGAAGCTGGGCACTGAGGGGGCGGGTCCTCCCGGGTGTGCGGATAACCGGGGAGTTGCTGGTCAGTGAGAGGACGGATCCTCCCGGGTTTGGGGGAATTGAGGAGATTCTGGGCAGTGAGAGGGCGGGTCCTCCCGGGTGTGGGGGTAATTGGGGAGTTGCTGGGCAGTAAAAGGGCGGGTCCTCACGGGTGTGAGGGTAATTGGTTAGATGCTGGGCAGTGAGAGGGCGGGTCCACCCTGGTGTGGGGCTAATTGGGGAGATGCTGGGCAGTGAGGGGTCGGGTCCTCCTGGTTGTGGTGGTAATTGGGGAGACGCTGGGCAGTGAGGGGGCGGGTCCTCCCAGTTGTTGGGGTAATTGGGGAGATGCTGGGCAGTGATGGGGCGGGTCCGCCCGGGTGGTGGGGTAATTGGGGAGATGCTGGGCAGTGAGGGGGCGGGTCATCCCGGGTGTGGGCGCAATTTGGGAGATGCTGAGCAGTGAGTGGGCGGGTCCTCACGGGTGTGGGGGTAATTGGGGAGATGCTGGGCAGTGAGAGGGCGGGTCCTCCCGGGTGTGTGGGATAACTGGGGAGATGCTGGGCAGTAATAGGGCGGGTCCTCCCGGGTGTGTGGGATAACTGGGGAGATGCTGGTCAGTGAGATGGCGGGTCCTCACGGGTGTGGGGGTAATTGGGTAGATGCTGGTCAGTGAGAGGGCGGGTCCTCACGAGTGTGGGGGTAATTGGGGAGATGCTGAGCAGTGAGTGGGCAGGTCATCCTGTATGTTTTTGGGTAATTGGGGAGATACTGTGCAGTGAGAGGGTGGGTCCTCCCGGGTGTTGGGTTCATTGGGGAGATGTGGGGCAGTGAGAGGGTAGGTCCGCCCGGGTGTTGGGGTAATTGGGGAGATGCTGGGCAGTGAGAGGGCGGGTTCTCCTGGATGTTTTTGGGTAAGTGGGGAGATGCTGGGCAGTGAGAGGGTGGGTCCTCCCGGGTGTTGGGGTAATTGGGGAGATGATGGGCAGTGAGGGCGCGGGTCCTCCCGGGTATGGGAGTAATTGGGGCTATGCTGGGCAGTGAGGGGGGCGGGTCCTCCAAGTTATGGGGTAATTAGGGAGATGCTGGGCAGTGAGAGGGCGCATCCTCCTGGGTGTGGGGGTAATTGGGGAGTTGCTGAGCAGTGAGACGGCGGGTTCTCCCGGCTGTGGGGGTAATTGGGGAGATGCTGGACAGTAAGAGGGTGGGTCCTCCGGGTGTGGGGGTAATTGGGGAGATGCTGGGCACTGAGGGGGTGGGTTCGTCCGGGTGTGGGGGTAATTGGGGAGATGCTGAGCAGTAAGTGGGCGGTTTCTCCTGGATGTTGGGGTAATTGGGGAGATGCTGGACAGTAAGAAGGCAGGTCCTCCGGGTGTGGGGGTAATTGGGGAGATGCCGGGCACTGAGGGGGTTGGTTCGTCCGGGTGTGGGGGTAATTGGGGAGATGCTGGGCAGTAAGTGAGCGGGTTCTCCCAGGTGTGGGGGTAATTGGGGAGATGCTGGGCAGTGAGGGGGCAGGTCCTCCCGGGTGTGGGGGTAATTGGGGAGATGCTGGGCAGTGAGGGGATGGGTCCTCCCGGGTGTGGGCGCAATTGGGGAGATGCTGGGCAGTGAGGGGGCAGGTCCTCCCGGGTGTGGGGGTAATTGGGTTGATGCTGGGCAGTGAGGGGGGTGGGTTCTCCTGGGTGTGGGGGTAATTGGGGAGATGCTGGGCAGTGAGAGGGCGGGTCCTCCCGGGTTTGGGGGTAATTGGGGAGATGCTGGGCACTGAGGGGGTGGGTTCTCCCGGGTGTGGGGGTAATTTGGGAGATGTTGGGCACTGAGTGGGCGGGTCGTCCCGGATGTGCGGGTAACTGGGGAGATGCTGGTCAGTGAGAGGGCGGGTCCTCCCGGGTGTGTGGGGGTAATTGGGGAGATGCTGGGCAGTAACACGGCGGGTCCTCCCGGCTGTGGGGTTAATTGGAGAGATGCTGGGCAGTAAGACGGCGGGACCTCCCGGATGTGCGGGTAACTGGGGAGATGCTGGGCAGTAAGACGGCGGGTCCTCCCGGCTGTGGGGCTAATTAGGGAGATGCTGGGCAGTGAGGGGTTGGGTCCTCCCGGGTGTGAGGGTAATTGGGGAGATGTTGGGTAGTGAGGGGGCGGGTCATCCTGGATGTTTTTGGGTAATTGGGGAGATACTGTGCAGTGAGAGGGTTGGTCCACCCGGGTGTTGGGTTAATTGGGGAGATGTGGGGCAGTGAGAGGGTGGGTCCGCCCGGGTGTTGGTGTAATTGGGGAGATGCTGGGCAGTGAGAGGGTGGGTTCTCCCGGTTGTGGGGGTAATTGGGGAGATGCTGGGCAGTGAGAGGGTTGGTCCACCCGGGTGTTGGGTTAATTGGGGAGATGTGGGGCAGTGAGAGGGTGGGTCCGCCCGGGTGTTGGTGTAATTGGGGAGATGCTGGGCAGTGAGAGGGTGGGTTCTCCCGGTTGTGGGGGTAATTGGGGAGATGCTGGGCAGTGAGAGGGTGGGTCCTCCCAGGTGTTGGGGTGTTGTGGGCGGCACGGTGGCACAGTGGTTAGCACTGCTGCCTCACAGCGCCAGAGACCCGGGTTCAATTCCCCCCCGGGTGTTGGTGTAATTGGGGAGATGCTGGGCAGTGAGAGGGTGGGTCCGCCCGGGTGTTGGGGTAATTCGGGAGATGCTGGGCAGTGAGGTGGCGGGTCCGCCCGGGTATGGGGGTAATTGGGGAGATGCTGGGCAGTGAGGGGGCGTGTCCTACAGGGTATGGGGGTAATTGGGGAGATGCTGGGCAGTGAGGGGACGGGTCCTCCCGGGTGTGGGCGCAATTGGGGAGATGCTGGGCAGTGAGGGGCGGGTCCTCCCGGGTGTGGGAGGAATTGGGGAGATGCTGGGCAGTGAGGGGGCTGGGTCCTCCCGGGCTTGGGGTAATTGGGGAGATGCTGGGCAGTGAGGGGGCTGGTCCTCCCGGGTGTTGGGGTAATTGGGGAGATGTTGGGTAGTGAGCGGGGGGGTCATCCTGGATGTTTTTGGGTAATTGGGGAGATACTGTGCAGTGAGAGGGTGGGTCCTCCCGGGTGTTGGGGTAATTGGGGAGGTGCTGGGCAGTGAGAGGGCGGGTCCTCCCGGTTGTGGGGGTAATTGGGGAGATGCTGGGCAGTGAGAGGGTGGGACTCCCGGGTGTTGGGGTATTTGGGGAGATGTGGGGCAGTGAGAGGGTGGGTCTGCCCAGGTGTTGGGGTAATTCAGGAGATGCTGGGCAGTGAGGGGGCGAGTCCTCCCGGGTGTGGGGCTGTTTGGGGAGATGAAGGGCAGTGAAGAGGCAATTCCTCCCGTGTGTGTGAGTAATTGAGGAGATGCTGGGCAGTGAGGGAGCAGGTCCTCCCGGGTATGGGAGTAATTGAGGAGATGCTGGGCAGTGAGAGGGTGGGTCCTCCCGGGTATGGGGGTAATTGGGGAGATGCTGGGCAATGAGGGGGCGGGTCCTCCTGGTTGTGGGGGTAATTGGGGAGATGCTGGTCAGTGAGGGGGCGTGTCCTCCAGGGTATGGGGGTAATTGGGGAGATGCTGGGCAGTGAGGGGACGGGTCCTCCCGGGTGTGGGTGCAATTGGGGAGATGCTGGGCAGTGAGGGGGCGAGTCCTCCTGGGTGTGGGAGTAATTGGGGAGATGCTGGGCACTGAGGGGGTGGGTTATCCCAGGTGTGGGGGTAATTAGGGAGGTGCTGGGCAGTGAGGGGGCGGGGTCTCCCGGATGTTGGTGTAATTGGGGAGATGCTGGGCAGTGAGAGGGTGGGTCCTCCCGGGTGTGGGGTAATTGGGGAGATGCTGGGCAGTGAGAGGGCGGGTCCTCCCGGGTTTGGGGGTAATTGGGGAGATGCTGGGCACTGAGGGGGTGGGTTCTCCCGGGTGTGGGGGTAATTTGGGAGATGCTGGGCACTGAGTGGGCGGGTCGTCCCGGATGTGCGGGTAACTGGGGAGATGCTGGTCAGTGAGAGGGCGGGTCCTCCCGGGTGTGTGGGGGTAATTGGGGAGATGCTGGGCAGTAACACGGTGGGTCCTCCCGGCTGTGGGGTTAATTGGAGAGATGCTGGGCAGTAAGACGGCGGGACCTCCCGGATGTGCGGGTAACTGGGGAGATGCTGGGCAGTAAGACGGCGGGTCCTCCCGGCTGTGGGGCTAATTAGGGAGATGCTGGGCAGTGAGGGGTCGGGTCCTCCCGGGTGTGAGGGTAATTGGGGAGATGTTGGGTAGTGAGGGGGCGGGTCATCCTGGATGTTTTTGGGTAATTGGGGAGATACTGTGCAGTGAGAGGGTTGGTCCACCCGGGTGTTGGGTTAATTGGGGAGATGTGGGGCAGTGAGAGGGTGGGTCCGCCCGGGTGTTGGTGTAATTGGGGAGATGCTGGGCAGTGAGAGGGTGGGTTCTCCCGGTTGTGGGGGTAATTGGGGAGATGCTGGGCAGTGAGAGGGTTGGTCCACCCGGGTGTTGGGTTAATTGGGGAGATGTGGGGCAGTGAGAGGGTGGGTCCGCCCGGGTGTTGGTGTAATTGGGGAGATGCTGGGCAGTGAGAGGGTGGGTTCTCCCGGTTGTGGGGGTAATTGGGGAGATGCTGGGCAGTGAGAGGGTGGGTCCTCCCAGGTGTTGGGGTGTTGTGGGCGGCACGGTGGCACAGAGGTTAGCACTGCTGCCTCACAGCGCCAGAGACCCGGGTTCAATTCCCGCCCGGGTGTTGGTGTAATTGGGGAGATGCTGGGCAGTGAGAGGGTGGGTCCGCCCGGGTGTTGGGGTAATTCGGGAGATGCTGGGCAGTGAGGGGGCGGGTCCGCCCGGGTATGGGGGTAATTGGGGAGATGCTGGGCAGTGAGGGGGCGTGTCCTACAGGGTATGGGGGTAATTGGGGAGATGCTGGGCAGTGAGGGGACGGGTCCTCCCGGGTGTGGGCGCAATTGGGGAGATGCTGGGCAGTGAGGGGCGGGTCCTCCCGGGTGTGGGAGGAATTGGGGAGATGCTGGGCAGTGAGGGGGCTGGGTCCTCCCGGGCTTGGGGTAATTGGGGAGATGCTGGGCAGTGAGGGGGCTGGTCCTCCCGGGTGTTGGGGTAATTGGGGAGATGTTGGGTAGTGAGCGGGGGGGTCATCCTGGATGTTTTTGGGTAATTGGGGAGATACTGTGCAGTGAGAGGGTGGGTCCTCCCGGGTGTTGGGGTAATTGGGGAGGTGCTGGGCAGTGAGAGGGCGGGTCCTCCCGGTTGTGGGGGTAATTGGGGAGATGCTGGGCAGTGAGAGGGTGGGACTCCCGGGTGTTGGGGTATTTGGGGAGATGTGGGGCAGTGAGAGGGTGGGTCTGCCCGGGTGTTGGGGTAATTCAGGAGATGCTGGGCAGTGAGGGGGCGAGTCCTCCCGGGTGTGGGGCTGATTGGGGAGATAAAGGGCAGTGAAGAGGCAATTCCTCCCGTGTGTGTGAGTAATTGAGGAGATGCTGGGCAGTGAGGGAGCAGGTCCTCCCGGGTATGGGAGTAATTGAGGAGATGCTGGGCAGTGAGAGGGTGGGTCCTCCCGGGTATGGGGGTAATTAGGGAGATGCTGGGCAGTGAGGGGGCGGGTCCTCCTGGTTGTGGGGGTAATTGGGGAGATGCTGGTCAGTGAGGGGGCGTGTCCTCCAGGGTATGGGGGTAATTGGGGAGATGCTGGGCAGTGAGGGGACGGGTCCTCCCGGGTGTGGGTGCAATTGGGGAGATGCTAGGCAGTGAGGGGGCGAGTCCTCCCGGGTGTGGGAGTAATTGGGGAGATGCTGGGCACTGAGGGGGTGGGTTATCCCAGGTGTGGGGGTAATTAGGGAGGTGCTGGGCAGTGAGGGGGCGGGGTCTCCCGGATGTTGGTGTAATTGGGGAGATGCTGGGCAGTGAGAGGGTGGGTCCTCCCGGGTGTGGGGGTAATTGGGGAGATGCTGGGCAGTGAGAGGGTGGGTCCTCCTGGTTGTGGGGGTAATTGGGGAGATGCTGGGGAGTGAGGGGGCGGGTCCTCCCTGGAGTGTGGGGGTAATTGGGGAGATGCTGGGCAGTGAGAGGGCGGGTCCTCCCGGGTGTGGGGGTAATTGGGGAGATGCTGGGGAGTGAGGGGGCGGGTCCTCCCTGGAGTGTGGGGGTAATTGGGGAGATGCTGGGCAGTGAGAGGGTGGGTCCTCCCTGGAGTGTGGGGGTAATTGGGGAGATGCTGGGCAGTGAGGGGGCGGGTCCTCCCGGGTGTGGGTGGAGGTTGTGGAGGTGAATGGGCGGGGCCTGTAATCTGGGCCAATCCGGGGATAGCGCGGAAAAGTGACTTCCGGCAGCGACCGGAAGTTCTCTCATCGGTGCGTGGATTCGAATGTGAGCGTGGGAGCGAGACAGAGGAGAGATAAAGGTAAGAGTGTTTTCACAGAGAGAGGGCAGGAAAGGTACGGGTATTGTTATTTAGAGAGAGAGAGAGAGAGAAAAAGAAAGAAAGAGTGAGAGTGAAAGGAAAGTGAGACTATGGGAGAGAGAGGCAATAAAGTAAAAATATTGAAATACCCAAAGGAGAGAATGATCCAGCAGGCTCAAAGAACTGAAAGATCCGCTTCTGCTGGTTTGTGTAACTTCCCTGGTATCCTCTGCTCTCATACCTGCCCTGCTTGGTGTTACTGCCATTCAGTAGAAGCTCAGCAGGCTTTAAGCAGCCCTGGACTGGAACAGTGCTGAAGGTCAGTAAATAATGAGTCTGCACTGCGAGAAAGGCAGGCAAAAGTTCAGGGCCACAGTTGACTCACATAGTCATGGTGGGGCTGAGCTACTGCTGTGTACAGTTTGGTCATGCAAACACCAGATTATCAACGGGTAACAAACAGACTGATAGTCGACTAGTTTGCAGATGATATAGAGTGATAAGGTGGGTGACAGTGAGGGGTAAGTTTTTGTGTTACAGGAGATGTATCAGGAGGAAGTGAGACTCTGCAGACTGATCTCCAGCATCTGAACCAGCGCCACACTTTTCAAACACTGATTTCCAGCCTCGGAAAACGTCTGTCTTCCCACCTATCTGCTCCATCCTCTCCTCTGGGAGAAAGCAAGGCGTGCAGATGCTGCCCTCTCCTCTGACCTATCCATATCATCTCCCACCTGCATATTGCCTTCCCACCTACCTTCCACCCCTGCCCCCATTTATCTCTCAGACCCCTTCCTGATGAAGGGCTTATGCCCAAAACATTAACTCTCAGCTCCTGAGATGCTGCCTGACCTGCTCTGCATTTCAATGAGGTAAATGCATCAGCTTGGGAAGAGCAGTGGCAATGGAATTTGACACAAAGTGTGAGGTGATACACTTTGGAAAAGCTACCAAGGTGAGAAAAGTACTGAATGAAATTGGGAAGCTCCAAGGAACAGGGGATCTTGGGGTTCTTGTCCACATATCCTTGAAAGCAGCGGAACAGGTTAAATGGTAATTATGAAAGCATATGGGACGTTTGTCTTTGTTGGTTATTGTAGACTACAAAGGCAGGAATATTATGTTGGAGCTGGATATGTGAGCAGCAGCTACATGAAGGCTGTGATTGCACTGAATGGGTGCAGAGAAGATTCACTGCAATGCCACCAGGGATAGAGTATTTTAGCTGTGAAGAGCGGCTGGACAGGCTTGAATAGTTTTCTTTCAAGTAGAGAAAGCTGAGGGGGACCCTTTTGAAATCTATAACAACATGAGGGCATAGTCAGTGTGAGTGGGTAGTAGCTGTTCCCCATAGTTGGAGAGTCAATAACAAGTGTGCACAATTTTATGGCAAAAACTTTAGAGGAAAATATTTTCTCCCAATATCTGGTTGGAACATGGAATCCCTCTGCCTGGGAAGGTAGTTAAAACAGGAAATCGCTCCCAAACTTTAAAAAAGTACTTAGATGAACACTTGAAATGTCATAATATTCAAGGCTATGGGCAAAGTGCTGGAACATGGGATTCATTTCTGTGTAGAATAGTCTTTAGTTTGAAGGGCCTCTTCTGAACTGTATGATTCTGTGTTTGATGTATGTCTCCAGGAATGTGATAGATGTTAGAGAGTTCATTCAATTCAGCCTTCAGATGATGTTTAATCTGAGCTGTAATTAATTCCCCCTGACCCTGGCCTCAGTCAGACTCGTGCTATCAATTGCCAGAGCTCTGCTTAATACAACGTTTGTTCACTCTTGGAGTTGCAGCTGCAGGACCTGGTGTCTCTGTACAGATTCTGTCTCAAACTTTGTCCCTCATCTGATTCTTGGTGAAGCCTTTATCTGTTCCCATAACCAATTTCTCTTTGGGGCTATCCATACCTGCCTTTTCCCCCTCTCCCCCGGTCTGGCCGATTTGGCTCACTCAGTGCCCCTGTTGATTTGTGTTGCTCTATTTTCTCAGATGGCTGTGCTTCGTTTCTATAAGAGTCCAACTGAGCTGCCACCTGTCGACCTGGAGGTCCTTCAATCTGGAAACCCTCATGTGGGGAGGATTGAGCACATCAGCTGGGAACTGTGCTTCAATGTAAACTGGACAGGTCAGAGTGGTATTATCGTTGTGCTGGGCAGGGATGTGTGTAAAGTTTGGTTTGGGTCTGTTGCTGAACCTGGACCTGGACATGTATTCAGAAGCAGGAGATGGCTCTCGGTCTATTGATTGCATTAAATGAAATTGTTGTTTATCCATTACCTATCTCCATAGATGTTGATTTGATCTGCATGACTAACACGTTTTGATAAAATAAATCAATAACTTGAAATGAATGATTCTATTCTCCCTGCGAGGAGATTCGGGCAGCACAACTTAGGAAAGATATGTTGGCCTTGGAAGGAGTACAACTTGGGTTTACAAGAATGATACCTGGACTTCATGGGTTAAATTATGAGATTACACAAATTAGATCTATTTCTTTCAAATTTAGAATGTTAAGTAATCTGAGTGAAGCCTTCAAAATATCAACAGGAAAACACAGGATAGATCACGACAAATTGTTTCCACTTGTTCGGGATTCTAGAACCTGAGGCACAGTCTGAAGACTAGAGCCAGATTTTTCAGAAGAGATGTTATGAACCATTTGTATACACAAAGGTGGTAGATGCTTGGAAATCTCTTCCACAAATGACACTTGACGGTAGTTCGGTTGTCAATTTTAAATCCTAGGGTCACAGTCATAGTGCCATACAGCATGGAAACAGACCCTTCAGTTCAGCCAGTTCATGCTGAAAATAATTCCAAACTAAACTCGTCCCACCTTCCTGCTCCTGGCCATATTTCTTCCAACCTTTCCAACTCATATACTCATCTAAGTGACTTTTGCATGTTGTAACCATGCCCACATTCACCACTTTGTCAGGAAGTTCACTCCATAAGTGAGCCACCCTTTTTTTCAAAGAAAAAAAAATCCTCTCATGTATCTTGTAAATGTATCTCCTTTTACTTTAAAAATGTGCACGCTCGTCTCCAAATCCCCCATGCTAGGGAAAAGACACTTATCATGCTCCTCGTGATTTTATAAATCTCCATAATCTTAACCTCCTATGCTCCAAAGAAAACATCCCAGCCTATTCAGCCTTTCTTTATAACTCAAACCTACCATACCTGGTAAATCTCTCCTGAGCCCTCTCCTACTTAATAATATCTTTCCGATAACTGGGCGACCAGAACTGGGCATGTTACTCCAGAAGAGGCCTCACCAATGTCATGTACAGCCTCAACATGACTTCCCTACACTCCAAAGGACAGAGCAATGAAGACATGCGTGCCAAACGCCTTTTTAGCCATGCTGTCTGCATAGGATGCAACCTTCAAAGAATTATGTACCTGCGCCTCTAGGTCTGTCTGTTCTACAACCTTACCCAGGTCCATATCATTAATTGCATACGTTCTGCCCTTGTTTGTTTTACCAAAATGCAATACCTCTCATTTATCCAAATTAAACTCCATCTGCCACTCCACAGACCCAATTGATCAAGATCTCTTTGTAATCTTATATAACTTGTTTTGCTGTCCACTATACCACCAATTTGGGTGTCATCCACAAATTTGCTAAACGTGCCTTCTATATTCTCATCTCAATCACTTATAAAAATGTCAAACAAGAGATGACCCAGAAACGATCCCTGTGGAACAATCATGGTGACCGGTCTCCTGTCCGAAAGGCAACCCTCCACTGCCAATGAGCCAATCATGTATCTAACAGGCAAGTTCACCTTGTATTCCACGTGACCTAACTTTACTAACCAATCTACCATGCAGAACCTGTCAAAGACTTTATTGAAGTCCAAATAAACAATGTGTACTGCTCTGCCCTCAATGTTTTTGATAACTTCCTTTAAAAAAACATGAATCAATTTTGAGACATGATTTTCCTCACACAAAACTGTGCTCACTACCCCTCATCAATCTTTGCCTCAATGACTGTATTCCAATCTTTTAAAATTACCTCCAGCAATTTATCAGCAACCAAAGTCACACTCACAGGCTTATAGTTCAGTGGTTTCTCCATTACGACCCTTCCTAAACAAAGGCACAACATTAGCTAAGCTCCACTCATCAGACATCTCATCTGTAGTTAAAGATGATGCAAATATTTCTGCAAGGGGCCTTGCAGTTTCCTCCCTTACTTCCCATGACGTTCTTGAATGCATCAGACCAGATCCCAGAGATTTATCTACCTTTATGTTCTGAAGACCTCCAGAAGTTGTTCTTCTGTAATAAGAACTGTTTTTAAAACATCTATATATTTGTGTTCTCTAGCATCCATTTCTTTCTCCACAGTAAAAACTGATTTAAAATATTCATTGAGTATATTTCCCATTTCCTGTGGTTCAACACAGACTACCTCGTTGAACTCCAAGGGGTTCTACCCGTTCTCTAGTTACCATCTTACTGTTAATATACTTGTAGAATCCCTTAGCATTGGCAGAAAAGGTTTTGGATAATTCAATCTCATTTCCCCTCTTTGCTTCCATGATTTTTTTTTCTTAAGAATGCCTCTACACTCTTTATATTAAGAAATTCAATTGAACCTCGATAGACAATGTTTTGTTCAGCAAAATTATCCAGGGAAATGTGCTGAAGGCAGGTGTATGGAGTTGGGCCACAGATTAACAGTAATCTCTTTGAATGGCAGAACAGGTTTGAGGGGTTGAATGGTGTACTCCTGTTCCTTTATTCCTTTGATCTCCTGGCCTGTATGAACATAGAATAATGCAGCACAGGAATGGGCCCTTCAGCCCATGATATTGTACTGAACATGATGCCATGAAACTCATCCCTTCTGTCTGCCCTTGGTCCATATCCCTATACATATTCATATGCTTATCTAAAAGTTCCTCAAATGCCCTTTAACATATCTGCCTCCTCCACCAACCCTGACAGTGTGTTCTAGACTACGACCACACTGTTCATAAGAGCAAAACTTGCCTTCACCTATCCTTTGGAGTTTATTTCCCCCCTGCCCCACACCCATCCCCCTATCTTAAATGTGTGAATCAATCTTCATCTGTGTTGGATGTTCTTTCCCCGTGAGACAAACCCCAAGCGATCCCCTAGAGATTTTCATTCAGTTCAAATCTGTGAGCTCTGATAATGTTTGCTGCCCTTTCTCACAGGTGCTACACCCCCCAGTCCACAGGACAGACAGAAGCTCACCTGGATTCTGCAATCCCCTTTCAGTTCTCAGACCATTTCCACTGAGCCCTTCCTGAGGAAGAGTGATGGGGACATGCTGGTGGAGATTGGGCCAAGGTGAGCCTGGAAACACAAGTCTGTTGTTGGGTGCATTTGGAAATTTGTGAAGGAGGAGGTGGGGCCAAGCAACACTGAACAGGAGAGGTCCCTGTTTTCCACTGGGGGATGATTTTCCCTAGACTTCAGATTAATGGACACTTGGGGTTGTGATGAGGTAGGGAATCTATAGTTTGTCTGTGGTTTCTCTGGGCCTGTTGTGGTTTTGGATTTCAGTCTTTGTACACGAGATAGTTTGTGAATTTTACACATTTCAGATTGAACTTCTCGACAGCCTGGTCGACCAATGCTGTGTCAATCTGCAAGTCCATTGGTTTGACAGCGGTGGACCGTATTGAGTGCTCCCGTCGATATCTCCTGAAGGTGAGAGGAATGAGACTTGAGGAGTGAGGTGGCAGTATCACTAAGCCAGTAATCCAAAGGTCCAAGCTAATAGGAGCACAAGTTGAAATGCTACCACAGTGGATGGTGGAACTTCAACGCAAATGTGGAATTGAAAGCTAGTCTCAGTAATTCATCAATTGAATTACACTTCACAGTGAATTCAAGCGCCATCATTTCCAGAGTCATCAGAAAAGTTGAGTTTAAAAAGTACATAGATTTCTGGAAAGTTTCATCTTGCACCCCTAGGTTGACAGGAAACATGGGCCAGGCTTTTATATCTAACAAGAAATGAGATTAATTACAAATAATTAGACGTAGCTGCAGAACAACAATTATGAACCATCAGCACGCAACTCTACCAGTAAAAACAGTAACCACCTCCTACAAACATCCTCGTTAGAAAGAGATGGGGGAAATTAATGGGTGTGCTGGACGCGAGGGAAAACTTGGAAAGCAGTTCACAGGATCTGCTAATGTTGTGTAGAAGCAGGCCTTTCGGCACATCGAGTCTGCACTGACCCTCTGAAGAGCATCCCATCCAGACCCATGCCCCTACCCTCTCTCTGTTATCTTGCATTTTCCATGACCTATCCTGTGAGAGAAAACCAGAGCACCCGGAGGGAATCCATACCGACACTCAGAGAATGTGCAAACTTTTGTGCTGCTCAGATGCTATTTCTCAGTCCCCCTTCACTGGATTCTTTCTCTGGTTGTCAGAAGGCATAGGCTGGCAGGTTCATATTTATGAAAGGTTTCTGACTTGTTAAAAATCACTGTTTACAGCAACCGGTAAAAGATAATACGCTGGTTTTCTTCCAGAATAATGTTTTATACTAAAGGGAATGAAAATAGCTCCTGCAGCTGGAGAGACATGATGACTTTTCACTGTCTTGTTCAAAGCACTACGCTGTTCAGCTACCTGGGAGCCAATCACACAGTTAATTGCAGCCAGAAGGCCTTAGTCATCAAATAACTGGTTCACTAATTGACAGATCTTTTATTTACTTGTTGGCTGTATCTCTGTAATTCCCATCCCTGAGCTCCAGGTCATCTGCTAGAACCAACATAAGTGTAAACAGTGTTTGAACTGAGTATCAGGTTACTTTTAAACAAGTGCAGTAACTCTTCAGCAATCTTTGGTTTGTAAAATTGTTCTTCTATTTTTAATCCACAATCAAAAACACCTAGGACATTTGTCATTGATATCACATCCTTTCGCGATGGTAATTTGCCATCCTTACCTGGTCTAGCTGGCATGTGACTCCAGACCCACCGCAACATGGTCAATTCTTTGCTTCAGCCTTGAAATAATCGAGCAAGCCACTCACCTCCAGTGCAATTAGGAATGGGCAGCAAACCTTGCCAGCAACACCCAAATCCCTTGAGAAACTGAAGAAAAACAAATTTGCTATCATGTACCCAGGCAGGTGTATTTATTAATGACTTGGATGAGGGAGTCGAAGGGTGGGTCAGTAAATTTGCAGATGATACGAAGATAGGTGGAGTTGTGGACAGTGAGGAGGGCATTTGTCGTTTGCAAAGGGACTTAGATATGATGCAGAGCTGGGCTGAGGAGTGGCAGATGGAGTTCAACCCTGCCAAGTGTGAGGTTGTCCATTTTGGAAGAACAAATAAGAATGCAGAATAAAGGGTTAATGGTAGGGTTCTTAGTCAGGTGGAGGAACAGAGGGATCTTGGGGTCTATGTACATAGATCTTTGAAAGTTGCCACTCAGGTGGATAGAGTTTGTAAGAAGGCCTATGGTGTATTATCGTTCATTAGCAGAGGGATTGAATTCAAGAGTCGTGAAGTGATGTTGCAGCTGTACAAGACTTTGGTTAGGCCACAGTTGGAGTACTGTGTGCAGTTCTGGTCGCCTCACTTTAGGAAAGATGTGGAAGCTTTGGAGAGGGTGCAGAGAAGATTTACCAGGATGTTGCCTGGAATGGAGAATAGGTCGTACGAGGATAGGTTGAGAGTTCTCGGCCTTTTCTCGTTGGAATGGCGAAGGACGAGGGGTGACTTGATAGAGGTTTAGAAGATGATCAGAGGAATAGATAGAGTAGACAGTCAGAAACTTTTTCCCCGGGTACAACAAAGTGTTACAAGGGGACATAAATTTAAGGTGAAGGGTGGAAGGTATAGGGGAGATGTCAGGGGTCGGTTCTTTACCCAGAGAGTGGTGGGGGCATGGAATGCCCTACCCGTGGGAGTGGTAGAGTCAGAATCATTGGCGACCTTTAAGCGGCATTTGGATAGGTACATGGATGGGTGCTTAATCTCGGATAGAAGTTCGGCACAACATCGTGGGCCGAAGGGCCTGTTCTGTGCTGTATTGTTCTATGTTCTATGTGTAGCCCTGCTGATCAGTCAGGCTGATGTCTCCTGAATGCATACTGGACAATTAGATTCATACTCCCTCCTTCTCCTCCTGTTATATTCACTGATGGTCCCTGGGATGGCAGGTTCCTCAGTTGAGGAGAGATTGAATCAACTAGACCTGTAGTCACAAGCATTGAGAATAACAAGGTTATCTGCCTGAAAAGAATAAAATTCTGCCAGGACAGACGATGCAGAGATGGTTTTCCTGGGTGGGATGTGTCCAGAACAAGGGGGTGAAGTTTCGGAATAGAGGTAAATCATTTTGGACTTGAAACTTCTTCACTTGGAATGCAATGAACCTGAGAGATTCTCGACCACAGAAGACAGTAGAAGTGAACATAGTTGCAGAAGTCCACTGCTTAGAACATAGAACAGGACAGCACAGGTCTTTAGTCCTCCTAATGCCAATGACATTTTCCATATATATTTTATCCATCTATCTAAACTAAGCCCAGCTCCCTACACATGGTCAGTATCCCTCCATTCCATTCCTGTTTGTGCTACTGTCTAAATGCCTCTTGAATGTTGCTATTGTATCTGCAATGCATTGCAGGAACGTGCCACTTGCCCCTCACATCTTTAAACTTTACTTCTCTCTTTAAATTTCTGCCCCTGATTATGTAACATTTCTACCCTGGGAAAAAGATTCCAACGATCCACCCTATCCATGCCTTTCAAATTTATATACTTCTATCAGGTTGTCCCCTCAGCCCCCCGACTCGAATGAAAATAACCCAAGTTTGTCTCTCCTTCTAGCTAAACCACTCCAATCCAGGCTACATCTTGGTAAACCATTGTACTCTCTCCCAAACCTCCACATCCTTCCTATCATGTGGCAACCAAAACTGCAGGTGTGCCTACCTAAAGTTTTGTACAACTGCGACTTGACTTGTCAATCTTTATACTCCATGCCCCAATCAACAAAGGCAAGCATGTCTTACACCTTCTTTACCAAGTTATCCACTTGTTTTGCCATTTTCAGGAGCTGCGGACTTCCATCCAAGATCCCATTGTATATCAATGTTTCTAAGATTCCTGCCATTTAGTGTATATGCTCCTGTTGCACTTTTTAAAAATTGCATCACCTCATACTTCTCCAGATGAGACTGCATTTGCCATTTCTCCTCCCAACCTTCCAACTAACCTATATCTTGCTATATTCTTTGACAACCTTCCTCACTGTCCACAATTCCATCAATTGTCTGCAAAATTACCAACTAAGCCTGTATTTTAATCCAAATCACAAATAATATAATATAAACAAGAGGGCCCAGCAGTGAACCTTGCAGGAAACCACTAATCACAGATCTCCAGTCAGCAAAATACTCGAACACTTTTATATTCAACTAACCGACTCACTTTGGATACCATGGCCCTTCAGCCCATTGTGTCTTTGCCAATCAAAAATGCCTGCCTGTTGATCCCATTTTTCAGCATTTGACCCATAGCCTTGTATGCTTTGGCATTGCAGCTGCACACCTAAATGTTTCTTAAATATTGTGGAGCCAGATACTTTCACGCCTTTACAGGCAGTGAGTTCAGATTCCCAACACCCTCTCTGTGAAAAATGTTTTCATTTCCTCTAAAGCTTTTCCCCCTCATCTAAAATCTGTGCATCCTTTCATTTGATCATTTCATCAAAGGGAAAAGTTTCTTCCTGTGTGCACTGTTTATATCCCTCATAATTTTAACACATCTGAATAGTGTCTCCTCTGCTCTAAGGGAAACAACCCAGTCTGTCCATTCTCTTTCATAACTGAAACACTCCCGTCTGGCAACATTCTGGCAAGTCTTCCTTTGCACCTGCTCCAGTGTTCTCACATCACTACAATAGTGTGGGTTTCAGAACTGCTCACAATACTCTAGCTGTGCCTAAGCATCACCTTTACAGTTCAAGAATCACCACCCTACTCTTAATCACTATCCTTCAACTAATAAAGGCAAGTATCCCATGTGTCATCTTAATCACTACCCTGATCCCTTAAGGGATTGGTTGACACGTGCACAAAGGTATTTCTGATCCTTTGTGCTTCCCAGGGTCCTACTATTCAACTTCACTGGTCAGCCTGTCCATCTTTATCCTCTTGTGGTCGATTGACTAAATGTATCCAAGAAAGTAGATAAACTAAAGATGGTGACGGTTATGGGGAGACTGGGAATTTGGCCTTGGGTTAGAGGACCACCAATGATTTGTATTGAATGATGAAGTGGGTTCAATGGTTTGCTTTGTTTTTGTCGTTTCTATGATGAATTTTCATTATTATTAGTCCCTTCCCCAACCATACCCTGTCCCCTTGTCCTTCTGTCTTTTCCTCAGTGTTAATTGCTAATATTGTGGGCACTGTTACAGATCCGTGAGCCTGAGAAGGGAGTTTCAGCCCAGTGTGAGCTGCTGACTGCTTTCTACGATCGGATGACAGAGTGCGTTTATGAGCACCCCATTGGGAGTTTCTGCGTGTCAGCACGGCCTGCCCCTGTGTTTGATGTGGATGTAGTGAATGGAGGAAAGAGTGCACTGGAGAAGGCAAACCAGGAACTGGGTGAGCACAGAGCTCTGGGCGTGAATTTGGGTCATGGGGGTAATGGGGAAAATGAGTGGAGGAGGGCTAAGGGAACACTGGGGCAGGAGTAGGACACATGGAGTTGACAAGGGATGGATAGGGAATGGTGTCCCAGGTTTCTGGGAGGAGAGGGATGGGGAAGTGGGGTCCCTGGGTTCAATGCAGTCAAATTGTGGGGAGAGCTGGAAGACAGGTGTGGGCAGAGTTGGGAATTGTCATATTACTACTAGACTAGAAATCTACAGGGGCAAAAACAAAAATTGCTGGAAAAGCTCAGCAGTCTGGGAGCATCTATAGAGAGAAATCAGTTAATGTTTTGGATCCAGTTACCCTTCCTCAGAACTGAGAAACCCACAGGCTCAAGCTAACATTTTGGGACAGGATTAAAACGTCGGAGATATTGTGTATGAAAGTAACCAAGAAATATAAAACAATAGCAAGATTTTTAAAAGCAAAAGAATAAAGTGAGTGTTGGTTCCCTCCAGTGATAATGGTGTGTAATAACAAAGATGAAGAAGTGGGGGATGAAGTGAGCATGTTTTCCTTCAGTTTCAAAGGAGAGTCCTAATAGACTCAAAAGATTAACTCTGATTCTGTTACCACAGATGCTACCAGACCTGCTGAATTTCTCCAGCATTTTCTGTTTTTATTTCACATCTCTGGCATCTGCACTACTTTCCTTTTGCTTTGAGTCTTTTTTCTTTGTCTTTACTGTAGAGAATACACAAAACATCCCAGTAATAGCTTTGAATCAGAGGTGATAGGGAGAGAGCAGCTTCATGAAATTGCAACCAAAGGGAAAGGGTAGTACGGAGCTGTGGGCTTACAGGTCTCCAGATTCTGATAGACTTCATCCTTTAGAAGTGACTGGCTTATGTTTCAAAATCCCTCCAATTCAGGAAAGGCTGCATTAGACAGGCAACTCGCAAATATAACACATCTATGCTTGAAGGGTTGAGGAGATGAAAAACAGCTATTTAACTTGGCATCTTGGGAACCAATTGACTATTGAAGGTATTGTATCAGTTCACTTCGATCACAGGGTAATTGGGAAAAGTCAACATGATTCTGTGAAAGGGCATCGTGCAATATCATTCTTTAGACTTCATTTGAAGGAGTAACATGTGCTATGGATAAATGGGAGACTTTAAATGTACTGTACCAGCATTTCCAAAAGACATTCAATAAGTGCTGTAAGCAAAGTTCTTGCTGAAAGTAAAAGCATTTGAGTCCCAGGCAAATGCCCTGGCAACACAGTTTCAAATATCAGTGAAGCAGAATGCCACAGTCATTCTCTGTTTAAGTAAAACTCCACTTTTTATTCTTCCTGCTAAGTGAACAACTTCACATTTCCCTATGTTTTGCACCATCAGCCAGATGATTTTTTTTTTTACCCATTTACTCAACTCTCCTTTTAAATGCTCCATCCGCTCACCACCAAAGTGCAAAGTGCACTTAGTTATGCATACTGAAAAAAGCTGGAAATCGCAGTGAGTCAGGCAGCATCCATGGAGAGAGAGAGAGAGCAAGCTAAACATTTGAAGACTAGATAACTCCTCATCAGAGCTGAAAAATGTTGCTGGAAAAGTGCAGCAGGTCAGGCAGCATCCAGGAGCAGGAGAATTGACGTTTCGGGCATAAGCCTTTCTTCAGGAATGAGGAAGGAGCGCCAAGCAGGCTAAGATAAAAGGTAGGGAGGAGGGACTTGGGGGAGGGGCGTTGGGAATGCAATAGGTGGAAGGAGGTTAAGGTGAGGGTGATAGGCTGGAGAGGGGGTGTGGGTGGAGAGGTCGGGAAGAAGATTGCAGGTCAAGAAGGCGGTGCTGAGTCCGAGGGTTGGGACTGAGGTAAGGTGGGCGGAGGGGAAATGAGGAAGCTGGAGAAATCTGCATTCATCCCTTATGGTTGGAGGGTTCCTAGGCGGAAGATGAGGCGCTCTTCATCAGAGCTGACTTGCTGCAATCTATTTGCTGCCAGTCACCAAGCTTTTACCTGTGAAAAGATGTCAAACTGCCCTCCTTCCTACCCCCCCAAAATCGCAGATTACTTGTCCAGTCACAATGCAATTATGCCACTGTCCCTTCCATCGCTCCTCCCAAGGATTCCTGTGGTGGTGGAGTTTTGCAGGATCTTCCGTCTGAAGATTGACCAACAAAATGGGCAGCATGGTGGCTCTGTGGTTATCACTGCTGCCTCACAGGACCAGGGACCCAGGTTCGAATCCAGCCTTGGGCAACTGTCTGTGTAGAGTTTGCGTGTTCTCCCTGTGTCTGCGTAGGTTTCCTCCAGGTGCTCTGGTTTCCTCCCACAGTCCAAAGATGTGCAGGCCAGGTGAATTGGCCATGCTAAATTGTCCCTCGCGTTAGGTAAGGGGTAAATGTAGGGGCATGGGTGGGTTGCGCTTCGGCGGGTCGGTGTGGACTTGTTGGGCTGAAGGGCCTGTTTCCACACTGTAATGTAATGTAATGTAATCTAATCTAATCTAAAAATCTAAATTGCCCAGTGTTATGACATGGGGTAAACCCTTCTGCTAATTTTAAAGCTCACCTCGCCTCCTAATCGGTTAATGTATGTGTGACAAAGAACTACCAAATCCCATAAAAAATTAACAATTTATTCTTTAACTCCAAGTAAAGAAAAAAATTAAACAACTATCTACACTGTTAGCCTCCTTTGTCTGATTAATTTATCTGTCTCCCACTCTACAACAATATACTGATCTGATTAAACCCCCCCCCCCCCCCCCCAAATTAAATTTAACAAAATTCAAAATCAGTCAGCTGTGTCAATTTTCCCCTCTAGATTTTTCTGGGTCCTCTTTTCTTCAGTCTTCTGTTGCACAGATTTCATAAGGAAAGGTGCCTTTCAGAAAGCAATTCTGCGGGCTCAGTCTGTTGGTTCTCTTGCTAACTGTTCAAATTGCCTGATTTTTACACCCCAAAACATCGGATAGTCTCATTGGTTTGATGTCGCCAAAACAGTAACATTCAAATTTGATTGTATTTTTGTATCTTGGGTCATAATATAAACTGGTCGAATTTGAATTTGTTGTGTAACATAGCAACTCGTCTCAAGCTATTTGTTTCACAGCCAAAAGTTACAATTTTCAATTTTTCAGTGCTTTTTTTTAAGATTACTTAGTGTGGAAACAGGCCCTTCGGCCCAACAAGTCCACACCGACCCACTGAAGCGCAACCCACCAAGCCCATTCCCCTACATTTACCCTTTCACCTAACACTACAGGTAATTTAGCGTGGCCAATCCACCTAACCTGCACATTTTTGGATTGTGGGAGGAAACCCACACAGTCACGGGGAGAATGTGCAAACTCCACACAGTCGCCTGAGGCGGGAATTGAACCCGGGTCTGTGGCGCTGTGAGGCAGCAATGCTAATCACTGTGCCGCCCAAAACCAATTACACACTTGCGAAGGATGGTGGATTTTGTGCTATGGTTAGACTCCCTACAGATTTCATACAGTGTGGAAACGGGTCCTTCGGCCCAACAAGCCAATACCGACTCTCCGGAGAGTAACCCACCCAGTCCCATTTCCCTCTGACTAATGCACCTATCCCCACAGGACAATTTAGCATGGCCAATCCACCCTAACCTGCACATCACTGGACTGTGGGAGGAAACCGGAGCACCCGGTGGAAACCCACGCAGACATGGGGAGAATGTGCAAACTCCACATAGACAGTTGCCCGAGGCTGGCATCGAACCTGGGACCCTGGTGCTAGAAGGCAGCAGTGCTAACCACTGAGTCACCGTGCTGCGATGATTGTTCAGTCCTTGTCAGCTTTCACTCTTTCACATGCCTACACCTTCATAATACCATAGTGTTCAGGAAAGTGTAGGCTATTTGCATTAGTTAGGGAAAATGTAGAATAATAGGGGAAGGGAATGGGTCTGGGTGGAATACTCTTCACAGGGTCGGTGTGGACTTGTTGGGCAGGTTCTGTCACAGATTGGAAGATATGGATCTTCTGCTCTTTCTTCACAAACCTGCTGAATTATTCCAGCTCCTGCAGTGTCCTGCTTTTCAGTTCAATTATTTACTCTTGGTTTATCTTTATCCCTCGTCATCTGCTTTAGATGGATTAAAGAATAGCATAGAAGAGGCCTTTCAGCCTATCAAATCTGTGCCAATCTAGCTATAGAAATCTCACTTGTCATAACATTCAAAACTAAGGTCTATTTCAAATGCACATTACGTGCTTTTTAACATTTTGTGAGGGTTTCCCATCTCTACTGCCCTCCCAGATATTGCTTTCCAGATTCCTACCACCTTCTGGATGAAAGGAATTTTCCTCATCCATTCTAAACCACCTCTGGTTAATGATTCAAAATGTGGTAACACTGGTGCCACTGTCCATTGCCCAGATTCATTCCTAAAAGTAAATCCATTCTTGTGAAGTTAAAATGTTCTCTATGTATTTTCCCAACTGGGCTCCCTCTGAATTATTTGGAATACCACATTCGATTCTGGTCTAAATTGACTACATTGTTATTTTTATGGTAGTTGAAATGACTTGCTTGTTCCTGTATTTGTCAGAGATTGCTGACATATTTGCTGATCTATCTCCCTCAGACTCTTTGAGGGTGAATTGTAAACTTAGTCATGTAATTCTGGCAAGAGTTTGTACCAGGTTTTCCATTTGACCTCATTTTAATAATCCTTTGATTCGTTCATGGAATCTGTGTTGAGATCTTTCCTCCTTTCTGTTTCATCTGCAATTTGTCTGAAGACCCTGAAAACGGGAATCTTGAGCTGCCATTTCTACTCCTTCCAGCTGTCGTAACTACAGCACTCTCTCCTCAGTCTTCACACTCAGCCCATCTAGCTTATTTTGGACAAGTTCATGTTAACATCATGTTGGCCAAGCTTCAAGAACGCAATAAGCATGTGGACTTTGCTGCCAGCCCAGTTGAGGTAATCACCACCTGACCCATGAAGTTCTGTTTCTCCTGGAACCAGTTGCAATGTTCCAGGAATATCTCTCTTCTGAAGCTTCTCCCCAGCAAGGCATTCATCTGCTCTGGCCTTTTAATCTGCACTAGCTGAGGTGTGGTGCTGAGTGTGGTAGAGGTTCAGAATTTTTGCATTTTGTTTCTAACACTCTCTCAAATCTGCCTGTGTGATTTCATGCATCTTTTAGCTTGTGGTGTTATTGACAACAATCTCACTACTTGCCTTCCTGTCTGTGTTTTGCAGCTGCTCAGTGATATCCATGGCAGCTTGGATTTCTAATCTTTGGTGTTTAATTTTCTGAAATTTTTTGAAAGCGTTGATGAAGGTAATGCTTTTGACATGGTATGGATGCACTTTCAGAACCCATTTGCTGCAGTGTCTCGCAATATACATCTGAAAAGTGTTGTAAGTCATGGTACGAAAGGAACAATGGTAACATAGATAACTTGGATAAAGTCCCATCTGGGAGACTGATAGCAAAGGAACTTTGGCAAATTGGATCCATGATTGAGCGGCAGGAAGCAGTATCTGATGGTTGGAGGTTGCTTTCTGACTGAACGTTCTGTGTCCATTTATGTCCCACAGGGGTCAGTAGTGGTGTCCTTTCTGTTTGTTGTTTATATAAATAATTTAGATTTACATTTAGAGGTGTTGATCAGTAAATTAGTTCAAATATGGTGGAGCGGTAAATAGTAATGACGTTGGCCTTAGATTGCTTGTGGATCAGTAGCAATAAAGTTCAGTGGATAAATTTAAGTTGATGCAGATAAGCAGAACAAACAAGACCAGGGGTAAAGTGGTTAAGAAGGTACTTGCCTTTAATAGTTGAGGCACAGAATTAAGTGTAGAGAGATTATGCTGGAACTATATAAAATGCTGAGTGAGCTACAACCTGAGTATTGTGCATAGTTCTGAAATCCATGCTGTAGGAGGGATAGCATTCAGGTTTGTGC
The DNA here is from genome assembly GCF_047496795.1 of Chiloscyllium punctatum. Lineage (NCBI taxonomy): Eukaryota > Metazoa > Chordata > Chondrichthyes > Orectolobiformes > Hemiscylliidae > Chiloscyllium > Chiloscyllium punctatum. Next base: position 19,835,406 of record NC_092766.1, read on the forward strand.
AGAGGAGATTTTACAAGGGTGCTGCCTGGCCTGGAGAGTTCCAGTTATGAAGAGAGATTAGGCAAACTGGGGTTGCTTTCCTTAGAGCGGAGAAGGTTGAGAGGCACTTGATTGAGATGTATAAAATAATGAGGGGCATAGATAGGATAGACAGGAAGAAACTTTTCTCCTTGATGGCAGGATCAGTGACCAGGTGGTGTCGATTTAATGTAAGAGGTAGAGGTTTGGAGGAAATGTAAGGCAAAACTCTTTCATTTGGATTGTGATGGGAATCTGGAACTCGCTGCCTGTGAGGATAGTAGAGGCAGAAACACCCATGACTCTGAACTATTTAAATGTGCATTTGTGATGGCAAGATGTACAGGCGATGAGCCAGTGATGAAAAATTGAATTACAATATATAGGTGGTTTTTAATTGGTGCAGACTCGATTGGCCAAGTAATATAAAGTTTCTATCATTCTGCCAATTTTAGATCCGAGAGTAATGGTCAGTAGGTATTTTTCAGGCTGGGGGATGGTTGGTCGCAGAGTTCTGCAAGGATTGGTATTGAGACCCTTATGTAGGCCTTTTGTAGTCTATTGGGTTTACACTGGATATCAATAACCTAAGGCATACCTAATAACGGGATGCTCCCAGTGTGAGATTTATAGTCATACAGTGTGGCAACAGACCCTTGGGTGCAACCATTCCATGCTGAGCATAATCCCAAGCTAAACTAGTCCCACTTGCCTGCTCCTGGCCCATATCCCTCCAAAACTTTCCTATTCATAAACTTATCTAAATGTCTTTCAAACATTGTAACTGTATCCGCATTAACCATTTCTTCAGGAAGTTCATTCCACAGACGAACCACCCTCTGTTTAGACAAAAAAATTGGCCCTCATGTATTTTTCAAATCTCTCTCGTCTCACCTTAAAATCGTGCCCCTCATCTTGAAACCCCCTTCCATCAGAGGGAAAGGACTGCTACCATTAACTCGATGTCTCTCCCCCAATATTTCAACATTTCTATAAGGTTGCCTCTGAACCTTCTTAGCTCCAGTGAAAAAGCAGTCTATCCAGCTTTTCTTTAGAACTCAAGCCTTTCATGCCTGGCAACATTCTGGAAAATCTCCAGCTTAATACCATCCTTCCTGTAACTGGGCGACCAGAAATGGGATATAGTATTGCAGAATAGGCCTCACCAATGTCCTCTACAACTTCAATATAGTTGCCAACTCCAATACTCAAAGGACTCAGCAATCAAGGCAAGCGTGATAACCTACTTTCTAACCACATTGTCTTCATAGAATTATGTACCTGAAGCTTTAAGTCCTTCAATTATGCAATGAGATTTTGGAGAAGGTTTGTCGATCAGGTTGTGGATTAGGTTGAATATTTGCCCCCTGATTTGGTAGGTTCATTCTATGAAGCTTTGTCACCATGTGATGTAACATCATCAGTGAGCTTCCGGTGAAGTGGTGGTGTTCTGCCCTGCTTGCTTTTTATCTGTCTTGGTCTGTTATGGTAAACAAATATCATTTCTGGTTCTGTTTCTGAGAGGTTGGTAAATGGGGTCCAAATCTATATGTTTGTTAATGGAGTTTTGGTTTGAATGCCAAGCCTCGAGCAATTCCTGTGCATGTCTTTGTTTAGCTTGTCCCAGGATGAATGTATCATCCCAGTTGAACTGGGGTCCACCATGGTCGATGTGCACGGATATCAGTGATATTTGGTCATTTCCTTTGGTGGTGATTTGGTCCTCGTGTATCCTGGTAGCTGGCTTCCTGCCTGTTTGTCCAATGTAATGTTTGTTGCAGTTCTTGCAGGATATTTTGTATATGACATTCGTTCTGCTGTTTGTTGGTATGGGATCCATTAAGTTCATCAAGAGCTGTTTAGTTGTGGTGATTGGTTTGTGGGCTACCATGATGACCAGGGTCAAGAGTAGTCTGTTCGTTATCCCTGAGATGTCTTTGATGTATGGCAGGGTGGATAGAGGCGCTGGGTGTGTTGTGTATTCTTTTTTTAAGTTTGTTGTGTAGGAATCGGCAGTCTGCACTTTCGGGTACCCGTTGTTCCTGAATACATTGTATAGGTGTTTTTTCCTCGGCTTCTCGTAGTTTCTGGGTGTACAGGCGATGTGGCTATACTGTATTGTGGCTCATTTAAATAATGTTGTGATGCAGGTGTTAGGATGATTGGTCCTGTAGTTGAGTATCGTGTGTGTGTGTGTGTGTGTGTGTGTGTGTGTGTGTGGCTCTCCTGTAAACATTGGTCTGCAGCTCTACGTTGGCTTTTTGTTCTACTGTGATGTCCAGGAAGAGGAGTCTGTTGTTGTTCTCTTCCTCTTTGGTGAACTTTTACACCAGTAAGGATGTTGTTTATGTGTTTGTGGGTTTCTTCTAATTTTTTGCTTGCTTTTGATGAGCTTTGATATAAAAACTTTAGTTTCTGCTTGCTGTTCACCGCTTCCATATCATCCAATCAACTTATAATGCTTACACAGCATAAGTCTACGAAAGTCCCAAATATAGCTGATCAGTAGTATTTACTTTTACATCTGTTTCTCTGTGCATGTTCTAAACAGCACTTCATTGTTTCCAGAGTTACTGTGACAGTTCAGTTCATTTCGATTGATTTACAATGTAAGTTCCACCTGCAAAACAAATACTTTTAAAATTCAGTGACAGTTATAATCATGAGGTCATCAGCAGGCTTCATATGTTTTCTTATGTCATTTAGCTTCATTTTGGCGAGCCCTGCAAATTGTAAGTTAATATCTGCACTTGCTTTTTCTAATTATATGTTAATGGTGTGAATTTGGGTGTGCACGGGATAATTTCCAAGTTTACAGATGATGTTAAACTTGAAAGATGTATAAACTGAGGAGAAGGATAGTGGAACTCAAAAAGAATATTGATAATTTGCTAGGTTGCCTGGCAGTGTGATGGAGGCAGGCTCATTTGAGGCATTCAAGAGGATAAGTTTTTAGAGAGTAATAACAAATGGAGTTACGGGTTAAATGCAGGAGATTAGCACTAAGTGATGGAGCTGGAACAAGCCTGACAGGCCAATTGGCTTCCATCGTCATCATTCATCGATTCCGTAATCGGTATCATGGGAACTACACCAGCCCAGAGTCAAATCTGCACAGACCTGCCTGTTCCTCTAAATATTGTTTTCCTAACTTCCTTCCAAGCTCCCACACCTGATATAGCTGAGTGCGCCACAGAGCCAGAGATTCAGGTCTCATTGCATTCCACTGGAGAGCCACAACTTCCACTGGTTTCAGATCTGAATACTAGCTTTGGAGGGAGATGCCCAGAGGCTCTTGTGCTACGTGGCAGAGGCTCTGCTCACTCATCCTTTCATCAGCAGGCCTAACACATCAAGAAAAGTGGTGTCCACTGTTCTTTTGCCCTTTTTGGTAACTGTGATTCCAGCTACTGATCAGCCTCTATAACTTGGAGCTTGTCAGTCCAGCTGCTGATACCTCTGCCCGTGTGGATGTGCAAGATATAGCAAACTTTCTGTAGTTTTCCCATGGGATAGGATATGCACTACATAGGATCATGACAGACACGTCAGTCCTATCTGTTAGACAAACAATAAACTTGCAGGAAATAAAGCAATGTTTGTTGTGTGCTATTCTGCAAGCAACCTAATGAACTTACAAGAAAAAATTATTTGTTTGCATGAAATGCACTACCTGGAGCAGGCTACAGTAATACTGAATACCAAGCACTAGATTGTTGTGCTGTAACCCTTGACCTTTTGTTGTGAGGTAAATGTTATGGCAGCAGCTTCTTAAGCTGCTTCAATCTTTCTCCAGTTCTGTTTATTTCTGTTGCTTTTGTGCGCATTCTCAGTCTGAAACATTTGGCTGAAACATTAGCAAAGGGCTAATGCAGACTATCTTCCTTCCACAGGATTAGCCTTTGATGCCTGGGACCTGGAATATTACACGGGATTGTTCAGAAAAGTGGGCAGGAATCCCAGTAGCGTGGAGTGTTTTGACCTGGCACAATCTAACAGGTGAGGTTGACCACTGCTACACACTGGTCCACTTGACGTTCTTGTCAAACTCAAACTAATCTGACTGCCTCACTCTCTTGGATGTGAATTGGTTCCCCAAATTAATCCAAGTGCCGCACTCTCCAGTGTCTATCAATCCATTAATCCCACTGCCCCACACTCTTCACGCATCAACTCCACTGCCCCACTCACTCCCCCATTAGCATCTCTGCTACTCCCCCCACCCCAAACACGTGGTGCACCCATTCCACTCGTGCCCACCTCTGCCTCTCTTGTTTGTTGCTTTTGGTGATTACTACTGGTTTGTCTGCCCTCAGTGAACACAGCCGGCATTGGTTCTTTAAGGGGCGTTTGGTGATTGATGGTGAAACCAAACAGGAAAGTCTTTTCGACCTGATCATGAAGACACAGGATTCTAGCAACAAGAACAATGTTATCAAGTTCTCCGACAACAGCAGGTTAGCCTCATCAGTATTGCAGCTGAGGGGATGGCAGGCAGCATGATAAACGGGGAAAGGGAGAGGACAAAGCAGGGAGGGAGCAAGAAGCATTGATGTGGACGGGACTTCATTCATGTTGGGGACAGAGTCTCATTGCTGCGCAGTTTGAGCTGCGTGTGTCGATGAATTGGGGGTGATGAGGCTCTTGTTGGAGGACAACATGATCAATCACACAGAGGATGTTGATCCATTTTAACTTTCGGATCAATGAAACAGACTCTTTCTCTTTCCACCCTGCAGTGCAATCACCGGGAAAGTTGTGAAGGGTCTATATCCCAGCAATCAGTCACGGGCTAGCAAGGTGAACATAGGAGAAACGATGAGACACGTAATCTTCACTGCAGAAACACACAACTTCCCCACAGGTTTGTGTCCATGTCTGTGATTCTCTGTCTGGTTGTCTTGCTGAGGTGTGATTCACTGTTAACTGGCTTGTCACTGTCACAGGTGTTGCTCCTTTCAGTGGTGCTACCACGGGGACTGGAGGTCGGATCCGTGATATACAGTGCACAGGTCGAGGAGCGCATACCATTGCTGGAACTGCAGGCTACTGCTTTGGGAATCTTCTATACCCAGGTGAACTTTGAACTGAGGACCCATGTCCGTAGAAAACGGTTCATCGAGCAGCATCACTGCTAACATTTAATTATCCTGCTGCAGTGTGCTTTCGTGACATTTACCTGACACCAAGCTTGGAAACTGCGACTCATGGTGAATGCAAGATTAACGTGCTCTTTTTTGCAGGCTACGAGCTGCCCTGGGAAGACCGAACGTTTGCCTATCCTGGGAATTTCGCACGGCCCCTGGAGATAGCAATAGAGGCCAGTAACGGAGCATCGGATTACGGAAACAAATTCGGAGAGCCGGTCCTAGCAGGTGAGTCACAGTGGGCTGATAAGATCAAGACAGGTCCTTAACAGGCCAAGTACTCCTCGAGTTTACTTTGTCATGGACACTCAAGGTTTGACCAAAGCCTTTTGTTTAAATATTTCAGGATTTGCACGGTCATTTGGGATGCTGCTTCCTAATCAGGAGAGGAGGGAATGGTTGAAACCAATTATGTTCAGTGCTGGGATTGGGACTATGGAAGATCAGCACGTCCACAAAGAGCAACCAGAACCAGGTGGGTGCTGTTTGATCTCATGAGGGATGGAGAAGGTGGTTCAGCAATAGTTTTTTGCACCTTTCCTGGAGGTGTTTGGAACAGTTCAGAGGTTGGTTTACTCTGTACCTAACCATATGCTATCTGTTTTGGGAGTGTTTAATGGGGACCGTTTAGAGGGAGCTTTACTTTCAGTTTGAGAGAAGAGGGGACTTTTCTTGTGTCTAGCCCTGTAATATGCCTCTCCTGGGGGTATTTGGTGGCAGCAGTGTGGCGAAAGCTTTTATGTTCAGTTTAAAATTGTAGAGGCAGCTTTACTTTGTCCAACCCATGCTGGTAGTGTTTAATTGTTATTTTAGCTAGTTACTTTTTTTTTGCATCTAGGTTTACTTCTTCTCAATCATGGACTCATTGTTTTTAAAAAAGGCATTGGGGCCCATCAAGGCAGCTTTGGCTGTACACTAAATCTGCACGAGTCCCCTTGCCAGCACCAGGCCATAGTCTTGAATGCTATGACATTTCAAGTGTTTTTCAAGTACTTTTTTCAAAGTTGTGAATACCCTCCTCATCCACCCACACACCCACTGCATTCTAGACTTCCGTCAAACTCTGGTTGAAAGATGATAGTTTTATCAAACCCTCCTAACGCCCACCTTACCTATCCTTGGGCTACATAACGACATTCTAAGATTGAGAGTTGCTCCCATTATTCAACGTTACCATCATCAAGTGCCTCTATTATTAGGTACATTCCAACACTTCAGTCCTCCTCCCCAGCAGGATAGAGGTTTCTACTGCCCAAGATTGCCTGTCCAGAAGAATAGAGTTAAATCTCTTAGTTCAGCTGCATTTATAATTTCAATATATCAAATAGGTTATTTAAAACGTATTGATTATGGGATCAGACTGTTTTGTTGCACACTCTTTGAGCTAGTATGCTCTCTCAAGGCTTTTCCTGAGTGTTCTTATCAGAACCAGTCTCTGTGTCCAGGGCTGATTGTCTGTCTTCTACAAGACATTTCCTTAACTTGTCTCTTTGCCACTTGCATGAATGCTCTGATTCTGATTCTGAAAACTGCTGCCTCAACTAACAATGCCCTTCAACCATCTCATGATAACTACAAACCATAGGCAGCCATTTTGTTACCTTCAGCCACGGGCAGATCCAATAACCACCAGCCTCCGTCTCCTTCCGCAAAGCCAAATTTGGATCCAGCTGACTAAGTTACTCTGTGGTCTTGAATTTACCCCAATAAGTTGAGTGCAAGAACTGAGACCGTTCCCGAGAGCAGATCCTGTATCATATTCCCACTAAGTGGCACAGTGTATGCAGCTGTGCAATAAAACCCGTCTGATAAAATGCCTCTGGAAAGGGCTGCGAACAGAGATGGTGTCGTCAGACCTTTTGCAGCTATTTGTTTTTTTTTTGGCTCTTTTTAAACTCCTGACCAGTTGTTTTATGGTGTACTAGGTTAGTCTGTCTCATAGACATAAGAGAATCCCTGCACTCACCTCTGGTTTGAGTGGTCCTGATGCACTGGTCAACAATAATGCCCCCACCCCCCACTGCCACACCAGTTCTGTCCTCCGACTGGGTTATAAGTGGATGCAAGGAGGCTGCACAGTGATTTAGTCCATTTGAGTGAGTGGGCAAATATATGCAGATGCAGGACAACATAGCTAAATGTGAAATTCTACACTTAATAAAAAATAAAGTAAAACAAAAGTATTGTTTAAATGGCAACCTATAGGGAAGTGTGGATGCCCGAAGAAATCAAGATGTTCTTGATGATCAGGATATGCAGGAAGCAGTTTGGAAGGCAGGTGGCATTTGGCCTTCGTTGCAAGAGGATTTGAGTTTTGAAATAGAGATGTCTAACTGCAATTGAAGAAGACCTTGATGAAACCAGACCTGGAGTATCGTGTGCAATTTTGGTCTCTCTAACTAAGGGGCAATATATTTGCCATATACGGATTGCAGAGGAGATTCACTCGGCTGATACAGGGAAAGCAGGACCCTGTTATGAGGAGAGATTGGTTTGACTGAGCCTCCATTCACCAGAGTTTTAGAAGGGTGAGAGAGGATCTGATAGAATTTGATACATTTCAAACTAAGCTGGAAAGATGAGATTTAGGGAGAATGTTTTCCCTTGGAAGTAGACAACGAGGGGATGCCATCGTAGGATAGGGGTTAGATCAACTAGGGCTGTGATGAGGAAATTCTTTTCATTCAAAAGACAGTGAATTTGGGGAAACCGGGAAATACATTCGTAGAATCATAGAATCCTTATAGTGTGGAAACAGGTCATTCAGCCCAACAAGTCCACACTGACTCTCTGAAGAGTATCCCACTCAAACCCGTTCCACTGCCCATATTACTCTACATTTCCCCTGACTAATGCACTGAGTCTACACACCCCTGAACAATGTGGGCTAATTCCCTGGCCAATCCATCTAACCAGATTTGGATTGTTGGAGGAAACTGAAGCACCCAGGGGAAACCCACACAGACACTGGGACAATGTGCAAACTCCACAGAGGCAGTTGCCCAGGGTTGGAATCGAACCAGGTTCCTGGCGCTGTGAGGCAGTAGTGCTAACCACTGACCCACCTTGTCGCCCATCGATTGATGAAGATAAATAGATCATGAAGATAAATACCAACTTTTTTTAGATATAACTTCTGAAGAAGGATCACTTTTTCCCCTCCGTCAATGCTGCCCCAGAGTAGTTGAATTCCTCCAGCTATTTCTGTTTTGGCTTCAGATTTCCAGCATCCATAGTTGTTTCTTTTTATTTTTGTCAATATGTGGAATTCTCTACTTCTGTGAAGGCCAAGTTAAGAAAGTTTTTAAAGATTTTAAAGGCATCAAAGAGTTGGAGAAAGCCGGAATATGAGATCACAAAGACAGAGATGTACAGCACTGAAACAGACCCTTCAGGGTCATCCGTGCTGACTCACCCATGCTGACCAGATATCCTAGATTAATCTAGTCCCACTTGCCAGCATTTGGTCCCTATCACACTCAACTTTTCCTATTCATGTGCCCCTCTAGATGCCTCTTAAATGCTGTAAATGTACTAGCCGCCTCCCACTTCCTCTGGCATCTCATTCCATACACGCACCACCCTCTGTGAAAACATTGCCACTTAGGACCCTTAAGTCTTTCCCCTCTCACCTTAAACTTATGCCCTCTAACTTTAGCCTCCCTAACCCTGTTGAAAAGACCTTATCTGTTTACCCTGTCCGTGCCTCACGTGGTTTTATAAACCTTGATAAGGTCATCCCTCAGCCTCTGACGCTCCAGGGAAATAGCCCCAGCCTATTTAGCCTCTCCCTATAGTTCAAATCCTCTAACCCTGACAACATTCTTAAATCTTTTCAGAACCTTTTCAAGTTTCACAACATCATCTTTCCTATAGCAGGGAGATGAGAATTGAACATAATATTCCAAAAGTGACTTAACCATTGTTCTGTACAGTCGCAACATGACTCCTGTATGGGATTAGATTAATGCACTACAAGTGTACCACACACCTTCACTATCCTATCTACCTGTGACCCTATTTTCAAAGAACTATGAACCTCTCCTCCAGTGTCTCTGTTCAGCAACATTAAGTGTACAAGTCCTTGAGATAGAAAATCAGCTGTGATCATACTGAATGGCAGCACAAATTTGTAGGGCTGAATGGTCTGGCCCTGGTTTCTATCTTTCCTGGGGGCTGGCCCCTCAGTCTGTACCTTGGAACTACGCATGGGCTTATGTCTTGTCAATGCAAGCCATCAAAATAGCTCTGATCCGTCTATTATCACCACTTCCTGTTTTGCTTTTTGTGTGTTTTGACTATCTCTGCACTGACCTGTGTCTCTGGTTTCAGAAATGGAGGTGGTGAAGATTGGAGGCCCAGTCTATCGAATTGGAGTAGGGGGTGGGGCAGCCTCCTCAATCCAGGTAAGGGTCAGCTTGATGGGACAAACAGCTGCAAAGATGAGAGACATTGGGGTGGGGTGGTGAGTGAGTGGAAGCCTCAAGAATGGAGAGGTTACTCCTGTTTCTGTGATTGTTAGTCTCCTCCTCTTCGTCTCTTATCCCAGGTGCAGGGCGACAACACAGCAGAGCTGGATTTTGGAGCTGTGCAAAGAGGGGATGCTGAGATGGAGCAGAAGATGAACCGAGCTTTGCGAGCCTGCATAGAGAGCCAGGGCAACAATCCCATCTGTAGTATTCATGACCAGGGCGCAGGAGGCAATGGTATGTGGAGATACCTTCAGCTAAGAGGCTGGGGCTGCATGTTGTTGATGGAATATGATGGGCGGAGGGCTTCATGATAGGTACAAGAGCTTGTGACATTGGAATGCATTTGTAGCTGCTTGTGATTGTATACAGAGGGAATGAATGGGAAGGCGTTAAGGTCCATGGAGATAGTCAGTGAATGGGAAGGAGTTTGAATGTTCTGCACGGTTGGAGTGGGTGAAGAGAGGTTTTAGGGGAGGAACTGTTGGGTGAAGTTCACAGCACAGAAGCAGAGAAGTGTATTGTTGTTTTCTGTGTGACCTACAGAAAGTCTGCAGTATTAAGTAGAGTGGGTTCTTATGCTTTTGGAGATAGAACATAGAACATAGAACAATACAGCACAGAACAGGCCCTTCGGCCCACGATGTTGTGCCGAACTTCTATCCTAGATTAAGCACCCATCCATGTACCTATCCAAATGCCGCTTAAAGGTCGCCAATGAATCTGACTCTACCACTCCCTCGGGCAGCGCATTCCATGTCCCCACCACTCTCTGGGTAAAGAGCCCACCCCTGACATCTCCCCTATACCTTCCACCCTTCACCTTAAATTTATGTCCCCTTGTAACACTCTGTTGTACCCGGGGAAAAAGTTTCTGACTGTCTACTCTATCTATTCCTCTGATCATCTTATAAACCTCTATCAAGTCACCCCTCATCCTTCGCCGTTCCAACGAGAAAAGGCCGAGAACTCTCAACCTATCCTTGTACGACCTACTCTCCATTCCAGGCAACATCCTGGTAAATCTTCTCTGCACCCTTTCCAAAGCTTCCACATCTTTCCTAAAGTGAGGCGACCAGAACTGCACACAGTACTCCAAATGTGGCCTAACCAAAGTCCTGTACAGCTGCAACATCACCTCACGACTCTTGAATTCAATCCCTCTGCTAATGAACGATAATACTCCATAGGCCTTCTTACAAACTCTATCCACCTGAGTGGCAACCTTCAAAGATCTATGTACATAGACCCCAAGATCCCTCTGTTCCTCCACCTGACCAAGAACCCTACCATTAACCCTGTATTCCGCATTCTTATTTGTTCTTCCAAAATGGACAACCTCACACTTGGCAGGGTTGAACTCCATCTGCCACTCCTCAGCCCAGCTCTGCATCATATCTAAGTCCCTCTGCAGCCGACAACAGCCCTCCTCACTGTCCACAACTCCACCTATCTTTGTATCATCTGCAAATTTACTGACCCACCCTTCGACTCCCTCCTCTAAGTCATTAATAAAAATTACAAACAGCAGAGGACCCAGAACTGATCCCTGCGGAACTCCACTTGTAACTGGACTCCATGCTGAATATTTACCATCTACCACCACTCTCTGACTTCGACCGGTTAGCCAGTTTTCTATCCAATTGGCCAAATTTCCCTCTATCCCATGCCTCCTGACTTTCCACATAAGCCTACCATGGGGAACCTTATCAAATGCCTTACTAAAATCCATGTACACTACATCCACTGCTCTACCCTCATCCACATGCTTGGTCACCTCCTCGAAGAATTCAATAAGACTTGTAAGGCAAGACCTACCCTTCACAAATCCGTGCTGGCTGTCCCTAATCAAGCAGTGTCTTTCCAGATACTCGTAAATCCTATCCCTCAGTACCCTTTCCATTACTTTGCCTACCACAGAAGTAAGACTAACTGGCCTGTAATTCCCGGGGTTATCCCTATTCCCTTTTTTGAACAGGGGCACAGCATTCGCTACTCTCCAGTCCCCTGGTACCACCCCCGTTGCCAGTGAAGACGAGAAGATCATTGCCAACGGTACTGCAATTTCCTCTCTTGCTTCCCACATAATCCTAGGATATATCCCGTCAGGCCCGGGGGACTTGTCTATCCTCAAGTTGTTCAAAATGTCCAACACATCTTCCTTCCTAACAGGTATCTCTTCTAGCTTATCAGTCCGTTTCACACTCTCCTCTTCAACAATACGGTCCCTCTCGTTCGTAAATACTGAAGAGAAGTACTTGTTCAAGACCTCTCCTATCTCTTCCGACTCAATACACAGTCTCCCACCACTGTCCTTGATCGGACCTACCCTCGTTCTCGTCATTCTCAGGTTTCTCACATACGCATAGAATGCCTTGGGGTTATCCTTGATCCTATCCGCCAGGGATTTTTCATGGCCTCTCTTAGCTCTCCTAATCCCTTTCTTCAGGTCCCTTCTGGCTATCCTGTATCCCTCCACTGCTCTGTCTGAACCTTGTTTCCTCAACCTTATGTAAGCCTCCTTCTTCCTCTTTACTAGACATTCAACCTCCCTCGTCAACCAAGGCTCCCTCACACGACCATTTCTTTCCTGCCTGATCGGTACATACATATCAAGGACACGTCGTATCTGCTCCTTGAAAAAGTCCCACATTTCCACCACATCCTTCCCTGACAGCCTATGCTCCCAACGTATGCTCCTCAAATCCTGTCTTACAGCATCGTAATTTCCCTTCCCCCAATTGTAAAAACTTCCTTGTTGTGCGCACCTATCTCTCTCCATAACCAAGGTGAAAGTCACAGAATTGTGGTCGCCATCACCAAAATGTTCACCCACTAACAAGCCCACCACTTGTCCCGGTTCGTTACCGAGTACCAAATCCAATATGGCCTCCCCTCTGGTTGGACAATCTACATACTGCGTTAGAAAAGCTTCCTGGACACACTGCACAAACACCGCCCCATCCAATCTACTTGATCTAAAGAGCTTCCAATCAATATTTGGGAAGTTGAAGTCGCCCATGACTACGACCTTGTGGCTTCTGCACCTTTCCAAAATCTGTTTCCCAATCTGTTTCTCCACATCTCTGCTGCTATTGGGGGGCCTATAATAAACACCCAACAAGGTGACTGCACCTTTCCTATTTCTGACTTCAGCCCATACTACCTCCAGAGGCAGATCCCCCTCAAACTTCCTTTCTGCAGCCGTTATACCATTTCTAATTAGCAATGCCACCCCCCCTCCTTTTTTACCACCCTCCCTAATCTTACTGAAACATCTGTAACCAGGAACCTCCAACAGCCATTCCTGTCCCTCATCTATCCATGTTTCCGTGATGGCCACAACATCATAGTCCCAGGTACCGATCCACGCCTTAAGTTCACCCACCTTATTTCTGATACTTCTTGCATTGAAGTATACGCACTTGAGCCCATCTCTGTGTCCGCAAGTAGTCCCTGTCAGTGCTACCTTCTCCACAGCCTCCCTACAGTCTTGGACATCCTGACACACAGCTAGCTTACTTGCTGGACTACAAGTCCGGATCCCATCCCCCTGCCAAATTAGTTTAAACCCCCCCGAAGAGTGCTAGCAAACCTACCCCCCAGGTAGGTCTCTTAAAATATAAGCCATAACTATTAATTTAACCTGGGGCAGTGTTTGTAGAGGAATAAGACCAGTGCTATTTTCTGGGTCTGTATATTGTGAAGAAGCAAAAATGGAATTTAATAGAGCGATATGTGCATCTTGTCAGATGTGGGAGTTTAAAGGGAGTTTAAGAATTACAGTGGATTATATCTGCCATAAATCCTGTTGGTTGTGAATCTTACCAGATCAAGAGATTGTTAGAAGCAATGAGCAATTTGCACCAACAACAGTATGTGATGAAAGGTCAGTTATAGGAAGGGAGAAAAGTCGCAGATACAGCCACAAAGATGGGTTAACTCCAGGAAAGGGAAGAGAGGTAGGCAGCTAGTGCAGGAACCTTTTGTGGCTATACCCATTTCAAACAAGTATGCTGTTTTGGAAAATGTAGGGGGGGCATTGATTCCCGGGGGAACATAGCACGAGCAGCCACGTTTCTGGTATTGAGAGTGGCTGTAATGCAACAAGGGGTACGTTAAGGGATTCTCTAGTCCGAGGTATAGACAGACATTTCTGTGGCCAGCCGCGAAAAATCAGGCTGGTGTGTTGCTTCCCTGGTGCCAGGATCAAGGACATCTGAGAGGTTGCAGAATGTTCTCACGGGGGAGAGGGGCCAGCTGGAGGTCATTGTCCACGTTGGAACCAATGACATAGAAATGGAAATGGTTGAGAGTCTGAAGGGAGATTACTGAGAGTTAGGCAGCAATTTAAAAAGGAGGACCTAGAGAGTAGTAATATCTGGATTACTCCCGGTGCTACAAGCTAGTGAGGGCAGGAATAGGAGGATAGAGCAGATGAATGCATGGCTGAGGAGCTGGTGCATGGGAGAAGGATTCACATTTTTGGATCATTAGAATCTCTTTTGGGGTAGAAGTGACCTATACAAGAAGGATGGATTGTAGCTAAATTGGAAGGGGGCTAATATACTGGCAGGGAAATTTGCTGGAGCTGATTAGATTAGATTACTTACAGTGTGGAAACAGGCCCTTCGGCCCAACAAGTCCACACCGCCCCGCCGAAGCGCAACCCACCCATACCCCTACATTTACCCCTTACCTAACACTACGGGCAATTGAGCATGGCCAATTCACCTGACCTGCACATCTTTGGACTGTGGGAGGAAACCGGAGCAGCCGGAGGAAACCCACGCAGACACTGGGAGAATGTGAAAACTCCACACAGACAGTCGCCCAAGGCTGGAATCGAACCTGGGACCCTGGCGCTGTGAGGCAACAGTGCTAACCACTGAACCACCATGCCGCTCGGGAGGATTTAAACTAGCAAGGTTGGGGGGCCGGGGGGGAGGTGGGACCCAGGGAGATAGTGAGGAAAGAGGTCAGTCTGAGACTGGTACAGTTGAGAACAGAAGCAAGTCGAACAGAAGCGAGTCAAACAGTTACGGCTGACAGGGACATGGTAAGACTAATAAATTAAACAGCATTTATTTCCATGCAAGGGGCCTATCGGGGAAGGCAGATGAACTTAGGGCATGGTTTGGAACATGGGACTGGGATATCATAGCAATTATAGAAACATGGCTTAGGGATGGGCAGGACTGGAAACTCTGTTCCAGGATAGAAATGCTACAAGAAGGATAGAAAGGGAAGCAAGAGACAAGTGGGAATGGCATTTTTGATAAGGGATAGCATTACAGATGTGCTGAGGGAAGATATACCTGGAAATACATCCAGGGAAGTTATTTGGGTGGAACTGAGAAATAAGAAAGGGATGATCACCTTATTGGGATTGTATTATAGAACCTCTAATAGTGGGAAATTGAGAAACAAATTTGTATGGAGATCTCAGCTATCTGTAAGAATAATAGGGTGATTATGGTAGGGGGTTTTAACTTTCCAAACATAGACTGGGACTGCCATAGTGTTAAAGGTTTAGATGGAGAGGAATTTGTTAAGTATGTACAAGACAATTTTCTGATTCAGTATGTGGATGTACCTACTAGAGAAGGTGCAAAACTTGACCTACTCTTGGGAAATACAGCAGGGCAGGTGACTGAGGTGTCAGTGGGGGAGCATTTTGGGTCCAGCGAGCATAATTCTATTAGATTTAAAATAGTGATGGAAAGGGATAGACCAGATGTAAAAGTTGAAGTTCAAAATTGGAGAAAGGCCAATTTTGATGATATTAGGCAACTGTCGAAAGCTGATTGGTGGCAGATGTTCGCAGGTAAAGGGACGGCTGGAAAATGGGAGGCCTTTAGCAGTGAGATAACGAGAGTCCAGAGAAAGTATATTCCTATTAGGGTGAAAGGAAAGGCTGATACATATAGGGAATGCTGGATGACTAAACAAAATTGAGGGTTTGTTTAAGAAAAAGAAGGAAGCATATGTAAGGTATAGACAGGATAGATCGAGTGAATCCTTAGAGTACAAAGACAATAGGAATATACTTGAGGGAAATCAGGAGGGCAAAAAGGGGACATGAGATAGCTTTGGCAATTAGAATTAAGGAGAATCCAAAGGGTTTTTACAAATATGTTAAGGACAAAAGACTAACTAGAGAGAAATTAGGGCCCCTCAAAGATCAGGAGAATCGACGTTTCTGGCATAAGCCCTTCTTCCTGTAGAAGGGCTTATGCCTGAAATGTCGATTCTCCTGCTCCTTTGATGCTGCCTGACTTGTTGCGCTTTTCCAGGAACACATTTTTAAGCTCTGATCTCCAGCATCTGTAGTCCTCACTTTCTCCCTCAAAGGTCAGTAAAGCAGCCTCTGTGTGGAATCGCAGAAAATGGGGGAGATACTAAATGAGTATTTTGTATCAGTATTTACTGTGGAAAAAGGTGTGGAAGATATCGACTGTAGGGAAATAGATGGTGACATCTTGCAAAATGTCCATATTACAGTGGACGAAGTGCTGGTGTCTTGAAAGGTGGATAAATCCCCAGGACCTGGTCAGGTGTACCCTAGAACTCTGTGGGAAGCTAGAGAAGTGATTGGGCCTCTTGCTGTGATAATTGTATGATCGATAGTCACAAGTGAAGTGCCTGAAGACGGAGGTTGGCTAACGTGGTGCCACTTTTAAGAAGGGTGGTAATGACAAGCTAGGGAACTATAGACCAGTGAGCCTGACGTTGGTGGTGGGCAAGTTGTTAGAGGGAATCCTGAGGGACAGAATGTACATGTATTTGGAAAGGCAAGGACTGATTAGGGATAGTCCACATGGCTTTGCGTGTGAAACCATATTTCACAAACCAAGTTTTTTGAGGAAGTAACAAAGAGGATTGATGAGGGCAGAGCGGTTGATATTATCTATATGGACTTCAGTAAGGCATTCAACAAGGTTCCCCATGGGAGACTGATTAGCAAGGTAAGATCTCAGGGAGAACGAGCCATTTGGATACAGAACTGGATCAAAGGTAGAAGACAGAGGGTGGTGGTGGTGGAGGGTTTTTTTAGACTGGAGGCCTGTGACCAGTGGAGTGCCATAAGGATCGGTGCTGGGCCCTCTACTTTTTGTCATTTACATAAATGATTTAGATGCGAGCATAAGAGGTACAGTTAGTAAGTTTGCAGATGACACCAAAATTGGAGGTCTAGTGGACAGCGAAGAGGGTTACCTCAGATTACACAGGATCTTGACCAGATGAGCTAATTGGCTGAGAAGTGGCAGATGGAGTTTAATTCAGATAGATGCGAGGTGTTGCATTTTGGGAAAGCAAATCTTAGCAGGACTTGTATACCTTAATGGTAAGGTCTTAGGGAGTGTTGCAGAACAAAGAGACCTTGGAGTGCAGGCTCATAGCTCCTTGAAAATGAAGTCGCAGGTAGATAGGATAGTGAAGAAGGCGTTTGATATGCTTTCCTTTATTGGTCCGAGTATGGAGTACAGGATTTGGGAGGTCATGTTGTGGCTGTACAGGACATTTGTTAGGCCACTGTTGGAATATTGCGTGCAATTCTGGTCTCCTTCCTGTCGGAAAGATGTTGTAAATCTTTTCTGAACCCTTTCAAGTTTCACAAGGATGTTGCCAGGGTTGGAGGATTTGAGCTGTCGGGTGAGACTGAGGCTGGGAGCTGTTTTCCCTGGAGCATCGGAGGCAATGGGGTGACCTTATAGAGGTTTACAAAATTGAGGGGTATGGATAGGATAAATAGGGGGTCTGGGGTCAGGGAGTCCAGAACTAGAGGGCATAGGTTTAGGATGAGAGGGGAAAGATATAAAAGAGACCCAAGGGGCAACTTTTTCACACAGAGGATGGTGTGTGTATGGAATGAGCTGCCAGAGGGTGTGGTGGAGGCTGGTACAACTGCAACATGTAAGAGGCATTGGGATGGGTATATGAATAGGAAGGGTTTGGAGGGATATGGGCCAGGTGCTGGCAGGTGGGACTAGGTTGTGTTAGGATATCTGTTCGGCATGGACTGGTTGGACCGAAGGGTCTGTTTCCATGCTGTACTTCTCTGACTCTGACTCGAAGTACAGTGAGAGAATGAGAAGGGGTTTAGATCCTTTGGGATTCTGTCAGTGTGAATGAATGAGATGGGGTTTGGTTCATTGGGATTGGTTACAATGGGAGTGAATGAGAAGGAGTTTGAATTCTTTAGAATCTTGTCCAGTAAGAGTGAATGGGAAGGGATTTAGTTCATTGGGATTGTGTGAATGAATGGGAGTGGTTTAGGGATTCTTGTTTTCTGCAGTCTATTAGTGACTAGTTACTACCATCTGTATTTGGCTGGTTTCAAGAACTGATGGTTTTGTTCTACCGTGTAGGTAACGTGTTGAAGGAGCTGAGTGAGCCAGCTGGGGCTACGATTTACACCAGCAAATTCAAGGTGGGCACGTTGTTGATACAGTAGAAGTGTTCGCAGCAACAAATTAAATGGAGGCAGCTCAAGAACTGAATGTGAATGACTGTGGGTTCAGATTTAGGGGCAGCACGGTGACTGAGTGGTTAGCATTGCTGTCTCTCAGCACCAAGTTCCCAGGTTCAATTCCAGCCTCGGGTGGAACTGTGTGGAGTTTGCACATTCTCCCTGTGTCTGCGTGGGTTTCCACCGGGTGCTGCAGTTTCATCTCCCAGTCAAAAAGATGTGCACATCAGGTAAATTGGCCATGAGAAATTGCCCGTAGTGTTAGGTGCACCTTTCGGAGGGAAATGGGACAGGGTGGGTACTCTTCAGAGGTTCAGTGTGGACTTGTTGGGCCGAGGGACCTGTTTCCACACTGTAGGGAATCTGATCTAATCTAATCTAATCTCACTGCTGACCCATTCGCGAAAAGCAAGTCATGATGAGCACAGAAAAGGGATGACCATGGCTCTCTGTCCTGCAGTCCATTTCATTTTCCCTGATTGCCCCTGCATGTTTATTCCCTCAAGTAAAATTGCAGATCTCCCCTCATCAGCTCTGTACATAAAAATGTAATAGCCATTCACTGAATAAAACATTTCTTTTTTCATATTACCCCTGTATCTCTTACGCAAATGCTGAAATCTGAGTTTCATCATCTTTCGACATCACTATCAGCTAATGGTATTGCAGTCCCTGTTGCGACTGATAACTCAGATACTTGAAATCCTCGTAACCAACTACACAAGATTTCAATTTTTAAGATGTTACAGTAGCACACGAACTAAAACCAGCAGTGATTAACCATTTTCAGTGAAGCTTGTATTGCAAAATCATTTAAAGCAACCAATAATCTCTTTCTACTTGTAATTACTCTGTGCCTTTAACAGACATGCAGTTCTGTCATAACTAATTGAAAGTGAAGGCATTCTGTCATTGTACTTTTACAGTTGGGCAATTTCTGATCCCTGAACTGACTTCTGTTGTGAAATTATCATGGGGATTTTCTCCATAACCAAAATTAGGCCTGTGATCCACTCATTTAAACACTCTGTTGTGTCCTTTCTCTGCCTGTCTCACATGCCCACCTCTTCTCTCCCCATCTTGTGCACCTGCCTGCTACAGTTGCTGTTCTCCAATCATTTAACATCCCTGTGTTTTGAGGACAGTGATTATGGCAAGCTGTCTCACTATTTTCACCCCTGCTATTTTCATCAAGTTGAGATACAAGCCATCCAGTCGAAGTGACTGATTTACCCTTCAGAGCGACAGTCTTTGCATTAAATCTCACTCCTCGGTTTTTGCACAATCCAGTGCCTTCACTTCCTTCACGTCTCTGATATTTTGTCAGATTCCTGTTAGTGAGAAAACATATACAGCACATATTTAAGTATTCTTACCTTGCACTGAACCTCCAAACATGGGTTATCATTGTCCCTATCATTGAAGGTGGGAGATGCCTCTAGGATTTGAATATTGCCCTTGACTGCGTTTGCTGTCATTGAAGGTTGGTGATCCGACCCTGAGTGTGCTTGAGCTGTGGGGAGCTGAGTATCAAGAATCAAATGCTCTTCTAATGCGCTCCAAGGACTCAGCATTTCTCCAAGCCATCTGTGATCGCGAGAAATGTCCAGTCGATTTTGTGGGTAAAATAACAGGAGATGGAAAGGTGAGTGAAACCTCTTTATCAGGCAACTGTCTGTGTGGAGTTTGCACATTCTCCCTGTGTCTGCATGGGTTTCCTCTGGGGGCTCCAGTTTCTTCCCACAGTCCAAAAATGTGTAGGTTAGGTGAATTGGCCATGCTAAATTGCCCGTAGCTTTAGGTAAAGGGGTTAACGTAGAGGAATGGGTCTGGATGGGTTGCTGGTCAGAGGATTGGTGTGGACTTGTTGGGCCGAAGGGAGTGTTTCCTCACTGTAAGTAATCTAATCTAATCACTAAGGTGGGAGGCCGGTGCTGGGATTGGCAGATAGAGTCAGATTTTCCATTTGTTTTGGCGTGCTGTGAAATGGGGATCAGTCAGGGGTCTGAGCTCAATGTGGGGGGTTTGGGAATCTGTGAGAGTTTGGGTTAGTGTAGTGCGATGGAAGATGGTGGTGAGCAGGACTGTGTGTGGGGATTAAGATGTGGGCATTGGGATCAGTGCAGGCAGGGTTAGTGTGGAGGGCTGGGAGATGGGGATCGGAGCAGGACACCGGGATTGGGATGTGAGCATTGAGGTTCATTATGGGGGTGTCTGTAGGGGAAATAATTCACAGGGAAGGACACACAGCAATTGGCTGTCCTGGAGTAGTGTGGTTGGCATTGATTGGCTGCTCCTGGAAGGGATGGGCTGTGATTTGTTGTTGGGAATGGGAACTAGGCTGCAATTAGTTGCCCAAGTGGGGTTCTTCATATGGAGAAGCCAGGACTGTAGGCTGAGAGGTTTGATTGAACAGACTATGTTGTTTTACAGATTGTGCTGGTTGATGATCGGGACACTGCAGCGAAATCAGAGCTGAACCAACGAGCAGCTCATCCTGTGGATCTCAAGCTTGACTGGGTCCTAGGAAAAATGCCCCAGAAGGTGAGGAAAAGGGGATTGTGATATAGGGGAGGCAAAGGTGAGCTTTCATCAGTTTTCAAGGTCAGGATCCAGCCAGTGAAGAGGCTACAAATCATGCTAATTTTCATTGTTCATTCACAATTGGCAGCTGGGCTGTGTGTCCAGGGGTGCACAGAATGGGGATTGGGGAGAGTGGATCCAGATTATCCCCAATTTCTCATCATCTGTGTGGTAAGATAACCTGAAGGGCTAATGCCCGAAAAGTTGATTCTCCTGTTCCTTTGATGCTGCCTGACCTGCTGCGCTTTTCCAGCAACACATTTTTAAGCTCTGATCTCCAAGCATCTGCAGTCCTCACTTTCCCCACTTCACCACCCAGCCCCCACCACCCCCTTTATCTACAGTTCCACCTACACCCATCCCCAGTCCTGAAGAAGGGTTACACCCGAAATGTTGACTTCTGCACTTCCAGATGTTGCCTGGTTTGCTGTTTTCTTCCAACCTCCTGCTTGTCGACTTGTGATTCTCTTTAACTCTACTTGTCAAGAGCATTTCAAGGCACCTTCTTTCTGAGTTCCTTTCTTGTGTAATGTTCCTCATGGGCCCTGTCCGATTTTAGTTTCCTAGTGGTTAGCACTGCTGCCTCACAGCGCCAGAGACCCGGGTTCAATTCCCGCCTCAGGCGACTCTCTGTGTGGAGTTTGCACATTCTCCCCGTGTCTGCGTGGGTTTCCTCCGGGTGCTCCGGTTTCCTCCCACACTCCAAAGATGTGCAGTTCAGGTGAACTGGCTATGCTAAATTGCCCGTAGTGTTAGGTAAGGGGTAGATGTAGGGGTATGGGTGGGTTGCGCTTCGGCGGGGCGGTGTGGACTTGTTAGGCCGAAGGGCCTGTTTCCACACTGTAAGTAATCTAATCTAATCTAAACCTTACATGTGCTTTCTTTCCTTTTTTGACTTAATTCACAACCTCCCTCATTTCCAAGAGTCCCTTACCTTGCCATCCTTGTCCTTCCTTCTCAGTGGAACATTCCAGACTTGAACTCTACCAGCAGGTCTTTAATCAGTTTCCACATGTCAAAGATGGAATTGCCTGATAACATCTCCTCCCAATTCACACTTCCTAGCTCCTGCCTAATGCTGATGGAATTTGCCCTCCCCCAGTTGAGAACCTTCCCACAAGATCCTGACATCCTTTTTCATAGCTATCTTAGAACTTGAGTTGTGGTCACTGTTTCCAAAATGCTGATCCACTGAAAGGTCAGTCACTTGGCCAGGCTCACGAGCCAACACAATGTTCAGTATAACGCCTCCTCGAGCTGGACTATCTAATACTAATTTCAAAAAGCCCTCTTGAATGCACTATACAAAGTCTCTTGCTGTAAGCGAGTCGCAGTCAATCTTGGGGAAGTTGAAGTCACCCACTATGATATTTTACCTGCCTATACATTTGCTCCACAATCTGTTGGTGGCTGTTGGGGGGCTTATAGTATAAGCCTATCAGAATGTTTGCGACTGCTTTATTTTTGAGCTGTACCCATACTGCCTCAGTGGATGAGCCTTCCAGCATGTCCTCTGTGTGCAGATGTAACAGTCTCCCTGCTTAGTGATGCAACCCCTCCACCTCTTTTACCTTTCTCCCTGTCTCGTCTAAAACAATGAAACCTTGGAACATTCAGCAACCAGTCCTGTCCCTCCCTCAACCAAGTCTCTGTAACGGCCACACCATCATAGTCCCATGTACTGACCCAGGCTCTAAGCTCATCTACCTTACAGATAATACTCCTTGCACTTCAGCCCATTAGTACCATGGTGTTCATTTACCTGTCTCTGCCTATCCTTTCATTTTGATTTACTGATGTTGATATCTACCTTCTCCTCAATCTCTGCACTTGCTGACCTGCTGCTCTGATTCCCAGCCACCTGTCACTCTAGTTTGAAACCTCCCAAGTAGATCCGCAACATCTTGCGTTTATCTAAATTAAACTCAGTCTGCCTTTCCTTGGCCCAGTTGATCAAGATACTTATGACAACCTTCTTCATCGCCCACTATGAATTTTGGTGTCATCTGTAAACTTACTAATCATTCCTCTTAATTCAAATCGTTTTATATAAATGATGAGCAACTATGGACCCAGCTGCGATCCTTGTGGCACACCGCTGGTCACAGGCCTACAATCTGAAGGTCAACCCTGTCACCACCTTCTGTCTCCTATGGTCAAGCTATTTTTGTATCCAATTGGCTAGCGCTCTCTACTAACCTTATCAAAGGCCTGATAAAATTCATGTGGACAACATCTACCACTCTGCCTCCATCTATCTTCATAGTCACCTCACAAAAAAACTTAATAGCCTCTCACAAACCTGATTTCCTATGTGCACAGCCATGCTGACTATATTTGCTGCTCGTTGGATGCTGCCTGAACTGCTGTGCTCTTCCAGCACCACTAATCCAGTATATCCCTAATCAGTCCTTGTCTTTCAAAACGCATGTGGATTTCTCTCTCAGTATCTCCTACAACAACTTGCCCACCACTGACGTCAGGCTCATCCATCTGTAGTTCCTTGATTCTTCGTTGCAGCCTTTCTTGCATAAAGCCACATTAGCCACCCTCCGGTCTTCCAGCACCTTACCTGTGACTTCCAATGATTCAAAAATATCACTTGGGGATCTTGCAATTTCTTCTCTAGCTTCCCACAATGTCCTGGGCTACACTTGATCAAGTTTGAGAGATTTATTTACCTTTTACGCATTTTAAGAGCTCCCGTGCCTCCTTTTCTATAATGTGGACTCGTTGAGACATCGCTGTTTATTTCTCAGAGTTCCCTAGCTTCTATGTCTTTCTCCACAGTAGATTTTGATGCAAATTTTTTGTATATTGCCCAACTCCGATGATTCCCCAAAAAATGACCTTGTCGATCTTTAAAGGGTCCTATTCTCTCTCTCGTTCTTTTGCCCTTGATATACTTGTCAAATCTCCTTGGATTTCCCTTAACCTTATCTGCCAAGGCTATCTCGTTCCCCCTTTTTGACTTCCTGATTTTCCTCAAGTGTTCTCTTCTACCCCCTACGCTCACGGGGTTCATTTCATTCCAGCTGTCTATACCTGACATACGATTTCTTATTTTCTTGAACAGAACTCCTGCTGACCTTGCCCTTCACATTAACAAGAACAGTTTGGCAGACTTGCCTTCATTGCTCAGTCCTTTTGAGAATAAGATTGGGAAGTCATGTTGAGACATGTTTGAGACCAGTTCTGGTTGTCCACTTACATGAAGGATATTATTAAGCTGGAGAGGATTCAGAAGAAATTTACCAGGATGTTGCTGGGTATGGAAGGTTTGAGTTATAAGGAAAGGCTGGAGAGACGGGGGCTTCTTTCCACTGGAGTGTAAGAGGTTGAGAGGCGACCTAATGGAAGTATCTAAAATAATGAGAGTTAACGGTTGTTGAATTTTCCCCTTGTTGAAGGTCAGAGGAGAGAGTTGTTTAAAAAAAAAAGCATGAGGCAAAATTTTTATATAATGGGTGTTGTGCGTGTGAAATGAACTTCCTGAGGAAATGGAGGATGTGAGTACAATCACATCATTTTTAAAAGACATTTGGGTAAGTACATGAACAGGGAAGGTTTGGAGGGATATGGGACGAGTTTAGTTTGGGATTATGGTCACCATGGACTAGTTGGACCGAAGGGTCAGTTTCCATGCTATATGACTCTACGCTCTCTCTGAACTCATGTTATCTTACTTTTGAAATCCTCCCACTTGCCAGATGTCCCTTTACCTGCGAACAGCCTCCCCCAGTCAACCTTTCAAAGTTCCTCTCTGAGGTCATCAAAACTGGCCTTGCCCCAATTTAGAACTTTGGCTTGTGGGCCAGGCCTATCCTTGACCATAACCATTCCCTTAACACTATGGCAGTCCCAGTCTATGTTTGGAGAGTTAAAATCCCCTACAATTACAACCCTATTATTCTTTTAGCTGCCAGCAATCTTCCCATGTATTTACTGCTCAGTTTGCTGCTGACTATTTATGGGGCACTATTGTGTATAGTGAGCACCCCTTTCTTATTTCTCAATTCCACCCATATAGCTTCATTTAAGAATCCCTCAGACATATCCTCTTACGTACTGCTATGATGCTTTCCCTAACCAAAATTGCCATTCCCCCAGGTCGACTGCTTCCAATTCTATCCTTCCTATCACATCTGTATCCCTGGAACATGGAGCTGCCAGTCCTACACCTTCCTCAGCCATGTAATAATTATAATCTCCCCGTCCCATCCATGCCCTGAATTCAATCTGCTGGGACTTTTCCATTGAAATTAATGCAGTTTAATTCCTCAATCTTTTGGCTCTGCTGTAATGCAAAGTGGCAATTGTGGTGCGAAAAACCTGGCTGCTGCTGCTATTTTCCCTTGAGAGGCTGTTGTCCTCCTCCTTGTCCTCCTTCACCCCCTCCCTCCCTGCTGCAGAACAACTGTACCTGTCTGCATCTTCAATCGATCACCCATTTACTGACTGAACCTGTGCCGTCACTACCTCCCTGAAGCTATTATCTATCACACTGTCTGCTTCCTGTATGCTCCTCGGTGCTTCCAACTGCTGCTCCAACCGATCTATGTGGTCTGAGAGGAGCTGCAGGTAAAAATGATTCTCACAGACATTCATTTTAAAAATCTATTCCTGTCGAGAGTGTACCTTTGCTGATGGATGTGCCATATTTTCATCCAAGAATTGAAGGAAGAGATCATTCTACCATCACAACCTGGAATTTCCATATCTTGCCCTTAGAATTGCGATACTGAGCAATTTGCAAGGTATACCTGCAGCATTACTTGACATTTGGGAAGATTTAATCTGGACAAATGAGAGGTGATACATTTCAGAAGGTCAAATGCAGCAGAGGAATATACAGTGCATGTCAGACCCCTTTGAAGCATTAACATACAGAGGGATGTAGACATACAGGTCTGTAGTTTCCTGAAGGTGGCAGGCAATACAAGTGGATGACGTAGTGAAAAGGTAAATGGCATTCTTGCCATTATCAGTTGGGACATAAAGTATAAAAATTGGCAAGTCATGTTACATCTGTATAGTTTGGCCGTCCAAATCCCAGAGGGATGTGAAGGCTTCATATAGGAAAGGTTTAACAGGTGTCAGCCTGCTTTGGAAGTTATTAGCTCGAAGGAGAAATTGGACAAACTCTGTTTGTTTTCACTTGAACGTCAGAGACTGAGGGCGCCTGATAGAGGTTTACAAAATTGAGGGGAATGGATAGTCGGAGTCTATTTCGCAGGGCATAAACGGGGCAAAAGTTTAAGGTAAAAGGTGGTGGGGGGGGGGAAGTATAAAAGAGTTGATAGCCAAGTTTTGTGTAGAGAGTGGTAAATGTCTGGAATGCAACACAAAAGGTGGTAAAAACAGTATAACAATGTTAAAGAGGCATCTTGATAGATATTCTGTGCCTCTTCATTTAGAGGAATATGATATGGATTATGTTGAGGCGGAAGGGTTTTAGTTTAAAAAGTATCGTGTATTGGCATTGTCTTGGTGGGCAGAAGGACCTGTTCCTGTACTGTATTGTTTCTTTTGCTCCACTCCACAGCCCTCTATCTCATACTGATGAAGCATATGTCACATCAAATGTTGGTGTTTTCTTGCATCTCCCTTCATTCTGCATGTCTTTCTTTCTGCAGGAGTTCATACTGAATCGGGCAAAGCCTGACCTTAAACCTCTGATCCTTCCTGACAACCTTACGGTGAGGGATGCTCTGAGCCGTGTACTACGACTACCGTCTGTGGCAAGCAAGAGATATCTGACTAATAAGGTAAGGTGGAGTGACCAAAGAATCAGGAGGGTCTGAGATGGAATATGCAGGTGCCACTGGGGATAGGGCGGGTTTGTTCCAAGTTGGAGGTTTGCAGGGTCTACTGCATAATTTATTTGCTGTTTGACAAGGAGATTTATTGTGGCTCAGAAGGAGATGGATTCAGATTTAGCTGGACAGAGTTTGAGTCGGTTGCCATTTGTGATTTGGTTTCAGGTTTGGAGAGTGCTTTGTTTTATTCACTCCCAGAATGTGGGGGTTGCTACATAGGCCGGTATTTATTGTCCATCTGATATAGTGCTGGAGAAGGTGTTGAGCTGCTGTCTTGAACCTGTGCAGTTCTTGTACAACCAATGCATTTTGGGATAGAGTTCTAGAATTTTGACCCAGTGACGGTGATGGTTTGGCAACAGGGTTTCAAGTTGAGCAGGAACTTTCAGTTACTGGTATTTCCATGCATTAGCTGCTATTAAGGTTCTGGAGGTGTAGGTTGTGGAATTGGGATGTGCTGTCATAGGGGCATTGAGTTGGTGCTGTACTACTTGCAGATGGGATGCATTGCTGCCACAGTGTGTTGGCGATGGAATGTCGTGGATGAGGTGCCAGTTCAATGGCTGCTTTGTCCTAGCTTGTTGAAACTTATTGCGTAGTGTTTGAATCTCTTGATTTTTATGCAACCTTTAATATGGACTGAAATTGGGAAAAGGACTGTGAAAGGAATTCGGTACTTCTTTTTTGAAAAGCAAGCTTGCCATTGGGTGATGTTTAAACTGTTTGTTCAAACAGTGGGAGAAGTTTAGTTGCAGCCAAACGCACATGAGAGGTGCTTACAGAAAAAGATTTGGCTAGCTACAAGTGGCTGAGTGGTCAGTGGTATGGTGACTGGCCTTCTGTAAGTCAACATGATTGACTACCCATTGGCTGAACAGCTTGAGATGTGGCTGAGATAAATGCTGAGAAGGGAAGGTGGTGTCCTTTTTACTGTAGTGCCAAACACCAAATACCTGAAGAAAGCCAGTTTGTTTATCCTCACCGATTTCTGTGCGCTGTTATTTTTAACCAATAGGTCAGAGGCCTTAGAATTTGTGAACCAGTTGGTCTGTACCTCCTGCAAGGATGTGTCTGTAAGCGGAATATGTCTGGTGTTGGAGTTTTAACTGGTAGAGTCATATATCAACAGTTCATGTCAATAGCTAGAATCAATTTACTGTAAGTAGTAACTTTTTTTTTGTACTGAGTGATTCTAACTTCCCCAGTGTTTACTGGGACTCCCTCAGTGAAGTGGAATTGAAAAGGTGTCCAAGAGGGTTTCTTGAAACAATATGTAGATAGTTCAATGAGAGAACTGGGTATAAACAGACAATGATCCTGGCCAATTGATTGAAGTTTCTTTAGAGGACCATTTTGGGAACAGTGATTATAATTTTGCAGTTTTAAGATGGGTATGGATAAGGTTTTGTGTGAAACTTACATCCAGGTTTTTCGGTTAATTCGGACATGACATAAAAATCGGTCTGATAAAAAGCAAGGAGGAAAATTTTTGATGACAGGAATAAATAGACAGGTGGGTCGTTTGGCCAGAACAGTTGCAGAGAAAACTTTTCAATTTCTTGAAAATGTGAAGTAATGCATTTTGATAGGAGTTGTCATAGAAGGGAGTACATGATGAACGGTCCAAACCTCAGTAGTAGTGGATCACCAACACCTTGTATGGATGTGCATCGGTCCATGATCATGTGAATAGAGTAGTTAAAAAGGCACATAAGGTACTTTATTCGACGAGGCATTGAATACAAGACCTTATGCTGGAAAGTAATCGGGAAAGGCTGGATAGGTTGGGACTGTTTTCATTCGAGCATAGGAGGATGAGGAGCGCAGTGAACCTTGTAGAGGTTTGTAAAATTATGAAGGGTGCAGATACAGTGAATGGCAGGTGTCTTTTCCCTGTGTTGGGGGAAATTTAACAACTAGAGGCCATATTTTTTAAGTTAAGGAGAAAGATTTTAAAAAGGACATGATGGCGGGTCTTTGTAAACTGTGGGTCAAATGTGGAATGAACTTCCAGAGGAAGTGGTGGATGTGGGTACAGTTACAAAATTCAAGACATTTGGATAAGTAAATGAATAATAAAGGTTTGGAGGGATATGGGACTGGAATAGTTTGGGATCATGGTTGGTGTGGAGTGATTAGACCAAAGGGTCTGTTTCCGTGCTGTGTAACTATGTAGGCGGATGGCTAGAAAAATGATATATCCTCTTAACAAAAGAAGTGATTTATGTGAGCAGCCAGAGGAAATGGGTGAAGTCCTGAATGAGTGCTTCACATTGGCATTCACCAAAGAGAAAGAAATGGATGATGGTAAAATTGGGGTGGAGCATCTTGACATTCTAGGGTATATCAAACTTAAGATGGTAGTGTTGGGTATAATGAAAATCATTACGCTAGATAAATCCCAAGGGCCTGTTAGGATCTCTCCCAGGACACTGAAGGAGGCAAGGGAGAAAGCTACTAGAACCTTGACAGAAATGTTTGTATCTTCTTTCACCACAGGCAAGGTCCTGTACTACTGGAGAATAGCCAATGTTATTCCTTTGTTAAAGAAGCACAACAGGGATAATTGTGAAAGGAATATATAAAATTGAGATGTGGATGGAGTGGGCATGGATATTTTTTTCCCAGGGTGAAAATGTCAAATACTAAGGGCATAGATTTAAGGTGAGAAGGGAAATTTAAAGGAGGCATGAGTAGCAAGATTTCTTTTGCACAGCAGGTGGTAGGTACCTGGAATGTGATTCCAGAAGCGATGGTAGAAGCAGACATGTTAGAAATCCTTAAGAAGCATTCAGGCCGACACAGTCGGGTGATAGGGGTGATAAGGATCCCGTGCGGGCAGATTGGATTAGTTTAGGGTGGCATCATGGAAGGTGTGAGCATGGTGGGCCAAAGGACCTGTTCCTGTGGTCTACTGTCCTGTACTCTCTAACTCCAGAAACCTGGCCCATGCTTACTGAGAACATGGGTCTAAAAGGCAGGTCAGTTGGAAGAGTTTGTAATCTTTTATGAAATCTTTAACGACCGCTCCTGGAGTAGTGGGTCAGATTTCCAGCATGATACCGCAGTAAGTCATATCAGTTGAAGCATTGCTGCAAATGAGATTATTTCATCATACTCCTGGCTTGAGCTGAAGTGGTCTTTGTTTGGATGGAGTTTAAGGTGGCAGTGTTGATGCTAATGTTGATCACTGACTCGCGGTTTTGATCCTCAGGTTGACCGTTCTGTGACTGGCCTGGTTGCCCAGCAGCAGTGTGTGGGTCCTCTCCACACTCCTTTAGCTGATGTCGCTGTTGTCGCCCTGTCCTACTTTGACACCGTGGGAGCGGCGACCGCAATCGGAGAGCAGCCCATCAAAGGCCTGATTGATCCTGCTGCAGGAGCTCGGATGGCTATTGGAGAAGCTCTGACCAATCTGATGTTTGCACGTGTTACTGAACTCAGTGTGAGTGTTTAACCCCACTGGCTTATAACATGGGTGGAAAGGCAGATTACAAGAGGGATATGAACAGTTCAGAGATTTTGATATGAAAGTGAGCAAATTGAGTTTAATGTGATATGATGTTGTTCGTTTTGAAAGGAGAATAAAAGAATAAAATATTTTTTAATCTGACAGATACTGCAGAAAGCAGTAACGTACAGGGATTTGGTGGGGGGGCGGGGTTAGTTAATTTTGAGAAGATTTGCAGCTCAGGTTGAGGTTCTGGATGTAAGTTTGCTCGTTGAGTTGCAAATTTCGTTTTCAGACGTTTTGTCACCATACTAGGTAACATAGTCAGTGAGCCTCTGGTGAAGCACTGGTGTATGCCCCGCTTTCTATTTGTGTTTAGGTTTCCTTGGGTGGTTGATGTCATTTCCTGCTCTTTTTCTCAGAGGATTAGATTAGATTACTTACAGTGTGGAAACAGGCCCTTCGGCCCAACAAGTCCACACCGACCCGCCGAAGCGCAACCCACCCAGACCCATTCCCCTACATTTACCCCTTCACCTAACACTGCAGGCAATTTAACTTGGCCAATTCACCTAACCTGCACATTTTTGGACTGTGGGAGGAAACCGGAGCACCCAGAGGAAACCCACACAGACATGGGGAGAACATGCACACTCCACACAGTTAGTCGCCTGCAGTGGGAATTGAACCCGGGTCTCTGGCGCTGTGAGGCAGCAGTGCTAACCACTGTGCCACCATGCCGCCCAAATTGTAGATGGGGTTGAAATCTGTATTTGCCGATAGTTCTGGTTGGAATGCCATGCTTCAAGGAATTCTTTTGCATTTCTTTGTTTGGCTTGTCCCAGGATGGATGTATTGTCCCAGTCAAAGTGGTGTCCTTCCTCATCTGTATGTAAGGATACTAGTGATAGTATCCACTAACAAACTAGTCACAAAAAGACATAACTCATTATCACGAGAAACTCATTAGCACGAGAAACATGGCATTCCAACCATAACTCTATCAGCAAATACACTGATTTTGACCTCCTCTATTGCCCTCTGAGAAAAAGAATAGGAAATGACATCTCCAACACAGGGAAACCTAAACACACAAGT
This sequence comes from Chiloscyllium punctatum, assembly GCF_047496795.1. Classification (NCBI taxonomy): domain Eukaryota; kingdom Metazoa; phylum Chordata; class Chondrichthyes; order Orectolobiformes; family Hemiscylliidae; genus Chiloscyllium; species Chiloscyllium punctatum. The sequence goes on from NC_092766.1 coordinate 19,866,464, forward strand.
TGAAAGCAAGACATAACACCAGCGCTTCACCGGAGGCTCACTGATGATGTTACGAGTATGGTGACAAAATGTCTGACAATGAACCTTCCAGCTCAATGAGCAAACTTTTATATCCAGGACTTGGGCGGTACTTGTGCATGGAACACAAAGTTAACACAGAGGCAATATTCAGAAAGTTTTATGGAACGTTGGCCCTTAGACTCCAAGCCCTTTGAAATAAGAGTAGAGAAGTCTTCGCACAATTGTACAAAGTGCTCCTGAGGCCATATCTGGAGTACTGAGAGTAGTTTTAGCCCTCTTATTTGAAGAAATATATCATTTTATTGGAGGAAGTTAAGAGAAGGTGCATTTAGATATCCCTGATATGGGGGGATTGTCTTATGAGCAAAGGTTTAATAATTTGAGACTCATTATGATTTAGAAGGATGAGAGGTGCTCCCTTTGCGACATATAGGATCCTTAATGATGTTGAAAAGGTAAATGTTGAGAGGACGTTTCCTCTCACAAGAGAGTCTAGTACCAGACGGGCATAGTCTCAGATTAAAGGTGCGCCAATTTAAATTTGAGATAAAGAAGAATTTCTTCTCTGAGGGTTGAGTGTGTTTGGAACTCTTTGTCACAGAGAGCTGTAGGCAAAGCCATTGTGTATATATTTAAGGCTGAGATGCAGATTCTTAATCAGTCAGGGAATTGAGGTTTACACAAAAATACAAGGAGATGGAAATGAGGAATATTGGGTGAACCATGATCCTATTGAATGGCAGAAGAAGCTCAAAAAAACCTACCTCTGTTGCTATTTCTTGTGGTCTCATCATCTAGCCCCGGCCCCCGGCTAAGAGTATTCCCCATCTCTGCCACGATTATCCTACCAGCTGGTTCTGTCTGTGGTGCTCTTTATTTGCTTGGTGCTGGGTTTGATGTTTGTTGTCCTCTCTGTGCCAGGATGTAAAATGTAGCGCTAACTGGATGTGGCCTGCCAAGTTGCCAGGTGAGGGGGCTGCCCTGTATGATGCCTGCAAGGCAATGTGCCTCACCTTGTCTGAACTCGGCGTTGCAGTTGATGGTGGGAAGGACTCTCTGAGCATGGCTGCACGTGTTGGGGAAGAGACAGTGAAGGCCCCAGGTGAGGGAATAAAATGGGCCTTGGATCCATCATGTCAGTGCCAACCCTTTGGGCATTTGTAATTCCTTCAGACTTTCTCTTTGACTCTGTTTCCTTCTTCAGTTTTGATTCTGTATGTTTTCTCTTCAGCTGTCCTGACGTTCCTTATGAGTCCCACAATTTTTAAGAGTCCTTGCTGTACTGTTTCTCCAACTGATGCTCATTTCTGCTGGTTTCAGGGTCCCTTGTGATCTCGGTTTACGCTGTGTGTCCTGATATCACCTGCACTGTGACCCCCGACTTGAAAAATCCTCACGGACAGGGTATGGATGACGCTGTGAGGGGAAATTATGCACCTTGGATTGAGAGGGTGGTCAGGTTCTTGGGATGTGACTACAAGTGGCAAGGATCAAGGTCCCAAAGAAGTAGTAAATAGCGAGGTTAGAATTAGGGATCCAGACCTGCATGGGTTTGAGGGGGTGGGGGTTGGGTTGGGTTGTGGTCCTGGAACAGATTATGTTTGTGGTGAGGGATGAGAGTACTGGGAGATAGGGTTGGGCCCCAGTATGAGAATATGGGGGTGCTATTGGTACAGTCCTGAGCTGTGAGCACAGGGATGTGTTGTGAGACTTGGAAAGAGAGTTGGGCTCTATGCAGCTGGCAACTGTTAGGCTAGAAGATGAGCGCAGAGGCAATGGTTGGGGCCATGGAATTTGGGTATGGTAGTCAGACGATCAGAGTTCTGCTGGGAACTGAGTTTACAGTCCCGGGTTGGGAGTACAGGGTGTGGGTCGCGGGAATCATGGGGTAGGAGTGGGCACAAAGGTGAGATTTCTTAGGTGCAGGTACTGGGGCATGAGTGGGTGTTGTGGAATGAGGGCAAGAGTCGGCGTTTCAGGATGTAGGTACGAGGAGCAAGGGTGTAATCGTATGGCAAGGAGGTGGAGGATGAGGAGCGTAACGAGCCAGTGTGTCTGCTCTGGCATACCGGGTCTGACATGGGGATTTGTGCTCAGTATCTGGAGGCTGGGTGTGCAGGGAGGATACCTGAGCATGGTAAGAGTGAAAGCGGAAAGGAGTCTAGTCTGACCTTTGCTGTAAGCGTAGTCGCACACTTTGTCCTTGTTTCAGGGCAGCTCCTATATGTCCCAGTCACTCCCGGTCAGTACCGGATGGGAGGAGGTGCATTGGCTCAGTGTTACTCGCAGCTTGGAAATGTGTGTCCTGACATGGACAGCCCACAGCAGCTGATCTCCTGCTTCAGAGTCACCCAGCAGCTCCTGGAAGGTGAGTTTTGGAAACTACAATTTGCATTTAGCTTTTGATGTGCTTGCATTGCACAGTTTCTCATAGCGTCTCTTTCCCCCCCCCCCCCCCCCACCCCAAATCACTCCCAGAGCGAATGCTGAGTGCAGGTCATGACGTCAGTGATGGGGGACTGCTCACGTGTTTGCTCGAGATGGCCATTGCGGGAAACTGTGGTATGGAGCTTGACATTTCAGACAGCAATGCCAGCGGTGAGTGACATTCCCCTCATAATCCAAGTGGCGGCATAACCCTTTGTCCCCCATTTTCCACTCGCAACATTCTTGAATCCTCCATGTGTTCCATTACCTGCAGATCTGACTACTGCATTTCTGGTTGGTCCTCACGTTCTAACCTCCATCTGATGACATCCAAACCCCTGCTATCTAAATCGTGGCAAACTCCATTCTCCGGTCACTCCTTTCCTTACTGCCCCTATGTTGCTTCCTAACCAAGCAATATCTTGGTTTTAAAACTATCATCTGTGTTTTTAAATCCCTCTATAGCCCGACTCCTCCCCATCTCTGCAATTCTTCCAGCCTCCAACACGCACTCAAATATCTTGTTGTTTATCCCTGATTTTAATTGCTCCACCGTAAGTGGTCCTGCTTTCGATAAAGTAGACACCAATCCCAAGAATTCTCTCCCCACACCTCGTGGCATCTTGACTTCAGTTTCTTCTTTGAAGGTATTCATCAAAACCTACCTCTGACCGTGCTTTTGATCATTTGGCTGATAATCTGCTTATTGTCTTACTCCGTTTTGGTGTTTATGTGAAGCACCTTGGAACCCATTCATTATGTTAAAGGTGCCATATAATTGCTCAATTGTTAAAAATTCCTGGAGCATGGCACTCAATTGCTTTTCCAACCCATCCCCAGATTGTGAGGTGAGTCATTCTTATGCCATGTTAGCTTTTAGCTGGGTTACTGGGGCGTGCCATCAAGCTTGGTTACTGGGATATTGCTGCCCAAAGCCTCGACCTGGCGACCAGCTGGCTGTCCGTCAGAACCCGGGAGACCAGCTCAGTATAGTGCTCTACTTCTCGAAACAACTGATGGTGATATGGCTGCAGTCTCCTTGTGACAGCAGCAGAAGCTGGAACAACTCCTGTGGTTTCTCCAATGCAGCGGTCCCTCTGTCCCACCAGCTGCCGTTCCTCCAACCAGAGACTTCATCTCTTGATCTCATGAGCAACAACAGGAGAAAAGGAACGTGTGCTTGGAGGAACAATAGGCAATAGGTGCAGCAGTAGGCCATTCTGCCCTTCGAGCCTGCACCACCATTCATTATGATCATGGCTGATCATCCTCAATCAGTATCCTGTTCCTGCCTTATCCCCATAACCCTTGATTCCACTATCCTTAAGAGCTCTATCCAACTCTTTCTTGAAAGTATCCAGAGACTTGGCCTCCATAGCCGTCTAGGGCAGAGCATCCCATGCACCCACCACTCTCTGGGTGAAGAAGTTTCTTCTCAATTCTGTTCTAAATGGCCTACCCCTTATTTTTAAACTGTGTCCTCTGGTTCATCACTCTCCCATCAGCAGAAACGTGCTTCCTGCCTCAAGAGTGTCCAATCCTTTAATAATCTTATGCATCTCAATCAGATCCTCACTCATCCTTCTAAACTCAAGGGTATACAAGCCCAGTGACGCCAATCTTTCAGCGTAAGATAGTCCCGCCATTCCGGGAATTGACCTCGTGAACCTACGCTGCACTCCCTCAATGGCCAGAATGTCTGTCTTCAGATTTGGAGACCAAAACTGCGTACAGTATTCCAGAGGCACTCCACAAACTCCCTTTCTTGGGGTCTAGTACCATCCTGATTCTCCCAGTCTACCTGCATGTTGAAATTCCCCATAACAACTGTAGTAATATTTTTGCGACAGGCCAATTTCAGCTCCTTATTCAACTTACACACTACATCCAGACTACTGTTTGGGGGCCTGTAGATAACTCCCATGAGGGTCATTCTACCCTCAGAATTTCTCCGCTCTATCCATACTGACTCGACATCCCCTGATTCTAGGTTCCCCTGCGGAAGGGACTGAATATCATTCCTTACCAACAGGGCCACCCCATCCCCCTTGGTAGTCAGTGTTTCCTTTACCAGAAGGGAGAAGACAATGAGGAAGGCAGAGATGAGATAAGTGCAAGAGACCCGGGGGGAAGTACCTGTCAGGAACAGGTTGAATCTCTTGGAAACCGTAGAGATAGACGTCACTGCCAGTCAGAGAGGCGATCAGGTCTGCCAATCAGAAATTGGCGTGGAAGCAGAGCCGAGGAGTCAGACATCACACAGAACTGTGGTAATGTGGGACTGAAAGGGGTTTCTGCGGCAACAGGCGGGATTTGAGGATGGTGTGTTTCCCAGGTCCTGTCCCCTTGAAGCCACATCTGTTATCCCCACAACATCGTAGCTGCTAATTTCCAAATGAGCCTCAAGCTCATCCACCTTATTTCTAATGCTTCGTGCACTCATCTATAATATTTTTTAATTTGTTACTCCCTCACCCTTCCTATCAATCCCTATTTCACTTGACCTTACGGCATGATCCTTTTTTTTGAGGTTTCTGCTCCATTGATACTGTTGTCTGCCTTGACTTCTCTTGTTCTAACTTTCCCTTTAACTTCCTTCTTAAACTTCTAGTTTGTCCCCTTCCCCCCCCCCCAGCTATTTAGTTTAAACGCAGCTGTGTTGCAGTGGCAAACCTGTCTGCCAGAATGCTGGTCCCTCTTGTATAATTTATCCTTTCTGCTAAACATACCCCAGTGATCCAAGAATTTACATACTTGCTTCCTGCACCAGTTCCCCAGCCACACATTCAAGTCCATTATCTCCCTGTTCCTGTCCTCCCCAGCCCGAGGAACTGAAGCAAACACCCTGGATGTCCTGCTTTTCAGCCTTATTCTGAGTTCTCCGAAGCCCCGCTGTAGAATGTCCCTTCTCTTCTTCCCACCGTCATTTGTGCCGACATGCACCACCACGTCTGGCTCTTCACCTTTGCCCTGCACTTTGTCTGCGATGTCCTTAATCCTGGCACCAGGAAGGCAACACACCATACTCGAATCCCGCCTGTTGCAGCAGGAACCCCTTTCAGTCCCCCTCACTATGGAGTCCCCTATTACCACGGCTCTGTGTGATGTCTGACTCCTCGGCTCTGCTTCCACGCCAATTTGATTGGCAGACGTGACCGCCTCTCTGACTGGCAGTGACATCTGTCTCTACGGTTTTCAAGAGATTCAACCTGTTACTTCCCCCGGGGTCTCTTGCACTTGTCTCATGTCTGCCTTTCTCATCATCTTCTCCCTTCTACTCTCTTCTGGTATGCTCGGTGTAATAACCTCGCTAAAGGTCCTGTCCAGAGAGATCTCGTTCCCTTGTATGAGCCTGAGGTCATCTAGTTCTTTCTTCAGTGCTGCAATTTGCTCTGTCAGAAGCTGAGGTGAACAACAGAATCTCCAGTTGGAGGAACTGCTCCTCATGGTTTCTGTCTCTCACTTGGGTGCCAGCATCTTGACATCTGAATTGATCAGCCACAGAATTGAATTTCTGGGAGATTTGGGGTTTTTGAGCGCTTGGTCACTCACTGCCCTGTTTTCATCTGCCTTTGAGACATCTGTCCATTGCTTGTTTTCTGCCCCACAGAATCCAGTATTCAAGTCCCAAAGTTTCCATTCATCTCCCCTGACGTGGCAGTTCAATGGTGAACACTGTTGCCTCACTGTATCAGGGACCTGGATTCAACTCCAGCCTTGGTTGACTGTGTAGAGTTTGCACGCGCTTTGCCTTTTATGACACAGGGTAAAACCTTCTGCTAATTTAAACCAGACAGACACAAAAGCTCACCTTGCCTTGTAATCTTTGAAAGTATGAGTGACAGTTTCCAAATTCCACTATTTAAAGAAATATTAATTTATTCTTTAACTCCAAAGAGAACACTAAACAAGGAGTATCTACACTGGAAGCCTCCTTAGTCTTAACAATTTATCTACCTCCCACTCTATACTGATCTGGTAAAGCCCCCATTAAATTTTTGAAAATAAATAAATAATTTTCAAAATAACAGCAAATAAATTTTCGAAACCATTTGCCGTCTTCAGATGTCGAACTTCCTCTGTCTGTTGATTTCCTTTAGATCATCTTTGGTCTTCTGCGTAGATGTTTCATATGAAAAGATACCTTTCAGAGAGCGGGTCTGCAGACAGTTTGTATGGCAGTAGGTGCTCTTGGTCTCCCTCTGGCTATCTGTTCATAATGCCTGATTTTTATAACCCAAAATAATGGATCATCTCATTGATGTTGTCAAAACAGTAAAATTCAAATTCGATTGGGTTTTAGTATCTCGGGGCATAATTTAAACTGCAGAGTGTTGTGTTGGAAAAGTACAGCAGTTCAGGCAGCATCGATTCTGCCTGACCTGCTGTGCTTTCCCAGCACCACACTCTCGACTCTGATCTCCAGCATCTGCAGTCCTCACTTTCTCCGAGCATAATTTAAACTGGCTAAATCTGAAATGATGTGGAAACCTAGCAACCAAGCTCAGGTAGTTGTTTCGCAGTCAACTGTTACTTTCGATCTTCCAGTACTCTCTGTGCCTGCAAGGTACTTGCCAGCATTCGCTCTCTTAAAAGTACAGTACAAGGTTCTACACGTTAGGTGAGTTAGCTATGGTAAATGTTGAGTACTGGGACAGGTTAGGAGACATTTGGGACAGTTTTTGGAGGATCAGTGCAAACTTGATGAGCCAAATAGAACATAGAACATAGAAGAATACAGCGCAGTACAGGCCCTTCAGCCCTCGATGTTGCGCCGATCAAAGCCCACCTAACCTACACTAACCCACTATCCTCCATATACCTATCCAATGCCCGCTTAAATACCCATAAAGAGGGAGAGTCCACTACTGCTACTGGCAGGGCATTCCATGAACTTACGACTCGCTGAGTGAAGAACCTACCCCTAACATCAGTCCTATATCTACCCCCCCTTAATTTAAAGCTATGCCCCCTTGTATATGCACTGCAGGGATTCTAGGATCCTGTGACACTCACCATATCAGCACTGACTCTCTATTCTTCTCTTTCCACAGTGATTGAGGTGCTGTTTGCCGAGGAACTGGGTTTGGTGCTGGAGGTGTCGCAGACGGCTGTGGACCAAGTGAGTGCTCGGTATAGAACTGCTGGCCTTCAGTGCTGGAGAATTGGGTCAACCACTGAGCAAGGCCCTCAGAGCAAGGTGAGTAACCATTTTTCAGGGATCTCAATGTGCAGAGTGACCATTTCTCAGGGAATTTACAGCCATCCCAATGTACACTTCTGATTAAGACAGCTCTGACGATCCACATGTTTGCTGAACTCCAGATTTCCTCTCCATTCCAGCCCCCTGACTGAGAGTCAGGTGTGAAAGGAGAGCACATAAGTGTCCCATCTTCTATTTAGGAGAGGAGAGAAACAGAAAGTAGGGACCTACCTACCACGGAATTTAACGTGTGTCAAATGGAAATGCCGGAATCTCTTATTGAGAGAATTGTAGCAGAGCACTTAAAATCAGACATAGTCACCTTGGTTTTGTGAAAGGTAAATTCTGTTTAACAAATTTAAGTTCTTTGAGAAAGTAATACACCATATTAAGACCAGAAGACGTAAGAGTGGAAGTAAGGCCATTCGGCTCATCGAGTCCACGCCGCCATTTAATCATTGCTGATGAGCCTTTCAACTCTACTGACCTGCACTCTCCCTGTAGCCCTTAATTCCTTGCGAGATTAAGAATTTATCAATGTTTGCCTTGAAGATATTTAATTGGCCTCCACTGTGCTCCATGGCAATGAATTCCACAGGCCCACCACTCATGTCTCATTTCCATTCTAAATTGACCCCCTCTAACTCTAAGGCTGTGCCCTCCGCTCCGAGTCTTCCCACCTAATGGAAACAACTTCCCAGCGTCCACTCCTTCTAAGCCATACATTATCTTGTAAGTTTCTATTAGATCTCCCCTCAACTTTCTATACTGAAATGAATATAATCCCAGGATCCTGAGCCACTTATCGTATATTCGGCCTACCATTCCAGGGATCATCCATGTGAATCTCTGCTGGACACACTCCAGTGCCAGTATGTCCTTCCTGAGATGTTAGGTGTTGAAAATTGGACAATATTCCAAATGGGGCCTAACTAGCTTTATAAAGTTTCAGAAGCACATTGCTGCTTTTATATTCCAACTCTCTTGAGATAAATGGCAAGATATATTCGCTGTCAGAATCATGGACTCAACCTGGAAGTTAACCTTTAGAGAATCCTGGACTAACACTCCCAGATCTCTTTGTACTTCAGCTTGATGAATTTTCTCACTGTTTAGAAAATAGTTCATGCCTGTATTCTTTTTCCTAAAGTGCAAGACCTTTCATTTGCTCACATTGAATTTCATCAGCCATTACCTGGACCACACTCCTAAACTGTCTAACTCTTTCTGTTGCCTCCCCAACTCCTCAGTACTATCTGCCTGTTCACCTAACTTCATATCATCGGCAAACTTCATCAGTATGCCCCCAGTCTCATCATCCAGATCATTAATGTATGAAATGAACAGCTGCGGCCCCAACACTGAACCCTGCGGGACACCACTTGTCACTAACTCCTATTCCAAAAAAGAACTTTTTTATCCCAACTCTCTGCCTTCTGTCAGGCAGCCAATCCTCAATCCATGCCAATAGCTCACCTCAAACATCATAGGCCCTCACCTTATTCAGCAGCCTCCCGTGAGATACCTTTATCAAAGGCCTTTTGGAAGTCGAGGTAGATAACATCCACTGGGTTTCCCAGGTCCAACCTACTTGTTATCTCTTCAAAGAATTCTAACAGATTTGTCAGGCACGACCTCCCCTTACTAAATCCCTGCTGACTTGGTCTAATCCGACCCTTCACTTCCAAGAATTTAAAAATTGCATCCTTAACGATGGATTCTAAAGTTTTACCAACAACCAAAGTTAAGCAAATTGGCCGATTTTTAATTTTTAATATTTTGTCTTGATCCTTTCTTGAACAAGGGGGTTACAATCATCTGCGTTCTCCCTGACTCCAATGATTTTTGAAAGATCACAACCAACGCCTCTGCTATTTCGTCAGCCACCTCCCTCAGAACGCTAAGATGTAATCCATAGGGGCCAATGGATTTCAGTTTTTAGAAAGCTTTTGGCTTTTCTCGTACTTTCTCTTTTGTAATGGCTACCATAGTCAACTCTCCTTAATTGTTGGGATATTACTCATGTCTTCCACTGTGAAGACTGACGCAAAGTACTTATTGAGTTCAGCTATTTCCTTACCTCCCAGCACTAGCCTTCCAGCATCAATTTGGAGCGGCCCAATGACTACTTTTGCCTGTAATTTGTTTCTTACGTATGGAATGAAGCTTTTACTAACACTTCTAAGATTACTGGCTAGCCTCCCTTCATATTTGATCCTCTCCTCCTTTATTTCTCCTTGTTATCCTCTGTTTTGTTTTTGTAGCCTTCCCAGTCTTCTGATTTCCCAGTGCTCTTGGCCACTTTATAGGCTGTGTCCTTTCCTTTGATACGTTCCATGACTTCCTTTGTCAGCCATGGCTGTCTAATTCTCCCCTTCCTGGATAATCTATCTTGTCTTTAGGGTGAACCTCTGCACCATGTCCTCGATTACACCTAGAAACTCCTGCTATTGTTGCGTTACTGTCTTCCCTGCTAGGCTCTGCTTCCGTGTGATTTTCGTCAGTTCCCCTCTCATGCCCCTGTAATAACCTTTTTTAACTGTAACGCCATTACATCCGATTTTGCCTTTTCTGTCTCAAAATGCAGACTGAATTCTCCCATTTTACAATTGCTGCCTCTAAGTGTTCCCTTACTTTAAGATTTTTTTATGAAGTCTGGCTCATTACACAGCACTAAGTCCAGAATAGTCTGCTCCCTTGTGGGCTCCATGTTCCAGAAAGCCATCATGTAAGCATTCCATGAATCCCCTTTCTTTGGATCCACTGGCACATTCCTGATGAAGGGCTGTGGCCTGAAACGTGGATTCTCCTGCTCGGTTGCTGCCTGACCTGCTGTACTTTTCCAGCAACATATTCAAGACAGCAGCTCAACATCTTCTCCAAGGCCATAACAGATGGGCAATAAATGCCAGCCTATGTAGCAACCCCCACATTCTGGGAGTGAATTTTTTAAAAATGCCCTCTCTAAACCTGAAACTTCCGTCTCTTCTCCAGTACCAAACCACAAATGGCAACCAACACAAATGGCAACCAACTCAAATTCTGCCCAGCTAAATCTGAATTCTTCTCCTTCTGAGCCACAATAAATCTCCTTGCCAAACAACAAATAAATTTTACAGTAGACACTGCAAACTTCCAACCTGGAACAAACCCGCCCTATCCCCAGTGACGCCTGCATATTCCATCTCAGACCCTCCTGATTCTTTGGTCACTCCACCTTGCCTTATTAGTCAGATATCTCTTGCTCGCCACAGATGGCAGTCGTAGTACACGGCTCAGGGCATCCCTCACTGTAAGGTCAGGAAGGATCAGAGGTTTAAGGTCAGGCTTTGTCCAATTCAGTATGAAGTCCTGCACAAAAAGACATGCAGAGTGAAGAAAACACCGACATTTGATGTGACATATGCTTTATCAGTATGAGACAGAGGGCTGTGGAGTGGAGCAATAGAAACAATACAGTACAGGAACAGGTCCTTCTGCCCACCAAGACAGTGCCAATACACGATACTTTTTAAACTAAAACCCTTTCGCCACAGCATAATCCATATCATATTCCTCTAAATGAAGAGGCACAGAATATCTATCAAGATGCCTCTTAAACATTGTTATTCTGTTTTTGCCACCTTTTGCGTTGCATTCCAGACATTTACCACTCTCTACACAAAACGTGCCTCTCAACTCCTTTATGCTTCTTCCCCCCCCCCCCCCCACTTTTTACCTTAAACTTTTGCCCCATTTGTGCCCTGCAAAATAGACTCCTACTATCCATTCCCCTCAATTTTGTAAACCTCTATCAGGCGCCCTCAGTCTCTGACGTTCAAGTGAAAACAAACAGAGTTTGTCCAATTTCTCCTGAAAATGTGTTGCTGGAAAAGTGCAGCAGGTCAGGCAGCATCCAAGGAGCAGGAGAATCGACGTTTCGGGCATGAGCCCTTCTTCAGGAGCCCTACCCAATTTCTCCTCTGAGCTAATAACTTCCAAAGCAGGCTGATTCCTGTTAAACCTTTCCTATATGAAGCCTTCACATCCCTCTGGGATTGTGGATGGCTGAACTGTGCAGATGACTTGCCAATTTTTATACTTTATGTCCCAACTGATAATGGCAAGAATGCCACTTACCTCTTCACTACGTCATCCACTTGTATTGCCTGCCACCTTCAGGAAACTACAGACCTGTATGTCTACGTCCCTCTGTATGTTAATGCTTCAAAGGGGTCTGACATGCACTGTATATTCCTCTGCTGCATTTGACCTTCTGAAATGCATCACCTCTCATTTGTCCAGATTAAATCTTCCCAAATGTCAAGTAATGCTGCAGGTATACCTTGCAAATTGCTCAGTATCGCAATTCTAAGGGCAAGATATGGAAATTCCAGGTTGTGATGGTAGAATGATCTCTTCCTTCAAATCTTGGATGAAAATATAGAACATAGAACATAGAACATTACAGCGCAGTACAGGCCCTTCGGCCCTCGATGTTGCGCCGATCAAAGCACCCCTAACCTACACTAAGCCTCTATCCTGCATATACCTATCCAATGCCCGCTTAAATACCCATAAAGAGGGAGAGTCCACTACTGCTACTGGCAGGGCATTCCATGAACTTACGACTCGCTGAGTGAAGAACCTACCCCTAACATCTGTCCTATATCTACCCCCCCTTAATTTAAAGCTATGCCCCCTTGTAATAGCTGACTCCATACGTGGAAAAAGGTTCTCACTGTCAACCCTATCTAACCCCCTAATCATCTTGTACACCTCTATCAAGTTACCCCTAAACCTTCTTTTCTCCAATGAAAACAACCCCAAGTGCCTCAGCCTTTCCTCATAGGATCTTCCTACCATACCAGGCAACATCCTGGTAAACTTCCTCTGCACCCGTTCCAGTGCCTCCACATCCTTCCTATAGTATGGAGACCAAAACTGCACACAATATTCCAGATGCGGCCGCACCAGAGTCTTATACAACTGCAGCATGACCTCAGGACTCCGGAACTCAATTCCTCTACCAATGGCACATCCATCAGCAAAGCTACACTCTCGACAGGAATAGATTTTTAAAATGAATGTCTGCGAGAAGCACTTTCAGCTGCAGCTCCTCTCAGACCACATAGATCGGTTGGAGCAGCAGTTGGAAGCACCGAGGAGCATACAGGAAGCAGACAGTGTGATAGATAATAGCTTCAGGGAGGTAGTGACAGCACAGGTTTAGCCAGTAAATGGGCGATCGATTGGAGATGCAGACAGGTATGGTTGTTCTGCAGGAGGGAGGGAGGGGGTTGAGGAGGAGGACGAGGAGGAGGACAAGGAGAACAGTGCCTTAAGGGAAAATAGCAGCAGCAGCAGCCAGGTCTTTGGCACCACGACTGCAACTCTGCCTTACAGCAGAGCCAAACGACTGATGAATGAAGCTGCGTTTATTTCAATAGAAAGGTTCCAGCAGATTGAATTCAGGGCATGGATGGAACGGGGGGGATTATAATTATTACATGGCTGAGAAAGGGATAGGACTGAATGCTCCATGTTCCAGGGGTACAGATGTGATAGGAAGGATAGAATTGGAGGCAGTCGACCTGAGGGAATGGCAATTTTGGTTAGGGAAAACATCATGGCAGTACGTAAGAGGATATGTCTGAGGGATTCTTAAATGAAGCTGTATGGGTGGAATTGAGAAATCAGGAGGAGGTGCTCACTATATACAATAGTGTCCCACGAATAGGCAGCAGCAAACGGAGCAGTAAATACATAGGAAAATTGCTGACAGCTAAAAGTATAATAGGGTTGTAATAGTAGGGGATTTTAACTCTCCAAACATAGACTGGGACTGCCATAGTGTTAAGGGAATGGTTATGGACAAGGATAGGCCTGGCCCACAAGCCAAAGTTCTAAATTGGGGCAAGGCCAGTTTTGATGACCTCAGAAAGGAACTTTCAAAGGTTGACTGGGTGAGGCTGTTCACAGGTAAAGGGACATCTGGCAAGTGGGAGGATTTCAAAAGTAAGATAACATGAGTTCAGGGAGAGCGTAGAGTCATATAGCATGGAAACTGACCCTTCGGTCCAACCAGTCCATGGTGACCATAATCCCAAACTAAACTAGTCCCATCTGACTGCCCCGGCCCATATCCCTCCAAATCTTTCCGATTCATGTACATATCCAAATGTCTTTTAAATGATGTGATTGTATTTCCTCAGGAAGTTCATTTCACATGCACAACACCTGCTATATAAAAATTTTGCCTCATGCTTTTTTTAAGAAATCTCTCCTCTGACCTTCAAAATGTGCCTTGATCTGGGTAAAATTCAACAACCGTTAACACTCACTAGATATTTCCATTAGGTCACCTCTCAACACTCTAGTGGAATGAAGTCTGTCCAGCCTTTCCTTGTAACTCAAACCTTCCATACCCAGCACCATCCTGGTAAATCTCTTCTGAATCCTCCCCAGCTTAATAATATCCTTCATGTAAGTGGACAACCAGAACTGAACAGTATTTCAGAACAGGTCTCAATAATGTCCTGTGCAATCTTAACATGACTTCCCAACTCTTACACTCAAAAGAACTGAGCAATGGAGGTAGGTCTGCCAAACTGTTCTTGTTAGTGTGAAGGGCCAGGTTTGCAGGAATAGAGAATGACTGGAGAAATAGAGGCTCTGCTCAAGAAAAATAAGGAACCGTATGTCAGATATACACAGCTGGAATTAAATGAACCCCTTGAGCATATGAGGTGGAAAAGTACTCCTAAGTGGAAAATTGGGAAGTCAAAAAGGGGACATGAGAGAGCCCTGACAGATAAGGTTAAGGGAAATCCAAGGAGATTCTGCAAGCATATATTAAGGGTGAAAGAACAACAAGAGTGAATAGGACCCCTTAAAGATCAACAAAGCCATTTATTTGGGGAACCAAAATTTCGCATCAAAATCTACTGTGGAGAAAGACATAGAAGCTAGGGAACTCTGAGAAATAAACAGCGATGTCTCAACAAGTCCACATTACAGAAAAGGAGGTGATGGAGCTCATAAAATGCGTAAATAAATCTCTCAAACTTGATCAAGTGTAGTCCAGGACATCATGGGAAGCGAGAGAAGAAATTGCAAGACTCCTAAGAGAGATATTTGAATCATTGGTAGTCACAAGTAAGGTGCTGGAAGATGGAGGGTGGCTAATGTTGTGCCTTTATGCAAGAAAGGCTGTAATGAAGAGTCAAGGAACTACAGACCAATGAGTCCGATGTCAGTGGTAGGTAAGTTGTTGTAGAAGATACTGAGAGAAATCCACGTGCGTTTCGAAAGACAGGGACTGATTAGGGATAGTCAGCATGGCTGTGCACGTCGGAAATCATGTTCGTGAGAGGCGATCAAGTATTTTTCTGAAGAGATGACCGCGAAGATGGATGGAGGCAGAGCGGTAGATGTTGTCCACGTGAACTTTATCAAGCCTTTGATAAGATCCCGCATGGTAGACTGGTTAGTAGACAGCGCTAGCCAATTGGATACAAAAAAAGCTTGACAAGAGGAGACAGAAGGTGGTGACGGTTGTTCAGATTGGAGGCCTGTGACCAATGGTGTGCCACAAGGATCGCTGCTGGGTCTGTAGTTGCTCATCATTTATATAAAACGATTTGAATTAAGAGGAATGATTAATAAGTTTACAGATGACACCAAAATTGGTGGCATATCGGACGGTGAGGAAGGTTATCTTAAATATCTTGATCAATTGGACCAAGGAAAGATAAATTGAGTTTAATTTGGATAAATGCAAGATCATGCAGTTCTACTTGGGAAGTTTCAAACTAGTGACAGGGGGCTGGGAATCAGAGCAGCAGGTCAGCAAGTGCAGAGATTGAGGAGAAGGTAGATGCCAAGATCAGTAAATCAAAATGAAAGGATAGGCAGAGACAGGTAAATGAACACCATGGTACTCATGGGCTGAAGTGTGTTTATTTCCATGCAAGAAGTATTATCTGTAAGGCAGATGAGCTTAGAGCCTGGGTCAGTACATGGGACTATGATGGTGTGGCCATGACGCAGAATTAGTTGAGGAAGGGACAAAACTGGTTGCTGAACGTTCCAGGGTTTCGTTGTTTTAGACGAGACAGGGAGAAAGGTAAGAGGTGGAGGAGTTGCATTACTAATCGGGGAGAATGTTACATCTGCACACAGAGAACATGCTGGAAGGCTCATCCACTGAGGCAGTATGGGTACAGCTCAAAAATAAGGCAGGTGCAAACATTCTGATAGGCTTATACTATAAGCCCCCCAACAGCCACCAAGAGATTGAGGAGCAAATGTGTAGTCAGGTAAGATGCAATAAATGGAGTTGTCATAGTGGATGACTTCAACTTCCCCAAGATTGACTGGGAATCCCTTAGAGCAAGAGGGAGGGGCGGCACGGTGGCTCAGTGGTTAGCACTGCTGCCTCAGTGCCAGGGACCTAGGTTCGATTCCAGCCTTGGGTGACTGTGTGTGTGGAGTTTGCGCATTCTCCCCCTGTCTGCGTGGGTTTCCTCTGGTGCTCCGGTTTCCCCTCTCAGTCCAAAGATGTGCAGGTCTGGTGAACTGGCCGTGCAAAATTGCCCATAAAGTTAGGTGCATTAGTCAGAGGGAATGGGTCTGGGTGGGCTACTCTTTGGAGGGTCGATGTGGGCTTGATGGGCCGAAGGGCCTGTTTCCACACTAAGGAATCTAATCTAATCATGGATATCTAAGAGGGTTTCTTTAATTAGTATTGGATAGTCCAGCTTGAGAAGGCGTTATATTGGGCATTGTGTTGGCTCATGAGTCTGGTCAAGTGACTGACCTTTCAATGGGAGAGCATTTTGGAAACAGTGACCACAACTCCAGTTTCAAGATGGCTATGAAAAAGGATAAATCAGGATCTTGTGGGAAGGTTCTCAATCGGGGGAGGGCAAATTAAATCAGCATTAGGCAGGAGCTAGGAAGTGTGAATTGGGAGGAGGATTCCTGAAGAAGGGCTTATGCCTGAAACTTCGATTCTCCTGTTCTTTGGATGCTGCCTGACCTGCTGTGCTTTTCCAGCAACACATTTTCAGCAGGAGATGTTATCAGGCAATTCCATCTTTGACATGTGGAAACTGATTAAAGACCTGCTGGTAGAGTTCAAGTCTGGAATGTTCCACTGAGAAGGAAGGACAAGGATGTCAAGGTAAGGGACTCTTGGAAATGAGAGAGGTTGTGAATTAAGTCAAAAAGAAAGAAGCAGCACATGTAAGGTTTAGGAAACTAAAATCGGACAGGGCCTGTGAGGGACATTAGGCAAGCAGGGAACTAGGAGAGAAGGAAGGTGCCCAGAAATGCTCTTGACAAATAAAGAGAATTGCAAGTCGACAAGCAGGAGGCTGGAAGAACACAGCAAACCAGGCAACATTTGGAAGTGCAGAAGTCAACATTTTGGGTGTAACCCTTCAGGATTGGGAGTGGGTGTAGGTGGAGCTGCAGATAAAGGGGGCAGCAGGGACAGGATGGTGAAGTGGGGATAAGTGATGACAAGTAGAGGGTACAACCTGGTTGGTCAGTGGGAGGAATGAATCCGGTTGGTGTCAGGGTGGAATGTGGAAGGGAGAGGGAGGGGGTGGAAAGGGAGTAGAGGGATAGGAAGGGAGGTTATTTGAAATTTAAGAACTCAAGATTGCGTCCTCTGGTCTGTAGGCTGCCCAAGCAGACGATGAGGTGTTAGTCCTCCAATTTGCAGTGTGGTTCGTTGTGGCAATGGAGGCGGCCAAGGATAGTCATGATGGGAAGGGAGATTAAAATGGGAGGTGGCAGGGATGTTTGGTCAGCCCCTGCAGGCCTGACTGTGTTGTTCAGGAGGTGGGGGTAGGGGAGGGATGCATGCACTTAAGCTGAGAGGGAGACATGAGGGACAAGTTTTATTTTACATAGTGGTAGGAGGCTGTCAGGGATGATGGTGGATGATGGTGCAGGTACAATAGGGGCAAAGGAGCGATTAGGGACTTTAAGCTAAGCACAAAAATATGCATGGAATGGAGGGACATGGACCGAGGGCAGGCAGAAGGGTTTAGTTTGATTTGGCATAATGTTCGGCACAACATCATGGGCCAAAGAGTTCTTTTCTGCGCTGTGCTGTTCCATGTCCATGTCACACTTTGGAAAGACAAACCAGGCCAGAACATACAGTGAATGGTGGTACCCCAGGGAGTGCTGTTGAATAGAG
Source organism: Chiloscyllium punctatum (assembly GCF_047496795.1). Lineage (NCBI taxonomy): Eukaryota > Metazoa > Chordata > Chondrichthyes > Orectolobiformes > Hemiscylliidae > Chiloscyllium > Chiloscyllium punctatum. The sequence goes on from NC_092766.1 coordinate 19,884,310, forward strand.
AGACCTAGGGTGCAGGTCCCTTGAAAGTGGCGACACAGATAAACAGGGTGGTGAAGCTGGCATTTGGCACACTTTCCTTCAGTCAGAGCAGAGAGTACAGGAGTTTGGAAACCATGTTGTGACTGGACAAGACATTTCTCAGGCCAGTTCTGGAGTACTGTGTGCAATTCTGGGTTGCCTTGCTTTTAGGCAAGATGTTATTAAACTGGAAAGGGTGCAAAAAAGATTTACAAAGGCATAACCAAGACTGAAGGATTTGAGTGATAAGTATAGGCTGGATAAGCTGGGACATATTTCCCTGATGCAGGAGGCTGAGGGCCAGCTTCCTGCAGGTTTATAATATAAGGGGCATAAATAAGGTGAATAGCGAACATATTTTGGTGGATGAGTCCAAAACTGGAAGGCATAGGTTTAAGTGAGAGGGGAACGATTTAAAAGGGACCTGAGGGGCTAACTTTTCACACAGAGGTAAGGTACACTTATGCAATGAGCTGCCAGATGAAGTGGTAGAGGTGGGTGCAATTCCAACATTTGTGATGTTATGTGCCTCTAAGGGGAATCTGTCTGTCCTGGTTCTCTTCAAGAGAGATGCTGTAAACCTGGTGGTGGGGTGCCTGCTCCGTGGAAAGCAAAGTAAAGATTTGGGGTTTTTTTTAAACTTAAAACAAAATGGGCAAACGAAGCATGGGTGGGTGGAGTCAGGCTCACACAGAGCCAGTCTTGCTTTCAGTTGTTGAAGTTGGGGCTTTTGGTGATGCAGCTGTTAGATACAGCTTGCTTTCTGCTGGTGCATAAAGCCTGGGTTCCCTCTCCGCTGCTAAATTCATTCTTTCAGTTTTTCCTTTCTTCTGGTCTTGAGGGGATAGTAAATGAGGATAAATCTCTTTGCACGTTCAAATGGTTTGCCATCACTAAATCCCTGCTAACCAGAAGCTGACTAGACCTAGACAGAACAATACTGTGGTTACAAGCATTGTTTGGGATCCTGCAGAGGGGCTAGCTTACCACTTTGAGGATTTGAGAAATCGGGGATAATCTGGATCCACTCTCCCCAGTCCCCATACCATGCACCCCTGGACATACACAGCCCAGCTGTCAATTGTGAATGAACAATGAAAATCAGTGTGTCTTGCAGCCTCTTCTGTTGGCTGGATCTTAACCTTGGACATTGATGAAAGCTCACCCTTGCCTCCCATACATAAATCCCCTTTTCCTCACCTCCTGGGGCATTTTTCCTGGGACCCAGTCAAGCTTGAGATCTACAGGATGAGCTGCTCGTTGGTTCAGCTCTGACTTCGCTGCTGTGCCCCGATCATCAACCAGCACAATCTGTAAAACAACATAGTCTGTTCAATCCTGGTCCTGACCACTGTTAAGAGGATTGTACATAACTTCCATTATGGTTTTTTTGCCTTTGTGGTTCCTCAACTCCACCCACACAGACCCTATGTCCTTCAGTGCCATAGATTTAATTTTATTCTTAACTAACAAGGCAACTCTTCCCCCTCTGCCCAACTCTCTGTCTTTTTGATAAGTTATAAATCCTTAAATGTTTAACTGCCATTCCTAAACCCCCTGCAACCATGTCTCTGTGATATCTATCACATCATCATTCACGATGACTTGTGCCATTGATTTATCTACTTTGTTACAAATACTACGAGCATTCAGATGAACTGCCTTAATGCTAGCTTATTATTAGAGATATCAGAAATCATAAAATGTTCTAAGTTATCCTTCCTTTTTGCTGCATTCCTAGTCTGCCTCAAGCTTAAACCCAGCACATATACTATTCTGGTGCTGATCTTTCCATTAACTCCATACTTCCGGTCGCTTTCGCTGCCCTTCCACCGACTCAGAAGTTTAAAGTCTGATTGACCATCCAATTTATCCTTTTCTTCAGAATGCTGGATCCAGATCGGTTCAGGTGGAGATCGTCCCAACAGTACAGATTCCATTCCCCCCCCCCCCCCCCCAAACCTGGTTCCAAACTGATGCCAATGCCCTATGAAATAGTATCCCTCTTTTCCACACCAATCCCTTAGCCATGTGTTTACTTCCCTAACTTTCTTATCCCTATGCCAATTGGCACGTGGCTCGGGCAGTAATCTGAGGAGCTGTATTTCAATTTCCTTCCTAGTGCTTGATAATCTCCAAACAGGTCCTCCACCTTATCTTTGTCTCCGTTAGTCCCATCGTGGACGACAACAACTGGATCTGCTCCCTCCCACTCCAAAATCCTTTCAAGCCGGTCGGAGGTGTCCTGCACATTGGCACCGGGCAGGCAACACGCTGTGAGGGACTCCCAATCCGGCTTGCGTAGGATATCATCTGTTTTCCCCCTAATTTTTGCATCCACTATAACAACTACTTGTCTTTTTGCTCCCCCCTCTTGAATGGCCTTCTGCACCATGGTGCCATGGTCAGCTGGCTCATCCTGTCCACAGCCCAATTCCTCATCCATACAGTGAGCAAAAATCTCGTATTAGATTAGATTAGATATACCAACGGCCCAACAAGTCCACACCGCACCGCCGAAGCGCAACCCACCCATACCCCTACATTTACCCCTTCCTAACACTACGGGCAATTTAGCATGGCCAATTCACCTGACCTGCACATCTTTGGACTGTGGGAGGAAACCGGAGCACCCGGAGGAAACCCACGCAGACACTGGGAGAATGTGCAAACTCCACACAGTCAGTCGCCTGAGGCGGGAATTGAACCCAGGTCCCTGGCGCTGTGAGGCAGCAGCGCTAACCACTGTGCCACCGTGCTGCCCACCTCCGACCGGCTTGAAAGGATTTTGGAGTGGGAGGGAGCAGATCCAGTTGTTGTAGTCCACGTTGGGACTAACGGAGACAAAGATAAGGTGGAGGACCTGTTTGGAGATTATCAAGCACTAGGAAGGAAATTGAAATACAGGTCCTCAGATTACTGCCCGAGCCACATATCTGTTGGACAAGGTCAAGGGCTGAGGCTCCTGCACTCCTGAACTCAGAATCCCTGACCTGCCTCACTTAGTCACACCCGGTTGTCCTTGAATACTTACTGAATTTGAATTTGTTAATCTACTGGGTGTGACTGCCTCCTAAAACAAAGTATCCAGGTAACTCCCCGTCCCAGATGTGCTGCAGAGTTTGAAGCTCAGATTCCACATCAGTAATTCTGATCCGGAAGATGTGGTCACTGCCTTTCACAATGGGATCAGTCAGCTCCCACATCATACAACTACAACGCATCATCTGTCCAGCCATGACTACTTACTTAACTTGTGCAATTTATGTACTAAATAATTTCTAGTACGTGTATACTCTGGTCTTATTCAATTAACCAATTAAACCTTTAATTAATCACAAATATAAATCGAAAAGCCTTGCTTTAACAACAGAGTTATTTTTGGTTAGAGCTCCCGCTCTTCCTGCTGCTGGAACAGCAAATTTGTTGGGGAATGTGGTGTCCCTGGCTTTCCGGAAGCCATTTGATAGTATGTTTGCAGATGACGCCAAAATAGGTCGTACAGTGGGTAGTAAAGAAGTGATCTTAATCACCTGGGTTAGTGAGCCAAGGAGTGGCAGAATGAGTTTAATTTAAATATGAGGTGTTGCATTTTGGTAAGACAAACTTGAGCAGGACTCAGACTGTTAATAGTAAGACCCCAGAGAGTGTTGCCAAACAAAGAGGAAAGAACCACTTCGAGGTGCAGGTAAATAATTCCTTGAAAGTGGAGTTGCAGGTAGACAGGATGAAGGTGATGTATGTCACGTTTGCTTTATTGGTCTGAACATGGAGGAAAGCAGTTGAGATGTTATGTTGTAGCTGTACAGGACATTGGTGAGGTCAATTTTCGAATACTGTGTTCAATTCTAGTTGTCCTTCTATGAGATCGATGTGGTTAAACTTGAAAAGGGTTTGGGTTGTGAGGAGAGGCTGAATAGGCCGGGGCTTTCTTCCCTGGAGCATTTGGAGGGTGGGGGATTATAAAATCATGAGGGGCATGGATATGGTGAGGAGCCCCAGTCTTTTTCCTAGAGTGGTGGAATTCCAAAACTAGAGGTTATTGGTTTAAGGTTATGGGGGTAAGATTTTCATAAGACCATAGGACATAGGAGTAGAAGTAAGGCTATTCGGCCCATCGAGTCCACTCTGCTATTCAATCATGGCTGATGGGCACTTGAACTCCACTTATCCGCATTCTCCCCGTAACCCTTAATTCCCCGAGACAACAAGAATCTGCCTTGAAGACATTTAGCGTCCCGGCCTCCACTGCTCTCTGCGGCAATGAATTCCACAGGCCCACTACTCTCTGGCTGAAGAAATGTCTCCGCATTTCTGTTCTGAATTTACCCCCTCTAATTCTAAGGCTGTGTCCACGGGTCCTAGTCTCCTCACCTAACGGAAACAATTTCCTAGCATCCACCCTTTCCAAGCCATGTATTATCTTGTACGTCTCTATTAAGTCTCCCCTTAATCTTCTAAACTCCAATGAATACAATCCCAGGATCCTCAGGCATTCCTCATATGTTAGACCAACCATTCCAGGGATCATCCGTGTGAATCTCCGCTGGACACACTCCAGTGCCAGTATGTCCTTCCTGAGGTGTGGGGACCAAAACTGGACATAGTACTCCAAATGGGGCCTAACCAGAGCTTTATAAAGTCTCAGTAGCTTTTATATTCCAACCCTCTTGAGGTTTTTCCTCCCACAGTCCAAAGATGTGCAGGTCAGGTGGATTGGCCATGCTAAATTGCCCGTAGTGTTAGGTAAGGGGTAGATGTAGGGGTATGGGTGGGTTGCGCTTCGGCGGGGCGGTGTGGACTTGTTGGACCGAAGGGCCTGTTTCCACACTGTAAGTAATCTAATCTAATCTAATCTAAAGTGACAACATTGCATTCGCTTTCTTAATCACAGACTCAACCTGCATGTTGACCTTGAGAGAATCCTCGACTAGCACTCCCAGATCCCTTTGTACTTTGGCTTTACGAATTTTCTCACCGTTTAGAAAGTAGTCTGTGCTTTTATTCTTTTTGCCAAAGTGCAAACCTTGCATTTGTTCACGTTGAATTCCATCAACCATTTCCAGGACCACTCTCCCAAACTGCCTAGATCCTTCTGCAGCCTCCCCACTTCCTCAGTACTACCAACCTGTCCACCTAACTTCGTATCATCTGCAAACTTTGCTAGAATTTCCCCAGTCCCTTCATCCAGATCATTAATATATAATGCGAACAGCTGTGGCTCCAACACTGAACCCTGTGGGACACCGCTCGTCACCGGCTGCCATTCTGACAAAGAACCTTTTATCCCAACTCTCTGCCTTCTGTCAGGCAGCCAATCCTCAATCCATCCCAGTAGCTCACCTCGAACACCATGGGCCCTGACCTTGCTCAGCAGCCTCCCGTGTGGCACCTTATCAAAGGCCTTTTGGAAGTCTAGATAGACCACATCCACTGGGTTTCCCTGGTTTAACCTACTTGTCAGCTCTTCAAAGAATTCCAACAGGTTTGTCAGGCATGACCTCCCCTTACTAAATCCATGTTGACTTGTTCTAATCAGACTCTGCTCTTCCAATAATTTAGAAACCTCATCCTTAATGATGGATTCTAGAATTTTACCAACAACCGAGGTTAGGCTAATTGGCCTATAATTTTCCATCTTTTGTCTTGATCCTTTCTTGAACAATGGGGTTACGACCGCGATCTTCCAATCATCCGGGACTTTCCGTGACTCCAGTGACTCTTGAAAGATCTCAACCAATGCCTCCGCTATTTCCTCAGTCACCTCTCTCAGAACTCTAGGATGTATCCCATCGGGGCCAGGAGATTTATCAATTTTAAGACTTTTTAGCTTTTCTAGCACTATCTCTTTTGTAATGACAACCATACTCAACTCAGCCTCCTGACTCCCTTTAATTGTTGGGATATTACTCCTGTCTTCCACTATGAAAACTGACGCAAAGTACTTGTTAAGTTCTCCTGCTATTTCCTTATCTCCCATCACTAGGCTTTCAGCATCAGTTTGAAGTGGCCCAATGTCTACTTTTGTCTGTCGTTTGTTTCTTATGTATTGAAAGAAACTTTTCCTATCACTTCTAATATTACTGGCTAGCCTACCTTCATATTTGATCCTCTCCTTTCTTATTACTCTGTTTGTTATCCTCTGTTTGTTTTTGTAGCCTTCCCAATCTTCTGATTTCCCACTGCTCTTGGCCACTTTATACGATCTCTCTTTTTCTTTAATACATTTCCTGACTTCCTTTGTCAGCCATGGCTGTCTAATCCCTCCCTGGATAATCTTTCTTTTCTTGGGGATGAACCTCTGTACAGTGTCCTCAATTATACCCACAAACTCCTGCCATTTTTGCTCTACTGTCTTCCCCGCAAGCCTCTGCTTCCAATCTATTTTTGTCAGTTCCTCTCTCATGCCCTCATAATTACCTTTTGAATTACCTTCAAAATAATCTGAGTGGTAACTTGTTCACGCAGAGGGTAGTGCATGTATGGAATTAGCTGCCAGAGGGAGTGGTGGAAGCGGGTACAATTACCACACGTCAAAGGCATCTGCATGGGTGTATGACTAGGAAGGGTTTCGGGAGATATGGGCCAAATGCTGATAAATGGGTATCAGTCAGATTGGGATGAATTGAACCGAAGGGTTTGTTTCTCTGCTGTATGATTCCATGACAAGGTACCACATGACAGGTCTATGGTGCAGGCTACAACATACTTGTCTGGATAGAGGATTGGTTGGCTATCGGCAACAGCCTCGGAATCGGGTCATTTGCAGACTGACAAGACTCAGTGATATGCAACAGGGATTAGTGTTGGGGCCTCATGTTTTCACAAAGTATATTAAAGACTTGATAAAAGGACCCAATGGATTGTTGCTAAATTTGCTAATGACAGAAAGGTAGTTAGAGAAGGAAGTTTTAGGAGGATGAGAGTATGGAAAGGCATGTCAATTTTTTTTTAAATAGCTGGGCTAAATTCGGCAAATGGAGGATGTGTGGAAAAATGTAAATTTTATTTAAATGCGGAGAATGCAACATGCTATGGTACAGAGAGATCTGGGTGTGGGTGTCACAGTCCATGAACACAAAGTTAATATGTGGCTGCAGCAAATGACCAGGGATCTGTGGGTATGTGGATTAGCCATGGCAAATAGAGGGTTACAATGGGGTGAGCCTAGGTGAGATGCTGTTCATAGAGCAGAATGACCTGCTTCCACACAGTTGGGATTCTGGGTTTTCCACACAGCGCTTGAGGATCTTGCCCTCCATCTACAGTCTGTGCTGAATATGTGTGGAGTTGACACGGTCAGCAACAATCAGCTCTGGCCTTGAGAATTGTCCATTAAACCATGCTGCGCAAGAATAAGCTAAGGCTCTGATATCCACTTCAGCTCGGTATACCAATCAAGACCAGCGTATGGGCTGAGAATAATTCCTGCCTGACCCATATCCAGCACAGATGTTGATCAGGATTGCACACAGGCTATAATGGGATGATTTCATTTGGATTTGTTACCCTGCTTATTTTTTAAAAATGTTCTCTTCCAGATAACGGTGCGAGTGAATGGGGAAGAGGTTCTGTCAGAAAGAACAGCCACTGTCCGATCCTGGTGGGAGGAAACGAGTTTTCGGCTGGAGAGGCTACAGTCTAATAGGGTATGTGTGGAGGAGGAAGAAAGCAGTTTGGAGCATCGCACTGCTCCCCGGTACACACTCAGCTTCCAACCAGCTAACAGACTCAGCTTATCAACCAGTTTAGGTAAATATGAGAGCGTTGCTCTGTTGAACCACAGTTTGTGATCACCCCCCCAGTCCATCTCAGGTGCGCTCTGCCCATGCTCGGTGATATCTCTCTAGCATATGTCAGTACTCGTTGATGCATACTTTACAAACCTGCTGCTGATCTTTCGGTCGTCTTTAACATCTGACTGTTACACCTGATTTCATGTCAGCAGATTTGCCACAGCCGCAAGTAGCAGTAATCCGTGAAGAGGGAAGTAATGGTGACAGGGAGATGGTGGCATCGCTTGTCATGGCTGGATTCCAGGTGAGAGGAAATAGATCGGAAGTGAACAGTTTCCTCTGCCGGGCGGGTTTGCAACCCCTGGGCAGGCAGCTGGGGTGAGAGACTGGGGAATCCGTTGCCTGTCCAAGTGGGTTGTTGCACAGGACTCGCCCTCTTTCGGTTCTGGGTGTCACCTGGTGAGCAGTGGTGGTGGGGAGTTGCTGTGTTGAACTGCTGCTGTCTTCAGAATGCACAGTCATCCACTGTGCTTTTCGGGAGGATGTTTCAGGATTTTGACTCTGACACTGAAGAAATTCCCAATTGTATATCCCAAACCAGGACGGCAGGTGAGTTGTAGGGCAGCTTGCAGGCATGGTGGGTCGTCTTCTGTATCTGCTGCTCTTATTTTGCCCAATGGAAGTGGTCCTGAGATTGGAAGGTGCTGTGGAAGGAATCTTGATGAGATTCTGCAGTGTATCTTTTGGATGGTACATTGGGAGATGGCTTGTTTATAACGGATTTGATTTATTATTGTCGCATGTTTCGAGGAACACTGAAGAGTCTTGTTTTGCATGCAGTACAGGCAGATCATATCATACCAAGTGCGTAAGAGTAATGGAACAGAGTGAGGAATGGGATGTTACGGTTGCAGAGAGAGTGCACAAAGAGCAAGGTCAGTGTTAAATTTGAGAGGTCCACTTAGATGTTTAACAGTAGCAGGGAATAAACTGTTCTTGAATCTGTTGGTATGTGTTTTTAAACTTTCCTGACAAAAGATTAGAAGAGATTATATCCAGGCTGGGAGTGCCATTCCAAGGCAGTGATAAGTATGTTGATGGAGTTAATAGAGGGAAATTTGGCTTGGATAACAGACTGGGCTGTGTTCACAACTCTCTATAGTTTCTTACCGTCCTGGGCAGAGCAGTTACCACACCAAGCTGTGATGCACCTGCAAAAATCAGTAAAAGTCTTTATGGACATGCTGAATTTCCTTAGCCTCCGGACGAAAAAGAAGCATTTTTGTGCTTTCTTGCAGCAATGTGGGTGGAACAAGACAGATTGGTGATTGTCACTCACAGGAACCTGACTCTCTCTTCCATCTCTACGTGAGGTCCATTGATGTAGACAGGGGTGAGGCCTACCCTCGCCTTGTTCCCTGTAATCAATGGCCAGCTCTTTAGTTTTGCTGATGTCGAGGGAGGGATTGTTATCTTTTCGCCACACCACCAAGCCACTCTATCGCTTTCCTGTATTCTGTCTTGTCATTGTTTGAGATCTGCCCTACAACTGTGGTGTTATCAGCGAACTTGCAGATGGAGTTAGGATGAAATTTGGCCACAGTCATGAGTGTGCAGGGTGTATAGTACAGGGCTGTGTACACATCCTTTCTGGGCGCTGGTGTTGAGAATTATCTTGGAAGAGGTGCTGTTGCCTATTCTCGCTGATTGTGGCCTGTGGGTCAGGCAGTTCAGGATCTAGTTGTAGAGGACAGCACAGGTTGAGGTCCTGGAATTGGAAATTAGTTTGATTGGAATTCCTCGGGATGGGGCAGACTTCCTCAGAGTTGGGTCACCATGGGGCCAGGTACCGTTGGGGCTCGTTGGGCCTCTGTTCTGGTTTTCCCTGAGGTCCATTACATCGGACTTGCCGCAAACTGATCGGTTTCCTCCCGGATCCAGTGTCTGTATTGGGACTATCTGACCTGCAAACAGATTTAAGAGAACGTTGTTAGTAATTTTAACAGACTTCGAATTGAGGTTTAAAAGAGCAGAATGATTGGAAGATGTGTAAGAATAAGATCTGCTGTAGAGAGCTTGCAAAGTGTTGCTGTGCATCGACACCATCTTGAATACAAGAAACTAGTGTGAGTGACCAGGTGGGTGATATCAGAATTGCAGGGATGATGGTGTGTGTGTGTCGTGATAGATGCTTAGTAAAACCTGACTCCATTCTCCTGTAGGTTTGGGATGTGACAATGACAGACATTTGTGCAGGAATGAGTTTGGACTCTTTCCGTGGAGTGGTGTTTGTCGGAGGATTCAGTTATGCAGACGTCCTCGGCTCGGCCAAAGGTAGGAGGAATGTAGGAACTGGAATGTTTAATCACGTGGGCGTGGGACTATTTAAGGAAGAGGGCTACTTTAATCCTGGAATTTTATAGAAATAGATGTTTAATCATCCTGGAATACAAAGCAGGAATGTTTAATCACATGGAAATATGGAATAGGAGTATTTAATCACAGGAATGTAGGAACAGTTATCTTGTACCTGATTGACGATCTGATCTGCTTGTCAGTGCTGCAGTGCAAAGCTCTGATCCATTAATATCCCTCGCCTTTCCTCTTCCACAGGTTGGGCAGCAACCGTACGATTCAATCCTGCTGCACGTGCTGAGTTTTCCCGGTTCCGTTCTCGAGAGGATACCTTCAGCCTGGGAGTGTGTAACGGCTGTCAGCTGATGGCGCTGCTTGGTTGGGTGGTTTCTGACGTTGACTGCGATCCAATAGACGGTGAGCACATCTCGAACTGGAACACGGCATGGATCCCGAACCTTTTTCTTATATTTGTGTTAGCATTGATGTTCGACCTGTGACATTTCTGCCTTACATCATTTAACTTGCTTCTTCCTAAAATGTTAAATTATCTCCCTTAACTCAAACATTTCAAACACTGTCAAGGAAGGTCCTGGGTCTATCCCCACCAGAAGAGGAATTGTTCCCTGGTGTTGGAATTCTTCTTAGCCCCATACTCTAGCCATCTAACCAACTAAGTTCACCAGTCTTCTAATTTATAAATAAGTTTTAAAATTTTAAAAGATTGAGATCAAAGCTGCAAATGTATTTGCTCCCTGTCTGATGTTAAAAACATCTTGATTATAAATGGAAGACCAAAGGGTGTGGCGAAAGAGTTGCCCCTGACTTTTATACTTCTCATTTCTACCTTTCTGTAGGTAACCACGAAGATCCGTTTCGACTTTAAAGATGATATTGTTGACTTGGTAATTTTAGTGATTTTCCTGCTAGCTTTGTGTCATAGCAGTGACCCGGGCTTAAAGGAAGTCCTTTGCCCCAGGAGTTAGTTGCAGAATGCGTGACTAATATCTCTTCCAGGTGGTGAACTACGCCAGGGTGTGCTGCTGACCCACAACCGGTCCAGGCGCTTCGAGTCACGCTTTGTCACAGTGACCATTTTGGAGAGCTGCTCGATCCTGCTGCAGGGAATGGAAGGATCAACTCTCGGCATCTGGGTGGCCCATGGAGAAGGTGAGAGACTGACCGTTCTGTTACACTCCAGCCTGAGCTATAGGTGGCTGAGATGCACCGTGCGTCTGAAACATTAGCTTCCAGATTGTTGAGTGAAAGGCTGTAACATATCCTAACTTTGAATCCTTCTAAACTGCAGCCCTACTATTTATTCCCTAGTCTCCCTATCTCTTAACATTCCTGCGTTCAGCATTAGCCTCTGCATGTTCACTATTAATCCCGAATAATTCACCAGGCAGGTAGTGTGGAGTTCATAGAAGTCCTACTCTAGGGTTGTTAAGAAGGCATATACAGTGTTTTGGCCTTTATTAATAGAGGGATTGAGTTCCAGAACCAGGAGGTTATGCTGCAGCTGTACAAAGCTCTGGTATGGCCACACTTGGAGTATTGTGTACAGGTCTGGTCACCGCATTATAAGAAGGACGTGGAAGCTTTGGAAAGTGTGCAGAGAAGATTTACAAGGATGTTGCCTGGTATGGAAGGAATGTCTTACAAGGAAAGGCTGGGGGCCTTGAGGCTGTTCTCGTTAGAGAGAAGGTGGTTGAGAGGTGACTTAATAGAGACACATAAGATAATTAGAGGGTTAGATAGGGTGGACAGGGAGAGCCTTTTTCCAAGTATGGGGACAGCAAACACGAGGGGACACAACTTTAAAGTGAGGGAATATAGGTATAAGACAGATGTCAGAGGTAGTTTCTTTACTCAGAGACGAGTAAGGGTACAGAATGCTTTGCCTGCATCAGTAGTAGATTCACCAAGTTTAAGTACATTTAAGTCATCTTTGGACAGGCAAATGGGCGTACATGGAATAGTGTAGGTGGGATGGGCTTCAGATTAGTATGACGGGACGGCGCAACATCGAGGGCCGAAGGGCCTGTACTGTGCTGTAATGTTCTGTTTTCTAGGTTCTACTCACTAACTGATTGTCCACTGCAGATATCAGTGATGGTGATGGATCCTTGGAGTGCAGCAACAGTCAAGCCCATGGCACAATGGAAGGGCAGTACTGATGACCATTCTTTTGTTAGGGGGCATATTATGGAATATCTTTGGAAGGTGGCCTAGACCCGAACTTTTAAACGCAGATGTAAAATGGATATCCATGTGTGATGCCAAACCACTCAGTTTTAAGGAAAACAAGGTTTATTTCAACACTACAGTTGAAACGCTAACAAAAGAAAACGGAATTTTGGAAACTAACTATTTACAGTGGAAACTCGATTATCCAAACGTGATGGGCGGACACTGTTTCATTCGGATAAAAGTTTATTTGAAAAATCGATGAAATGCCTTTCCTCTGGGGCTCGGAGTTTTAAAGTCTGCTCCTCGTTCAGGAGACTAGCAGCAGCAGCACAGCATGCAAGATCCCACGGCCAACACTGCCGCCCCCCCCACCCCCCTGTTCTCTTTCTCCCCTCCCCCACCACCCACCATCCAACACCACCCCACAACCTGGTCCAACCCCGCTGCCCGCCCCCTAAATCCCTTCCAACCCTGCCCCTGGCTCCCAACCATACCCCACCCCCTAAAGGCCTTCCAACCCCAACTCCCCACCTGGTCCAACCCCGCTCCCCAGCACAATGCGTGTGAGCCCCCTTACCCCACCCCCCACTCTTTCTTTCCCCCCCCACTCCCCAGTCCACTCCGGTGCATCTGGATTGCACACCAACAATACTGCTGCTGCTGCCTTTGTGGGTTAAGTCTCCAAATAGCGCACAGACACAGGCCCAGCCCCCCACACAACTTTTTACAGCAAATGTTTGACACGTTCCATGTTTGCCCTGCACAGGACAATGTTGGAGAGATTATTCCTGGGAAGGCTGGGTATTAGGGTACACCCCTATGTAGAACTCCAGGGAAAGTGTGGGGAGAGAGAGCGATTTGGTCAGTCATTTGGAGACCATGCCTGTTTAATCACTGACAACATGATCACTGCTGGAAACACGTCTTTGATGTAATGTTTCTATCGAGACCTGGAGATCTCCTTCGGATAATCAGATTTTCGGATAATTGGTATTTAGATAATTGAGTTTTCTCTGTACTAGATAATTGTTTCAACCCAGCAATATCCCATAAACACACCTCTTGGCAAAACAATAAATTCAAAACCAAGTTCTTACAGGCAGGAGCGATTTCGGACGGAAGTGTCAGCCAGGGTTCATCTGCTGAAGTGTGGAAACTTTTTACACTGCACCAGCCTCCGCTACAGCTGCCATCAGCTTTTCTGCTACAACTATGCTCCCAATTAACTTGAAAGTTCTTGTGTAATGTTGTCAATATGCCTCCAGTTTCGAACTTTAACTTTTGGATCCAGTCTACCCCTTACCATCAGTATTTTAATACTAATACAATTATGATCACTCGCCGCAAAGTGCTCCCCCACTGATCTCTCTGCCCTGCCTTATTTCCCAAGACCAGGTTGAGTTTCACTTTCTCTAGTAGGTATCCATACTGAATTAGAAAACGTTCTTGTACGCACTTAACATATTCCTCGCTGTCCAAGACCTTGACACGATGGCAGTGCCGGTCTATGTTTGGAAAGTTAAAATCCCCTACCATAACCCACCGTCTTAGTCTTAAAGATAACTGAGATTGTACAATTTTGTTTCTCAATTTCCTGCTGACTGGACTATCTGTAGTACAATCCTGATAAGGTGTTCATCCTTTTTTCATTTCTCAGTCCACCGAAATAACTTACCTGAGCCCGGTGGCTCAGTGGTTAGCACTGCTGCCTCACTGCACCAGGGACCTGGGTTCCATTCCAGCTTCGGGCGACTGTGCAAACTTCACACAGACATTCTCCCCGTGTCTGTGTGGGTTTCCTCCAGGTGCTCCGGTTTCCTCCCGCAATCCAAAGGTGTGCAGGTTAGGTGAATTGGCCATACTAAATTGCCCATAGTGTTCAGGGATGTGTAGGTTAGGTACAGTAGTCATGAGTACATTAGGATGACAGGGTAGGATGCTGGGTCGGTTGCTTTTCGGAGGGTTGGTGTGGACTTGTTGGGCCGAAGGGCCTGTTTCCACACTAAGGATTCTAAGTGCAGCTGTAATGTTATCCCTTTTTTTAAAAAAACGCTGCTCCCCCTTCTATCTTGCATCCTGTTCTACCCTTGTAGCATATATACCTTGGAACATTAAGCTGCCAGTCCTGTCCAGATGTTGATTTGCAGGGAACAATTAGAAAGTTTGCAGGTGAAACAAAATTTGCAAGGGTAGACTGTGAGGAGGGCAGTGTCACAGTCATACAGCACAGAAACAGACTCTTTGTCGAAGCCAACCAGGTTTCCTAAATGGAATCAGTCTATTTTGCCTGCACTTTGCTCATATCCCTTTAAACCTTTCCTTTCCATGTCGCTGTCCAAATGTCTCTTAAATACCACTTCCTCTGCCAGCACACTACTTATACACACCACCCTCAGAGTGAAGAAGTTGCCCCTCAAGATCAGAAATTTATTAGGGCATTGATAAGTTGATAAAGTTGGCAGATGACGTCCACTGCAGAGGTTTGAGGTGATGCACTTTATGCAGCCCCTCCATGTTCTTTACACTAAGCACCGCTGTTCGAAAGACTGCGTTAGCAAAGAGGCTTGGATGTATCTGTACATAAATCATTAAAGTAGGATGGATAGGCCTAGGACTGCTGAACTCTGCCCCTGTTCTGTGTTCAGGATTACTCACTAGAACTAAGTGTTCACTACCATGTACCTGGGACTCTAACTGTGGTTGCCTAGCCTGGGCTGAATGCTGTGATTAAGTAGGGGCTGGAACTGATGACCCCAGAAAGTAGGCACTGAGCTCAACAAAGTTGGTAGAGTGCAACTCATTCTCTCTCTCTCTCTCTCTCTCTCTCGTCTCCTTTGCAGGTTACATGCAGTTTGAGTCGGACTCTATGCTGAAGCAGGTGACCGAGAGGAACCTAGCTCCAATCCGTTACTGTGATGATTCTGGTGTGCCTACAGAGAAATATCCCCAGAATCCTAATGGGTCACCACTGGGAATTGCTGCTTTGTGCTCTGCTGACGGCCGCCACTTGGCTATGATGCCTCACCCAGAACGCTGCACCTTGCTATGGCAGTGGCCCTGGATGCCTCAGGACTGGCGACAATCTCTCACCTTGTCGCCATGGTTACACATGTTTCAGAATGCTCATGAATGGTGTTTACAGCGTATCTGATCATCAATATCCCTCTGCAACACTAATCTGACCTTCCTCACAGTCAGTGTATTTGATACTCAGCACACTGAGCATTGGGCTGAAATCCTTCGAACCATCAGTCCGCAGCCCTCATTGGTCTCAGCTTGTGTGTACGTGTGCAAAGAATCTGTGTCAGGTATCTTATCAGTACCTGAATCTTTCATCTCACAATGCTCAAAACCATGTCTCTGAAAATAAAGACTGATCTCAGGTTGTACTGTCTATTCCATCTGCTTGGATTAACATTTGCAAGGTGAAGATCTCAACATTTTAAACACTTCCAAGACATGTATAGCTTGGCCAGTGCGGTAGCTCAGTGGTTAGTACTGTTGTATCACAGCTCCAGGGCTTCTGGTTTGATTCCACCCTTGGGTGAATGTCTGTGGAGTCTGCACACTCTTTTTGTGTCTGGATGGGTTTCCTTGGGTGCTCCAGTTTCCTCCCACGGCCTGAGTATGTGCAGGTTGGATGGAGTGGCCATGCTAAATTGCCATAGTGTTCAGGGCTGGGCAGGTGGGGTGAATTAGCCATGGGAAGTGTAGGGTTACAGCATGAGTTGGTCTTGGTGAGATCCTCTTTGGAGGGTGGGTGGGAACTAGATGGGCCAAATGGCCTGCTTCTGCACTTAGAGCAAAGGTTTCCACTCATTACTTTCAGTTTAATTGACATTAAAAAAAAGTGAAAGTGCCCCCCCTCCAGTCACTTGCTGCCTTGACCTGTTAATTGCCACCTTGTTCAGGAGCATACTCATGAGACGGCCCTCTGACCCTGTTTGACCTTGCCCCACAAGTCACTTCAGTTTACGCTTTGTTCAAACTCACTTTGAAGCAAACCAATTTACTCCACCTTATTCCAACAGGTTGTTGGAGGGAATCCTGAAGGGCAGATTTACGTCTGTTTGATTAGATTAGATTACTTAGTGTGGAAATGGACCCTTTGGCCCAACAAGTCCACACCGACCCACCAAAGTCCAACCCACCCAGACCCATTTCCGTACATTTACCCCTTCACCTAACACTGTGGCCAATTTAGCCTGGCTAATTCCCCTAACCTGCACATTTTTTGGATTGTGGGAGGAAGCAGGAGCAAACCCACACAGACACTGGGAGAATGTGAAAACTCTCACAGAGTCGCCTGAGGTGGGAATTGAACCCGGGTCTTTGGCGCTATGAGGCAGCAGTGCTAGCCACTGTGTCGCCAAGGCAAGGACTGATTAGTGATAGTCAACTTGGCTTTGTTCATGGGCAATCGTGTCTCCTGAACTTGATTGGGTTCTTTGAAGAGATAGCAAAGAGGACGTAATCTGTATGGACTTCAGTAAGGCATTCGACAGGATTCCTCATGGGAGACTGGTTGGCAAGATTCGATCATATGGAATGCAGGAAAAACTAGCAATTTGGATACAGAACTGGCTCAAAGAAGAAGGCAGGATGGTGATGGAGGGTTACTTTTCAGATTGGAGACCTGTGATCAGTGGTGTGCCACAAGGATTGGTGCTGGGTCCACTACTTTTTGTCATTTATGCAAATGATTTGAATGTGAACATGGGAGGTGCAGTTAGTAACTTTGCAGATGACACCAAAATTGGAGATGCAGTGAACAACCAAAAGGGATACCTCCGATTACAACGGGATCTTGATCTGATGGCCCAATGGGCTGAGGAGTGGCAGATGAATTTAGATAAATGTGACATGCTGCACTTTGGGAAAGCAAATCTTAGCAGGACATATACACTGAATGGATAGGTAAAAACAATGACTGCAGATGCTGGAAACCAGATTCTGGATTAGTGGTGCTGGAAGAGCGCAGCAGTTCAGGCAGCATCCAAGTAGCTTCGAAATTAATGTTTCGGGCAAAAGTCCTTCTTAATGTAAGGTCCTTGGGAGTGTTGCTGAACAAAGAGACCTTGGAGTACAGGTTTATAGTTTCTCGAAAGTAAAGTTGCTGATAGCCAGGATAGTGAAGAAAGCATTTGGTATGCTTTCTTTTATTGGTCAAAGTATTGAGTGTAAAAGTTGGGAGGTCATGTTTCGGCTGTACTGTTGGAATATTGCATGCAATTCTGGTCTTCCTGTGAGAAGGATGTTGTGAAACTTCATAGGGTTCAGAAAAAAATTGCAAGGATTTTTGCCAGGGTTGGAGGATTTGAGCTATAGGGAAAAGCTGAATACTTTGGGGCTGTTTGCCCTGAAGCATCAGAGGCTGAGGGGTGACTTTTAAGGTTTATAAAATCCTGAGGAGCATGGATAGGATAAATAGAGAAAGTCATTTCCCTGAGGTGGAGAGAGTCCAGAACTAAAGGACAGAGGTTTAGGGCGAGAGGGGAAAGGTATCAAAGGGACCTAAGGGGCAACTTTTTCATGCAGAGGGTTGTGCGTGTATGGAATGAGTTGCCAGAGGAAGTAGTGGAGGCTGGTACAATTGCAACATTTAAAAGTCATTTGGATGGGTGTATGATTGGGAAAGGTTTAGAGGGCTATGGGACAAGTGTTGGCAAATGGGACTAGATGAGGTTAGGATATCTGGTCAGCACGGATGAATTGGACTGAAGGAGCTGTTTCCATGCTGTACATCTCTGTGGGTAAATCAACACGCAACTTGTGGTCCCCCACACGATGCAGAAAGCTCAGGCCTCAGGACTATCTCTCCCTTTGCAGAAAGCTCTTGTAGAAAGGTCTCCTGATTCCAAAGTTTCTCTCTTTGAATCTTCAAGTGTCCCCTCCTTGGGAGGGAAGAGATATCATTAATTTAAAGGCAAAGCAGGAGAAATTGCACAGCAAGATCCCAGGTTTACCTCTGTGGCACAGACAATCTCCACAACATCCAAAGAAACATATTGGGCAATGAGTTGAGTTTTCATGCCAGAACCTTGGAAAAGCATTGAAATGATGGATTAGCTGATTAAAAGACTCATTGCCTGAAATGATAACACTGGGGCAGCTGGTGCATAGCACGATCCCACATAGTCTGATCATTTCCCCCCCCCCCCCCCGTGATGCATCTTCAGTTTAATTATTTACTGTCAACCCAGAATCGAGCATTACAGATATTCCATAATCTCAAAATGCCCCTCTCTCTACTGCTTCACCTGCTCACTCAATTTTTCACAACCTTTTCTCACTGTCGAATTTTCTGATCCTGTCCTCTCTATAACCCACATTACTTTGATATTATGTCAAGTTTTTAGAGACGTTCACATCATTTGGGTTTTAATGTCCCTGTTGGGGAATCTTGCCGCACAGCCTGGTTTTCATACAGAATATTGAATACTGTGGTGTAAGTAACAGACTGAATCAAATTGAGGGTTTTTGGGTGGTTTATGTAGAGAATAACAGACACCTGGGAGAGTGTTAACAGACTGGAATCCAATTGAAGGATTCATCGTGGTTAATGTACAGAGACACAGAAACATGCGAGAGATTTACAGATTGGAATCTTATTGAGGGGTGCAGGATAGTTTAGAGCAACAGATGCATGGAACTGAATCACATATTTGAATTTCATCAAGAGGTTCAGTGTGGTTTATATACAGGGCAACATACCCAGGAGTGAATTACAGACTGGAAGCTAATCAAGGGATTTGGAATGATTTATATATAGAATAACAGATACCTGGGCGTGAATTACTAACTGGAATCAAATTGAGGGGTTCAGGATGGGTTTAAATATAATTTAACAGATACCCAGGAGTGAGTTCCAGACTGGAATCTAGTTGGGGGGGTTGGAGTGGTTATATATGGAATAACAGATATCTGGGAGTGAGTTACAGACTAGAATTTAATCAAGGGGTTTGGGGTGGTTTATGTAGAGAACACCATAGATGCAAGAGTGAGTATCAGCCTGGAATCTCATGGAGAAAATTGGCGAAGTGATATATTGGTAGAATAGCAGATACTCAGGAGTGCATTACAACCTGGATTCTAATCACTTGATTGAGGGGTTTATTTATATAAAAAAAGAACCCAAGTGTGAGTTATAAAATCGAGGGGTTTGGATTGTTTTATATATCGAATAACAGATATTTGGGAACCTAATCACGTGATCAGGGAATTTATTTATTAAAATAAAACCCAACTGTGAATTACAGAATGGAATCCAATTGAGGGGTTTCAGATGAGTTATATATAGAATAACAGATACCTGAGAGTGAGTTACATACTGGAATCTAATCGAGGAGTTTGGGGTGGTTTGCATGCAGAATACCTGGGAGTCGGTTATAGATTGGAATCTAATCGAGGGTTTCAAGGTAGTTTATACATTGACTAATAAATAATGAGGAATGAGTTACAGACTGAAACCTAATCAAGGGTTTTGAGGTGGTTTGTATATGAAATAACAAATAGCAAGGAGTGAGTTACTGACTGGAATCTAATTGAGGAGTTTAGGGTGGCTTATATTTCGAATAGCAGGTACCTGGGAATAGGTTACAGGCTGGAATCAAATTGAGGGGTTTGGGGTGGTTTATATATGGAGAACGTGAGGACTACAGATGCTGGAGATCAGAGTCAAGAGTGTGGTGCTGGAAAAGCACAGCTGATCAAGCAGCATCCAAGGAGCAGGAGAATTAACTTTTGGGCAAAAGCCCTTCATCAGGAATGAAGCTTGTGGGCCAGGGAATGAGGCTGGAGGAGAGGTAGCTGTGAATGCTATAGGTAGATGAAGATGGGGGTTAAAGTGATAGGTCAGAGAAGAGGGTAGAGCAGATATGTGGGAAGGAAGATGGACAAGTCAAGAGGAAGGAGCTGTGTTGGAGGCTTGGGACTGCGATAAGGTGGTGGGAGAGGAAATGAGGAAACTGGTGAAATCCACATTGATGTTGTGTGGTTGCAGGGTCCCAAGGTAGAAGATAAAGCATTCTTCCTCCAGGCATTGGGTGGTCAGGGTTTGGCAATGGAGGAGGCCCAGGACCTGTATGTCTTTGGTGGAGTGGGAGGGAGAGTTGAAGTGTTCAGCCATAGGGTGTTGGGATTGGTTGATGCAGGTGTCCCAGAGATACCCTGTGCAGAGGAGACTACATCAGGTGCAACGGATACAGTAGATGACATTGGTGGAAGTACAGTTAAATTTCTGTGGATGTGAAAGGATCTTCTGGGGCCTTGGATGGAGGTGGGGTGGGAGGTATGGGCACAGGTTTTGCACTTCCTGTGGTGGCAAGGGAAGGCACTGGGAGTGGGAGGTGGGTTAGTGGGGCTATAGGTCTGACAAGGGAATCAGAGGGAATGGTCTCCCCAAAATGCTGATAGGAGTGGAGAGGGAAATATTTCCCTGGTAGTGGAGTCTGTTTGCAAGAAACAGAAGTGGCGGAGGATGATGCAATGTACACGGAGATTGGTGGTGTGTAAAGTGAGGTTCAGGAGGGTTCTGTCCATCTAGCAATTGGAGGGGTGGAGGAGATGCTCTGGAGGGCATTAGCAGTATGGGAGGGGAAATTCCAGTTTTTGAAGAAGGAGGCCATCTGGGAAGTTCTGTGGTGGAATTGGGCCTCCTGGGAGCAGTTTATGGTGGAATTGGTCCTCCTGTGTGCTGGTTTATATATGGAATAACAAATACCCAGAAATGAATTACAGACTGGGAAGCAGTCGAGGTGTTTGAGGTGGTGTATGTGAATAACCACAAATACATGGGAGTGAGTTCCATATTGAAATCCTATCGAGGGGTTCAGGGTGATTTTTATGTATAGAATAACACAAGTCAGTTACAGACTGGGATCTGCGGGTATTTTGAGGTGGTTTATATATAAAGTAATAGATACCAGAAGTGAGTATCTAATTGATTGTTTTGAGGTGGTTTGTCTGTGGAATAACAGATAACTTTCAATTTTATATATTCAAGTCTCTCAGTTATTTGGAGCTTCAAAAGTAGGGCAGATATTGCTGAAATATGACATTGTGTCAGGCATTCACTGTAAACAGGTTCTGGAATTAGCATTTTAATCCCCTTCAAAAAGCTGTCTCCATTTCCTACCTCTGCACTGGGAATTCACATTTTGATGATGCATTAATGTGGGACAGAAAACAGCTTCAGAGACAGCCCACAGTGACAGTATTTCTGCCCCAAACTGAAACTTGGAGGTATGTAACAGAACAGAAGTGAAACGAAGGTTTTCTATGTTCCTGCTCCCAATTTAACATTTGACCACTTAGTTTATCTTGTCTTCAGTCTCATATCCATTAAGATTCACTTCTCATCTCTCATTATTTCAGTCCTCCTGCCCTACATAAACCTGCCCCACCTAAAACTCTGAGGTGGGTAGCAAATGCAGATACAGAATAAATGTCTCTACACTGCAGCTTTTCCAACTGACACAATGTTCAGCATGGGTTTAAATATTAATTATCCACCCACATCCCCCATCCGGTCCCCATCAAACACACTCAGGGCAGCATCATCACTGGGTTAGATGATGCTGCCCTGAGTAGAGACTGGACAAATGAGGCCATTTTCCTCCAGAATTGAGAAAGGTAAGGGGTGATTTGATCAAAGCCTTCGAGGTATAAACAGGACGAGACAGGCTCGATCAAGATCAACAATTCCCACTGGTTAGTGACTCTAGAATGAGAGGGAGCAGAGTCTGAGAATGAGAATGTGGACTCTCTTCCACAAACGGCAGTAGATGCTGGGTCAGTTGTTCAGTTTAAATCGGAGAGAGGTATGTTTTTGTTAAGCAAAGATATTAAGGAATATGGGCTAAAGGAAGGAATGTGTACTTAGGCCACAGATCAGCCATGATCCCTTTGAATGATGGAACAGACTTGAAGGGCTGAATGGCCTACTCCTGTTCCTATGTTCCAAAATAAAGATCCCCTTACACTGTTCCTATTAAACACTCTCAGAGCAGGAACAGGATGGGGTTAGATACACAGTAAAGCTGCCTTTCCTGCATCCTCATCAACCCCTCCCAGGGCAGGGCCAGCACATGGTTAGATACAAAGTGTAGCTCCCTCTACACTGTCCCCATCAACCACTCCTGAGATTGTTTAACAGAGCTTTAAGATTTGAAAGTGCTCATATTATTTTGACATTCCTTGTCCCTCAGTAACTGTGTGTGTGTGTGTGTGTGTGTGTGTGTGTGTGAGTGAGAGAGAGAGACATCAGGGCCCTGCATTATTTGGTCAGATACTCCTTTACTCTGGTACTTACTTAGTATTAAACATTATTTTCCAAAGCACAGAAATCTAATGTGCTCGTGTCACCAAATATGAGGATGGTTTGCCAATTATTACCAGGGCATGGGACCAGGGAAGTGAGGAATCCTTGCCGTGTATGCAGACATAGTCTAAAGGAGGGTGGAGTGATCAGGAAGGCAAAGGGATTGCTTCTTTCATTCATTCATGGGATGTGAGCATCACTAGCTGGGCCTAGCATTTATCTCCATTCCCATCAGCCCTTGAGAAGGTGGGAGGGAACTGCCTTATTGAACCGCGGCACTCCATCAAATTAATGTTTCTGGAGAAACAGAATGTAGCAGAAATTAAACTCCACTTTCTCTGTTCCCGCTCCCAATTTAATATTCAACCGTTTATACTGAGTTAGAGACTGGAATTTCATCAGTGGTCCCAGTGAGGTTATGTATTTCAGTCTGAAATATAATTGAGGGATTTGGGGTAACAGGTATGAGTGAGTGAGTTACAGATAGGAGTATTTTCGAGGATTTGTGTTTCACATATTAATTACCCGATGCTGAGGAATGAATCTAATTGAGGAGTTTGGTCTGTTTAAATATAAAGTCACAGATACTAGAGAGTGAGGTACAGGCTTGAATCTAATTGAAGAGTTCGGGCTGGTTTATACATGGAATAACAGATAGCCAGGAGTGAGTTACTGACTGGAATCTAACGGCGATGGTCAGGATGGTTTATATTTAGAATAACTGATAAATGGAAGGTAGTTATAGATTGGAATTTTATCGAGGGAATCAGGGTGTTTATTTATAGAATAATAGGTACTCATGCCTGAGGTACAGACTGGAATGTAATCGAGAGGACTGGGGTGCTTTAATCATAAAATAACTGATAAACCGGGTACCCTCTCTCATGTACAATCTCACTATTTCACTCTCTCTCTTGTGTAAAATCTCATGATTTCTCTCTTCCTTGTACGTACAATCTCACTCTCTCCCTCTCGCTCATGTCGAATCTCATCATCTGTCTCTTTTACAATTTCACTCTCTCTTTCTGTCTCGCATGCACTGCCTCACTTTCACTCATGTGGAAGTGGGTGCTGCAGATGCAGGAGATTAGAGTCAAGATTAGAGTGATGCTGGAAAAGCACAGATTTTCCTGCTCCTGCTCCTCGGATGCTGCCTGACCTGCTGTGCTTTTCCAGCACCACTTTAACTTGACCCACTCTCCCTCATATTCATTCTTACCGACTCTCTCATGGACAATCTCACTCTCTCTCATACATCATATCACTATCGCTCTCTCCCATACACAATCTAACCGGCATGTTCCTGGCAGCCATTTCGTGTTCGCACAGCACTGACATTGACTTTATAAATAGGGAAAAGCAAAAGAGACTGGCAACATCAATACAGTTCTAAAATATTGAACATTGGTCCCACACTAACATGTAAGATTCTCTGACCCTAAACTCCCTGACACAGAGGACCGGGCAGATCATGGGGATCATTGGTGAGGTTCTGTCTCAGAATACTCCTGCTGTCAGTATGACTCCCATATATAACTCTCTCTGCCTGTCTTCTATTTGTATGTTTCCAACAAATGTGACTACATTTGTTTGTTTGTGTGTGTGTGTGTCTGATTGTGTTTCTGACTGTGAGCGAGCATGTCTGTGTGAGCGAGAGAGACCAGGCCTGTGTGTGTGTCCATCTACGTGAACAGTTTGAGTGTCAATGATCCCATGAAGGAACTTATAATTCTCTCACACACACAGACACACACACGAGCTGACACACACACTATGTGCTCATACATATGTGCTCATACAACCTCACATGTGCTCAACACACTCTTATACACACACATTTTCAAATACAAATACTGACTCTCGCTTACACAGCACACACATGCACACTTACACTCTCTTACTCATTCTCACTCACCTGCCACTCAGAGTGGGTTCAGGAGGTTTATATATCGAATAATAGATAGCTGGGAATGAGTGACAGCGCGCAATCTAATCAAGGGTTCAGTAGGGATTTACATACAGGGTAATAGGTACCAGGAATTGAATTACTGACAGGACTCTAATTGAGGAGTTCAGGGTGATTTATTTATGGAATAACAGAGAGTTCAGAAGAGAGTTACAGAACTGATTTCTGTAACTCTAATCAAGGGGTTTGGGGCGCAGACTTTCTTTACAAAGTAACAGCTACCAGAGAATGAGTTACAGACTTAAATCTAATCAAAATGTTGGGAGTGATTTGAATACACAGTATCTGATACCTGAGAGTGAGTTGCACTCAGGAATTTAATCGAAAAATCCGGCTGGTTTATACACAGAGTGACAAATACCCAGGAGTGCTTTACAGATTGGAATCAAATTGAGGGGCTCAAGGTGTTTCTTATACAGAGTAACAATCATTCAGAAGTGAATTAGCAAGATGATAGAAATTATAGACTCATACAGCACGGAAACAGACCCTTCAGTCCAACTGGCCCATGCCAACCAGGTTTCCTGAACTGAGTTAATCCCATTTGTACATTTCAGAATGTTTCAGAAACAGAATCATAGACACATGGGTGTAAGTAACACATTGGAATCTAATTGATGGGATTCAGAGTAGTTTTTTACAGAATAGCACATACTCAGGAGTGAATTACAGATCAAAATCTGATTAAGGGTTTGAGGTGGTTTATGTACAGAATCCTAGATAAATGGAAGTCAGTTACAGATTTGAATTTTATCGAGGGGCTTGGGGTGTTTACATATAGAATAACAGGTACTCAGGAGTGACTTACGGATTAGAGTCTAATCTAAGGTTTTGGGGTGGTTTCTCAGCATAACAGATAAATATGAGTGAGTTACAGATTGGATTCTAATTGATAGATCGGGGCTATATTTATAAAAAGAATAAATACCCAAGTGTAAATCATAAACTGGAATCAAATTAAAAGTTTTTAAGTGGGTTATATGCAGAAGAACTGACACCCGGAAGTGAGATACAGTCTGGAATCTCGTCAAGAGGTTTAGAACATAGAACATAGAACATAGAACAATACAGCACAGAACAGGCCCTTCGGCCCACGATGTTGTGCCGAACTTCTATCCTAGATTAAGCACCCATCCATGTACCTATCCAAATGCCGCTTAAAGGTCGCCAATGAATCTGACTCTACCACTCCCACGGGCAGCGCATTCCATGCCCCCACCACTTCTCTGGGTAAAGAACCCACCCCTGACATCTCCCCTATACCTTCCACCCTTCACCTTAAATTTATGTCCCCTTGTAACACTCTGTTGTACCCGGGGAAAAAGTTTCTGACTGTCTACTCTATCTATTCCTCTGATCATCTTATAAACCTCTATCAAGTCACCCCTCATCCTTCGCCGTTCCAACGAGAAAAGGCCGAGAACTCTCAACCTATCCTCGTACGACCTACTCTCCATTCCAGGCAACATCCTGGTAAATCTTCTCTGCACCCTCTCCAAAGCTTCCACATCTTTCCTAAAGACCAGAACTGCACACAGTACTCCAAATGTGGCCTAACCAAAGTCCTGTACAGCTGCAACATCACTTCACGACTCTTGAATTCAATCCCTCTGCTAATGAACGATAATACTCCATAGGCCTTCGTACAAACTCTATCCACCTGAGTGGCAACCTTCAAAGATCTATGTACATAGACCCCAAGATCCCTCTGTTCCTCCACCTGACCAAGAACCCTACCATTAACCCTGTATTCCGCATTCTTATTTGTTCTTCCAAAATGGACAACCTCACACTTGGCAGGGTTGAACTCCATCTGCCACTCCTCAGCCCAGCTCTGCATCATATCTAAGTCCCTCTGCAGCCGACAACAGCCCTCCTCACTGTCCACAACTCCACCTATCTTTGTATCATCTGCAAATTTACTGACCCACCCTTCGACTCCCTCATCTAAGTCATTAATAAAAATTACAAACAGCAGAGGACCCAGAACTGATCCCTGCGGAACTCCACTTGTAACTGGACTCCATGCTGAATATTTACCATCTACCACCACTCTCTGACTTCGACCGGTTAGCCAGTTTTCTATCCAATTGGCCAAATTTCCCTCTATCCCATGCCTCCTGACTTTCCGCATAAGCCTACCATGGGGAACCTTATCAAATGCCTTACTAAAATCCATGTACACTACATCCACTGCTCTACCCTCATCCACATGCTTGGTCACCTCCTCGAAGAATTCAATAAGACTTGTAAGGCAAGACCTACCCTTCACAAATCCGTGCTGGCTGACCCTAATCAAGCAGTGTCTTTCCAGATACTCGTAAATCCTATCCCTCAGTACCCTTTCCATTACTTTGCCTACCACAGAAGTAAGACTAACTGGCCTGTAATTCCCAGGGTTAACCCTATTCCCTTTTTTGAACAGGGGCACAACATTCGCTACTCTCCAGTCCCCTGGTACCACCCTCGTTGCCAGTGAAGAAGAGAAGATCATTGCCAACGGTACTGCAATTTCCTCTCTTGCTTCCCACATAATCCTAGGATATACCCCGTCAGGCCCGGGGGACTTGTCTATCCTCAAGTTGTTCAAAATGTCCAACACATCTTCCTTCCTAACAGGTATCTCTTCTAGCTTATCAGTCCGTTTCACACTCTCCTCTTCAACAATACGGTCCCTCTCGTTCGTAAATACTGAAGAGAAGTACTTGTTCAAGACCTATCCTATCTCTTCCGACTCAATACACAGTCTCCCACCACTGTCCTTGATCGGACCTACCCTCGTTCTCGTCATTCTCAGGTTTCTCACATACGCATAGAATGCCTTGGGGTTATCCTTGATCCTATCCGCCAGGGATTTTTCATGCCCTCTCTTAGCTCTCCTAATCCCTTTCTTCAGGTCCCTTCTGGCTATCCTGTATCCCTCCACTGCTCTGTCTGAACCTTGTTTCCTCAACCTTATGTAAGCCTCCTTCTTCCTCTTTACTAGACATTCAACCTCCCTCGTCAACCAAGGCTCCCTCACACGACCATTTCTTTCCTGCCTGATCGGTACATACATATCAAGGACACGTCGTATCTGCTCCTTGAAAAAGTTCCACATTTCCACCACATCCTTCCCTGACAGCCTATTTTCCCAAAGTATGCTCCTCAAATCCTGTCTTACAGCATCATAATTTCCCTTCCCCCAATTGTAAAAACTTCCTTGTTGTGCGCACCTATCTCTCTCCATAACCAAGGTGAAAGTCACAGAATTGTGGTCACCATCACCAAAATGTTCACCCACTAACAAGCCCACCACTTGTCCCGGTTCATTACCGAGTACCAAATCCAATATGGCCTCCCCTCTGGTTGGACAATCTACATACTGCGTTAGAAAAGCTTCCTGGACACACTGCACAAACACCGCCCCATCCAATCTACTTGATCTAAAGAGCTTCCAATCAATATTTGGGAAGTTGAAGTCGCCCATGACTACGACCCTGTGGCTTCTGCACCTTTCCAAAATCTGTTTCCCAATCTGTTTCTCCACATCTCTGCTGCTATTGGGGGGCCTATAATAAACACCCAACAAGGTGACTGCACCTTTCCTATTTCTGACTTCAGCCCATACTACCTCCAGAGGCAGATCCCCCTCAAACTTCCTTTCTGCAGCCGTTATACCATTTCTAATTAGCAAAGCCACCCCCCCTCCTTTTTTACCACCCTCCCTAATCTTACTGAAACATCTGTAACCAGGAACCTCCAACAGCCATTCCTGTCCCTCATCTATCTATGTTTCCGTGATGGCCACAACATCGTAGTCCCAGGTACCGATCCACGCCTTAAGTTCACCCACCTTATTTCTGATACTCCTTGCATTGAAGTATACGCACTTGAGCCCATCTCTGTGTTCGCAAGTAGTCCCTGTCAGTGCTACCTTCTCCACAGCCTCCCTACAGTCTTGGACATCCTGACACACAGCTAGCTTACTTGCTGGACTACAAGTCCGGATCCCATCCCCCTGCCAAATTAGTTTAAACCCCCCCGAAGAGTGCTAGCAAACCTACCCCCCAGGATATTGGTGCCCTTCTGGTTCAGGTGCAACCCGTCCTGTTTATACAGGTCCCACCTTCCCCAGAATGCAGTCCAATTGTCCAAATATCTGAAGCCCTCCCTCCTACACCATCCTTGCAGCCACGTGTTCAACTGCACTCTCTCCCTATTCTTTGCCTCTCTGTCACGTGGCACCGGCAACAACCCAGAGATGACGACTCTGTCTGTCCTAGCTTTTAGCTTCCAGCCTAACTCCCTGAGCTCTTGAATGACCTCCCCACCCCTCTTCCTACCTATGTCGTTGGTGCCAATGTGTACCACGACTTCTGGCTGCACACCCTCCCCCTTAAGGATTCTGAAGACACGGTCCGAGATGTCTCGGACCCTAGCACCCGGGAGGCAACAAACCATCCGAGAGTCTCGCCCATGTCCACAGAACTGCCTGTCCGTCCCTCTAACTAGAGAGTCCCCTATAACTAGCGCTCTCCTCTTCTCCCCCTTTCCCTTCTGAATCTCAGAGCCACAGACCCCTTCACTGCAGCTTACACCTGCAAGGCTGTCCCCCCCCAACAGTTTCCAAAGCTGTAAACTTATGTTTTAGCGGAACGACCACAGGGGAACCCTGCACTGCCTGCTTCTTCCCCTTCCCACCTCTAACTGTTACCCAGCTACCTCTGTTCTCCGGCGTAACTATGTCCCTGTAGCTTCTATCGATCACCCTCTCAGCCTCTCGAATAATCCTCAGCTCATCCAGTTCCAGTTCCAGTTCCCTAACTCGTTCGGTGAGGATCAGGATCTGACTGCATTTCCTGCACACGAAGTCGGCAGGAGTATCGGTGGTCACCCCTACCTCAAACATCCTGCAGGAGGAACATTCCACCGCCTGCGCTGCCATGACTGTACACTGTCTCCAAAAACAAGAACACTGAGTCAATAACCTGTGGACTTTAAAGTTAGGTTAGAGGAGGAGGGTGGGAGGGAGGCCCTACGAAAGTAGGACCTGGGGTCTAGAACACACCCACTCAAATACTAATCACTTGCCTTCCCGCCCAGCTATGCGCTCCAACCTCACTTCCGCTGCCCGCTACAGGTAAGTAATTTTGAAACAAACTGTGGTGATCTATGTAAATAGCCACGTATACCTGGGAGTGAAGTACCTATTAAAATCCCATCGAGGAGTCCAGAGTAGGTTTTTTTTTATGTGTAGAGTAATATATATCTAGGACTGAGTTACAGTTTGGAATCTAATTGAGGGTTTTCAAGTAATTTGTACATCGAATAACAGTTAGTTACAGACTGAAATTAATCCAGTCAAGGTGGTTTATACACAGAACAACAGAAACTTGAGTTATGGACTGAAAGCTAATTGAGGGGAGTGGGTAATTTATATACAGAGTAACTGGATATAAGAGGGGAGAAAACAGGGGAGAAAGTACC
Organism: Chiloscyllium punctatum; assembly: GCF_047496795.1. Lineage (NCBI taxonomy): Eukaryota > Metazoa > Chordata > Chondrichthyes > Orectolobiformes > Hemiscylliidae > Chiloscyllium > Chiloscyllium punctatum. Next base: position 19,914,368 of record NC_092766.1, read on the forward strand.
CACCATGGACCAACTCAACAATAAGCTGTGTCACGCAGGATTCAGCTGCTGTATATGGAGGTTTCCATGTGTTCTGAAAGATGAGAGAGTAAAACAGGCAGACACTCACACAGTGAGTAACAGGCAGGAAGGGACAGAAGGAGATCCAGATTTCCAAATGACATCAGATCAGGACAGTGTTACATTTAAACATTGATTAGGAAGAAGTAGCTTGGAAAGGAAATTGGAGAGATGACAAATCACAAATCAAAACTTACTTGCCTACTTTGAACGCCATCCCTCTCTGTTTTCCCCAATCACTGAAGATAGTAGTATCCTTTTACAATGGCACTACTATACTGGTTAAAATGCTGCCTATCTCGCACTGTCTCATTTATCTTCAATCCTGTGTAACCACAATGACACAAACAAACACACAACGTTGCATTATTTGTAGATGCATTACTTTCTTTTATTTGTAGACAACACACAGTTTGAATTCCCAGCAGGTCAGAGTGGTATTTGATAAACACTTGATTTTGGGATGGGGCCTAGCCACTGAGGATTCAAATTCTGACTGATTCTGATTCAGTGACTAAGCTATTTCAGGTTTTGTACACTGAGTCTTTCAAATATTTGGAGTTTGGAAAGTAAGGCAGACATTGCAGGAATGTGACATTGTCTCAGGCATTCTATGTGAAAGGATTCTGGAATTTGCATTTTAATCACCTTCAGAGAGCTGTCTCCATTTCCTATCTGTGCAAAGACAATTCACATTTTTGTGATGCATTAATGTGGAACATAAAACAGCTTTTGAGACATTGACCACAGTGACAATTTTTCAGCCCGAAACTGAAACTTGGAGATATCTAACAAAACATAAATGAACCAGCAGCTTTCTGTGTTCCTGCTCCCAATTGAACATTTGACCATTTTGTTTTTATCTTGTCTTCAGTCAAACATCCAACAAGCACATTTCACATTATTCCAGTTCTTCTGCCATTCCACCAGACTCCCCATATCAAAGCTGTCCCCGTCTAAAATTCTAGGATAGGTAGAGAATGGGGTTAGATACAGAGCAAATCTACCTGCAGCATTTCAATTTCCCTACACTGCAGCGTCTCAAATTTCCAGGCCATAGAACATAGAACATAGAACATTACAGCGCAGTACAGACCCTTCGGCCCTCGATGTTGCGCCGATCAAAGCCCACCTAACCTACACTAACCCACTATCCTCCATATACCTATCCAATGCCCGCTTAAATACCCATAAAGAGGGAGAGTCCACTACTGCTACTGGCAGGGCATTCCATGAACTTACGACTCGCTGAGTGAAGCACCTACCCCTAACATCAGTCCTATATCTACCCCCCCTTAATTTAAAGCTATGACCCCTTGTAATAGCTGACTCCATACGTGGAAAAAGGTTCTCACTGTCAACCCTATCTAACCCCCTAATCATCTTGTACACCTCTATCAAGTCACCCCTAAACCTTCTTTTCTCCAATGAAAACAACCCCAAGTGCCTCAGCCTTTCCTCATAGGATCTTCCTACCATACCAGGCAACATCCTGGTAAACTTCCTCTGCACCCGTTCCAGTGCCTCCACATCCTTCCTATAGTATGGCGACCAAAACTGCACACAATATTCCAGATGCGGCCGCACCAGAGTCTTATACAACTGCAGCATGACCTCAGGACTCCGGAACTCAATTCCTCTACCAATAAAAGCCAGCACGCCATATGCCTTCTTCACTGCACTATTTACCTGGGTGGCAACTTTCAGAGATCTGTGTACATGGACACCAAGATCCCTCTGCTCTTCCACACTACCAAGTATCCGACCATTAGCCCAGTACCCCATCTTTTTATTACTCTTACCAAAGTGAATCACCTCACACTTAGCTACATTGAACTCCATTTGCCACCTTTCTGCCCAGCTCTGCAGCTTCTCTATATCCCGCTGTAACCTGCCACATCCTTCCTCACTGTCTACAACTCCTCCGACTTTCGTATCATCCGCAAACTTGCTCACCCAACCTTCTAACCCTTCCTCCAGGTCATTTATAAAAATGACAAACAGCAATGGTCCCAAAACAGATCCTTGCGGAACACCGCTAGTAACGGCACTCCAAGATGAACCTTTGCCATCAACTACTACCCTCTGTCTTCTTCCAGCCAGCCAATTCCTAATCCAAACCTCCAACTCACCCTCAATGCCATATCTCTGTATTTTCTGCAGTAGCCTACCGTGGGAGACCTTATCAAACGCCTTACTAAAATCCATATATACCACATCTACCGCTTTCCCCTCATCTACCTTCTTAGTCACCTTCTCAAAGAATTCAATAAGGTTTGTGAGGCACGACCTGCCCTTCACAAAACCATGCTGACTATCCTTGATCACATTATTCTTATCCAGATGTGCATAAATCCTATCCCTTACAATTCTCTCTAAGACTTTGCCCACAACAGAAGTGAGACTCACTGGACTATAGTTACTAGGATTATCCCTACTCCCCTTCTTGAACAAGGGAACCACGTTTGCTAGCCTCCAGTCCTCCGGCACTACTCCTGTAGACAAAGAGGACACAAAAATCAAGGCCAATGGCTCTGCAATCTCCTCCCTTGCTTCCCAGAAAATCCTAGGATAAATGCCATCAGGCCCAGGGGACTTATCTATTTTCACCCTTGCCAGAATTTCCAACACCTCTTCTCTACATATCTCAAAGCCATCCATTCTACTTATTCGTGCCTCAGTATTCATATCGACAACAATGTCCTGTTCCTGAGTGAATACTGACGAAAAGTATTCATTCAGTGCCTCCCCATTACTATCCTTGATTGGACCTATTCCTTCCCTAGTCATTCTTTTATTCCCAACATACCTATAGAAAGCCTTAGGGTTTTCCCTAATCCTACCAACTAAGGACCTTTCATGTCCCCTCCTTGCTGCTCTTAGCTCTCTCTTCAGGTCCTTCCGGGCTACCTTATAACTCTCAATCGCCCCTATTGAACCTTCACGCCTCATCTTTACAAAGGCCGCCCTCTTCCATTTAACAAGGGATTCCAATTCCTTATTAAACCACGGCTCCCTCACACGACCCTTTCCTCCCTGCCTGATAGGTACGTACTTATCAAGGACACTCAATAGTTGCTCCTTGAACAAGTTCCACATATCAATTACGCTCTTGCCTTGGAATCTACTTTTCCAATCCACACATCCTAAGTCATGCCTCAACGCATGTTCAGTGTAGGGTAAGGTATTGATTAAATCACCTGCTTCCCCCATCCTGTTCCCATCAAAAACATTCAGGGCAGCTCCATCACTGGGTTAGATACAGAATATGTGTCCTTCTACACTTTCTCCATCTGAATCTCCCACCCAGAGTCTGGGCAGAATGGTGTTAGATAAGAGTAATGATACTCCGACACTGTCCTAACAAACAATCCCAGGATAGGGACAGTACAGGGTTAGGTACAAAGTTAGGCAGCATTGTTGACAGTGCAGATGGTAGCTTAAAATTACAGGGATCTTGAGAGACTGGGTGAATGGGCAAAGCTGTGTTTGATGGAGTTCAGTGCAAGCAAGTGTGTGGTTATCAGGTTGGAGTAAAAAGAGTGAGCATAAAGGATATTTACAAGAGTGATCCAGAACAGTGGCTCAGTGGTTAGCGCTGCTGCCTCACAGCGCCAGGGACCCAGGTTTAATTCCAGCCTCGGCGACTGTCTGTATGGTGTGTGCACATTCCCTCTGTATCTGAGTGGGTTTCCTATTGGTGCTGTGGTTTTCCCCCACAATCCAAAGATGTGCAGGTCAAGTGAATTGACCAGGCTAAATTGCCGTATTGTGCAGGGATGTGTAGGTTAGGAGCATTGGTCAGGGGTAAATGTAGAGTAATAGGTTAGGGAATGAGTCTGGGTGGGTTACTCTTTGGAGGGTCGGTGTGGACTTGTTGGGCCAAATGGTCTGTTTCCACACTGTTTGGATCTGATGATTTCAGGGGTTACTTTCTGGGGACAGATTGTGCAAATATTTCCTCTCGAATTGAGAAGGTTAAGAGGTGATCTGATCAAAGCCTTCAAAGTATAAGGATGAGACAGGCTAGATCAACAATTTCCACTGGTTGAAGATTCTAGAACAAGAGGGAGCAGAATCTGAGAATGAGGGCCCAGAGCGTTAAGCAGAGATGTTAGGAAGCACTTTGACACACAAAGGCGGGGAGAAGTTTGGGACTCTCTTCCACAAACAGCAGTGGATGCTGCATCAGTTGTTCAGTTTAAATCAGAGAGTGACACATTTTTGTTAAGTGAAGATATTGAGGATGATGGGCCAAAGAAGGAATGCATAGTTAGGCCACAGTTTACCCATGATCCCATTGAATGATGGAACAGGTCTGAGGGGCTGTTCGGCCTACTCCTGTTGCTATGTTACAAATAAAGATCCCTACACTGTTCCTATCAAACACTCTCAGAGCAGGGACAGATGAGGTTAGATACAGCATAAAGCTGCCTTTTCTATATTCCCATCAACCCCTCCCAGGGCAGGGCCAGCACAGGGTTAGGTAGTCCTAATCCCATGTGCCAAGTCCTTTTTCCAAATACATCGTCTGATTCCAATCTGGAGTGTGATACAGGAGCCCCTCAGTGTTGGAGGGAAGTGAGTCTTGAGCCTGACCCAGGTCTTTGAATGTCTAGTGTTCATCTGACATCAGGGATTCCTTAATAGAGCTTTAATGTTTGAAAATCCCAATATTATTTTGTCATTCTATGTCCCACGGTAACTGTGTGTGTGTGTGTGCATGCGTGTGTGTGTGTGTGTGTGAGAGAGAGAGAGAGACACTAGCGCCTTGCATATTGAATCAAGTCCTCCCTTACCTCAGTACTTATTAAGTATTAAACATTATTTTCCAGATCCATGTACACAAATCACAGAATGGTGTCACCAGATATTAGGATGGTTTGCCCATTATTACCAGCGCATGAGACTAGGGAAGTGAGGAAGCTTTGCTTTTTCTGCAGACTTGGTCTGCAGGGGCAGTCAGTGATTAGGAAGGCAAAGGGATTGTTTTTTTTTCCATTTGTTCATGGGATGTGATCATCACTGCCTGGGCCCAGCATTTATCCCCCATTCCTATAAGGGTCATCTCTCAGCCTCCGATGCTCCAGAGAGAACAGCCCCAGTCTATTCATCCTCTCCTTATAGCTCACACCCTCTGTACCTCGCTGAGTGATATGTCTCGATCCGTGACCTTGTGTGTGAGGGACATGTATTCATCCGTACATTTGTTTGTGTGAGTGTGTATGTTCCAGTCCTTCTGTGTTTTATAGCTGAGAGACAGAGTATGACAGAGAGAGAGAAAACATGTGTTCATGTGTGAGAGAGATATTGCACATCAGAGAGAGTGTGGGGTGTGGGTGTCTATGTGAGAGGGACAATATACATCAGAAAGAATGTGTGTGAGTGAGAGGAACTGTACGTCAGAGATATGGTGGATGTGAGTGAGAGGGTCAGTGTTTATCAGAGAGATTGTGTGTGTCTGTGAGTGAGAGGGACAGTGTACATCAGAGAGATTGTATGTGTGAGTGTGAGAGAGTGTAATTCCAAGGGGGTGTGAGTGTGTATCTGTGTGTGAGTAGGACAGTATGTCAGAGTGTGTGTGTATATGCATGCGTGTGTGTGCATGTGTGTGTGTGTGTGTGAGTCATCCTGGTCTTCAGAGATTACATTCTGAGGACAGATTATTAAAATGAGGCCTGTTTCCTCTAGAATTGAGAATGTTAAGGAGTGATCTGACTGAAGCCTCCAGGATACTAACAGAACAAGACAGGCTAGATCAAAATGAACAATTCCCACAGGTTGGAGATTCTAGAATGAGAGGGAGAAGAAGCTGAGAATGAGGGACCAGAGTGTTCAGGAGACATGTTAGGAAGCATGTAGGCACACAAAGAGTTGGAGAGTTTTTGGAACTCTCTTTCACACATGGCAGTGAATGCTGGTTCAGTAATTGAGTTTAAATCTGAGATTGAGAGGGATACATTTTAAGGTATTAAGGAATATGGGTCAAAGGAAGAATGTGGAGTTAGGCCACATATCAGCCATAATCCTATTGAATCATTGAATCAGCCATTGATCCCGTTGATGGAACAGGTTCAAGGGACTGAATGGCCTCCTCCTGTTCTTATGTTCCAAAATAAAGATCCCCCTACACTGTCCCCATTAAACACTCTTGGGGCAGGGACAAGATGAGGTTAGACACACAGTAAAGCTGCCTTTACTGTATCCCCATCAATCCCTCTCAGAGCAGGAACAGCGCAGGGTTTGATACACAGTAAAGCTGCCTCGATGATGTCCCAACCACAAGTTATAAAGGCAGGTTTAATCTGACGAGAGATGCTGATTTAATCTCACTCACTACTCTAAGAAAGTGAGTGCTGCAGATGCCGGAGATCTGAGTCGAAGTGTGTAGTGCTGGAAAATCACAACCAGTCAGGGAGCATCAGAGGAGCAGTAGAATCGACATTTCAGGCTTTAAGGCATTCCTGATGAATGGCTGATGCCTGAATCGTCGATTCTCCTGCTCCTCAGATGCTGCCTGACCGGCTGTGCTTTTCCAACACCAGACACTTCAACTCACTCTCTATTTTATACACAGATGTACGCAGACACACAGCCACACAGACACACACACAGACACACACTGAATCAGATAGATGTAACAGTGACGGAATTACTCCACAAATTGAACACCAAGTTCTGTGATTCTCTCTGCTCTGCTCTGATTCCCTTTTAGATTGCTGGCTCTGAACATCCACATGGAAGGTTGTCCCAGTCCCATGGTGCCATGTCCTGTTTCCAAACACAGTGTCTGATTCCAATTGAGAATGTGACACAGGAGCCTCTCAGTGTCAGGAAAGGTGAGTCTTGAGCCTAACCCAGGTGTGTGAATGTCCTGTGTTGATCTGACATCCAGGGATTCTTTAATAGAGCTTTAATGTTTGAAAATCCCAATATTATTTTGACGTTCTATCTCATCACAGAATTCCAGAAATCCGGGTGAGGTTTGTAGACTGGAATCTAATTGACAGGAGTGGACGATTTATATCCTGAGCAAGCGGGCATGGAACAGGGGAGAAAGTACCCATCATGGACAGCCACATAGGAATAGGAGGATAGAGCAGATGAATGCATGGCTCAGGAGCTGGTGTAAGGGAGAATAGTTCATATTTTTGTATCACTCTAATCTCTTCTGGGATAGAAGTGACCTGTACAAGAAGGATGGATTGCACCTGAATTGGAAAGGTATTAATATACTGGTAGGCACATTTCCCAGAGCAGCTTGGGAGGATTTAAACTCGTAAGGTAGGGGTTGGTACCCAGGAAAATAGTGAGAAAAGAAATCAATCTGAGACTGATACAGTTGGGAGGGGGAGCGAGTCAAACAGTCAGGGCAGGCAGGGAAAAAGAGAACAAGGTAGGACTGATAAATTAAACTGCATTTATTTCAATGCAAGAGGCCAAACAGAGAAGGCAGATGAACTCAGGGCATGATTAGCAACATGGGACTGGGATATCATAGCAAATGCAGCGACATGCCTCAGGGATGGACAGGACTTGCAGCTTAATATTCCAGGATATAAGTACTGTTCAGTATGCAGATATGCCTACTAGAGAAGGTGCAAAACTTGACCTACTATTTGGAAATAAGGCAGGGCAGGTGACTGAGGTGTCACTGGGGCGCACTTTGGGGCCAGCGATCATAATTCTATTCTAAGGATTGACTGGATCTAAAAATTGAAGTTCTAAATTGGAGGAAGTTCAATTTTGGCAGTATTAGGAAAGAACCAAAACGTCGATTATCCTGCTCCTCGGATGCTGCCTCGCCCGCTGTGGTTTTCCAGCACCACATTTTTCAACTCAAGAACTTTCAGAAGTTGACTGGGGACAGACGTTCACAGGTAAAGAGACAGATGAAAAATGGGAAGCCTTCAAAAATGAGATAATGAGTGTCCAGAGATACTGTATTCCTGTTTGGGTGAAAGGAAAGGATGGTAATTGTAGGGAATGCTGGATGACTAGAGAAATTGAGGTTTGGTTAAAAAAAGGAAGCATATGTCAGGTATTGACAGCAAATATTGAATGAATCCTCAGAAGAGTATAACTGCAGTAGGAGTGTGCTTAAGGGAGAAGTCAGGAGGACCAAAATGGTTCATGAGATATCTTTAGCAAATAGTGTTAAGAAGAATCCAAGGGATCTTTTAGATACGTTAAGGACAAATGGGTAACTAGAGAGAGAATATGACCTCTTAAAGATCAGCAAGGCAGCCTATGTGTACAACCACGGGGGATGGGGAGATACTAAATCAGTATTTTGCATCAGTGTTTACTGTGGAGAAGGATGTGTAAGACGTAGAATGTGGGGAAATAGATGGTGTCCATCTTGAAAAATGTCCATATTAAAGAGGGGGAGGCGTTGGACATCTTAAAACGCATCAAGATGGATACATCCCCAGTATGTGATCAGGTGTACCCTAGAACTCTGTGGAAAACCATGGAAGTGATTGCTGAGCCTCTTGCTGAGATATTTGTATCATCAATAGTCACAGTTGAGGTGCCGGAAGACTGGAGGTTGGCTAACATGGTGTCACTATTTAAGAAAGGTGGTAAGGAAAAGCCAGAGAATATAGACTGGTGAGCCTGATATCAGTGGTGGACAAGTTGTTGGAGGGAATCATGAGGGACAGGATTTAAATGCATTTGGAAAGGCAAGGACTGACCAGGGAGAGTCAACGTGGTTTCCTCCATGGGATATAAGTCTCGTGAACATGATTTAATTTTTGAAGAAGTTACAAAGAGGAATGATGAGAGCAGAGTGGTGGATGTGATCTATATGGATTTCAGTCAGGCGTTCAACAAGGTTCCTCATGGAAGACTGGTTAGCAAGCTTTGATCATATGGAATGCAGGGAGAACTAGCCATTTGGATACAGAACTGGCTTAAAGGTAGAAGACAGAGGGTGGAGGTGAGTGGTTTTTCAGATTGGAGGCCTGTGACCAGTGGAGAGCCACAAGGATCGGTGCTGGGTCCACTACTTTTTGTCATTTATATCAATGATTTGGATGTGAATAGGGAAAGTAGAGTTAGTAAGTTTGTAGATGATACTAAAATTGGAGGTGTAGTGTAAGGTTACTTCAGCGTACAATGGGATCTTGATCAAATGGGCTAATGGGATGAGGAGTGGCAGATGGAGTTTAATTTAGACAAATGTGAGGTGCTGCATTTTGGAAAGGGATATCACAGCAAGTTTTGTACACTTAATCGTAAAGTCCTGGGGCATGTGGCTGAATAAAGGGACCTTGGAGTGTAGGTTTGTAGCTTCTTGAAAGTGGAGTCGCGGGTAGATAGGATAGTAAAAACATTTGGTAGGCTTTTATTCATCAGAGCATTGAGTACAGGAGTTGGGAGGTCATGTTGTGGCTCTACAGGACATTGGTTAGGCCACGTTTGGAATATTGCATGCAGTTCTGGTCTCCCTCCTATCGAAAAGATGTTGTGGAACTTGAAAGAGTTCAGAAACAATGTACAGGATGTTGCCAGGGTTGGAGGATTTGAGCTATATGGAGAGGCTGAATAGGCTGGAGCTGTTTTCCCTGGAGCGTCAGAGGCTGAGAGGTGATCTTATAGAGGTTGATAAAAACATGAGGAGCATTGATTGGATAAATAGACAAGGTTTTTTTTCCCCTGAGGTGAGGGTATGCCGAACTAGAAGCCATAGGTTTAGAGTGAGAGTGGAAAGATACAAAAGGCACCTAGGGGACAATGTTTTCATGCAGAGGGTTGTGTGTGTATGGAATGAGCTGCCAGAGGAAGTGTTGGAGGCTGGTACAATTGCAGCATTTAAAAGGCATCTCGATGGGTATATGAATAAGAAGGATTTAGAGGGGTGTAGTCTAAGTGCTGGAAAATGGGACTAGATTAGGTTAGGATATCTGGTTGGCATGGATGTGTTGACTGAAAGGTCTGTTTCTGTGCCATACATCTCTACGACTCTATGACACTATGACAAAGGGTGGGAGAAGTTTGGAACTTTCTTCCACAAACAGCAGTGGATTTTGGATCTGCTATTTCATTTCCATCTTAGAGAATTTTATGTTCTGTAAAAATGTGAAGGGATATGGGCCAAAGGAAGGAATGTGGAGTTAGGTCACAGATCAGTCATGATCCCATTCAATGATGGAACAGGTTCGAGGGGCTGAATGGGCTACTCCTGTTCCTGTTCCTCAACAAACATGCAAAGAGGAATCTAATTGAGGGGTCCAGGGTGATTTATGTGTAGAGTCATAGATGCACTCAGTCACACAATCATGCACATGCACGTGTATACACACACGCGTGCGCACACACATGTTAACACATATATTCAGAATTGGACATGCTCACACACACACGCTCACATGCGTACACACACACTATCATACACACACATTTTCATGCTCACACACGCATTCTCACTTTCACAGCACAAGCACACACATGTGCTTTCCCTTATTCTTGTTCTCCCTCACTCTTCCACTCAGTCTGTGTTCAGTGGGGTTAAAGTGAGCTAGTGCCTTTTGCACCTTTCCTATCCTTGTACCTATCTTTTAAATGTTGTAATTGTACTCACCACAATCACTTCCTCTGGCAGTTCCTTACAAACACACACCAGGCTCTGTTTTAAAAACTTGCCCCTTGACCCCTTTTAAATCCTTCCACTCTCACAATAAAGGCATGCCCTTCATGGTTTTATAAACCTTGATAAGGTCACCTGTGCTCCAGGGAAAATGCTCCAGCCTATCCAGCCTCTCCTTATAATTCAGGCCTTCCAGTCTGAGTAACATGCCTATAAATCTGTTCTCCATCATTTGCAGTTTAATAATATCCTTCCCATAGCAGGGTGAACAGGATGGTAAACAGTGCTACAAATGTGGCCTCACCAATATCTTGTACAGCTGTAACATGGTGTCCCAACTCCAATGGAAGGCAAGTAGAACAAACACTGCCTTCACCAACCTGTCTAACTGTGACGCCACTTTCAAGGAACCATGTATCTGCCCCCTGAGGTCTCTCTAATCAACAACACTTCCTGGGGCCATACATCCTCCCCTACTGTGTCTAAGCAAAATATAACACCTTGCATTTATCTGCCTTAAATTCCATCTGCCAATCCTTGTTCCACTGGCCCAATTGATCAAGATTGTGTTTTACTCACAGTACAGACTGGAATCTAAACAAGGGGTTTATGATGTATTTTACACAGAGCTGTTGTCACCTGGGAGTGAGTTACAGACTGGAATCTAATTGAGGGGTTTGGGTTGTTTCTATCTGAATAACAGATACCTGGGTGGGAGTTACAGTGTCATTGAGTCCTGCAGCACGGAAACAGAGCCTTTGGTTCAATTCATTGATGCCGACTAGATATCCAAAATTAATCTTGTCCCAAATGGCAGCATTTGGCCTATATCCCTCTAAACCCTTCCAATTCATATACCCATCGAGATGCTTTTTAAATTTGACAATTAAACCACTGACAATATGACAGTGATATACAGTGGATATCACAATGTATATCACTGAGTGTGATGTTTCCATCAGTGTGCCTGTGTGTGAGGGACACAGGCCATCTTTGTGTTTGTGTGAGAATGTATGACACACTCCTAATGCCTGATAAAGGGCTCCTGCTCGAAACGTCAATTTTCCTGCTCCTCGGATGCTGCCTGACCTACTGTGCTTTTCAAGCACCATTCAAATCTTGACTCTAATCTCCAGTCCTCACTTTCACCTGTGTATGACACCGTCCTTCTGCGTATTTTAGCATGTGTGTGTGAGAGACAGTGTACTTGAGAGAGAGATTGAAAGAATGTGTATGTGTGGAAGACAGAGACAGTATACATCAGACAGACAGAGTTTGTGTGAGAGCGAGAGACAGTGTGTTCTACATCAGAGACAGTGTGTGTGTGAATGAGAGGCACAATGTATATCAGAGTGAGTGTGTGTATGTGTGTGTGTGTGAGTGAGAGCGACAGTGTGCATTAGAGTGTGTGAGTGAGAGGAACAGTGTACATCAGAGAGAGAGAGAGTGTGAGTCAAGATTTGTGCCCCGTTCTTGGTATGTTGTCCGAGCTGCTCATCAGAGCAAGTTGCTGCATCTGGACATAGAGTGCATTTCCTCTCTGTCAGGCTAAACCTCTTTTCTTCTCTGTTAGTCTCTTACCCCTTGATTTTTCATCCCATTTCTTACTGCCTCTCCATATCCTTTCATCTCCCTGTCACCTCCTCTCCATGTTTATCCTTCCCTCCCTCCCTCTCTCTCTCTCTGTCAATCTCGCACCCTCACATGTTGTCTCAGAATGACAATCCCTTTCAATCATTGTCCCATTTGCCATTTCTAGGAAGAACTCCAATTCACAGGTGTTAGACATGACGGTACAACCAGCAATCAGGAGGGAATTCTTGCGAGGCCACATCTTGCTGGTGTTAAGAGTTCGAAAGTGAGGAAGTCTTGCTGTGATTATATAGCGGGATTGGTGGAGAAAATGTCCAGCACAGACCAACTCCAAAACGACCAACAGCTGGATATGGAGGTTTCCATGTGTTCTGAAAGATGAAAGAGAAACAGGCTGACACTCACACAGTGGAGCAACAGGTAGGAAGGGACTGAGGTAGATGCAGATTTCCAAATGGCTTCAGACCAGGACAATCTGAGGTTGAAAAATTAACATGGCAAAGATCGATTGGAAAGTAAATTGTGAAGAGGAAATCAGGGGTTTTGAAGTGAAAAGACAAAACACAGCATTTGAACACATTGCTACAGTCTATAGGTTGGATGGATCATGGTATGGAAGCAGATCTTACCAGGGATTGTGGAGGAAGATAGTGAGGAACCAGCATCAGATTATTGCAGCTCGACACTGAAACATTACAACTGACGTGGGATCAATTGCCCTTTGCTTAATACAGCTTCAAACCTTTGCTACTGACCCTTCAGTCCCATACGCATCCATTTTTCTAACGATTCCAGTTGGAGATCTTCTCTCATCCACATGAAGGAATTGGACCCTGACAAATCAATTTACACTGTCTCCCATCAATCTTCACAGCATCTGTATCGCAGAGGTTAAACAGTGTTCCCAGAAAACACTTACAGGGCAGAGGTAGCACAGAGTTCCAAACGAAGTAAAGCTCCCATTAAACTGTCCCCATTTAAATCTCCAGAACAGGTAGGGAATGGAGTTAGATAAAAAGTAAACCTCCCCGTACACTGTAGCTGTTCAAATTCCCAGGCCATGTTCAGTGTGGGGTTAGGTACTTATTAAATCTCCCACATTCCCCACTTTCAAACACACTCAGAGCAGCTCCATCATTGGGTTAGATACACTACAGGTGTCTCTCTACACTTTCTCCAGCTGAATCTCCCAGAGTTTCAGAGAATGGGGTTAGACACAGAAAAAAGATCTCTCTACACTGTCCCATTGAAGACCCCCAGAACAGGCACAAATTTAGACAGAATTGATTATAGTGTAGATAGTACCATAAAATGGGGCAGCTCAGTGGTTAGCACTGCAGCCTCACAGCGCCAGGGACCCGGGTTCAATTTCAGCCTCAGGTGTCTGTCTGTGTGGAGTTTGCACATGCTCCCCGTGTCTGCTTGGGTTTCCTCCAGGTACTCCGGTTTCTCCCACAGCCCAAAGATGTGCAGTTTAGTTGAATTAGCCATGCTCAATTGCCCATAACGTGCAGTAGTCAGAGGGAAATGGGTCTGGGTGGGTTACTCTTCAGAGGGTCAGTGTGGACTTGTTGGGCTGAAGGGCCAGAATCTAATCTAATCTAAAATTACAAAGGAATGGACAAAGCTGTGTTAGATGGTGTTCAGTGCAAGCAAGTGCGTGGTTATCAGGTTGGAGGGAGTATATAGTATCTTTACAAGAATGCTTCTGGACGCCAGTGGTTACATTCTGAGGTGGGATTGTACAAATGAGGCTGGTTTCCACTAGAACTGAGAAGGTTAAGGGGTGATCTGACTGAAGTCTCCAGGATATGAACAGGACAAGACAGACTCAATCAAGATCAATGATTCCCACTGATTAGAGATTCCAGAACGAAGGTAACATGTCACAGCAAATAGATAGAGAGGAAAGCTGCTTCCTGCTTCTGGGGCTAGGATTAGGATCATCTTCGAACATCCTAACAATACTCTGAAACACTTAGAAAAACTAAAATGAATTGACAAAATCTCCTGTTTCTCACCAGGATGTTGTACAGGCTGTTTCTTATTCACTCACTGAACCTTCCCAGCCTTTCTCTGTCCTCTTGGCATTTTACTATTGCACATCCCTGTGTGTTATCAGCAAACGGAACAGAGGATCCCACCATCTCAGTCATTCAATCAGATTATGCCCAGTGTTCTGTAGGTAACAGAGAATGATTCACTCCCATCTGCTGCTGTACAGCTCGTGTCTGTCTCAGAATCAGCTCTGAAACATCTCCAGGACACTCTCATCCTGTCCGTTTGTCCCTGATTCCTTGTGACTAGCTGAGTTAGTCTTCGAGTTAACACCATTACACTTGTGAGTGAGATTTTCGATATCAGAAGCGAGTGCACTTACTGATATTCAAACATGTCAGATCAGAACGTACATTTCCCTCAATGACTGGAATGTGACATGTTGAAATGATGTCCCGATTCTTAGTCACTAGGAATTTCATTCATTGTAAAACAAAATGATGATTACCATTTTTGTCAATTTTCTTGTTTGCAGGTAGAAACATAGTAAATTGCAGAATGAGTCGGCCATTTGGCCCATTGAGTCTGGTCCACCATGGCTAATCATCCAACTCAGTAACCAATCCTCCATTCACCCATACTCTTTCATCCGTTTAGCATCAAGTACGATGTATGTGATAAGAAAGGATACACTTTTTTGCTATGCGCTCCATTTCCCTTCCCAGGGACAATGACAGCCCCAATGGGTCTATTGTTCAGGATGCTGTCTCTCCGACTCCAGACCCTGTAGCAATGTGACAACTTCAGTAGCTGCCTGGAAAGGACTTCCTCAGCACAAAAGGAGCAGAACCAAAACAAGAAGTGTGTTGTCACGGTGACTTAGCCCAGCTACATCTCTTGGTGTACCAAGTGAAATATGAAATAAAAGATAAGCAGAATCATTAGGGGTTGAGGAACTGTCCATTCAAATATTGCAGCACAAACTTAAAGAGGAATTAGTGGGATTATTATCTCAGAGACTCAGCTAATGTTCCAGGGACCTACATTCAAATCACCCGCATTCAAATCACATGTCCTGAATTATAAGTAACTCATGTTGGTATTTTAGGGGGTGGGTGCTGCCTTGTTACTGGATGATGAAAGGAAAATAAAGGGCCCAGTGGGACATTTCTCTTTAAAAAAAACTAGTTTCACTCATTCAGACAGCGACTGCAGATTCATCTTCCTGGCTGCCAGATGGAGCCACTCTGCCTCACCTCACGGCTCTAGTCTGTGTTATTTCTTGCCTCCTCCCACTTCCTCCTTGTCCGTTTATCTTCCCCCCATGGTGGCAGACATCTTGGGGTGACGTCCCTTGCGCCTTTGAGTCCATTAGGTCTTTGTGGAACTCTCAGAAATAATAGAATGAACAGCAACAGGAACACTAAAATACAGAAAACCTCAATGTCATGTAAGAATGGAAAACTCAGGAGCTGAGTGTTTGGAGACTCGGCTTCATTTTAATCTTGTATAGAACTCAGACCTTAATCCTCCCACCTCCTCTCCCCAGAAGCTGCCGGATTTGGATAGGCAAGGACTGATTAGGGTTTATCATCATGGCTTTATGAGGAGGAAATCATGCCTCACTAACTTCATTGAGTTATCTGCAGACATAACAAAGGTGATTGATGAGAGCAGAGCTGGGACATGATCTATATGGTCTTTAGTAAGACGTCCGACAAAGTTCCTCATGGGAGACTGATCAGCAAGTTTGATCATTTGGAATACAGGGAGAACTAGCCATTTAGATAGAGAATTGGCTTGAAGGTAGAAGACAGAGAGAGATGGTGTATTGCTGCTTTTCAGATTGGAGTTTGTGAACAGTGGTGTTCCATAAGGGTTGGGGTGCTGTGTCCACTGCTTTTTGTCATTTCTTTAAATGGTTTGGATGTGAACATAGCAGGTATAGTTAGTAAGTTTGCATATAACACCAAAATTAGAGTTGCAGCGAACAATGAAGAAGGACAACGGGATCTTGATGAGATGGATCAATTTAGATAAATGTGAGATGCTGCATTTTGGAAAGGCAGATCATGGCAGGACTTATGCACTTAATGGTACGGTCCTGGGGAATGTTGTTAACAATGAGTCCTTGGATTGCAGGTTCACAGTTCCTTGAAAGTGGAATTGCAAGTAGATAGGATGGTGAAGAAAGTTTTTGGTATACTTTCTTTCATTGGTCAGTGCATTGCGTGCCAGAGTTGGAAGATCATTTGTGGCTATACAGTACATTGTTTAAACCACTTTTGGAATATTGTGTGCAATTCTGGTCTCTCTCCTATAGGATGGATTTTGTGAAACTTGAGAGGTTTAGAAAAACATTTACAAGATGTTGCCAGGGTAGGATGGTTTGAGGTGCAGAGAGAGGCTGAATAGGCCATGGCTGCTCTCCCTGGTGCATTGGAGGCTGAGGGGTGATCTTATAAAGGTCTATAAAATCATGAGGGGCATGGTTAGGGTACGTCCCCTGGGGCAAGGGAAAGCAGAACTGAAGGTCACCGGTTTAGCGTGAGGAGCATAATTTCAAATGGACCTAAGGGACAGTTTTTTTCATGCAGAGAATGGTGCATGTTTTGAGTGAACTGCTAGTAGGAGTGATGGAGGATGGCCCAATACATCATTT
Organism: Chiloscyllium punctatum; assembly: GCF_047496795.1. Lineage (NCBI taxonomy): Eukaryota > Metazoa > Chordata > Chondrichthyes > Orectolobiformes > Hemiscylliidae > Chiloscyllium > Chiloscyllium punctatum. The sequence goes on from NC_092766.1 coordinate 19,931,275, forward strand.
AAAAGGCTGCTAGATGGATGGATGTCTAAATAGGAAGGGGTTAGAGGTTTTGGTGCCAAGTGCTGGAAAATGAGACTAGATGAATTCAAGATATCTTTTCGAGGTGAATGAGTTGGACTGAAGGGTTTGTTTCTGTGCTGTACATCTCTGTGACTCTATGACCAGCTGTGACCAACTTGTCCATGTGGACTAGATATCATAATTTCATCTAGTCCCATTTGACAGCACATGGCCCATATCCCTCTAAACCCTTCCTATTCATGTACCCATCCTGATGCTTTTTAAATATTATCTTCCCCCCATGGTGGCACTTCTTTTGGCAGCTCATTCCATATTTGCACCACCCTCTGTGTGAAAATCTCAGGTAATCTTCATAATGAAAAATAACGAACAACTGAATGATCTGTTTTCCATGGAATAAAACCCTTGAGTATTTTCAGACTGTCACAAAATCAAAAGTATTTACGTTCACTTTAAAATAAGAAGTGTTTTCTGAATTTTCAAGTAAGCTTAAAGTGCAGGCTCAGCTGTCCAAATGGAATGGCTGGGAGACAAGCTGCTCCATATTAAATTGTTATGACACGGCCGTGAATCCTTCTGCTAATTAAACCAAACACCCAGAAAAGCTCACCTCACCTCACAGTATGTCAAAACATGAGGGACAGAGAACTCCCAACTTCCACAATTTCAATAAAACAAATCAATTTATTCTTTAACTGTAAGAGTGAACACTAAACAACAACCATTTACTAGTCTAAGCCTCATTTGTCTTAGCAGTTTGATATATATTTCCAACTCCATAACAATATACTGATCCAATAAAAACCCCCATTAAAATTGCATCAACTTAATTTCAAAACCAGACAGCGGCATTCATCTCCAGTGTCCTCCTTCCTCCATCTGTAGATCTCCCTTGGCTGCCATTTGGACTGTTGCTGCAAAGGTGTTTCATATGAAAAAAAAACCTTTGACAGAGAATGTGTTACTTTAACAATGGCAGTTAGACACTTTCTGGGAAACTCTGAAAATGCCTGCTGCGTTATACCCCAAAATTGGATCATCTCATTGGTTCAATGTTGGCAAAGCAGTAATTTCAAAATCAATTGGATGTTAATATCCTGGGGCACAATTTAAACTGATTGGTTAGATTCAAACAGCTTTGAAAACATAGCATTGAAAACTCAGGTATTTGTTTCACAGCCATATATTACATATTTTCATTTTTCCTATACACTCTGAGATTGTTAATCAGTCACATGTCAGATGACTGCAAGCTCTCAGTGTGAAAGAGATACCACTCTCTCTTAAAGGTAGAGTGCATGCCTTCAACTTCATAACACCTCCCCCTTAAGAAAAGAAATAAATCATCATAATGAAATGAATTGTTTCTAATTCTTAACCCCTATACGATGAATCACGTAGGACATTAATCTAAGTTATATTAATTTTGGCACAGATATATATATATAATGACTCTATTAGTTCAGTCTTACCTATACTTTATGCATTAAATCCATGATAACCCATCTGCTGTCACATGCAACCTGCAACATGTACAGTTTGATTCTGGTCTCCTTCCTATCAGAAAGATTGTGAAACTTGAAAGGGTTCAGAAAAGATTTACAAGGATGTTGCCAGGGTTGAAGGATTTGAGCTATCGGGAGAGGCTGAACACGCTGGGGTTGTTTTCCCTGGAATGTCGGAGGCTGAGGGGTGACCTTATAGAGGGTTACAAAATTATGAGGGGCATGGATAGGGTAATCCTCGTTTCGGACATGAGCCCTTCTTCAGGAAATGCCCGAAATGCACATGCCCGAAACATCGATTCTCCTGTTCCTTGGATGCTGCCTGACCTGCTGCGCTTTTCCAGCAACACATTTTCAGCTCTGATCTCCAGCATCTGCAGTCCTCACTTTCTCCATGGATAGGGTAAATAGGCAAAGTCTTTTCCCTGGTGTCGGGGAGTCCAGGACTAGAGGGCATAGGTTTAGAGGGAAAAGATATAAAAGAACCTACGGGGCAACATTTTCACACAGAGGGTGTGAAAAGGGTCAAAGGGTCAGTTAAGCTCGAAACGTCAGCTCTTTTCTCTCCTTACAGATGCTGCCAGACCTGCTGAGATTTTTCAGCATTTTTTCTTTTGTTTCAGATTCCAGCATCTGCAGTAATTTGCTTTTATCCTATGTCGCTAGCATCGATTGCAACTTTGAAGAGTTTCTAAATGTTTGCTGTATCTAAAACTGGTGTGGTGGTTAAAACTGCTGGTAAATTGCCAATTGCCTCTTGACCTTACTCTGTCCACTGAAATTTTGTGTACTTCTTCAGTAAATCTGTTATCTGCCACAATGCTGTTGCAGTTTGGAACAAACTTCCAGTAGAGTCTGCTTAGTCAGTAAAAATCGAAGCACCTCTTTCTTCGAGGTCGGTCGTGGAAATTCCTCGATGGCCTTCCTCTTTGTGTTCCTTGGAGTCAAGTTTTCATGACAGATGTTATGTCCCAAGAGCTCTGCTTTCACGAATTTGTTAACTTTAAATTTATTACCAGTTTTACTAGAGATTGGTAAGTCAGAATTCAGAGACCACATACTTGAACAATGTGTCAAATCTGACTGAGCGATTAAATAGAGTGGGAGAGTTGGATAGACAGCATTTCAAAATATCACAACATTAACTTAACAGGAAGGGGTCAAAATTTGCAATTTTGCAAACGGACATAAAGTCTTAATGTTCCTTGCAAGGATAGGTGAACCTGTAAAAACAACGTGGGTATTATCGAATTGAAAGGAGACTGAGTGAAGCAAATTTTTTGTTAATGCCTCCAGATAGAAATAAATCTCACAGTGTATGTCATGTGAATATGCTCAAAAGGTACTTAGACAAGGAAGAAAAGCAAAATGTCTTACTGGGTATGACAGAAAGTGAAGAACCAAATTCAGAGGATTCTGAAATAATATTTGTACGTTGGACTAACTCAAAGGATACTGGCCGGTAAATTTACCTGAAAGAGCAAACACAACACTGAATGGACTGTATCAGTTTAAATTCAAGTAATTTGTTATTGCACCGGTCACATTTTAAAGACTAACCAATACAGTAATTTCTGGGTTACCCGATTGTGTGGTATGCTTGACGACATGGTGATTTTTCATCACACATGTGCAGTAGTCATCAGAATTATTCGATCAACTATGGGAGGCAGGTTTGGTGATATACGTGGCAAAGAGTGAATTCGCCAAGGGCCATGTGATTGGATATGGACAGATGGTCCAAAGGAATATGAAAATAAAGATTATTAGGAGTTTCCCATACCATCGATGAAGCCGATTGTTGGGATTGACTGGGTTTTAACAGAAAATATTGCCAAGCCTTAGCAGTGTGGCTGCTCCACTCACTGAGTTATTGAAGGGGTGCAAAATATTTTAGAAGACAGAGCAATGTCAGAGTTATTTGACAGCCTAACTCCCCCAGTATTAGGCACAGCTAATTGTGCAAAGCTATTCATGGTGGCTATTGATGTGCGTGATGTGGGTGTCAATGCTGTAATCTACAACGTTAAAAATCACACAACACCAGTTTATAGTCCAACAGGTTTAATTCAATGTATAATTTCAGTTACATCACACAGTAAATTTTTGCTATAAACTCTGTGTTACGATCGAGCCCTCCACTATCACCTGATGAAGGAGCGTCGCTCCGAAAGCTAGTGTGCTTCCTATGAAACCTGTTGGACTATATCCTGGTGTTGTGTGATTTTAAACTTTGTGTACCCCAGTCCAACACCTGCATCTCCAAATCATGACTGTAATCTACAAGAAGACTACGAAAAGTTAGAAAGACCTGTCGGTTATTTCACTAAGAAATTGAACATTCATGAACAGAAATATTCGACAATTGAGAAGGTGACCTTGAGCCTGTTTTTGGAGTTGGAGCATTTCCAGATTTATTTTGCCAGTATTGTGCCTGAGACAATTATATATACTGATCGTAACCTATTAAAGTTTTTTGGAGAAACTTAAGGACAAAAATTTCAGACTGTTTAGATGGAGCTTATTCTTGCAGCTAATCGATTTGTTAATTGTACACGAAGCAGGACGAGGAAATGTAATTGCCGACACGTTGTGGAGACTTGGCTGAAGAAAAATGGAGGCGTTTGTTGGTGGGAGCAAACAGACTGAAACAGACAGTCATAGTGAATGCTTGCATGCTCAGAATCAATATAATATATGTATTAAAGTATACTAATACATAAGACTAAGGGGTTAAAAATGAAGCCACCTCTGTATGTTGCTGGTTCATCTTTTTAAAGGGGGTAGGTGTGATGACGCTGTCACTTTCAAAATGTTATTTTGTTCTTGATTGATTTGAAGAAATGTCATTAAGTCAGAGGTAGAACAAGGCCTAGTTCAACAATGAAAAGAGAATTCTCCCAGTTCAGGTTTCACCTCGTTTGTTTTAACTGTAGCAATGACAAGATGTGTGAGCTCAGCGGAGTTGCTAGCTTCAGCGAAAAACTCCTCTGACCTTTCTCTGAAATCTCTTCATCCTGCCTGGCAGAATCTGTGATTGAATGTAATTTTTTTAACTTTTTGCCAAGTGGCCTGTTTAAGGAATGTTATTAAATTGGAACAGATAACTGGTAATAGTTATTGTATCAAGTCAGTAATGTTTTCCTATAGTTAAGTTATTCAAAATTTTGTTTTCTTTTCTTCGTGGTCCAACTGTAGTGTTTAAATAAATGCTGATTTGCTTAAAGCCGAGTGGTGTGACCAGCGGCATCACATCTGGAATATCCACTGACTATTTGCCTCTAAAATAAGAAAAAGTTGGGGTCTCGGCTACCTTCTTGAAATATTTTGAGGGGGGCTGGCCTGATTCATAACAACATAGCTACAAATTGAGGAGTGATGGATTCAAGACAGATGTCAGAGGCAGGTTCTTGACTCAAAGAATGGTAAGGGTGTGGAATGCCCTGCCTGCGAATGTAGTTAACTCAGCCAGATTAGTGAGATTTAAGCAATCCTTGGATAAGCACATGGATGATGATGGGATAGTGTAAGGGCTTACATTAGTTCACAGGTCTGCGCAGCATCGAGGGCCAAAGGGCCTGTTCTACTGGTGAGGCTTGAACACCGACAGTCCTTAAAAAGTACTTGAATGTGCTCTTGAAATTGCATTACATTTAAGACTATGACCAAGGTACTAAAATATGCGATTTCGAGTCGATTGGCTGGCATAGATTCAAATTGATGCAACGCAGATAAACCCCCTTCAGTGCACTCAGTGACTTTAACCACCTCCCCCATCCCCCATCACAGGCATCATGCATCAGTATTACTTCTTTTGTCAAGTAAATCTGTGGACACTTGTTCGAAATTATTCAATCATGGGGCAGTGTTATGCTATTTCTCACATTTAGAGCGATATATGTTTGCTTGGGAAGGGAATTTAGGAACTTGGGACAGTTTCAGATCATGAAGACAATGAAATGATATAAGTCAAGATTAGAGTGGCATTGGAAAAGCATAGCAGGCCAGGCAGTATCCGAGAGCAGGAGAAGCGACGTTTCGGGTAAAAACCCTTCATCAAATCGATGTTTCAGGTAAAAGTCCTTCATCAGGAATCTGACGAAGGGCTTTTGCCCGAAACGTTGATGTTCCTGCTCCTCGGCTCCTCCTGTGTTTTTCCAGCACCACTCTCATCTTGACTGTAATCTCCAGCATCTGCAGTATCCACTTCTGCCGCAATGATGTAAGTCATGATCCAACTATGTTGCAAGATATGTTGCGTGGCTTTGTTGCCTCTTGTGGACATTTTCTTATGCTCTCCAAGAATGGCAAAGAGGGAAAATCACGAGGAGAAAGAGAGCAGAGGTGGACAGGGAGATACATGATGAACAGGAAATTGGAGATAGAGGTGGTGACTGAAAGAGGGAAAGGGGAAGAAATTGAGTGGACTGGAGGCGTCTGAAATAGAAGACAGATACAGAAAAGGAAGAGAAAGAGCAAAGTAATGAAACAATTGATAATGTCAGCATTGGGAGATGCATAGCGCTCGACACTACGGAAGTTAGATTTAGCAAAGAAACGGGGGGGGTGGTGTGGAGCTGATGGGAATACAATAATAACAAAGGAGGGAGCACGGTATAAAATGTAAAAGTCGGTGAGTCAAACTAATGTGAAGAGAAGCAATGTGACACACGCGCACATGCACTAACTTTTGAGGTGATGTTTGCACTGAGAGAGAGGATGGCACAGAGAGAGGGTTGGTAGAAAGAAGTATCTGCAGACAAAGCAGCCGTGATGAAGAAAGAAAGCGTGAGAGCATAGTGAGTTTTGAGAGATTTGTAGGTCAGGTTGTGGTTCTGGATAGGGGCTGACTGACGATGTTACCTAGCATGGTGACGAAACGTCTGAAAACGAACCTTCCAGCTGAGCGAGCAAACTCATATCCAGAATGAGAATATATATTGCTAGGGAGACAAACTAAGAAGTAGGTGGAAGGTATTCACAAAACACATGCAGAAAAACAGTATAGTACATTTCCGAGAGATAGAGAAAGACAGAAACGAAAGTGGGAGAAATATGCTCAACAGAGAGCGTAGAAATATGAAAACAATTGGAACAGCATGGATCGGTTCATTCTAAACAGAAAGTAATTTGTTTCCATGTTTACTTCAAAAATTCTTGCATTTATGGATTCTCTGAGCTTTCAAGAATCGTTTGGAGGAAATGTTTCAGATCAGCATGCGATCTCAGATCTTTAATTTCCGACTGTACTGAATCAATGAGCTATCAACAGTTAGATTGGTCTGTAAAAGTAGTTTGGAAAACCAAATACAGAGACATCTCCCTCCCGCACTTCATCGAAATCATAGCTTTACCAAACTAAAAATTGCACTCTCTGTAGCTTGCATTTCCTCCTGATTTCATACAAATTTTATTTTTGTATTGCTATCCTATTTTGGCTTATTAACCTCATTATTAGTTTTCTATTTTTTATGGTAACGATGATCTCAGCGCATTCATGGCGCTTTCTGTCGATATCTTCATGACATACCGTTTTAATTTGCAGGGGGCATAGCTTTAAATTAAGGGGGGGTAGATATAGGACTGATGTTAGGGGTAGGTTCTTCACTCAGCGAGTCGTAAGTTCATGGAATGCCCTGCCAGTAGCAGTAGTGGACTCTCCCTCTTTATGGGTATTTAAGCGGGCATTGGATAGGTATATGGAGGATAGTGGGTTAGTGTAGGTTAGGTGGGCTTTGATCGGCGCAACATCGAGGGCCGAAGGGCCTGTACTGCGCTGTATTCTTCTATGTTCTATGTTCTATTTACAGACAATCCCTTATGATGGACCTTTACCAGAGGTCACCAATTTCCTGCCAAACCATGTTAGTTTATACCAGTTCAATACGGCCAGCTGAAAGCAGTTGAATGCTGGTCACAGTGTGTGTGCTGTCTCAACTTCCAGCTAAATAGTATTGTTATCGCTGGACGAATAGTCTAGAGACCCAAGTAATATTCCGGGACCCAAGGTTTAATCCTACAATGGCAGATGGCGAGATAAATCGACAAAGTATTTTCCCTGGAGTGGGGGAGTCCAGAACTAGAGGGCATAGGTTTAAGGTGAGAGGGTAAAAATATAAAAGAGACCTAAGGGGCAACGTTTTCATGCAGAGGGTAATACGTGTACGGAATAAGCTGCCACAGGAAGTGGCGGAGTCTGATACAATTGCAACATTTTAAAAGGCTGGGTATAGGAGGGGTTTGGAGGAATGTGGGCCAGATGCTGGCAGGTGGGACTAGATTGGGTTGGGATATCTGGTCGGCATGGATGAGTTGGACCAAAGGGTCTGTTTCCATTACCTACATCTCTATGACTCGATGATGACTGTGGCTCCGTTAGTGATTGTTAGGAAAACCTATCGGGTTCACTGAAGTCCTTCATGAAAAGGAACTGCTGTCTGGATTACATGTGACTCTACACACACAGCAAAGTGGTTATCTCATAAGTCAGAAAACTAATTAGGAATTGGCAATAATTATCTGCCATTGTCAGCAAAGCCAAAACTCATGAATGAATTATAGCATAAACTGCAGCAGATCCCTTTTCTTTTGAAAGCAATGTCCCCTTTTAGTGAGTCTTCAACATTTGTACTCTCCTGTCATCAGATCCACTGCCATGCATAAGGGGATGGTCATTCCTTCTTTATTTTCCACATTCTTTTTTCCTCAGAGATCTTCATGAATTTCATCTTGACATAATCTGTCTGTTCAGTGACTGAGATTAATGTGAGCATAATTGTATCTCTCGAGGTTTTCCTGCTATTTTTAATAAGGATTTCATTTCAGTCGCCTATCTTAAATTCACAATACAAGTACTGCCTCTGGCACTAACAGGGATCAGCAGAGAGAGGGAGCCGAAACATCAGAGTTGTGAATAGTCTGCAAGTTTTCAACAATGGATCAGAATCTGAGAATAAGTGGCTGCAATTTTACAACAGAGTACAAGAGTTTATCATGGGATATTTACATACTTGTTATGCATGCTAATAGAACATCATTAGGTAATCGGATCAAATATCTGCTTTACATTATTCAATATTTCTACTACCCTCTCCTGGCTATCGTTGGTGTCCCTGGTAAGTCTTTACATCGAGCTATTAATTCTGTGGATTCTCTTTCATTTTAGTGTTGCTATTTACATTCATTCAACCTGACTATCTTTCTTTGTCTCTGGAGCTGCCTAGCTAATAATTGACTCGACACATCACTGGTAAATCTCTTACTGATCTTAATCATTAGCCGTGAGCCATTTTCTTCTGAATATGTAAGCCTTTAACTTCAGCGCTTCAATTTGTAAACCATGACTGATCGTATCGACGGCTTTGTGACTTATGTTGAAAAGGTTGAAACACCTTCATTTGTTATGCTGCTGTTGCATAAACCCCTGGTGAGACTCCACTTGTGAGCACATTTGAGCACCAAACCTCAGGAATAAATTTTCCAAGAATTTCTACATCGATGTTAGTTGTAAAATCGGGAGAAGATATGATCAAAATTTGCATTTTAAGGGTCTGATTGATGTCTTCAGCACACAAAGAGGAAAAGATAACTATTTCCCATTTGTTGGGGAATCGTGAACTGGGGACTAGGTCTAAAACTCAAGGCAAGACCATTTTGCGAAGTTGTTAGGAAGCGGGTCAACACACAGAAGATGGTCAGTGTTTGCAAAACCCTCTTCCTCAAACAGCAGTGGATACTGTTCAGTTGTTGATTTTAAATCAGAAATAGATAACATTTTGTGAAACAAATGTGTGAAGACATGTGAGCTCGAGATATTCATATGGAGTGAGGCCACAGTGAAAAAGAATCGAGGGACTGAATGGTCTATTCCTATTCCCCAGTTCCTGTTTCCGCTCCACCACTACTGGGTTACCTCCCCTTACTGTTAAGACGGTGAAGCAGATTGACCACGGCCTCTACTAGCTCTGTCACCCTGAGATTAGCCCAAACTCTTGTCTCAATCGCTAGTATCGCACACTATCACCTCCTGCTGTTTAGATATTCATCTGCATTTCTGTGAAATTCAGAAGTGAATATTCCACTTTTTTTTTTGCCAGTTCCAATTAAGTTACCAATTTACACAAAGAAAAGCCCTTTCAAAATAATGTTCCTTGTACCTTTGCTTACACAAAGGCCCATTCAATTATTGCCCCAAACTCATGGATTTACTCATGTAACACCAGCTGTATTTCAATATTCTCTTTCCTGTGGTAGAATCCCTGCAAATTAATGGCATTTTTCGCATATTTTCTATATTGCTGCAAATTAGATCACTATGATATCCGACAAAGGCCATTTTAGTCGGGTGACACTTCTGTCTGGAATTCTCTCTGACCACAGTTGTTGGGGTCCGTCGAGTCAATGCTACCAGAGTGACGGAGCTCAGAAACAATAAATAGGTGCATGTGTGAGCTGTAGTTTGCTGCCTTGCATGTGACTACGGATTTCATGCAGCTTTTAAGCATGTCTTTGAAATTTGATTTGTGTTTGTCGCCTGGATGTCTGTTAGCGACCAAGCAAATGGATGAATTCCCCATCCTACATCCTGTTGTGTTACATGAATTGACCAGGTATCTAAATTGCCTCGGGAGAACATGAAATTTGCCCTCGTGGCTCCGAAACTCAATCGCTCTGCCAATAGAAGCGAAGACGACATATGCGTTCTGAACAGCTCTAACAACCTGGGTGACAACTTTCAGGGGTCTATGTACATGGACAACGAGATCTTCGTGCTCTTTTACACTACAAGAACCTTACCATTTGCACCGTACTCTTTATTCCTGTTGCTCCTTCCAAGGTGAATCACCTCACTCTTTGCCGCATTCAACTCCATTTCCCACCTCTCAGCCCAGCTCTGCAGCTTACCTACATCCCTCTGTAACCTACAACATCCTTCACCACTACCCAAAATTCCATCGACCTTAGTGTAATCCGCAAATTTACAAAAACATCTACGGCCTCATCTCGGTCATTTATAAAAATGACAAACAGCAGTGCCCCAAAACAGATCCGTGTGGTACACCACTAGTAACTGAACTCCAGAATGAACATTTCCCATCAGCCACCACCCTCCGTCTTCTTTTAGCTCGACAATTTCTGGTCCAAACTGCTAAATCACCTTCAATCCCATCGTTATTTTCTGCAATAACCTACAGTGGGGAACCTTATCAAACGCTTTACTGAAATCCATATACACCATTCAATCGCTTTACCCTCATCCACTTGTTCGGTGACAATTTCAAAGAACTCAATAATGTTTGTCAGGCACGACCTACATTTCACAAAACAGTGTTGATTAGCCCTAATCAATGTATTCCTCTCTAGGTGATTATAAATCCTGTATGTTTTAAACTTTTCCAACACTTTACTCACAATAGAAGTAAGTCTCACTGGTCTATAATTACCAGGGTTGTCTCTACTCCCCGTCTTGAACAAGGGAACAACCTTTGCTATCCTCCAGTCTTGTGGCACTTTTCTTGGAGATAATGTTGACATAAAGTTCAAAGCCAAAGGTGTTGCAATCTCCTTCCTGGTTTCCCAGAGAATACTCGGATAAATCCAGGGGACTTATATATTTTTAAACGTTCCAGAATTGCTGACACCTCCTTGTGAACCTCAATCCCAGCTAGTCAAGTAACCTGTATCTCAGTGTTCTCCTGAAAAACATTGTCTTTTTCTTGTGTGAACGTTGATGAAAAACATTCATTTAACGCTTCCCCATCTCCTCGGACTCCACGCAAAACTTCCCACTTCAATCCTAGATTGGCCCTAAACTTTCTCCTGTCATTCTTTGTATTCCAGAAATACCTATAGAAGAAAAAAAGTCTATATTTTCTTTGATCCTCTCTACCAGCAAAATCTCATATCCCCTCCTGTCTCCTCTTAGCTCTCTCTTGAGTAAAGGCAGCAGCAGCCAGGTTCATCGCACTGTGCGCATTGTTGTCATGCACAGAGGGGCAAGAGAAAGAGTGGGAGAGCTATAGTAACAGGGGATTCAATTGTAGGAGGAATAGATCGTCCTTTCTGCAGCTGCAAACAAGAGTCGAGGACGTTACGTTGCCTCCGTGATGCAAGGGTCATGGATGTCTCAGAACAGCTACAGGACATTCTGGAGGGAGAGTCTGAACAGCCATCTGTTGTTGCTGCATATAAGAAGCAACAATTTAGATTATAAAACGGAATAAAGTGAATTTAGTGAGTTAGGAGTTAAACTAAGAAGTACAACCACAAAGGTAAGTAATCTTGATTTGCTGTGAGTTCCAGATGCTAAACAACGCAGAAATAGCAGGAAAGCTAAAATGAACATGTGGCTTGAAGCATGGAGCAAGAGGGAGGAATTCGAATTGTTGGGAGATTGGATGCGGACAGGGTGAATGTGAGACCAGTTCATCCCGGACGATTTGGACCTGGGCAGGACTGCAAGTAATGTTCAAAGTGAAGTGTTTGCTCGTGCTGTTGGGGAGAGTTTAAAATAATATGGCGGGGGATGAGAACCAATGCAGAAAGTCAGAGGAAAGTATAGTGGGTACAGAAACAAGACAGTAAGAGAAAAAAATGAAGGCAGAGAAAACAAAGACAAAAATCCAAAAGAGCCATATTGCACCATGATATTAAAAAGACAATAAATGACAAAAAATGAGCCAGTAGACTTGTATCTCAATGCGAGGAGTATTTGAAATAAGGTGAATGGATTAATTGTGCGGACCGTTATTAATCGTTATGATGTAATTGGGATCACGGCGAACTGGTTCCAGCGGGATCAAGGATGGGAAATCAACGTCCAGTTTTATTCAATTTTTAGGAAATATGGATGGAAAGGGAAGGGAGATGGAGTAGCGTTGCTGGCTCAAGTGAACTTAACATAAAAGTAACGGATGACATTAGCCTGGACAATGTGAAATCTGTATGGGTGGAGCTGCGGAACACCAAATGGAAGAAACCTTTAGTGGCAATAGTTTAAATCCCACAATACAGTAGTTTTGAGTTGGGGTTTGTATCAAACATAAAATTAGAGATGCTTGCAGTAAGGTTACACCAGTTATTATCGTGACTTCAAACTATCCCTGATTGGATTAAACAAACTGGCAGCAATGCGATGGAGGAGGATTTCCTGGAATGTATAAGGGATGGTATAAAATTAGGATGTATCATTGATAGCGAGGAAGGTTACCGAAAGATTACAAAGGCATCTTTGTCAGATAGGGAAGTGAGTTGAAGATCGGCATATGCAATTCAATGCAGAGAAGATTGTAAGGCCTTGAGGAGTGTTGTGGAACCAGAAAGATCGAGGAGTACAAGTACTTGTTCATTGAAAGTTGCATCACAGTTAGACAAGATGGTGAAGAAGGCATTGACCATTCTGGTCTTCATTGGTCGAGGCATTGATCATAAGAATTGGGACGTTATGTTGAAGTTGCGTAAGTCGTTGGTGAGGCTACACTTGTAGTACTGTGTACTGTTTGCTCACCCTGTTGTAGGAAATACATTTTTAACTGGAAAGAGTGCAGAAGCTATTTACGAGTATGTTGCCAGGACGTGTAGGCCTGAGTTATAGGGAGGGGTTGACCAGGATGAAACTTTATTGTTTGGAATGTAGGACAATGAGGGTGACCTTACTGATGTGTATAAAAGGTGAGGGGCATTGATAGGAATGAATACAGATAGTCACTCTTTGCAGAGATGGAGACATGAAAACTAGAGGACATAGGGTTAAGTTGAGGGAGGAAAGATTTAATAAGACTTGAGAGGCAACTTCTTCACGCAGATAATGGTGAATATATGACACAGGGCGAAAGTGAGGACGGCAGATGCTGGAGATCAGAGTCAAGATTAGAGTGGTGCTGGAAAAGCACAGCAGGTCAGGCAGCATCTGAGGAGCAGGAAAATCGAGGTATCAGGCAAAAGTCCTTCATCAAGAATGGCTTGACTGAAGAGCCTTTGCCCAAAACTTAAATTTTCCTGCTCCTCGGATGTCGCCTGACTCACATATTTGGATCAGATTGCCACAGAAAGTAATTGAGGTAGGAACAATAGCAACATTAAAACAAAATTTAATTAGGCACAGAGAAGGGAAGGATTTCGAATAATATGGACCAAATGCTGGCACTTAGAGCGTGCTGAGTGGGCAGCACGATAATCATGGACCAATTTGGTTCGAAAGGTCAATTTCCATGGTGCATTAGTCAATGACCCATGACGAAGAAGCTGAAGAACCAGAGAGCGGGCTATCCTAGACTGAGTACAATGCAATAGCAAGGATTGATTATTAAGATTATGGTGCGAGATCCTTAGGGGAAGAGTGACCATAATATGGTAGAATTTTTCAGTCAGGTGGAAAGTGACACGGTTAAATCTGAACCTAGGGTCCTGTACATATAGAAAACCAACTTTGATGGTCCTGATTCAAGCATTAGCTAGGACAAGCTGGCAAAGGATACAAGAGGGTTGATGGTGGATAGGTAATGATGGAAATTTAAAGAATACATAGATAACCTTCAACAATTCTACATCCCTGCATCCAAGGAGCAGGAGGATCGACGGTTCTGGCATAAGCCCTTCTTCAGGAAGGAGGAGGGTGTGCCAAGCAGGCTAAGGTAAGAGGTAGGGAGGAGGGACTTGGGGGAGGAGCGTTGGGAATGCGATTGTTGGAAAGAGGTTAAGGTGAGGGTGATAGGCCTGAGAGGGGGTATGGGCGGAGAGGTCAGGAAGAAGATTGCAGGTCAAGAAGGCAGTGCTGAGTCTGAGGGTTGGGACTGAGATAAGGTAGTGGGGACGGGAAATGAGAAAGCTGGAGAAATATGCATTCATCCCTTGTGGTTGGAGGGTTCCTAGGTGGAAGATGAGGCACTCTTCCTCCAGGCATCGTGTTGCCATGGTCTGGCGATGGAGAAGGCCAAGGACCTGCATGTCCTTGGCAGAGTGGGAGGGGAAGTTAAAGTGTTCAGCCACGGTGCATTTCGGTTGGTTTGTGCGGGTGTCCCAGAGGTGTTCTCTGAAACATTCCGCAAGTAGGTGGCCTGTCTCACCAATGTAGAGGAGACCACATTGGGTGCAGGGGATGCAGAAAATGGTGTGTGTGGCGGTGCAGGTGAATTTGTGACGGATATGGAAGGATCCCTTGGGGCCTTGGAGGGAAGTGAGTGGGGAGGTGTGGGCACAAGTTTTGCATTTCTTGCAGTTGCAGGGGAAGGTGCTGGGAGTGGAGGTTGGGTTGGTGGGGGGTGAGTACCTGACGAGGGAGTTATGGAGGGAGTGGTTTTTCCAGAATGCTGATAGGGGTGGGGAGGGAAATATATCCTTGGTGGTGGGGTCTGTTTGGAGGTGGTGTCATTTCTGCCACCTCCAACCAGATCTTTTGTCATTTCTGCCACCTCCAAACAGACCTCCTCTACAATGGGGAGACAGGACGCCTATTTGTGGAGCGTTTCAGAGAACACCTCTGGGTCACCCGCAACAACCAATCCAACCGCCCCTTGGCTGAACACTTTAACTCCCCCTCCCACTCTGCCAAAGACATACAGGTCCTTGGCGTTCTCCATCGCCAGACCATAGCAGCACGATGCCCGGAGGAAGAGCACCTCATCTTCTGCCTAGGAACCCTCCAACCACAAGGGATGAATGCAGATTTCTCCAGCTTTCTCATTTCCCCTCTCCCCACCTTATCTCAGTCCCAATCCAACGGACTCAGTACCACCTTCTTGAACTGTAATCTTCTTCCTGACCTCTCCGCCCACACCCCCTCTCCGGCCAATCACCCTCACCTTAACCTCCTTCCACCTATTGCATTCCCAACGCCCCTCCCCAAAGTCCTTCCTCCCTACCTTTTATCTTAGCCTGCTTGGCACACCCTCCTCTTTACTGAAGAAGGGCTTATGCCAGAAACGTCGATCCTCCTGCTCCTTGGATGCTGCCTGACCTGCTGTGCTTTTCCAGCAATAGATTTTTCAGCTCTGTTCTCCAGCAACTGAAATCCTCACTTTTTCCTAATTCTACATCCCTGTCTGGCTTAAAACCAGAATAGGGAAGGGAACTCATCCATGACTGATCAGGGAAATCAGGGATAGTGTTAAAGCCAAAGACGAGGCACGTAAATTGGCCAGAAAAAATAGGAATCCTGAGGAATGGGAGAAATTTGAAATTCAGCAGAGGATTTAATTTGGCTGGGGAAATTAGAATATGAAAGGAAGCTTGAGGAAAACATAAAAAAAGACTGCAGAATCTTAAGTGGTTATTTGAGGGGAAAAGGACTGGTCAAGACAATAGACAATAGATGCAGGAGTAGGCCATTCTGCCCTTCGAGCCTGCACCACCATTCAATATGATCATGGCTGATCATCCTTAATCAGTATCCCGTTCCTGCCTTACCTCCATAACCCTTGATCCCACTATCCTTGAGAGCTCTATCCAACTCTTTCATAAATGAATCCAGAGACCGAGCCTCCACTGCTCTCTGGGGTAGAGCATTCCACACAGCCACCACTTTCTGGGTGAAGAAGTTTCTCCTCATGTCTGTCCTAAATGGTCTACCCCATATTTTTAAGCTGTGTCCTCTGGTTCGGCACTCACCCATCAGCAGAAACATGTTTCCTGCCTCCAGAGTGTCCAACCCTTTCATAATCTTATATGTATCAATCAGATCCCCTCTCAGTCTTCCAAACTCAAGAGTATACAAGCCCAGTCGCTCCAGTCTTTCAGCGTAAGGTAGTCCCGCCATTCCAGGAATTGACCTCGTTAACATACGCTGCAGTCCCTCAATAGCCAGAATGTCTTTCCTCAAATTTGGAGACCAGAACTGCACAGAGTACTCCAGGTGTGGTCTCACCAGGGCCCTGTATAGCTGCAGAAGAACCTCTTTGCGTCTATACTCAATCCCTCTTGTTAAGAAGGCCAGCATGCTAATAGCCTTCTTCACTACCTGCTGCACCTGCATGCATACCTTCATTGACTGGTGTACAAGAACACCCAGATCTCTCTGTACTGCCCCTTTACCTAAATTGATTCCATTTAGGTAGTAATCTGCCTTCCTGTACTTGCCACCAAAGTGGATAACCATATATTTATCCACATTAAACTGCATTTGCCATGCATCTGACCACTCACCTAACCTGTCCAGGTTACCCTGAAATCTCCTAACATACTCATCACATTTCACCCTGCCACCCAGTTTAGTATCATCAGCAAATTTGCTATTGTTATTACTAATACCATCTTCTATATCATTAACATAATTGTAAAAAGCTGCAGTCCTAGCACTGATCCCTGCGGTACCCCGCTGGTCACTGCCTGCCAGTCTGAAATGGAGCCGTTTATCACTACATTTTGTTTCCTATCAGCCAACCAACTTTCAATCCAAGTTACTACCTTGCCCCCAATACCATGCGCCCTACTTTTGTTCACTAACGTCCTATGTGGGACTTTATCAAAAGCGTTCTGAAAGTCCAGGTACACTACATCTACTGGATCTTCCTCGTCCATCTTCAGGGTTACATCCTCAAAAACATATAGATAGATCACTTGCAGTTAGAATCAAGTGAAATCATAATGGACAGCAAAGATATGGCAGAGCAGTTGAAATAATAATTTGCATCTGTCATCACTAAGGATGTTGCAACAAAACTTCAGGAAATTTTAGTTGACAGAGGGTCAAATATGAAGGTGGAACTGAAGGAAATCCTTTTTAGTCAAGAAATGGTAATAGGGAAATTGATGAGATTAAAACCCAATAAATCCCCAGGTCCTGATGCTCGGCATCTCAGAGTACTTACCGAAATGGTACTAGATATAGTTTATGAGTGGGTGACAGGGTCTGCTGCAAGGAAGATGCTAAAAGGCGACAGGGTGAATGGACAGACTGACTGAGTAGGGAAATACTTGGCAAATATAATGTGGATAAATGTGAGGTTATCGACTTTGGTCACAAAAACAGGATTATTATCTGAATGGTGGCTGTTTAAGAAAAGGTGAGATTTAACAAAACCTAAATGTTATGCTGGAACTGTCACTGAAGGATGGTATGCAGGCGTAGTGGGGAATAGGAAAACTAATGGTATGCTGGACTTCATAGCAAGCAGATTTGAGTATTCGTGAAATGATATTTCTCTGCAAATATTTAGAAGGCATTAGTAAGGCTACACCTTGAGTATTGTGTGTAGTTTTGGTCTCCTAGTTTGAGAAAGAACATGCTTGATATTGAACGAGTCCAGTGAAGGGTCAGCAGACTGATTCCCATGATGTCAGGACTGACATGAAGAAAGAATAGATTCATTGGGCTCGTCTCTCTGGAATTTAGAATGATAAGGGGGAAATCTCATAGAAACGTATAACACCCATAAGGGTCTGGAAAGGCTTAATGCAGGAAGAATTTTTCCAGTGTTGTGGAAGTCCAGAACTAAGGGTCACAGTCTAAGAATAATGGGTAAGCCATTCAGGACAGAGATGAGGAAGAATTTCTTCACTCAGAGAGAGTGGTCAACTGTGAAATTCTCTCCCACTCCCAAAGCTGTTGTAGCCAGTTCAGTTGATCTATTCAAGAGGGAAGGGGACAGATCCCTCGTGGTTAAACAGATCAAGAAGTTATGGACAGAAAGTGGGAATTGGATAGTGAGATTGCATTATCAGCCCTGACGAAACTGAATGCTGGAGCAAGTTCGAAGGGCCAAATGGCCTACTCAAGCACCTACTTCATAAGTTTCTATGTTACAACAAAGTCATTGAGAAAATAGTCCTTCAGTCCGATTAGTCTGCACCAGTCAGAAACAGCTACCTAACTCTTTTCATCTTATTTTCTATCATTTGGTCCAAAACCGTGTTCCTTAGCATTGCAAATGCATATTAAATATTTATTCAATGTTATGAGGGTTTCTAAAACTGTCACCCTTTTAGTCAGTGAATTCTAGATTCTGACAGTCTTTGGGTAAAAAAAAACGTTTTCCTTCAACTTTCTGCCCCCGATCTTAACTCTATGCTGCCTGCACATTGATCAATAAGAAATGGTCATTCGCACCTGCCTGACCTATGGTCCTCATAGTTATATCTGTGTCAATTTCCCCTGCTCTAAGGTAAGCAACCACCGTCTATTCAATCTTTCTTGGGGCTAGACCTGAATCCTGTAGAGTTTCGAAGAGTCAGGGGTGAGCTAAAATTAAATCCTGAGGGCACTTGAACAGGTGGATGTTGAAAGGATGTGGGAAAATCTAAAACGAGGGTCATTGTTTGAAAATAACTGGTATAAATTTAAAACACAGATGAGGAACTGTTTTTGTTGTTCCTCTGAGAATTGTGAATCTTTTGAATTTCCTTCTTCAAAAAGGGATGGGTGCAGAACTGTTAAGTACTTTTAAGGCTGATGTAGTTGCAGAATGACTGGACGCCTGTAAGATTATCAGGGGTATACATTAATGTAGAGCTGTGCTGAAATTATATCAGCAATGACCTTATTGGATAGTGAAGCAGGTGCGAAGGGAAGAGTGACCCTTTGTTTTACTTGTTCATATGTGCATTTGCCTGCATATTTGTATTTACGTGGAGATTTACAGGTTGCTGAGAGAATGCTGGAGAACCTCAACAGAGCTGGCAGCATCTGTGGCTAGAGAAACAGAGTTAGCATTTTGAATTGGTACTCAATTATGAATGAGAGTCATTCAAGACTCTAACCATTAATTTCTCTCCACAAAATCTCCCATACCTGTTGAGTTACTCCAATGTTTTCGGTGTTTGTTTCAATTTTCCAGCATTTGCTGCATTTCAGCTGTCTTATATTACGTTACTGACTACTGTCCGGACTTGTGTGTCAAATAACTGATGGACT
This sequence comes from Chiloscyllium punctatum, assembly GCF_047496795.1. Taxonomy (NCBI): domain Eukaryota; kingdom Metazoa; phylum Chordata; class Chondrichthyes; order Orectolobiformes; family Hemiscylliidae; genus Chiloscyllium; species Chiloscyllium punctatum. Next base: position 19,950,646 of record NC_092766.1, read on the forward strand.
GACATTGGGAAAACAGGTGGGTAACTTGATGCAGACATCTGAACCTTTGACCCGCCATTATAGCTTCAGTGCTTCTTGGTTAGGTTATCTCTGACCAACGGTGTTGCACAGGATGTTTTACTGGAGAATTCAACGATGATACTGCCGTTGGACCTGTTGGGGAGATTGTTAGGTTTTATCTTGAATCAAAATGGCCTTAACTCAGCACATGCACAGCAGAAATCTTACATGCAGTTATCAACTTGGATATTCTAAATTTATTGCATGTGGACATAACACTTTGAGTATTTCACAAGTTGGAGCACTAATCAGGAAATCATGCAGCGATAACCTGATTTTGAAATACAGTTAACCAGAGAGACCTGTTAAAAAAGAGAGGATTTAAGGAATTGTTAGAAGGGCTGAGCATCTTATGCAGTCATTCGAATACACCACGAGATGCAGTAACATTTAGAAATCTCATTATTTTCTAAAAACTAAACTCGAATACCTTTGCATTCATTCTGATATATTATTTATTTATTTATCTTCCTCACAGTTAATATAGTGACGATCATCATCCTGTTTAACGAGAAATGTGGCTTATCAAAATGTATCACCCGTTACCTGATGGCAATGGCAATGGCAGATCTACTGGTCGTTATCTTGGATTTGATTCTGAGGCACATACCAATTGTTTATGAGGAACAGTTCTATTTTCTGAATTCTCTTCCTATCTGCAATATCCACGCTGTGCTACTTTATGCAGTGACTGACTGTTCTGTCTGGTTCACCGTTACTTTTACCTTTGATCGATTTGTTGCCATTTGTTGCCAGAAGATGAAAAGTAAATATTGCACAGACAAAACAGCGACTGTAGTTCTGGGGCTAGTGACTCTGTTGAGCAGTTTAAAGAACATCATCTGGTATTTCATGTTAACGGGTGGGTATCGGCTGAAGAACATACCTTGGTTTTGTAAATATACAAACTATGTTTATTATTCTCCAGTGTGGATGACAGTTGAATTCTTGCATAATATTCTTACTCCATGTGTCCCATTTGGTTTAATACTTTTATTCAATGTTTTCACTGTCAGAAACATTCTAGTGACCAGCAGAGCCCGCAGAAGACTTCGAGCTCGAAGCAGTAGGGAGAACACCCGAGACACAGAGATGGACAGTCGAAGAAAATCTGTAATTTTACTATTTTTTATCTCAGCCAATTTCATCCTCCTGTGGTCAATGTTAATGGTTTATTCGCTTTGGATCCGGATGTGGCATTTTGGATATAAAGACATAATTCTCAACATGTTTGTAATGGAATTGGGCTTTATGATGCAACTCCTAAGTTGCTGCACAAATACTGCAATTTACTCTGTGACTCAGACTAAGTTTAGAGAGCAGCTGAAAAATATGCTGAAATATCCATTTATTCAAATATACCAACTAATAAAACAACTTTATTAATCAATGATGTAGCATGTTCACAGGCAACACAACTACACATCCATAGGCAATATTAGGTGGAAGGGCACCGTCCCATTCTCCCAGTTTCACATTCATTATCTAATTTCTTCAGACAGCATTACCATTCACAATGGGGCCTAATAAATGATAGAGAGTGAAGGAGAGAGAGAGGGAGAGAGAGAGAGAGAGAGAGAGAACCAGAGAGAAGGAAGCCAATGGAGAGTGAGACGGAAAGAGAACGGGAGAGGGAAAAAAATGATAAGAAAGTGTAAGAGAGTTGGGTTGAAAACAGAAAAAGGCAGAAATACAAGGTAACAAACAGAAAAACAGAAGGAGATGCGAGAAAGATATAGATATAGGTTATTTATATGGTGTGAGAGCAAGAAATATAAAGAGGATTATCGAAGTGGTGAGGGAGAGATGGAGAGAGAGAGGAAGAAGTCATCCAGTTAGGACAAGACATGGTGGGATTGAGGAGGTTATACATGCCCATTCCACTTCGTTCAGCTCTCCTTCATCAGGTCAAATATCTGGTGGGCAACTCACGTGGGACTCAGTTATGCCTGTCACTTTGCACAGTTCATATAATATTGTCACACATAGTTCATCTTTCCTAATGCAGATAGGCATTCAGGAAAAGGGTTGCTTCAGCATGCCTGGTCCTCAGAGGGGATGAATGTGTACGATCAAAAGTGGGATTGAGATGCAAACACTGATCATACTCTTACACATATAAACATACAGACCGACAGAAACATGTGGATACTTCCAGGTGAAGCAATGATTTACTTTTGTTTCCTTTAATCCAGTCCACTGTATTCGTTGTTCACAAAGGTCTCCTTTCCATTATGGAGATGGAATATAGACTAGCTGGACACTTCGAAGAATACCTACTTTCTACCTTGAAAAATGATGCAGAACTTGAGGTCGCCTGCCACTGTCTTCCCACAAGAATATTTCTGATGACAGGCTGCTGCAGGGTTCGTATGACCTCTAACACAAGAACAGCACCATATTTTCTGTTTGGGTACCCTGCATCTTCCTTGATATGTTAACCTTGCTTTCCTCTCACAAATGATGCCAGATCTGCTGAGTTTCACCAGAAAGTACTGTTTCTGATACAGATGCTCACTTCCACTCATTCCACTTAGTGAAGGGGACAATGGCTGCCAGAAAACAAAGGCCTATCTTCACTGAACTGTTAATCCAGAAATCGATGGGATGTTCTGGGGGCCCAAGTTGGAATCTTGCTAAGGCCGATGTTGGAATTGGAATTCAATTTTTTTTTAAAATCTGGGATTGAGAATTTAATGATAGCAATGAATCAATTGTTGATTGTTGTAAAAAAGTCAATCTAATTAACACATGTTCTTTAGGGAAGAAAATTGAAATTCTTACCCATCCTTAGCCCCTGCCAGCCACCACTCCACTCCTCCATCTATTTCTTTGATATGTGCAACTGCCTGCAGTGTCAATGTGTCTGCAATTGCCAAAAGGCCTGAGTTTTTATTGTTCTGTTCTTTGATCTATTCTGTGGTCAAACTGAACTGTTAATAATGTGAAAAAAAAACCTGCCTCTCCACAAGGGAATTCAAGGCAAGCAATTGAAACAGGTTCTAATTCTGATCGAGTAATACCACTGCCAGGGAACATTGGGGGTCACTCTGATAAACGGAAAACCTTACAGTCAATCCATCTGTCTTTACTAATGTGAACTCTGATCTGCAAGCCATTAAATCTGAACCATGGAAATGAACTGAACCATGGTAGAATGGAAGTTTGAAAGCAATGAATCAGCCACAAATGATTTGATTTTGACTCCAAATATTGCAATTTCAATCTGCCACCTTAGTAAATCAAGATTCATAGAGTCGTGGAGTTAGAAAGTACAGAAACAAACTATTTGCTCAAGTTGTCTGCAGCAACAAGATAACCTGGATTAATCTAGCATCATTTGCCAGCATTGGCCTATATCTGTTGGAACCCTTCCCATTAAAATACCCATCGAGATGCTTTCTAAATATTTTAATTGCAGCCGACTCCATCACCTCCTCTGGCAACATGATTCATACATGCACCACCCTCTAATAGATACCAGTTGCCCCTCAGGTGCGTTTTAATTCTATTATGATGATGCCACTCCTTTAACAAGCATGGTTTGTGCTTGTTTTTTTTTCTTCAGGAGGTCGTAAAAACCCAGTCTCCTTGATACCTGCGTTGATCTAATTCGGGAAGCTTTAAGTTGAAAAGAGAAACACTTGTACAATGAAAGGGGATTGGCCAGTTCTCCCAGCTCAATCTTTCCCTGCTTCGGTTTGGTTTGGTTTGGATTTTTGCAGTCTGGCTGTTGGGAGCAAGCAGTCAGTCAGTTTTGCGGCTGCTGGTCAAAGAAACAGGTGGAAGAAGGTGTTCCATGCTGAATCTCTCTGCTATCTCTCGCTCTCTCCTGTTAGAACCTGTGTTTGATTTTTCCTTCTTTGCTAAGGGGTGCTTACAATGATTGCTGCAATTAGTTGGAACAGATCATTAATTTGGGGTAATCTGTTGGGATTTTGGATAGGTAAACTTATTCTACGTTCAGCTTTCATTTTGTTTGTGTTTCACTCACATTCTGTTTTCTTTACAAGGAAGTGCTTGGGTCAGCTGTATTACTCCTTCAATATCCACTGTACACCTGTTTAAAATAACTAGCAAAGTTAGGACCCGGACTACTTTCTTGAACTGCTTTTAGAGGATCTGGCTTGATCCATAAAAAAGATTTGCCTCGCTTTGTGGGATTTGTTCGCTTGTCCCAATTTAGGATTAGGGTTGCTGGATTTGAAGGCAGCGAGTTCATGTCTATTGTTCCGGTTGTTGAATTCAGTTGTCTTAAACAGTGTTTTGCACAACAATGGATCTTTCAGTCACCGAGACTTTTCTGGGCTTGAAAGAAGCGATGTTGAGCATTTTAGAAAAGGTGAAGAAAGCCAAGGTGCAGGAATTAGCACACAATCTGGAGTTGGAGCTGTCTCTTTCTGCGAGGAAAGGAGGTAATTGCAGTAATAGCGCAGCATTAAAATTTGTTGGAAACGCCATCAGAATCTTCAGAGATGGCTAAAATTGAATTGAAAATGAAGCAGCTTGAGTTACAGGCAAGGAAAGAGCAACAGAAATGAATTCAAATGAAAAGCAAAATAAAGAGAGAGGAGTGAGAAAGACAGAGAAAGAGAGAAAGAGAAAAGGCAGAGTGGAAAGGAAGAAAGAGCAGGAGCTGGAATTTCGGAATTTGGCATTTTGACAGGAAGGTTAGCTTAAAAGGATGAGATAAAGGCTAAAGGTAAACTTCGTCAGGAAGAGAATAAGCAAACTCATGGCAGCCAAAGGCCTGGTGAGGATCTGTTAAAATATATTCATACATTGTCTAATTTTGATGAGAAGGATGCAGAAGTCTTTTTGTCTCATTTGAAAAGGTCATGAATAAAATGGATTTGCCCGTTACCATGTGCAGTTTGTTGGTGCAAACAAACGTTGTAGGTAAATCTAGTAGGTATTTGCATCTCTATCAGAAGAGGTATCTGGGCGGTATGAGGGGTCGAAGAAATCCATCTTAAGTACGCATGAAATTGTTCCAGAAAAATACAGAAAACGTTTCAGGAATCTAAGGAGGGACCTGGTCAAACCTACATTGAGTTTCAAAGGATCAAACAAAGTTATTTTGAAAGGTGTATAAAGGCATTAAAAATAGAGCAAGCGTGTGACTCTCTTCCAGATAAATTTCTTTTGGAGGAGTTCAAAAAAATCACTTTGTGACGTCCTGAGAAGTCATGTGGAAGAGCAGAGTTTAACCAGCAAGATTAGCAGCTAAAATGGCTGATGATTAAGAGTTGGTCCATCAATTTTGGTAAGGCATTTGATAAGGTTTCCTATGGCAAGCTGTTGCACAAAATACAGTGGCATGGGATTGAGGGTGATTTAGCAAGTTGGATCAGAAATTGATTAGCTGAAAGGAGACAGAGGGTGGTGGTTGATGGGAACTATTCATCCTGGACTTCTCTTATTAGTGGTGTACCACAAGGATCTGTTTTGGGTCCAGTGCTGTTTGTCATTTTTATAAATGACCTGGATGAGGGCATAGAAGGATAGTTTCGTAAATTTGTGAATGACACCAAGGAAGATACAGTTGTGGTTAGTGCTGAAAGATGTTATAGGTTACAGAGCGACATAGATGAGCTGCAGAGCTGGGTTGAGTGGTGGAAAGTAGAATTTAATGCGGAAAACTGTGAGCTGATTCACTTTGGAAGGAATAATGGTAAGATTTGTGGTAGTGTAGATGTGCAGAGAGATCAAGTACATAGATCCTTGAAAGTTGCCACCCAGGTTGATAGGGTTGTAAAGACCACATATGGTGTGTTCGCTTTTACTTGTAGAAGGGTTGAGTTTCAAAACCATGAGGTCATGCTGCAGCTGTACAAAGCTCTGGTGCGACTTCACTTGGAGTATTGCAAACATTTCTAGTCACTGCATTATAGGAAGGATGTGGCAGGTTTGGAAAAGGTTCAGAGGAGATTTACTGGAATGTTGCTTGGTATAGAGGGAAGGTCTTTTGAAGAAAGGTTGAGGACCTGAGGCTGTTTTCATGAGAGAGAAGAAGGTTGAGAGGTGACTTGATTGAGACATATAAGATAATCAGAAGGCGAGATAGTTTGGACAGTGGGAGCCTTTTTTTCCTTGGATGGCTAGCACGAGGGACATAGCTTTAAATTGAGGGGTGATAGATATACGACTGATGTCAGATATAGTTTGTTTACTCAGAGAGTAGTAGAGGTATGGAACGCACTGCCTGCAATAGTAGTACACTCGCCAACTTTAAGAGCATTTAAATAGCCATTGGATAGTCATATGGACGAGAATGGAATAATATAAGTTAGATGGGCTTGAGATTGGTTTCACAGGTTGGCGCAACATCGAGGGCTACAGTGCCTATACTGCACTCTAAATGTTCTATTTTCTATGTTCTATAAATCAAAGTTTGGCTTCCAGAATCAATTTCTATCCATGACGAAATTTGGAAAATGATAAGTCCTCACGTGGAAAATGAAAGATAGATGTTGGTGAAGATCAGAAGGATAACTTACAACAAGTTAAAAAGGAAACCATTGCAGTGGAAAGAGAAGTTTAAAAAGTTCCAGTGTTGTCACAATAATAAAGTAGGCCACATGAAATCACAGTGTTGGTGGGTTAGGAAAATCAATCGGAAGGTAGGTGTGGAAAACACAATAAGCCCATGAGTTTTATTGGAATGGCAACTGAAAGCACAGTGGAGGTTAAAAAGCTACACCAGAATGTTCAATCTGGCCAGAGGTTGGTTGAGGAGGAAGTGCTAGATCTTCTTAAACCATATACCTGTGAAGATAAAGTTCACTCTGATAGGCCAACAGCAGCAGGTAAAGATGTTACAATATTGTGAGATGCACTATCCCCTCAATCTTTTATGTTTAAAGGTGAGGAAACATGTACATAGAAGGTGCCATTATCAGAAAAGATCCTATTATTGAGAATTCACGGTGTGACAAGGAGTGTTCAGTTGCATAGATTGAGGTTACAGTGTCTAGTGAAGAATGGAGAATTCGCAGTAGGTATATCGGTGAAACTCTCAGCTCCAGGAATACAATTTGTTCTTGTTAATGATATAGCTGGTTCAAAGATACAAGTGCAGCCTACTGTGGTTGAAAAGCCAGTGGAAACGCAGGCAACTGAACAATTGCAAGACACATAACCTTGGACTTTTCTGCACTGTGTGGTAACGAGGTTACAAAGTCACCAGTAGACATCAAAGAGTACAGATAAGAAGGTTAAAGTGGAATTAGCTGAGTTTGATCAGATGGTTCAAAAACCCTGGAGCAGAGAAAGTACAACGTAGATAAATTTAACTCAGGTGAATTAACTGAGTTACAGCAGAAAGATGAAAATTTAAAGCGATTGTATGAAAAGGTATAAACGGAAAAAGAATCCAAATGTGTCACTGGAACGCTACTATCTTAAAAAATGATGTCTTAATGAGGAAACGGAGACCATTACATACTCCAGCAGATGAGAAATCAGTAGACGTTCATCAAGTCATATTGCCAGTGGGTGAGAGAATGGATGTCCCGTGAGTATTGCATGAGCTAACAGGAAAGAGTCATTTAGTGTTAAGAAAAACACGAACTAAAATAGAAAAGCATTTTTACTGGCCAAGAATGCACAAGGATGTTGTTGTATTTCGTCACAACTATGTCAGATATTTTGGCAATTACATGCAGTAATAAAACCCGCACTTTTAATACCTGTTTAGGAAACCCTTGCAATAGTTTTAATTAATTGTGTAGGACAGTTACCTTTTTTTTAAAGTGGGAATCAGCATCTGTTAAAAATAATGGATGTGTCCATTAGATTGCCAGACGCCATTCTGTTACGCAATGAAACAGCTAAAAGAACTGTCGAGAAGTTAATCAATCTTTTCACTAGATACGGACCACCCACAGCCATAGACTGAGATCGAGAGGCAAACTTTAGATTAAAATTATTCAAGGAAGTTACGGGCAGTTTAGGAATAAAACAATTCACATCTCCAGCGTACCATGCAAAGTCACAGGGAGTGCTAGAAAGTTGGCATCAGAGATCAAAGATCATGTTGTGGGCTTGCAGTAAAGACTATCCAGATGATTAAAATAAGGAAATTCTGTCTGTACTCGTGCGACTAGAGATGCACTGAATGAATCGACCAAATTCAGTCCATTTGAATTAGTTTGGGGGCATAAAGTGAGAGGACCATGAAAATTGATTAAGGAGAAATTGGCAAGTCATAATTTATATAGCACGTATTTGGCCTATGTGTCTATTTTTCGGGAACGTTTAAGTAGAATGTGGGACTTGGCTGGACAGCGTTTCAGAAATTGGATCAAACATTGGCTAGCTGAAGTAAGACAGTGGGTGGTGGTTAATGGGAAATATTCATCATGGAGTTCAGTTCCTAGTGGTATACCACAAGGATATGTTTTGGGTCCACTGCTGATTGTCATTTTTTCAATGACCTGAATGAGGACATAGAAGGATGAGTTAGTAAATTTGCAGATGACACTGAGATCGGTAGAGTTGCGAATAGTGACGAAGGCTGTTGTAGATTACAGAGAGACATAGATAAGCTGCAGAGCTGAGCTGAGAGGTGGCAAATGGAGTTTAGTGTGGAAATGCGTGAGGTGCTTCACTTTGGAAAGACTAACATGACTAAAGAGTATTGGGCTAATGGTAAGATTCTTGGTAATGTAGATGAACAGATAGATCTCGGTGTCCATGCACATAGATCCTTGAAAGTTGCCACTCAGGTTGACCGGGTTGTTAAGAAGGTGTGTTAGCTTTTATTGGTAGAGGGATTGAATTTCGGAGCCATCAGGTCATGCTGCAGCTGTACAAACCTCTGGTCCGGCCGCGCTTGGAGTATTGTGTACAGTTCTGGTCATCGCATTATAGGAAGAATGTGGAAGCTTTGGAAAGGGTTCAGAGGAGATTTACCAGGATGTTGCCTGGTGTGGAGGGAAGGTCGTAATCGGTAAGACTGAGGGACTTGAGGCTGTTTTTATTAGAGAGAAGAAGGTTGAGAGGTGTCTTAATTAAGACGTATAATATAATCAGAGGGTTAGATAATTTGGACAGTGAGACCATTTTTCCTTGGATAGCGATGGCTGCAATGAGGGGACATAGCTTTAAATTGAGGGTTGATAGATATAGGACAGATGTGAGAGGTAGTTTCTTTACTCAGAGAGTAAAAAGGGGCATGGAACTCACTGCCTGCAACTGTTGTCGACTCTCCAACATTTAAATGGTCATTGGATAGGCAGGTGGACGAGAATGAAACAGTGTAGGGTAGATGGGCTTCAGATTGGTTTCACAGGTCGGTTCAACATCGAGAGCTGAAGGGCATGTATTGTGCTGTGATGTTCCAGTGTTGTAATTTCAATCAAACAGCGTTCAATCAAACAGAAAGCAGACAAGAAATCAAAAACTCACAGTTTTGCTGAAGAGGAAAAGGTGTTAGTGTTAGTTCCAGTGATGGGTGCACCTTTAAATGCAAAGTTTAGTGAGCCTTATAAAGTCGAAAGGAAATTGAGTGAGGTGAACCATATAATAAGGACTCCAGGAAGAAAGAAATCTCATAAAGTGTATCATGTGAACTTGCACAAAATGTATTTTGAATGGAAGGAAAGCCAAAGGAGATTGTGTCATTGGTTACATCGCAGAGTGAAGAACCAAGTTCTGAGAACTCTGAATTGGACATTTCTCAAATTAAATTGGACAATGAGGAAGTTGTCAAAAAATGGGATAAAGTTTTGAGTTTCCTTCCAGAGGAAAATCAAAATGACCTGAAAGAGTTATTACTATTGCATGGGGAAATAAATCTAAATAAACTGAGGATGTTGCTTAATCGGAACAGCATTTCCTATATCTACATAATGCTATTTATGCATTATGTAGATATAGGAAATGCTGTTCCGATTAAGCAACATCCTTATAGACATAACTCTCTAAAGTTGGCAATTGTTCAAAAGGAGTTTGAACTCACGTGCCAAGACGACATAGTTGATGTGAGTTATAGTGACTGGAGCTCAGGCACAGTGGTGGTGCCAAAACCAGATGGTACCCAATGGTTATGTGTGGACTATAGCAAAGTCAGTGAAGTTATAAGGACAGATGCATTTCTGATTCTGTGTTTGAAAGATTGTCTTAAATAGGTGGGACGAGCAAACTTTATTTCTCAGTTGGAAATGCTCAAAGGATACTGGCAGGTACCTTTGACGGAAGGGCGAAGGCAATTTCGGCTTTCATAAAGATGTATTGAATGGACTGTGTCAGTTTAAAGTCATGTTGCTGTCATGAAAAATTCGCCCGCCACATTTCAGAGGCAAAGCAATAAGGCAATTCCCGAAGTTGCGAAAAGTGTAGTTTATTTTGGTGACCTGGTGATTTTTATTCACACATGGAAGGAACATTTGTAACTGTTATGAAGATGTGGGTGCACTGTGCTTTTAAGAAAGTTAAAACTTGGCAGTACGACCTGGCAGCACCAAGTTTTCTCAACAAAATACAACATAACATGTGCTCAAGAAGTAGTGCAGCTGGTTGTCTGGAGACAAAAACATATTCGAATTAGGCCAATCAGTTTAAATACCAAATTCCAATCAAGTTTGAATTTAGTATATTGACAATCTTAAAAGTCAATGAAACACTCCCATGTTTGGGTATACAGACTAGGGGAAATTGAACAATTAGGAGCAGAACTGCCACGCCACTAGCATGTAGAGACTGCCCGAAAAATAGCTCTCTTAAAGGTACTGTGAAGAATACTCCCTAAAATGAAGAAAAGAAGACACAAGACATCCCAATAGAAGATTTGACATCTTGCTGGTTTTGAAAACCTGAATTTTCAATAAACCTTAATCTAGGTTTTATATTGGACTAGTATTATAATAGGGAAGATAAAAGATAGTTTGAGGAAGGAGTCGTAAATAGTTGTTAGTTAATTATTCCCAGTTATACCTTAAGAAATACAATGTATTTATTTTTATTTTAAGTAGTTCTCGGCCTCTTGACTTTTCACAGATTACTGCATGGGATAAATCATTTCTGTGTTGCTGGTGAAAATTAAGCAGGATGGTTTACTCCATGTCGTAATGTTCTGGGGTCTCGTCGTCGGGATTTGAACTGGTTTAGGCAGGTTTGAATAGACTTGGAGGTACGAAAAATCTCAGCAGACTACAACACTTGCAGGTTCGTCTCCTAGATCTCTAAATGAAACACAAATGAGGCAATTATTTATATTTCGGTGAATTGTGGTTGACTAAATTAAAAGTGAGAGAAATGGCTCTTAAAATTTCTAAAGAGATTGTGGGAGTTGAAGATTATTCTCAAATCTGCCAAAGAGGTTTAAAAAGATAGAAAAAGGCCATACTTTTGGAGTTAGCAAATCAGTTATACTTGAGTTTAACCAAGGACAAAAGTAAAGCTGACATTGTAAGGGAGTTAACTCAAACACTTTGGTGTGTAAGAGAAACAGACAACTACAGTACAGGTAGAAAAACCTAAATTACAATTGAGGAAAATGGATTTAGACGATAAACGGAGGGAGACAGAGGAAAGCGAGAGTGAGAGGGAAAGAGAGAGAAGAGAGAGGGAAAAGAGAGAGAAAAGGTTCTTAGCTGAGCAAAGAGTGAGAGAGAAGTAAGCGAGAGAGAAAGAGAGAGAAAGAGTAAAAAGAAAGAGAAAAGGTTCTTAGCTGAACAAAAAGAGAGAGAATTTGAACTTGAGAAGTTCCGACTGAGTCAGCAAAGCCAAGTTAACAGAATAGTGATTAAAGGAGTGATACAAACAAGGAGTGATACAAACACGTATATAACTTGTTTGATGAGAAAGATATTAAAATCTTCTTTATTTCGTTTGAAAAATTGGCAAGGCAGATTGAGTGGTCTGAAGATTTATGGTTAATGCTAATTCAGACTAACCTGAGAGGCAGAGCTAGTGAAGTATTTACCGCACTGTCAGTTGAGGGTCAAGCCATTATGAAGAGGTTAAACAAGCTATTTTAAGTGCTTTTGAATTGGTACCAGAAGCATATAGACAGTGGTTCAGAAATACAAAGGAGGAACTAGGTCAGACTTGTTGAATTTGAAAGAATTAAACATAGTAATTTTGATCGATAGGTGCATGCTTTGAAAATAGATAGGACCTTTGAGGCTGTCCGGGAGATTATTCTGCTGGAGGAGTTTAAAACTCCTCGTAGTCAACGAAGTAAAAGAGACCCCAAGAAGAGCCAGGGAGCTGCAGGAGAGGGCACAGCCTAGGCAGAGGCTGGGTATGGAGTTAGTACCTGATCTCTACAAAGAATTCACCTCTCTGGATAAAGTTTACTCAGCAAAAAGAGGGGGAGAAGGACAAGAAGTTATAATTTTGAAAGATGCAGAATCTAACCAGTCACTGAAAGAAAGGGATGAGCAAATATACAATCTTTCTGATCTGCTACCGGAGAGTGTGGTAATTTGTGGGATAGATGGACATACATTTATCGTTCCCTTATGTCAGATCAAGTTGGAATGCCAACTCAAGACTGGGGAAGTTACAGTGGAAGTGATTGACGGAATATCAATTCCAGGAATTCAGTTTGTTCTTGGGAATGATTTGGCAGGATCCAAGGTTTCGCCTCTTGTTGTGGCGAAACACAAGGAAGACCAAGAAACTGAGGAATTACAACAGAAATCTCCTGGTATTTTCCCAGACTGTGCCGTAACCAGATCCCACTAATATAAGTCTCGGCACGAAGTGAAAAGTAAAGAGAAAGATGAAGGAGTTGAGGTTCAGTTAACGGACACCCTGCTTCATGTAATGTTTCAGGAAAAAATAATGAACAGGCAGTGGGTCAGACAGAAGTATTTAGTCCTGAAAGACTAAGGGACTTGCAACAGCAAGACAAGATGATAAAAGATACATGTGTGGATGCGTACTCTTTAAAGGAGGCAGAAAATATTGCGGAGGGTTATTACCTGAAAGGTAATAATCTGAAATGGAGACCACGTCAGGTAAGGTTCAAAAACATTTTTATTGGCCTGGAATGCACAAGGATGTGGTTAAACTCTACCATCTGTGTCATACATGCCAAATGTTAGGTAAGCCACAGGCAGTACTAAAACCAGCTCCTTCGTTACAAATTCCATTCTTGAAGAAACTTTCATGCAGGTTGTAACTGATTATGTAGGTACCCTCCCGAGAACAAAAATTGGGAACTAGTACTTGTAACCATATTGAATGTGTCATCCAGATTTCCAAAGGCAATTTCGTTATGGGGTATCAAGGCAAAAAGGATAGTAGAAGAGTAGTAGCTTTCTTCACACTACTCAGAGAGATTCAGTCTGGCCAAATTTAACTACTAAGCTGTTTAAGGATGTTATGGATAGCTCAGGTGTACAACACTTCAAAATTCAGTGCGTATCATCCTGAATCCCAGGGAGCTTTAGAAACGTGGCATCAGACCTTGAAGACCATGTTGAGAGCATACTATCAGGATTACCTGAATGATTGGGATAAAGGTATCCAATTAATATTGTTTACCATTAGAGATGCCCCAAACGGACCAACTCAGTTCATTCCCTTCGAATTAATATTCAGGCATGGAGTGAGAAGCTCTTTGAAATTAATTAAACAAAAATTGACAGGAGCAAAGGTGAAGATCTCACACTTAGATTATGTATTGGAGGTGAGCAAGAGATTAAATCGAGTAGGTGAGTCAGCTAAACAGCACCTAAAGATGGCACAGCATATCATGAAGCAGTTGGCAGATAAAAGCTCTGAGACTCGGACGTTTTCCGGAGGGGATGACGTGTTAGTACAGTTACCAGTGATAAGAGATCCTTTCAAAGCCAGGTTTAGTGGTCCCTATCAAATTGAGAAAAAGTTGAGTCAGGTGAACTATCTCGCAAAGATGCCAGATAGAAAAGAAAGGTATCAGGTATGTCATGTGAATATGTTGAAACCGTATTATATTAGAGAGAAAAAAAAGGAGAAACAGGTGTTAGTTACTGCCGTGCAAGTCATAGAGGAGTGGGATAGGATTGTAAACTATGTGTCGCAGGAGCGTAGAACACATTTGAAAGAATTATTACTGTAGTATAAGGACATATGTAAGAATCAGATGGGGAGCACTAATGCTATTGTACATGAAGTCGACTTAGGGAGTACTGCTCTAATAAAACAACACCCCTATCGACATAATCCTTTCAAAATCAGACAGGTCCAGATGGAGGTGGAGCCATGCTTGGTGAGGACATCTTTCAATCAAGCCAGAGCGAGTGAAGTTCACAAATCATCTTAGTTCCCAAACCAGACAGGACTCAATAATTCTGCATGGATTCTCAGAAGGTCAACGCCATTACAAAATCAGACTTATGTCCATTTCCCAGAATGGAGGACTGAACTGAGAAAATTGTATAAGTTAGACTTAATGCGTGGTTACTGGAAGGTACTTTCATCAGCATCGACGAAAAAAAATTCTGCATTTGTAACCCCAAGTGGGCTATCAGTTTAAAGTGATGCTCTTTGATTAGATTGCCTATAGTGTGGAAACAGGCCATTTCAGCATAACAAGTCCACACCGACCCTTTGAAAAGCAACCTATCCTGACCCATTCACCCCTGACTAATGCACCTAACTCTATGGTAATTTAGCACCCAAAGATCTTTGGATTGCGGGAGGAAACCCACACAGACACGGAGAGAATGTGTAAAATTCCACACAGATAGTGGCCCAAGGTAGAAATCGAATTCAGGTCCCTGGCACTGTGAGGCAGCAGTGCTAACCACTGAGTCACTATGCAATTTTGGAACAAAGTGCTCACCCAGAACATTCCAACGACTCATGAACAGAATTGTGGCTAGGTTAACAAACTGCACAGTTTATTTGGATGATATAGTGATCTTCAGTAAGACCTGGAACGATGAATTGGTACATTTGGCAGAGCTTTTTGAACAACTATGAGAAGGAAAACTATTGATAAACTTAAATTAAACTGAATTCGGAAAAGCAGAAGTAATGTTCTTGGGACATAACATTGGTCATGGAAGGTTGGCCCCACGGAACACAAAGACAAAAGCCATCAAGGAATTTCCACAACCAACCTTGAAGAAAGAAGTGTTTCGATTTTTCGGACTCAGCAGATTCTATTGGAAGTTTGTTCCAAACATCAGCAGTATCGTGGCATCATTAACCAATTTGCTGAAGAAGAGCACAAAGTTTTGGTGGACAGAATAATGTTAGGAGGCATTCAACCATTTGAAATTAGCTGCACCAAATTTTTCAAAACCATTTCAAGATGCGAATGATGCTAGTGACATAGAAGCTGGAGCTGTACTCCTGCAGGAAGATGAGGATGGGATTCACCTGCCAGTTGGTTACTTTTCGAAGAAGGCCAACATCCACCAAAGGAAATACTCCATGATCGAAAAAAGAACTATTGAGTTTGGTACTGGCCTTACAACATTTTTATGTGCATGTCATGAACAATGTGTTGGAGTCAGTTCTGTACACTGATCACAATCCGCTTACGTGCTTAGAACGCTTTAAAGACAAGAATATGAGACTATTTCGTTGGAGAGTTTTAATGTAAAAATCGTATGTGTTGCAGGTCATAAGAAAGCAATCTCGGATGCGATATTACAGATTTAACTGACAATGCTCAGATGAGATTTCTATTTATTTAATGTTATATACACAGTTAAATGGGAATAATTTAAGGTGAACTTCGATTAAAGTTATTGGTATGTTTGGGTAATGTATTTAAAGAATAGAAAAAATGATGAAGCCATCTTTTCATTATGACAGTTCGTTTTTTCTTAAGGGGAGGTGTTATGAAGGTATAGACATGCACTGTACCTTTAAGAAAGTTAAGAGCTAGCAGAACTACCCGACACCCCCATGTGTTCTGAACAAATAGATTGTAATCTTTTCGTCTAGCAGCTAGTGTAGCTGGTTGCCTGGAGACAAAAACAAATTTGAATTAGGCCAATCAGTTTAAATTATACCTTGAAAGAATACCAAACTCCAGTCCAGTTTGATTTGATTATATTGAGAATATTAAAACCCAATTACACAATCCGATGCTTTGGGGTTATAAGATTGGTGAAAAAATCGAATAGTCTGGGGAGAATTGCCAAAGGACCAACCAGTGTAGGTTGCTAGTCAGAACTCTCTGAGAGGTACCTGTCTGGAGAAGGAGTTTGCACAGAGAAAAACATCAACACTCACCTGGAGAGCAAATTTACACAGGAAGATATAAAGAGAAGATTCGACCACTGGTTTTGAAATTTGAATTTTTCAGTAAATCTTAATCTTGGGGTTTCTTTTCATCAGAAGAGAAAATAAAAGATAGGTTAGAGGAAGGAGTTGTAAATGGTTGTTAGTTAATTATTGTCGGTTATACTTTAAGAAATCAAGTTGTTAATTTGCACTTTAAATAGTTCTTGGCTTATATTTTCACAGATTACTGCATGGATAAATCTTTTTCTTGTTGCTGGTTTAAATTAAGCAGGAGGGTTTACCCCGTGACGTAACAGTATGTCTAGTATGGTATTTGCATCACTATTTTAAGTGATATCTGGGGCGTAAGGAGGTGAAGAGAGACATCTTAAGTGCACATGAGCTTATTCCAGAAATCTACAGGCAGTGTTTTAGGACTCTAAGGACGGACCCTGGACAATCATACATTGAAAGCATCAAACAAATTGATTTTGATAGGTGGATGAGGGCATTAAAATAGAGCAAAATTTTCAGAGACATGATTATTTTGGAGGAGTTCAAACATTCACTTCCGGAAGTTTTGAGAGTGGAAGAGCAGAGAGTTAAAATGGCATGATTGGCAGCTGAAGTGGTTGATGATTATGAGTTTTTTTCATAAATCAAAGTTTGGCTACCAACATCGATTTCAATCCACGAAGGTTAGAAATTGGAGAAAAGAGAAATCCTTACATGGTAAGCGAAAGGTTGATCTCGGTAACGATCATGAGGATAACTTATCACAGGCATAAAAGGAAACACTTGAAGGGGAAACAGAAGTTTAAAAGCTCTGGTGTTTTCACTGCAATAAAGTAGGCCCCATGAAATTACAGTATTAGTGGGTTAGAAAAAGCACTGGGAAGCCAGATGTAGGAAAACAGGATAAACCAGTGAACTTTGTTGGAGTGGTAATGGAAAGCACAGTAGAGGGTAAAAGCATCCCTGTTTTCTATTTATAAACTCATTGGACATTGGTTAAGGAGGAAGTGCCAGATCTTTTTAAACCATATCCTTGCAAAGGCAAAGTTTACTGGAAAAGCAGGTAAAGAGTTTACAATATTAAGAGATATAGTGTCCTCTCAATCTTTGATATTACAAGATGAGGAGGTATGTACATCAGAAGGACTATTACCAGAACAAGTGCGAATAATGGCAATTCAGATTGAGACAAGAATCGCTGGATTATATAGAGTGACATCAGTGAAGACTGGAGAAGTCGTGGTAGAAGTGAAGAAGTCATAGTTAGAGACCTGTACAAATAATAAGTACACTTTTGTATACTGTTGTTGGGGGCAGGGACGACCTACTACGTGAAAGCCACAGCAGCCAGGTTTATGACACTGAACCTGGGTCTGTGACTCAGAATGGAAGAGGGGAATATAGGAGAGAGATTGTGATAGGAGATTCAATCATGTGAGGAAGAGATAGAGATTTCTGCAGTCGCGAGTGGGTTGTCTCCAGGGTGCCAGGGTCAGGGGTGCCTCAGATCGAGTCTACAGGATTCGTAAAGGGGAGGAAGAGCAGCCAGAAGCACACTTTAGTACCAAGAAAAAGGTAGAGAACGAGAGGAGGACCTGAAAATAGAAAACAGGGATGCTAGAAGGCAAGACGAGCAGAGGAACAGAGAGTGGGTGCAGATGAACACGATGCTGCAGGACTGGTGTAGGAGGGCGGGCTACAGATATGTTGATCATTGGATTACCTTATGGAGAAGGTGGGACCTGTTCACAAAGGACAGGTTTCGCCCGAACTAGAGGGGCACCAATACCCTGGGCAGGAAGTTTTCTAGAGCTCTTCGGGAGGGCCTAAAGTAGATTGGCAAAGGGGTTGGGAACCTAAGCTGATGATGGAGTAGGTAGTGAATAGCCAGATACATTGAACAGAGAGTCTTTGAGGAGGGATAGGCACGTGACAGGGAAAAGGTGCAGTCAGTGTGATTGGTTAAAGTGTGACTATTTTAGTGCAAGAAGTATCAGGAATAAGGGTGACAAACTCAGAGCATGGATCAGTATTTGGAACTATGATTTTGTGTCCATTACGGAGACTTGGATATTACAGAAGCAGGGATGGTTGTTGAATGTTCCAGGGTTTAAATGTGCCAAAAGGAAAAGGGAGGAGCTGCAAAAAGTGGAGGAATGGCATTGCTAATCAGGGACAGTATCACAGCTGCAGAAAAAGAAGTCATCAAAAAGGGTTTGTCTACAGAATCAGTATGTATTGATGTCAGAAACAGGAAAGGAGCGATCGTTCTATCAGGAGCTTTCTACAGGCTCCCCATTAGCAAGAGAGACACGGAGGAGCAGATTGGGAGGCAGATTTTGGAAAGGTCCAATCGGAATAGGGCTGTTACCATGGGTGACTTTAATTTCCCTAATATTGATTGGAACCTACTTAGTTCAAATAGTTTGGACGGAACAGTTTTTGTCAGATATGCCGAGGAAAGGCTTTTAACACAATTTGTAGATAGGCCGAGTAGAAAGCAGGCCAGATTGTATTTGGTGCTTGGCAACGAACCATGCTAGGTGTTGGATCTCTCGGTGGAAGAGCATTTCCGTGATAGTGATCACACCTCCCTGATCTTTACTATGTTCATGGAGAAGGATATGAACAGATGGTATGGGAAAGTATTAATTGTGGGAGAAGGAATTACAATGCAATTAGGCAGGAATTGGGGAACCGAAACTGGGAACAGATGTTCTCAGGGAAATGCATGACAGAAATGTTGAGGTTGTTTAGTGCTGATAGTGCTGGACTGGTTTATCCCACTGAGGTAAGAAAGGGATGGTAGGTTGAAAGAACCATGGGTGACAATGGATGTGGAACATCTAGGCAAGAGGAAGAAGGAAGCTGACCTAAGGTTGAGGAGGCAAGGATCAGACAGGCTTTAGAGGATGACAAGGTAGCCAGGATGGAACTTGGGAGAGCTAGAAAGGGGCATGAAAAAGCTTTAGTGGGTAGAATTAAAGAAAACACTAAGGCATTCTACACGTATGTGAAGAATAAGGGGAGGCCAGAGTGAGGGTAGATCCATTCAGGGATAGTGGAGGGAACTTTTGCCGGGAGTCGGAGAAAGTAGGATAATACCTTATTGAATACTTAGTTTCAGTGTTCTTTACTGAGAGGGACCTTGAAGTCTCTGAGGACAGCATGAAAGAGACTGATATGCCAGAACAGATTAATTTACGAAGGAGGATGTGCTTAAAATTTTGAAAATGTAAGGATAGATAAATCCCCTTGGCCATACGGGATATAGCCAGGAAGTGAGGGAAGAGATTGCTGTGCGGTGATGCTCATTACATCCACACTGTTCACTAAAGTAGTGCCAGATGATTGGAGGGTGACCAATGTTATTCCCTCGTTCAAAAAAGGGAATAAGGATTATCCTAGGAATTACAAACCAGCTAGTCTTATGTTGGTGGTGGGCAAAGGATTTGAGAGGATTTTGAGAGACAGGATTTACTTGGAAATCCATGGTTTGATTAGAGATAGTCAGCATGGCTTTGAGACGGGCAGGTCATGTCTCACAAACTAAAATTAATGAATTCTTTGAGGATGTGACAAAACACGTTGATGAAGGTAGAGTGGTGAACATGCTGTACATGGATTTCAGCAAGACGTTTGAAAAGGTCATAATAGGCTTATTCAGATAGCGAGGAGACATGGGATAAAGGGAAATCTGGCTGCATGGATAAAGAATTGTCTGACCCACAGAAGACAGACGGCGGTGGTAGATGGAAAATATTCAGCTGGGAGCTCGATGACCAGTGATGTTTCACAGGGATCGGTTCTGCGACCTCTGCTCTTTGTGATTTTTGTAAATGACTTACATGAGTAACTGGAAACGTGGTCTAGGAAGTTGGCTGACAACAGGAAGGTTGATGGAGTTGTGGATAGTGTGGTGGACTGTTGTAGGTTGCAACGGGATATTGACACGATGCAGAGCTGTGCTAATCAGTGGCAGATGGACTTCAACCTGGATAAGTGTGAAGTCATTTATTTTGGAAGGTCCAATTTGAATGCACAATGCAGGTATAAAGGCAGGATTATTGGCAGTGTAGAAGAAAAGAGGGATCTTGGAGTCCATGTCTATAGATCCCCCAAAGTTGCCCCCCCAAGTGGATAGGATTGTTATGAATGTGTATGGTGTATCAGCTTTCATTTGCAGAGAGATTGAGTTTTTGAGCCACAAGGTTATGCTGCAGCTCTATAGAGCACCGGTTAGACCACACTTGGAATATTGTATTCAGTTCTAGTCACTTCATTGCAAGAAAGATCTGGTGGAGGGATGCTTAACTGAAAGCTGCCTTGACTGGAGGGCATGTCTTATGAAGTAAGGTTGAGATAGCTTGGGCTTTTCTCATTGGAGGAAAGAAGGATGAGAGATGACGTAATACAGTTATGCAGGACGTTCAGGGGCATAGATAGAGTGGATATTCAGAGACGTTTTCTCATGTCAGAAATGTCTATCACAAGAGAGCACAATTTTAAGGTATTAAGGAGGAAGTTTCAGGGGAGATATCAGAGGTCAGAGGTCAGTTCTTTGCACAGAGAGCTTTGGCTGCGTGGAATGCACTGCCGGCCGTGGTGGTACATAGAACATAGAACATAGTATATTACAGTGCAGTACAGGCTCTTCAGCCCTCGATGTTGCGTCGACCTGTCATACCAATCTGAAGCCCATCTAGCCTACACTATTCCATGTACGTCCATATGCTTGTCCAATGACGACTAAAATGTAATTAAAAGTTGGCGAGTCTACTACCGTTGCAGACAAAGCATTCCATACCCTTACTACTCTCTGAGTAAAGGAACAACTTCTGACATCTGTCCTATATCTATCACCCCTCAATTTAAAGCCATGCCCCCTCGTGCTCGCCGTCACCATTCTTGGGAAAATGCTCTCCCTGTCCACCCTATCTAACCCTCTGATTATCTTATATGTCTCTATTAAGTCACCTCTCAGCCTTCTTCTCTCTAACGAAAACAGCCTCAAGTCCCTCAGCCTTTCCTTGTAAGACCTTCCCTTCATAGCAGGCAACATCTTAATAAATGTCCCCTGCACCCTTTCCAAAGCTTCCACAACCTTCTTATAATGCAGTGACCAGAACTGTACACACTACTCCAAGTGCGGCCACACTAGAATTTTGTACAGCTGTAGCATAACCTCATTGTTCCAGAACTCGATCCCTCTATTAATAAAAGCTAAAACACTGTATGCCTTCTTGACAACCCTGTCAACCTGGGTGGCAAGTAGAGTCAGGTACAAGTTCATATGTTCAAGTAAAGTCAGGTACATTAGGGTCATTCATGCTATTCTTGGATAGACACATGAAAGGTAGTATAATGAAGGGTATGTAGATTCGTCTGATCTTAGAGTAGGTTAAAATGTTGGCACAACATCGAGTGCCGAAGGGCCTGTACTGTTCTATGTTCTATGTCTATTATCTATAGTCAATCTCTCAGCTCCAGGAATACAATTTGTCCTTGCTAATGATATAGCCATGTCACAATTAGGAGTGTCCATAATGCATTTGAAAAGCCAGTGGAAAATCAGGCAACTGGTGGCTTGTGGAAGCATATCCTGGGATTTTTCTTGACTGAGTGGCAACGAGGTCACGAAGTCACTAGTGGAAACAGGAAAGATCAAAGAGTACAGATAGGAAATTCGAAATGAAATTAACAGAGACCCTGTTTGATCAGACAGTTAAGAGAAAGCAGGAGTAAACGGATTGTAAAGTAGAAATCTTTAGTGCACAGAAATTAACTGAGTTACAGCAGAAAGATCAGAAACTAAAGTAAGTGTACCAAAAGGCAAATGCGGAAAAATAATTTGAATGTATATGTTTTAATACCTATTCCTGCATTTGAGGAATCTTTTCCAATAGTTTTCATTGATTGCATAGGACGCATAGTAAAAGAAAAAGGTTGGAATCAGTATTTGCCAACAATCATGGATGCGGCCACGAGATTTCCAGTGGAATTCCAGTCCCAATTATTCCATGTCACAGCTGAATGGATTGTGGAGTAGTTGCTGAAATTTTTCACTGGGTGTAAACAACCCGCAGAGATACCGTCAGATCAAGGATCAAAACTTACATCAAAATTATTCAAGGAAGTTATGGACAGTTGAGGAATAAAGAAATTCAAACCTACCACATAGTGTCCGGAATCACAGGGAACACTAGAAAGCGGGTGTAAGACAATAATAACTATGTTAAAGTTTCTCAGCAAGGTGATCCAGATGATTGAGATAAAGAAATTCCGTTTGTACTTTTTCCCATTGGAGATGCAACAAATGAATTGACCAAATTCAGTACATTTGAATTAGACAGGAAGTGAGAGGACCTTTAAAGTTGATTAACGAGAAATTGGTAAGTCATAATTCAGAGACCACAGATTTGGACGACGTGTCATATTTTAGGGCACGGTTAAACGGCGCTGGGGAGATGGCTGGCCAACTTTTAACAGTATCACAGCATACAGTGAAACAGAAAGTAGACAAGAAACCATAATCTCATAATTTATGCAATCTGAGATAAAGTGTTCGTGTTACTTCCATTGCTAGCTGAATCATTTAAAGCAAGGTTTAGTGGACCATATCAAGTCGAAAGGAGAGTGAGTGAGGTTAACTATTTGATAAGGACTCGAAGCAAAAAGAAATCTCACAGATCTGTGGATCTGCTCAAAGGATGTTTTGACCAGGAAGGAAAGCAAACGGAGACTGTGTTACTGGTTACAATATTGAGTGAACGAAGAAGATCAGAGGATTTTTAATTGGACATCGCTCAAATTAAATTTTACAATGAGGAAGTTGTCAAAAATTGGGATACATTTTTGAGTTACCTTGCTGAGGAAAATCGAAAAAACCTGGAAGAGTTATTGTAAGCTCATGCGGAGATATGTGGTAATAAGCTGGAAAGTACTAACCTAATAATGTGGATACTGGAGGTACTGTTTCGATTAATGATCATCTTTTTGGCAAATACCTCCAAATATGGCACGGTTTCTGAAGGAAATTGAGCACATCTTCCAAGACGACATAATCAAAGTGATTTACAGTGACTGGAGTTCACCCACAGCAATGGTGCCAAAACCAAGATCGCAAGAAGGCACCCACAGTCAAGAAAGTGTTTTGAAGTGTGTCTACATCAATGCCAGGAGCATCCAGAATAAGGTGGGTGAACTTCCCGCATGCGTTGGTACCTGGGATTGTGATCTTGCTGCCAATTCGGAGACATGGGTAGAACAGTGACAGAAACGGTTATTGCAGGTTCTGTGATTTAGATGTTTCAGTAAGAATAGAGAAAATGGTAAAAGAGAGGGTGGTGTGCCAAGGACACTATTACTGTTGCAGAAAGGACGTCTGAGGACTCCTCTACTGAGGTAGTATGGGCTGAGAATAGCAATGGGAAAGGAGCGGTTACCATGTTGGGAGTTTTCTACAGGCATCCAAATAGTTCCAGAGCAGTAGACGATAGGGTAGCAAAGATGATCCTTGAGAGTGACAGAGTAGTTGTTATGGGGACTTAACTTTACAAATATTGACTGGGAATACTATAGAGCAAGTCGTTTAAATGGATCAGTTTTTGCTCAATGTGTGCAGAAGGGTTTCCTGACACAGTATGCAAACAGGCCAACATGGGGTGAGGCCACATTAGATTTGGTACTAGGTAATGAACCCAGCCAGGTGTTAGATTTGGAGGTAGGTGAGCACTTTGGTGATAATGACCACAATTCGGTTATGTTTAATTCAGTGATGAAAAGGGATAGGTATATACCACAGGGCAAGATTTATAGTTGGGGGGAAAGGCAATTATGATGCGATTAGGCAAGCTTTAGGAGGCATAGGATGGGGAACGAAACTGCAGGGGATGGACACAATTGAAATGTGGAGCTTATTCAAGGACCAGCTTCTGTGGGTCCTTGAAAAGTAGTCGGGCAGGGACTAAGTTGTGGAGTTTTGGAGCCGTGTTGCTAAGGAAGTTGAATCTCTTGTCGAGAGCAAGAAGGCTTTTGGTAGGATGAGATGTAATGGTTCAGTTAGGACGCTAAAGAATGACGAGAGTAAGATTGGGGCCAATCAAACATAGTAGTGGGAGGTTGTGCATGCAGTCAGAAAAGATAGGGGAAGTGCTAAATGAATACAATTCGTCAGTATTCACACTAGAAAAGGACAATGTGGTCCAAGAGAAGACTGAGATGCAGGCTACTACACTAGATGAGATTGAGGGGCATAAGGAGGAGTTGTGAGCAATTCTGGAAAGCGTAAAAATAGATAAGTCCCTGGGCTGGATGGAATTTATCCTCGGATTCTCTGAGATGCCAGGGAGGAGATTGCTGAGCCTTTGGCTTTGATCTTTCTGTCATCATTGTCGACAGGAATAGTGCAGAAGACTGGAGGATAGCAAGTGTTGTTCCTTTGTTCAAGAAGGGGAGTAGAGACAACCCTGGAAATTATAGACCTGTGAACCTTACTTCCGTTGTGGGTAAAGTGTTGGAAAGAGTTATAAGAAATAGGATTTATAATAATCTCAAAAGGAATAAGTTGATTAGGGATTATCAATACGATTTTGTGAAGGGTAGGTCGTGACTCACAAATTCTACTGAGTTATTTGTGAAGGTGATCAAACAAGTGGATGAGGGCAAGGTGGTTGATGTGGTGTATATGGATTTCAGTAAGACATTTGATGAGGTTCCCACAGTGGATTATTGTACAAAATATGGAGGCATGGAATTGAGGGTGATTGAGTGGTTAAGATCAGAAATTGACTAGCTGAAAGAAGACAGATGGCGGTGGTTGATGGGAAATATTCATCCTGGAGTTCTGTTATTAGTGGGGTACCAGAAGGAACAGTTGAAGGTCCTCTGTAGTTTGTCATTTATATGAATGACCTGGATGAGGGCAAAGAAGGGTGGAATAGCAAATTTTCAGATGACACTAAGGTCTGTAGAGCTGTGGGTAGTGACAAAGGATGTTGTAAGTTACATAGGGACATAGATAAGCTGCAGAACTGGGCTGAGAGGTGGTAATTGGAGTTTAATGCGGGAAAGTGTGAGGACTTTCGACGGAATAACTGGAATGAAGAGTACTGGATCAATGGTAAGATTTTTGGTTGTGCATATGAGCAGAGAGATCTCGGTGTCCAACTACCTAGAGTTTTAAAAGTTGCAACCCGGCTTGATCGGGCTGTTAAGAAGGCATGAGGTCATGCTGCAGCTGTACAAAACTCTGGTGCAGCCGCATTTGGAGTATTGCATACAGTTCTGGTCACCAAATTATAGGAAGGGTGTGGAAGCTTTGGAAATGTTCAGAGGAGATGTACTAGTATGTTGCCGAGGAAAGGTTCAGGGACTTGAGGCTGTTTTCATTAGCATGAAAAAGGTTGAGAGGCGAATTAATTAAACATGTAAGATAATCCGAGAAATAGATAGGTTGAACAGTGAAAGCCAATTCATCGGATGGTGATTGTTAGCACGGGGGGGGGGGGGGACAAAGTTTTGAATTGAAGGGAAATAGATATAGGACAGATATTAGAGGTTGTTTCTTTACTTAGAGAGTAGTAGGGGCATGGACCGCACTGCCTGCAACAGTAGGAGACTCACTAACTTTAACGGCATTTAAATGGTCATTGGACAGGCATATGGACGAGAATGGAATAGTGTAGGTTAGATTGGCTTCAGATTGGTTCCACAGGTAGGCGCAACATCGAGGGCAGAAGGACCTGTACTACACTGTAATGTCTATGTTCTATGTTCTAACCATATGATACCCAACAGTTATGTGTGGACTATCGCAAAGTCAATGTTGTTGTAAAGACAGATGAATATCCGATTCCACGTCTGGAAGGCTGTATTGCAAAGGTGGAGTGAACAATTTATATTCCTTAGTTGGACTTACACAGTGGATACCTTTGTCTGAAAGAATGAAGAGGATTTTGGCTTTTGTAACTCTGAATGGATTGTATCAATTTAAAGTCAATGCCATTCAGTATGAAAAATGTGCAAGCCACATTTCAAAGTTCTTTCCGGATTACACACTTGTGCAGTTTACATTGATGACCTGGGAATGTTTAGTAATACATGGAATGAACATTTGGAACATATGTCAAAATTGTTTGGTAGACTTCAGGAGGCAGGCTTGTTCATAAATCTGGCTAAAAGTGAATTTCCAAAGCCCATTCACCTTCCTGGGCCATGTTATTGGACATGGACAAATGGCCCCATGGAATGCAAAAACAAAGATAATTGGGAAGTTTCCCATATCATGGACAAAAAGAGCAGTGCTATGATTCCTGGGATTGAGTGGATTTTATCAGAAACCCGTGCCAAATTTTAGCAGTATGCCTGTAGCACTCGTTCAATTAGTGAAGAAAGGTAAGACGTTTCCTTGTACAGTGGACTGTCAGAAGGCATTTAACAGCCTGAAAGCTGAGTTAACCACTGTACCAGTGTCACCCACACCAAAACCATTCAAGTTGCCTGTTGCTATGAGTGATGCTCTGCTATTACTGAGGGGAATGAGAAGACAGAAAGACCTATTGGATATTGCTCCAGGAAATTGAAAATCCCTCAGCAGAAATACTGGACAGTTTAGAAGGAGACTTTGAGCTTAGTGGGCGTTGGAATATTTCCACGTTTAAGTGACCAGGAATGTATCTGAGACAATCATATACAATGTTCATAACCCCTTGAAGATTGTGGAGAAATTTAAGGACAGAGGTACCGAACTGTTTAGGTGGACCTTGTTCCATTCAACTGGAAAATTGTGCAGGTGGCAGGACGAGAAAAAGTGATTGCTGACGCATTGATTAGATCTGGTTGGAGAAAGGGTGGCATTCGGTGGCAGGAGTAAACTGAATGAAATAGCATATAGGAGCAAATGTTTGCATGGTTACATTCAATGAAATGCATATGTGTGGTAGGGTACTAACAGTGTAAGATTAAGTGGTCTTAAAATGAAGCCATTTTTTGGATAATGATAGTTGTTTTGTTTTAATTGGGGATGTGTGACGATGCTACTCCTTTGACAAGGTTAGGTTGTCCTTCCCTTTTTTTTCCAGAGGCGTCTTAAAGTCAGAGTTCCAATATGGCTGGAAGTATTTGTTTGAGAAGGCTTTTAAGTCTTAATTTTACATTTGTACAATGAAAGAAGAGTGGCCAGTTCTCCCAGTTCAGGATTTGGATTCGTTTATCTTTAGCAACCAGACTGTTTGAAGCTGCTGGTCAAGTTTTAGCCAGGCAGAAAATTCCCAGATTCAACAGAAGTATTCTGGCGGACTGTCTTTCTGATATCGCTTCTGTCAGAAACTGTGTTTGAATTTATCTTATTTTGCCAAGGGGTGTTTCTGGGGATGTTGAACGTATTTGGCACAGCACCATTACGTAGCCGTAGAATTAATTGGGTGTTCAGATAGGTGAAGTTATTCTAAATTCGGTTTCATTTGTTCGTGTTTCATTTAGTAGTCTGCAAATGAATTCTGGTTTGTTTAAAACAGTGGTTGGGCCAGCTGCATCACTGCTGGAATATCCACTACGGCTGCTGAAAACGACTGAAAATGTCAGGGTCTCGGCTACCTTCTTGAAGTGTCTTGAGGAGGTCTGACCTGGTCCACAGAGCACTTACCAACCCAGGCATCATCTTGATAATTTTTTTCTGATCTATCTCTAGTCTAGTCACATTCTTCCTGTAGTTTTGTGGCAGACTGTTTATAAACAGTTTATGAAATTTCGGTATTACCTCATAGTTCTTTCATTCTGTGTCTTGGTTATTAAGTGCAAGTATCCCATCCGCCTTCTGAACAATTTTATCTGGCTGCCCTACTACCTTCAGGGATCTGTGGATTTGTCTCCCAAATATAAACATCAATATAAATATGGTCTTTACTACCTCCATGGTCTTACTATTTCATTGTATCGTTCTTGGTAGGCTTTCACAAGTTTATATATCTCACTAGTTTCCAAGTTGAAGTCTATTTGCCATTGCTCTGCAGAGCTGAACAATCTGTTGATATTTTCCTCCAGTTTACACATCCTCCTCACTATTGACCACCCAACTAATTTTCATGTCATATGAAAACGTCTTATTCCTATCACCTGTATTTATTTCGAAACCCAGAAATACACTATTAATAGCAAGGGCTTCAGCAACAAGCTCTGTGAAATTTCACCAAAAAGGGACTTTCACATCACAGCAAGGTCCCTCTACAATCTTCTTCCGTATGTTGCCTCTCAAGCAATTTAATATTCTATATGTTACTTTACCTTGCATCCCATGGGCCTTTACTTGACCAGTCTTGAATGACGGACTTATCAAAAGTTTGTGAAACTCCGTGTACAGTAAAGCAAACACATGACCCTCATCCACAACATTGTTTCCTCTCAAGAAATAAATTTATGTTAAACACAACATTCTCTCAATAAATTCTTGTTGACTATCCTGACAACTTCTGTATTGGCAAGAATTTTTTCTCAGAACTTACCCATCATTGAAGTTACACTGATTAGACTCTAATTACCTGTCCGACCACTTCCTCCATTATTGTAACATTTGGATAATTTACCCAGTTATCTTGCACTTCACAAGAGAAGTGCAAGATAGAGAAGATTTGAAAAATATGGCCAGGGGCTTAAATCTATCCTTCCTTGACTTCCTTAAACGCATAGGCTACAAGTCATCCGTGCTTTCAAGTTAATCAACTGTTAGGGTTGTTGAACCGACTAATAGCCTGTTCCACAAATGTTGAAAGACCTCGGTGATTTTTCGACCCGCCAGTGCTTTCTCATAAATGTTTTTGTTTGATAATTTACTCTCCTCCCACTTCACTGATTTTATGCCTCTAGATTATCATCGTGTTGAATGTGTCCATTTTGATCAAAGGAAAAGCTACTTAGACATAAAACTATGCCATTTAGCTCATCAATGCTTTATCTTCACTCAATTTGTGGCTGACAGTTTCAAACAATCGCACAGAGTCATGGCAGTAGGCACTCCAAATTAACATGCAGCTTCTGTTTGTGGTGATCTCTGCTATTGCCGGGGTGGCACAGTGGTTAGCACTGCTACCTCACAGTACCAGGGTCCAGGGTTCGATCCCAGCCTCGGGTGACTATCTGCGTGGAGTTTGCACATTCTCCACGTGTCTTGCGTGGTTTTCCTCCGAGTGCTCCGGTTTCCTCTCACAGTCCGAAGATGTGCAGTTCAGGTGAATTGGCCATGCTAAATTGCCCATAGTGTTAGGTGAAGGGGTAAATGTATGTATGGGTGGGTGGTGGATCGGTGTGGATTTGTTGGCCCAAAGGGCCTGTTTACACATTGTAAGTAATCTAATCCAATTTGTGTTTGTGTATGTTAAGATCAAATGTCACTAATGGATGGACGTAATGTTAAAATACTTGAAATGCAGCCACCAGTTGCTGCAGTCTGGCAGACTGCTGAGTTGAATTCGTTGAATTCAGCCTCAGGTATCGAGTGAAGATTTATCTGTGCTGTTATCAACAACTCAACACCCAAACGCTGCAATTACCCTCTCCCAAACTGATCACTATCCAAATACTGCAACCAACCTCCTCGCTAACTAAGTCCTACCCAACACTGTAATCACCCTCTCTCTCACAACACTACAATTACCTGCTTCCTGATTGATCTCTACCCAACACTGCAATCGTTCCCTCCCTGCTACCTCCCCAACACTGCAAACAACCCTTCGACTACTAATCCCTACCATAACACAACTCGCACTCCCTGACAGATCTCTACCCAACACCACAATCATCCAGAACCTGACTGATCCTGAGCCAACACTGCAAAAACACTCCCTGACTGAACTCGATCTAGCACTCCAATCAGTCTCTCCCTAAGTGATTCCTACCCAACCCAGCAATCTCTCCCTACATGACAGAGCTCTACCCGAAACTACAATCACACTTGCCGACTGATCTCAACACAACACTGCAATTACACCCTCCATGCCTCATCTCTACCTAACAGTCGAACCACCCCTCCCAGACTGATCCTACCCAACACAGCAACCTGCTCCTGCATGACTGATCCCTACCAAATCATAGCAATCTCCCCCTCCTTGACTGATCTCTACCCAACACTGCATTCGCCACCTGCCTTACTGATCTCCACACAACACTACAATCACCACCATTCTGACTGATCTCTACCCAACATTACAATAAACCCCCTCCATGACTGAAACCTATCCAGCACTGCAATCTCACGTACTCTGTCTCAACTCGTTCCAATTTTTCAAGCACACAATCCCTGACTGATTCATACCCATTACTACTATCTCCCATTCCCTGACTGATCTCGAATCAATATTGCAATCAGCCACTTCCTCACTGATTCCTACCAAACACTGCAATTTTCCCCTCACTGACTGATCCCTACCCAACACGACAATCACCACCTCCCTGACTGATTCCGTCGTAACTCTGCAATCTCCCCATCCCGGACTGATTTTTAGCCAATGCTACACTCACCCCCCTCACTGACTGATCTCTAAATGACACTGCAATCTCCCCGTCCCTGACTGATTCCTACCCAATATAGCAATTACACTCTCCGTCCCCTATCCCTATCCAACACTGCAATCACACCCTCCTGAATGATAATTATCCAACACTACAATCAACCACGCCCTGAATGATCCCTATCCAACACTGCAACACAGCTTCCATACAGATATTGCAATCAACCCCACCATGAATGATCGCTACCCAAGACTGCAATCACAATCACCCGAATGGATCCCGTCCCATCACTGCAAACAACCCCTACCTGACAAAAGTCTTTCAACATTGCAACCTGCCCCCGCCAAACCGATTCCTACCAAACACTGCAACCATCCCCACCCTGACTGATCTCCACTCAACACTGCAATGGCCTAGTCGCTGACTGATCCCCACCCCAACCACTACAACTTCCCCCTCACTGGCTGATCCCAACACAACGCGACAATAATCTGCACTAACCAACTCGGCAATCACCCCCTCCCCTACTGGTCCCTACCCAACACTGAAATCTGCCCCTCTCCAACTGATTACAACCGAACACTGCAACCACTGCAGCGCTGATTGATCCCAACGCAACACGATCATCTCGAACCAACAAGGCAATCAGCCCCTTCCTGATAGATCCCTACCCAACACTACAACCTACTCCTCCCTGGCTCACATTAACCCAACTTTTAGTCTCCCCCTTCCTGACTGATCCAGACTCAACACTGGATTATCTCTCTCCCTTACTGATCTCTATAAACACTGAAATCGTCCCGTCTTTGACTGCTCCCAAACAGCACATGCAATCATCCCTCCCTGACTGATCGCTTCAACAATGGTGCTGATCATCAATGCAATCGCCCCTGAATGATTCCTACCCAACACTGCAATTCCCGTTACCTTACTGAACTCGACCCAATACTTCAATCACCCCCTCCCTGACTGTTTCCTATCCCAGCACTGCATTACAGCCAGCTCTAATTGATCCCTATCCTCTCTATGAATTATCTCTACTCAAATTTGCAATCTCTCCCTCCCTGACTGATCACTACCCAACATTGCAATCAGCCCCAACCTGAGTGACATCTCGCAAAACTGCAATCACTGCATTCTTGACTGATTCCTGCCCAACGGTGTAATTATCCCCTCCCTAACTTATCCCTACCCAATACTGCAATCAACCTCTCCCGGACTGATCCCTATTCAACACTGCAATTTCACCCTTGATGAACGATCCCTCCCTTACGCTACATTCAGCTATGCACTGAATGATCCCTACCCAATACCGCAATCACACCTTCCATGATGGATAGCTACAGAACACTGCAATGAACCGACCACTACCCAACATTTCAGTTACCCCCCCTACTTATCTGATCCCATCTGAACACTACAATCACCCCTCCCGTGATTAATCTGTAATCAGCAGTGCAATCATCCCTCCTTGACTGATCCCTAGAAACTCCCCTCCCCTCCATCTTTGTAATCTCCACCTCACTGACTGATCACATCACTAACACTGCAGTCATCCCGTCCCTGACTGATCCTTACACTCACTGCAAACACCCCTCCCAAACCGATCCTTACCCAACACTGCAATCACCCCTCTCTGACTGATCCGTATGCAACACTGTTCTCTCCACCTCCCTAACTGATCTCTGTAAACACTGAAATCTCCCCCTCCTTGACTGATTCCAAACAGCACATGCAATCATCCCCTCTCTGACTGATCTTTTTAACACCACTGCAATCACACCATCCTGACTGACACCTACTCTCACTGCAATCACCCTGAATATTTCCTACTCAGCCCTGGAAACTCTCCTTCCCTGGCTGAACTGTAGCTAACACTGCAATCTCCCTTTGCATGACTGATATGTAACTAACATTGCAATCTCTCCGTCCCTGTCTGTTCACTACCTAACACTGCAAATTTCCCTTCGCTGACTAATCTCTACTCTATACTTCAATCTCTCCTGTCCGACTCATTGCTACCCCACATAGCAATCGCACCTCTCCCTAACTGGTCCATACCGAACACTACAACCGCCCCCTCCCAGAGTCACCTCTACCCAACGTTGCAATCTCCCACTCCCTGACGGATTGCTTCACCCTCACAGCAACCACCCCATCCATGACTGATCCCTGCACTCACTGCAATCAACCGCTCCCAAACTGATTCCTACCCAACACTGAACAGTCCTCCTCCCTTAATGATTTCTGCAAACATGGAAAGCTCGCCCTCCTTGACTAATCCTAGCCAATACTGCAATCGCCCCCTCAGAGATTGATCCCTACCCAACACTGCAAACTTCCCCTCCCTGACTAATACCTACCCAACACTGCAATCACCAAGTCCCTGACTGATATCTTAACAACACTGCAATCACTTCCACCCTGACTGATCTCCAGTCAACATTACAATCGTCCTCCATCTTGACGGATCCCTCCATAGCACTGTAATTGCCCCGTCACTGACTGATCTATGTCCAACATTGCAATTTCCCCCTCACTGACTGATCGCAACTCTACGCTACAATCGACTGATCTCTGACTGATCGCTTCACCAGCACTGCAATCAGTCCTTTCTGGACTGATCAATACTCAATACAGCAACCACCCCCTCCCTGACTGATCCCTATGCCAACACCACAATTCTGCCATCTCTGATTGATCCCTAACCGACACTACAACCTCCTCTCCCTGAATCATCTCTACACAACTTTGCAATCTTCCCTTCCATGACAGATCCCTAGACAACAACTGCAATCAGCAGCCCCCGACTGATCTTTTGGCAAAACTTCAATATCTATGTGCTTGACTAATTCCTACCTTACAGTGCAATCACCCCCCGACCTATCCCTACCCAACACTGCAAACAGACCCTCCCTGACTGATCGTACACAACACTACAATTTCCCCCTCCCTGAATGATCCCTGCCTTACACTACATTCACCGATGCCCTGTGATCCCTACCAAACACCGCAATCACACCTGCCTACACAACACTGCAATGAACACGAACATGACTGATCGCTACCCAAAACAGCAGTTAATCACCTACCTACCTGATCCTTACCCAGCACTGCAATTACCCTGACTGATTCCTACTCAACACTGAAATCACCCATTACCCTGAATTATCCCTATCTAATGCTGCAATCACCAAGTCCCTGACTGTTCTTTACCCAACACGGCAATCTCCTCTTAACTGACTAATTTCTACCTAACACTGCAATCTCTTCCCACCACAATTCATCTCTACCCAACATGGCATCAACCTCCTCCCTGTTTGATCCCTACCCGACACTACGACCTACTCCCCCTTCCTGACTGATCCTGACACAACACTGTAATCTCCCTCTCCCTGACTGTTCGCTTCAACAATGCTGCAAAGCCCCCATCCCTTGCTGATGCTGAACATCATTGCAATCACCCCAACCCTGACTGATCTTTAACCAAAACTGAAATTTCCTCCTCCCTTACTGATCTCTGAAACATTGAAATCTCGCCATCCTTGACTAATCCTAACCAACACTGCAATCACCCCCTCAGAGATTGATCCCTACCCAATACTGTAACCACCCTCCCTGACTGATTCTACCTAACACTGCAATCACCCCCTCCCTAAGATATTCCAACCCACCACTGTAATCATACCCTCCCTAACTGATTCCCACCCAACACTGCAAACTCCCTTTCCCTGACTGATCTCTACAAACACTAACATCTCCCCTTCCCTGAGCAATCATTCCCTCCTTGACTGATCCCTATCCCAACACTATATTTCTCCAGTCTCTGACTGATACCTATGTAACATTACAGCCTCCACTCCCTGATTCATCTCTACCCAAACGTTCCAATCTCCCCCTCCCGCACTGATTCCTCCCCAACACTGAAATATCCCCCTCCCTTACTGATCTCTACGACCACTGGAATCATCCTTCCCAGACTGATCTTAACCAACACTGCCATCTCCCCTTCCTGATTGATTGCTTCACTGACACTGCAGTCATACCGCCCCTGATTGATCCCTTCCCAACATGGAAATCATCCCCTCCTTGACTGACACCTACCCAACACTGAAATCAGTCTATCCCTGACTGATCCTTACACAGAACTGCAATCATCCCCTCCCTGACTGATCCCTACCCAAAACAGCAACCATCTCTTCTTTGTTTGATGTTCACATTAAGACTGAACTATTAGACTGCACGTTGCTCTCTCTCTCTCCTCGCCTGTTGGCTCTCTGCCTTCCACATTCTTGTTTCTCTCTCTCTGTCTCTTCCCTACCCAAGCTCTGTTTCTTTGTTTGTTTCCATTTGATTTCCTTCAGTCAGCAGCACACGTGCTGGAGACACAAC
The DNA here is from genome assembly GCF_047496795.1 of Chiloscyllium punctatum. Classification (NCBI taxonomy): domain Eukaryota; kingdom Metazoa; phylum Chordata; class Chondrichthyes; order Orectolobiformes; family Hemiscylliidae; genus Chiloscyllium; species Chiloscyllium punctatum. Next base: position 19,985,794 of record NC_092766.1, read on the forward strand.
TTTAGTTTTCTTTTCTCTCACTCCAATACCATCCCCCTTTGACCACAGAAGACTCAATCTTCCATCATTCAACCTGTCCTATCTTCACCCCAAACACAGACCTTCCTTTTGAACTTTCCACGCCAGCCATTCATCTAAAACTGTTAGATCTTCAACTGTTCCCTGTTCTACTGAAAGCTTACAAATAGTTAACTCTGTTCCTCTCTGCACAGATGCTGCCTGATCAGGTGGATGTTGTTCCAATAGATTCCAATTTTATTTCAGCTCAGTCTGGAGCATACAATGCACATGGACAACAGGCAAGCAGTAACTATGTTTGGAAATGAAGGTGAACCAGATAGATTACAGGTCTTAGTCACAATCTTTCAATTGCAATGCGGATTTGAGAAAGAGCTGAAAAAAATGTTGGCAAACTTGGAATTTATTACCTGTTTTCCTCAAACTGGTATTGCAAAACGGCAAACTACTCAGGGTATAAAGGTGAATATTTTGATGTGCACAATCACAGTTAACACATAGAAACTGAGAAACTCAGTGCGGGACAGCCCTATTCAACCTTTTCCCCATACACCACCACGCGATACGATCATAGCTGATTACCAATCTCAGTATCCCATTCATGCCCTTTCCCTTTACCCCTTGATCCCTTTAACCTCAAGGGCCACGTCCGGCTACCTCCTAAATATATCTAATGAATTGGCCTCAGCAGCTTCTTGGGGAGCGAATTCCATAGTTTCACAGCTCCCTGAGTGAAGAAATTCTTCCTCATCTCAATCCTGAGTGGTTTAACTCTTATTCGTACACTGTGAACCCTTATTCTGAACTTCCCCCAACATTAGGAACATTCTTCCTGCATCTAGCCTGTCCTGTCCCATCTCCATTCTATCTGGCTCTATGGGATTCCCCATCATCCTTCTGAATTCCACCAAATACAAGCCCAGTCTATCCAATATTTCCTCATATGCCATCCTGGGAATCAGTCTATTGACTCTCTCAATAGCAAGAATGACCTTCCTCAGATGAAGAGACCAAAACTATACACAATACCAAAAATTCCACCTCACCAAGGCCCTGTATAACTGCACTGAGATGCCCTTACTCAAATATTGAAATCCTCTAGCTGTGAAGGAGAACATGCCAAAAGCTTTCCTCACTGCCTGGTACACCTGCATGCCAATCTTCAACGATTGTTCTATCATGATATCCAGGTTTCTTTGCACCTAATCTTTTCCTAAACTGCCACTATAAGATAGTAATCTGCCTTCCTGTTTTATGTGACAAATTGGATAACCTGACATTTATTATCATGATATTACATTTGCTAAGAATTTGCCCACTCGGACAGTCTGTCCAAGTTACACTCTTAGCATTCTCCTCACAATGCACAGAGCAACCCCGTTTAGTTTTAGTGTTATCCACAAAGTTGGTGATATAGCATTCAATTCCTTCGTCTAAAGGTTTAATGTATATTTTGAACAACTGGGGTCATAGCATTGAAACATGCTGCACTCCATTCATCACTACCTGCTGCACTAAAAAGGACCCGCTAATTCCAACTCTCTGCTTTCTGTCTCCCAACTAGTTCTCTACCAGTATCATCAAATTAGCTCTGGTACCATGAATTTTAACTTTGTTTACTAATCTCATATGTGGAATCTTGTCAAAAGCCTTCAGGAAGTCCAGACATACAACATTGACTGATTAACCATTATCTTCTCTCGTGGTCACATCTTCAAAAGGTTCCAGAAGATTTGTCAAGCATGATTTCTCATTAGTGAATCCATGTTGACGAGGACTGTCTCTGTCCCAGCTTTCCAAATGTGTATTTATTGCATCCTTAAATCCAGCATTTTACCACTGATACCTAGCTAACCGGACTATACTATCCCATTTTCCCAAACCCCTTCTTTTTTTCTAAACAAGTGGAGTTACATTAGCTCCCATCCAGTCCATTGGAACTCTTCCAGAATCTACAGATTGCTGGAAAATGCATCCTCTATTTCAGATGCCACACGACATGATAGAGTGTCTATAAAATATTTGGCAGGCAGATTGGTGACAGTGTGATCACTAATTTTATCCAATGTATTTGTTCCCTCACCCTCACCCCCCGAAGCAGCTCTACTCCTGCAGCTATGTCCTTTTAGGCTGTACCAGCTGCAGCTCTATTCCTGCAGCTATGTCCTTTTAGGCTGTACCAGCTCAGCCAACTGGTAAAATCGCTGACCCTCACTCAATGATGGACACTGAAACTAGCGACACAGTGTACATTCTCTGTCCTTTCCAACTTCAACGTTGTGCCAAATAGAGAAATTTGAGGGATATGGTAATTGACAATCTGCATGATATTTCCATGCTCGTGTTTAAAGTGATGCCATGAGGCTTCACGTGGTCCAGCATCAATGTTGACCCCTTCCAGTGCACCCCTATCTTGACTGTATTCCCCGGTGCTGTTACTTCTGCTAGCTCTTTCCCTCCAGTGGGACAGGACCAGCCTTAAAAATACCACAGTTTTGCCTGAGGCATTGTCTATAAATTGGGATTCTGTGAGCCTCACCATGTTCGTTTATTGCATGATTAGTCTATGACACATATCTGCAGGTCAGTTTTAAGTTTTATACAGTAAAGAGTTAACATCTCTTTATTCCACTGAATCTTTAAATCAAGCCAAACCATACGTGTCTTTCCAGTTGAAGATGATTTAATTAGTTTCACTTCAATAACCAGAGTACTTGCCTAATTATTTCTCAACATCGTCACTATAGTAACCACTGATTATTGCTCAGTTCAACGACAGCAGTAAACCGCTGATTCGTATTCAGATGAGTAAACACATTGCCTTTGCAGTGAACTATACATCCAAAATACTGCCAAAAAGGCCTGAATCCAAATGTAATCTTGCTATACCAGAATTGAACTTGCAGTAAAGAGTGATCAGCTCCTAAGTCTGTGCAGACAGCTTCCAAACTGGATCCGACCGTATTCAAACATTTCCTCTCAACAGACAATTCAGAAACATCTTTGAACATAGGGAAGTGCGTGAAGTAGATTGGTCAATGGAATAACACATTGACTCAAAGCAATTTTCATCATTTGTACAAAAGACCTGCCAATGACCATGTCTCGCATGTTCAGCTAAGTTCAGCTATGACATGCTACATAAGCTCCACAATTCTGTGTCCTTGTCCAGATTCTTAATGACAGTGTTACAAAGCTAATGGAATATTGCAGTAAATGGTGTCTTGCATAGAATCCCTCATTAGCCATATCCAGTGCATGTCAACTCCACAGTACCAGTATCCAAACATGATTGTGTATATTGAGTAATGTTTGGGCATGACCCTAGCAATTATTCTTGAGTGTGACTCAAGGGAGTACGTTTATGTGGATGTTTTCAATTCTGCGTTGACCACTAAAGTCTCAGTATTGAAGATCATAAATTCTTTGATCACAATCAATTTATTGTCTAATTAGCAAATCCACCCATTTGTTTAATTCAATTTTCAAGAGTGAAATCTAATGAAAACATAATGCACAGATGATGAGTGTAGTTATTGCACCCGGGACCAGATTATTTTTTAGCCCAAGCATTTTGAAAATACCCAGTTACTTTCCTTTGCATGCAAATATTCCACACATAATCATTTTCATGGTAATAATTTAATTACGTTTCCGAATATTCTTCAGTCCAGATTGCTTTTAAATTGCTTCTGTCTATCTCATTTGTGAGTAACGTTGTACATGAATGTCAGTGTTGGTATGATGGTATATGCATAGGCTGTGCCTCTGAAAGACTGACCGATTGTTCCAAAAAGCATATTGCTTCAGCCCTTCACAACAAACAAGTTACTCAGTGCACCCAATGAGTTAACACTCAACCTGTAAAACCCAGCGACCACCATTAGTCATGACTAGACAACATCTTTACTGGCATCTAATGTATTCATGGGCATCACTGGCTGATCATCCCTAGGTGCATATTGAGAATGTGATGGTGAGCTGCTTTCTTGAACATGTGACTTCTGCATTAGGCTTTCAATTTAGAAGATCATGGATTTTTTTGCCCACTTTTGATTAGGGGAAATACCTTTAGGTTGGAAAAAAGTTTTTAAATTGAATTTTGTAGAAGACATGTATGAAGCTGGTTGTTGAAGACCGTAAGAAAGGGGGAAGAGTTTAAATTTTTGCAGAAATTGGTGAAAGGGTTTAGTTTAAGGTTCCAGCCTGGAACGGTTTGATAAGTCTGGGATCTGATATGTCTTGTATACCATCAGCTGGCATCATAATAGAACACATATAAGGGTGTTTGGTGAAGATCTGAGCTATAATACTTCTTGCATTGGCATATCGTAGAACATAAAACATAGAACGTTACAGTGCAGTGTAGGCCCTTCAGCCCTCGATGTTGTGCCGACCTGTGAAAATAATCTGATGCCTACCTAACCTACACTGTTCCATTGTTATCCATATTTCTGTCCACTGCCCATTCAAATGCCTTTATCATCGGCGAGTTGACGACTGTTCCACGTCCCTCCTAGAAAGAAACTACCCGTAATATCTGTCCTAAGTCTAACACACCTCAATTTAAATCCACGTCACCCGTGTTGGCCTTCACCATCTGAGGAAAAAGACTCACTGTCCATCCTATCTAACTGATTATCTTACGTGACGCGATTAAGTCATCTCTCAACTGTCTTTTCTCCAACGAAAACAGCCTCAGTTCCCTCAGCTTTTCTTCATAAGACCTTCCTTCCATACCAGACAACATCCTACTAAATGGCCTCTTAACCCATTCCAAAGCTGTCACATCCTTCCTATAATGTGGTGACCAGAATTGCATGCAATAATCTAGATGCTGAAGCATGACCTCGTGGCTCCGAAACTCAATCCCCTACCAATAAACGCCAACACACAGTATGCCTTTTTTACAACTCTGTCAACTTTGGTGGCAGGGATTATTGCACAAGGGCACTTAAATCTCTCTGTTCATCTCCACTGCCAAGAATTTCACCATTAGCTCAGCACTTTGCAATCTTGTTACTTCTTCTGAAGTGAGCAACATCACACTTTTTCGCATTAAGTTCCATTTGCCACTTCTCAGCCCAGCTCTGCATCTTACCGATGTCCCTCTGTAACCCATAACATCCTTCGGCAGTATCCGTATCTCTGCCTACCTTCGTGTCAGCCGCCAATTTACTAACACACCTTTCTCTGCCCACATTAAGATCATTTATAAAAAAATAATGAACTGCCATCGCCCCAAAACAGATCCTTGCCACATATCACTGGTACCTGAGCTTCACGGTGAACATTTACCATCAACCACCACTCTCTGTCTTCTTTCAGCTAGCCAATTTCTGATCCAAACTGCTAATTCACCTTCAATCCAGAAACTCGGTATTTTGTACAACAGCCTACCGTGTGGAAACTGGTCAAACACCTTACTAAATTCCATATATCTCACATCAACCACTTTACCTTCATCTGCTTGCTTTGTCACTTTCTCAAATAACTCAATAGGATCAGTGAGGCATGATCTACGCTTCACAAAGCTGTATTGACTATCCCAAATCCAATTATTCCTTTCCAAATGATTATAAATCCTATGTCTTACAACCTTTTCCAACACATTACCCACAACTGAAGCTCACAGATCGATAATTACCATGGTTGTCCCGACTTCCCTTCTTAAACAAGGGAATGACATTTGCTATCCTCCAGTCTTCTGTCGACAATGATGGCATAAAGATCGAAGTCAAAGCCTCTGCAATCTTCTCACTGGCTTCCTAGAGAATCCGAGGATAAATCCCATCTGGCCCAGGGGTGTTATCTATTTTCAGATCTTCCAGGATTGCCCAAACCTGCTTTTTGTCAACCTCAATCCCATCTAATCTTGTAGCCTGTATCTCCGTGTTCTCACTAACATTGCCCTTTTCCAACTTGAATACTGATGAAAGGCATACGTTAAACACCTTGGTGCAACTCTGGTTCACGTGGAGACCTTCCTGTTTGTAGAGGCCCCACCGTCCCCAGAAAGAGCTCTAGTTATCCGAGAATCCAAAACCCTTCCTCCTTTTGCAGCCACGTGATCAACTCCACTCTCTCCCTTTTCCTCACTTCACTACCACGTGGCACGGGCAACAAACCAGAGGAAACAACTCTGTTTGTTCGAGCTCTCAGCTTCCACCCTAGCTCCCTGAATTTCTGCCTTAGATTGCTACCGTTCTTCCTACCTATGTGGTTTGACAGTTCAACTGTCAAAGTGCAGACATGAATAACTCATACTTGGAGAAAAACATCAAAAGGCTTCCAGAGAATGAAGTGCCACAAATTAATCTAGCATTCTAAAGAAATTTATGAGAGCCTTTTCATAACTAATATAAATACTGATTTATTTAAGCCAATATTGAATGCTGGTTAGATACTTGCCTGTACTTTGAGCAATGCTGTTTATTGACGTGCTTTAAAAAGTACAGAATCATTTTGCAGCTGATTGAATTAATTCCTCAGTGTAGTAAATCGCTAACCTGATTTTTGTTATAGCAATACTTACTATCAAACTTTATAACGAAATATTTTGTTCATAACAGGGCAAGTTGAAAAGCATATAGCTTCATAATTCCACCATACATATACATCAAAATGCTGCGAACTCAGGACAATTCCTTTACTCTGAGGGCATGTTTTTGGTAAATTTGCCTTTAACTTTTAAAGTTGTAACAAAATGCTGCTGGATTTTACCTATATAAGGAAAGCCAACTCTATGTCTGACATCAGTGGTGGAAAAGTTGTTGGAGGAATACTAAGGACTGGATTTATATTTATCTGGGAAGGCAAAGTCTGATTAGGGATGGTCAACATGGCTTTGTGCGTGGGAAATCGTGTCTCGCGAACTTGATTAGGTTTTTTTGAAGAAATAATGAAGGGATTGATTAGGGCAGAGCAGTAAACGTCAGTAAGGCGTTCTGCAAGGTTCCTCATGGTAGAGTGGTTAGCAGGGTTAGATCACAAAGAATAGAGGGAGAACTAGCTATTTAGATACAGAACCAGTTTTAAGGTAGAAGACAGAGTGTGGTTGTGGGAAATTGTTTTTCAGACTGGAGGCTGCGAGCAGTGATATGCCACAAGTCTTGGTCTGAGCGCTAGTACTTCCAAATAAATCTAGTGGACTATAACATGTGATTTTTAGATTTAAATGTGAACATAGGGAGGTACCGTTAGTATGCTTGCAGATGACACCAAAACGGGAGATGTAGTGGAGAGGTTACCTCAGAATACAATGGGACCTTGAGCATATGGGCCAATTGGGATTGAGACCGTGGCAGATTGGCAGATGGGCGTTAATTTAGATAAGTGTGAGGTGTTGCATTTTGAAAAGGCAAACATGGCAGGTACTTATACACTCAATGGTAAGGTACTAACAAATGTTGATGAACAAAGAAAGCTTGGAGTGCAGGTAGAAAACTCCTTGAAATTGATGTCACATGTAGATGGGATAGTGAAGAAGATGTTTGGTATGCTAACCTCAATTTTCAGAGCAGATGGTTTGGGAGGCCTTGTTGCACATGTGTAGGGTATTGTTTTGGCCACTTTTAGAATACTGCATGTAATTATGCTCTCACTACTTTCGGAAGGGTGTTGTGAAGCTTTGAAGCATTCAGAAAAGATTTAGAAGCATGTTGCCAGCGTTGGAGGGTATGTGAAAGTGGGAGAGGCTGTATGGACTGGGGTTATTTTCCTTGAAACATTGGAGGCTGATTACGAGGGGCATGGATATGCTAAATAGACAACGTATTTTCTCAGGGATGGGGGATTCCAATATTGAAGTAAGATGAGAGGGCAAAGGTTAAAAGGGTACAAAGGGGCAATATTTTCACACAGAGGGTGCTGCGTGTGTGAAATGAGCTGCCAGCGGACTTGTCGGAGGCTGGTACAATTACAACATTTAAATGGATCTCGATGGCCTTATGAAGAGGAAAGGTTTAGAGGGATATGAGTCAAATGCTGGCAAATGGGACGAGATTTAATCCGGATATCTGTTCGGCATGGACGGCTTGGAATAAAGGGTGTGGTTCAGTGCTGGATATCTCTATGACCCAATGATTCTATATGGCAGTCACGTGGAATATTTTTTGCCGGATTATTTCAAGCTTCTTGAATGTTGCTACAACGTCACTCATCTACGCAAATGAGAATTATTTCATCATTCACCTGACTTGTGCTTGCAGATGGTGGACAGGCTTTGGGAGTGAGGACGTGAGCGTTTTGCTACAATATTCTAATTTCTGACTTGCTCTGTCGCAACGGTATACATATGGATAACGCAGTTCATTTTCTGGTCAATGGTAGTCGGGAGTTGTAGATTCAGAGTGGTAGCCCCTTTCAAGAAGAAAGCACAGGCCTTCAGTCCTTACTGTCGACAATGCAGCACCGCTCAGTGCTGACCCTCTGAAAAGTGCAGCATTCCCTCCTTACTGACCCTTACGCAGTGCAGCACCCCCTCCTTACTGACCCTGAAATAGTGTACACATACTGACCCTCTGATAGCTTGAAACTCCCTCAGTACTTAACCTTAAACAGTGCAATACCCCCTCAGCATTGCCTGTCTCACACTCTCACACACACGCATGCATACGTATATGCACGTATACACACAGGCACACAATTCCACACACACATACAAAACCTCTAATCGGACCTTGGTCCTAATTTCAGCCTCCACTGGAAACGACCTCCTGGTTTACTGCAATCTTCAATGTTTGCATAAAGATTTGTGGCTTGGATGCCGGTCATCATAGTTGTGGTATGTTCACTGAGCTGGGAAGTTGATTTGCAGACATTTCATCCCCTGTCGAGGTAATGTTTTCAGTGATTTCGAGCTTGCTGTGCATGATTCTAGAAATTCTCTGGTTGTCCTCCATTTGGCTTATCTTATGACGGTTGTATTGTCCCAGTCGAATTTCTGGTCATTGTCATCTGTGTGTGCAGCTAATAGGGACAGCTGGTCGTGGCATTTATCTTTGGCAACATGGATTTGGTCAGGGGAGATTGTACCTTACCAACTTAATAGTTTTTTTGAGGAAATGACAAAGTTGATAGATGAAGTCATATGCATGGACTTCAGTAAGGCATTTGATAAGGTTCCCCATGGTAAACTGATGGAGAAAGTGAAAACACGTGGGGGACAGGGTGTTCTAGCCAGGTGGATAAAGAACTGGTTGAGTAACAGGAGACAGAGTAGTCGCTGAAGGGAGTTTTTCGAAATGAAGAAAGGTGACCAGTGGTGAATGAATAAACGATCTGGAAGAATGCATTGTTGGTCTGATCAGTAAATTTGCAGATGACATGAAGATTGGTGGAGTAGCAGAAAGCATAGGGGACTATCAAAGAATACAGGCGAATATATATAGACTGGAGAATTGGCAGAGAAGTAGCAGATGAAGTTCAATCCAGGCAAATGTGAGGTAATGCATTTTGGCAAGTCTAATTCTAGAGTCAACGATACTGTAAACGAAACAGCCTTGGTTAAAGTTGATAAGCAGAGAGATCTGGGCGTTCAGTTCCATTGTACCCTGAAGGTTGATGCACAGGTGGATAGAGTGGTCAAGAAGCCATATGGCATTCTTGCCTCCATCGGCTGGGGTATTGAATATAAGAGTTGGCAGGTCGTGTTAAAATTGGTTCGTCCGCATTTAGAATACTGTGCACAGTTTTAGTCACCACATTATCAAAAGGATGTGGACGCTTTGTAGAGGGTGCACAGAAGGTTTACGAGGATGTTGCCTGGTATGGAAGGTACTAGCTATGAAGAGAGGTTGAGTAGGTTAGGATTGTTTTCATTTGAAAAAAAGGAGTTTCATAGGGGGACCTGACTGAGATCTACAAAATCATGAAGGATATAAACAAGGTTGATAGAGACAAGCTTCTTTCCAGGGTGAGGGATTCAATAACAAGAGGTCACACGTTCAAGGTGAGAGCTGAAAAGTTTAAGGGAGACACACATGGAAAGTACTTGTGTTTGCGTTACCTGCAGAGGTAGTAGAGGCAGGCACAGTATAGTCATTTAAGACGCGTCTTGACAGATGCATGAGTAGGTGACGAGCAGAGGGATACAGATGATGAAGTGTTGGGCGATAGGTTTAGACAGCAGATTTGGATTGGCTCAGACTTGGAGGGCCAACGGGCCTGTTCCTGAGCTGTAAATGTACTTTGTTTTTTGTTCTTTAGTGGCTAGTTGGTGTTCATGGATGCAGATTGCTAGTTGTCTTCCAATTTGACATATATATGCATCATGCGGTCTTTGCGTAGAATCCTGTGAATTACATTTGTCTTGCACCTGATGGGTGCAGGGTCTTTTGTCCTAATGCGTTGCTGTCTGAGCGTGACTGTCAGTTTATGGGCTGTCATGAATCCCAGTGGTTAGAGTAGTCTGGCTGTCAGTTCCGAAGCATTTTTAATGTAATAGCCTTGCTAGCGAGTTGGGTCATGGCATGTCTTCATCACATTGTCTGTTAGGCATCTGCTGATGAAGTTGTGGGGATATCTGTTCTTGGTGAAAGCTCTGTAGAGATGTTCTTCTTCCCTTTGTAGGTCGGGAGTGCTGCAGTGTGTATTAACCCTTTTGAACGGGTGCTAACGCAATTTCTCTTGCGTGTGTATGGGTGGTTTCTGCTGTAAAACCGCAGCCACACGAACACACGCGAGAAGCTGCATTAGGACTCTGTTCAAAAGTGCTGCAGCCACTCCCGACCTACGAAGGGAAGAAGAACATCTCTACAGAGTATTTGGCAAGAATAGATAACCCTGTAACTTCAACCGCAGATGCCTAACAGACAAACAATGTGACGAGAACATGCCACAACCTAACTCACTAACAAGGCTACGTTACATTTAACATGTCTCTGAAATGACAGCCAGACTTTTCTCCCACCACTGCAATTCATGACATCCCATAAACCGACAGTCAAGCCCAGACAACAACTCGCCAGGACAAAAAAAACCCTTGATCAAGACCAACGTAATTCACAGGATTCCATGCAAAGACTGTACGATACACTATATAGGTCAAACTTGCAGACAACTGGGAATCCACATCTTTGACTACCAACTAACCACTAAACGCCACAACCAGCTGTCCCTACTAGCCACACACACAGATGAGAAGGACCAGAAATTCGATGGGACAACACAACTGTCATTAGATAAGGCAAACGGAGGACATCCAGGGAATTTCTAGCAGCATGGCACTCATCCACGAACTCTGTCAACAGGGACACAGACGTAGTTCCAATATACAAGCCACTACAATGAATAACTAGAACCAGCCACTGGAATCAGCAGGAATGATTAGATTAGATTAGATTACTTACAGTGAGGAAACAGGCCCTTCGGCCCAACAAGTCCACACCGCCCCGCCGAAGCGCAACACACCCATACCCCTACATCTAGGTAAGGGGTAGATGTAGGGGTATGGGTGGGTTGCGCTTCGGCGGGGCGGTGTGGACTTGTTGGGCCGAAGGGCCTGTTTCCACGCTGTAAGTAATCTAATCTAATCTAATCTAATCTACCCCTTACGTAACACTACGGGCAATTTAGCATGGCCAATTCACCTGACCTGCACATCTTTGGACTGTGGGAGGAAACCGGAGCACCCGGAGGAAACCCACGCAGACACGGGGAGAATGTGCAAACTCCACACAGACAGTCACCTGAGGCGGGAATTGAACCCACGTCTCTGGCGCTGTAAGGCAGCAGTGCTAACCACTGTGCCACCGTGCCGTGGAAACAAATAAATTCCAGAGGACACAGTACAGCATCACTTCACAGGAGGCTCTAAAGCGATGAGGAGGTCACCTAGACAGGGGACGAAGTATCTGCAAATCAACTTCCCAGCTTGGCGAACATACCACAATTTCATCCTATCTCTTCTATGCATGCGTCGATACGATCCCCCTTCATCTTTTCAATTTTCAATTTAGTACAGTCCCAGCCTACTCAATATCTCTTCAGCAGGCAACCTTCTCAATTTCATAATCAACCTAGTGAAGTTCCTCTGCACCTACCCCAGCGCCACTACGTCTTTTCTCAAGTCAGGGGACCAAAACATTACACAATGTTCTATGTATGCCCTCACTGGCACCTGATACATGAGCAGCATAATCTCTCTATTTCAAAACTCCATCCCTCTAGCAATGAAGGACACTTTTCCTTTTGCCTTTTAGTTACCTGCTGCACCTGAAAAGATTCATGCACGAGGACAGCCACCAGTATATTGCATCTTTTCACCATTGAAATGATAATCCATTTTATTTTTATTCCTACCAAAATGAATGACCTCACATTTTACCCTATCTGCAGGATCCTCTGCCGAATTAGAGGACCACATGATCTTGCATCGATTCAACCTTCGAACAGCATTCTGAATGGATCTTGGACATTCTTCTGTGTCAGCGTGGGTTTCCTCCGGATGCTCTGGTCTTCCCCCACATTCTAGCGATGTGCAGGTTAGGTGGATTGGCCATAGGAAATGTAGGTTTACAGCGGGATGGGGGGGGGGGTGCATGGATCTGACAGTGATTCTTTTCAGAGGGTCCTAGTGAACCCGATGAGCTGAATAGCCTGCTTTGCACACTGTAAGGATTCTGTGTTACATGTCTATAATTCTATGATATCACTTATCAGAAGTATGACAATAGGTTGGAACGATGTACATAATGGTTTTCACATCGATAACTGGCACTCTGACGCCAAGCATAACCAAGTTTTACAGCTAAATTCATAATTCATTTGTATAAATTTCTTTTCGTTCAAATGCAGCCCACCGTACCCCGCCCCCCACTTATAATGGCCACTAAGTCAAATAGGAAGGGATGCCGGATATATCGGCCAAGTCAATTCTGAAGTCACAAAATCCATACACCAGACATATCAGCCATGTGATAATAACATCAGCATAATGTCAAAGGCGACCGTTATTCTGGACAGGCATACCCGACCAACTTATCCACCAAACAAAGGAGGGTTCAGACAGAAAGGCACTGCGTCCTGCTTAACAGAGAAACTAACAGTAGGAAGCCATCCATTTATTGGCAATGCTCTGAACTGTTAACCGATTCTTCTGATTGACTAATACTTTAGAAAGTTCCAGAAAACAATTCAAAAAGGAAGAGAAACAGAGTTCGCCTGCAGATTGATTTCTTGAATCTTATGAAGGCCTTCCAAAGAGACCAGCATTGCAACTGCAGATACAAGCTGACAATTCAGAGACGGGGTGGGGGTGGGGGTGGGGGTCAAAGTGGGTAGAGAGAAAGCAGCTTCACAGACCCAGAGACAAATCAAGTGTGAAACTGTGACTGTGTTAATTTCCAAGAGAGTCCGGAAGTAATGTAGGCTTAAGAGGTCCAATAGGATTAGGAACAGCACGTCTTTAAATAAAGGGGATTTCATAATAAAGAAGGGACAGTCACTAGCAATCAACAATTTGATTTCAGCTAGTCAATATGGTTTCGTCAACTGCAGGTCGTATCACAAAAACCTCACTGAGTTGTTTTAGAAGGCATGTAAACGGGGGTCGAGCAGTTGAGGTGGTATACATGGACTTCAGTGAAGCCTTTCATAAGGTTCCACATTGTAGGCTAATGGAGAAAATTCAAAGGCATGGAACTGAGGGTGATTTAACAGTTTGGATTAGAAACTGCCTTTCTGAAAGAAGGCAGCGAGTGGTGGCTGATGGAAAATATTCAGTCTGGAGTCCAGTTACTAGTGGTGTGCCACAAGGGCTTGTTTTGGGACCACTGCTGTTTGTCATTTTTATAAATGACTTAGATGCAGGCATAGGTGGATGGATTAGTACATTTGCAGGTGACACTAACGTCGGTGGGGTAGTGGACAGTTTGGAAGAATGTTAAAGGTTGCAGGGGGCTTGGATAAACTGCAGGATTGTGATGAGATGTGGCAAATTGAGTTCAATGCAGCTAAATGTGAGGTGATGCACTTTTGGAAGAATAACAGGAAGGCAGAGTACTGGGTCAATGGAAAGATTCTTGGTAGTGTGGATGTGCAGAAGGATCTTGGAGTTCATGTGCATAGATCCCTGAAAGTTGCCACCCAGGTGGATACCGCTGTTAAGAAGGCATATGGTGTGTTAGGTTTCATTGGCATAGAGATTGAGTTCCAGAACCACAATATCATGCTGCAGCTATACAAAACTTGGAATATTGTGTACAGTTCTGGTCGCCCGTTACAGGAAGGATGTGGAAGCATTGGAAAGGGTGCAGAGGAGATTTACCAGGATGTTGCCTGGTCTGGAGGGAAGGTCTTACGAGGAGTTGGCTGAGAGACTTGGGTCTGTTCTCATTGGAAAGAAGAAAGCTGGGGTGGGGTGGGGTGGGGGTAGCGGGTTTGATAGAGACATACAAGATAAAATAGGGTAGACAGTGAAAGACTTTTTCCTAGGATGGTGACGTCAGCTTGTACGAGAGGGCAAAACTACAAATTGAGGGGTAATAGAGTTAAGACAGATGTCAGAGGCAGGTTCTTTACGCAGAGAGTGGTAAGGGCGTGGAATGCCCTACCTGCTAATGTAGTCAACTCAGCCACATTCGTAACATTTAAACAATCCTTAGCTAAGCACATGGATGATTTTGGGATAGTGTAAGAGGACGAGCTGAGAATAGTTCACAGGTTGGCGCAACCGAGGGTCGAAGGACCTGGTCTGCGCTGTATTGTTCTATGTTCTACGTTCTATGTACTTCTGCTAAACTGCATCCAATGCAATTATATCCCTTCTCACGTAAAGGAACCAACATTGTTTGCAATATCCTAGCAGAGTTTCAAAGTAATGCCTTCTACACCTGCAGCAACACTTTCCCACTCTTATACCCTGTTCCTTTCATAATAATTGCCAAAATTCCATTTGCCTTCATTGTGGACTACTGTAGCTGCAATGCTACTGTGAGGTTAGTGATGTGTCACGATGGGGAGTGTCGATAAGAGTGAGGTCAGTGATTTCTCCATTACTGCAAGTCCATCTTGTTCTCCTTCCATCAAAAAAAGGCAGGATGTTCTCCTCAATTGAGCCTTGATGTGAATATAGATCCTGAGAAATTGGAGGTGAGGAATAAATGCTGACCCCAGCAGCAATGCACACATTTAGTGTGTGACAGGAATCGCATTTTCAATCTGTGACTGAAATGTTATTAAAAGTACAGAAGGACAGCTCTGAGGCGTATGTTCACACTTGGAATTAATTGTCTCGATGTAGCATCAGTTGAAATAATTTGTGATCTCAGGATGCGGCTAACGATGTTTGAATGGACAATGCTATTCCGGCAAATTCCAAATTCTGGTTTTTCTTTCATTGTAATGTCTTGAAGCAACGGTCCTCCACAAGAGGGTTTAAACGTGTTGTTGCAATTAGCGTGCTTATTTACAGATTTTTGAAAAACAGCAACAAAGCTGAACGATAAGCAACCTCAATCTCCCCAAAAAGCGTCCACACAGTATAAGACAGCATCTCTATGCATGCGTCAGCTCAGCGTTTCAAACAAGAAGCTTCTCAGCAGCCTGAAGGGACTGATCACCTCGCACGGATAAATGCATTTGCCAGTTGATCATGTGGAGAAAGTGTTCTACACCATCGTACCTTTTATTGGTATCCCCCGTAGACATTCTGGCAATTCAACTTGTTTTAACCTACAGTTAATCTGCTCTCTGGTTTTACTTTTTGAACAATAACACCTCTAGCTCACTGACTGGTCAGCCTCATCCAAAAACCGGAATAGTGATAACAATTCACTGAGCAACATTCTAGGTAAAATGCTCCCTGACAGAGGCTCTCAAATTCACTGCTGCAGCATTTTCTGATCTGAGTGTTCTATCATCCTTTCAGGTTTTATCCGGTTTGAAAGTATGAGGGGAGATCATGCAAGTTAGTTCTGAAGAAGGGTTTAAAAATGCGAAACTTTTACTCTGGTTTTCTCTTCCACAGATCGCCCTAGATCTGCTAAGCAATTTCTGCTTTTGTTATAAAAATGACTCCTCTTTTTGCAAGAATTTTATTCGTTAAGGGATGATCTGAATGATGTCTCACAAGAAAATTAACGGAGAAGGCAAGAAAAGGTAAACAATGTCCAGGCATTGGAGATTCTTGACCGAGAAAAGGCAGCACCTGAGAATTACGTCCAGATTTTGTTCCATGTAAGGCTGGTGAATGGCTTTGAAGGAATCTTGAAGGGGGTTGTATTCCAATGTATCCTGTGCTCTTGTTTTTTTTTTCGGGATAGAAGTGGTTATGGGTTTGGAATGGGCTGTCTAAGAATCTTTGGTGAATGTTTGTAGTACATCCTGTAGATGGCACACACTGCTACGACTGACCTTCAGTTGTAGCGGAAATGGATGTTTCCAGATGTGGTGATAATTAAGCGGGATGCCTTTATCTTGGATGGTGTCGGGCTTCTTCAGCCAGTTCAAGCAAGTGGAGTGTATTCCAGCGCACACCTGACAGAGAGTCTTCTTTCCAGTGCAGGGAGAGCATTGGGCTGGGAACCTCCAGATTTCCATTCCTAACACAACTCAAAACAATTGTGCAAGGAAGTGAAATTTCCTACTGGTTATTTCCTGTCAGCTTGGAACCCTCTATAAGTCTGGATCAGAATCAAATCCTTCAAAAATGTTTCTTATTTGTTCATGGGGTGAGGGCGATGGAGACAAGGCCAACATTTATTGCCCACCCCTAATTGCGGAGATGGCAGTTAAGAATCAACAGCATTGCTGTCAAATCTGCTTAGCAGCTTGTCCATTTCAATAAGGTCACCTTGTGTTCTTCTAAACTGTGACCAAATCTCCTCATGTTATTCCAGCTGTGGTCTGACTGGTGCTCATATACTTTTAGAAAACCCTCCTTATGTTTATGTTACATTTTTGTTTAAGTAAAGACCAACATGCAATTTTCTTTTTAAAAAACAAGGAATTGCCGCTGCTGGAAATAAAACCTGAAGTTGATGGAAGAACTCAACAGTTCTGGCAGCATCTGTGGAGAAGATCAGAGATAATGTTTTCGGTCCAGAGATTCTTCTTTAGAACTGTATTTTTGTCAGCAATTTCTGATTTTGTTTCCAACATTTCGTTTGCCTTTCCTATTACCCACTGAAATCAAATGCTGGCTTTTCATGATTCTTGGATGAGGACTCCCAAACTCTTCTATTCAGTAGCTTGCTGCAGCCTTTCTCCATTGCAATTAAATTCAACTCTTCAATTCTTCCTGTCAAATTGTATCACCTGACATTTCCCCTCACTATATTCCAAGTGCAAAGTTTTTGCACACTCATTTAAACTGTCACTATTGCTCTGCAGACGCACTTATCCTCACCATTTGCCTTTCCACTGATGAGTGTGTCATTCTCAATCCTAGTGACAGTCCCGGCACTTCTCTCATGTAAATCATTAATACTTTTACAGGCAACAATTGTGGTGCAAGCATTGATCCCGGTGGCACTCCATTAGGTACAGGTTGCCATTCGAAAAATGCCCCCACCCCGTCCCCTTAAGGCTTCTCTCTATTCTATGAGTTGCTCAATCGACTATCTATATTGAGGTTCCATCTCAAATAACACAGGATCCAATCTGTTTGAGGGGAAAAAGAGAAAGCATTTTCCCACCCTGACCTCCAGGCCCTCTGCTTTGTGACCCCATACTACCTGACCCTTGTGACCCCTTTGGCTCCAGTAACAAACCCTTCCCATTTACCTCTGTGACCTCAGTTTCGCAGGAGACCGTCATGCCTCCACTGTTGTGCCCCCGTAACAGACTCCATTGCTGCCCTCGGGCATCGCATGATGTGGACGCATGTGGTCGCCAAGTGACCGCACAAATACATCTGTGCCTTCGAGAATGTCATTGACGCAGACCAGCGTCCCTTCCAAACAGGTACGGAGCTGTCAGCATCAATTATGGTGGCTCCTAGAGGGGTGGGGACAGGTTTCATCATCATCCCCCTTTCCTTCTTACCATGGCCCATCAGTCCTTTCCACTTTTGATGGTTACCGAATGAAATTGAATAGGGCACACCTCTGAAATTCATTCTCATAAGCATCCAGCAGGGAGAAATAGTAACAGAAATAGTCCATTCAGCCCATCAAGCTTGTTGCAACATTCAATGAGATCATGGCTAATCTTACTCCATACGTCTAATATTGGCCCATAACTCTTAACACCTTTGCTTCATATCTATCTCAGATTTAAAATTAACAACTGATCAATTATCACTTGTGGAAGATAATTCCAAACCTGAAAAAACCCTGTGTCTGTCAAAGTACTTCCGAAGTCTTTTCTGCACGTTGTGGCCTTAATTCTCAAACTTTACTCTTTCGTTCTGGAATTTCTAAATAGTGAAAGTAGTTTCTCGTTATCTACCTTGACTGATCCTCTTAATATCTTAAATGTACCATTGAAGATACTTCCATACTGTTCGCGTGGGACAGAAGTAGGCCATTCAACCCATAAAGTCTTCTCCACTGTTCAATGAGACCATGGCTGATCGTTAACTCCACTTTCCTGCCTTATCCAGTCTTAACTGGAAGTGATGTGACAATTGCTGGACTAATGAATCCAGGTCAAAGGTAATGGTAAATTGAACTTTAACCTGCGTTTCGATCATTCCCTTCTGTCACTAGGGGATAGCTTTTTGTGCAATTCAGTTCTTCACGTTTGCCTCGACATCAACGTGCTGGTCACCATCTGGCCCCTGTAGCCACGGGGAACTGAGTACAGGTGAGGAGAGAGGGAGGGAAAGAAAGGTGATGAGGGGGGGCGGAGGTAGGGAGATGTGAGGGGGCAATGAGAGTGGTGGATTAGAGACAGACAGAGTGGAAGGAGGGAGTGATGAGGGTGGCAGGGAGAGATAGGTGTGGGGGCATTGGGAATGGGGGGAGAGATTGAGAGACACAGAAGGAGAGGTGAGGGATAGTTGGGATAGGGAGTGGGTAGAACGTCAGAGACAGGAGATGTGAGAGGGCATTGGGTATGTGGAGAGGAGGACAGTGAGGGGGGATTGAGGCCAAGAGAGGTAAAAGGCAATGGAGTGGGGTGGGGGTGGAATGAGAGATACTGTATGCAAATGAAGAAGAAGGGAGCAGGACAGATTTTGACTGTTCTCTCTCTCTCTCTCTCTCTGTTTCCAGCAATTTTCTGATGATTCCTCTTGGCAAAAAAAAATTGATTCTCACGGTCTCAACATGGTCCATATTTCAGCGTCCAAAGCAAACCTCCGCGGGCGGAAAGACTCAGTCTCTCTCACCGGGTAGATTTGGTTTGGGAGCTGAATCTCGGACGTTGAGACAAAGAGAACCAAATCATTCTGCCACGAGGAATCGTCAGACAAGAGCTGGAACCAGAGAGAGAGAGAGAGAGAGAGAGAGAGAAAGAGAGAGAGAGAGAAAGAGGGAGCATAATCAGAAACCATCCTATCATGCACGCACACATTGTGGGACTCATGCAGTCTTTAGGATTTTTACCAGAAGGGACGAGCTCTGGGATAGGGGATGGGGGTGGGGTGGGGGGGGAATGGAGTGGAGACTTGTCCATTACATATGTTCCATTACATATGGCATCTTCTCGAAAGAAAGCAAGCCGAACTTATCCATTTTCCCTTTTCACAGCTAAATTGCTACATACCAAACAACATTCTGGTGAATCTCCTTTGCACTTCTTCCAATGCAATCATATCCTTCCCATTGTGCAATGACCAGAACTGCATATAGTACTCCAATTGTGTCCTAAGTAATGTTCTGATTGATTGAGTTTTCTGAAAGTCTGACAAAAAACATACATGGGGACAACGTGGAAGGTATTGTCTACATGGACCTTGGAAAAGCGTTTGACAAGGATACACATGGTAAGTCATTGAGAAAGGTTAAATATCATGGGAACCAGTGAGCGCTAGCAAATTGCATACAAAATTGTCTTGAAGGTTGAAGACAGGCGGTGCTCATAGAGAGTTGTTTTTCAGACTGGAGTTCTGTGACCAGTAGAGTGCCATAGGGCTCGGTGTTGGGCCCACTGTTATTTGTGACTTATGTAAATGATTGGATGAAAATCTATTAGGTACATTTGCAGATCTCATCAAAATTGGTGATATAGTAGACAATAAAGGAGGTTATCTCAGAATACTGCAAAGATCGACTGGGCTAGTTGGCTGAGGAATGACAGATGGAGTTTAATTTGGATAAATGCACGGCATTGAATTTTGGCTAGTCAAACCAGAACGGGACTTATTGAGTCAATAGTAGGGTGCTGGACAAAGTGGTCCAAGCTTGCTCAGCCAGAGCATTGAGTACAGTAATTGGGACATCTTATTGCAGTTATACAAGACGTTTGTGAGGCCACATTTGGGGTACTTCATGCAGTTCTGGTTGCCCGACCATAGAAAGTATATTATTATTCTAGAAATAGTGTAGAAAAGATTTACTAAAATGTTGCATGGACGGAAGGTTTGAGATATAAGGAGAGGGTAGATAGGTTAGAAATTGTTTCCCTGGAGCAGAGAAGACTGAGGGGTGACCTTATAGAGGTGCATAAAATCATAAGAGGCAGAGAATGACGTCGATAGCCAACAGATTTTGTCCTAGATTTTCTCAATGGTCACGCAATCAAAATGTAGAGGGCATAGGTTTAAGATTAAAGTGGAAAGATATGAAAGTGGCCACAAGGTTAATATTTTCACACAGAGGATCCTGAGTGTCTGGATGGACTGTCAGAGATAATGGTGGAAGTAAGTAAAATTTTGTCATTAAGAAACAATGGTACAGGTACATGGATGGACGATTCGAGTACCGGAGCAAGGACATCTTTCTCGAAGGGCCTTGGTGAGACCATACCTGGAGTACTATGTGCACCTTTGTTCTCCTTTTCCAAGTAAGGCTCTCCTGCTGAGGAGGGTTATGGACCAAACCCTGGCAAATAGTTTAATTGTCAAAACTGGGGGCATAGGCAAGTTTGGCAAAAGATTCCATGTTGTAATCTCTATATTACTCCTGGACAGCTCCAACAGCATATACTTGCTCTTACATTTCCAGTTTATTGAAACCAAATTGATACACATTAATATTACTCTCAATAATGAATAACAAAACTTCAATCTGCATTTTGTGGTTGGAACAGAAATATCAAGTTGGGTTCTAAATCTGTTATGAAGGTTACTGTTGAATTGGCTCATATTCAGATACTTCCAATCCATTATCAATGACCCAGGTCAAATGCTAACAATTATAGTTGCCACAACTTCTATTTGATAAATATGTGGAATTATGATTCTAATGTTGACCATGAAACTATTGTCATTTGTCGGATAAACCCATCTGGTTCATTGATTTCCAGTAGGGAACGAAATCAGCTATACTGACCTACTCTTGGCTCCGCATCACTCCAGACCGCATCAATTGGTGTGATTGTTGGAGGTCAGCCATCTAAACTCCAGGAACTCACTTCAGGAGTGTGTCCTAGGCCTAACAATCTTTAGTGGCCACATAACTGACCTTCCCTCAATCATAATATCATAAATCAGAGTCAGATGCACAATTGGCCTGATATCTGCTGTGGGATGTACAGATGCAAAGTGATCCTTCATTTAAATTCACCACCAGTTGTTTATCGCATAAGGAGAGCACATCCCAATGAAACTAGGACGATTCCTCCGTTGTCTCTTTGTTATGATTCTGGAAATATTCATCAGCACATTTCAATTGAGATTTGATGATGAATGAGATTCCAGAGTAAGGCAAACAATTGTCAACAATTTTTATGTGAGTAGGGATAGCAAAACAATGCTTCTGCTACTTCTTGAGAATGCAGTTATGGACATTATATGACAGTTTCAGACTTCTTATTTTAAACTTTCTCGGTATTTGAAAGTTCTTTGATACACCATATCTTGTTCATATCACCATATCATATCACCACACCATTCTTGTTCAGGGCTGTGATAAATTACTCTACAATTTTGAATTCAGTGGCACTGACTTCAAAGGATCAATCCTTTGAAAATAGCAGATTGAAAATTACAATAATTTAGACATAATATCCCAAAGTGTCCACTCAGCAGCTCAGACTCCCTGATGGCAGCTCGTAGTCAGAAAGTTATTACACCTGGTGAAATAACTACACAGCGGCTGGTCTCCCATCACCAAGTCACTCTTATTTACACAGGAATTCCTGACATTTTATCCTATGATTTTGTGAGATAATGTATTGCAAGTTTCTGTATCAATGCACATTTTTACCAATCCACTCACGAGTGCTCTGTATTTACTTTTACCACATTTCACTAATTCATAAAACCGTGGTCTCCCCTGTCACCCGAAACTATGAGAAGATTATAATACTAGTTTCCCCTCAGAACTGTCTACTGGGACTTGGATAGCTTGCAGGATATCAAACAAGTTTTCTCCATCAGCACGTGCCTGTTAAATGCATATTAAATAGGCTGTCTATCCCCTTGAAAAAATGTCTATTAAAAAACGCTTGTGTGAAATTGAAAGCATGTAACCCAGCAATAGTGAGTGGAATCTCAAGATCCAGCTGTGATAATCAGTTTACCCCTCCCCCTGCTTTTATTAATTGCATATAGAAGTTCTGACTTGTTTAAATCATATAAGCCTGATATCCTTTATTTCCCCTCAAATGACCTAGACCCCTCATTCCCCAACTGCATCGCAAAGGACACATTTGATTGAGTATTGCATCAAGGGGCCCTACGTTCCTCAAGGTAAGATCCTGTGCCTGAGCAGCTGCAGTTGCTTCAAAAATCTCCTTTATTCCAACATAAAGTCGGAATTAGGATACTTATGAATAATTGCAAAATTTACGGCACCATTTGTGACTCTTCAATTCCTGAAGCAGTCCATGTCTAGACGGTATAAAAGCTGGACAATATCCAGATTTGGGCTGACAAATGGCACGTAATGTTCATGGCACATAAGTACAGGTCACCTTTAGCAAGAGAGAACCTAACTCTTGATCCTTAATCTTCCATCAAATTATTGTTATTACTATCTTCATTATCAGCATCCTGACTGTTACCATTCACTAGTAACTGAACAGGTACAGTGATTCAAATACTGTGGCTCCAGGAGTTGAGGAGATGCTAAACCCTGCACAAGTAATTCGCCTCCTGATTGCACTCCCCACTCCACCCACTTCCCAGAGCCTGTCCATCATCTAAAAGGCATAACTTGGCAGTGTGATGAGACACACTCCACTTGCTGAATGAGTGCAGCTCCAACAACACTCAAAATGTTTGAAACTACCCAGAACAATACAGCACACTGGCAAACATTTACTCCTCCTACCATCAGCGTGCACTGTCATGTGAGATCTCCAATAGGTACAAACGAGAAACATTTCTTTAAAATTGGGATTAATCTTGTTATTATGGTTATCTTCTTCATTTCTCAGAAATTTGAAAAGTAACAACAAGTCTGAGCAACGCTGCAGTCCCCATCTCCACAAGGTGCTTCCACACAGTACAAGGCAACATCTCTGGGGATGTATCAGCTCAGAATTTCAAACAAGCAGCTTGTCAGTTGCTTGAAGGGAGAGATCACCTCATGCAGAAAACTGCATCAAACCATTCAATATGTGGAGAAGGTGTTCTTCAGCATTCTAGTTTTCAGTGGCATTCCTGGTACGGCATTATGACAATTGCACTTGTTTTAATCTGCTGCTGATCTGCTCTCTGGTTTTAGCTTTTGAACAATAATGTCTCCAATTCACTGACTGGTTACCTTATTCAGACACAGGAAGAGCGATAGCAGTTCACTGAGCAGCAATGTCCTTACAACTCTCCACTGACAGAGACTCCCAAAATCACAACAACTGCAGCACTTTCTGATCTCAGTGTTCTGTCATCTATTCCAGTTTCATACTATTTGTAGGTATGAGAAGAGATCAGGCAGGTTAGTTCTAAAGAAGGGTCACTAGATGTGAAACATTAACTCTGCTTGCTCTCCCAAAGATGCTGCAAGACCTGCTGAGCAATTTCTATTTTTGATGTACAAAAGAAGTCTGTTTTCGCTAGAACGTTGAAGGTTAAGTGATGATCTGAGCAAAGTAATATAAGATATTAAAAGCAAGAGATAAACCATTTCAATTTGTTGGGGATTCTGCAATGAGTGAGGAGCGTCTGAATTTGAAGTCTAGAATATTCAGGAGAGATGTTAGGAAGCACTTCTACCCACAATATGTGGAAGAGGTTTGGAACTCTATTCCACAAACGGCAGTAGATGCTGGACAGGTTAGTTAATTCATATAAGGCAGGGTTTTTTTTTGTTAAGCAAAGGCTTGAAGAGCATGCATCCATTTCGATTTGTAAAGCTTGATCTAACAATCATCTGTTCTGGAAATTCTCATCCTCACAGTCTCCGATCAGGAGATTCAAATCTTGACAAATTGCCCTCCTGATCCCTGCACGTCAAAGATATTTGCTATGTCCAGCTGTGTAGATTTACAGTGTAAATATCACTGCAGTCCAAACACTCAAAAGTTGTCACTAAAGGAGCCCTGCATGGTCCTTTAGCGATCTGGGTAATTGGAGAGGTTTAGAGAGAGAATCCAGGAGTTTAGACTAGCGTGTGACGGGCCGAACAGCTTGATTTCAGTGCTGTAGAAACTCGACAGTAACATAACTCCCTAAATGCAGGATTTAAAACAATTTAAATTTTGTTTTAATCCGTCCTGTTATTGACCTTATTCTGCATGAAATGGATGGAGAGTGGTTGTTTGTGCATTCAGTTAAATCTGTGTATTGGTGGATCAGGAGCATCATAGACAATAACAACAGGGGGAGGGCGGATTCAATTCCTGCCCCTTACAGATCCCATTGCAACATATCATTTCCTCATGAATTTCGTTTGGTTTAAGATGTTTTATTTTTAATATCATCACAATATATGGATGCCTTCTGCGGGTGTTATGAATTTGGACACAGAGATACTTCTTTTTTTCCCTGTGAACAAACGGAATATCAAGGAGTCGAATTGGAGAATGTATCCTCTCACTGAAACAGGAACAGGGAGAAGTCATTCCTCCGAAATAAACACAGGTCTTGATGAGAAATTTGACAAGGTCAGGCAACATCTACAGAGAGATAAACCCACAATGGTGTAAGGGAGGGAGTTCCAGGATTTTCAAGCAATGGCCTTTGTGGAGCTGAGATGTTTTTCCAAGCCAGAGTGGAGAGTGGCCTGATGTGGAACTGTCAACCCGTGTATCTGCTGAGCTCAGCGTTCCACATGATAGTGTCATGGGTCTGAAAGCTGCTCTGTAAGACAACTTGGGGAATTTTTACAGTGCATCTTGTCTCTGGTACATACACTGCTGCTACTGAATGTCGGTGGTGGAGACAGGGGATGTTTTGTAGCTGTGGTGCTGAACAAGCTGCACTGCAAGTTTATTCCACCTAATTATGGAGAACACAACTACTCTCCATTATCATCAATCCATTTGACACACGGACAGCCAGTGATTACACTAATCTGTTGTGCCAGTCTGTTAATTGCACAAATGACCAAGAGATTTTAAACAGATTCCCCTCTTCCCTGACAATAGGCTGAGGGACATCCCGCGACTGTTGAACTTCCTCATGGACGTTCCATCTGTAAAAGCTGGGAATGAGCTGATGGGACACAGATTGTTGTTTAACAGAATGGTTAAACTCAGGGCAGTATCAGTTACTGCACACAGATTCTGTATGTGTGTATGTTTCTGGGAGTCTCACTGAATGTGTATTTGCAGAATAATTTGTGTTTCTGTCGCTGAGTGGGTTTACCCATCTATCTCTGTCTGACTATCGGGGTCAGAATGGGTGTGTGTGTTAGCGTGTCTCAGTGCATGTATTAGTGTGTATCTCCATGTTTATGTATCGCTGTGTATGCATCTCTGTGCATTGGGCCCTCTGTTGTCTTGAGGACTGTAACCATTGTAATGGTATTTAAATGCCCCTCTAACTATATCTCTGTCTATTCTTCTAATGTTTAAAGCGATACAGAGCTGTGGGTCATATTGTGTGTGTCTGTGTTTGTGTATGTTTGTGTGTCTGTGTTTGTGTGTGTGTGTGTGTGTGTGTGTGTGTGTGTGTGCGTGTGTGTGTGTGTGTGTGTGTGTGTGTGTGTGTGTGTGTGTGTGTGTCCACCTCTGCCTGCAATGAGACACAGTTTGTCCTGGCAGGAAGTTTGAATAAATTAAAAAGTGATGAATCAATGTCTCTGACTCTGTCTTGTACCTTGGACAGAAGTTAAGGGAACCGGCTATGTCATTTCGGTGGGTCGCGGCTCAACGTTTGCATTGTTTCCAACAAAGAACTGCAGATGCTGCAGATCTGCGAGACAGCCCAGAACTTGCTGGGGAAACTCAGCAGGTCTGGCAGCATCTGTGGGGAGTGAACCTTTCAGATCCAGTGATTGTTCTTCAGAACTGAAGGCTTCTGATTCTGGTGCTGTCACCAGCAATTTCTTGTTTTGATTTCAGCCCCAATCCAGTTGGTGATGATTACGGCCTTGTTAAGTGTGTTTAGGAATGGGGAGGCAGCTGCTAGCAGGTCAGAAAGTGGTGAACAAAGCTGCCTTTCAAGTAACTGACCTGGTTTCGATTCTCAGCCATCGCAGTGTTATGGTTTCTAAACTGACTTTGAACGGAAAGCCCCCGGGGTAAAAAAAAAATCAAATGAATGTTTCATTCTGTGTTAAAACGGATCTGAAAGAGTTTTCCTGGTGATGGTTTCTGTGCAGTGTGGAACCAGGCAGCATTGCTAGGCATCTCGGAAGTTTTCCCCTCTGCTGCTTCCCATTTCTTATTTAAATAGTGGTTGCAGCGCGAGGATGGTTTTGTTTTGCTCGAAAAGTGAGAGACTGCTCCCGTCAGGAACCTGAAATAATTACAGAAGCCACTGGAAACACTGAACAGTTCCAACAGCTCCTGTCGTGGTGGGGAGGGAGGATAAATGTGTCAAATCTATAAAATGATAAAATAAACTCTAGCCTGAAAACAGTCAGAAATCTTGAGTTTATAAACATCCTTGTAAATCCTTTCTGAATCCTTTCAAGTTTCACAACATCCTTCATCCACCAGGGAGACCAGAATTTTATGTGTTTTATGTTTGACTTTCAAAGATCGTGTAGAGTAAAGTGTGTTTTGATTCAAACCTAGCAGTTTGACCAATGCAATTGCAATGCCTTGCACTTGCCTTTAGGGTAAAAGAAATTAGTTCAGAACAACCTCAACTTCGTCAATACATCTCCCTACAATCCTGAAAAATGATGTTTACAGATTAGAGGAGGATACACAGATACATTCATCGTTATTATCTTAGACAGGAGTCATTTGGGAATGATATTCCTTAGATCATCAACTGTCAGCTCAGCCAAGTATATAGGCCAGGAATGCAGCAAAATTGGGACCAGCACATTTCCCGGGAGACTGAAAGGTCACTAACAGAGCGGGAGCTGGAGAGTCAGGAACAGGACAACAGGGACAGTGTGTTCTGCAAACATGTCCAAGTTATGAGGGGCTGGGGATGGCGGTGCAGCCGGTGTGGGGCAAGAGCTATTACATCGTCAGAGCTGGGAAAATTATTTTCAATTGCTCTGGGGATACCATGTACATAATTATTTTAAGATTCATTCACAGGCCAGTGAGCATGGATTTATTCAGTGAAAAACGTGTATGATGATCTTACAGATGCCCTCCAAAGGAAGACGATGACCCATGGAAAGAGTCCTTGCGATGTTGATCAACTGGATTTCAGAATTAGTGCTCATGTGCCTGACTGGACTAGTTCAGCTGTGTTAAGGTGCTCTGTAGAAATTTCCCAAAGTTCCTTGCAAGGCAGCTTCCAGGCCCACGGCACTACCATGTGGAACGCTGAGCACACCAGTTACACGGGAACACCACCAGTTGACAATTTCACATCAAGCCACTTCCCACCTTGGCTTGGAAACCATCTCAGTTCCATAAATGCCATTGGTTGGAAATCCTGGAACTCACTCCGTTACATCATTGTGGGTTGATATGCACCAAATGAATGGCAGCAGGTCAAGATAACTCTTTGTCACCTTCACCAGAGCAATTATATCTGAGCAATACTTGACGACCCAGCGCCAATGTGCCAAACACATTAATGAATCACAAAATAAATCTCTCCCTAATTGGTACCCGCGTGCTCCAACGCTAAGTATTTGAATACATAGGGTCTACAGTCTAGAAAATTGAAAGGCGATTTCATTGGAATATATCAGATTGTGAAGAGGCTTGAAAGGATAGATGCTGAGAAATTAAGCATGTGGGTCTGGGAATCTGAAACACGGTAGCACAGTCTCAGGCGTTGCTGGAAAAGCTCAGCAGGTCTGGCAGTAGCTGTGCAGAGAAATCAGCGTTAATGTTACAGCATCCGCAGTTCATTCAGTTTTGGTTGCCACCCTCTCAGGGTAAGGGGCAGGTTATTTTGGACTGAGATAAGGAGACAGCGCTTCGCTCTAAGGCCTCTGAGGCTTTAATATTCTCTCTCCCTGAGGATTGTGGATGCTCCCTTGAGTACCTTTCACATTGGAATAGACAGATTGCCGGTATCTCTGGGAGTCACGGGATATGGGTAGTGGACATGAAACCAAACTTGATATCTAAAATCCACTCTGATTGGATTGACTGTCAGAACAGGCTGAACAGTTTAAACAGGCAGTATAGTCGCCTCCTGCTCAAATTTCCTGAACTCTTAGTTGTTTACTGAATTTATTCCCAATCACTTCAGATTTGGTTCCAAGAAACCGTTTATCATTAAATCTCTGCAGCCTCCACCCATACATACATACATACCAGCTCAATCTTTATTCAGCATTATCCCCATTCCAATTGCTCAGAAATCATTACTTTTCTAACTTCCTTCTGCTATGCTGCATCCCACCACCTTCATAACACACAGTTAACCCTTCCCTTCTCTATATAGATGCTGCCGGACCTTATCAGATTTCTCAGCATGGCCTGTGTTTATTTCAGAGGGAATGACATCTCCCTGTTCCTGTTTCTGTGACGGGGTACACTCTCCAATCCGACTCCTTGATATTCCGTTTGTTCACAGAGAAAAGAGGTATCGTTCTGTACAAATTCATAAAATGCTCAGAAGTGCATCCATATATTGTGATGATATTAAAAAAAATCTTAAACCATTTGAAATTCTTGAGGAAATGGCATGTTGCAATGGAATCTGTAAGGGGTAGGAATTTACTCCGCCCTCCCCCGTTGTTATTGTGTATGATGCTCCTGACCCACCTATGCACAGATCTGACTGAATGTACAAACAACCACTCTCCATCCATTTCATTCAGAATAAGGTCAATAACCGGACGGATTAAAACAAAATGCAAACTGTGATGAATGCTGTACTTAGGGAGTCATGTTACTTCGAGTTCTTACAGCACTACAATCTGGCTGTTCGGCATATCATTCACACGCCAGTCTAAATGTCTCGACTCCCTCTCTAATATTCTCCAATTACCCAGGTCCCTGTCTGATTGAAGACTGTGTAGAATTTGCACATTCTCCCCATATCTGCGTGGGTTTCCTCCGGGTGCTCCGGTTTCCTAATACTGTCCAAAGATGTGCAGGTTAGGGTGAGTTGGCCATGCTAAATTGCCCATAGTGTTCAGGGATGTGTAGGCTAGGTGGATTAGCCTTGGGAAATGCGGGATTACAGGAATTGGGTGTGGGTGTGGAGTGTCTTAGTGGGATGCATGATGGATCAAATGGCCAGTTTCCACACTGTAGGCATTTTATGATTCTATGCTCCTTCCCATCAGCCTCTATGGATGAAGGAGACTATCACCTGACCCAATATCCCCATCGGTGGTTCAACGTTTGCTTTATTTAGAACAAAGAACTGCAGATGCTGCAGATCTGCGAGACAGCACAGAATTTGCTGGGGAAACTCAGCAGGTTTGGCAGCATCTGTGGAGAGTGAACTTTTCGGAACCAGTGATTGCTGCTCAGAACTGAAGGCTTCTGATTCTGATGCTGTCAGACCTGCTGAGGTTCATCAACAATTTCTTGTTTTGATTTCAGTCCTAATCCAGTTGGTGATAATCACGGCCGTGTTAAATGCGTTTGGAAATGGGGAGGGAGTTGCCAGCGGGGTGATGGTGGTATAGTGGTGAGCATAGCTGCCTTCCAAGCAGTTGACCCGGGTCCGATTCCTGACAATCGCTGTGTTGTGGTTTCTCAACTGAGTTTTCAAGGAAAGCCACCGGGTTAAACCCAGAGCCGGAATGTTTCATTTTGTGGTAAAACGGATCTATCTGATGACTCCTGGCTTCTCCTGGTGATGGTTTCTGTGAATTGCAGTGTGGAACCGGGCAGCATTGCTTGGCACCTCAGAATCTTTTCCCTTTGCTGCTTCCCATTTCTTATTTAAATATTGGTCGCAGCACAAGGATGGTATTGTTGTTCGAAAAGTGAGAGACTGCGCCCCTCAGGAACCTGAAATAATTACAGCTGCCGCTGGAAACACTGAACAGTTCCAACAACTTCTGTAGTGGTGGGGAGGGAGGATAAATCTGTCAAATCTATACGAGGATAAAATAAATTCCAGCTTCAAAGCAATAAAAAATCCTGAGTTTCCAAACATCTTGGACATTTTTTTCTGAACCCTTTCAAGTTTCGCAAACATCCTTTTGATAGCTGGGAGACCAGAGTTTCGTGTTTTGTATTCGTTTTTCAAAGATAATGTGGAATAAAATTTGTTTTGATTCAAGCCTGGCAGTTTGACCAATCGCCTTACACTTGTCTTTCTGAAATAAGACGAAGGGGACTAGACCATCTTCTTAACACAGACGGTTTGGTCTGGTTAATAGCAACCTCAATGTCGTCAATACATGTCCGACAGTCGTGAACAATGATGTTTACCGATTAGAGAGGGATACACAGACACATTAATCGATAATATTTTGGACAGGATCCATTTGGGAATGATATTCCTCAGACACCTGTCATCTCCACCAAGGATAAAGGCCAGGAATCCGGCAAACTTGGGTGCAGCACATTTCCCGGAAGACTGAGAGCAGGAGCTGGAGATTCAGGAAACGAATAACGGGACAATCGGCTCTGTTCACTGACCCTTCACCCCTCAGTGAATCCAGTGCCAGGAATGACTGCTATTCGTCAGACTGACAGAGTGTTATGAGATGCATACACTGTCCTTCCACATCAACAATATCGCCCAGCTCCCACCCCTGTCTCAGCTCATCTGCTCCTCTGCCATCTTCATTATTTTAATCGGGGCAGCATTGAGCGCCGTGCTTTGAGCAGAGCTGTCTTAACTGGCTGCCAAACTGAAGGGTCCTGATGCCGATGGTGTCAGATGGCATCAGAACTGCTGAGTTTCCCAGCGATTTCTCGTTTTATTTCAGCCCATTCCATTGGTCAGGATCAATGTCTTGATAATTGTGTTTAGGAATAACTTGCCCACTAATGACGAACGTGTGTGGTCTGGGGCTGAATATAGCTTCTTCCAAACAATTGACTCAGTTTCAAATCCCTGCTACCGCACTGTTGTCGTTTATAAGCAATTTTAAACGGAGGAAACACCAAGATGAACCGAATGAGATTAATCTCTCAGAGGTTTTCCAAACATCTCCAAATTATAAGGTGTCCACCTGCTAATACATTTTCAGAGCTGGGAAAACGATTGTACGGACTCTGAGAGACCATATAAATAATCATTTTAAGACTGATTGATCAACCCAGGAGTGTTAGCATGGATTTATTATGGGAAAAACGTAAATGATGATCCTAACAGATGTCCTTCAATGGAAGACAATGACTGATGGGAGGAGTGCTCGTGTAGTGGATCACCTGGATTACAGGATTATTCCGCATTTAACTGGCTGGAATAGTTGACATGAGACACGTTAGTCTGAAGATCTCACCTGGTTCAAAACTGATTTTCACAAAGCCTTCATTTCGTTTCACTGACCCCAAGCACGCCTTTCTGTGCTGTAACCTGTCTCCAATTCCCTGGTCCCAGATTACAGTCTGATTAGCAAAGAGATGCAAGGGAAAGTGACAAGTAAGGTGGATAATGAGGTCAAAGTGAAAGGTCAGGACAGTTTGTGTGATTGGAAATTTGGTTCTAAAATATTTCCACAAGGCTCATGAACAAAAACAGAAAGTTCTGGACAATCTCAGCAACCTGACACCACTTATGGGAAGAAAACAGAGTTAGCTTTTCGAGTCCTGTAATGAAATCACCTGATTTCCTGGTATATATCACTGATCGAGAATTGGATGTGCTATATTTAAGTACAAACAATACAATATTCGTCATTTCTCGTTGGAGAGTTACCTGTACACGACGGGGAAATGTTCATCATCTGGCCAGCTGGGGATAAAAGCTGGGAAATGTCTCAGTTCCTCTGCCATCTTCAATATTTTAATCGGGGCAGCATTAAGCGTGTTTTGAGCTGTCTTAACTTCTGTGCTCTCTCTCTAAACGGCTTCAATTCCCCTGATCCCTCTTCGGTTTAAGATGCTCCTTGACATCGGCTTCAATGAATGAGTTAGGTTGTCACAGGACTCAATATCCCCTTTTGATGGGTGAATGTCTATTGTATTTAAGACACCGTACTGCAGATACTCGAGATTTGCAAGAGAACACAGAACTGGCTGGCGAAATTTAGTAGGAGCAGTATCATTTTTGGGGAGAACTCAAAGCGATCCTCTAGAGTCCAGGGCTTGCTTTTCATAACTGAAGGGATCTGATGCTGATGCTGTCAGACCTGCTGAGCTTCCCCAGCAGTTTCTGTTTTTATTTCAGTCCCAATCTAATTGATCATGATCACGGTCTGGTTAAGTGTGTTTTGAAACAGTTTGCTGAATTCTGAAAGACCGTTTGTGGTATAGTTCTGAATATAGATCCTTCCAAGCAATTGATCCAGGTTCCAATCCTCATTGGGGCACTTTTAAAACAATTTTAAACGGGGGGGGGGGGGGGGGGAAATGCCAAAATGAAATGAATCAGTTTCACCCCCAAACGTCCAAATTATCAGAGGGTCCATCTGGTATTATATTCTCAGAGCTGGGAAAACGATTGCAAAAACTCTGAGAGACCATATCAATAATAATTTTAAGATTAATTAATTAACCCAGGAGCGTTAGCATGGATTTATTAGGGCAAAGACGTGTCTGATGGTCCTGACAGATTTTCTTTGAAGGAAGGCAATGAGCGATGGAAGAGGCGCTTGTGCTATAGTTCGACTGGATTTCAGGATTATTCCCCAATGCCTGGCTAATGCAGTGTGGTTGGGATAACTTTAGTCTGAAATTCGAACCTGGTTCAAAGCTAGTTTCTTCAAAGCTTTCATTTGATTTCACTGACCAAGACAAGCAGCACCTTTCCGTGCTGTAATCTGGATCCAATTCCTTGGCCCCATGTTGCTCTCTGATCACCAAAAAGACGCAAGAGAAAGTGACAGGTTCGAGGGACAATGGGCCCAAGGTGAAAGGTCAGGACAGACTCATGTTCATGTGATTGGAAAGTTGGCTTCAAAATGGTTCCACAAGACTCAAAATAAAGACAGAAATGTCTGGAGAAAGTCAGCAGTCTTATCCCACTTGTGGGATAAAGCAGAGTTAGAGTCCAGAGATGGAATTCTGTTCTTTATTGATTCATCCTCAGGCTTCAGTATTGGTCACCTGATTTCCTGTAATATCGCACTGACCTAGAATTAGATGGACTATGTTCAAGTGCAGACTTTAAAACATTATTCATTGTTTTTGAGAGAGTTATCTGTACACTGCAGGGAAATGTTTATCTTCTGATAAGTTGGCCAAAATGCTGTGAAATGGAATTCCATCTGGAGAATGGTGAGAATCAGGAAGAGATCACTTGTTACAGGTCTATCATCCTTTCTACAGACAGGTCAACATGAAACTACAGAGAGATCTGAACTGTCCCCTCAAGCAACATATTGTCCTGTTCCAAGAACACTGAAGACTGTAATTTTGAACAAACCAGTTACAATCGTTGGCTAGAATTTCATGTGAGACCATCTATTTTACTGTATTCACCTTTGCCAAGGGTTTGTTTTATGGAATGTTACTAAATTTGAAAAGTTGCTGTTTAGTCTTTCAGCCAGTTATTTTTTCCAGTACAGTTAGGTTATTCCAATATTTCATTCTATTATTTGTATTTCAATAGGTAGTGTGGAGTAAAGTGTGTTTTGCTTCAAGCCTGGCAGTTTGAACAATTGGATTACATAAGACATAAGACATAGGAGTGGAAGTAAGGCCATTCGGCCCATCGAGTCCACTCCGCCATTCGATCATGGCTGCTGGGCACTTCAACTCCACTTACCCGCATTCTCCCCGTAGCCCTTAATTCCCCGAGACAACAAGAATCTATCAATCTCTGCCTTGAAGACATTTAGCGTCCCGGCCTCCACCGCACTCTGCGGCAATGAATTCCACAGGCCCACCACTCTCTGGCTGAAGAAATGTCTCCGCATTTCTGTTCTGAATTTACTCCCTCTAATTCTAAGGCTGTGTCCACGTGTCCTAGTCTCCTCACCTAACGGAAACAATTTCCTAGCATCCACCCTTGCTAATCCATGTATTATCTTGTACAATGCCGTACACTTACGTTTAGAACATTAAAACAAAACCTGTGCCATTTTCTTAATATATTTTCAGGGGGTTTGGTCTGGTCCATAACATCCTCAATGTCTCTCAATAAATGTGCCCACAGTCCTGAACAATGGCGTCTACAGAATAAAGCCGGAGACACGGACACATTAATTATCATTACCTTCAGCAGGGGTTATTTGGGAATGATATTCCTTAGACTGGGCAAAATTGGAGAATGCATATTTCCCAGGAGACTGAGAGGTCACTGACAGAGCGGGAGCTGGAGATTCAGGAACAGAACAACAGGGACAAGTCCACTCTGTTCAGTGACCTTTCACCCCTCAGTGAATCCAGTGGCAGGAATGACTGCTGTTAGTCAGACTGACAGAATGTTATCAGATGCACACACTGTTCCTCCACATCATCAATACTGCCCAGCCCCCACCCTGTCTCAGCTCATCTGCTCCTCTGCCATCTTCAATATTTTAATCGGGGCAGCATTAAGCGCCGTGCTTTGAGCGGATCTGTCTTAACTTGTGTACACTCTAAACAGCTCCAATTCCCCCGATCCCTCTCCAGTTTAGGATGCTCCTTGACATCTGCTTCAAAGAATGATGTAGACCGTCGCTGGATCCAATATCCCCTTGCGTGGGTCAATGTCTCCGGGATTACAAAGTCCTGTAGATCGTGGAGAGCTGAAAGACAACATGGAGATTGTTGGGGAAACTCAGCCGGACGGGCAGGATTTGTGGGGACAAAGAAGGAACTTTTCAGTGATTCTTCTTCAGAACTGAAGGATTCTGATGCTAATGCTGCCAGACTTACTGAGCTTCGCCAGCTATTTCTGTTTTTATTTCAGCCCCAACTCAATTGGTGATGATGATGGTGTTGTTAAGTGTGTTTGAGAATAGCGAGTACCCACCTGGCAGGGTTATGGGGGTATAGTGGGCAGCCTGGCTGTCTTTCAAGCAGTTAGTATGGGTTCAGTTCTCAGTCATCGCATTTTGGAACTTTGAAAGGATTTTCACTGGAAAGCCCCGAGATGAACTCAATGAGATCCATCTACCAGAGACTTTCCAAATGTTTTATGATGTTTTATGATTCTGTTACTTTTCCAGAGATGGCAAAACTCTGAGAGATTCCATAAGTGGTTTTTTCAACAGTGAGTGATTAATCCAGGAGAGTCAGCATGGACTTTTCAGTGAAGATTGTATCTTCCTCAATTTGAGACAATTTCTTCGATAGAAAAAGATTGATCGATGCAGAGCGTGTTTGTGATCGGGATAAAATGAATGATAGCAATCGTGCTGCATTTGCTTGTCTGGAAAAACTCTGTGAGCTGAGCGTTAGATCCTCCGATCTCAGCTGGTTCCAACATCCTTCAGGCACAACGGTGATTGGGCTTCACTGAGACAAACCCGTAACGCAGTGTGGGTTCTTTCCATGCTGTCATCTGTCTCCCAGTCCCTGGCTCTATCTGACAGTGTGTTCAACAAGGGAAACTGACAGGTTACATTGATCATGGTGAAAAGTAAGGACGGCTTTGTGATGCCCGATAAAGGACAAATTGTCAATGAAGAAAGAGAATTTGTGCCACAACTTCTCCAAAACTTACACTTGCATTCTCCTTTTTATTTATAATCAGGTTAACTCAGGGAAATAAAATGGGGAATTACCGGGAATTAGAGTGAATTTAATGAAAGGTAGGTGGTGAAATTAGCCAGGTTATCATTGCAGAGAGCCCTCACAAATACAACGTGTGTATTATTTTGTTCAGTACGATAACAGCAGGACCATTCTATGATTCGAAATTTTGATGGATTGTTCCAAATCTCCACTTCCCCTTCAACTGTTGTAACGGGTGTAATTTCTCTGTTTCTGCAGACAAAGGTGGAACTGAAGGAAACTGGACAATTTCAAAAGACCACATCATGACAATGTCTCCACCAGGGTGAGGTTTTTCTGGCCGGATTGTCAATAATGTTAGCTGCCAATTACACAGAAACAGATTTGGCACAAAGATAGAGGTAAGCAATGGTGTTCTCAGTGACTCGCTGATGTGAACAGATCAAATAGCACATTGCAGTGCACTGTGTGTGGCAGTCTGAGAGGAACCACTCCAGCAGAATGACACATTCCCCGTTGACAGCGTCTCGATCTTGAAAGCCCACAATTATGTGTGAATCGGAGTCAGTGCAAGGCTGTCCCGTACATTCCAATTGATCTACCAGTCTGAATCAAGTGAATTTTTGTCACTGTTGTGCAGGGCACCAAGTGCATCTCCATACTGTTCCATTCCCAATGTGGTCCAATGCTATCCACTTCTACCTGGGCCGTGGAAGACTCTCTTTTGTTTCTCGGCTTCTGGTTTGGGACATAAAGATTCCATTTGTGGTCCCAATATGACCTGACCTGCGAAACATTTCGCAGACAATACTCAGCTCAGCAACTGTTTGTGAATTGGGGTCCTGAAGTACTTGGAGATATGTCGCACTTATTGTGTAACAAAAAGGCCTTTCCACTGAACTTTCCAAGGGATGGGTGAACGCCACACGTAAATAATTGTCCCAGGAATGCGGCTTATCAGCTCTATTGATAGCTTGGAGAACCTGGGCATTTCTGTTTCGTTTGAAAGTGATTTTGGTTTAACAGATGTCCTCAAAATTGTGGTTCATCTGGCCCAATAAAATGGAGTTAAGTTAACCCCCTCCCAGAGAGGAGGAAGACGAATGGACAATCGGGTTATTGTCAAAAGAGCAAATGGCAGAATGAGATGATTTCAAAAAAACTAAAGTATACTTTGTGAGGAGCTAAAATGATCCGTCTGAGTCTGGTTTAGAACTAGATTATTCCAGTTTAAATTAACG
Organism: Chiloscyllium punctatum; assembly: GCF_047496795.1. Taxonomy (NCBI): domain Eukaryota; kingdom Metazoa; phylum Chordata; class Chondrichthyes; order Orectolobiformes; family Hemiscylliidae; genus Chiloscyllium; species Chiloscyllium punctatum. The sequence continues at coordinate 20,023,317 of NC_092766.1, forward strand.
TTTTTCTTTTCAACTAGGAGCGGGAACCCGGAAGTCGTCAACAGAGGCTTCTGGGAAGGTAAGAAGTTTGAGTGGAGAAGGAACGCGAGACCCTACACGTGTAGTGTCTCCCACCCTCCCTCCTCCTCTAAACTAAAAAAAAATGACTCAGTCGGCTGAACAGGTAAGCTACTTAGTGTTCTTGTTTTGGAGACTAAGTGTACAGTTATGGCAGGGCAGACAGTGGAATGTTCCTCCTGCAGGATGTTTGAGGTAGGGGTGAGCACCGATGCTCCTGCCGACTTCACCTGCAGGAAGTGCAGCCAACTCCAGCTCCTCACAGACCGCGTTAAGGAACTGGAGCTGGAGTTGGATGAACTGAGGATTATTCGAGAGGCTGAGAGGGGATAGAAACTACAGGGACATAGTTACGCCAGAGAACAGAGGTTGCTGGGTGGGAAGGGGAGGAAGCAGGCAGTGCAGGGATCCCCTGTGGTCGTTCCCCTCAACAATAAGTATACCGCTTTGGATACTGTTGGGGGGGACGGCCTAACAGGGGTAAGCTGCAGTGACCGGGTCTCTGAGGCCCAGAAGGGAAAGAGGGAGAGGTGGAGAGCACTAGTTATAGGACTGACAGGGGTTCTGTGGACATGGGCGAGACTCTAGGTTGGTTTGTTGCCTCCCGGGTGCCATTGTCCGAGACGTCTCGGAACGTGTCTTCAGAATCCTTAAGGGGGAGGGTGTGCAGCCAGAAGTCGTAGTGCACATTGGCACCAACGACATAGGTAAGAAGAGGGGTGGGGAGGTCATTCAGGAGCTCAGGGAGTTAGGCTGGAAGCTAAAAGCTAGGATGGACTGTGTCGTCATTTCTGGGTTGTTGCCGGTGCCACGTGACAGTGAGGCAAGGAATAGGGAGAGAGTGCATTTGAACACGTGGCTGCAAGGTTGGTGTCGGAGGGAGGGATTCAGGCATTGGGACAATTGGACTGCATTCTGGGAAAGGTGGGACCTGTACAAGCAGTACGGGTTACACCTGAACCAGAAGGGCACCAATATCCTGGGAGGTAGATTTGCTAGCACTCTTCGGAGGGGGGGGGCGGTTCAAAATAATTCGGCAGGGGGATGGGATCCGGACTTGTAGTCCAGCAAGTAGGTTCGCTGTTTTTCAGGATGTCCAAGAATGTAGGGAGGCTGTGGAGAAGATAGCACTGACAGGGAACACTTGCAGACACAGAGATGGGCTCAAGTGTGTATATTTCAATGCAAGGAGTATCAGAAATAAGGTGGGTGAACTTGAGGTGTGGATTGGTACTTGGGACTACGATGTTGTGGCCATCACAGAAACGTGGATAGGAGAGGGACAGAAATGGTTGTTGGAGGTTCCTGGTTACAGATGTTTCAGTAAGGTTAGGGGGGGTGTAAAAAAAAGGAGGGGGTGTGGCGTTGCTAATTAGAAATGGTATAATGGCTGCAGAAAGGCAGTTCGAGGGGGATCTGCCTTTGGAGGTAGTAAGGCCTAAAGTTAGAAATAGGAAAGGAGCAGTCACCTTGTTGGCCCCCCAATAGCAGCAGAGATGTGGAGAAACAGATTGGGAAACAGATTTTGGAAAGGTGCAGAAGCCACAAGGTAGTAGTCATGGGCGATTTCAACTTTCCAAATATTGATTGGAAGCTCTTTAGATCAAGTAGATTGGATGGTGCGGTGTTTGTGCAGTGTGTCCAGGAAGCTTTTCTAACTCAATATGTAGATGTCCGACCAGAGGGGAGGCCATATTGGATTTGGTACTTGGTAATTAGAGGGTGAGCATTTTGGTGATGGTGACCACAATTCTGTGACTTTCACCTTGGTTATGGAGAGAGATAGGTGCATGCAACAGGACAGGTTTTACAGTTGGGGGAAGGGTAAATACGATGCTGCAAGACAGGATCTGAGGAGCATAAATTGGGAGCATAGGATGTAAGGGAAGGATGTCGTTGAAATGTCGAACTTTTTCAAGGAACAGATACGACGTGTCCTTGATATATACGTACCTGTCAGGCAGGAAAGAGATGGTCATGTGAGGGAACCTTGGTTGACGAGGGAGGTTGAATGTCTAGTAAAGAGGAAGAAGGAGGCTTACATAAGGTCGAGGAAACAAGGTTCAGACAGAGCGTTGGAGGGATACAGGATAGCCGGGGGAGGGGGGGGGCTGTTAGGAGAGCTAAGAGAGGGCATGAAAAATATTTGGCAGGTAGGATCAAGGATAACCCCAAGGCCTTTTATGCGTATGTGAGAAACATGAGAATGACGAGAACAAGGGTAGGTCCGATCAAGAACAGTTGTGGGAGACTGTATATTGAGTCGGAAGAGATAGGGGAGGTCTTGAATGAGTACTTTTCTTCAGTATTTACAAATGAGAGGGACCGTATTGTTGAAGAGGAGAGTATGAAACGGACTGATAAGCTAGAGAAGATAAATGTTAGGAAGGAAGATGTGTTGGGCATTTTGAAAAATTTGAGGATAGACAAGGACCTGATGGGATGTATCTTAGGATTATGTGGGAAGCAAGAGAGGAAATTGCAGAACCGTTGGCAATGATCTTTTCGTCTTCACTGTCAATGGGGGTGGTGCCAGGGGACTGGAGAGTGGCGAATGTTGTGCCCCTGTTCAAAAAAGGGAATAGGGATAACCCCGGGAATTACAGGCCAGTTAGTCTTACTTCAGTGGTAGGCAAAGTAATGAAAGGGTACTGACAGATGGGATTTATGAGTATCTGGAAAGGCACTGCTTGATTAGGGACAGCCAGCACGGATTTGTGAGGGGTAGGTCTTGCCTTACAAGTCTTATTGAATTCTTTGAGGAGGTGACCAAGCATGTGGATGAGGGTAGAGCAGTGGATGTAGTAAAACATTGATTTTAGTAAGGCATTTGATAGGGTTCCCCATGGTAGGCTTATGTGGAAAGTCAGGAGGCATGGGATAGTGGGAAGTTTGGCCAGAACTGGCTGACAGGTTGAAGTCAGAGAGTGGTGGTAGATGGTAAATATTCAGCCTGGATCCTTGTTACAAGTGGAGTTCCGCATGGATCAGTTCTAGGTCCTCTGCTGTTTGAAATGTTTATTAATGACTTGGAAGAAGGAGTCAAAAGGTGGGTCAGTAAATTTGCAGATGATACGAAGATTGGTGGAGTTGTGGATAGTGTTGAGGGCTGTTATCGGCTGCAAAGGGATTTAGATATGATGCAGAGCTGGGCTGAGGAGTGGCAGATGGAGTTCAACCCTGTCAAGTGTGAGGTTGTCCATTTTGGAAGGACAAATAAGAATGCAGAAGACAGGTTTAATGGTTCTTAGTAAGATGGAGGAGCAAAGGGATCTTGGGGTCTATGTTCATAGATCTTTGAAAGTTGCCACTCAGGTGGATAGAGCTTGTAAGAAGGCCTATGGTGTATTAGCGTTCATTAGCAGAGGGATTGAATTCAAGAGTCATGAGGTGATGTTGCAGCTGTATAGGACCATGGTAAGGCCACATTTGGAGTACTGTGTGCAGTTCTGGTCGCCTCACTTTAGGAAAGATGTGGAAGCTTTGGAGATGGTGCAGAGGAGATTTACTAGGATGTTGCCTGGAATGGAGAATAGGTTATACGAGGATAGGTTGAGAGTGCTAGGCCTTTTCTCATTGGAACGGCGAAGGATGAGAGGTGATTTGGTAGAGGTTTATAAGATGATCTCGGGGAATAGATAGAGTAGACAGTCAGCGACAGTTTCCCCGGGTACAACAGAGTGTTACAAGGGGACATAAATTTAAGGTGAAGGGTGGAAGGTATTGGGGGGATGTCAGGGGTAGGTTCTTTACCCAGAGAGTGGTGGGGGCATGGAATGCACTGCCTGTGGGAGTGGCAGAGTCAGAATCATTGGTGACCTTTTAGCGGCATTTGGATAGGTACATGGATAGGTGCGTAAACTAGGACAAATGTTTGGCACAACATCGTGGACCGAAGGGCCTGTTCTGTGCTGTATTGTTCTATGTTCTATAACGGTATTTTATCTGCAACTGGGAAAAGCAAATCAATGCCACGGCAGGACAGTGACAATGAGGAGACCTGAATTTCTCCTCCAGAGAGATGGGACGGACATGGTACAATGACAGGTCAACTACATTCCTACAGGTAATCTAGGAAGAAGGGAATTATCAGAGACATGGGTCATGGGTAGAGCTACGGTAGAGGGCTCGCTAATGTCAGATATTCATACAATAAATGACCATGACTGACATCACAGAGACAATGTGAAGTACATTCCCTCAAAACCATGTTGCTGGACAAAAGTCCAACGCAAATTAGAAAGCAAATTTCGGTTTTAGCGGGATTTCAAGGAAGAGGAAAATAAGGTTGATGCAGCAAACAACACAACATCCAACCATTAGAAAGCAATGCAATCACTTTATGTGAAAACGTCATTATTACAACAGCAGACTGCCTCTCGGTTCATAAAATGGCGACAATTACGAGTTTTGAGACACCTGTTGCATATCCTTAACGTAAAATGATCTAACCTTGAAGTTGCTATTTGCATTCTTACAGTGCTCCATGAGGTACAGTGAATGAATTAATATAGTGGCAGTGTCCCCAGCTCTGGTCTCCTGCCCTGGCTTCAAGTTCTATCTTCTCCACAGGTACATTGTTACATCTCTGAGTAGATTGATTCCAAAAATGTCTCCAGATATTTGTCAAATTGGAGGAATGCATCCAGCGATAATTAACACAGTCTCCAATTATGATTCTTCCCTCGATGAAGTCATATGTTACTTCTCACAATCCAATTTCAGTGATAAACATCTTCTGCAAACTGGAAATGATGAAGTGGTCATCATCACAGCTGCAAAACCAATCTCCCAGTGGAGATCACACAGAATATAAAGGAAAAGCCCTAAGAATGGAACACCACAGAGTTTAATGCTTGCATATTTTGTGCAACAAGAAAGGATTACTGTTCTCCACAGAAAATGCTTCGGCCAATTGAAGTAGTCCAGAAAGTTTTCTACGTGATTCTTGCCATCATTGGTGTTCCTGGTAAGTGCTTACAATTATTTACAATTTATGGATGAGATTTCCCCTGCTTTTCCTTGTTAATTAAGAGATTTGCGTTGTCATGAAACATTCAGTGTTTTACCCATCTCCGTTGTTGCAATATCGCAAAGTTAATTTTTATATTTTAAATATTGTGTCGTTTCATTGCTTTACATGATTACACTTAGTCAAATGTTATGAACTCCTGAGTCGCATCTTAGACTGGAGGCTACCTTCAGGGAAGGAATGATTCGAAATGTCAGCAAGTATAGAACTGCAATGGACCTTGGTCAGTCAGTGCAGGGAATCTCATAAATCAAATGTTCTCACATTCTTGCACGTATCTATATTTGTGCAGTTGTATTGATAGCAGCGCATTTCCTCCTTACAACTTTAGGGAGCACGACAGCAAGAGAGTTACACAGTGTGGTTTTCAGATTCGGTTAGTTCTGACTGTTGAATGTTCAGAAACCGCTGTCGGCTTGGGTAACTATTGAGAAGCATGTATTGACTTTTCCAGCTATGGGAGTGGTGAAGATTTGAGGAATAATTTTCTTCTTATATAATCATGCAGCACAGAAATGGTCCCTTTGTCAACTCCTCCATCCCGACCAGATATCGCAAATTAATCTAGCCCCATTTGCCAGCATTTGGCCCATATCCTTCTAAATCCTTCCTGTTCATATACCCATGCCTTTTAAATATTTAAGTTTTCCCACCTTCACCCCTTCCTCTCGCAGCTCGTTCCATACATGTCTTGGTTCAAAGTTGTAATCTGCAGTGGGGTCTGCTGTTTGTGGATGAAGTGTGTCCCTTTGAGGAAAGACAAGTGCAACGGTCAAGCGTACAGTCTTGGATTCCAAAATGCAGAATCTACATGGAATTAAAAATGAATATACAGTTGCCTCTAACTTGTTAAACATTGATTTGGAGATGCCGGTGTTGGACTGGGGTGTATAAAGTTAAAAATCACACAAAACCAGGTTATAGTCCAACAGGTTTAATTGGAATCACATTAGCTTTCGAAGCGACGCTCCTTCATCAGGTGGTAGTGGAGAGCTCAATCCTAACACACAGAATTTATAGCAAATATTTACAGTGTCATGTGACTAAAATTATACATTGAAATATTGATTGCCTGTTAAGCCTCTCATCTGTTAGAATACAGTGATAGTTTCACTTCGTTCATGTGCAAATCACAAAATGCTTTTTTAAAAAAAAGTTGCATTCTCGGGTTAGCTGTTAACAGTGGTGATAGCTAGACAATACGTTGAAGGTGCTGGCCCCCTGTATTCTCTGTCTATGCCATGATGTTTAGATTGATTCTAATCTAAAAAGTGAGATAACTGAGTTTTACCTAAATTCACGCAGTTTTTGAGCTCAGAGTTCTACATGAATGCACGCAGTTTTTGAGCAAAGTACAATGTAACCCTGAAAGTACAAATTCATCCCACAAAATATATGTGTGCATGTGGATCTTTGTCAGTCTGTGTGTGTGCCTGTCTGGGTTGGGGGTTGTGAGTGTGGGAAAGTGTCTGTGTATGTGTGTAGTAAGTGCAGAGTGTCTTAAGTCTGTGAGGGGGTGCATGTGTGAGTGTAGGAGTGTGTGTGGCTGTAAGGGTGTGTGAGGTGTCTGTGTGCGCGTCTGTGTGTATGTGTGTCTGTGTGTATGTGTGTATAGGAGTGCCTGTGTGTGTGAGAGAGTGTGTGTGTGTAGGAGTATCTGTGTGTGTGTATATAGTGCAATGGTCGTCACCTGTAATGTAACATGAACCCAAGGTCACGGTTGAGGCCCTCCCTAAGGGTACCGAACTAAGCTATCAGGCTCTGCTCGGCCACTTTTCTCTGCTGCCTGTCCCGAAGCCCACCTTGGAGGATGGGCACCCGAAGGTCCGAGGCTGAATGTCCTGGACCAGTGAAGTGTTCCCAACGGGGAGGAAACCCTCCTGTCTGTTGACACACACACACCCTTACAGACACACACACTCCCACACTCACACATGCACCCCCTCACAGACTTAAGACACTCTGCACTCACTACGCACACACACATACACTTTCTCACACTCACAACCCCCAACCCAGACAGACAGACACACACAGACAGACAAGGGCCCACATGCACACATTTATTTTGTGGAGTGTTTTATACTTGTAGGGTTACATTGTACTTTGCTCAAAAACTGCATGCATTCATGTCGAACTCTGAGGTCAAATTACACATGAAAGAAGTGAAACTATAACTGTATTCTAACAGATGAAAGGCTGAGCAAACAATCAAATTTTCAATGCATAATTTCAGTTACATCACACTGTAAATTTTTGCTATAAAATCTGTGTGTTAGGATTGAGCCCTCCACTACCACCTGATGAAGGAGCGTCGCTCCGAAAGCTAGTATGCTTCCAATTAAACCTGGTTCTTGTGTGATTTTTAACTTTGTTAAACATTGGATTTTTCATGACATTCTTCATTCCGCTTCCCCTGTCCCATCTGCAAGTAGTTTTGTTTTTGAATGAGTACAGAGCTCCACACTGAGGATTACCTTCCTTTCTGACCTGGTTATTCACTCGACTGTAAAATATCCAATAAACCTGAGCATTCCTTAAACCCACAGTGGACATGACCCATTCTCACTGCGAGCAGCAAATCATTTTCTGTCAAATGACCCTCGAAGATTTCCCAGAGCCTCCCCCCCCCCACCCCCCAAAGGTTCAGGTTGGATGTTATTTATTAGATTCCACTTGTTCGCCATTCTGATTGGTATAGCTCTCCCACCCCAATTTTCATTAACTTATCCTAGGTGTTCCTGTTTTACCTCTGATTCTGGAACATTTGGCAGCTGTTGTAACCGCTTATCCTTCTGTTGCTGTCTGCTGGATAAACTGGAGGCTTTCTTTTCTCTCTTTACGACAACACAGTTCGTAATTTCACCTGGTTAATCGCAGACTGTTCCTTTAACTTCCCCGACTTTGACAGCGATCCTGGGTTTATTTTTAGGTAATGAAGCTGGGTTGACCGCTCAGTGAGGAAGCATTTTGCAGGCAGTAATCATAACTCAAGATTAACATGGAAAAAGACAAGGATGAGTGTGAAATCAAAGGTCTAAACTGGGGGAAAGCCATTTTAAATAAGATCGCGTGTGATTGGACAGCGAGCAGAGATTTTTAAATAAATCCATGTCAGAGCAGTGGGATGCATTGAAGAAGGAACTATTGAGATTAAAGTGTCATCCTGTTCCATGATCGATAAAGGATGGTACTGGGAAATGCTGTGAACTCTGCATATCAGGGAATTTCCTGGATTAGTTCACTGATAAGACAAAAATTGTTGGAAATGGGGATTCAATCATGAATGTTAGCTGATGCACTTGGCAGGACACAAAACGCAAATGATGTATTATGAATGGTAGAAAACTGGGAAGCACTGAGAATCAGAGGGATCTTGGTGCACATGAAGATCTTAGGGTAGCAGGACAGGTCGATGAATTGGTTAAGAAGGTATCAGGAAGTCTTTGCCTTTGGAAGCCAAGATATAGAGTTTAAGAGTAGGGAAAATATGTTGGCATTGTATAAAATGTTGACTAGGCCACAGATACAATGTTGCGTGCAGTTCTAGAATCCACATTATAGGGAGTATTTTCATTACTCTAAAGAGAGTTTTCAGGATGGCTCTAAGGTTGCAATATTTTAGGTACGAAGTGAAATTGGTTTGATGGGGGTTGTTTTATTTGCAGCAGTTGACATTGATAGGGGGCACCATTTAAATGTATAATAATTTAAGGGGCATAGATAGCATCAGAAGGAAGTATGTATTCCCCTTTGTGGACAGGTCAATGACCAGGGCACAGATGCAAAGAAACAGGGGTTTTAGTTTTACACCGGAAGTGTTGCGACAATGTGGAACTTACTTCCTGTAAGGGTAGCGGAATCAGATCCCCTGATATCATAGAACACTTTAAATGTATACAGTACTTGTAATGCCAGGATCTAACGCTGGAAAACTGGATGAGAATTCAGTCGGACAACATGCAATTTCTTCCCCTGTGCTGTAAGTCTCTGTGTCTCCAAACCTTCTCCAACTCACACCTGGCCCATTGTCATTTCAACCAATACTTCCTCCGGAGCCACAGACTCCAACAATGATCCTGACTGTAATTGTCCCAAATTCTATTGCTTTTCGGTTCCCTTAATTTTTTGCAGCATCTCTGCAATTTCAGTAACTTTCCCTGTGATGCAGCATTTCATATCAGTACCTTTGAAATTGTAGCAACCCATCAACATTGAGCAAGCCATCCTCTGACATTTCGCAGTGTTCAGCAATAGAAACCATACAATGCATCTTGCTTCACATGGTATTCCACTAGCTCTGTTGTTAGACAGGGTTACTCGTCCATCATCTCTGTCATATACATTTTATTTCTAAACTCTGATTTGATTTCATTTAATTTATTATCATTGCTACATTTACCGATGTACTGTGTGGATAGAAAGCTTGTTTTCCTTGCAGTGCAGAGAATGTTCCATAGGAAGACACAAAGACCATCGGGTGATCGAACAGAGTGAGGAATGCAGATTACAGCTGCAACGAAGGCACACAAGAAGCAAGATCAACAATAGGGTTAACATTTGAGAGGTCCATTCAGAATTCAAATAAATGTGGGGAAGAAGTTATCCTTAAACATATTGTTCTGTCTGTTTATGCTTTTTTATCACTTGACTGACGGAAGAGGTTTGGGGAGAGTTTAACCAGGGCGGGAGGGTCTTTAATGGTTTTGGCTGACTTTCTGCAGCAACAGGAAGTGTAAATTCAGTCAATGGATGGAAGGTCAGCTTGAGTCTGATCTCGCCTGTGTCCACAACTCTCTGAAGTTTCTTACAGTCCTAGGCAGAACAGTAGTAGAGTACTTGATACATTTCTGTTTAGGTACAAGAGTTTCATTCCCTCTTACTTCTTTTCATCTACTTTTTCAGGACCACACATATGTATGTAGGTCGGACTGAAATTGATGTTCACTTCTTTCAGTTTAGGTACCTGACCACAAGAAATCTCTGTAACATATAAGTTACAGTGTGTGCCTGAACAGTTTATTTTACTGAAGGTGCACTGTGGATCCACCCGAGCTTCTGAACAACACCCAGAATTCTGCCTTTGTATACGGCTCCGAAATGTTTACATTTTAAACTGAATGATGAACAGCATATTATTAAATTTTTAAACCTTGCATGAATACCCATTGAATGTAAAGAATCAGTGTCATTTCACTGCAGTTATCTTCTTCGATGTTATGTGTTGATAATTGATGACAATTAGGGCAGCTTTGCCGGGGTTGGCAATGATGTTTTGTTACTGTTACCTCTATCTACGTGCATCCACAATTTTGATTCAAACTACAGGATCTGCTCCTCATTCTCCATCATATTTGCAAATGATTGGGGTTCACGCTTGACCAGATTTACAACAATCCCACCTCCCTCATCTTTCATTATGCTTCCACAGTCAGAATTTGCCTCTGCCTGGAAATCACATTTTAACACTATGTTTTATAAATGCCAAGGATCATCGTCCCTATATAATTGAACTGCATCTGTCCTCAAATGAATCATAAAGAAAACTTTTCTCTACCTTTCTCAAAACTTCTTTTTCCTATCATAACAATTGATTTATATCTGCCCTTTTTCGATATTTAACAGCTACACTGATTTTTTTCCTCCTCATAAATTAACGCTAGGACCCATTGTAGAGATTTACTTCACTTTTCAGAAGGTTGAAATGGCTTTAGAGAGAGAGGCGCACACACAGATACACACACACACAGACACACACACACAGACACACACACACACACACACACAAGGAACAGGGAATGAAAAGAAAAGAGTGGTTAAAATTTTAATACTTCCTTATCATGTGGAGTCGTCCAATTTTCTGGCCATTTTATCCAGCTGTGTTGACTGTTCCCGGGGGACTCATGGCTGCATGTGCTGTAAATTCGCCCTTCTAAATGTTACATGCTTTGGTGGGTAGTTCTATGACCGGTATCATAGATTCCATCTGTTGTTCATAATCTGGCTGTTTCTGTTCAAGCTAGAAATTAGTAAATTATAGTTTTACAGTTTACTTCACAATTATTTTAACTACTAGATGTTCATATATCACTGTCATAGCAACAACACAGAATGCTTGTAAACTTGTACAGAAAAGAGCGTTCATTAACATGAAGTCATTTTTCCGTTATCCTTCTGACAGTGAATTTCGTGGCTATTATGATTCTGTCCCAGGGAACGTGTGGCCTCAAAACATGCACAACACGTTATCTGGCCATGGCAGCAGCAGATCTACTGGTCATTATCAATGAGGTCATACTGAGGCAATTAAATTTTTATTATTTCCCAATATGTTTCCTGGACATCACTCCTGTGTGCAGTGTTATCAATGTCCTGATCCGTGCGTCCATAGACTATTCTGTCTGGTTCACCATTGCATTCGCCTTCGATCGGTTTGTCAGCTTTTGTTGCCACAAACTGAAAACCAAATATTGTACTGGGAAAAATGCATCTACAATTCTCTCAATAACCGGTATTCTGCTTTGTTTAAAAAACGTTCCCTGGTATTTCAGATTTGAACCTGAAATGACAATCGGGAACATAACATATTACTGCAGCAATAAGGAAAGCTACTTCACTGACTCTCGCTGGATTGGATTCCGTTCATTTGCTGTGGTTCTAACCCCATTGGTGCCATTCTTTATCATTGTGTTCCTCAATGCTCTGACAGTCGCACGCATTTTATTCAAGTCAAGTCAAGTCCGTAAGGGACTGAGGGATCACGGTAAGGAAGAGAAGCAGGTTGACCCCGAGATGAAGAGTAGAACAACAGCAGTAATTTTACTCTTATCTATATCCGGAAACTTCATACTTCTCTGGCTCCTATATGTTATATATATCCTTGATGTCCCAGATCATTTAAATGATTATGACTATGAAATCTTTGAAGAAGTTGGATACATGCTGCACAATGTAAGCTGCTGCACAAACACCCTTATTTATATGGCAGCTCTGCCCAAGTTCAGAGCTCAGTACAAAAGAGCGGTGAAATATCCAGGTTCCAAAATTATTGAACTAATCACTGCATAAATGTGACAAAAACTCAAAATCCTGTGGGTGATAGCAAGAAATGACCATGGAGGACCAAAGGGAACACTTCTGGAGATGCAAATCTGTCAAAGAGGTCAGAGAAGTTAGAGTATTTCGCAGACATCAAGAGAACCTAAAGAAGATGAAGATAAGGATACAGGTTTCCCAATTTAGGAAGCAGAGGTAACATTTCTGCCCTGAAAGAGTGGCAACTGGACCTGAAACATTAACTCTGATTTCTCACCCACAGATGCTGCCAAACCTGCGGAGTCTTTGCAACAACTCCTGTTTTGTTTTCGTTTAACATTTTGGGCACGAATGTAAATAAGCCGAATACACTGCACAGACAAAAATTCAGTGGAGCAAGGGAAAAAGCCATGAATTGCCCAAGATAACCAGGAGGAAATTGGCAGGAGCAGGGTCTCTGCTTCCTCCTGTATCAGAGGAAGTGATCCAGGGTGTCGACTCCAGCTCTGCTTCTTCGGTTTTCAGCTCTTTCCATCCAAGGAAACAAACAACATTTATGATTTCAAAATGAAAATCCATGATGATGCTGGACTCGTTCTTATGTCAATAAAACAATCCCAATTATTCATATCATTTTGATTCTCACACCAGTAGCTGGTGCTGGGGGTATCCTTTCCTCCAGCTGCCTCTTGAGAGTGTTCGGGTGATTGGGAGGTGGGGGAGATAGAAGGGAGTGGGGTAATCTACATCCATATGCATAAACATGATGATTCCTCTTATTAAGTAGTTCAGTCCAAGGAATCTGTCCAAAGGATTGGGAGAAAAGTTGGAGACAGTTCCAGGAACTGAGTCTGCGTTCAGCACAGGGGTCAATGTCATCGCTAGACAGCAGATCACATAGTCCACACCTTCCCGGGAATTGTCTCAGAAAGTTCCCAATCTCCGTTTTAAATCAGAGCTTCTGGATGACTTCGAACCAGGTCTCAGCATCAAGTGTGTTTGTTTGTGTTTAATTACTTCATCAATTCACATGCTGTGTCAATCTTTCTGTACACTGTTCTTACACCATTACTGGAAATTTCAAACTCAGCTTTGACATGTCTACTATGATTTTATTGTCAGTAAGCCTCATGTCACCGCAATGTCTGCAATCCATTATGTAACTCCATGTGGTTTCCAACTGAACTGCCCTATCTCCAGCAACATCTGCGTTTTAAATTAGTCTTGGTTTCTATTTTTCACTTTAAAATGATCTTGCTTTCAAATCTGTCAATGGTTTCACCCGGTATTTCCCTGGAACATCCGTGTGTCTCCAACTTTTCTCCCAATCCTTTGGACAGATTCCTTGGACTGAACTACTTAATAAGAGGAATCATCATGTTTATGCATATGGATGTAGATTACCCCACTCCCTTCTATCTCCCCCACCTCCCAATCACCCGAACACTCTCAAGAGGCAGCTGGAGGAAAGGATACCCCCAGCACCAGCTACTGGTGTGAGAATCAAAATGATATGAATAATTGGGATTGTTTTATTGACATAAGAACGAGTCCAGCATCATCATGGATGTGTCTGCACGGTCTCATCTCCGTCAGTACTTCCAGCCTGGAAACGTTCCCTGTTTCAGTAATCTTTCCCAATAGTCAGCATTGGTCTGTACAGCCACCGAGCGACTCACTCGGAGTGGAAGAGACTCATCCTCAATGTGAGAGACAACCAGAGATGCAGTGTGTAGAATGAGCCACAGAGCGATTGTGTGACGTAGGATCCAAAGGGATATTAATATCTTCAATGAAAGGGAAAATCTGGCCGTGAGAGTTTCACAGCCTTTCCTTATACGATCTGCTAGAAATAACTGACAATGTATCATTTGTCCTCCTCCTCATGGACTACATTATCAGTTAAATTTCTGATACCATAAATCCCTGTGGATAATGATATTCAATAACTTCTCACTATTTTCAACAGAATCTATTTGTTTTTTCTATTCCTCCTACAAAGGTGAAACATATGTTTAAATCCTCCACCACTTCCTCTGGCAGCTCATTCGATTCACTCGGCAAGTAGTGGGGATTGCAGGACTGTCCCATGAGAAGTTGGGCCTCTATTCAGAAAAGTGAGAGGGGGAATCTGATTTAAATGTATCCAATTCCACTGGCTGGACAGACTAAATACGGGGGGAGGGGGGAGGGGGTGTTGAGTGTGCTGTATCCTCTGGGCGGGTATTCATAAAACAAAACCTCACAGTCTCAGGATATGGGCTCGCCCATTTCTAATTGAGAGGAAGAGAATTATCTTCTCTCAAAGTGATCAACCTGAGGAATTCTCTCCCACAGAAGGCTGTGAAACACAGGTCACTGAGTATATTCAGGAAAGAAATTATTAATTTTTTTACAGTTTAAAGACATCACAGGGTTTGAACAGAATTTAGGAATATAGCGGTGAGATTTTAGAGTCAGACATGGCCACATTGAATGGAACAGCAGGCTGGAAGGGCTGAATGGCCTCTTCCTGCTCCCTGTTTCTGTGTTTCTGTCAGTTTAATGTCCTCCTGAAAATCTCACCCTGAAAAGGATCAGTAATTACATTGCGGAAGCACATTAGTAGCTGTTTTTGTTCAGACATTCCTGCAACTTGAAAATGTAATTTTTCTTTGCAGGGACGATGAACAGTCAGTCAGTCAAAGTGGTCCACAGAATTCCTGATGCTGTCTCAGTGAAACAGCTTCCTTACAGTTGATTGTCAATCGCATGCAATAATGACGGACACTTCATGGAACTTCCAGATTGTTCTTGGATGTTAATGTTCCGTGGGATTTAAGGACAATATAAATGTACAGGAACACACTGAATATCCTTCTTTAAACTGAGAGGTTGACGTTTATAAAGCACTTTTTGTTTTATGTCTTAAGGGTATCGCAAAATGTTTTTCAGATAATTGAAATCTTTTGAAATTTACTCAGCATTGTCAAGGGAATGGGAGGTAATTTCAGAAACAGAGTGAGTTACAGATCCAGAGCCACATATACAGGATGGGCTTGTCCTGGAGACGTTTCAGAGCTCAATCTGTGACCCACAGAATGCAAGCCAGCAGTAGATGAAAGTCAGTCAAATGGAGGAGGTACTTTTTAGTATCTGACACCATACTGTCCCTGTCCTGGGAGAGTTTGATAGGGAAGGTGTAAAGGGAGCTTTACTCTTAAAGTAACTCCGTGCTGTCCCTTTCCTGGGAGTGATAAATGAGGAAAGTGTAGTGAGAACTGTAGTCTCTACCTAACCCCATGCGGACCCTTTTCTGTGAGAGTTTGATGGGGACAGTGTCTGGAGATTTAAGTAAATCTTAACCTCATGCTGAACATGACCTGAGAGTTTCAGAAAGTTCTAGTCTAATGTTAGACAATTAACCTAGTTCTATACTTCAGAAGCAAAAATAATATTTTCTCTCTATTTAATGCAGTCATTGACTCTCAAACTTTCATCATTTAAGACCTTTCTAAATTCCAGGGTCTCAGTCCTGGGCTTGTGTCATTTCCCTAGACATTTAAACTGTGCCGTCCAGCTATAGTTCTGTGAATCTATGCTGCATTCACTCGCACATGGACTCCCAAGTCCCCACTCGTTCTTGCCTTTTCCTGTTTATAAAGTCACTGTAGTGCTGTGCTAACATGAAATGGCTGCCTTAAACAAACCTAAAATGGCTTACTGACGGACACCTTTGGAATCATTTCTCCTTTCTTTGCAAATTAAAACACATCTTACACTTTGTACATTGTCATCTCTCTACCTCTTGCAGATGAAATAAAGTGAGATGTGAACCGATGCATTTTGGATGTTAGAGGAGGGAAAATCTAAACTAAATGGTACAATGTTAAACTGGATGCAGGAACAGAGAAGGCTTCAGTTTGAGTCTGGAATACAATCATCACAGGAGAGGGGCAAATGAGTCAAAAGTTTTTTTTCCCATTCATATATTCCTGCATTGTCGAAATGTTAATTTACAAATTAACCTGCAAAAGCAGGGTATGAAGAACTCTGTTACAGAGTTTCCATTGATTAAGATGCAGAATCTGTTTAAAGTCAATACAGTGAGATAATTGAAAGTGTCAGCGCAGTCTGTCTAACTTTATAAACTTCAAACAGGAAAATACGGTGGGAATACACAAAAGGTAACATGACAGGTCTGCTACTGAATTGTAGGTGTGAGGCCTTGTTTAGAAACCGTCTGAGTTTTAGTGTGGAGTCAGGCATATGTTATCCAGAAAACAACTGCCGCATAGATATACTTTGGCTTCAAAATTTGTGTTGTCTAGAAATAAAGAAATAAATGTACAATTAAAAAAACCTCCTGGATCCTGTGTTGTTTGTATATTTTTGTGAATGAGTGACTGGACATTTGAAGGAGTGAGTGTGACTGTGCGAGTGTGGATATGACCGAAGGACTGAGTTTGTTTGAGTGAAAAATTGTGCTTGAGTGTGCGATTCTAAGAGATAGGGAGTTTTTAATGTTGTGTGTATGTGTGTGTTTGTGTGTGTTGTGTGCGTGTGCGCGCGTGTATGATTGTGTCTGTGAATGTGTGTGCGTTGGGGTCGGGGGGAAAGATGAAAGGGAAGGTGGTCATGGTGTGGGGCTAGGGTGCACAGGGTGAGGCTGGAGATGATCAATTTGTGGATGCCACAATAATGACCAGGTAGGGAATTAGTCCGAGGTTACAGATAGAAATAGACAGATTGGTCAGATGGCCAGAGCAATGGCAGTTGAAATGTTATCCCCTGATAATTGCCCCTAAGCACTTTGGCAGTAGTCATAGACAAGGGAGTAGGACACCAGGAAGCTCGGAAAACAAAAAGGACTTGAGGTGCTTGTTAAGAGACCCCTGAAGGAAGATGGACAAGTAAATAGGGTATTTAAGAAGGCACACAGGATACTTGTCTGTATCAGTTCAGGCATAGATTATAAGAGCATGGAGGTCTTATTGTAGTTGTACAGGCGGCAGAGAGTTGTAGAATTCGACAGCATGGAAACAAGCCCTTTGGCCTAACTTGCTGATGCCCCCCAGTTTTCACAACTAAACCAATCTCATTTACCTGTATCCACATCCGTCCCCACTTGGATATGTACCCTGTCTAAATGATTCTTAAATGACAAAATTGTACTTGCTTCACCACTACCTCTGACAGTCCATTCCAGATAATTAGCACACTCTGTGAAAAAAAATGCCCTGCCCCCTTTTCTATCTCTCCCTTTCATCTTAAACCGATGCCCCCTCGTTTTTAACTCCCCATGCCAATAGGGAAAATCTGTTGCAGTCTACCTTATTCCTGCCTCTCATGGTTTATAAATCTCTATAAACACAGCCTTCTGTCTCCTGCACTTCAAAAAATGTTCCCAACCAATCTAACCACTCTGTATTACTCAACCCATCCAGTTAGCATCCTAGTAATTTTTTTTCTGCACTCTTTCTAGTTTAATATTATCCTGTCTATGGTAGGCTGACCAGAACTGCAGACAGGATTCCAAACGTGGCCTCTTTCAATGAGAGATCAGTGTACATGAGACTATGTTGGGGGGTTGGGAAGGGGTTGGACAGGGTCCACATAAAGCAGTCATTTCCTTTCGTCGAAGGGGCAATAAAAAGTTAACATAATTCTAAGGTGAAAGGCAGGAGTTTAGACGGAAAATGACATCCAGAGGATGATAGGGGTTGGCACCGCATTGTCTGGGAGCATAACGATGATGGGAATCCTCAACATCTTGAAGAAATACTTGGATGAGCACTTGAATGTCACGGTATTCAAAAATATGGACTAAGTGTGGAAAGGGATATTCCTGCATCTTTAGTGTACTTTTGAAGGTACAAACGCGATGGATTGATGAGCCACCTCTGTTGTGTATGATGCCATAATTCTATGATTCTGAGGCTAAGCTTCTGATTTTTTAAAATATTTGTTTTGAGAAACTACTGGTCAGTTTCAGCCTCAGCTTGTGTATTACAGTGCGTATTCACATTTAGATTTTCCCAAACAAGTTAGAAAACTGAATTGACAAGGAAAGCGGTGGTAGAGCAATGTGCAGTGGAACAGCTCTCAGGAAACTGTACGACACGAGGCATTGACTGATTGAATAGCCTCAGCAAAACGGAGGTCATCACTGACATTTAGATAGTGATGGAACTGACAGCGAGTGAAATAATGTAAGTTTGGTTTTTTTGAGGACAAGTTGCAATTAACATTTGAGACCTAATAGGATCAGACTAATCCGGTATTTTGCGTACTCAATTACAGACATAAATCTCAATGATATCACCTTATGAAAACAAATACATTGTCGTAATCTGTTTGTTCAAAATGATAAATAAAAACGTTGAAGATGTAATCACAGTTTCCCAGTGGACATACCACACAATAAAATAATGTCTCTGGAACTGTGTCAACTACAATTTTAACAAGTTGCCAACAGCAGGAAGGGGGAGGTTGTTTGACAAGCAATAAAATGTATTATAGATACCTAATGTTCAGCAATGTCTACTACACCATGATGCCATTACTGGTTGTTCCTGGTAAGTCTGTAACAACTTACGTTGTGCAAATCTGTGTAGTGAATCATACTTATTTCCACTCTATGAATGATAACTCTTTTATTTCCATTTCGCAAGCCAAACATCGATGCCAGATGATAGCATCCTCACTAACTGAGTTTAATGCGAATCGATTATCAATTAGGAGGCTCCCTGGTAATGTGCAGCATTGTGTGTTTCACTCCTGTGCAGAATTGTTATGCTCTGAGGTCACATTGATGGAGTTTGGCTCAGCACGGGCCATGACGGTCCAGAAAGTGTTTAGCAACGCTGTCTCTCTCTTTCTATCTATCTTTCTCTCTCTCTCTCTCTCTCTCTCTCTCTCTCTCTCTCTCTCTCTCTCTCTCTCTCTCTCTCTGTTAGTTCAAACCCTACTATCGGTTAGATGGGTTTTGTAACAAGCCATCTCTTAGTGCCATTTGGTGTTTCCCATTCCTGATGTGACGGGATTTTGTTGGTGGATCTCGTTCAGACAGCTTGTTTCAAAAGGGAGCACAGAGACAACGCGGGCAAGAAGTGGGTTGAGCAGGACATTATGTAACTTGATCAACTTGCGTGTTTCGTCAGTCAGTGGATATGTGGGGACATATTTTTGAGGACAGTTCACTGGGAGAAGTGTTGAGAACAGGATTACAGTTATGATGTGTGTTGTTGAATTATTTGCTTGTCAAAAAACATGTGAGTTGTGCTATTTGTAAATAAAAAGATGCACAGTACTGTGGTACAGAGTTTAATAAGACAAACACTGAGATCTGGAGAGTTGTGGCAGAGCTCTCCCACAGAGGATCAAGCAACTTTGTTCAACAGGATCTTTACCATCTTGTCCTTTGTTGCTAAGATCATTTGATGGTCTCTAAACGATGCTGGTTGAGGTGCAGGTGACTCCACATGCCTGTGTTTTGCATTCCTGTTTAGTCTTTGTCTATTAACTTGGACAGTTGTTTATTGCTATTATTTATATTATTGGTATTTTCTTGCTACTGACAATCTGGAGATGAATCCCCTGGATATATTCTAGACCAATTCACTGTGAGACCATAGTGTTACACTATGGACTGCGTTACCTTTGTGAAATCTCTGTTATTGAACCTGGTCCAGGCTCAGAACGAACGCGATTGAATGTTACAACAGGATTGATGTAAGACCAGTTGTTTTTGGGTGACTGATGCACGATATTTGATGTTGTTGCTGCTCCGAGTTGACGAATCAGGATAAAGAGCATTAGGCCAGAGGGATTGAAAGTCAACTCATCTCTTGTGACCTCCAACTACACTGATGTTCAGCTCGGAGGGACTTAGGGATTTGGATACTGCAATCACGTTCATCAGTTAGTTCAAAGGCAATCAGCAACGCACTGTTAAAACATTATGAATCATCAGTCGACCTCATGGCATGTGACATCATTGCACCGATTGTCACATGGGATGTGTGGCAAACAGTGATTGTGTTTTCCAGGCGAAGTGGTTTATCTAAGGTCATATTGAGCTGCCGAGTAAACCCAAACAGTTTTGTGACTATTGAGAGAGAGAAATTGTATTGGGAGTGGGAGTGAGGTTGTACTGAAGGGCCTTGCTGTTGCCAACTCGCACTTGGAAGTTTATAAATGTTAGCAGCGGCGATAACACTGAACTGAACCTATCCACAGTACGTTGTAAATGTCAAGGCTGCTGCATCAACACAGCTGGATGGGATGTACAGTGTGTTTTACATCAGGGGAAGAGCACAGTGAATCAACCTCTTCAATTCCAAAATAGTTCACTTCAAGAAAAACATAGTTGACAGAGCGTTGGCGGCAAAATATTAAACAAATTTAATTTGCTAGCTCATAAGATTCGGAGCATATGTTCCTGCCATAATGACAGGTGTTCGTATAACACGGAAGACTGAGTGTTCTGGGGCACTTGCAAGCAAGTGAGTTTTTCATTCTTCTGTTGAAGTTCAATCTTTACTTCTCCAGATGATCCTGCCCACTGATGTTGAATGCTGTCTCAATGCTGCTTCACAGCTGTGCATGACAAATACATTTAAATCTTGACTTATCAGTGGAATGGGTCAGCACGAGTTTCTAATGTGTGATATCAAAGTACGCAGTTATCATTCCCAAACTAACTGTGTGGTATAATTCCTCAAACGATGGGAAGAAAATAACTTTATCTACAGCTCACAGGCACCTTGTCCCTGTCCCAATCTTCCAACACAGCACCGCCTTCTTGAACTTTCCTATCTTTCCATCTTCCTTTCCACCTATATGTTCCACCTCCGCTCTGACCTATCACTTTCACCCACACCTTCATCGATCTACCGCATTCCCAACTACCTTCCCCCAGCCCCACACTCCTCCCATTTATCTCTCAGCCTCCTTGGACCACAAGCCTCATTCCAGAAGAAGAGCTACACCTGAAACGTCGATTCTCCATAGATGCTGCCTGATCAGTTGTGCTTTTCCAGCATCACACTCTTCGACTGTGATCTCCAGCATCTGCAGTCCTCACCCTTTCCTCACAGACACTCTGCGTGATCCAGTCATTGATTGTAATGTGGTGAATTGTTGATGTAAATCACCAGGAATCACTCTAAGCGAAGGTATTACTGATCATTGAATTGCACTGAAATGGGGGGATGACGAAGCTCAGGCTGTACCCTCTGATTGCTGTGGCCTCATGTTGCTGGGAGGATGTGTCATTGTAGAGTTGCACTGAGTAGGGGTTACTACTGGAATAAGATTCTCTGGGCCAGTGTTCTTGCTTTTTCTGTGTGTCTCTATAATACAGCATTATAGTAATTGTGGAGCACAAACAGGAGAGTACCCGTGACTCCAATCACAGGTTTTACTGGGAATATCTTTCACTGTCGAGCGCTATCCCATGTGGGCTAATAGCCTAAAGGTAACATTCAATTCCAGAGGCAATGTGATTCAGTGAACATCTTCCAAACAGAATTTTACAGACTGTGGGTCTCGCCAAATAGGAATGATTAGCCCTAGTTACTGTCATCATCTCTCAAAGTAAAATTAAATCGAGTGTGGTTTACTAACTGCAGCAGAACAATTTACCACAGTGGTCTGCTGCAAGCAGGAGCAGCTCTGGCGATAGAATTCAACTGTTTGTGGGGATCTGTATTAAATTTTACATCTGACTGCACTGCGAACTAGAGCCCTAACAATATGACTCATACAGTGATTCATTTTAGATTAGATTCCCTACGTTGTGGAAACAGGCTATTTAGCCCAACAAGTCCACGCCGACCCTCCGAAGAGTAACCCACTCAGACCCATTTCCCTCTGACTAATGCACCGAATACTATGGGCAACACCTGACTCTGTCTCACTGAATGAAGATTGTACTCAGAAACAGAGATGAAATAAACTTCCTATCTGCATTTGGTCACTTTCTAAGATCTCTGTGTGTCTGAGTTCAAGTCATTTGATAGGAGACTGTGAATAGCGGGTCCCCAGTGAAATGGAGAGAATGGTGGTGGAGCTCACTGAGGGACATCTGTCAAAGTTAGAATCAGAAAGCTGTTATTCCGGATTGTCAGAGTTAAAGGTAAATTGTATTGTATCGAATTTGAAGCCGTGAAAGGAAGAAACGTTCTCTAATATTTATCCAGTTGTAACTGGTGAATTATTGTAAAGGTCTGCTCTTTCAGCGTCTCCTGCTTTAGTCGACCATGCACAGGTTAAGAAGAAAATCATGGTTCAGATAAAATGAGTCATTTCTTTCCAAGATTGTTAGAAAGATATGTCAAAATCGGAAAGGAAGAAGTGAGCATGGAAGGAAAGGGTCTTCTCCCCACTCGACTAGTCAGTCTGACAACCCCAGGAGAGGGTGAGCACTGTGGTAGTTTTAGTTCCGTGTAAAAGCAAGTCATTTGGTTGAACAAATCCATACTGGCCCTCCGAAGGTTAACCCACCTCCACTCTACCCTTTTTACCCCCGAGCAATGTGTGTAACCTACACATTCTTAACACTTTAGGCAATTTAGCATGGCCATCTAACCTAAACATGATTGTGGGTGGGAACTGCAGAACCCAGAGGAAACCCACCGAGACAACGTGAAAACTCCACTCTGACTGTCGCCCGAGGCTGGAATCAAAACGGTGTCCCTGGCATTCTGAGGCAGCAGTAGTAATTACTGAACCACCGTATTTCGTTTATAACAGAGCCTTGGTTTCTGTTCTGTCCACTGATGGATGCGGCAGTGCAGTTTGTAAACATACAGTGTATTGTAACTGGGGAAATGTTCACAGCTGGCTGTATATGCTTGGTGCTCAGTTTACCAAGTGAAATGTCTCTTGGAGATAAACTAATGTGATATTTTTCAGATAGACAAGTCCCCCGGGCCTGACGGGATATATCCTAGGATTATGTGGGAAGCAAGAGAGGAAATTGCAGTACCGTTGGCAATGATCTTCTCGTCTTCACTGGCAACGGGGGTGGTACCAGGGGACTGGAGAGTAGCGAATGTTGTGCCCCTGTTCAAAAAAGGGAATAGGGATAACCCCGGGAATTACAGGCCAGTTAGTCTTACTTCTGTGGTAGGCAAAGTAATGGAAAGGGTACTGAGGGATAGGATTTACGAGTATCTGGAACGGCACTGCTTGATTAGGGACAGCCAGCACGGATTTGTGAAGGGTAGGTCTTGCCTTACAAGTCTTATTGAATTCTTCGAGGAGGTGACCAAGCATGTGGATGAGGGTAGAGCAGTGGATGTAGTGTACATGGATTTTAGTAAGGCATTTGATAAGGTTCCCCATGGTAGGCTTATGCGGAAAGTCAGGAGGCATGGGATAGAGGGAAATTTGGCCAATTGGATAGAAAACTGGCTAACCGGTCGAAGTCAGAGAGTGGTGGTAGATGGTAAATATTCAGCATGGAGTCCAGTTACAAGTGGAGTTCCGCAGGGATCAGTTCTGGGCCCTCTGCTGTTTGTAATTTTTATTAATGACTTAGATGAGGGAGTCGAAGGGTGGGTCAGTAAATTTGCAGATGATACAAAGATAGGTGGAGTTGTGGACAGTGAGGAGGGCTGTTGTCGGCTGCAGAGGGACTTAGATATGATGCAGAGCTGGGCTGAGGAGTGGCAGATGGAGTTCAACCCTGCCAAGTGTGAAGTTGTCCATTTTGGAAGAACAAATAAGAATGCGGAATACAGGGTTAATGGTAGGGTTCTTGGTCAGGTGGAGGAACAGAGGGATCTTGGGGTCTATGTACATAGATCTTTGAAGGTTGCCACTCAGGTGGATAGAGTTTGTAAGAAGGCCTATGGAGTATTATCGTTCATTAGCAGAGGGATTGAATTCAAGAGTCATGAGGTGATGTTGCAGCTGTACAGGACTTTGGTTAGGCCACATTTGGAGTACTGTGTGCAGTTCTGGTCTTTAGGAAAGATGTGGAAGCTTTGGAGAGGGTGCAGAGAAGATTTACCAGGATGTTGCCTGGAATGGAGAGTAGGTCATACGAGGATAGGTTGAGAGTTCTCGGCCTTTTCTCGTTGGAACGGCGAAGGATGAGGGGTGACTTGATAGAGGTTTATAAGATGATCAGAGGAATAGATAGAGTAGACAGTCAGAAACTTTTTCCCCGGGTACAACAGAGTGTTACAAGGGGACATAAATTTAAGGTGAAGGGTGGAAGGTATAGGGGAGATGTCAGGGGTGGGTTCTTTACCCAGAGAAGTGGTGGGGGCATGGAATGCGCTGCCCGTGGGAGTGGTAGAGTCAGATTCATTGGCGACCTTTAAGCGGCATTTGGATAGGTACATGGATGGGTGCTTAATCTAGGATAGAAGTTCGGCACAACATCGTGGGCCGAAGGGCCTGTTCTGTGCTGTATTGTTCTATGTTCTATGTTCTATGTTCTATAAATGGCAGAGCAACCATGCTAATTCAGTAAAACATCCTGTATTCAGTAAAATATTGTGTTCACTCAATTAATTTTTCAGCAAAGTTAGGACAAGTTTAGGAGATGGCTATACTAATTTATTACCTATACATGACACGAGTGGATATAGAATTGGAAATGTTGACACGATCTCCCATTTGTATCTGTTTAGATTTAGATTAACAATTGATGCATCTGTAATTCATAATCTATCCACAGTTAATTTTCCAGTGACCGATATTCCTCACTTTCTAATGTGTGTCCTCCTTTGATGAGGACCTTTGCATCAATCAGTTCGTAAGGAATACATAATAGTGAAAATACTAATCATAATAGAACTAAAAATGTCCGTTTTAATAAATAACTAACTTTTGTACCTGCAATATTATTACGATGGTTATTAATTAGGTTGGAGCAGATTGGATTGAATTAATAGTACAGAATCCAGAACATTTAACATGGTGCTTTAATATACTCTACAACCCTCTCCCATTATGAAATGTTCTAACCCTGAACCGGTATTCAACATTAATGAACTGCATCTGCTGTCTGTTACTGCCCGTGTCTAAATTCCATCACAGAAGGGTTCTTTTTTTGCACCAGAGCCTCTAACTTTCCAACACAACCACAAGTTAACACTGTCGTGGACCAAACCCAGGATAGTTTGACCTGCATTTACAAAGGGACTGATTGTCTGTTCCTCAAACTGTTGTTCCTATTTTTACAGTTACATTTTACTTCCTGAAACGAAATGTTCAACTCTTAATCATATAAATTGTGAACACATATTCACAATTAGGAACCCTCGTAAAACTAAACTCAATGAGATTAAAACTCTCCTTGGTATCATCCTGATTACAGGTGAGGATTGTTATAGCTGTTGGCGATCAATCATCTCAACCAGTCTACATCTCTGCAGGAAATCTTCAGGATCGTTCCTAACTCGGCAGCTGCGTCATCAGTGCCCATCCCTCCATCATGATTACATTATCAGGGAGCTTTGCACGTGATTGCACAATGTTCAGAATCATTTACGACTCCTTAGAGATCTGTATCCATGTACAGTGGGATATCATCTAACTTGGGCCATAATTGACAAGCACCAGGCAATGACTGATCTCAAACAGTGAGAATCTACCCATCTCCCATTGGCTTATTATGACATTATCACCACTGAATGGATGAATGCCACAACCTGTTCCAACGATTAACGAGAAAATGACCTGCTCCAGCCATAGGAGTGCTGGAGCCACAGGAGTGTGTCAGACACTCTGATTGCCGTAAAAATAAACTCCCTGCGTGCCTCTCCAATTCATCTCCACCATCTCGAAAAGATAGCTCAGGGCTGGGATGGGATGCTGTATGGTTGAGACCAGCTCTAATGCAACATTGAGCAAAACATTCACAAAAGTCCACAGTGGGCAGAACAACCAGCCGATTGATTAGGGTGCTCATCACCACATTCAGTATTCATTCGCTTCACAATGACAATCATGACCAGCAATGAATACCATTTTCAAGATGCAAACCAGGAAGACCACAACTCTCTTTCAACTTCACTGAGGATGTCACCTATACAGGGGACGAAACGTCTGCAACACAAATTCCCAGCTCGGCGAACAGAACCACAACAACGAGCACCCAAACTACAAATCTTCTCACAAACTTTGAACTCCACCTCGCAAACAGGTGGTCCACGATCAAGGCTAGCAAATGCACAGAAATGCCATCACGTGCAAGTTGCGTTTCCATTCGGAAATATGTCAATGTTCCATCCCTGTTGCTGGATAAAAATTTTGCAACTCTCGCCCCAAACACCGTAGCATTTCCTGCAACCCAGGAAATGCACATTTTTAGAAAAGCCAATCACCAACACCATCACAAAGGCAATTCGAGCTTGACAATGAACATTGGCCTGACCGCTAAAACGTACATTCCATGTACACATTTAAAGATAATCACTATTCCCAAATCTGCAAGAGGATTCCCAGAACCCGAGAGGTGCTGATTGTCCAACAGAATGCCCCCTATAGCATGCAACAGGAGAAATGTCCAAGGTAAAAGGCTGGATGCTTGGTGCTGAGGTTCTGTTGAATTCTGGGTGTCAGCTATCCTACCTGATAATTCGTGTTCTGACTTATTTTGCCAAGTTTTTCAGATCTTTATGAAGAGTGTTGAGTTAACGATGGAGATTCCTAGTCCCAGTATTCTCTGAATCTGGAGGTGGATCTCTTTTCAGCAGGAGAGGGGCCAGAAGAGGAGCTTGGGAGCATGAGCCTGAATATCAGGCTTCATCCCAGATAAATTGTGTGATTTATAAACTGGAAAGTGGCAATGATCAATGCTATGTGGTTTCAGGTTTTATTTGGGTGGGAGCTGTGGTATACACTGTTGGACATGTGGGAGGAGTCCGTACCAAATGCTGAAGTCCTTCTAGTAGCTGTGGGTATTCCAACCTTGGACATGGTGCTTGAATTTACTCCTGAATACCTTCATAGTTAAGTTTGTCAGCATGTTTGATTCGGTGCACGAGGGAGGGACTCACTGCCTGATCATTTATTTGTACATATTAGGTTGGCTACCCATTTTTGGATATTGTGGAGTGAGCCAATATCCTGTACTGTAGTTCATATCATATATATATATATATATATATATATACAATTCTAGCAGCGATTTCAACTGTGACAGTTCCAAAATCAAAAACAGGAATTTTGTAAGCTGTGTTTGAGTTAGATATCTCCCATTCTTTATTTTACTGTTCCAAGCATTATGCGCTTATGGGAAACAAAGTAAACTGTAAAGCAGCTGAAATCAACCGCTACCAACCCCAAGAAAACTTTGCATATATGACTGCGCTTCTGCGAGTGACCTACGGCCTAATTTCCTCCTTATGTCTTTTAAAAATGCAAATGATCAATTTGAAGAGTTGATATTCTTTGAACTTCATATGACATGAAACAACAATTATCAAAATCTAACACTTGCAGTCTTGGATTAAGTATCGAAATGATTGATCAGTAGTTTCAAATCTCTTTTCCTTCCACTTTTTTTTCTCTCTCTCTCTGTAGTGATGATTGCATTCTTGGCTCAGGGCATGTGTGGACTTTCTAGATGCACTACTCATTATCTGGTGGCTAGGGCAACATCTGATTGACTGTTGATTGTTTTGAGGTTGTGCTTCATCGATTTCGGTATCGTTAGTTTGCATAGTGCGTCCTGGGCATGACTCCTGCTTGTTTTGTTTTCTATGCCCTGAACTGCTGAACCATTGATTATTCTGGCTGGTTCACTGTTGTTTTTACTTCTAAACGATTTATCAGCATTTAATTTCATCAGAAGAAAACTATGTATTTCACATAGAAAACTGTGACGCCGAGTTCCAGCAACAATCTGTATTTTCTTCTCTTTAAAGAATATTCCCAACCACTTCGACATAACTCTGCAAGAATCACCAACAATGTTCCATGGTACTGCCATACTAGGTCCAGGTATTAAAATCGCCATCAGTGGGCAAGTTTAAAGTTTTTTGAACATTCTGAGCGTTCTGTCAGACACATTTCTGAGGCCATAAAGGTGTCTAAGGAACTGAGTAGTCAGAGAAAAACAGAGAGTGACACAAAGTTAGAGAGCAGACGGAATTCTATGATTTTACTCTTTGTCATATCTACCAGGTTCATACTTCTCTGGTTGATGTATATTTTATACTTCTTTCATGTCAGTGATTCCTTGCATTACGCTGCCTTTCGTCTCTTTCTACAGGTCACATTAATGCTGGAGAATCTCAGCTGCTCCACAATGCACTTATTTATGTGGTGACCCGGAACAGTTTTAGACACCGTTAGCATATGCTGTAAATTTCCAGTTAACAAAATAATTCAATTGATGAATAAATTCAAGTAACTGAAAGCAACATTAAACGCTGCAGATAATGGAACAAGGAGTCCTCCCGAGGAATGGATCGAATGGAGAAGGAGGAGTAGCAAAATGAAAGAGACCGGAGGAGTGAAGTAGTGTAAACTGCTGTCAGCAATAAGCAACAGTTAGTAAAAAGCTGAACAACAATTTATAACCGAAAGAGGAATCAGATATGTACAAAAGATGCATTCATCCCAAGTAACCCGTTCTCAGTGATTGAAGCAAATGCCAAAATAAATGACCTGGAGGAATCTAACATTGCTCACTGCAGGCCAGAGAGGGTTTTGCTGCGACAGGCTCCTGAGCACTCTTCCTTCTATAATTCTCTGATCCACACATATGGACAAAAGTTCAAAGAAACATGAGCAGTTCCCTGTTATAAAGATTAAATAACATACTGTAAAAAATCTGCCTTTTGATTACATATGTGTTTTAACAATTCTTTACTTTATCTGTTTCCACCCAATTTCCCCTGCCCTGATGCTTATATCACTACCTTTTTTCGAATCAGCTTGGGTTGATGGGGGATCCAAATGCCCAATCAGAAGGCGCCGAGGTTACAGACGGGATCGTATCTTGGGACTGGGGTCGGATGAGGGAGATGAGCCGACATCCTCCGTGTTTTAACGATTTTTTTTTGGCTCTCAATGACCCCACCCAGCTCAGCTGGAACTGACTCTGGGTGAATCCTGTTTCCATTGTGGCTTCATAATGAAAAGTGAGGTAAACGCAAACAGATATTTACAGCATCATGAAGAATTGCTTCGTTCTGCAAAAGAGCTTCTAAATCCCCAGCTCAGCTCATAATAGATTAATCAGTCATCCATTCCATTGTCGCCTCTGGATCCTTGTATTACAGCGCCATATCGGCCTGGCACCTCATGACATACCCCATGCATTTACTTTGTCCAATATTTTCTGTCTTCCTAGTTTGCATATCCCAACAAATCTCAAGATTCCTCGATCATTTGGTAATCGCAAGAGGAGAAAGTGAGGGCTGCAGATGCTGGAGACCAGATTTGAAAAATGTGGTGCTGGAAAAACACAGCAGGACAATAGACAATAGTTGCAGAAGTAGGCCATTCTGCCCTTCGAACCTGCGCCACCATTCAATATGATCATGGCTGATCATCCTTAATCAGTATCCTGTTCCTGCCTTATCTCCATAACCCTTGATTCCACTATCCTTGAGCGCTCTATCCAACTCTTTCTTAAATGAATCCAGAGACTGGGTCTCCACTGCCCTCTGGGGCAGACCATTCCACACAGCCACCACTCTCTGGGTGAAGAGGTTTCTCCTCATCTCTGTCCTAAATGGTCTACCCCGTATTTTTAAGCTGTGTCCTCTGGTTCGGCACTCATCCATCAGCAGAAACATGTTTCCTGCCTCCAGAGTGTCCAATCCTTTAATAATTTTATATGTCTCAATCAGATCCCCTCTCAGTCTTCTAAACTCAAGGGTATACAAGCCCAGTCGCTCCAGTCTTTCCGCATAAGGGAGTCCCGCCATTCCAGGAACTGACCTCGTGAACCTACGCTGCACTCCCTCAATAGCCAGAATGTCTTTCCTCAAATTTGGAGACCAGAATTGCACACAATACTCCAGGTGTGCTCTCACCAGGGCCCTGTACAGATGCAGAAGAACCTTTTTGCTTCTGTACTCAATCCCTTTGTTATGAAGGCCAGCATGCTATTAGCCTTCTTCACTACCTGCATGCTTACCTTCATTGACTGGTGTACAAGAACACCCAGATCTCTTTGTACTGCCCCGTTACCTAAATTGATTCCATTTAGGTAGTAATCTGCTTCCTATTCTTGTCACCAAAGTGGATATTCATACATTTATCCATATTAAACTGCATCTGATCACTCTGTCCAGGTCACCCTGTAGTCTCCTAACATCCTCCTCACATTTCACCCTGCCGCCCAGCTTAGTATCATCAGCAAATTTGCTAATGTTATTACTAATACCATCTTCTATATCATTAATATATATTGTAAAAAGCTGCATTCCAAGCACTGACCCCTGCGGTACCCCACTGGTCACTGCCTGCCATTCCGAAATGGAGCCGTTTATCACTACTCTTCGTTTCCTGTCAGCCAACCAACTTTCAATCCAAGTTTGTACTTTGGCTCCAATACCATGCACCCTAATTTTGCTCACTAACCTCCTCTGAGGGACTTTATCAAAAGCTTTCTGAAAGTCCAGGTACACTACATCTACTGGATCTCCCTCTTCCATCTTCAGAGTTAAATCCTCAAAAAATTCCAGAAGATTAGTCAAGCATGATTTCCCCTTCATAAATCCATGCTGACTCTGACCTATCCTGTTACTCCTATCCAGATGTGTCGAAATTTCATCCTTTATAATAGACTCCAGCATCTTTCCCACCACTGAGGTCAGGAACCGATCCTGAGTCTATCGAACTCTGGAAAATAATCGCCAAACGCATCCACGATTTCTCAAGCCACCTCCTTCAATACCTTGGGATGTAGACCATCAGGCCCCGGGGACTTATCAACCTTCAGACCTAACAGTCTCTCCAACACCAATTCCTGGCAAATATAACCTCCCTTAAGTTCAGGTCCTTCAGCCACTGTTACCTCAGGGAGATTGCTTGTGTCTGCCCCAGTGAACACAGATCTGAAGTACCAATTCAATTCTTCTCCCATTTCTTTGTTCCTAGTAATATATTACCCTGTTTCTGTCTTCAAGGGCCCAATTTTAGTCTGAACCATTTTTTTTGCCTTTCACATACCTAAAAAAGCTTTTACTATCATCCTTTATATTATTGGCCAGTTTACCTTCGTACCTCATTTTTTCTCTGCATATTTCCTTCTTAGTAATCCTCTGTTGTTCGTTGAAAGCTTCCCAGTCCTCAATTTTCCCACTTTTCTTTGCTGTGTTATACTTTTTCTCTTTTAACTTTATGTGTTTCTTAACTTCCCTCGTCAGCCACGACCACCCATGCTTCCTCCTAGGATCTTTCTTCCTTCTTAGAATGAACTGATCCTGCATCTTCTGCATTATACATAGAAATATCTGTCATTGTTCCTCCACTAACATCCCTGCTAAGGTATTGCACCACTGAACTTTGGCCAGCTACTCCCTCCTAGCTCCATAGTTCCCTTTATTCATCAGAAATATTGTGACTTCCAATTATACCCTCTCCCTCTCAAATTGCAGATTGAAGCTTATTGTATTATGGTCACTACTTCCCAATGGGTCCTTTACTTCGAGGTCCCTGATCAATTCTGGTTCGTTACACAATACCAGCTCCAGAATTGCCTTCTCCCTGGTAGGCTCCAGCACCAGCTGTTCTAAGAATCCATCTCGGAGGTACTCCACAAAGTCTGTTTCTTGAGGTCCAATACCATCCTGATTCTCCCAGTCTACCTGCATTTTGAAATCCCCCCTAACAACTGTAGTAACATCTTTGCGACAGGCCAATTTCAACTCCTGATTCAACTTATATCCGACATCCAGACTACTGTTTGGGGGCCTGTAGATAACTCCCAAAAGGGTCTTTTTACCCATAGAATTTCTCAGCTCTCTCCATGCTGACTCTACACCCCCTGATTCTAGGTCCTTACCAACATGGCCATCCCACCCCCTCTGCCCGTCAGTCTGCCCTTACTATAGATTTGAATATTCATTTCCCAGGCCCTGTCCACTTGAAGCCACGTCTCACTTATCCCCACAATATCGTACCTGCCGATTTTCAAAAGAGCCTCAAGCTCATCCATCTTATTTCTAATGCTTCGTGCATTCATATATAGTATTTTTAATTTGTTACTGCCTTCACCCTTCCCATCAACCCCTATTTCACTCAACCTTACAGCATGATCCCTTTTTAAGTTTTCTGCTTCATTGATACAGTTGTATTTCTTAACTTCCCTTGTTTTAACTTTCAGAAACAATCTAAAACAAGCTGCCTTCCTAAACCCGTTTTACAGCCACATTTCAATGGCTCCATGCTTCTGTTTCTTTTCTCACCAGCTGATGGGAATGGCAATGATTCTGAGATTACTGCGCTACTGGTGTTGCCTTTCAATTTTCTTCCGAGCTGCCTAGGTAAAAGCAATGACTGCAGATGCTGGAAACCAGATTCTGGATTAGAGTGGTGCTGGAAAAGCGCGGCAGTACAGACAGCATGCAAGAAGCAGGAAAATCGACGTTTCGGGCAAAAGCCGAATACAGGAATACAGGCAGAGTATCTGAAGGGTGGAGAGATGACTAGCTGCCTGAAATCTATTTTATGGATCGCACCCCCGCCTTTCTACTCAGGTCTTTGTCACCAACAGGGAGCACTGTCTTTGACTTTGATCCTGCTGCATCCGAATTTTCTGCAGCTGCTCTGTGATATCCTTGACTCTGGCAGCAGGGTGGTTATCATAGCATACTGGAGATATGTTCAGAGTTGTAGAAACTCCACCCTGATCCCCTAACGAAAGAGCCCACTGTCAGAAATGTGTTCTCTCTTTTCCTTCCTACTTTCCTGTTCAGCTGAGCCTTACATCAGCTGCCACTGATGTGACTCTCTGCATTCTTCTGACGAATCCTCTCCATCGCACGTTTCCAAAGCAGGAAACCGGCGTGTGATCTAGATACTCTCAGGAGAGTTCTGGACGAGTTGGCTAAACTGTGGTGTGGCCAGCTCCATACATGTGGTATTCGCCGCGTCCCCAGGCTCACAGTTACTCCCGTTCCAGAAATGCAGCTTTGTTTATGCAGACTGTGACATTTCCTCGATAGGCTTTTCTTTGACACATCGAGGGTCCAACTATCCTACATAGCACAGGCTGACTGTTTCCTCATGGAGGAGCTGCCTTGTATTTTGTTAAAGATACTGGCCAGTTAGTCCCAAACAATCTCCTTCTGCTACACCATATTAGGAACCAAGTTGTGAATGTTGTCTACTCAAAAAAAGTAAATAAAAATCGGAGAATACTATTTAGTTCCTACGTTCACCCAATACACCAATCACCAAACTCACTCTGTGAGATCACTGCTTTGATGACACAGCCTAGAGGCTTCATTTTACTTGATGAACATCACTGCATGTTATTTGGAAAGTTTAGAGCCAGTGCCTGCCTTGGCAATGTTGAGTACTTCAAACCTGAAGAGACTTCCACTGTCTATGACCCTGTGCTGCACCTGTCCTGGGAATGTCTATTAGTGATAGTGCAGATGGAGCTTTACTCTGTGACCAGACCACACTGTGCCAGATATGGGATTGCTTTGTTGGAGAGTGCTAGATGAACGTGTTTGGTATCTGACTGCCGTTTTCCTTGGCTTATGTATGTACAAAAGGAACCTGCAAAGCGAGTTCAATTTTATCATAAGCCAACAGACAACAAAATTTACTCATGGTATATAATTTATCTGACCTCAAAAAAAATCAAATGCAATTTTCAAGACATTTGCTGAGTTGTAGCAAATTGGTTGAATTTCTGTTCAACCTTTCCCTGTCTCAGTGGTACAGTTACGTGATCACTGCCGGATACAGTGTCAGGTGTACAGTATGCTTCCCTGCTCAAAGAACACAGAAAAAAAATCTTACGTTTCATTGTCATCACCAGCAGAACTGGTTTCTGAATAATCACTACGGATCAATTGTTCACGATCTACACCTCCAAAACACTTTGATGGTCATGAATGTCCCCTTCCTTTCCTCTCTGGTTTCATCATTAAGACCACCTCCCATTGACTATGACCTCAGATTCTGGTGACTGCTTGACATTTGAGTTCTGGGGAAATGCACAGTTGGAATTGCAGGAGTTGCGAGGCAGGGGTGAAACTGATGTTGAAGAGAAGCACGTGTATAGGGAGCTGTGGATAGATTCGATGGATATTAAAGAACGAAATTTATTATTTATGTAAACTTACACTCCACTTGGCTGTGAGTGTTTGATGGAGATTTTACTCAGTACATCTTGAATTTGGAACATGATACACGAAACAATGAGGTTGCTTTCAGACGCAATAGCTGTTTTGCTGAGTGCTGGAAGGGCACGGGGAGAGTTGGAGTAAAATGTAAAAATGTAACAATTGTCTAAAACTCTGTCCATACCCTTTTCAACATGAATATACTGGCCATGAGAATTCCCAAAGGCTGTATTCTTAGGAATCTTAAATTACTAACAAAGAGGTGATGCGAGTTCTTCAGTCAACAGATTATTGTTCATGGAGATTCAGTCAGATCAATGCAGCAATTTAATGCCTGCAGCACTTCAGGAAATGTGGGTGTTACCTATTTTGATGTCCTGGCTAATCTTTTTTCTGTCATCCACCAACACAAGAGAACATCAACGAGAAGACAAAAAGATAATCTGCTTATTATCACACTTCTTTTGTCAGCATCGTGTTGTGTGTATGTTGTGTACAATTGTTTCCATTATAGCAGAGACTCCAGTTAAAATAAAACATTCTTGATGATTGAACTTTAAACCTGTGCAGGATTGTCTGAGTACAAATTGGACCAAGTGCATTGCCATTCATTTCAATTTACACACCACCTGAAATGCCAGGACTCGTGTATGAAGATAGATTAAATCAGTAAGGATCACTGGAGTTAATGAGAATAGGGTGGGCAGGTGTTTCTAAAAAAAAACTCATAAAAGTTTAACAGGACGAGGCAGAGTGGATGCAGGAATGACGTCTAGGACCAGGAGACACAGTTTAAACACTCGGAATATGCCAATTCGGATTAAGATGAGGAGAAATGTCTTCACCCGGGGAGTGGTGAGCGTGTGCAATGCTCTGGTACGGAAAACGGTCAGTTCCAAAGCATTAAAGCATTGCAAGGAAGATGACGGGGTTGTTTTTTGAGTTAAAGGGAACAAGAAGAAAGCGGGGACCGTGTACCGAGTAAGGTGATCCAGTCATGTTCGCCTAGAATGGCCTACTCCTGTTCCTTTATTCGATGCTTACATTTGTTCTGTCTTCTGAAGAGTCTTCTACACAAGTATAAGATCAATTATTTTCATGACATTACTAAAATAAAAATAAAACTGTTCATGCATCATATTAATATATTCAGTTGTCTGCTTGCTCAAGTAACTGTAAATAAATAATTTGTTTCTCAACTAGGTTTCCAGTCTCACAGGAGTTTTAATTAAATATAAAAGGGACCTGCGTTGAAGATATGATGGCAGTCAGCATAGTTGACTCGAAAGCATCCAAGTTCACTTGTGAAAATGGAGGTCCCGGTAATCTTACAAATAGAGCGCATTTACTACCCTGTTCTTGCAGCTGTTGGAATTATTGGTAAGGTTATTAGTACAGTGCTTTTCATCACTAAGAATATTTCACTATTCTCACGCTTCTGTTTGAATTTTAAGATAGTTGCCTGGCTTTATTCGCTTTCAAGCTGCACTCCTGCCAGAGGTTGAAACGAAGGGATTTTGTTTTGCTGAAGCAACAAGATCCAAGAAGTTTCTCGACAGTATTCATTCCAAAATGCAACAGTTTTCCGAATTCTTCCATATGGTGAATAGTGTGGCATGTATTGGTAAAGAAAATATTTGAATTAAGTGAGAAATATCCTTGAAGGAGCTTATGAAGTTTTCATTGGAATTGCAGGCAGGAGATGATTATATGTCAAAAATATCTTTTCTTGATAATGGTATCTTTTATGTGAAGTGGTTACAATATGTCAGCATACTTCCGTGAGTCTTTGTGATCCAACGAACTTGTTTTCATATAGTGGAGTTTTGACTGATTGAAATCTGAGCGCACTGAAAATCAAGTTTTACCATCATGTACTGTACCGCCCTAAACTGTGACATGGAGGAAATTTTCCAGCAACACATTTTCAGCTCTGATCTCCAGCAACTGCAGCACTTTCTCCTGGTAAAATTAGTGATAAAATTGTCATCTTGGATAATTATTCACTCCACAAATATCTGTGGCGAGGTACAATGTAATTCTGCAATATGAATATTAGAATTAGCTCCCGATGGATTGAGAAGGTGTTGAGTCTGCGAGTGGTTGTGTACATTTCTGACATACATCTCAGATTTTAATTATTGGTAAGTAGTAGGCGTATACATGAGGCTGAACAGCTCACAGGAGCGTTTACTGTCACTCAGCATCCCTTAGTGTTCCGCCTGTATGAAAGAAACATCTGCTATTTCCCCCTCTATAATAAACACAAGGCACATTCTGTGAATAAACACCCTCAACATCACACCACACGTTGAATTTATGCTAATATAAAATTAAAGTTAATTCCCTTTACAGAATTAGTTGAGTGAACATACACTCGTGAAACGTAACTTAAGATTAGATTACATTACAGCATGGAAACAGGCCCTTCGGCCCAACAAGTCCACACCGACCCGCCGAAGCCATTTACCCCATGCCCCTACATTTACCCCTTACCTAACACTGCGGGCAATTTAGCATGGCCAATTCACCTGACCTGCACATCTTTGTGACAGTGGGAGGAAACCGGAGCACCCGGAGGAAACCCACGCAGACACGGGGAGAACGTGCAAACTCCACACAGTCAGTCGCTGTGAGGTAGCAGTGCTAACCACTGTGCAACCGTGCCGCCCACGATTTGGAGTAAATCCTTTACTTCCCATATTTTCAGAGTTATAGCTATCTCTTAAGAAGCAACTTTACTTTTATTTATCAAGGCCTCTGTGTTCCTCCATTTATTTTTCCAATTGTTAACAGTCATTAACCCCGGAAGTAAACAAACACAAAAGTGGGAATGCACCAGCGTTGATCACTTCGTGGAGGATCTTGTTACATCTCTTATAAATCTGGATCTTTGATTTGCTCCAAAAAAGAAACTTGTAAACTAGAAAAAAATTTGCCTCAGCAAAACCGGAGAATGATACATTCAAAAATTAATTGAAATTAATTGCTAATCAACAGATCACAGTCAGTTTTGTCCATGCATTGCACTGTTCCTTTCATTTGGTAATCTAAATTTTGGACATGAAGTTAACCCAACATTAATTTGTACATTCAAAAATCACCTAAACTCCAAGAAGTTCAGTGATTGTATTGTTTTTACATATTTGTATCTACAATCCATTATTTTAAATATGATTCAATTCTTGCAGACTAAGATGTCCTGGCTCTCATGGAAACAGGGTTCAACAAGTCAAATTCGAAATCGCAGATAACTCTAGAGTGAAGCAAAATTGAAAAATCTGGAGGGTAATCAGGCTTGCTGGAGGAGTATACAAAGAGAAGCTTCATTTTTACATACCTGAGCCAGAATAGTTTGTATGTTCAGTTTGTACAGTTAAACGTTTGTTCCCAGATTTTATATTCACATTGGCAATTATGTAGACATTTTTAGAAATTGGACTAGAGTTTTTTTGTTACATCTCAAATTTGGACTTGTGAACCAATTCGTGTTGATATGCTTCCTCACCAAAAGAAACGAAATCATTATGTACGTTATTCACTTCCTTTGGCATATTTGTTGTCTGATTCTGCATTGACATATATTTTGTTTCCTTGACTTTAGTTGTTAATTTCATTGCAGGTATGAAGTATTTACCTCAATAACATGCTTTATATTGATTATAGAAATTGCTGTGATTTTGTTATCATATTAAGTTGATGTTTTTTAGTGCTGGCAAACAAAGACAGATGGTGATTTTTCTTTTTTTTTCAGTCAACATTCTGGCGATTGTAATCCTGAGTCGAGGAAATTGTGGCCTCTCAAAATGTATCACTTGCTACTTGTTGGCAATGTCAGCAGCAGATCTCATACTTGTCATTTTCAATGTCTTGCTGAACCGAATTAATAATATTCATTTCCCAGTTACATTCTTGTTCATCACTCCTGTATGCGCTCTCAGAGTTGTTCTGTTTCTTGCAGCCTTGGACTGCTCTGTTTGGTTCACAGTCGCTTTCACATTCGATCGGTTTATAGCAATTTGTTGTCAGAAACTAAAATCAAGATATTGCATCAAGAGAACGGCGATTGTGGTTATAGTAACAGTGAGCATTGTCGGTTGTTTACGCTCAATTCCCTGGTACTTTGTATTTATCCCTTCCTTCATTACTGATAATGTACCATGGTTTTGCATCATAATACCAGAATATTATACCACATTCTTCTGGACAGCCTATGAGTGTATTGACAGTATTATTACACCTTTGCTTCCAATTATATTGATTCTAGTGTTCAACGTGCTCACTGTCAGGAATATAATAGGAGTCAATCGAGTCCGCCAGCGTCTCTGCTGTTATGGAAATGGAGAGAATAGAATTGATCCAGAAATTGTAAACCGAAGAAAATCCATAATTTTGCTATTCGCTTTGTCTGCTAATTTTATAGTGCTGTGGATGACGAATGTAGCACATTCTTTGTATCGGCAGGATGTAAATTATAATTATGAAGACAAGACATTTAGTGATCCACTATTTATCTTTCAAGAAATTGGATTCATGCTGCGCCTTCTAAGTTCTTGTACAAACACATGCATTTATGCACTGACCCAGACCAAATTCAGGGAGGAATTAAAGAATGGAGTGATGTATCCATTTCACTTAATTCTTAGATTATTTAAGTAAACAAATTGAACTGGCCTGCAATCCGAGCTGTGATTTTACTCCTTGAAAACCATTATTTTATATTTTATTTTCAAAGTGTCGGAAATGCTTGTCCACAGATCCCTGATTGTGACAGTACAGGTTAATCAGGTGGTTAAGAAGGCAAACAGGACACTTGCGTTTATCAGTCGTGACAAAGATTATAACAGCAGTGAGGCCACATCTGGTGAACTGTATGCAATAACAGCCACCATACTCTAGGTACAATACAAAGGATAAAAGCCCCTACATTTCTCTGTGACATCGTGTGGTCTCTATGACCTCCTCACCTCTACAATTAGCTCCACCTCCACAAACAGCTTGCCTTTCTTTCCCCACAAAAAAATAATTCGGTGAGTGAGATTTTGCTAATTTCTCCTCATAGCTCACGATGAGTTTTAAACGTACATTTCGTCTTGTCTGATTTCTCTGCAAAATAATTCATCTATGATTCTTAATGTTCTAAAAAAATAAGTGAAGTATATCACATTGATTGGTCCGCAGAGGAACTTGATGCTTGTGTGCTGACATTCCACTTTTCCTCCTCTGCCATTCCGCCCTCCGTGAGAAAATGAGACTGGGGTAAGTGAGACAAAGAGCTGAGAAAGAGAGGATCAGATACTGAGGAGACATGTACCGTTTCTGACACTGAGACACACACAATTTGCAAAGCAGCAGATGGTGGTGAATCATTCACAGCGGCTGTAAACCAATATGGACAGCTTCACTGACTTGTCATGCAATTGGCGGATGGAAAATAACGTGGACAAATGTCAGTGACAGATTAAAATCCCTGTTCCCTGCCTGGTCAATGTATCCAGGCCCAATGACGATCTGTCTCTGAGGGAGGGCAGTTTTCTGATTGGCTATTGCAACATTGCAACATGAAGACTGAGTGTCGCAGAGTTCACCACATCTCATTTCATCATTTCCTTTGCTGTGTGCGTCGTGGGAAATGTATTTAAAGCGTATTCAGATGGAATATAAATGATGAAATGATACCAACGTTTGTAGCAAGAATATGAAAAAAAAACAGAACTTCGGGTGTAAAATGCTGACAAATTTCGAAATATTAATGCCTGGGGGCACTGGTGGTGTCAGAAAGTCGACATGATCGTAAATCAAGTACTGGGGAGGACAAATAACGCACTCTCAAGTTAAAGCCAGGAGAGGGTATTAGAACTGTGAGGCCATCTTACTGTCTGGAATCTCTGTAGGTCAGATATTCTGTTTCGTTGAAATTATTATGATATCTTTGGTTACTCTCTTTCTCTCTCTCCCTCTCTCTCTCTCTCACACACACACACACACACACACGAAGAGATTGGTGGAGGGAGGTGACAACAAATTCGATGGGGTCAAGAGCAACATTTGTGTATCATGATCCAATGAATCTATGTTCATCGACTTTATGATCGAAAGACATGGTGCTGCTGAATAATGGGTAACAGCAAAATAAATCATTGATAATTTTGAACTAAAGTAGAACGAGAAGCGAGGGAGGCGCCATGGTTCAATGAAACTGAAAAGGGACTAATCTTTGGTATGAAGAATGTATATCTAACTTCCAAAGAACTAGAATGATCACTGTCTGAAGAAAACCTGGATCAGTCAGGACAATAAGGACAATATTCATTGGAGTTTAAAACAATGAGCTGGATATCTGAAAGAAACCTAAACGATTATAACAGAAGCAGAAAGGTAAAATACAACATGTTCCCAGGACACAGTGGAAGTATATGGGATGGGCCATTGAACACAGAGCTAAGAAGCATCTTCACCCAAACGGTGGTCAGCCAGGGGAATTCTCTGCCACAGAAAGCAAGTAAGGTCTTAATATTGAATGTTTTTAAGAAAGAGCAAGATATAGAACATAGAAGAACGAACATTACAGCGCAGTACAGGCCCTTTGGCCTTCGATGTTGCACTGACCTGTGAAACTAATCTGAAGGCCATCTACCCTACCCCATTCATCCATACATTTATCCAATGACCATTTAAATGCCCTTAAAGTTGGCGAATCTACTCATGTTGCAGGCACTTTGTTCCACTCCCTGACTGCTCTCTGAGTAAAGAAACTACTTCTGTCATCTGTTCTAACCTATCA
Organism: Chiloscyllium punctatum; assembly: GCF_047496795.1. NCBI lineage: Eukaryota > Metazoa > Chordata > Chondrichthyes > Orectolobiformes > Hemiscylliidae > Chiloscyllium > Chiloscyllium punctatum. The sequence continues at coordinate 20,064,490 of NC_092766.1, forward strand.
CCCCTCAATTTAAAGCTATGTCCCCTCGTGCTAGCCTTCACCATCAGAGGAAAAAGACTGTCTCTGTCCAGCCCATCTAACTCTCTGATTATCTTGTATGTCTCAGTTAAGTCACCTCACAACCTATTCTCTCTAACGAAAACTGCCTGCAGTCCCTCAGCCTTTCCTCATAAGACCTTTGCTCCATATCCGGCAACATCCTAGTAAATCTCCTCTCAATCCTTTCCAAAACTTCCAAATCCTTCCTATCATATGGTGAGCAGAACTGCACGTACTAATCAAATTTTGTACAGCAGAAGCATGACTTCATGGTTGTGAAACTCAGTTCCTTGACAAATAAAAGCTAACACACTGTATGCTTTCTTAACAACACTATCAATTTGGGTGGCAACTTTCAAGGAAGTCTGTACATGGACACCAAGGTGTCTCTGCTAACCGACAATACCAAGAAGCTTAACATTAGCCCAGTAGTCTTTATTCCTGTGTGCCCCTTCCAAAGCGAATCACCTCACACTTGTCTGCACTAAATTCCATTTGCCATCCCTCAGCCCAGCTCTACAGCTCAGCTATGTACCTTTGTGAAACATCGTTCCACACTGTCCACAACTTCACTGACCTTAGTGTCATCTGCAAACTTGTTAACACATCCTTCTATGCCCTGATATATGGGATATATACTTTGCCCTTTATAAAAATGACAAACAGCAGTTGCCGCAAAACAGATCCTTGTGGTACGCCATTAGTAACTGAACTCCAGGATGAACGTTTCCCATCAACCACGAAACTCTGTCTTCTTTCAGCTAGTGAATTTCTGATCCAAACCACGAAATCACTCTCAATCTCATGCCTCTGTATTTTGTACAATAACTTACCATGTGGAACATTATCAAACACCTTACTCAAATCCACATACACCACATCAATCTCTTTACTTCCATTCATTTGTTTGGTCACCTTCTCAAAGAACTCAATAAGGTTTGTGAGGCACCACCTACACTTAACAAAACCGTATTGACTATCCCTAATCAACTTATTCCTTTCTAGATGATTATAAATCTCTTATAACTTTTTCCAGCACTTTACCCACTAACAAAATAAGGTTCATTGGTCCATAATTACCAGGATTGTCTCTACTCCCCTTCTTGAACAAGGAGACAACATTTGCTGTCATCCAGTCTTCTGGCACTATTCCTGTAGAAAATGATGCCATAAAGATCAAAGTCAAAGGCTCTGCAACGTGCTCCTGGGCTTCCCAAATCATTGTGCGGCCTCTCCTGTAAAGGGGCATAGACAGATTCTGTCAAGATTTAAAATAATCACTGCTACTGGGGACAGTCATGTAAGGGACACATTCAGATTCTGTCAAGATTTACAATAATAACTGTTTCTGCAGACTCTCCTGTCAGGGGTATAGAGAGATTCTGTCAAGATTTAAAATAATAACTGTTACCGGGGCCTCTGTTGTAAGGGGTACAGACAGATTCTTTCAAGATTTAAAGTAATAACTGTTACTGGGGGCTGTCCTGTGAGGAGTACAGACAGATTCTGCCAAGATTTAAAATAATCACTGTTCCTGGGGGGTCTGCCGAGTAAGGGGAACAGGCACATTCTGCCAAGATTTAAATTAATAACTGTTACTGGGGCCTCTCCTGTAGGGAACGCTGACAGATTCTGCCAAGATCTAAAATAATACTTGTTACTGGAGACTGTCCTGTAAGGGGTATAGATGTTTCTGTCATGATTTATCATAATAACTGTTAGTGGAGTCTCTCTTGTAAGCTGCACAGACAGATTTTGTCAATACCTGTTACTGGGGGCACTCCTGCAATGGACACAGACAGATTCTGGTAAGATTTAAAATAATGTAATCTAATCTATAACTATTACTGGGGCTTCTCCTGTGAGGGGCACAGACAGATTCTGTCAAGATTTTAAATTATGCCTGTTACCGGGGCCTCTCCTGCAAGGGATACAGACAGATATTGTCAAGATTGAAAATAATAATTCTTACTGGTGACTGTCCTGTTAGGGACACCGTTAGATTCTGACAAGGTTTAAAATAATAACAGTTACAGGGGTCTCTCCTGTAAGGGGTACAGACAGATTCTGACAAGATTTAAAATACTAACAGTTTCAGCGGCCTCTCCTGTAAAGAGTACAGACAGATTTTGTTAAGATATAAAATAATGACTGTTACTGGGCACGGTCCTGTAAGGGGCACAGACAGATTCTGTCAAGATTGATAATAATAATTCTTACTGGGGCCTATCCTGTTAGGGGCACAGACAGATTCTAACAAGCTTAAAAATAATAACTGTTTCTGTGGCCTCTCCTGTAAGGGGCACAGACAGATTCTGTCATGATTTAAATTCATAATGGGTATACAGCAATGTCCTGCATTGTGTACTGACACATTTTGTTAAGATTTTACATAATAATTGTTACTGGGGACCGTTCTGCAAGGTGCACAGACAGATTCTGTCAAGATTTCATGTAATAAATGTTCCTGGCTCTGACCAGTGAAGGATACAGGCAGATTCTGTCAAGATTTAAGATCGTAACTGTTACTTGGGCTTGTTCAGTAAGCTGCACAGTCAGATTCTGTCAATGCCTTTTAGTGGGGGGGTGCGCTCCTGTAAGGGACACAGACAAATTCTGTCAAGATTTAAAATAATAACTTTCACTGGAGACTGTGCTGCAAGTGCACAGACAGATTCTGTCAAGATTTAATGTAATTACTGTTACTGTGGACTGTCCTGTATGGGGTACAGACAGCTTCTGCCAAGATTTAAATTAACAACTGTTATTGGATGCTGTCCTGTCAGGGGTACAGAGAGATTCTGTGAAGATTTAAATTAATCACTGTAAATTGGGGACTGTTGTTTAAGGGACACAGAAAGATTCTGTCAAGATTTACAATAATAACCTGTAACTGCGGGTTGTCCTGAAAATGGTATAGACAGATTCTGTCAAGATTTAAAATAATAATTCTTACTGGGGACTGTCATATGGAGTACAGACAGATTCTGTCAAGATTTAAATGAACACCTGTTCCTGTGGACTGTCCTGTATGGGGTACGGACAGTTTCTGTCAAGATTTAAAATAATAGCTGTGTACTGGGAGCTGTCCTGTAAGGGGTACAGACAGAGTCTGCCAAGATATAAAATAATAATTCTTACTGGGAATAAGTACAGTCCTGCAATGAGTACAGACGGATTCAGTCACGATTTACAATAATAACTGTTACTGGGGCCTATCCTGTTAGGGTTACAGACAGTTTCTATCAAGATTTAAAATAATACCTGTTACTAGGGCCTCTCCTGTACGAAGTACAGACAGCACAGTCAAAAGTTAAAATAATAACTGTTACTGGGGCCTCCCATGTAAGGGGCACAGACAGATTCTGTCAATAACTGTTACTGGGGGTGCTCCTGTAAGGGACACAGACAGATTCTGTCAAGTTTTAAAATAATTACTGTGGTTAGGGAATGTCTTGCAAAGGGTACAGACATATTCTGTCAAGATTCAAAATAATTTCTGTTATTGTGAACCGTCCTTTAACGGATACAGACAGCTTCTGTCAAGATTTATAATAACAACTGTAACTGGGGCCTCTCCTCTTAGGGGTACAGAGAGTTTCTGTCAAGATTTAAAATAATACCTATTTCTGGGGCACCTCCTGTAAGAAGTACAGACAGATTCAATCAAGATTTACAATAATAACTGTTACTGGGTGCTGTCCATTCAGGGGTACAGAGAGATTCTGTGAAGATTTAAAATAATCATTGTTTCTGGAGACGGTCGTGTAAGGAGCCAAGTCAGATTCTGTCAGGATTTAAAATAATAAATGTTACTGGAGGCTGTCCTGTAAAAAGTACAGACAGATTCTGTCCAGATTTAAAGTAATCACTGTTACTGGGGACTGTGTGTCAGGGGCACAGGCACATTTTGTCAAGATTTAAATTAATAAATGTTCCTGAGGCCTCTCCTGTAAGGGACGCTGACAGATTCTTTCAAGAATGAAAATAATAATTCTTACCGGGGACTGTCCTATAAGGGACATTGACAGATTCTGTCAAGCTTTAAAATGATAACTGCTACTGGGGTCTCTTCTGTAAGCTGCACAGATAGATTCTGTCAATAACTGTTACTTGGGGCGCTCCTTTAAAATATACAAACAGATTTAAAAAATAATAAATTTAAAAAATATACAAACAAGGTTTAAAATAATAACTGTTACTGGGGACTGTCCTGCAAAGGGTCCAGACAGATTCTGTCAAGATTTAAAATAATAACTGTTACTGGGCAATGTTCTGTAAGGGGTACAGACAGACTCTGTCATGTTTTACCATAATAACTGTTACTGGGGCCTCTCCTGTAAGGGGTACAGACAGATTCTGTTATGTTTTAAAATAATAACTGTCACTGGGGTCTCTTCTGTAAGCTGCACAGACAGATTCTGTCCATAACTGTTACACCGGGGTCCCCTGTAAGGTGCACAGGCAGAGTTTGAAAAGGTAAAAATAATAACAGTTAATGGGGCCTCTCAAGTAAGGTTAGAGACAGATTTTATCAAGATTTAAAATACTAACTGTTTCAGCGGCCTCTCCCGTAAAGAGTGCAGACAGATTTTGTCAAGATATAAAATAATGATTGTTACTGGGTACAGTCCTGTAAGGGGCACAGACAGATTATGTCAAGATTTCAAATAATAATGGGTACACAGTACGTCCTGCATCATGTACAGACAGATTCTGTCAAGATTTAAAATAGTAAATGTTACTGGGGCTTGTTCTGTAAGCTGCACAGTCAGATTCTGTCAATAACTTTTAGTGGAGGCACTCCTGTAAGGGACAGAGACAAATTCTGTCAAGATTTACAATAATAACTGTCACTGGGGACTGTCCTGCAAGGTGCATTGACAGATTCTGTCAAGATTTAATGTAATAGCTGTTACTGAGCACTGACCTGTAAGACGTACAGACAGATTCTGTCAAGATTTACCATAATAACTGTTACTGGGGCCTAACCTGTTCGGGGCACAGACAGATTCTGTCAAGATTTAATATAATTACTGTTACTGTGGACTGTCCTGTATGTGGTACAGACAGCCTCTGTCAAGATTTAAAATAATAACTGTTACTGGATGCTGTCCTGTCAGGGTTACACAAAGATTCCGTGAAGATTTAAAATAATCACTGTTACTGGGGACTGCTGTGTGAGGGACACAGAAAGATTCTGTCAAGATTTACAATAATAATTGTTACTGCGGGCTGTCCTGCAAGTGGTACAGACAGATTCGGTCAAGATTTAAAATAATAATTCTTACTGGGGACTGCCATATGGAGTACAGACAGATTCTGTCAAGATTTAAATAATACCTGTTACTGGGGCCTCTTCTGTAAGCTGCTCAGATTCTGTCAATAACTGTTACTGGGAGCGTTCCTGTAAGAGACACAGAGAGATTATTTCAAGATTTAAATGAATACCTGTTACTGTGGACAGTCCTGTATGGGGTATGGACAGTTTCTGTCAAGATTTAAAATAATAACTGTTACTGGGTGCTGTCCTGTAAGGGGTACAGACAGAGACTGCCAAGATATAAAATAATAATTCTTACTGGGACTGTCCTGCAATGAGGACAGACAGATTCTGTCAAGATTTACAATGATAACTGTTACTGGGGCTTGTCCTGTTAGAGTTACAGACAGTTTCTGTCAAGATTTAAAATACTAACTGTTTCTGAGGCCTCTCCTATAAAGAGTACAGAAAGATTTTGTCAAGATTTAGAATAATAACTGTTAATGGGCACTGTCCTGCAAGGGGCAGAGACAGATTCTGTCAAGATTGAAAATAATAATTCTTTCTGTGGACAGTCCTGTAAGGAGTACAGACAGAATCTGTCACGATTAACAATAATAACGGTTACTGGGACCTATCCTGTAGGAGGCACAGACAGATTCTTTCAAGAATTAAATAATAACTGTTACTGGGGACTGTCTTGCAAAGGGTACAGACAGATCCTGTCAAGATTTAAAATGATAACTGTTACTGTGCACTGTCCTGTAAGGGGTACAGACAGATTCTGTCAAAGTATAATATAATAACTCTTACTGGGGTCTGTCCTGTAAGGAGTACAGACAGTTTCTGTCAAGATTTAAAGTAATAACGTTTACTGGGGACTCTCCTGCAAAGGACACTGACAGATTCTGTCAAGATTTAAAATAATACCTTTTACTGGAGACTGTTCTGTAAGGGGTATAGACAGATTCTGTCATGATTTCCCCTTAAAACTGTTGCTGGGGCCTCACTTGAAAGCTGAACAGACAGGTTTTTTTCAATATCTATCACTGGGGGCACTCATATAATTAACACAGACAGATTCTGTCAAGATTTAAACAATAAGAGCTATTGCTGGGGCATCTCCTGTAAGGGGCACTGACAGATTCTGTCATGATTTGAAATAATAACTGTTACTGAGGACTGTCATGTGAGGGGCACAGACAGTTCCTGTCAAGGTGTAAAATAAAAACTGTTACAGGGACTGTCCTGTAAGGGGTGCAGATAGATTCTGTCAAGATTTAAAATAAAAATTCTTACTGGGGCCTATCCTGTTTGGGGTACTGACAGATTCTGCCAAGATTTAAAATAATACCTGTTCGTGGGGTGTCTCCTGTAAGGGGTACACACAAATTCTGTCAAGATTTAAAATCATAGCTGTTACTGGGGCCTCTCCTGTAAGCTGCACAGACAGATTCAGTCAAAAACTGTTACTGCAGGCTCTCCTGTAAAGGGTACAGACAGATTCTGACAAGGTTCAAAATAATAACTGTTATTGGGGCCCCCTGTAAATGGTACAGACAGATTCTGTCAAGATTTAAAATAATACTGGTTGCTGGGGCCACTCCTCTAAGGGGAACAGACAGATTCTGTCAAGATTTAAAACAATAACGGGTACAGAGGACTGTCCTAAATAGTGTACAGGCACATTCTGTCAAGATTTAAAATAATAACTGGTACTGGGGCCTCTCCTGTAATCTGCACAGACAGATTCTGTCAGCAACTGTTACTGCGGGGTCTCCTGTAAGGGGCATAGGCAGATTCTGACAAGGTAAAAATAATAACTGTTTCTGGGGCCTCCCCTGTAAAGACTACAGACAGATTTTGTCAAGATTTAAAATAATAACTGTTACTGTGCACTGTCCTGTAAAAGGGGCATGGGGGATGCGGGGCTACAGACAGGTTCTGCCAAGATATACAATAATTACTGTTATTGGGGCCTATCCAGTTAGGAATACAGACAGATTCTTTCAAGATTTCCAATAATACCTGTTACTGGAGCCTCACCTGTAAGCGGTACAAAGAGATTCTATCAAGATTTAAAATAATAACTGTTACTAGGGCCTTTCCTGTGAGCTGCGCAGACAGATTCTGCCAATAACTGTTATGAAGGCCGCTCCTGTGAGGGACTCTGAAAGATTCTGTCAAGGTTTAAATTAATAACTGTTACTGTGGACTGTAAGGAGTACAGACTGATTCTGTCAAGATTTATAATAATAAGTGTTACTGGGTCACTTCTGTAAGGGGAACAGAGAGATTCTGTCAAGATTTAAAATACGAACTGTTTCTACGGCCTCACCTGTAAGGAGTACAGACTGATTCTGTCAAGATTTAAAATATTAACTGTTTCTGGGGCTCTCCTCTAAGGGGCATAGACAGATTCTTTCAAGATTTACAATAATAACTGTCACTGGGGCCTATCCTGTTCGAGGCGCAGACAGATTCTGTCACGATTTAAAATAACAACTGTTACTGATGACTGTCCTGTCAGGGGGACAGAGAGAATCTGTGAAGATTTAAAGTAATAACTGTTACTGGGGGTTGAACTGTAAGGGGTATTGACAGATTCTGTCAAGATTTAAAATGATAAATCTTACTGAGGTGTCCTGTAAGAAGTATAGACAAATTCTGTTAAGATTTACAATAATAACTGTTACTGAGGCCTATCCTGTGAGGGGTACAGACAGATTCTGTCAAGATTTACAAAGTACCTGTTACTGGGGTCACTCCTGCAAGGGAGACAGACAGATTCTTGTCAGGGTTTAAAATAATAACTGTAACTGGGGTCTCTTCTGTAAGCTGCACAGACAGATTCTGTGAATAACTGTTACTGTGGGCTCTCCTGTAAGGGGCACAAACGGATGCTGTCAAGATTTAAAATACTAACTGTTTCTGTGGCCTCACCTGTAAAGAGTACAGACAGATTCTGTCAAGATTTAAAATAATAACTGTTTCTGGGGCTCTCCTCTAAGGGACACAGGCAGATTATTTCAAGATTTACAATAATAACTGTTACTGGGGCCTATTCTATTAAAGGCACAGACAGATTCTGTCAAGATTTAAAATAGTAACTGTTACTGACGACTGTCCTGTATGGGGTACAAACAGATTCTTTCAAGATTTAAAATAACACCTGTTACTGGGAACTGTCCTGTGTGGGGTACAGACAGATTCTTTCAAGATTTAAAATCATAACTGTTACTGGGTGCTGTCCTGTCAGGGGTACAGGAGGTTCTGTCAAGATTTAAAATAATCACTGATAATAGAAAACGTTGTGTAAGGGGCACAGACAGATTCCGTCAACATTTAAAATGATAACTGTTACTGTGACCTCTCCTATAAGAGGTACAGAGAGATTTTGTCAAGTTTTAAAATAATAACTGCTACTGGGTACTGTCCTGTATGGGGTACAGACAGATTATCTCAAAATTTAAAATCATAACTGTTACTGGGTGCTATACTGTCAGGGGTACAGACAGATTTGTGAAGATTTAAAATAATCATTGTTGTTGGGGAATGTCGTGTAAGGGGTACAGACAGATTCTGCCAAGATTTAAAATACTAATTGTTTCTGCATCCTTCTCCTGTAAAGAGTACTGACAGATTCTGTCAAGATTTAAAATAATAACTATTACTGGGGCCTCTCCAGTACTTGGCACCGACATATTCTGTCAGTAACTATTACTGAGGGCTCTCCTGTATGGGGAGCAGACAGATTCTGTTAACATTTAAAATAATAACTGTTACTGGGGACTTCTTCTGTGAACTGCATTGTCAGATTGTGTCAATAACTGTTACTGGGGGAACTCCTGTTCGGGGAACAGAGAAATTCTTTCAAGATTTAAAATAATAACTCTTACTGGGGCCTCGGCTGTAAGCTGCCAGACATATTTTGCCAATAACGGGGCCAGTCCTGTAAGGGACACCGAAAGATTCTGTCAAGGTTTAAAATAAGAACTGTTACTGACGACTGTCCTGTCAGGGGGGCAGAGAGAATTTGTGAAGATTTAAAATAATAACTGTTACGGGGGGCTGGCCTGTAAAGTGTACTGACAAATTCTGCCAAGATTTAAAATAATAAATCTTACTGAGGTGTCCTGTAAGGAGTACAGACAGATTCTGTCACTTTTAAAATAATAACTGTTACTGGAGCCTATCCTGTAAGCTCCACAGACAGATTCTGTCAGTAACTATTACTAAGGGCTCTCCTGTGAGGATAACAGACAGATTCTGTCCACATTTAAATTAATAACTGTTACTGGGGCCTCTTCTGTAAGCTGCATTGTCAGATTCTGTCAATAAATGTTAGGGGCGGGAGCGCTTCTGCAAGGGATACTGCCAGATTCTGTCAGGGTTTAAAACAATAAACTGGGGTCTCTTCTGTCAGCTGCACAGACAGATTCTGTGAATAACTGTTACTATGGGCTCTCCTGTAAGGGGCACAGACAGATTCTGCCAAGATTTTAAATAATAACGGGTGCAGAGGACTGTCCTGCATAGGGTACTGGCACGTTCTGTCAATATTTAAAATAATAACTGTTACTGGGGCCTCTCCTGCAAGGTGCACAGACTGATTCTGTCAAGATTAAAAATAAGAACTGTTACTTGGCACTGTCCCGTAAGGGGTACAGACAGATTCTGTCAAGATTTAAAATAACAACTGTTACTGACGACTGTCCTGTATGGGGTAGAGACAGATTATTTCAGGATTTAAAACTACAACTGTTACTGGGTATTGTCCTGTCAAGGGTACAGGCAGTTTCTTTGAAGAGTTAAAATAGTCATTGTTATTGGGGAATGTCGTGTAAGGGGCACAGACAGATTCTGTCAAGGTTTACAATAATAACTGTTACTGGGGACTCTCCTGTAAGAGGAAAAGAGAGATTCTGTCAAGATTTAAAATAATAACTGTGACTGGGACCTTTCCTATAAAGGGTACAGGCTGATTCTGGCAAGATTTAAAATACTAACTGTTTCTGCAGCCTTCGCCTGTAAAGTGTACAGACAGATTCTGTCAAGATTTAAAATAATAACTGTTACTGAAGCCTTTACTGTAAGGGGAACAGACAGATTCAGTCGACATTTAAAATAATAACTGTTATTGGGCCCACTTCTGTAAGCTACATTGTCAGATTCTGTCAATAACTGTTACTGGGAGCACTCCTGCAAGGGATACAGACAGTTTCTGTCAGGGTTTAAAATAATAACTGTTACTGGGGACTGTCCTACAAGTGCACAGACAGATTCTGTCAAGATTTAAAAACATAACAGTTACTGGGCACTGTCCTGCAAGGGGTACAGACAGATTCTTTCAAGATTTAAAATAATAACTGTTACTGGACCTGTCCTGTAAGTGGTACAGACAGATTCTATGAAGATTTAAATTAATAATTCTTACTGGAGACTGTCCTGTAAGGAGTACAGAGAGGTTCTGTAAAGATTTACAATAATAACTGTTCATGGGGCCTATCCTGTTCGGGGTAGAGACAGATTCAGTCTAGATTTCAAATAAGACCTGTTATTGGTGCCTCTCCTGTAAGGGGTACAGACAGACTTTGTCAAGATTTAAAATAATAACTATTACTGTGGACTTTCTTATATGGGGTACAGACAGATTCTGTCAAGATTTAAAATAATAACTGTAACTGGGTGATGTCCAGTCAGGGGTACAGACAGATTCTGTCAAGATTTAAAATAATCACTGTTATTGCGGACTGTTGTATCAGGGGAACTGGCAGATTCTATTAAGATTTCAATTAATAATTGTTCCCAGGGCGTCTCCTGTAAGGGACACTCACAGATTCTAACATGATTTGCCATAATAACTGTTACTAGAGCATATCTTGTAAGCTGCACAGACAGATTTTTTCAATACCTGTTACTGGGGGCGCTACTGTAATGTACACAGACAGATTCTATCAAGATTTAAAATACCACCTGTTTCTGCGGCCGCTCCTGTAAAGAGTACAGACAGATTTTGTCAAGATTTAAAATAATAACTGTTACTGGGCCATGTCCTGTAAGGAGTACAGACAGATTCTGTCAAGATTGAAAATAATAATTCTTACTGGAGACTATCCTATAAGGAGTACAGACAGATTCTGGAGAGATTTACAATAATAACTATTCGTGGGACCTATCCTGTTCGGGGTAGAGACAGATTCAGTCTTGATTTCAAATAATACCTGTTACTGGTGCCTCTCCTGTAAGGGGTACAGACAGACTTTGTCAAGATTTAAAATAATAACTGTTACTGGGTGCTGTCCAGTCAGGAGTACAGACAGATTCTGTCAAGATTTAAAATAATCACTGTTACTGCAGACTGTTGTGTAAGAGGACCTGGCACATTCTATTAAGATTTAAATTAATAACTGTTCCCAGGGCCTCTCCTGTAAGGGACACTGACAGATTCTGTCATGATTTGGCATAATAACTGTTACTGGAGCATCTCTTGTAAGCTGCACAGAGAGATTTTGTCAATACCTGTTACTGGGAACGCTACTGTAATGTACACAGACAGATTCTGTCATGATTTAAAATACTAACTGTTTCTGCAGCTACCCCTGTAAAGAGTAAAGACAGATTTTGTCAAGATTTAAAATAATAACTGTTACTGGGCCATGTCCTGTAAGGGGTACAGACAGATTCTGTCAAGAATAACAATAATAACTGTTACTGGGACCTCTCCTTCTCGGGGCGCAGACAGATTCTGTCAAGATTTAAAACACTAATGTGGACTGTCCTGTGTGGTGTTCGGACCGATTCTTTCAAGATTTAAAATAATAACTGTTACTGGGTGCTGTCCTGTCAGGGACACTGACAGGGTCTGCCATGATTTGCCATAATAACTGTTACTGGAGTCTCTCTTGGAAGCTGCACAGACAGATTTGTCACTACCTGTTACTGAGGGTGCTACTGTAATGCACACAGACAGATTCTGTAAAGATTTAAAATGATAACTATTACTGGTGCCTGTCCTGTAAGGGGCACAGACTGATTCTATCAAGATTTTAAATTATGTCTGTTACTGGGACCTCTCCTATAAGGGACACAGATAGATTTTGTCACAATTTAAAATAACAACTGCTTCTGCAGCCTCTCCTGTAAATATTACAGAGAGATTTTGTCAAGCTTTAAAATAATAACTGTTCCTAGGGTCTCATCTGTAAGCTGCGCAAACAGATTTTGTGAATAACTGTTACTGTGAAGTGTCCTGTAAGGGGCACAGACTGATTCTGACAAGGTTTAGAATAATAACTATTACTGGGGTATCTCCTGTAATTTGCACGGACAGATTCTATCAATAAGTGTTACTGTGGAGTCCCCTGTATGGGGAACAGACAGATTCTGTCAATAACTGTTACTGCGGGTTCTCCTGTAAGGGGGCTCAGGCAGACTCTGTCAAGATGTAAAATTATAACTGCTATTGGGGACTGTTCTGCAAGGTGCACGGACTGATTCTGTCAAGATTTTAAATAATCACGGTTTCTTGGCACTGTCCTGTAAGGGGCAAAGACAGATTCTGTCAAGATTTACAATAATAACTGTTACTGGGGCCCATCCTTTTAGGGGCACAGACAGATTCTCTCAAGATTTAAAAGAATAACTGTTACTCTGGACTGTCCTGTAAGGAATACAGACAGAATATGACAAGATTTACAGCAATAAGTGTTAGTGGGGCCTGTCCTGTAAGGGGTACAGACAGATTCTGTCAAGATTTTAAATGATGGAATGTATTCTGTCTGGATGTCCGTTTGAGGGGGGTCCTGTAGGGCTCTGTTCTTGGGGTCCTGCTCTTTGCAGTTTTTATAAATGACTATACTAGTAGGTTGGGGGTGGGTTGGTAAATTTGAACATTACACAAAGTTTGGATTTGCCGTCCATAGTATCGAGGGCTATTTCAGGCTACAGTGTGACATAGACAGTATGCAGAGCTGGGCTGAGAAATGGCAGATGGAGTTCAACCTGGATAAATGCGAAGTGATGCATTTTGGTACGTCGAACTCGAATGCTGAATCTAGGATTAAAGACAGGATTCTTGAAAGTGTGGAGGGACAGAGGGATCTGGGTGTGCAAGTACGTAGATCCCTCAAAGTTGCCATCCAAATGGATAGGGTTGTTAATAAAGCACATGGCGTTTTGGAATTCATTAACAGGAGGATCAAGTTTAAGAGCTGCAAGGTTTTGCTACAGCTCTACCAGTCCCTGGTGTGACCACATTTGGAATATTGTATCCAGTTCTGACCACCCTACTATAGGAAAGATACAGGCTTTGGAGAGTGCTGCCTGGACTGGAGGGCTTGCCTTTTGAATAAAGGGTCAAAAAGCTCGAACTTTTCTCTGGAGAGAAGGAGGAAGAGAGGAGACCTGATCGAGATATATACAAGATAATGAGAGGAATAGATAGTGTCAATAAGCCAGAGCAGGATTGATGGGTACGAAAAGTCATAGATTTAAGATATTAGGGGAAATGTACAGAGGAGACATCAGAGGTAGATTCTTTATGCAGAGTGTTGTGAATGCTTGGAATGCGTAGCCAGTAGTGGTGGTAGAAGCAGAGTCATTAGGGACATTTAAGTGACTGCTGGACAGGCACATGGAGAGCAGTGAGTTGAGGGGTGCGTAGGTTACGTTATTATATTTTACATTAGGATTAAACTCGAAAAGCATTGTGGGCCAAAGGGCCTGTTCTGTGCTGTACGTTTCTATGTTTTATGTTCTAATAACTGTTACAGAGCCTCTCCTGTAAGGGGCACAGACAGGTTCTGTCAAGATTTAAAATAATACCTGCTACCGGGGCCTCTCCTGTTATGAGTGCCGACAGATTCTGTCAAGATTTAAAATGAAACTGTTACTGGAGCGTCTCCTGTATGGGGTACAGACAGATTCTGTGACAATGGGTGGGAATATCGGATAAGATGGTGTTTTTCTGGTGAACGATATCTCCAAACGTTTGAAGTCTGTTTTCAAAAGGGAGCGTGAGAAAGTGGAAATTGGATACATTCATCAGGGAAAAGGTTAAGTCTTTGCATTGAGAGTGTAACAGGTTAGGTGGAGGTTTAGTAAACAGCGCATCACAATTAATACTATCTGGTTTACTTCCAGTGCCAGGTTCTAATGAGCGAAGTAATAAAAGGATATGTCAGATTAATCAATGTCTGAAGACGTGCTGGAATGTGCAGGGATTGAGTTTCTTGAATCATTGCATTCTCTTCTGCAACAGAAAAGACCTGTTCAACTAGGAAGGATTTCACCTGAAATGGAAAAGGACGAATATCCTGGCGGGGAGATTTGCTATTCCTACTTTGAGACACTAAAGTTTTAGAGATGAGAGGTGGGGGTTCCAAATTAACAGTGAAAAGAGACAGAAAGATGAGGTTGGTTCTGAATCAGAAAAGAGCAAGTTAGTTTGAAAAGATAGATAAGACTGAGTCAGTGAACAAAGAAACTGTGAAGAATTAAACTACGTTTATTTCAGTCCAAGAAGTCTTATGGATAAGGCTGATGAACTCGGGCTATTTATGGGAACATGGAACTGGGATGTGTCAACTCTGACAGAAACCTGGCTGAAAGATGGACAGACTGGCAGCTCAATTTTCTGGCTTTTCAATGTTATAAGAAGAAATGAAAGAGAGGCCAAGCGAGGAAAGGGAGTAGTATTTTTGATTAACGAAAAGATTACTGCTATTATTAAAGGAGGTATTTCTGAGGGACCATTTAGTGAAAATGTATCAGTTGAAATTAGAAATAAGAAAGGGATAATCACCTTCATGGGATTGTGCTAAAGGCACCCAATCAGAAGAGGGCAATTGATAAGTATATGGAGACTTCAAATATAAGGAAGAACAATAAGGCTGGTATAGTTGTGAATTCTAATTTTCCAAACATTGAGTGGGACTTCCATAGTGTTGAAAGT
The DNA here is from genome assembly GCF_047496795.1 of Chiloscyllium punctatum. Taxonomy (NCBI): domain Eukaryota; kingdom Metazoa; phylum Chordata; class Chondrichthyes; order Orectolobiformes; family Hemiscylliidae; genus Chiloscyllium; species Chiloscyllium punctatum. The sequence goes on from NC_092766.1 coordinate 20,079,747, forward strand.
TTGTGATGAAGAATTTGTTAAATTTCAAGAAAATTTTCTTTCTCAATATGTAAATGTTTTAACTCGAGGAGGATCAATACTTAATCATGTTTTGGGAAATAAGGCGGGGAAAGTGACTGAATGTTTAGTAGGGGAAGTTTGGAACCTGTGATCAGAGTACTAGTAGTTTTAAAAAAGTTTATGGTGAAAGGATTAGTTTCATATAAGTTGAAGTTCTTAACTGGAGTAAGGCAAGTCTTAAGAGTATGAAACAAGAATGTTCAAATGTTTCTTGGAGTAGACTGTGCACAGATAAAGAGACAACTGGCAGTTGGGAGGCTTGTGTGATTGCGAAAGTTCAGAAGCATTGTGCTCCAGGTAGACTTAAGGGCAAGGCTAATAAGATTGGAGAACAATAGATGAAGAAAGGCAGTGAATTTGCAGTGAAGAATGAAAAATAACCATATGTTAGATATCAACAATTGGGACCAAGTGAATCTCGTAAAGAGTATAAAGAGTGTAAAGAGTATAAAGCATTCTTAAGATCGCCGTGCCAAATAAGATTAAAGATATTCCAAAATGACAGCAAAAGCATATTAAGAGCAAAAGAAGAGCAGTTGACGTTGTTTGTTTGAATGTTACTGAAGCCTTCAACATGGTTTCACATGGTAGATGAATTAGTAAAGTCAGGTCACATGATGTGAACTTGCCAGTTGGATTCAGTGTGAACTTGCCAATTGGATACAGAATTGGCTGAACAGCAGGAGACAGGGAGTAATGACGGAAGTTTGCTTTTCAGACTAAAGGGCTGGAACCAAAAACTGCTCCACAGGGTCTTTCATATTGATAAGTTATATGAGGGTGGGAACCTGAGCTGTGGATAGTGCACAGCCATAAACAGGGTACAGAGAGTCTGTGAGGAGGAATAGGTACTCTATAGAGGAAAGGAGCAGGCAGTGCGATGGGTTGAAGTGTGACTATTTTAATGCAAGAAGTATCAGGAATAAGAGTGACGAGTTCAGAGCTTGGAACTATAATGTTGTGGCAATTACAGAGACTTGGATATCACGTGGACAGGAATGATTGTTGGATGATCCGGGGTTTAGATTTTTCAAAAGGAATGGGGGAGAAGATAAAAGAGGTGGGGGAGTGGCATTGCTAATCAGGGATAGTGTTAGAGCTGCAGAAAGGGAGATCATCCAGGAAGGTTTATCTGCAGAATCAGTATCGGTGAAAGTCAGAAACGGGAAAGGAGCAGTCACTTTATTAGGAGTTTTCTGCAGGCCCCCCAAGAGCAACAGTGACACCGAGGAGCAGATTGGGAGGCGGATTTTGGGAAAGTGCAGAAGCAATAGTGTTGTCATGGATGACTTTAACTTCTCTCATAATAATTGGAACCTACTTAGTTCAAATGGTTTGGATGGAGCAGCTTTTGTAAGATGTGTCCAGGAAGGGTTCCTGATGCAATAGGCTGACTAGAGGAGTGGCGGTATTGGATATGGCGGTTTGATTAGATTAGATTACTTACAGTGTGGAAACAGGCCCTTCAGCCCAACAAGTCCACACCAAACCGCCGAAGTGCAACCCACCCAGGCCCTCTCCCCCACTTTTACCCTTTCACCGAACACTATGGGCAGTTAAGCATGGCCAATTCACCTAGCCTGCACATTTTTGGACTGTGGGAGGAAACCAGAGCACCTGGAGGAAATCCACACAGACACGGGGAGAATGTACAAACTCCACACATCCAGTCGCCTGTGGCGGTTGGCAACAAAACATGAAAGCTGTCAGGTCTCTCAGTGGGAGAGCATTTCGATGATAGTGACAACAACTCATTGAGTTTACTACACTCATTGAGAGGGATAGGAGCAGATGGCATGGAAAAGTATTTCATCGGGGCAGGGGGAATGGCAATGCTGTTAGGCAGGAACTGGGGAGTCTAGATTGGGAACAGATGTTCTCAGGGAAAGGCACAACAGAAGTGTGGAGGTTGTTTCGGGAACACCTGCTGATAATGCTGGATAGGTTTGTCCCACTGAGGCAAGGACGGGATGCTAGGGTGAAGCAACCTTGGATCACAAGTGATATCGAACATCTAGTCAATAGGAAGAAGGATGCTTACTTAAGGTTGAGGATTCAGGCAGGGTTTTGAGGGTTACAAGGTAGCCAGGAAGGAACTGAAGAATGGACATAGGAGAGCTAGAAGGGGGCATGAAAGACACTCTACACTTACGTAAGAAACAAGAGGATGGCCAGAGTGAGGATAGGGCTGATCAGGGATCGTGGAGACAATCTGCACCTGGAGTCAGAGGAGGTAAGGGAGGTCATTAATGAATACTTTTCTTCAGAATTCACTTCTGAGAGGTGCCTTCACATTTCTTGCAGCGTGGGTTGCTACCTGGGACTTCGATGTTGTGGCTATTACGGAGACATGGCTAGATCAGGGACAGGATTGGCTGTTGCAGGTTCCAGGGTTTAAATGTTTTAGTAGGGTCAGAGGTGGGGGTAAAAGAGGGGGGGGCGTGTCGCTCTGCTTGTCAAAGATAGTATTACAGCGGTGGAAAGGAAGATGGACGAAGATTTGCCATCTGAGGTAGTTTGGGTTGAAGTTAGGAATAGGAGAGGTGAGGTCACCCTGTTAGGAGTCTTTTACAGGCCTCCTAATAGTCCTAGAATCGTTGAAGAAAGGATTGCGAAGAGTGACAGTTACAGGGTGGTTGTTATGGGGGACTTTAACTTTCCTGATATTGATTGGGAAAGCTATAGCTCAAGTTCGTTAGATGGGTCAGTGTTTGTCCAATGTGTGCAGGAGAGTTTCCTGACACAATATGTAGATAAGCCAACAAGAGGTGCGGCCATACTGGATTTGGTTCTGGGTAACGAACCAGGCCAGGTATTAGAACTAGAGGTAGGTGAGCACTTTGGGGACAGTGACCACAATTCGGTGATTTTTACTCTAGTGATGGAGAGGGATAAGTGTGTACTACAGGGCAAGAGTTATAGCTGGGGGCAGGGAAATTATGATGCGTTGAGGCATGACTTAGGATGTGTGGATTGGAAAAGTAGATTCCAACGCAAGAGCGTAATTGATATGTGGAACTTGTTCAAGGAGCAACTATTGAGTGTCCTTGATAAGTACGTACCTATCAGGCAGGGAGGAAAGGGTCGTGTGAGGGAGCCGTGGTTTAATAAGGAATTGGAATCCCTTGTTAAATGGAAGAGGGCGGCCTTTGTAAAGATGAGGCGTGAAGGTTCAATAGGGGCGATTGAGAGTTATAAGGTAGCCCGGAAGGACCTGAAGAGAGAGCTAAGAGCAGCAAGGAGGGGACATGAAAGGTCCTTAGTTGGTAGGATTAGGGAAAACCCTAAGGCTTTCTATAGGTATGTTAGGAATAAAAGAATGACTAGGGTAGGAATAGGTCCAATCAAGGATAGTAATGGGAAGTTGCGTGTGGAGGCTGAAGAGATCGGGGAGGCACTGAATGAATACTTTTCGTCAGTATTCACTCAGGAACAGGAAATTGTTGTCGATATTAATACTGAGGCACGAATAAGTAGAATGGATGGCTTTGAGATATGTAGAGAAGAGGTGTTGGAAATTCTGGCAAGGGTGAAAATTGATAAGTCCCCTGGGCCTGATGGCATTTATCCTAGGATTCTCTGGGAAGCAAGGGCCATTGGCCTTGATTTTTGTGTCCTCTTTGTCTACAGGAGTAGTGCCGGAGGACTGGAGGCTAGCAAACGTGGTTCCCTTGTTCAAGAAGGGGAGTAGGGATACTCCTAGTAACTATAGGCCAGTGAGTCTCACTTCTGTTGTGGGCAAAGTCTTAGAGAGAATTGTAAGGGATAGGATTTATGCACATCTGGATAAGAATGATGTGATCAAGGATAGTCAGCATGGTTTTGTGAAGGGCAGGTCGTGCCTCACAAACCTTATTGAATTCTTTGAGAAGGTGACTAAGAAGGTAGATGAGGGGAAAGCGGTAGATGTGGTATATATGGATTTTAGTAAGGCGTTTGATAAGGTCCTCCATGGTAGGCTACTGCAGAAAATACAGAGATATGGCATTGAGGTTGAGTTGGAGGTTTGGATTGGGAATTGGCTGGCTGGAAGAAGACAGAGGGTAGTAGTTGATGGCAAAGGTTCATCTTGGAGTGCCGTCACTAGCGGTGTTCCACAAGGATCTGTTTTGGGACCATTGCTGTTTGTCATTTTTATAAATGACCTGGAGGAAGGGTTAGAAGGTTGGGTGAGCAAGTTTGCGGATGATACGAAAGTCAGAGGAGTTGTAGACAGTGAGGAAGGATGTGGCAGGTTACAGCGGGATATAGAGAAGCTGCAGAGCTGGGCAGAAAGGTGGCAAATGGAGTTCAATGTAGCTAAGTGTGAGGTGATTCACTTTGGTAAGAGTAACAAAAAGATGGGGTACTGGGCTAATGGTCGGATACTTGGTAGTGTGGAAGAGCAGAGGGATCTTGGTGTCCATGTACACAGATCTCTGAAAGTTGCCACCCAGGTAAATAGTGCAGTGAAGAAGGCATATGGCGTACTGGCTTTTATTGGTAGAGGAATTGAGTTCCGGAGTCCTGAGGTCATGCTGCAGTTGTATAACACTCTGGTGCGGCCGCATCTGGAATATTGTGTGCAGTTTTGGTCGCCATACTATAGGAAGGATGTGGAGGCACTGAAACGGGTGCAGAGGAAGTTTACCAGGATGTTGCCTGGTATGGTAGGAAGATCCTATGAGGAAAGGCTGAGGCACTTGGGGTTGTTTTCATTGGAGAAAAGAAGGTTTAGGGGTGACTTGATAGAGGTGTACAAGATGAGTAGGGGGTTAGATAGGGTTGACAGTGAGAACCTTTTTCCACGTATGGAGTCAGCTATTACAAGGGGGCATAGCTTTAAATTAAGGGGGGGGTAGATATAGGACTGATGTTAGGGGTAGGTTCTTCACTCAGCGAGTCGTAAGTTCATGGAATGCCCTGCCAGTAGCAGTGGTGGACTCTCCCTCTTTATGGGTATTTAAGCGGGCATTGGAGAGGTATATGGAGGATAGTGGGTTAGTGTAGGTTAGGTGGGCCTTGATCGGCGCAACATCGAGGGCCGAATGGCCTGTACTGCGCTGTATTCTTCTATGTTCTATGTTCTATGTTCTGAGGACTCCTGACTATATGTAATGCAAACTTTAAAGAACTATGCACCTGCAACTTGAGAGCCCTCTGTTGTACAACAATATCTATCTTTATTTGCATAAGCTCTACCCATGAGTGTTTGACCAAATTACAGTACCTCGCATTTATCCAGATTGAACTCTACTGGCGTGTTTGGATCCCATTGACCCATTTGGTAAAGATCCTTTTATAATTTTAGAAAACCTTCTTCACTGTCTACTATGGCACCAAGTCTGTTTTTTATCCCGCAAACTTACTAACCACGCCTTTTATATTCAAACATAGAACAGTACAGGCCTTTCAGCCCTCAATGTTGTGCCGGCCTTTTATCCTACGCTAAGATCAGACGAAACGACATGCCATTTCTTGTGTTACCATCCATATGCCTATCCAAGAGTTGTTTCAATGTCCCGAATGTACTCCTATTGCTGGCAGTGCAGTCCACACACCCACCACTCTCTGAGTATAGAACCGACCTCTGACACCTCCCCTAAACCTTCCTCCAATCATCTTAAAATTATGCCCTCTTGTGATAGGCATTTCCACCGTGGGAAAAAGTATCTGGCTATCCACTCTATCTATGCCTCTCACCATCTTGTACTAGAACATAGAAAAATACAGCGCAATACAGGCCCTTCGGCCCTCGATGTTGCGCCGACCGAAGCCTACCTAACCTATACGAACCCAATAACCTCCATATGCTTATCCAATGCCCGCTTGAATGACCATAAAGAGGGAGAGTCCACCACTGATACTGGCAGGGCATTCCATGAACTCACAATCCGCTGAGTAAAGAATCTACCCCTAACATCTGTCCTATACCAACCTCCCCTTAATTTAAAGCTGTGTCCCCTAGTAACAGCTGACTCCATACGCGGAAAAAGGTTCTCACTGTCAACCCTATCTAAACCCCTAATCATCTTGTACACCTCTATCAAATTCCCCCTAAACCTTATTTTCTCCAATGAGAACAGCCCCAAGTGCCTCAGCCTTTTCTCATACGATCTTCCGACCATGCCAAACAACATCCTGGTAAACCTCCTCTGCACCTGTTCCAGTGGCTCCACATCCTTCCCATAGTATGGCGACCAGAATTGTACACAATACTCCAGATAAGGCCGCACCAAAGTCTTATACAACTGCAACATGACCTCAGGACTCCGGAACTCAATTCCTCTACCAATAAAGCCCAGTACGCCATATGCCTTCTTCACAGCACTATTTACCTGGGTGGCAACTTTCAGAGATCTGTGTACATGGACACCAAGATCCCTCTGCTCATCGACACTACCAAGTAGCCTACCATTAGCCCAGTAATCCATCTTCTTATTACTCCTACCAAAGTGAATGACTTCACACTTAGCTACATTGAACTCCATTTGCCACCTTTCTGCCCAGCTCTGCAACTTATCTATATCCCGCTGTAACCTGCCACATCCTTCTTCGCTGTCCACCACTCCACCGACTTTCGTATCATCCACAAACTTGCTCACCCAGCCGTCAAGCCCCTCCTCCAGGTCATTTATAAAAATGACAAACAGCAATGGTCCCAAAACAGATCCTTGTGGAACACCGCTAGTACCTGCAATCCAAGATGAACCTTTATCATAAACTACTACCCTCTGTCTCCTTCCAGCCAGCCAATTCCTAATCCAAACCTCTAATGCACCCTCAATGCCATACCGCCGTAATTTTTGCAGTAGCCTACCATGGGGTACCTTATCGAACGCCTTGCTAAAATCTATATACACCACATCGACTGCTTTATCCTCGTCCACTTCCTTGGTCACCTTCTCGAAGAACTCAATAAGGTTTGTGAGGCACGACCTGCCCTTCACAAAGCCATGCTGACTATCCTTGATCACATTATTCCTATCCAGATATTCATAAATCTTGTCCTTTACAATCCTTTATCCTTTCACATCTCTCATCCTTCTTCACGCCCTAGCTTCCTCAATCTTTCTTTATAAGACATGCCTTCCAGTTCAGGCAGCATCCTGGTAAATCTCCTTTGCATCCTTGCTAAAGCTTCCACATTCTTCCTTTAATAGGGTGACCAGAACAGAACACAATATTCCTAGTGTGGTTTAACCAGGACTCTGTAGAGCTGCAGAATAATCTCACAGCTCTTCAACTCAATCTCCTGGCTAATGAAAGCCAACACACCATACACCTTCTTAACAACCCTATCAACATGGGTGGCAACTTTGATGGATTGATGGACATGGACCCCAAGATTCCTCTGTTCCTCCCGACATCCAAGGACCCTGCCTTTAATCCTGTATTCTGCTTCACATTCAACCTTCCAAAGTAAATGATTTGATACTATTCCAGATTGAACTCCATCTGTCAGCTTTTTGTGCATCCACTCAATGTCTCGTTCCAACCTACAACACCCATCCACACGATCCAAAACTCCACCAACCTTTTTGTCGTTGGCAAATCTGCTAACCCCAGCGTTCCATTTCCTCATCAGACTCATATATAAAAATTGCAAAGAGCACAGAACAGATGGTCACCGAGATCCAAGCTGAATACTTTCCATCTGCCCACACCCATTGTTTTGTATGGGACAGCCAATTCTGTATCCAGACAGACAGGTTTACCTGTATCCAATCCCTAATTACTTCCTGAATGAGCCTATCATGAGGAACCGTACAGGACATTTGTAAGGCCTCTTCTGGAATATTGTGTCCATTTTGCCCAGATATAGGAAGGATATTATTAAGCTGGTGAGGGTTCAGAAAATAATTATCAGGATGTTGCTGTGAATGAAAGCTCTGAGTTATAAAGAAAGGCTTAACAGGCTGTGCATGTTTTCACTGGAGCGTAGGAGATTGAGAGGTGACCGGATAGAAGATTATAAAACGAGAGGTATTAATAATTTAATATTTGTCTTTTCGCCGAGACAAGTTTCTTGGGAATTTCAAGACAAGAGCAATTTTAAACAAGGTATAAGAGGTAATTTCTTTACACTGAGCGTGGATCGTGTGTGGAATGGTAAAGTGGTGAATGTGGGTATAACTACAATGTCAAACGATGACAGTTGTTGGGAAAAAAAGGCACTTCATTCACTAATATCTTTTGCTGGGCGGGTAAGGTTGTGTAATGTCTTCTCTACCTGTTCTGGCCTGCTTGTGACTCTCGATTTACAACAACCTGGTTGCTGCTTAACTGTCTCTGGGCAATTAGGGTAGGGTGGTATGCGTTGGCCTACCCAGCGACACTCACATCACCTCAATGAATTAAAGAAAACGTAGTTTCCCATGCACAGCCAACTACCTTTTTCGACCACTCCTTGGTATTTGAATATTCCCACACTGAGTCTATTGACTCAACCATGACTCTCCCAAAATTGATTCACTTTCGAAGATAAGCCATCTATCACTTGTTTCAGTGCAGCTACCAACACATCGACCAGCACCCAGTGCAGACAACTGAGGTAAAAAAATCTGACTCCCGGGTTTGACAAGGACAGAAATCACGTGACACCAAGTGACAGTTCAACCTGTTTGTTTGAATACACCAGCTTTCAGAGCTCCACTCCTTCTTCAGGTGCGAGTGAGAGAGTGAGACCCTAGACTCAGGATTTGTAAGTAAAAGATATAACTGATGTGAATGAGTTGAATATATCTAAGATGACTGTTAAATCTTTAATTATTTCGAGTTGAAACACTTAGGGGTCTCGGATTGCGGCTAAACGTCCTCCAAGGCGGACTTCGGGATAAGCAACAACGCCAGGTCACTGAACAGAGGCTGGTAGCTAAGTTCAGTAGCCATGAGGACAGTCTCAACCGGGATCTTTGTTCATGTCGCTCTACAGGTAACCCCGCCACACTATACATTCTCACACATACACACACTCTCACGCACAAACACACTCACACAGACCCTCTTTCATACACACACCCTCTCCCTCTCGCTCTCACACACACAAACTCACGTGTACACTCTCTCAGATGCATATACCCCTCACAGTCACAGACACTGTCTCAAACACACACCGCCTCTCTCTCTCACCTATCCGACACTGTGCAACACGCACTCTCCCACTCACACATTCTCTTTCTCCCTATACACACACACACTTGGATACGTATACTCCCTTAATCTCTCCAACACGCGCACTTTCTCACGCACATACACACACTCTGCCCTTTCTCTCGCTCTCTCCCTCGTTTAAAGCTGTGGGGTGAATTTGTATTTGCAGATTTGTACTTGCAGATACATTCTACTTTGATCGATGCGCACACAATTTGTAGGTGTAAGTCAATGTTGGATTTTATAAAATCCTACTTGGGAAATAAAACCAGACTGACTCCGGGTCAAGACACAGATAGACTCGAAACAAGACCTCGTGCCTAAAATGCATTGACTGCCCTAAGGTATCATCTTTTTTATACTAGTAATGCATTAGGTTATATCAGGGCAGTGACTGGGGTTTACATATAAATCCATCAAACCTTTAACTCCATTCTAATTGATTAAAATTTTAACAGCCATCTTGTATGTGTTCATGGTGTAGGTTTGCTCGTTGAGCTGGAGGTTTGATATCCAGACGTTTCATTGCTTGGCTAGGTAACATCATCAGTGGCGACCTCCAAGTGAAGCGAAGCTGTTGTCTCCTGCTTTCTATTTATATGTTTGCCCTTGTATGTGTTCAATTTGTTCACATCAATTATATAACACGTTGATCTTACACTTATAAATTCTTGTGCCGAAGATCTTCCTCTCTCTCTCGCACCAGAAGAAGGAGTGGAGCTCGAAAACCTGTTGTACTGTAACGTGGAGCCTTGTGAGTTTTGACCTTATCCAACCCAGTCCAACACTGGCATCTTCACATTCTGACTTGAGACCATGAAGAATTGGGAAACTAATTTGCCTTGGAAAAATAAACTAAAATTCGATTATCTGCTGCGGTAGCTGATGCCCTGAATTAGGCAGAATCTGAGCACCAAGCAGTCAGCCTTCCCCTTGGGCACTTCTGCTGTTCTCTGCCATATTACCTTGGACACTACCCATGCCTTGCATTCAGAGATATTTTCTTGCAGATTTGGAAATGGTGATTATTTTTCAATGTACTCATTGAACATGAGATTTAGTGGCCAGTATTCATTGCCAGCTCTGATCGCCTTTGCGATGGCACTGGAGATCGATTTTTCTGAATGTCTGTATTACCTGGGATGTATAATTTTTTTTTGGGGGGGGAACGGGTTCAGAATTATTATCCAGTAACAGTGATGGAATGATAATATGTTTCCAAGTCAGAAGAACAATTCACTGTAAGGTTATAGCGTAACGCCATGGTTACTCCATCAACTTTGTGAAAACTCTGTGATTGTACCTGGTCCAGACGGCTCAGAACAGTGGAGATTAAAAGGTACAACAGGACTTTTTGCTGATGAAGGTCAAGTTAGTTTGGGGTTCCTGATGCACGGTTTGTGCGGGTCTGAGGCTTCAATCAGGATCAAGAATTTCCAGCCTCCATTTGAAATGGTGTTCACCATTGAGGGGCTTGGTGATTTGGGTACTATATCAGGGGCACCACTTAATTTATGCTCCATCAGCAGAATACTGCTAAAAGAATATGTCTTATCTTTTTGATCCTGAGATATCATGATGGTCTTTGCCTTATGATTTGGATCATTGTACTGATTGTCACACGGGATGTCTGTCCAAACAGTTTACACCACAGAGGCAGATTAATATAAATTCCTGCAGTTATATTGTGACTTGTAGTTATATATCGATGTAGTTCAAGATCTCGCTGCTCAGTTTGAGTGAATCTGCCTCTTAGAAATGTTCTCATACCTTCATTGCACGCTGGATGATTGGAAAGTGGGATGAATAGGAATGACCGATCATCTAGGTTCACTTTGTGGGAAGGTGCTCATGACTAGACCCTGTGCTGGATGAGGATGGCCGTTCAGGAATTGACCCCACATAGTGCATTTCAGTGTCTTCAGCTCCTCCTGCTTGGATATTTCGTTTAATGCTGTTCAGGTCGCTGTAATGGCGGTCACATTGAGGCTGTTTTGTCACTATTGTGGGGCAGCACATCCTTCAGATTGGGAATGAGGTATTATTGAAGGGGCTTGTTTTTGCCAGCTCGCACTTGGAAGTGTATAAATGTTTGTAGCAACGATAATACCGAGGTAAACATTCCCACAGTATATTGTAAATGTCAGTGCTGCTACATCGACACTGCAGGATGCGACATATCTGGCACAGTGTGTTTTACATCGGGGAGTAACACAGTGGATCAGCCTCTGTGATGCAATAACGCCGTGTTTCTTCCATTCTAAAATACTTGACTTGAATAAAAATGCAGTCGATGCGAATGTTGGGTGGCAAGATATCACACAAGTTTAATTTGGTATTCAGAGAACATCTGTTCCTGCCATATTGCAGAACACAGAAGACTGAGGTCTCTGCGACACAAGCATTCTGTAATGGATTCTCTTGGAATCTTTTATTCCTCTCTTGATGTTCAGTCTGTACTTCCCCAGAGCATCCGACTCACTGAGGTGGGGTGCTGTCTGAATGCTGCTCCAGTCCTGTGTATGATGGATGTTTTTAAACCTTGATTTACTGAGCACTGGACCAGGGCAGTACGAGTTCCTCATGTATGATATCAATATACACAGTAAACATTTCTAAAATAACTCTGTGATGCAATTCCTCAAATGAGAGAATCAAATATCTTGTGTCTGTCGCTCACAGGCACTCTGCGTTATCCAGTGATCGACTGGAATTCTGCGTACTATTGATCTGGATCTATCCAGGAATCACTCTGAGTGAAGGTATTACCTGATGGTGGAATTGTACTGAATGGGGATGATGAAATTCAGGCTGGACCCTCTGATTTACACCTCAAAGCAAAATTACACTGAGTGTGGGTGTTACTGGGCATATCTTTACTATAGAACTGTATTGCACGTGCATCAGAAGCCGAAGGGGAACACTTGACTCCAGTGTTAATATGATTCATTGAGGATCTTTCCATTAGAGGTTTACTGAGTGTGGGTTCCTAGCCAAAGGGGAACAACTTACCCCACTGGTCCCGCGTAAGTAGGATGACACCTAATGATAGAATTTCACTATTGTGGGGAACTGAATGAACTGGAATATTCGGTCCCACTGGGAGCAAGGACACAAGGATATGAATTCATTTATATTCCATACCTCATTTCTGTCTGTCCACTGATGGAGCTGTCAGTGGAGTTTGTAAATATACAAGTTCTTTGCAGCTGGTTAGGTCTGATTGGTGCTGAATTTACAAAGTGAATTGTTTCACTGAAGATAAACCGATATAATATTTTCCATAAAAGGGGAATGGTACAGCACCAATGTTAATTCAATAAAATGCCCTCCAGACGTATTATGATAACTTTTTCTTGGCACTAATTAATCTTCCAGCAATGTTAGGACCAGTTTTGGGATATGACTGCACTAATTTATTATCTGTAGATTATTAAGGTTGGATATCAAGTTGGAAATGTTGACACTATTTTACGTCTGTATCTGATTAGATTTGGATGAAAAATTGTTGAATCTGTAATGTTTATTACCTTTACAGAATTATTTTTTTCAGAAATCAATGGTCTTCGCTTTGTGATGTGTCCATCTTGGGTGGAACAGCTTTTGATGATGGCCATGGATCAACTTTAATGCAATATAGAAAACTAATGCAAATAATGAGGATTAAAAAAATCTGTTTCAGCAAGCAACTAACTCTGCAATATTTTAACAGTGGTTAAGAATTAAGTTGGAAAGTATTACATAGAATTAACAGTCAAGAATACAGAATATTTAGCATGGTGTTTTATTACAACCATACAAGGTTCGCCCATTACGATATGCTCTAAACCCTAATGGCTGTTCCATATTCATCAATGGTAGTTGTGGAGTCTCTCATTACTGGATTACAAAGTCCTTTATATGTATCTGTATAATCTATGTCACGAACACAGCTCACAAATTCAATTTCCACAATTATGAGCATCTGTCTTTTTTTGCGATAATGACAAAGAAATAAAATTCTGACTACCAGGAATGAAAAGTCTGTCACTTCTTACTTGTTTTCTGTCCTGCAGCCTTTCACCTTCCAACACAACCACATGGTAACTGCAACATGCCAAACTCAGAATAGTTTGACGTGCATTTACAGATTAAACCAAAGTATTCATCTTGAAAAATATTAGCATTAATAAAGTAATAAAATTAGCATGTGCACATACAGGTGCAAATTGATAGTTAAATAAAATCACAATCCCAAAACATGCAGAGAAAAGCACCTTCACATGAACCATGAGTACTTGGGGAACATCAAAGGATAACACCAACACAGGGCAGGTTGGGAAACATCCTGTTGGGCAAAGTGTTTTGTTCCTGTGAGGGGGAGCTGCTGACGCAACGGTCCCAATCTCTGTGTTTTATTCGTTTAAACTCTGCATTACCGTACTGAGCATCTTTTTACAAACAGCACAACTCACGCATCGTTTTGACAATTAAATAATTCAACATTATAATTGGAAATCTGTGCTCAACACCCCTCGCAGCGATCTGTCCTCACAAATATCATGTCCCCACACAACCATTGACTGGTGAAATCTGTGCTGACCCTCACTTATAACACCATAATGACCTGCTCAACCACCCATTGCCCACATTTTATCTGGGCTCCCATTTGGACCAAGCTGCCTGAGCGAGATCCAGCAATAAAAAATATCTTTATTATTAAACTATCTAACTAAAATAAAATGTCAAGGATCGAAAACATAAAGTGTCACTAAGATGTTAGAAAATCCATCTGACCAATAGCAGGCTTTGAACTACCACAGAGAGAGAGAGAGAGAGAGTGCTGAACACTTTTCAGATCAGCCAGGGCTTGTGCTCAGTGGAACGCCATTATATGTGACCTCAGTGCAAATCCATTCTGCACAGTATAGAGAAACAGACAATGCTGCACATTACTGAGGAATCTCCAAATTGACAAACCACCCAATTTAAGCTCAGAAAGTGAATGCACGACTGTTGGAATTTGCCTTGCTAAATAGAAACAAAATAATTATCAGTCATGGAGTGGAAGTTAGTATGATTTGATACAAAACTTTACACATCATAAGATGTTACAAGACTTACCAGGAACACCAGTATAGGCAAGGATGGTATAGCATACTTGAGCGACCTTGCAAAATACATTTTGTTGTTTGTAAAACCACCTCTGCCACCTTACTGCTGGAGAACTGTTAGAATTGGATAATTTGTTCATAATTGGAGATGGGACAGTTCCAGAGACTTTAAATTATATTGTGTGGTATCTCCACGGGGAAGCTGTGATTACTCCTTCAATTTTTAAAATCATTTTGAACAAATAGATTATTACAGCCTGTTTATTTTAGTGAGGTTATATCATTGAGAGTTAGGTCTTACAGAATACCCCAAAGACTTGATTAATCTGATACAGGGTGCCATTTGGAGTTGTTGCCTCCAGATTTGCCTATAATGTACGTTAGAACCAGTCCTGTTCACTTAGTCCATTGTCTTGAGTCTAATGACATTCAAGTGCTCATTCGAGTACATTTTAAAGGCTGTGAGGATTCCCGGCTCAGTTACCTCCCTGGCAGTTCAGGCTTGCACCAAGTATCATCTACTTAAGATAAGTTTTCCTGATGTCCCCTCTGAAACTCCAGCCTGTACAGCACCAATAAGACCTCCCTGCTCCTGTAACTCATGCCTCTACTGATAAACACATGTCTCTTGCATGCCTAACTAACTACCCGATTGACCTGTCCTGACATCTTCAGTGAGGTTGTGATGATGCTGCTCCCTCAATAAGGTTATGCTGTCCTTGTGTTGTCCTTGGCATTTTCTTTCTGAAAGGCTGTAAAAGCAGCGATTCCAAAAAGTCTAGGTTTGAAGGGTTTTCGAGCTTGTTTGATTATAGATAACATATACTGCCTCAGACAAAGGGCTTTCAATTTAAAAAAAACACTTGCACAATGAAAGGGGAGAGGTCAGATCTCCCAGCTCAGCTTTACTCTGGTTTGCTATGGATTTTTTTTAGCAGTCTGGCTGTTCACTGAAAGCCGGCAGTCGGTTTTGAGGCCAGTGGTCCAAGAAACAGCGATGTGGAAGAAGGTGTTCCATGCGGTATCTGTGCCCTCTCCCTCTCTTCTGTAAGATCCTGTGTTTGATTTTACCTTGTGCCAAGGCGTGTTTATGGGGATTGTTGCACGTATTGGGAACAGCATTATTAAGTTGAGATAATCTGTGGGTTTTCAGCGAGATTTTTATTCTGTACTCTGTTCTTTTTCGCTTGCGTTTCATTTGGTAATCTTGGAAAAAGTAAAGTGGTTTGACCAACTCCATCCCTCATGGAATACCCGCTGTACACCTGCTTAAAATGACAAGCAAAGTCAGGGTTTGGGCTACTTACTTGAAATGTTTTAAGAAAACCTGGCCTGGTCCATAACAGGATTTATTCTATCGTTCCAAATTAGAATCAGGGTAGTTGGACTCCAAGGCAGTGCATGGTAGGTGTACGTGGCTTTTGTTCCAGGTGTTGAATTCGGTTGGCTTAATCAGTGTTTGGGATAGCAATGGCTCTTTCAGTCACTAAGAATTTTCTCGGGGTAGAAGAAGTGACTTTAGGAGTTTTGCAAAACGTACTTAAGGCTAAACTGCTGAAATTAGCAGGCAAGCTCGGATTGGAACTGCCTCCTTCCGTGAGGAAAAGAGAGATAACTGCAACGATAGATCAGCATTTAAATTTTCTGGTAATGCCATCAGAATCTTTGGAGATGGCTAGAATTCAATTAAAAATGAAACAGATTACATTAGAGGCAAAAGACAAGGAAAGGGCGACAGAAAAGAAACAGTTTGAAATCTGATTAAAAGCAGAGGAAATGGACAGAGAAAATAGAGAACGAAGAGAGAGAAAGAGAGAGAGAGAGGAAAGGAAGAAAGTGAGGGAGTTTGAACTTCAGAAACTGGTGCATAGACAGCTTAAAAGGATGGCAATGAAGGTTAAAGGGAAGCTCAGTGAGGAAGAGAGTGAGGATAAGCAAACCCATGGGAGTGTAAGTCTGAGTGAGAAACAGTTCAAAGAGGTTCAATCATTGCCTAAATTCAATGAGGAGGATGTGGAAGGCTTTTTCACCTTTGAAAAGGTTTGAAAAGATGGCTAAGCAAATGCAGTGACCAGTGACTATGTGGGTTTTGATCATCAAAACAAAACTTGCAGGTATAGGAAGTGAGGTATTTGCATCACGATCAGAGGAAATATCTGGGGCGGATGAGGAGGTGAAGGACGCCACCTTACGTGCATACGAGATTGTGCCAGAAGCCTACAGACAACGTTTCAGGAACCTAAAGAGGGACCCTGAACAAAATTATCTTGAGTTAGAAAAGCTCAAGCAAAGTTATTTTGATTGATGAATAGGAGCATTAAAATAGAGCAAACCTATGATACTCGTAGAGAGACAATTATTTTGGAGGAGATCAAAAAATCACTTGGTGAGGCAGCGAGAACGCATATGGAAGAGCAGAGAGTTAAAATTGCAAGTTTATCAGCTGAAATGGTTGATAATCATGAGATGGCCTATAAATGAAAGTCTGGCTTCATACTCAATTTCGTTCCTTGAGGAATAGAAATTGGCATAAAGCGAATTTGTTGAGGGAAGGGAAATCTGTGATGATTATAGGGATAGCTTACCACAGGGTAAAAAGGAAACTGTTGAAGGGAAAAAGAAGTTTTTAAAAATCCATTGTTTTCACTAGAATAAAGTAGGCCACATGAAATGTTGAGGTGTTAGGAAAAGCTATAGGAAGACAGTGGTAACAGATAGCACAGAGGAGGCTAGAAAATTGCACCAGAATGTACAACCCGTTGGATGCTGGTAAATGAAGAAGTGCCGGATCTTCTTAAACCATATCACCAAACGAAAGTTTACTCATGTAGGCCAGGAGCAGCAGGTAAAGGGGTTACATTATTAAGAGATAAAAGATTGTCTCAATCTTTGATGTTGAAAGATGAGGATGTATGTACTCTGAAGGACTACTGCCAGAAAAGCTGTGAGTAACGGGAATTCATGGAGAAAGACCAAGCGGTCGATATTGTAGAATAAGGTTAGAATGTCCAGTGAAGAGTGGGGAAGTCGTGTAGGTGTATTGGACAAACCCTTAGCTCCCGGAAGATAATTTGTCCTTGCTAATTGTACATCTGGTTCACAGGAGCACTGCCTACCATGGTTGAAAAGCCATTGGAAACTCAGGCAACTGAACCTGTTGCAGGACACATATCCTGGGATTTTTCCTGACTGTGTTGTAATGAGGTCACAAAGTCACCAGTTGAAACAGGCGAGATCAAAGGGTGCAGATAAGATTGAAGTGGAATTTGCAGAAACTCTGTTTGATCAGATGTTTGAGACAGGCCAAGACCAGATAGATGACAAAGCAAGCAGTTTTAGCTTAGATAAATTAACTAAGTAAAAACAGAAAGATGAAAATCTGAAGCAATTCATCAGAAAAATAATCTGAATATATCCCTGAATGTTACTACCTTAAAAAAAAGTCTTAATGAAGAAATTGAGACTATCACATATTCAGACAGAAGAGAAATAGGCAAAAGTTCATCAATTTGAATTGCCATTTGTTTATAGAAAGGAGGGGCTGCGAGTGGCGCATGAACTTCTAGTAGGGGAGCAGTTAGGGGTGAGGCAAACTCAAGATAAAATGCAAAAACATTTTTTTTTGCCTTGGACTGCACAAGGATGCAGTTAAATTTTGCCTAACATGTCAGACGTATCACGTAGTTGCAAAATCACAAGAAATAATATAATCTGCACCTTTAATACCTATTCCTTCACAAACACGCTGAGACCATAAGTGAATCTCCAGTCTCTAACACAGTATAAACTAAAGGGTTGAATATTAAATTGGGAGCAGGAACAGAGAATGCTGGGGTTTAATTTCCGCTATATTCTGTTTCTCTAGAAACATTTGATGGAGTGTCGCGGTTCAATAAGGCAGCTCCCTCCCATCTTCGAAAGGGCTGATGGGAATGAGGGATAAATGCTGGGCCAAAACAGTGATGCTCACATCCCATGAACGAATGAAAACAACAAGCGCTTTGCCTTCCTGATCACTCACCGCCCCTGGCTTTCTCACTTCCCTCGTCCCATTCCCTGGTAATAATTGGCAAACAATCTTAATATTAGGTGACATCATCACATTAGCTTTCTGTGATTTGTGCACAAGGATCTGGAAAATAATGTTTAATATTGAATAAGTACTGGGGTACAGGAGTACCTGACCCAATAATGTAGGGTCCTGGTCTCTATCTCTCTCTCTCTCTCTCTTTCTCTCTCACTCACTTTCTCTCACTCTCTCTCTCTCTCTCTCTCTCACACACACACACACACACGCACACACAGAGTTACTGAGGGACAAAGGAATGACAAAATAACATGAGCATGTTCAAATATAAAAGCTCCATTAAACAGTCCCGGGAGTGGCTGATCGGTACAGTGTGGAGGAGCTTTACTCTGTGTTGGCCCTGCTCTGGGAGGGGTTGATGGGGATACAGTAAAGGCAGCTTTACTGTGTATCTAACCCCATCCTGTCTCTACCCTGGTAGTGTTTGATGAGGACAGTGCAGGGGGATCTTTATTTTGGAACATAGGAGCAGGAGGAGGCCATTCAGCCCCTCTAGCCTGCTCCATCATTCAATGGGATCGTGGCTAACTGTCTACGCCTGTTCCTTTTCCATATGGTGTTTATTATACAAATGATTACAAGTTACTATTAAAATGACCACAAACCTTTGCACATTGGAACACAACTTTTGGTTAAATTAAACGAGTAAATTATGCAAGTTTGCTTTAATGAGCCTGAGATATGAAGACAAATCTACAATACAATTGCAGACAAATCTATTGTACAAATGAACGTATTTTAGTGACGAATTCACATACATTTATTTCACAAATGATCAAAAATCTATTATACCAATAGACATGAGTTTATTATAAAACTGCACAGAAGGTTGTCACACAATTGAACACGAGATTATTTTTAAAATGGAGTTAATTTCTATTAATACTACAAAGGATATCACAAGGCTGTTTCTTCTTTTATCAATAGTTAATTTGTCAATGTTGGGGAGTAGCTGACGATTTGTCTGAGAAGAGTTCAGATATTTAATAAATCTAAAAGTTCGACAGGGATCAGTTCTGAGTCCTCTGCTGTTTGTAATTTTTATTAATGACTTGAAAGAGGGAGTCGAAGAGTGGGTCAGTAAATTTGCAGATGAAACGAAGATTGGTGGAGTTGTGGATAGTGAGGAGGGCTGTTGTCGGCTGCAAAGTGACTTAGATATAATGCAGAGCTGGGCTGAGGAGTGACGGATGGAGTTCAACCCTGTCAAGTGTGAGGTTGTCCATTTTGGAAGGACAAATAAGAATGTGGAATACAGGGTTAACGGTAGGGTTCTTAGTAAGGTGGAGGAGCAGAGGGATCTTGGGGTCTATGTTCATAGATCTTTGAAAGTTGCCACTCAGGAGGATAGAGCTTGTAAGAAGGCCTATGGTGTATTAGCGTTCATTAGCAGAGGGATTAAATTCAAGAGTCGTGAAGTGATGTTGCAGCTGTACAGGACTTTGGTTAGGCCACATTTGGAGTACTGTGTGAAGTTCTGGTCACATCACTTTAGGAAAGATGTGGACGCTTTGGAGAGGGTGCAGAGAAGATTTACCAGGATGATGCCTGGAATGGAGCATAGATCGTACGAGGATAGGTTGAGAGTGCTGGGCCTTTTCTCATTGGAACGGTGAAGGATAAGGGGTGACTTGATAGAGGTTTATAAGATGTTCAGAGGAATAGATAGAGTAGACAATTAGAAACTTTTTCCCCGGGTGCAACAGAGTGTTACAAGGGGACATAAATTTAAGATGAAGGGTGGAAGGTATAGGGGGGATGTCAGGGGTAGGTTCTTCAGAGAGTGGTGGGGGCATGGAATGCACTGCCTGTGGGAGTGGCAGTCAGAATCATTGGCGACCTTTAAGCGGCAATTTGATTGGTACATGGATGGTTGCTTAAGCTAGGACAAATGTTCGGCACAACATCGTGGGCCAAAGGGCCTGTTCTGTGCTGTATTGTTCTATGTTCTATGTTCTATGAATGGAACTGTTTTGTATTAATTTTTTTTAATCTTGAGTGTCAGAAAAAAACAAATAAGTTGTCTAAATGTTTAATTTGTTAATTGACTGTAATTAATGTCAATGGTACTTTAATCTGCTTGAACCTCCAGTGATTTGGCACGTGAATAAATATACCCATTGCACGGTTCAGAGCCAGTCCAAATCTTTCATCTCCGACAGAAGTGATCCACTCTCCCAGAAAATGTCAGAAGCAGTCATTGTATTGGTGAAAGAGATTTACTATCCGATACTTGCGGTTGTGGCTCTTCCCGGTAAGTCATTGAAACCTGAATGTGTTGTCTCCATGTTAACTCCTGTTCATAACGTCACTGTGAATTACTAAACTGTATCCCTGATGTCAGCATCCCATTATGGATAGTTAGCGAATGATCTCCTATACACTGGTAGCACTGGGTGTTTTGATAATTGCACTTGAATACATTCAGCTGTTTTCACCAGGTATCTCCAAGTCTATTTCAGTCAGACAATGGGTTGTTATTTCCTTTAAATTTGCCCATGGGTGTGGATGCTGCTGGCTGGGCCAGCATTTTGTGAAATGTCCCGAGTTTGCCCTCTCGAAGGTGGTGGTGAGTTGCCATCTCGAACCGCTGGAGACAGACCCACAATGCTAGAAAGGAAGTTCTGGGATTTTTACCCAGCAGCAGTGAAAGAACAGTCATATATTTCCATGTCAGGACGGTAAGTGGCTTGGAGAGGAACTTGCAGGCGCAAGTGTTCCTATGTATCTTCTACTCTTGTCCTTCGAGATGGAAATGGTTGCGGGGAGTATTCCATCACACTTCTGATTTGTGACATGTGGACAGGTTTTGGACATCAGTGAGTCTAATTACTCGTTGCAGTGTTCCTAGTTTTAGACCTCGTTTATACACTGTATAATGTGGCGAATCTAGTCCAATACAGTTTGTAGTCAATGGTAACGCCCAGGTCATTGATACTGGGGATGATAATGCCATTTAATATCAATGGGCAATAATTCAGTTGTCTCTGATTAGAGATGGTAATTTCCTAACATTTGTCTGTTGCATATATTACTTGTGACTTCTCAGCCCATTCTGAAACTATCTGAAATGTCTTTCTCTCCTGCTTGCAGCAAACCTGATGACCGTTGTTATTCTCTTCCGAAGAAACTGTGGCCTTTCCAAGTGTACCTCCGTTTACATGGTTGCCATGGCAATCACAGACCTCTTGGTCATTATTACGAATATAATCGTGTTTTATATTTTCTCCTATCACTTTCCACTTTCATTCCTATCTCACACTCCCGTTTGTAAGCTCATCATATATCTTAGTGCTGTAGCTTTAGACTTGTCTGTTTGGTGCTTAGTCTCCTTCACATTTGACCGATTCATAATGATCTGTTGCCAGAAGTTTAAAACAAAATACTGTACGGAAAGAACAGCAATAACGGTTATAACAACGCTCACTGTTCTAATTTTTCCAAAGGAAATACCACTTGTTTTTGCATATGAGCCTCAGCAAATCATTAAGCAAGTGCAGTGGGGCTGCTGGTCAAGTCCTGCTTTTTTTACTTCACCTCTAGGTATTGCGTATGTTTGGTTTTACAGCGTTTGGGTCATTTGGCTTCCTTTTACTCTGATTCTTTTGCTTAATTCCCTCACCATCCGACGTATTTTGGTTTCCAATAGAACCCGCAGTGGATTCCACAAACAAAGCACTGAGAATCAAAGAGATCCAGAGGTGGAGAATCGAAGGAAATCCATTGCTTTGCTGTTCTCTGTTTCAGTCACCTTTATGTTGCTTTGGTTTACACATTCAGTGAACTTAGGGGTTACCAGGTTGACGGAGACGAATTATTACCACGGTGACAAGACAAGTCCTGTATTTATTGCTTCCGAAATTGGACGTTTCCTGTTGTTCTTAAGTTGCTTTCAAAATCCATGTATTTATGCAGCGACTCAGAGTAAATTCAGAGAAGAGATGAAAAATATATTAATATCTCCATGGAAAATACTTCAACATTTACTTGGAATAAAATAATTAAAAGAAATCAAATCTCACAAAGGATTGCACAGAATGAAGGTTCAACTTCAAGCCATTTCGTTTCTGGGAAAGGGGGCATTTTGCACAAGCATTTCTCCGACCTGAGGATGAAGGAACTGAGGAACCTGCTGCTCGCTTGGAGGTGAAACAAAGATAGCGTCGCGTAAGCAGGGATGCTACTGAAGGATGAGGTCAGGCTAAGAGCCTGGAAATGCCGTGTACCATGGGAGGAAGAGTAGAGACGCAGACTATTTTGAAAAGGGGGAAAGGCTTCAGAAATATGAAGCACAAAGGGACTTAGGGCTCCTAGTTCAGGATTATCTAAATGTTAGCATGAAGGTGCAAGTGACAGTTAGGAACACAAATGCTATGGCAGCATTTGCTTCAAGATGGCTTCTACACAACAGCGGGGGTGTACTGTTAAGGCTGCTGAGGCTCTGAACAGACCACACTTGAAGTGGTGTGAGTAAATTTGGACTCATGGCCTCAGAAAGCAACTGCTGGCCTTGTAGGAGATCCAGAAAAGATTCTAAAGGATGAACCTGCTGAGGAAGGGGATGTCATCAAAGAGCGGTTGAGGATTCTGAGTCTGTACTCAAAGATGTTTAGAAGGATGGGGAGGACGCGGGCGGATTTCATTGAAATGTGCAGAATACTGAGAGGCCTCAGAATACTGAGATGTCTCCACAAGTCACAGTGACCAAGAGCCGAGGGCACAGACTCAGAGTAAAGGTAAAACACATTAGAATTCAGATAAGGGAGAATTTCATCAAAAAGAGTGCGTTGAATCTGTGGAACTCAATAATGTACTGACTCAGTAATACTCACTGGGACCCGGTCTTAGATTCATTGACTCAGTAACATTGACAAGGACCGGGACAAAGTACTTAATTCCCTGACTCAGTAATACTGACTGGGACAGGGACATAGTATTTAATTCACTAACTCGGGAATACTGACTGGGAGGGGGACACAGTATTTAACTCACTGACTCAGTAGTATTGACTGGGACAGGGATACAGCATTTAATTCCCTGACTTATTAATGCGGTCTGGGACAGGGACACTATTTTTCACTGACTCAGTAACACCGACTAGGACAGGGTCAATGTATCTAATTTAATACGTTGGTAATGCTGACAGAGACTGAGACACAGTCTTTAAGTCACTTGCACAGTACCAATGACTGGGAAAGGGAGATAATATAGAACATAGAACATAGAACAGAACAA
This sequence comes from Chiloscyllium punctatum, assembly GCF_047496795.1. NCBI lineage: Eukaryota > Metazoa > Chordata > Chondrichthyes > Orectolobiformes > Hemiscylliidae > Chiloscyllium > Chiloscyllium punctatum. The sequence goes on from NC_092766.1 coordinate 20,103,354, forward strand.
CACAGAACCGGCCCTTCAGCCCACGATGTTTTGCCGACCATTGATCCTCATGTAAGGTAAACCTAATATACGAACCCTCAAATGTCTGTGACCATATGCATGTTCAACAGTCTCTGAAATATCCCCAACGACCTCGCTTCCACAACTGCTGCTAGCAACGCATTCCATGCTCTCAAACGTCTTTGATTAAATAACCCGCCTCTGACATCCCCTCCATACTTTCTGCCAAACAGCGTAAAACTATGACCCCTCTTGTTAACAAGTTCTGCCCTGGGAAAAAGTCTCTGCCGATCAACTCTATGCCTCTCAGTATCTTGTACACCTCAATTAGGTCCCCTCTCTTCCTCCTTTTTTCCAATGAAAAAAGTCCGAGCTCAGTCAACCTCTCTTCGTAAGATTAGCCCTTAATTCCAGGCAGCATCCTGGTAAACCTCCTCTGAGCACTCTCCAAAGCATCCACATCTTTCCTATAATAGGGCGAGCAGAACTGGACACAGTATTCCAAGTGTGGTCTAACCAAAGTTTTATAGAGCTGCAACAAGATCTCACGTCTCTTAAACTCAATCCCCCTGTTAATGAAAGCCAAAACACCATATGCTTTCTTAACAACCCTGTCCACTTGGGTTGCAATTTTAAGGGATCGAAGTACCTGCACACCAAGATCCCGCTGTTCCTCCAAAGAATCCTGTCTTTAATCCTGTACTCAGCTTTCAAGTTCGACCTTCCAAAATGCATCACTTATTTTATTCATCCCTTAGTAATACTGACTGGGACAGGGACACGGTATTTACTTCACTTGCTCAGCAATACTGGCTGTGATAGGACCACGGTTTTAGAGTCATAGACATGTACAGCACAGAAACAGACCCTACGGTCCAACCCGTCCATGTCGACCAGAGATCCCAACCCAATGAAGTGTCACCTGCCAGCACCCGACCCATATGCCTCAAAACCCTTCCTATTCATAAACCCATCCAGATGCCTTTTAAATGTTGCAATTGTACCAGCCTCCACCACTTCCTCTGGCAGCTCATTCCATACACGCACCACCCTCTGTCCTTAGTTTTCATAATTATTTTCTGCAAATGCTCAAGGCAGTTTAAAGACCAACACACCTGAACATCCAGGTGTCTTTGGATAGCTGCAGTATTTAGTTCCATACCAACCAGAAAGTGTCCTGATCTATCCTTTATCAGTCCGTAACGGATAACCTCACATTTTCTAACACTGAATTCCATCTGCCACCGTGTGGCCTGTTCACCTGGTCTATCACGGAAGCCCCGAGGACTATGAGGTAACTTTTTTTGAGATGCACTAACGCGGTGGTGTAGGAAACACTGGCTCGTACACAGCATGGTCCTTAAAATATTACCGACCAGACATTTGGCTCTTTTCTAGAGCTGCAACAAGATCTCACGTCTCTTAAACTCAATCCCCCTGTTAATAAAAGCCAAAACACCATATGCTTTCTTAACAACCCTGTCCACTTGGGTGGCAATTTTAAGGGATTGAAGGGTTTGAGCGATACTCTAAGCTAGGGCTCGGGGGTGGGGGTTGTGGGGGGGGGGGGGGGGGGGAGCTGTTCTGCAGAACATTGTCCTGAACGTTTTAGGTCCATCCAAGGGGAGACACGGACCAGTTTAACAACTCAGCTAAAAGACAGTATCCCCTGATTGTGCAACACGTCCTCAAGCTCGGCAATATCAGCCTTGGCGTTCCTCATTCAATTTCAATTTATCGATTTGTGAGGGTGTCCATTTCAGGTACGTTGCTCGTTTGTTAAAAGGCTTCACATGCATGTATAATGACAGTTTATTTTTAAAAAGCCAATTACCTCATTAGGGTGTCCAAATTTAATTAAAATATGTATTAAATACTAATTCGATGAAATAAAATAACATGTCAGTGACTCCTAAATTGAGTGCATATCTTCACCCAAGCTCCTGTACAATGTTCTTAAGGAGATAATGAGTTTGCGAACCATTGTCCTGCATCCGAGGGACTTTTGCATCCAAAGGCATCAACTTGTAGTCATAGAGTGATAGAGATGAACAGCTCGGAAACAAACCCTTAGGTCCAACATGTCCATGCCAATCAAATGTGTTAAATTGATCGATCCCATTTGCAAGGATTTATCCCATATCCCTCTAAACCCTTCCTCTTCATATACCCATCCGGATGCCTTTTAAATGTTGTGATTGTACCAGCCTCCACCACTTCTGCAAGCAGTTCAATCAATACACGTGCGACCCTCTGCATGAAAAAGTTGCCCCTTAGGTGCCTTTTAATTTTTTTCCCTTTGACCTATGCCCTCTAGTTTTAGACTCCACCACCCCCAGGAAAATACGTTGTTTATTTATCCTGTCCATGCCCCTCATGATTTTATAAACCTCTTTCAGGTCTCCCCTCAGCTTCCGACGTTCCAGGGAAAACAGCTCCAGTGTATTCAGCTTCTCCCTATAGCTCAAACCGTCCAACCCTAGCAGCATCCTTTACTTCACTTACTCAATAAATGCTGACTGGGAGGGTATCGTTTCAGCTCATTTGGCTAGATCGTTGCTTTACAGAGCAGTGTGTTACCAACAGTGTGAGTTCAATTCACATTACGGTTTTGAGGTTACCATAAATAACTCCTCTTCTCAACCTCATCCTTCACCTGAGGTTTGGTGGCCCTCAGGTTAAATCGCCAACAGTCTCTTCTTTCTCTAATGAGAGAGCAGCCCCTATGGTCTTGTAAAACAATGGCGACACAACAACTGACTGGGACAGGAACATGTTAATAAATACTTTGACTCATCAATACAGAGTGGAACACAGTCACGGTATTTAATTCACTGACTCAGAATACTGACTGGGACCGGGACGCTGTATTTCATTCACTGACTCAGAACACTGGGTAGGACAGGGACACTGTATTTCTTTCACTAACTCAGAACACTGGTTAGGTATTTAAATCAATGATGCAGTAATATTGAATGGTACAATGACAAGCTATTTCATTCACTGACACAGACTGGGAGAGGGACTCGGTTTTTATTTACTAATACAGTGATACTGACCGGGAACAGGGACACAGTATGTAATTCACTGGCAATAATACTGAGGGATTAGAATCCATACAGTGTACAAACAGGCCCTGTGGCCCAATAAGTCCACACCCACCCTCCAAAGTGCAGGCCGCCCAGACCCATTCCCCTGCCTTGTCATCTATAGGTATCCCTGAATACTATGGACAATTTAGCATAGCTAATTGACTTAACTTGCACATCTTTGGATTGTGGGAGGAAACCAGAGAACCCGGAGGAAGCCCACGCAGACACGGGGCGAATGTGCAAACTCCAAATACATACTCGCCCTTGGTTGAAATCAAACCCGTGTCACTGGCGCTGTGAGGCTGCAGTGCCAAACAGTGAGCCACCGTGCCGCCCTAATTAGTTCACTGATGCAGGAATATTGACTGGTGCAAGGACAGGGATTTTCATTCACTGGCTCAGTAAAACTGACTGAGGTAGTGACTCGGAATTTAGTTTACGGACGCAGTAATAATGATTGGGAGAGGGACTGGGTAGTTAATTTACTGACTCAGTAATACTGACTGGGAGGGGGACTCAGTATTTAATTCCCTGACTCCGTGATACTGACTGGGACAGAGACACGGTATTTAATTCCCTGACTCAGTAACACTGACTGGGAGGGGGACTCGGCATTTAATTTACTGACTGGGACAGGGACATATATTTTATTCACTAACTGAGTATTACTGCCTGGGACAGAAAAGCACACCGAAATTCACTAACTCAGTAATACTGACAAAGACAGGGAAATATTATTTTATTCACTGATTCAGTAATATTGACTGGGACAGGGAGACGGCATTACATTTACTGATTAGCACTGAATCAGAGATCGACACGGTATTTAATTCCCTGGCTAAGTCAGGGATGACTGGGACAAGGAGACGGTCCGTCATTCACTCATTCAGTGACACTGACTGGGAGCCAGGCACGATATTTCATTCACTGATTCAGTAATGCTGATTGTGGAAGTGGTCACGGTATTTAATTCACTACCTCACGATTACTCACTGGGACAAGGGCATCAATAACTCAATAATGCTGCCTGGGGCAGGAACACATTGTTTAATTCACTGAAGAGGACTCCGACAACATGGATTGACTGTCGGGGTGACGATTTGCACTGGAGCGTTCCCCACTACCAGGAGGAGGAGCACATTCTGGTTGGGAGGAGGGGTGGGGGTGTTGTCAAGTGGTCACTTGCACGGAAAAGCAGGCTGCCATAAGTCTGGTGTTACTGAGAGTTCAAACACTTCATCATAGTGGTTTTGCCCTCCTTCCTTCGAAGCAAAGGTGCTGGTATTTGGTTCAGAGGGGCTAGGGCGTGCGCCAAGTCTTGGGAGGAGCATTTCAGTAAAGTGAGGCAGAAACTGGGCAGATGGGAACAACGGTCACTCTCCATCAGGGGTTTAAAAAAAACTGGTCATCAGGTGTGAGGTACCCTCAGTGCTGTTACCCAGGCCATCTCCCACTTCATGTGGAGATTAAACATGGACCTGGTCCGATATAAAGATTAGGGCAACGGGGAACAAACGCCACCAATGCCACCCTCACCCTGATGGCCACCTTTGTGTGTGGGTGCATCAAGCTGTGCGTTGATCCCCAGTACGCAAATACCAAGTGTCACTATTTACTGAGGTTCTACACGTCCCAGGTGTTGCAAAGGATTGACCTGGCCTCGCTGCCGTAGTTGGATCGTTCCTATCACCTGTCCTTCTTGGACAAATTTATGAAAAACAACACCTTTGACCACAAGTCCAACAGGAAGTGGTAAGCATATAGTGTCCTTGAGACTCTTGGGGAAAAGGAGAGGGGGATCCTGTTGGGCAGTTCCCTTGGCAGACTGTCAAAGTCATTTCGCAGAATGTCTCATTACCAGAAGCGCCAAGACTTGACTTGGCTGGTGGTGAGAAGGGCTCTGCCTGTGAGATTCTTTATGCACGCCCGAACTCTCTGCCCCACGGCACGCTGTCCTCGAAGCAGCTGTGAAGGGGACCAGACTGGAACACACCTCCTTCTGGAATGTGCCTACGCAAAGCAAGTCTGGAGAGGAATGCAGTGGTGTTTGTCGAGGTTAGTCCTGAGCAGCTCAGTGACGCCAGACTCCATGTTCTACGGTCTGTTCCCCTGGACACACACGGATGAACATCAACCTTGTCTGGAGGATCATCAACTCAGTGAAAGATGCTCTTTGGTCTACCAAAATCCTGTTGATCTTCCAGCTGAAAGAGTTGACCTGACTGAGTGTTGCAGACTGGCACATTCCAAGGTCCATGTCTACGTGTTGAGGAACGTGCTGAAGCTGGGGCAGCTGCCGCTAAGGCACAGTGGGGAAAGACCACCGTAAAGCCTGCCTGCCGAAGAAGAACATGGCGTGTGGGGGTTCTCAGTCGTTGGGCTCCGCTGACGCCTCAGTTAAACATTTGAATGGTTAAAATACCAACTCGTAAATACAAATGACTCAGTCTGATCTCTGTGTGTAAAGACACGAAATGTATATATATGTATGAATGGCATCACTAACTGTACAAATGTCAAATATTTTTTTATGAAGAAAGTATATTTTTAAAATATAAAACCAAAGTTCGGCATGGAGGTGTTGGACTGAATAATTTGTTTCTGGGCTTATATTGCTCTGAGTGGGATGAGCTCTGGACTGTAGATTTATAAAGCAGAAAATATATGGCGCAGAGTCAGACCGATAAATCCTGCTGATCTCATCAGCTTTACACTGTTGTCCTGATCATTCTCCTTCAATCAATGCATTTTTCAGATCCTCATTCAGAATTCCTGTAGCTCTGTAACTGGCCTGGAACTGTCCTATTGCAGTCCACAAGAGGTACCTTTCCCACTGCCCTTTTCCCACGGCCTGCAATGCTGCAGACTGAGCAGCCAACCCGAAGCACAATGATGAGCTCCTTCCGGCCCACGGCCCTCCTTCTCACTGAATGAAGACAATCACCAGAAGCAGAATCCAGCTCTTGTTTGAGCCTTGAATACCTGACTCTGTCTCACTGAGTGAAGATTGGACTCAGAAAAGAAATGAAATAAACTTTCTATCTGCATTGTGGCAATCTTTAAGACCTGTGTATCTGAGTTCAGGTCATTTGATTGGAGATTACGGATAGTGGGTCCCCAGTGAAATGGAAAGAATGGTGGAGGAGTTCACTGAGGGACATCTCTCAAAGTTAGAATCAGAAAGAAGCTATTCTGCATTGGAAGAATTTAAGGGGAATTTATGGTTCAGAAAAACGTTCTACGGATATTTGTAAAACTTAGGAGCTCTGACTGTTTTGTGGTTGGAGTTTATTTTATCCTTGTATAGATTTGACACATTAATCCTCTCTCCCCAACACGGCAGAAGCTGTTGGAACTGTTCAGTGTGTCCAGCGGTTTCTGTAATTATTTCAGGTTCCTGACGGGAGCAGTCCCTCACCTTTCGAGCAAAACCAAACCATCCTTGTGCTGCAACCACTATTTAAATAAGAAATGGGAAGCAGCAGAGGGGAGAGCTTCCGAGATGCCGTGCAATGCTACCCGGTTCCACACTGCAATTCACAGAAACCATCACCAGGAAAAGCAAAGAACCATCTGACAGATCCGGTTCTATCCAGGTGGCTTTCCTTTAAAAGTCGATTTAGAAACCACAAGATTGCGAGGCTGGCTCAGTGGTTAGCACCAGGGTCCCAATTCCAGCTTCTGGCGACTGTCTGTGTAGAGCTTGCACATTCTCCCCGTGTTTGCGTGGGTTACTTCTGGGTGCTCCGGTTTCCTTCCACAGTCCAAAAAGTGCAGGTTAGGTGATTTGGCCTTGCTAAATTGTCCATAGTGATTAGTCAGAGGGAAATAGGCCTGGGTGGGTTACCCTTCGGAGGGTCGGTTTGGACTAGTTGGGCTAAACTGCCTGTTTCTATCCTGTAGGGAATCTAATGGAATCTAATCAGAATCCTTCAGTTCTGAACCAAGTGCAAAGGGATTGGCAATTGGTTCATTAAACAGGTAAGAGCTCAGGAAATTTGAGCAGGAGGAGACTATCCAGCCTGTTTAAACTGTTCAGTCTGTTCTAGCAGTCAATCCAATCAGAGCTAGTTTTAGATTTCAAATCCGATTTCCTATCCACTCCCCATATCCCGTGACTCCCTGAGACACCGGCAATCTGTCTATTCCAATCTGAAGTGTACTCAGTGAAGAAGCATCAGCAATCCTCAGGGAGAGAGAATATTAAAGACTCAGAGACTTTAGAGTGATGCGCTGTCTCCTCATCTCAGTCTCAAATAACATGCCCTGACCCTGAGAGGGTGTCAGTAAAAACCGAATGAACTGCGGATGCTGTAAATCCGAAACAAAAACAGAAGTTACTGGAAAAACTCAGCAGGTCTGCAACGTCTGTGGAGATAAACCAAATTTAACATTTCGAGTCTGGTGACCCTGGAATCCCCGGCCCGGAAACGTTAACTTTGATTTCCCTTCACAGATACTGTCAGACCTGCTGAGCTTTTTCAGCAACTCCTGAGATTATGAACTTGTGTTTCAGATTCCCAGACGTACAGGAATACTTTCTCAGCATCTACCCTCTCAAGCCTCTGCCTCCTCACAATCTGACACATTTCAAAGAAATCGCCTTTCAATTTTCTGGAATGTCGACCCAATTTATTCAGAAATTCAGCATTAGAACACGCGGATACCAAATAGTGAACCCTTTTACGTGATTCATTAATGTGTTTGGGTCATTGCTGGCTGGGTCACCATGTATTGCTCAGATATAATTGCTCTGGGTGAGTTATCATCTTGAACTGCTGACATTAATTTGGGCAGATAAACCCGCAATGATGTGAGAGTGGGAGATCCAGGATTTTCAACCAATGGCACTTGTGGAACTGAGATGTTTCTCCAAGCCAGGGTGAGGAGCGGCTTGGTGTGAAATTGTCAACTGCAGGTGTCCCCATGTATCTGCAGTGCTCAGTGTTCCACATGATAGTGCCGTGGGACTGGAAGCTGCTCTGGAAGGAAAATTGGGGAATTTCCACAGTGCATCTTGACACAGCTGAACTATTTACTCCATTTGCCACCTTTCAGCCAAATTCTGCAGTTTATCCAAGTCCCCCTTCAACCTGCAACATTGTTCATACTCCACTGACTATAGTGTCATAGAACACAGAACTCAATACAGCGCAGACTAGGCCCTTCAGCCCTCGATGTTGCGCCGACCTGTAAGCTAATTAAGCTCATCCCCCTCCTCCCCATCATCATCATCCATGTGCTGATCCAAGGGTTATTTAAATGTCCCCAATGTGACCTTGGTGGGCAGGGCATTCCAAGCGTTTCACAATCTGAGTTAAGAACTTGCCTCTGACATCAGTCTGGAAACCATCACCTTTCCATTTGCAGTTATGCATCCTCAAAGAAGCTGAAGTCGTCAAGCAAGGAAAAATACTTTCACTGTCCACTCAATCTAATCCGCTAATCATCTTAGAACATCAAATATAGAAAAGTACACCACAGAACAGGCCCTTTGTCACACGATGTTGTGCCGAGGTTTAATCCTAATGTAAAACATAAAAACTGAACTAATGCTCCCCTCAACTCACTGCTAGCCATTTTCATGTCCAGCAGTCGCTTGAATGCCGCTAATGTCTCTGCTTCCACCATCACATTTGGCAAATACATTCCGTGCATTCATAACTCTCTGCGTTAAGAGCCTACATCTGACGTCTCCTCTATAACTTTTACCGAATATATCTTAAAACTATGTCCTCCCGTGCCAGTTAATCCCGCCATGGGGAAACGAATCTGGCTATGAACTCTACTATTCTTCACATTACCTTGCATACCTCTGTCAGGTCTCCTCTCTTCCTCCTTCTCTATAGAGAGAGTCTGAGCTTATTCAAACTTTCTTCATATCGCAATACCCTCCACTCCAGAAAGCATTCTGGTTTTACTTCTTTGCACCTCTCCAAAACCTCTGGAGGGCAACTGGAACTGGACACAATATTACAAGTGTGGCCTCACCAGAGACTTGCAGAGCTGCAGCAAAACCTCACATCTCTTAAACTCGATCCTCCTATTAATGAAAGGCAAAGCACCATATGTTTCATAATAACTCCATTGACTTGGGTGGCAACTTTGAGAGATCTATGAACTTGCACACACAGATCCCTGTGTTCCTCCAGACTGTCAAGAATTTGGTGTTTAATTCTACATTCAGCATTCGAGGTGGTCTCTCCAAATGGTTCGCACTTATCCAGTTTGGACTCCATCTGCCATCTCTCAGCCCAGTTCTGCATCCAGTCCATGTCGCGCTGCAGCCATCAATAACACTCTAACACTCGATAATTTCGAAGGCACCTCCAATCTCTCTGTCATTTGCAAATTTACTAACCCACCCATCAACCTCCTCATCCAAGTCATTTTTAAATATTGCAAAGAGCAGAGGCCCAAGAACAGACCCCTGCGGGTCATGACTCAACACTGATCTCCAGGCAGCATATTTTCCATCTACAACCGCACTCTGCCTTTTGTCCTCCAATCAATTCTGTAACCAGATCGCTAAATCTCACTGTACGCCATACTTCCTGACTATATAAATGAGCCTACCATGTGGCAGCTTATAAAAAGCCTTGGCTGAAGTGCATATACTCGACATCCACTCCTCGACCTTCGTCGACCTGTCTTGTCACTTGCTCAAAGAACTCCACAAGATTTGTCAGGCATGACCTTCCGCTCACAAAACCATGCTGACTGCCTTTAATCACGCTATGCGTTCCAAATAAACATAAATCTTATCCCTCAGAATTCTTTCCAAACATTTGCTGACCACCGATGTAAGACTGACATCTTGTTAGTCTCTAACAATCCCCCTTAGCTTTCTCCTTTCCATTGAGAAAATTCAAGTCTCTCAGCCTTTCCTCATAAGACCTACCCTTCAGACCTCCTTCTTGCTACACTCGATCATTTGCAGTCTAATGTCCCGTATCTCAGTTTTCTCCACGACAATATTCTCTATTTCCTGAGTGAAAACAATTGCAAAATATTCGTTTCGCACCTCTCCGATCTCTAAAGCGTCCAACAAAACTTTCCACTTCTGTCTTTGACTGGTCGTATTCCTACCCAAGTCATTCTTTTCTGCCTCAAATACCTGAAGAAAGCGTTCGGGTTCTACATTGGTCTACTCGATAAAGACTACTCGTGTGACCACATTGTTCTTCTTATGTCTCTCTTGAAATCTTTCTGAGCTAATCTGTAACTCTCCATCGATTCATATGAACCATCTCATCTCAACGTCACATAAGCCTCCTTCCTCCGCTTAACAAGAGATTGGATTTCTTTGTAAGCCACGTTCTCCCTGCCTTATGAAACACGGAATAGAATAGATGAATTTATTTGAAGCATGGGCCAAATGGGCTTTTCCATTCAGCAAAACTTGAAGACCAGCAGAAACCAATGTGCAGTGAAAAGCAAAAGCCGTTTCATTGAAAATAATTATAAAAGCGGGTCTTCAAGTTTTGCTGAATGGAAAAGCCCATTTGGCCCATGCTTCAAAGCTGTCACCGACACGGCATTCGTTCTGTTCTCGGTCAGGGAATGGATATTTTGTTACCCAAATGTACCATGCCAGCAGTATCTCTGACCGCTTTTCCGAACCTGGCCGGTGAAACGTTATTCAGGTGAACAGAAATCAAAAAGATGCAGGCTTTGGAAATCTGAACTAAAAACGAGAATTGATAGAGAAATTCGGTATGCCTGGCAACATCTGCAGTGTGAAACATATCCTTTTTCAGATGGACAGAACCTGGTTAGATATATATTTCTACATTATACTGTTTGGAAAATGATCAGTTTTAAATGTCGAAGCAGGATTCTTATTAAAATCTACCTTGAACTTACAACCCTCAAAGTTACAAACCTAAAAGGACTTGATCAGCTGCCATGTTGCTTCCATTTCGCTGAACTGGATGAAAGGCTGCATTTAAATTGTGACATTTTCCATTTCCTTTCTGTCAATTAGCAGTCACGTCGATTGGAGAATTGTTTCTTTACGTGTTTACCTCAATATGTGTCTCTGTTTTTCTCTATATGTCTCTGTGTCTCCTCCTGAACTTCTTTCACATTCTATAACTCTGTCGGGTTTGAGTCTCTCCATATCCCTCATTTCCTATTTCTGTTCTTTGAAAAGGCTGGCATTCAGAGACAGCTTGAGAGCTGCTGAGAGGCTTTCTGGCACCTGGCTGGATTCGGTCAAAGTCGGTTCACATTCTGCGTATAATCCGTTTGTCACTTTAAACTGAGGCAAGGCTGCATTTCTTCCTCAAAATTATATGACTCATTTGAAGTTAAACTTATTATACGACAGCTAGAGGAGAACAAGGATGTATTTGCTGTTGGTATACAACGAATGAATGGTACAGCAAAGAATAAGGGTGATCAGGCCGTCATGTCTGTGCCATTACCACAACATTCCCCGGTAATTCTGCAGTGTCTCCTGCCTCACCTCTTAATTTCTATCGAACTGGGAATGAAGGAAGTGGAATAAGAAGCAGAAGTGCTTATGGAACAGCTGGAAGAATCTCCAGGTTAAAATAGTAGTTCGAAAGAACAACATACACTACTGGAAATAAACCAGGAAAAAGAAGCAGGAATGCCAAATCAGAATAAACTGGAATTCGAAAAGTCCGCTGAGTTGCTCAATCAGCAATATAACACTTCCGAGAAAGAATGAGCTTTCAATACAATCAAAAGGCACCATGTGATGGGAGGTGCTTTAACCAGCTAAGCTACGGTGCCACAAAAAAAGCGAGTTTTCTCATCCATATGTGCAATTCCTTAACCACTTGATCACAGAAATTCGAAAATGTGTTTTCTGAATCAACGTTGCTCGTATGAATTGCAATCAAACTCCGTTTTTGCAAAGAAAGACATTTCATGGCTGAGCATTCTCCTCTGAAAACGCACAGAAAAAGACAATCTCCTCTTACATTGGATTCTAACTAATATTTCCAGCTGTTTAAACTGATAGAATAAAGAGGATGTATTCATCCTCTCGGGGCCCATTAACCGTGTTAGTAGTAAACACGCAGAGATTTTCAAACCAAGAGGAACAGGCTCATTGTGGTGAACTGACGAGCAGTGGTGTGTGAGTCATTGCAAACAGTGGGCAGTAGAGGCGGACCAAATAGCACCAAATAGCCATGCACCACCAGCTCCATACTCACATCCTGCCTCATGCCTCCCAGTCATCAGTGCCTTTGACTTTTATTTCTTTACCCTGCGTCACTTCTCAACTTATTCCCAATCGCTTTCAGCCGACAAATTGGAACACGCAATTATTAGAAATGCATTTCTGGGACGTAGTCGCCTTTCAATGCAATACGATTCACTGCCCATCCCTAATTAACCCTGCGGTGGAGGGAATGAGTTACTTTTGTTAACTCTTCAACTCCTTAGCATGGAGGTACAGCCATGAAACCACAAGAGATTGAGTTCCTGGATTGAGAAGTAGCAACACTGAAGGAACACCGAGTATTTGCAACTCAGAAAGGTGAGTTGATGGGAGGTGCATTTGCCGTGATAGTTTCCCCGTGTATGTGCTGCCATTGTCCTTCTAAATAAAATACAATAATCACTGGTCTGATTGTGGCTGGATCTGGGTGTATGTTCTGTGTCTGACGAGAAACGTGTTTTTATTCGGATGAAATGAAATAAGTCTTCCTTTCCTGACTGGGATTGCATTCAGGTCTTGGCGATACAACCTCGGACTCCTTCGCAGACACCCCCCAATGATGCTGACAATACCCCTGGGGACCTGTCTTGTACACACTCTCGTTCCTGTTCTTTATATCGTAACCTACTTTGACAGCACTCTTTCTCTCTCAAATTTCCAAACAGTTCATGGTATCGCTTTGGGTTTCAAACTGAAAAAGGCAAGCTGTGATAACCTGATATTGTACAGCAACTGCACTGCAAGAAGGTACAAAACAGGTTGATGTGAACAACGGCTCTTTGTGAGGCGCTAGTTTGCAGTGAAGGGGCGACGCTAATATAAATAGTCCCTCACCTCGTCTAATTCCACATCCCAGGCTAGAAATGACCTGTGGTCTCTCGACCAGTTTGTCCTCGGTCTTGACCAGAACAGACCATGACTTTTTACATGAGAGTGAATCATGAAATCAGTAGACTGCTCAGATTCTGTCAATGAAACACATGCAGGAAGACGAGACTGACCTCATTCCGTCAAAGTAACTCAGCGATGGAAGAGCAAACTGATCCCATTCTGTCTGTGTCACTCACACAGGGAAGAGCAGACTGAACCCACACTGTCAATATAACTTACCCAGCGACAACAGTACTGAAACCACACTTTCTGTTGAACTCACCCAGGGAAGAGCAGACTCTCACGACTCTGGGAAAGTCACTCACGGAGGGAAGAACAGACTCACCACACTCTGTTTACCGACCTCACCCAGGGAGGAACAGACTGACCGCAATCTGTGAATATAAGTCACCCGGAAAGGAGCAGGCTGATTCCATTATGTTAATATAACTCACCTAGGAAAGAGCAGACGGAGCCCACTATGTCAATGTTACTCAACCAGGGAAGAGCACACTGACTCCACGCCATCAATGTAACACCACTAGGACTTTGCAGATTGATGGCTCTCTGTCGATACAACTCGACCAGTGAAGAGCAGGCTGACCCCACACTGTCCAAATAACTCACTCTGTGAAACGTAGACTAACGCCACTCTGTCAATGTAACTCACCCAGGGAACAGCAAACTGACCCCCACCCTCTCAGTGTAACTCAGCAGACTGATCCCATATGGTCAATATAAGTCGTTCACTGAAGAACAGTCTGACCCCACTCTGTCAATGTAAATCACACAGTGAAGAACAGACTAATACTATTCTTTCTCTGTCACTCGCACAGTGAAGAGCACACTGACTCCACTCTGCTAATGTAACTCTCCCAGGGAAGAGCAGACTGAACCCACACTGTCAGCATAAATTATCGAGCAAAGAGAATACTGACCCCGCTCTTTCAGTTTAACTCACGCAGTGAAGAGCAGACTGTCACCACTCTGTTAAAGCAATTCGCCCAGGGAAGTGCAAACTGACCTTACTCTATCTGTGTAACTGACCCAGGGAAGAGCAACTAACGCTAATCTGTCAATGTACCTCGCTCAGGGAAGGACAGCCTGACCCCTCACTCTCCATGTAACCTATCCAGGAAAGAGCGGACTGAGCACTTTTTCTCTTAAAATACACAACAATCCTCTGAAGTACATTCGGTCCAGACCCTCTCCACTTCCTTGTGTAACCGTGTATGTTCCATGGCTATTCCAAATAACCTGCAAACTATTAGAATGTGGCAGCAAACCAGGACTCCAGCGCAAAAACTCGGCGAATGTGCAAACTCCACTCAGTCAGTCACCTGAACCTGGAATGGAAACCAAACCCAACAGCAGTTATGATTAGAAAATGTCTAAATAGAAACCTCGCAAAAGAATAGCGTCCCTGTGTGTGGCAATGATTTTTAGTATTAATTCAGGCCCTCTTACTGTAATTACTTTCCATTTTCATCACTGCAAAGCTTCTTCAAAGCAGATCACGCACTTGTTCTTTTTTCAGAGTTCATACATCCCACTTTTATGCACCTTAACCTGATCATATTTCTGACTTTACCAACTACATCATGACAGGTTGTGAACTGAAGAATGAGCTTTTTTTTCGTAATCCACTGATGTTGATAGTTATAATACAGAATATTTGAGTCAGACTTGCTGCGCTTGTGGGTGGTATTTTCGCGGGATTTTGGTTTTTCATTTCATTTTGTGTTCACTCTTTCAGTTTCGTCCTTTCGAGTTCATTGTGAATAATTCTGAAGAAGACTTATTGAAGATGAAATGGTAACTGTGTGTTCTGTCTGAAGACAGCCGTAGCTTTATCTCTGTTCTCTTATAAATTGACCTCCTTCTGATCTTTGCAATGAAATAGGGTGCATTACTCTTATTCGGTTTCAGTTTCAAAATAAAGAGAAACAATACGGAGAGAATGTCAAAGCACACAAATCTAAGAGAATCTAAGAGATTTGCTAAGAGAATCTTTGGAGCACTGATGGACATGAAGGGCAGATGAATGCAACGGTTGAAGAACATTTACTTTGTGTAACTGGTATGTGACCTTTCTTCAAAATGTATCTTTCCATTCTCCCAGTAAATTTATTTCACTCCCAGAAAACATTGATTGTGTTCTGTATTCACTTTGTATCGCCATATCTGTCTTCTAGTCGGCCAGAAACAACCTGAATTTGCGTCTGCATTGATTAAGTTTTCGCTGTTTCTTTCGAGGAGCAAACCTGTGCATAATACAACTGTATTCATGCTGACGGATAAGTAGTTCAAAAGGAATTACGGTTTGTGGATCGAGAGCAATAATGAAATGATCCGCTGGCGAACAGATGTCACCACGCCCCATTCTTACATCGGGCCTGAAGCAGTCTACAGACAGGAAATGTAGAAATGACTCGTGCTTTGTTAGTTTTGATTTGATACCTATGATCGTCCTGTTTTGGTGCGGACGTGTGTCAACATCTCTGACACTACAGCCAATATTTAAGTCACATCTACTCCATGGAGTGTCTTCTCATATCTGAACACGATGACATGAAAATATCTAGAAATGATAGCTAAAGGGATTTTTTTTTCCATTAAACTGGGAGGATATTTAACCATGCAATTCAGACAGCCAAGATGAATATTTGGCAGTCGGTTCTTCAAGCTGAGCTCTCCATACCAACTGTTCCAATGAAGGTAATAGATAGTAATAATAATTCATAATTTGTTGTAAAGTTTAGTCTCAACAGCAACCTATTTTCTGAACAATGTTACACCACAGCAAAGGGCGAAATCCACTTTTCATCATTAATTTTCAATTTCAGTTCTTCATGCACAGTTTCTTACGAATGTGGATAGTGATATTCGATTGTTAAGATCTCCAGAATTTCTACTCGCTTGAGCCATTCTTCTTCCTGGCAGCTGGCATTGATGGGAAAAAAACAAATGGTGTCATTGTACGCTCTAAACATTCTCTGATATTATATTTATTTTATTTCTACTCGTGAGCACTTTTCTAGTCCGGCTTCTGAATTAAACAATGTTTCAAATTTTCTTGTTTTCGAATTCGTTAATGTTTGATCTCTTATCTCGTGTTTCCAGAGCTGTCTATTAATTCTTGTATTTTGGTTTTGTCGTGGCCATCTGACAGTTAATCTGATCCGCTTTGAATGGCAGTTTTTGCTGAAGAATGTATGAACTATCTATTCAAGTGGCCCCAGGAGATGTAGAATTTCTGGACGAGCTCAACCACTATTTCACGAATAATTCTGAATCTAATCCACTTAGAGCACAGTCAACAATTTCGTGTTAAATTGAATTGATCACTTTTGCTTCGTGATTACATGTACTGAATCTATATATATATTGAAAGCAACAAGAAAACATGCTTGTAAATTCTGGAGAACGAACTAGAAGTGGAGGCTACAACTTCTAAAAAGGATCAGGAAGATCACCAAATGCAGATAATGAGGACAGAAGATGCTGGAAAGTCAGATTCGATTTTGAAAATGGAGCTGGAAACATAAAACCGCAGTTCATGCAGCATCAGAACAGCAGGAGTGTCGACGTTTCGAGCAGGACTCTGAGTCAGGATTAGGAAGGGGGAACGAAGCTGACACATAATTATAGGGAAGGGTGGGGCTTGTGGGACAGGTAAGTAGGATGGTGTTGAATGGGTGCAGGTAGGAAGAGCATGAGATTGGACAGTAGCGGCTGTGGAACGTATTGGTGGGAAGGAAGATGAACACGTTAGGTCAGTTCCAGGGTATAGGGCAGAGAGGGATGGCTGGATCTGCGATGAGGTGGGTGGTGTGGAGATTTCGAACTTGATCATTTCTATGTCGAAGCCTTAAGTTTGTAAGTTTCTGAGTCGGAAAATGAAGTGTTCTTCTTTCAGTTTATGTGTGGCCTTAATTTGACAGAGGAGGTGTTCCAGATTAGATCCGTCGTTGGGAGAGTGGGAGGAGAACTTGAAATGGCTGGCAACCGAGAGTTGGACTTGATTTGGGGATGCGTATCACGGATGCTTCTGAAACAGTCCCAGAGTTGCTCTTGGTCTTGAAGCAGTCCCTGCTGCCACGCCTCACCTCGCAGTGCCGTCTCCTGACCGAAGCCGACCTAATTTCAGTTTCCTTAGGTACAGGGGAAACAGGAAACCCAGTGTTTACAAGTACTGTTACAGTCTACAAACACTGCTAATGTCCAGGAAACGGCCGAAAACGAAACTGGCCAGGGGTTTGTGCTCGGCTAAAAGCAAACCAAAGCTTGTCAGCTCTCCCATCCATTATACTCTGTAATGTCAGCCCCGTGGACAACAATTGGACTGCATTCCACTGCGGCAGGCTTCTCAGCGTGAGTGCAGGGACTGCTGACTCTTTGTTTTCATGGATACATAGCTTAGCGACAGAGTTACAGACACTTACATACAGCTTGATCGTCGTGCATTTTTTCCCGCTGACTGTCGTGCAGCTCAGCACAGGAAGGCTCGAGGTGGGAGCCTGTGTGTCCACACATCAACACGAAATGGTGCAAAGATTCTGTGCTAATCTCCAGTTACGGCACGGTGGCACAGTGGTTAGCACTGCTGCCTCACAGCGCCTGAGACCCGGGTTCAATTCCCGCCTCAGGCGACTGACTGTGTGGAGTTTGCACGTTCTCCCCGTGTCTGCGTGGGTTTCCTCCGGGTGCTCCGGTTTCCTCCCACAGTCCAAAGATGTGCAGGCCAGGTGAATTGGCCACGCTAAATTGCCCATAGTGTTAGGTAAGGGGTAAATGTAGATGTATGGGTGGGTTGTGCTTCGGCGGGGCGGTGTGGACTTGTTGGGCCGAAGGGCCTGTTTCCACTCTGTAAGTAATCTAATCACTGGTGCAGTTGGTGATTTTTGGATGCAGACCTTTTTATTTGCCATGGGAATTCACTGCTGTCCTTATAGTCGGGGTGTACCTCAATATTCCTTGCAATGTTAAAGGCTCAGGACGAATTCTGTGAACTGTATAAGGGTACTAGTGGACTGCATAGTGCATAGCCTGTTGGAATGCTTGCTGTTGCTGAAGATTTTAGCCATGTGAATCTCAAATTTGTGTTCCCTAAATTCTTTCAGCATATGGACTTTGCGTTGAGAGGGAGGAGCAAGCTGTATCTTGTTTGTGCAAACATCTTCAATGCAAACAGGCAGAGTCTGCCTGCACTTTGGCTCCTCAGACGACATCACTGCTATGCTAATTCTAGCATACAAACCGCTGGCCAGATGTGTCAACCCGATTCTGAAGCAGGTGAAATCCTGGCCAGCAGGAGCCATTTCTGCTCTTCAAGAATGCTTTGAGCACACTGACTGATACGTGTTTGATGAGGTAGCAACCGATGGTGACTCCATCAGCTGAGAGGAGTACACGATATCAGTGATTTGCTGCATTAGTAAGTGCATTGAAGACGTCACTGTGTCGAAGACTATCACCTCTCTCCTCAACCAGAAGCTGTGGATGACCACAAAAGGTGTGTGCACTGCTGAGGACCCGTGATTCCACTTGACAGCACGTGACAACATGGCATGGACAACAGCGAGAACCAATCTTGACCGGGCCATCAAAGAGGCAAAGTGTGCACACGTGCAGAGAATGTGCAGTCTCTTTCAGGACAGTGAGATGCGGAGCATGTTCAAGAGTATTAAAGTCATCACCAAACTCAGCATAGCATCGCCTTCTAGTGATGCCTTCCTCCCGGATGAGTTGAACAAATCTATGCATGATTTGGACCATGAAATGATGTTTAAGCGAGGAATGGCCAGGTGCTGTCTCTTACCACGACTGACATGAGGAAAACTCAATGTAGAGTTAACCCACGAAAGGCTGCTGGACTACATAACATCCCTGGAAGAATGTTCAGAGGATGCTCTGACGTGCAGACGGATGTTTTTCACGGACACCTTTAAGATCTCCCTGAGTTGTGCCATAGTTCCAACGTGCTTCAAGTCACTGTAATTGTCCCTGTGCCGAAGACGTCTTCAGTGTCCTGCCTCAATAAGTATTGCCCCGTTGTGTTAATACTCATCATCATGAATTGTTTCGAGAGGCTCTTGATGAGACGTATCAAGATGCTGCTGCATTCCCCTCCTCCCCTACTGGAAACTCTGCTGTGTCGTCCCAATCGCTGATATGTTACCATCTCTGCAACCGTTCATCTGGCCCTCACCCACCTGGAAAGAAGGACAACTACGTCAGATTGCTGTTCATAGAATTCAATTCTACATTTAACAGTGTCTTTCCTCAGCAGCTGAACGGAAAGGTGTGTCTGCTGGGCTTGAATGTCTCACTCTTAGATTGGATACTGGACTTACTGACTGGGAGACCAGTGTCAGTCCGGATTGGGAACAGCATCTCCAACAGCATCACACTGAGCACGGAGCTGTTGCTTGGTCCACTACTGTTCATCCTGCTTTCACGTGACTGTGCAACGATGTCCAGCACATATTATCTAACGAATTCGCTGTTCACATGACGGTAGTGGATCTCATCAGTAGGACCGATGAGTCAGCATACAGAGAGGCGGTGCAGCAGTGAAAGTACTGCTGCTGAGACAACATCCTGTCTCTAAATGTGGATAAAACGAAATACATGGCTGTTGACTTAAAGACGGCACAGAGCCAACACACTTTGATTAACATCGATGTTTCCCCCATGAAGATGGAGAAGAGCAACAAGTTTCCTTGCATCCATCTGGTGGGTAGTCTCACCTCGTCCCACAACACAAGCTACACATCCAAGGAACCAAAGCAGCGTCCCTATTTCCTGAATAGGTTGAGAAAAGCTGATCTCCCACAAGCTGCCCTCACCACGTTCTACAGAGGGTCAATTGATAATATCCTGAGCAGCTGCATCAATACCTGGTTTCAGAATTGCACCAGCTCGGATCATAATAACCGACAGTTGATAGTGATGATAGCTGAGATGATCATCGGTGCCTTTTTCCCTCCATCAAAAAAAATTGCAACCCAAACTGCATCCGCAAGACGAACACCTTTTAGGACGACCCTTCACATCTTTGATTCAAATTTTTTGCACTCCTACAATCGGGTAGAAAATATAAGAAAATTCAGTCTCTTACGGCCAGACTATACAATTGCTTCTTCCCCCAAGCCTTCAAGCTTCTCAACACTGTATGATCACACTCTCTTCCATTTTCAATTTCTGGACGACTTTTTTGAATGTCAGATAAAACAATATTTTGTTAATGATCATTCATTGTTAAATTGTGATTTGTCCACCATTGTCTCTATTGTCTTTTCTTGTCAGGAATTACTGCACAGTCTTACAGGTATTGCACTTTTTGTGCAATTTATGCCGCCCTGTGTATACTGTCGTGTAAACTGTGTGTTCAAATTGTACACTGATTCTGGAGGAACGCTGTTTCGTTTTTGTTGTCCCAGTTATATATGGTCGAAGTCACAAATAAAGCTACTCTATGCTCTTTCTTCACTGCTCTACTCTCTCTTATCTCGATCTAAGGCCTCAAAAATTGTTGCAGCGCACAAGAGTTTTACCTGGATTTCCACGGACATGATTTACCGCATCCATTGCTCCTGGTGTGGTCTCCTCTACATCAGAGAGACCTAGCGCAAAATTGCAGACCGGTTCAGGGAACAACTATGGTCTCCTCAGCTTTTCCCAGTCTATACTTAATGGCAAGGTTCTGGGAAGTGTTGCTGGACAAAGAGACTTTGGAGTGCAGGTTCATAATTCCTTGAAATTAGAGTCGCATGTCGATGGAATCGTGAAGAAGCTCCTTGGTCTTCTTTTCTTTATTGGTCAGAGCATTCATTACAGAAGAGGGGAGATTATGTTGCAAGTATACAGGACGATGGCTCGACCACGTTTGGAATATTGTGTGCAATTCTGGACTCCCTCTTCTCAGAAGGATGTTGTGAAACTTGAACAGGTTCCCATAAGATTGACAGGGTTGTTCCCAGGGTTGGAGGATTTGAGCTATGGGAAGGGGCGGAATAGGTTGAGGTTGTTTTCCTTGAAGCATCGAAGGCTGAAGGGTAACTTTATAAATGTTTATGAAATCATGACGGACAGGAATAGGATAAATAGAACAGGTCTTTTCCCTCGGATGGTGGAATCCAGAATGAGAGGGCATAGGTTTATGGTTAGACTTGAAAGCTGTAGAAGGAACTTAATGGGTAGCATTTGCACACAGAGGGGGGATGTGCATGATATGAGCTGCCAGTGAAAGAGGTGGAGTCTGTTAGCGACCGAGATGATCCAATGAATAAGAAGGGTTTAGCGGGATATTAGCTGAGTGCTGGCAAATGCGAATAGATGAGATTAGGATATCTCGTCTGCATGACGATGTGACTGAGGGGTCTGTTTCCTTGCTGTACATCTGTATGACTCTGTGACTCTATTAGTCTAGAATAATCACAAATTGTGGGTCTGAAATATTATCTCAGCTTGTCTTTCAACAGATCATAGAAAATGAGGCATTCATCCCCTGCAGTTACATGTTTTGCATTGCTTCATACTTTGCTTCACTCCCGCCCGAGCATCCAAATTTCACAACACCTCATCACGTGTGTTGACCCTCATTCATGTTGTTGGCTTTCTTCTGTTTCGACGCATGGTTTATTCTTTGAAAGGACTGGGTCACTCTTGAAATTACTTCGGAATCTTTACGTTCGAAAATCGACTTTAAATTGAATGTCTCGCTCAAGCTTCAAGGTATGCAAAATTTCACTAAGGAGCGAAGTGTTTCAACGGGGACAACGCTGTGAGCAGAATTCGAACCTGCGTGGGGAAACCCCGTTGGATTTCGAATCCAACGCCTTAACCACTCGGCCATCACAGCCCTTCCACTGTGGCACGTTTTCATCGTAAAACACCCGAATACATAAGATGTTGAAAGAACAATTTATCAAGATACAAAGATTTCGCCAAAATCTATGCGGTGACCCAGGTGAAGGCTACATTTGTAGGTTGACCAGCTTTCACCGCAGCCTGGATTCTGACACAGATGAACTTATGAGAATGTTTCTTCGCGGAGTCACGGAATTTACACCAGAAAGGAATTATTTGTCTCCTTGCATATGTTCTATTTTGACTCAATTGTCCAGCACCTTGTGCCAAAGTGTATATGCTAATAAGTTTTAATATTCAACGCAACATGTTACCAGAAATATTCATACTGTATACCTGAACATTGACTTAGATT